>NC_137953.1:52010616-53265616 GCF_963924665.1 Micromys minutus
ATCAAGCTGACTGTATTGTTTGCCAAGTTAAATCTACTTAATTTCAAACATGATCCTTTAGCTTTTCCCTAAGCATCTCATCCCTTGACAATTAAATGCATTCATTAGAGGCAACACAGCCCAGCTGTCTCATAGCTTAATGGATTTTTGTTTGATTATTGTATTGATTTATTTTTAAAGCAAATGTTAGTAGCCCAGTTGCTGAAATGTATTTTATTAAAGGGACCACAATTTAGTCATTTTTCCCTCTTTACAAAGTCATGGTTTCTTTAACCACATTATAAATTCAAAACAAAGAAAGAAGAAAACTCTTCTGCTGAAGCTGAGTCAAAGGAGCCTGACATGCTCAAGGCAAGACGAGGCACAGATCTCCATTCTGACATAATTCGGTGGGTGACCTCACAGCAGAAGTGAGAAGAGAGACTGGACAGGGAGACCTGTCTACAGACAACTGGAATCTTCAAAGCTTCAGGAGGAAGATGGCATCTACGGGAAAGTCCAGCATCTGGTCTTACAACCAGGAGGTCATCAGGAGACACGCTCTCAAGAACCCGTATATTTGCAGACTGTCACATAAGGAGCGCTAAAAGTAGAGTCTCAATCAAGTGTTTTGAGCTTTTGTTGCACAGATTGGAGGAAACAGCAGCAGCTTGCCTGACCTCCTGGCAGCACTGATGGTGATGCCAGTGAATGGTCACAGATTGAGGTAGGATTCAAGACTCACCTTATCAAACTCAAAGGAACCTTGTGTAGAAAGGGGGAACACATAAAAGCTTAAAATATGAGCTTATACTTTGGGGAAGACCACCTCTGCCTTTGAGTCAGGAGAGTAATATGAGTGAAAGTGATACTGATAGCAGTGGTTCCGAATAAACAAGGCTACTGACTTAGGCAGGGAGCTGGCTAGTGCCACCTGATGTATTTGTTGGAGCAGCCCACTCCAATACAACACGAGGCAGAATGATAGTTTTATGTTCAATTAGTGTTTAACCTTCAAAATCCTAACCATGTAGATGTGATCTGCATTTTTCTAAGCTTACAATTGTGGGAAACCTCTGCTAATTAAGGGTGAAGTCTACCATTGACCGAATAGCCTCTGAACTTAGCAGGGCTTCTCCTTCCATAACATTGTCTGGGGAAATCAAAACCCCCACATATGCCTCTACCTGAAGAATATCGAGTAGTCTCAGTTAGATTACAGGATCAGCTTCCTTTCTTCTCATAAGAATCCATTCAGCTGGCACCTGAGATTCCTGATAAGTCTCCCATGCTAATGAGGCATTTCAGGACCCTAATCCTTCAGCCAGTGACATTTGCCTATCCTGGATGTGTCTCCCCAATGTCCCAAAACTTGTCTCTACTACACTTTCCCTTATGTATCGTTTGAACATTTATTACATTTAAAATTCTTATTTATGTTGTGTATGTGTGTCTATGAGTGTTGGTGTGTGCCTATCACAGTGCTGGTGTGAAGGTCACAGGACAAACTGTGGGAGTCAGTTTTCTCCATCCAACGTGTGGCTGGGTCAGGCACTGCCATGTTTTAAAATGTTAAATTATGAACCCCAAGATCTGGTTCCCCCAAGGCACAAGAATTCCCATATACACCCAGCTTAGGTTGTATACATTTTGCTCCTCAATTTGAAACGATCGTTTAATCTAAAATGGCTATTATCATTTTCTGGGGAAAATAGAGGAAAGCAGAGCTTCAGTTACCAAGCCGAGGGGCGGGGTCACATGTAAGGAGCACTTGGAGACAGAGAGAGGAAAGATAGTGAGGGAGGAGGAAGACTGAGAGACATGATGGACTACGAACTCATGGCCAAATGAAACGGTCCCCAGGGACAGGCTGGTGGAGCAGAAATAACCCAGGAACACTCAGACAGCAAGTATCTGAGGAGCACATCTGGGTAAGTAGTCGGTCTAGCCAATAGTAATATAGATAGGGAATAATCTCCAAAAAATTGTGCAAAGCCAAACAAATAAATCGCCTAAGTCTCGGTGGTTTGGAAGAAATCGGGGAGAGGTATAATTATACTAATTTACAGCTCCTGAGACTGGGACTCAGTCATCATGCTTGGCAGCAGGTGCCTCTCTTTTCTACGTCATCTTGGACATCTCTTTATACATCGCCCTGTGTATCGTTTCTTAATCTCACAGCAAATATATAAAGTTTTCATAGATAGCCAAAGGTTACTTTCAAAGTTCAATAGTGGTGGATGTCAGACATCTTCAGTAACTTACTTACTAAAGGATAGAATTGAATCAGAAACCTAATTTTATTTACTGATTTTTGGGAAAAGATCATAAATGCAATATTTGGTCAAGGTGGTCACAAACGATGTTTAGACTCAAGAATGAGAAATGGACTTCTTTTTAACACATGAATGTCAAATTCATATTTAAGAAGAAAGTTAAGGGGATAGAAGTGATTCTGCTGATATCTTTGCAACATGGGATCTAGAACTCAGATATACCTGCATCTATATTCAAACCTGCTGTGTAGGTAAAGATGAATTTGGGCACTGGACTCCCCTGCCTCCATCTCAGATCACAGGTCAGATTACATACTTAACTCATCACCATGATCAGCTCACTGAGAACTCTGAATAAAACCCATTGTGTGCTAAAGAAGTACTCTTCCAGTTGAGCTGCAGTCTAGCTCCTATGTGTTCAATTTTAAACATAGAGAACAACGATTAAAATATATTAACCTGGCTAAATTTCTAAGGCATCCATGATTATAAAATGTCTGCAATTTTTGTCAAAGATGGCATTATCAAGCATTTGAAACCTCCTTCTTACATCATGTTTACTGTAACTATTTGTGTTGGTATGATCCTGGAAACTATCTGCAAACTATGTGTGACCTACTATCAATAGATTTTTCTTTCCACCGGTGTTCTCCTTTACCAATTCTGCAGAAACTTCTCGAGATGTCCTTCAGACAGTGAACACTTCAATCTTGCTGTACTTGTGCAAAGCAATCTTCCTCCTTTTGCTGCTGTATTGATCTGTGTCTTCCCGTGCATCACACTGCATCACAACCTGAAATCCACTACACAGTGGCTCTTCTGCTTCAGCAAAAATGCAGAGATCACCAGATGAATAAAATACTTGATACAAGGTTCAAGCAGAAGATAAAAAACCTGATGATGAGAAAGCAAAATTGCTGCTGCCCTTCAAAGAGTCAGTACACATCGAGAAGAGGCTGGTATAGAGAAGCACAGCCGGAGGAACTGGGAGCAAGCCGAGGTCTTGGACCAATAGATCAAATATAAGCTATTGGAGCAGTGGGTCATCTGGGAAAGCACATATGTCTGTAGGTTAAAATTGTCAAGGAAGTTGGATAACTCAGTTTTAAAAACGTGAAAAAAAGAAGAGTATTAAAGACTGACTAGATTTGGGAATGAGGGAGAAATAAAATGATAAAGTAATCGTAGTTACTTTTGTCCCCCAGGAAAAGCAGTGTCCAGAGATTTTAAAAGGTGGATTGAAATAAGTTATGACTCCAGTCAACAATGCAACAAAATTAATTTAGTTTTCTACATAAAAAAGGAAGACACACACTTTTCTTCATGATATAATTTAAAATAATGTCCAAGGGTCAGAGACATGAATACAAACAAGTATAATAAAGTGGCCAGCAGAAAAAAATTTCTTCAGTAGTGCTAATTAACAGCACACTTTTATTTATTTTATTTATGAACAATTCCTTTTCTTGATACGTTTCTGCATAATGTTATCTCCCTTTCCTTATGATTGGCATTTTCTTTTAGTTTAATTGTTATTACCAACTCTCTATTTTCTAATCTTTGTGTCTTGCTGACTTTCTTTTATGGATTCTAGTAAAGACAGAAATTTGTGAATACTTTTTTTTATTAAATGACAGGCATAAAACTTGCACAAATATATCTCCTTTTAAATATGTTTATTTTAAAATAATCATGGCTTTTACATTTTGTATATCATAAGATGCTTGATGATGTCTTCAGAGTGTAGCAGAAGCAGGAATCATGTAGAAAAGCAGAGGCATATAGGACTTACAAAGCTGTCAGGAACCTTACTCAAAGGAAGAATTAAAAATCTCAAAATAAACAGAATGTATGCATTGCTAAATCCAAGGTAGAAGTCACAGTCACACAGGTCTATGAAGATAGAAAATTTTATTTGGCTGGGGTGGTCCATTCTGGCCCACCGAGAGGGCAGGGTGACCGCCATTCAGACTCAGGACCTGCCTGCAGATGTCTGAACCCCCAGAACAGCCTTGCAAGCGCTCTCCCACCTGAGGCCACATGGTGCCTGCCACACACCCTACAGGCTGTCCAGAGAGAGAACACGCCTGGAGCTCTCGGGGGACAGATAGCATGGTACCCACTGGGATATGGTCCTTTCCGGGCCAGAGAGAGGGCCAGGTGCCCACCATCACGACTTGGGACCAGATAGCTGAGCTCCCAGAACAGCCTCTCAAGCCCTCTTCCACATGAGCCCACAAAGACAGAACGAAGTCTCTGCCCTCAGAACTCACTGCCTGCCTACAAAGAGCCAAACACCCAGAAGCAATCTCCTTCCTGAGCCCACGGACCCTCAGACCCACAGGAGAGATAGGATCCAGTCAAAGACAACAAGATCACCTATAATCACAGATAACAAAATGGCAAGAGGAAAGTCAAAGAACCTAAGCAATGGAAACCAGGACAGCCTGGCAACATCAGAACCCGGCTCTCCCACCACAGCAAGCAGTGGATCTCAAAACACAGCAAAAAAAAAAAAAAAAAAAAAACAAGACTTAGATTTGAAATCATTTTTTATGATGATGATGATGAAGATCCTTGAGAAGCACATGGATAACTCCCTTTAAAAAATTACAGGAGAACACACATAAACAAATTAGAAGTCCTTAATTGGAAACACAAAAATCACTCAAAGAACTACAGGAAAACACAAACATTTGAAGGAATTGGAAACAATAATAGAAACAATAAAAAAAAATCACAAAAAAAGACAACCCTGGAGATAGAAAACCTAAGGAAAAAAAATCAGAAGTCATAGATGCAAGCATCACCAACAGACTACAAGAGATGGAAGAGAGGATCTTAGGGGCAGAAGACAACATAGAAAACATTGACACAACAGTCAGAGAAAACAAAAAAACTAAAAAGCTCCTAACCCAAAATATCCAGAATATCCAGGACACTATGAGAAGATCAAACCTAAGGATGATAATAGGGGTAGAATATGGTGAAGACTGCCAACTAAAAGGCACAGTAAATATCTTTTTAAAAAATCATAAAAAAAGCTTCCCTACTCTTAAGAATAAGATGACCATGAACATACAAGAAGTCTACAGAACTCCAAATAAATTGGACCAGAAAAGAAACTACTCCTGACACATAATAGTCAAAACACCTAATAATCAAAACAAAGAAAGAATCCTAAAAACTGTAAGGGCAAAAGAACAAGTAACATATAAAGGCAGACCAATAGAATTACACCAGATGGGCTGGAGAGGTGGCTCAGCAGTTAAGAGTACTAACTGCTCTTCCAGAGGTCCTGAGTTCAAATCCCAGCAACCACATGGTGGCTCACAACCACCTGTAATGAGATCTGATGCCCTCTTCTGGTTTGTCTTAAGACAGCTACAAGGTACTCATATATAATAAATAAATAAACCTTTCAAAAAAAAAAAAAAAAAAAGAAAAGAAAAAGAAAAAAAGAAAAGAAAAGAAAAGAAAAGAATTACACCAGACTTCTCAACGGTGACTATGAAAGCTAGAAGATCCTGGACAGATGTCATACAGACCCTAAGAGAACACAAATGCCAGCCCAGGTTACTATATGCAGCAAAAACTCCCAATTATTATAGATGGATAAACCAAGGTATTCCAGGACAAAAGCAAATTTACACAGTATCTGTCCAAAAATCCAGCCCTACAAAGGATAATAGATAGAAAAATCCAGCACAAGGAAGGAAGCACCCAAGGAAAAGCAACAAAATAACCAATGCAATAAAACCAAAAGAAGAAAAGCACACAAACATCAGTCTACTTCTAAAAACAAAATAAAAGGAAACATCAATCACTATTCCTTAATGTCTCTCAATATCAATGGACTCAATTCCACAATAAAAATACATAGACTATCAGACTGGATGTGTAAACAGTATTCAGCATTTTGCTGCATACAGGAAGCTCCTCTCAGAGACAAAGACAGACACTACCTCAGAGTAAAAGTCTGGGGAAATAAACCTTCCAAGCAAATGGTCTCAGGAAAAAAGTTGGAGTAGCTACTCTAATATCAAATAAAGTAGATTTTCAACCAAAACATATCAAAAAAGATAAGGAAGGACACTTTTCACTCATCACAGGAAAAAACTATCAAGATGGACTTTCAATCTTGAATATCTATGCTCCAAATACAAGGACATCCACATTCATAAAAGAAACCCTACTAAAGCTCAAAGCATATATTGCACCACACACAATAATAATGGGAGACTTCAACACCCCACTCTCATCAATAGACAGATCATGGAAACAGAAACTAAAGAGAGACACAGCGAAACTAGCAGAGGTTATAAACCAATTGGAATTAATAGACATCTACACGACATTTCATCCTAAAGACAGAAGAATATACTTTCTTCTCAGCAACTTATGGTACCTTCTCCAAAACTGACCAACTAGTCAGTCTCAAGATAGGCCTCAACAGATACAAGAAGATCAAAATACTCCCATGCACCATATCATATCACCAAGGACTAAGACTGGTCTTTAATAACAACAAAAAGCCCACACACACATGGAAGCTGAGCAATGCTTTACTCAATGATAACATGGTCAAGAAAGAAATAAAAAAAAATAAAATAAAAGAGTTTTAGAATTTAATGAAAATGAAAGCACAACATACCCAAACCTATGGGATGCAATGAAAGCAGGACTAAGAGGAAAACTCATAGCTCTGAATGCCCCCAAAAAGAAACTGGAGAGATCATACATTAGCAGCTTGACAGCACAGCTGAAAGCTCTAGAACAAAAAGAAGCAGATATACCCAAGAGGAGTAGATGGAAGGAAATAATCAAACTCTGAACAGAAATCAACCAAATAGAGACAAAAAGAACCATACAAAAAATCAAAACCAAAAGCTGGTTCTTTGAGAAAATCAACAAGATGGATAAACCCTTAGTAAGACTAACTAGAGGGCACAGAGAGAGAATACAAATTAACAAAATCAGAAATGAAAGGGAGTCATAACAACAGAAACTGAGGAAATTCAAGAAATTATCAGATCCTACTACAAAAACCTATCCTTAACAAAACTGGAATATCTGGAAGAAATGGACAAATTTCTAGACAGAGAGCAAAGTTAAATCAGGATTAGATAAACCATCTAACCAGCCCCATAACCTCTAATGAAATAGAAGCAGTCATCATAAGCCTCCCAACCAAAAAAGCTCAGAACCAGAAGGGTTTAGTTCAAAATTTTACAAGACTTTTATAGAAGATCTAATACCAACACTCTCCAAATTATTCCACAAAATAGAAACAGAAGGAACACTACCCAACTTGTTTTTTGAAGCCACAATTATCCTCATAAGTAACTCACACAGAGACACTACAAAGAAAGAGAACTTCATACCAAATTCTCTCATGGACATCGATGCAAAAGTACTCAATAAAATTCTTGCAAAAGGAACCCAAGAACACATCAAGACAATCATCCACTGTGATCAAGTAGGCTTTATCCCAGGTATGTAGGGGTGGTTCAATATATGGAAATTCAACAATGTAATCCACAATATAAACAAACTCAAAGAAAAAAAACTACATGATCATCTCACTAGATGCTGAGAAAGCATTTGACAAAATTCAACACCCCTTCATGATAAAAGTCTTGGAAAGATCAGGAATCCAAGGCTCATACCTAAACATAGTAAAAGCAATATACAGTAAACCAGTAGCCAACATCAAACTGAGGATAAATTATAAAGAGCACAAGAGTAACTAGGAAGGTTTCTTTTCGTCAAAATGGTCATTACTGTCCACAACATATAGACAGAAGACTTGTGCGTGCCTCTTCAGTCTCTGTGAGTCCATGAGCACAGCATTCAGTTGATTCAGTAGGCCATAGTCTTCTTGTGTTCTCCTTCCGCTCTGACTTCTACAATCCTTCTGCACCCCTCTCTCATGGATTTAGACTCTCTCTTTACAAAATGTCTGGTTGTGGGTCTCTGCATCAGCTCCCATCTGCTGCCAGAAGACTTTCTGATGAGGACTGGGTAAGGCACTGATCTACAAGTATAACAGAAATCATTAGAAATCATTTTGATGTTTTGTTTTTGTTTGTTTTTCTTTCTTTCTTTTTTTTTAAAAACAGTTATATTTGGTTCTACCCTAGATTTCTTGGCTATCCAGTCTCTGGTTCCTGACTAGCTAGCAGTGTTTGGCATGGGTTCCTCCTGTGGAAGGGCTTCAAGTCAAATTAGATATAGTTTGGATGTTCATACAAGTTCTATACCACAATTGCCCCATTACATTTTGCAAGCAGTATGGATTGTTAGTCAAAGGTTTTGTGTTTGGGTTAGTGCTTGTGTTTCTCTTTCCATAGCCTACAGACTACCTTTTCACACCAGCGTCTAGAACATGGGGGTGAAAGAAAGCTCTGTGTGGGCATCACTTCAACATTTCATGTTCAATGAGCTATGTGAATTCTGCCCTTGGCAATTGAGCCACACTGCCAGTTTACAAAGAGTAACCTCTCTGTTCTCAAATCATCCTGGATTGTTTGGAGATCTCCAAGAGACCCCTTGGCCAACAACAGAATTAAATGCAACCCAGTACCACCATTGGAAGCCTTGCCTGGCTATTGGCCAACCACAGAATTGAATGCAACCCAGTACCACCATTGGAAGACTTGCCTGACTATAAGAGATTGTCAGTTGAGAATCTGTATCCCCATTACAAGAAATTCTCACTTGGATCAACATCATAATTTCCAGAACATTCCCAGTGCACTAGGTTTTCATACCATTTCAAATGTCCAGCATCTCCCTCTATTCTCTCCTTCCATCCCATTTTCTCTGCTACCTGACTCCTCACCTTTTAATCTCTACCTGTATGCAGTGCAATTGCAAAATCTATTCAATTTTCCTTTCACAGGAAGATCCATGTGTCCCCCTCCCTGCCTAGACTCCTCCTCTTTACCTAACTTTGATGGTCTATGGATTGTAGCTTGCTAATCATTCACTTAACTGCTAATATGCAATTATAAGTGAATACATACCATATTTGTCATCCTGGGTCTGGGTAACCTCACTCAGGATAATTTTTTTTTCTAGTTCCATCCATTTACCTTCAAATTTTATAGTTTCATTCTTTAAACAGCTGAGTAATACTCCATGTTATTTATTCTTTTTTTTTTTTTTAATTGAGGAATATCTAGGTTGTTTTCAGTTTCTGGATGTTCTGAATAAAACTGCACTGAACACAGCTGAGCAAGTGCCTCTGTGGTAAAATAAAGTGTACTTTCTTGGGTGGGTGTTTTGTTCCTTGATTTCAATTTCCTCTGGATTTTCAGAAAGTGTGATGGTTGTGCACTGCCAGTATTACTTGCCTTCTCTGCTGTTGGAAGCTGGAAAGAAAGCAGTGCTTTGTTGCAGGGAGGTCCGGAAGGGATGGTGACTTGGTTTCGCAGGAGGAGTGGTCTGAGTAGAATGGAGGCTGCCTTTGGTGTTCTTTGGCAGAGTTTAGGAGGAGTCTGAGGGGTGGGTGGGGCAGAGAAAATACAGAATCTCCACAGGCAGCCTACCTTGTTTTCTGTCAGGAGTGGCCTGTGGTTGAGCAGGGAATGGGGGTCTACCAGAGTTGGGGGCTGGGATATAGCAACCAGTGGGGGTGGGGAAGGACAGAGGGGGTGGGCTGTGGGATCCACAGGAGTCGTGGCAGAGCGGTGGAGGATGGGAGGTGGGAGGGCTGCAGCTGGTGTTCCCTTGGAGTCCTCGGGAGGAGCCAGAGGGATTGGGTCTGGGGAACAGATAGTGTCTCCTCATTTCATAAGGCAGGATTTCACAATTCTCCTCTATTCAGAGGCTCGGGGGAAAGCTGTTTGAAATGTCTGGCAACAGCCGTGCAGACCTGCGTTAAACGCTGTGCTTCAGTCTGCCCGACTGTAAAGAAACACGGAGAATACCGAGTGGAGCAAAACTGAGACTCTCTATTTCCATTAGAATATTCCCACTAAAAGGTTTTCTTTGTGAATCATGTGAGGGTTTTAATTTTTTTAACATGATAGAGTGAAACAAATTGCTTTTGTCTGTTGAAGAGCTTTTCTTTTAAAAAGAATTTTGAACTTTCCCCCACTTTGAGTATTCATATGGATGAGAGCACTAAAAAAAAAAAAAAAAAAAAAAAAAAAAAAAAAAAAAAACTGATCAGAAAGGAAAAGTAAATGTATTTGTTAAAGCACCTTACTGTTACTATGGTAACATTATTTGACATTTGGTGTTTCCATTGTTCTCTGTTGCTATAGTAATGAAACCTTGGGTTCTGACACCATTCTGAATTCTATTAAAATAAAGCCCTCCTCATTCCTAGGAAGAATGAAAGGCTGAGGTTATCACCAATGTACATGATACTGTAGTGTTGTTTACCACGAAAGTACAAAATATGGCATACATTTTGCTTTACTTTAATCAAGCTGAAAAATGTAAGCAGATTTTTAAAATTTTACGAAGTAGAGTAAGTATTTTTACCATGTAAAATTAGCTTTCTCTTTAAACAAATGCAAAATATCTTTAAGTTATAAATTTAAAATAATTAAAATTTAACATCCACTACTAATGTATATACAATAAAAAAAAGTTTGGTTTTGTTCTAGGAAAAACCATGGGAAAAGCAGAGCAAAACAAAACAAAACAAAACAAAAACAAAAACCAAAAAAAAATAAAAAAACAAAAATCAGTAAGAAAAAATCACTTGAGGATTTTCAGGGACATTTTGTATTTAAGAAAATACTGTATGACTTACTTATCTGCATTTGAACTCATGATTGAGTTCCAGAATATTATTTCAATCTAGTAAATTATCATCTACATACACACTGGATTATACATGTTTTAATAACTAGGAAGAAATTAGAATATAAAGTGAGGGGAGGCAGTAAGAATGGAATAGCAAGCAAAAAATGGAGACACTGAAGAAAAAAGGCTAGTGATGAATTTTCAAGGTGCAGATTTTTAGGAATGAGAAAAAAATTAAGAGAATGAAAATTATCTTTTACTGTATGCTTTTTGTCTTTTGGAAATTTTAGATATATCAAATGATTCAATATAAAAGAGCACAGTCCTGGAAAAGTAACAACAGCCTCTCAGAAGAGAGCTGAGTGTGGGGAGATAGCTGTCTGCAGCTGGAGACATGGGGATGACAGGCTGATCACTAACAGACAAGGTGAAAGTCTTCAGTAATGATAACACCATGAGAACAGGAATTAAAAGGTTATATGTAAATATATGATAATAAAATACTTTTACTGTCTTCTAGCTATGTCCCCATATGGCAGAAAGGGAAAAGGAAAGTATTAGATCCTCTTTACAGGAGCCATAAACCCAATTAGGAAGATCACACCCTCAGGACAGAACTACCTCCAAAGGACTCATTTCCAAACTCCTAGGATTAAGATTTCACAATATAAATATGGAAGGGACCAGAATGGTCTACAACAAACAGTATAATATATCAAGCAGTAGAAAAACATGTTCAGGTGCTTGAGGAGATAGACAAAAATACTTATGTATTATTAGCTCACATAGTGCTTTCATTCCTGCTTCTGTGCCTCTGTTGTCTTTCTACAGAAAAAAAAATGACACATAGTTCTATATAACTGAGCAAATCAAAGAACCTTGTGAGCAATCCTGTTTCTTTCAGTCAAGAACTGTGAACATTTGACAAAGGTGAGCTTTCTAGGTAAACTTGGGACCTTGCTGACACTTGTACTGTGTGCTGATCACACCTACTTTACTCCCACAAACAAAGAGCTTGAGTAAAATACAAATAAATAGCCAACATAATATTGCTAGGACTTCCATAGCCATTGGTAAAGAGCTGTAACACAAGCAATGGGCATATAAAATAATCCCGAATTTGCTGACTTGCTAAACATCCACCCACTACAGTGAATTTGGGGTGGGGACTTTTATTCTTGCTCCACAGGATAGAGATTTTGGTGTTTACAGCAGGATTGCAAAGTTCCTGGACAGCTTGGTCTACATCAAGAGGATTCTGCTTTGAAAATTCCAAAAACCAACGTGTCTGTGTCTCTTACAAAAGGGCAAAAGTAAATTTTGTTATCTTTAGGCAAAATTATAATAAAAATCTTGAAACTGATCACTGATCTTCAAAGACCATAGTTCATAACTACTTCATAGTTTATGAAAGTATTCTTCTAGAAACAACCATTAAAGATTTGTTATTTATACATAACATTTTGTCATGTATTTACATCTTTTTATTTATTATATGCTAGAAGCTTTGCTATGTTAAAAAAAAAGAGCTGTAATGGGGAAGATACAGGTTGTAGTTGATCTCACTTGAGCAGGGTTATCAGAGTCAACAAAAATGTGAAAAGTCACACTGAAATTGTTATTTAAATTTAGTTTGGCACCCTTTCTTATATGACAGACCTATATTGGAGAGATAAATTAAAGTAGTTGCAAAGTAACTGGAAAAGAAGGGTTACTTTAGAAAATAATTTCCAAAATAAACTTTGATCCTGGAAAAGCCTTCCTTGGTGGAAACACAGCAAGGCAAAGGTAGTCCTTAAGGCACTAAGTTCAAAAGAGCAGTGAGGAGCTGGGAGAAGCTCAAAGGGAGACCTTGTTGAGCTAGCCTGAGAGAAAATCAGGATTAGGATTTGTAAAAGCCTAAGGAGTTTGCAAATTAGGAAGAATTTCCCCTGAGAAACTGCAGGCGTCTCAATTTGACTCTAACTTGAAACGTGAGCTATGGAAATATTGGGTATTAATATTATTCAGGGAGAAATGAAGACGCCTGAGACGGAGGAAGTGAGAAGCCAGGTACAATAACAATGTTAATGGAGACAGCAGCCCCGAGGGCTCTGAAGGGACCAGGGGGAGGAGGAGTTGGAGAACACTGGAGAAACCTCCACAAGCCAACTGTTGTTCCATTTTGAGATTAAGAGTAGAAACGAATTCTTATATTTAAAAACTGCAAAGGCAGTGTTAGAGATTGAGATCCATGGAGACCGCAGCTACGTGAGCAGGAGAGGATGACCCAAGGAAATCCATATTTCCCCGGCCTTGAACTGGTCCAGGGTCAAGGACAGGAACTCAGTTTGGAGAAGGAGCCGCCAATGCCCTAATTTCGGGCGGAGCAGAGAGGCAAGCCTTTTGCTAGGGACCAATCCTATGCTAGAGCACGTTTGATTGACGGGGTCACGTGGAGGCGAATCACTGCGGGGCGGTGTCCAGGGCACTAACCCGGAACCGGTTTGGGACTCGATTCCCATTGTGAGGCCTGGCCTGAGGCGGGCTCTCAGGCAGAGTGGCAATTCCTCCTGGACAAATGGATTAGCTGAAAGCCATGAGTAGCAGCCGCTTCAGCCAATCGGGGCAGGCAGAAGTTGGTGGGCGGGGAGTCCATGAAGCATCTCTTTTCCAGCACCCTCAGGGGCGATCCGACGGAGGTGCCCCGGGGTCGCAGGTGAGTGTTGGGTTGCAGCGGAGCTCGAGGGATCAGAGCTGGCACGGTGGGTCTCTGTGGGGCGTCGCCTCTGTGAGCTTTGGCCTTAGCTTTGCAGAGCGTAGGATTCCGAGGCTGGGAGAAAAGTCCTACTCATAGTTGTCACCTGACTAGAGAGGAAAAGAAGCCCCGGGCCTTTGCAGAAGTGAGGGAAACCTAGGTAGGGCTATTGCTGACCGTTCGGAAAGGAATAATAACCCTCCAAGTTGTCTGGACTCCTGTTGGGCGCTGCACCATCTTTACCCCTCCCCCACCACAAACTGGGATCCCCATCTTCCCAGAGGCCTCGACCCTCCGTAGTACTTCCTAGCGGGAGACCCTTAAGCAAACTTCAGTTGTGTTTACTACCTCAAGTCTTAGAGGAAGAAAAATAATTATCCTGTAATAATACTGGGGAAAGGGAAGTCACAATTGAAATGAGATTCGAATGAAATGGGGTGGAGGGAAGTTTGTAGATCTGGAATGCTTTTCTTCTAACTGCTTAGTGAATTTAATCTCTCTTTCTCCGCCCTCCCTCCCTTCTTTCTCTCTGTTTGTTTCTTCCTTTTAACCCAGATTTTACTGCCAGGTTATTCTCAGATCTCTTAATTCTATGTTTGACAAAATCTAGAAAGTTCATTTAATCGTTAGCAGAGGAAATGCCCAGTTATAACTTACAGTACATCATTGCTGGGCATGTGAGTGCACTGCATAACATTTCTGTTTCTGAACAGGAAAGAATGATTTTGGAGTGAAGTCCTCCACAACTTGGAGGGTTATTCTTCCTTTCCAAATAGTCAGGAATCCAGGAAAACGGCTGCTGTCTGTGCTTTGGACATTGCTGGTCTGAGATTTAGAGACTGTGACTGTTAAATTTCTTGCTGTAAAAACAGGATTAAAAACAATAAGAGGGGGAAGTGTTGGACATCAAAAATGGTATAATTGTACATTTTATGACCTGTTCTATCCCTAGCACCGTGAATGGTGTCCTAAATGTAGGGGCTAGGTAAATATTTTTGATGAACTTATTTGGGAGTTTATGACAGAAAATCCAAACCTCTAATACACAGCATTAAGGTACTAAGAACGGTACAGAAGACAGACACATTCATAATCATCTAGTTTTTACTTTTGTAAACACAGCTAACAAATTTTACCTCTGGCTATACTGATAATCAAATGTTCTCAGTACTGTCAAGAGTTCAGGTGAAGGCTTTCTCTGGATTAAACCAAGACTGACCAGAAATCCAAGATGGGTTTTTTATTAGTGTATGAATAAGGGTTCTCTAGAGTAGCAGAACTTCTAGAAAGAATGTATTTATCTATCTATACTTATATTTATTAGGACGACTTGCAGGTTGTAGTCTAGGTTGTCCTACAGTGGCTGGCTATGAATGGAAAGCCGAAGAGTTCAGTGGCTCAATTTATGAGGCTGAATCTCATCTGGTCATGAGTATACACTGAAATCCCAGGCTCTAGTGATAGGCAAGGAATGGACTAGTGAGGTGGGAGCAGGCAGGAGGCAAAGAGGACATGCTTTCTTCTTCCGTGTCTCTACATAGGGTTCAAGCAGATGTGACCCAGATTAGAGGTTGGATTTTCCCAGCTCAGATGATCTGGATGAAGAGTATATCTTCCTACCTCAAAGATCTGGATTAGAAGTAAATTTTCTTTCCTACACCAACAAGCAAAAGTCACTCAGAGATGTCCTCTTTTGGGTTTTAGATAATCCCAGTTGTAGTCAAGTTGAGGACAGCCATCATCAAAGGTTCTGGAATCAAGTCCATTGAAGTTAAAAATACAGTGAAGTGTATTTTATAAATGACACTTCATTAGTTCAGCATAGCTCAGCTGAAAAAGGATGGCACTTTGTAAACTCCAAATCTAGACAGAAGAACTGTTGGCAGGAACTAGGAGGAGTTAAACACACATAGATTCTGGTCCGCCGAAAAGACTTCTATGTTTGCCATTTAAGCAATGCCATTAGAGCAGTTTAGTGAGTAAATTGATCTTGGATTTTGAGAGCAGCAAACTCTGAAAGTTTATACTGTGCAAGATTCTATTGTAACAACAGTCATTGTTGTATTAAAGACTTCTATCTTGTATGTATTATTTCAGTGATATATTCCTCTATATAGGAGGAAAGTTTCTTGAATTGAAAAGTTAACCGTTTAGAGTTACATTTTTCTCTTTCAGTACAATTTCTCAGTAAAGTATTGGGTTTTACTAATCCATCATTAAAGAGTGTCTGAAGCCTTAATCCAGTTTTCTTTCTTTAATTCCTGGTATGTTTCTCTTTGATTTCTGTCCCTCATAAGTCTTTTGTTGTATATGACCAAAATTGTTATTTCCTTCTCAAAATCTCTTTTGGATGCTTTTAAAGATTTCGGAGTCTGGAAACTCAGTATAGTTTGTTTCTAGTCTAATAATGTTCATGTATTAGGGTTAATCATCCAGTAAAGAAATAGTTACGTGCAGGTCCAAACTAAGACATAACAATGGGAGCTGACACTTGGGAGCTTATTGTATCTTAGTCATTATAAGGTTCACCGGGTTATCTTAATTACCTCCATTATGAGGTTCATTACCTTAATCCCATGAGTGGTATCTTGGTCTCATTTATCAGTTAGTAGATACGTATGTGAAGCTCATTTCCTTGAGACCAAAGGTACAGTCAGTCACAGGACTGGCAGACAAGCTAGCATCGTAAAAACTTCACAGCCTTCAGCTTCTGGGCGCCATTCTGACTGTTCTGTGTTCCTTTTATTTTAAGCAGTTCATATTTGAGGAATGAGTGTTTATTCAGTTTGGGTATACCAGTCCTCTCATCTAGTCAGAATTTCCGTAGATGTAGGGATAGTTGTCCAGAGACATTCTCCTTGTAAAAACATTGTTCTCGAAATAGCTGTTTTAAAATCTGGATTAGCTTAACTTTGATTTTTTGAGTTTTCAGTTAATAGTACTCCGAGTTGTTTCTTATAAGTAGATAATGATCTCTGTATTAGGCATTTTTCTTTCCAAAAGTAAACTGACTTTTTATGTGCTGGAAGAATGTTGTGACAGAAAAGGCCTTTCTTTTCATGTTTCATTAGCTATTCTATGTATTTACATTTCAAATGTTATCCATTTTCCCCCCCCTACAAACCTCCCTCCCCCTATCCCATTGCTTCCATGAAGGTGTTCCCACCCTCTCCCACCTCAGCATCTTGGCATTCCCCTACACTGGCAAAAACGAGCTGGACCAAAGGCCTCTCCCATTGATGTCAGAAAATGCTACTCTGCTACATATGGACCTCAGGCAGTGGGTCTCTCCATGGGAATTCATTGGTTGGTGTTTTAGTCCCTGGGAGCCATGGTGGGTTTGGTTAATTGATCATTTTGTTCTTCCCCTGGGATTGCAGATCCTTTTAGCTCCTTCAGTTCTTTCAATTAATGTTTTTAATTGAGGTGTGAAGACTCCCACTGCGGGGAGCTTCATTGTCTGGCTGGGATCCTAGCAACAATTTTCCATCCTTTTCTGCTTCCTCACTATGGACACAAGGTGACAGCTGCTTCAGGCCCTGCTGCTTTGTTTTCTCTGTCATTCTTTATTGTTTTCTCATCTTTTATTAGATACTCTGTATTTACATTTGAGATGTTATCCCTTTACCCTGCCCCACTCCCATCCCCCCTGCTGCTCCATTTGCCTTCACGAAGATGCACTCCCACCTAATCACCCTCTACACCCCATAGCCTTGGCATCCCCCTACTTTGGTGTCTTCAGCTACATATGCAACTGGATCAATAGGTCCCACAATGTGTGCTCAGAGGTTGGTGTTTTAGTCCATGGGAGTTTTGGAGGGTTTGGTTGATTGATAATGTTATCTTCCCATGAGGTTGCAACCCCTTTCAGTTCCTTAAGTCCTTTCTCTAGCTCCTTCATTGGGGTCCTCGTGTTCAGTCTGATGGTTAGCTGCAAGCATCCTCTTCTGTATCAGTATGGCTCTGGCAGAGTCTCTGAGAAGGCTTCCACATTATTATTATTCTTGCCGATAAGCACTACTTGGCCTCAGCAATAGTGCTTGGGTTTATTGGCTGCATATGGAGTGGAGCCACAAGTGAGGCAGTCTCTGGATGATCTTTTCTCCAATCCCTGCTCCTCTATTTGTCCCTTTATTTCCTCCCATGAGTGTTTTGTTCTCCCTTTTAAGAAGAACTGAGGCATCCACCTCCTGCCTTTCTTTTCTTTGAGCTTCACAATTTCTGTGTACTGTTTCTTGGTTATTCTGGAGTTTTTGGGATGTGTACTGGCTGGTTTTGTGTCAACTTGACACAGGCTGGAGTTATCATAGAGAAAGGAGCCTTAGTTGAGGAAATGCCTCCATTAAATCCAGCTGTAAGGCATTTTCTCAACTAGTGATGGAGATTGCGGAGAGCCCATTGTAGGTGGTGCCATCCCTGAGCTGGTAGACCTGGGTTTTATAAGAAAGCAGGCTGAACAAACCAGTAACATCCCTCCATGGCCTCTGCATCAGCTCCTGCTTCCTGACCTGCTTGAGTTCCAGTCCTGACTTCCTTTGGTGATAAACAGCAATGTGGAAGTGTAAGCTGAATAAACCCTTTCCTCCCAACTTGCTTCTTGGTCATGATGTTTGTGCAGGAATAAAAACCCTGATTAAGAGAGGCTATTATCAGCTTATAAGTGAGTACATAGCATGAGTGTTCTTTTGTGACTGAGTTTTCTTACTCAGGATGATAGTTTCAAGTTCCATTCATTTGCCTAGGAATTTCACAAAGTCATTGTTTTAATAGCTGAGTAGTGTGTATGTACCACAATCTCTATATCCATTCCTGTGTTGAAGGACATCTGGGTTCTTTCCAGCTTCTGGCTATTATAAATAAAGCTTCTATGAACATGGTGGAACATGTGTCCTTGTATGTTATATGTCTTTTGGGTATCTGCCCAGGAGTGGTATAGCTGGGTCCTCAGGTGCTACTATGTCCAGTTTTCTGAGGACCCACCAGACTGATTTCCAGAGTGTTTGTACCAGCTTGCCATCCCACCAACAGTGGAGGAGTGTTCCTCTTTATCCACATCTTTGCCAGCATCTGCTGTCACCTGGGTTTGTTTGTTTGGTTTTTTTGTTGTTGTTCTTTTGTTTTTTATCTTAGCCATTCTCACTGGTGTGAGGTGGAATCTCAGAGTTGTTTAGATTTGCATTTCCCTGATGACTAGGGATGTTGAACGTTTCTTTAGGTGCTTCTCAGCCTTTCGATATTCCTCAATTGAAAATTCTTTGTTTAGTTCTGTACTACATTTTTAAAATAGCACTATTTGATTCTCTGAAGTCTAACCTCTTGACTTCTTTGTATATTTTGGATATTAGCCCTCTATCGGATGTAGAATGGGTAAAGATCTTTTTCCAATCGGTTGCCGTTTTGTCCTATTGACAGTGTCCTTTGTCTTATAGAAGCTTTCCAATTTTATGAGTTCCCATTTGTTCATTTTTGATCTTAGAGCATAAGCCATTGATGTTCTGTTCAGGAAAATGTCCCCTGTTCCTATGTGTTTTAACCTCTTCCCCACTTTCTGTTCTGTTGGTTTCAGTGTACCTGGTTTTATGTGGAGGTCTTTAATCCACTTGGACTTGAGCTTTGAACAAAGAGATAAGAATGGGTCGATTTGCATTCTTCTATATGCTGATTGCCAGTTGAACCAGCACCATCTGTTAAAATTGCTGTCTTTTTTTACATTGAATGTTTTTAGCTCCATTGTCAAAGATCAAGTGACTATAGGTGTGAAGGTTCATTTCTGGGTCTTTAATTTCAATCCATTGATCTACCTGCCTGTCTCATTATTAATGCAGTGCAGTTTTATTCACAATTGATCTTAATAAGAATAATTTTTTCAATCCTGTGTTTTCTGTTATTCCAAATGAATCTCCAAATTGCTCTTTCTTACTCTATGAAGAATTGAGTTGGAATTTTGATGGGGAGTGGATTGAATCTGTAGATTGCTTTCGGCAAGATAGCAGTTTTTACTATATTAGTCCTGCCAATCCATGAGAATGGGAGATCTTTCCATCTTCTTCAAGTTCTTTCTCCAGAGACTTGAAGTTCTTGTCATACAGATCTTTCATTTGCTTGGTTAGGGTCATACCAAAGTATTTTATATTATTTGTGACTATTGTGAAGGGTGTCATTTCCATAATTTCTTTCTCAGCCTGTTTATCCTTGGAGTAGAAGAAGACTACTGATTTGTTTGAGTTAATTTTATGTCCAGCCACTTTGCTGAAGTTGTTTATCAGCTGTAGGAGTTCTCTGGTGGGATTTTTGGGGTCATATAAGTATACTATCATATCATCTGCAAATAGTGATAGTTTGACTTCTTCCTTTCCAGTTTGTATCTGTTTGACCTTATTTTAT
This sequence comes from Micromys minutus, assembly GCF_963924665.1. Classification (NCBI taxonomy): domain Eukaryota; kingdom Metazoa; phylum Chordata; class Mammalia; order Rodentia; family Muridae; genus Micromys; species Micromys minutus. The sequence goes on from NC_137953.1 coordinate 52,030,756, forward strand.
TGTATCATTGCTCTGGCCAGGACTTCCAGTACTGTATTGAAAAGGTAGGGGGAGAGTGGGCAGCTTTGTCTAGTATCTGATTTTAGTGGGATTGCTTCAAATTTCTCACCATTTAGTTTGATGTTAGCTACTGGTTTACTGTATTGCTTTTACTATATTTAAGTATGGTCCTTGAATTCCTGATCTTCCCAAGACTTTTATTGTGAAGGGGTGTAGAATTTTGTTAAATGTTCTCTCAGCATCTAATGAGATCATCATGTGTTTTCTTTATCCCCTTTGAGTTTGTTTATATAGTGGATTATGCTGATGAATTTCCATATATAGGAACATCTCTGCATCCCTGGGATGAAGTTTATTCATCATGGTGAATGATCGTTTTGATGTGTTCTTGGATTTGGTTTGCAAGAATTTTATTGAGTATTTTTGTATCGATGTACATGAAGGAAATTGGTCTGAAGTTCTCCTTTGTTGTTTCCTGTTATTTTTGTTGTTAGAGGTAGAATTATGTTTGTGTGGCTATCTTTTGGGTTCCGTGCAAGAAGATTACTTTCTTGCTTTTCCTAGGTTATAGTTTCTCTCCTTTTGTTGGAGTTTTCCATCAATTATCCTTTGTAGGGCTGGATTTGTAGACAGATACTGTGTAAATTTGTTTTTGTCATGGAATATCTTGGTTTCTCCTTCTATGGTAATTGAGAGTTTTGCTGGATATAGTAGCCTAGGCTGGCATTTGTGGTTTTTTAGGGTCTGTATGACATCTGCCCAGGATCTTCTAGCTTTTGTAGTCTCTGTTGAAAAGTCTGGTGTAATTCTGATATTTCTGCCTTCATATGTTAATTGACCTTTTATTTTATTTTCAGGCATTTGGTGTTTTGACTGTTTTGTGACAGGAATTTCTTAGGTTTGGTCTTCTCATTGTGTCTTGTATTTCCTGGATATTTTGAGTTAGTAGCTTTTTGCATTTTCTTTGACTACTGTGTCAATGTTTTCTATGGTGTCTTCTGCACCTGAGAGTCTCTTTTCTATCACTTTTATTCTGCTGGTGATGCTTGCTTCTAAGACTCCTGATCTCTTTCCTAGGTCTCTATCTTCACCATAGTGGTTTTTTGTTGTTGTTGTTGTTTTGGGTTTTTTTTTTTTTTTTTTTTTTGTGATTTCATTATTGCTTCTATTTCCATTTTTAGATCCTGGATGGGTTTGTTCAATTCCTTCTCTGGTTTAGTTACGTTTTCCTGTAGCTCTTTGAGGGATTTTTTGTGTTTCCTCTTTAAGGGCTTCTACTTGTTTACCTGTGTTGTCCTGTATTTCTTTAAGGCAGTTATTCTTGTACTTCTTAAAGTCCTCTAGCACCTTCAGGATTTATGATTTTTAAATCCAAATCTTGCTTGTCAGGTATGTTGGGATTTCCACTACTTGCTGTGGTGGGAGAACTGGATTCTTCTATTGCTGGGTTGTCTTGGTTTCTGTTGCTTAGGTTCTTGTGCTTGCCTCTTGCCATCTTGTTATGTTTGACGTGAGTTGGTCTTGCTGTGAGCTTAGGGGTGAGAGTGCTCCATAGTGATTAGCTCCTTGCAGTCAGGTTTTGTGTCCCAGTGGCAGTAGGACGGCCTTAGCTTTGGGTGCAGATGGAGACCAGAAGGGTCCAGTCCCAGGCAGCCCTGCAATTCCTGTACTGTGAGTTCCTGATGGGTCTCTTTGGATAGTCAGTGGAGAGAAAGTGTGGTCTCACCTGTGGGCTTAGGAATGAGAGCGTTTCCTGGGAGATTTCCTGCAGGCAGGTTTTGTGTTCCGATGGTAATGGGACAGTCCTAGCTATGGGTGCAGATGGAGACCAGAAGGGTCCAGTCAGAAGAGGCCTTTCTTAATCATTTAACAAATAGCAAAATAACATAACAAATATTGCATGAGGCTTACTGTTCCCTGTAAGTGAACATTTGTTCTTCAGATCCTGCTTTTACCGTAGAAAATCAGTGGGTTTTGTTTTTGTTTGTTTGTTTGTTAATGTTCCCCCTCATCCCCAAATGCTGCTGAGTGTTGTGGGAAAATTCCTCTGAGAGCATCCCACATTTAATGTCGTTTCAGTTCTCATTCAGTTTCTGAGGTTCTGATTCTGGTTCTAGCTCTTTAACCTGCCCCTGACAACTTTCCTCGCTGGGAGTAGATCTGCCTGTGGTGTTAGTAGAGCCTGTTTGCTGAAGAGCCATTTCACCCCAGGATTTTGACAAACTGCCTAAGTGTTATGTGGCCTGGTCTTCACTTAGCCACAGGCCACTTTGTGACTGCACTGTCATGAGTCATCTTGTTCTTATAGATCAGAGCTTTATGTGCACAGAATCTTCATTGTCCCTATTTGAATTATCTTTTCTTTTCTCCCTTTCAGGTCTACTGATAACATGTAATTTTGTACCATTTTAGAAAACCTCTTATTTGTTAACCACAGTACCATATATTGAGACGTTGTTTTTGAAGCAAATGAACTACTTCCTTGGTGGTGGGACAGGTGGCAGCAGATGAAACAGTAAGCGTTGGCTCTTTCAGTTCATTCCGTCAGGAGTTGTGCGGTCAAGCACACTAAGTGGTTTAATAACATACAGATCAACTTGCGTCAGTATTTTATGTAGTAGATGAGGTCCTATGGCTGGGAATGTCGTTCACTTGTTGGAGGACTTGGGAACAGGTCCTTATGTAGTAGATGAGGTCCTATGGCTGGGAATGTCGTTCACTTGTTGGAGGACTCGGGAACAGGTCCTGGGTTGGATTTCACACTCTGCAGAAACATACTTGTAATCCCAAAGCGTCAGAAGTGAAGAGGAACTAAAGGTTTAAAAACCATCCTTAGCTATGTAGCTAGTTCAAGGCCAGCTGGACTACATGAGGGGTCACATTGTTTGTTGTGGGCAGGTCTAGTCTTATGTATATTCTAAATTGTATATTCTTTGCTGTATCTCTGCTAAGCAACATTATCTTATTAGTGAAATCATACATGGGGATTAAGAGATTTAACCCACTGTTAGGCAGGCTGATGTAGGAGGGTTCATTACCTCACTCCTTACTCTCCCCTTCCTCCACACCCCACCCCCACCTCACCCAGTACTGAGGGTAGAACTCAGGGCCTTGTTCCTTGTGCATGCTAGGCCTCTGCTCTGCCACTGAACTGCATTTTACTTTGAGAAGAAGGCCCACTTTGTGTTCCTGCCTACCTCTGAGTCTGAGTTCAGTGTCTGCACTCCCATTCATGCTTAAAGCCTCGTGTTCTGGCTCAGGGGTCTGACTCCAGAACCTGCTCTTAACAACAGCTCACATTGTCTTTCAGCTGTGTTCTCATTTAGAAATCGTTTTTAAGTTTTATCACAAAAGGCTTGTGTTGACTAAGGGCACTATGGGCATGCTGGCATTGATTGTACATTCTGATTCACTGCACCTTACTTATCATTAGTTCTCTGGATTTGCTGTGTGCTTTGCAGATAGCTTGCTTGCAGTCTTCTCTGTTCTTTTTCAGTATATCTGAAACTAACAGGGATTTTTGCAAGTTCATTCAGAACATTCAGTTCTCTCTGGCCTTTGTTCTTTAGAAAGTGGCTCTTTGGAAGACGTTGTTCCTCACGGATTGGCAAAAACTAAAAGATATGATGGATATTTTGGGGTGATATTGTATATGCACAGTTGATTAGAGATCCTCGGGAGCTGGAAAACATGATGAGCAAAGGTTATAAATGGTAATGAAATGCTTTGTTGTTAAATTTTTAGAATGGGGAATTAGCATTACTTGTAACATTGTAAGAGTGGGCGCTTTCCTGATTCATTTAGCCTTGTGTGTTTGCTTTATTTTTGCTTCAGAAAGGGTATATCCTTTGTGTTATGAACTGATGCCAAAATATTTTCACATAAATGAGCCCAAATTGTGAACTGTTTTCAGATAAACTGAGGGAGAATCGAATTTCACAGTTTATTTGAGCCATTGTGGTTAGCCAGTGGTTTCAGGCTGTGTTTAGACAAGTTGTTTGTTTGTTTAGTAGTACAGTTTACTGGTTGCAGTATGTTGTGTGAGTTATAGGTTTATTGATTTTTGTTTTATACTTTTCTCCTTTAGGTATCTAGCCAGCCTCCAGGACTAGATGATTGGAAACCTCAGTGATTTCAATTAAGAGCCAACAAGAGGCTGTCCTTGGGTTTATTTTTTGTAGCAGAACCCTCACATTCTTTGCACAGCTTTTTGCCATTAGAACCTGCACTGAACTTTTAAAAATGAAGCAATTGAAAAGGAAAAGGAAAAGCAATTTTAGTGTCCAGGAGACTCAGACCCTTTTAAAAGAAATTACCAAGAGGAAGGAAGTCATTTTTTCCAAGCAGCTCAACACAACAATAAACGTGATGAAGCGAATGGCGTGGGAGGAGATCGCACAGTGCGTGAATGCCGTGGGGGAAGGAGAGCAGAGGACCGGCACCGAGGTGAAGAGACGCTACCTGGACTGGCGCGCGCTCATGAAAAGGAAGCGGATGAAGGCCAACATGAAGCTGGTTGGCTCTGGGTTTCCTCTGCCCACATCTGACCTAGATGACTCTCTTACTGAAGACATAGATGAAAAAATTGCCTTCCGAAATGACGCAAATTTTGACTGGCAGAACGTGGCAGATTTCCGGGATGCAGGTGGATCCTTAACAGAGGTCAAAGTGGAAGAGGAAGAAAGGGATCCGCAGAGCCCGGAAGTAAATATTAACCTATGACGCCTGCTTTCTGATCAGTAATTCAGTCATGCTGGAGAAGCTCGCAGACAATAGATAACAATCCCTTTGTTTTCTCCTAGTGGCCCTAATGCCTGTTCTTTCAGCTAAATGTAATCAGTTACCTCAATGATACATGTTAGTGACATTGGGTGCTTTAAATAATTTTAGTAGTTCAAATTAAGTAGTTTTGTGTGCTAGAAAGCCATCAAGAAATATTGAGGCGGGCCCGGGGAGAAGCTTCAGTGTGTAAGTGGCACATCCCGCAACTTCCCTTTAAAGCTGAGCGCTGCTGCACGCGCCGGTCACCCCAGCACTGCTGTGACAGACCTACTAGGCATGAAGCTTTCGGTTCACTGGCTTTAAGCTTGCCTCATGGTAAACAAGAAAAGCCCTGCTTTGTGCTGAGGCCCTCTTTCTCCTGCACTTACATATACATGTACAAGAATAAGTAAAAAACGAAGTAATAATAATTAAAAGGCCAATAATGGAGCAAACCGATAATGACAAGCATGTACTAAATTGGCTTTTTTTTTTTTTTTCCTTTTCTCTCAGTTTGAAATTGAGGAGGAGGAAGAGATGCTGTCTTCTGTCATCCCAGATTCCAGGAGGGAAAACGAGCTCCCCGACTTCCCTCACATTGACGAGTTTTTCACCCTCAATTCCACGCCGTCTAGACCCACCTATGATGAGCCCCATCTGCTCATGAACATAGAGAAACAGAAGCTGGAGCTGGAGAAACGCCGTCTGGATCTTGAGGCTGAAAGGCTGCAGGTGGAGAAGGAGCGGCTGCAGATAGAGAAGGAGCGCCTGCGCCACCTGGACCTGGCGCACGAGCGCCTGCAGCTGGAGAAGGAGCGGCTGCAGATTGAGAGAGAGAAGTGGAGGCTGCAGCTGGTCAGCGCAGAGAAACCAGCCCTCGAGAACGAACTCGGCCAGGCGGAGAAGGCCCTGCTGCAGCCCCAGGACATCGAAGCAGAGAAGCTGAAACTCGAGCGAGAGCGCCTGCAGCTGGAGAAAGATCGGCTGCAGTTTTTGAAGTTTGAATCCGAGAAGCTGCAGATAGAAAAGGAGCGCTTGCAGGTGGAGAAGGAGAGACTGCGGATTCAGAAAGAAGGGCATTTGCCTTGACTGTTCTTGGTACTCTGCTTAGCAAATGTTTATGAACTGTAGCTTTCCCCTCCAGTTCATGGAAAGGTGGGTCTGGATTAGCCACCCCATCCCCACCCATGTTTAATGTCAGTGTTTTTAGTAGGAAAACGGTAGGAATACATGGTTAGCTGTGTGCTTCAGTAGTGTATTATATAAATGCTCTGCCCAACCGTAACAGAATAGCAGAGGATCTGCTAGGAACTTCCACATTAGTAATATTACATAGAGTCCTGTCTTACTTGTGTACCCTAAGTTTACAGTGATGTCTACAGTAAAGTTTCTATCCAGTGGAGTTTGGGCTCCCAGAAGACATTTGGGATTGTGAGATGATTTTTGGTGGTCAGAGTAAATGGGTGTAGGCTGCTACCAGCCTCAGTAGGGGCTACAGGTTCTGCTACACACCATGTTTAGCATAGCTGTCTTCACAGGAAAGAATTATCCAGTCCGAAATGTCCTTAGTGCCAAGTTAGAAAAAGTGTATGCTGGCCTGTGTCTTTATAGCGATGTTCTACAGCTTTAGAATATTAAAACTTCAGATACTTACGTGGTTAGATACTTCAGTGGCCATGGCCACTTTAACTGTGAGGCATTACTGTAGCATATTGAATATAGGGAGTGATGTAGGTCCTTCATTCGAGTGGTATTGCCAGTCAGTAGACTGAGACCTAGAAACCTGGGACTGAGATTGTTTAAAAAGAATCAGCACATGACTGGGAGCTTTAGTTCCCCTTCTTTGAATCTGTCTCATGGTTTGAATACAGAAGCTACCATTTCAGTCATGTACTGAAATGCTAGTGAGAATGTCAGAAGCGAGGGAAAATGGTACCAGTGCCAAAACTAACAGTAGCCCATGATGTGGAACCCAGTGTGTTGCTGATCGGCGTTTAAGTGAAGAATAGGCATTGGAGACCGAGATGGGGGAACGTTCTCGGCATCAGTGGCAGTGGTATTGATACAACAGTAGGAACTGTGTCATGGTTAGGGCAAATCTTGCTTTACTTAAAATCTGTAGGAGTCTGTGAAAAGGTGTCTTCTTACTCCAGAATGTGAAGTGCAGAGCAGTCCTGCAGACTGAACGGCTGATACTTAATATAGACGAGTGCTTCGTCTTTACTCCTTCAGGATGGCTGAACTTGGGATTCTAAAAGGAAAGGGCTGACTTCGCCTGATGATCTGCCCAGTGTCCTGATGGTGGTTTCTCACAGTAAATACTTTCTGATGCACATGGAATTTGCAAACTGTTGCACAAATTCACTTTGTGTTTTCCGGGGCTGATAGCTTTAATACAGCACTTATGTTGACACACTACCTTGATTCTGTATTTGTTCTTTGTTAATTTAAGAATGGCTAGAAACCATGATTGAATATAGGTATGCAAAGGGAAAATATACCCATGTTTACTTATTCTGATTTTGACATAGTGTTATTTTTTTATAATTCTATTAAATACTTCTACCTTAGAGATACATTTTCCTGTCTGAAAGTTTATCATTCAAAGATACATGTTATTCAGCATGGGAGAAAACCCTACTAGGAGGGGGAAATCTAACATAGGTGCTAAACTGAACTACACACCAGACATTCGATTTATATCTAAAAACCCATTTTTAAATTGAAAGTAACTTTTACATACAGTATATTTTGATCAAGGCTTTCCCTCCCCCTTCTCTTGATGCTCCCCGCCTCCCCACCGATCCAGTTTCGCTCCCTAGCAAATGAACAGTCCAATAAAAAGACAAACCAGACTTTTAAAAAGCAAACAAACAGAAGAAAAACAAAGTACACCAGAAACACATACATGTAGAGGTACACACATGCGTATATACAGAGCCCTTAAAAACAAAATTAGAAACCATAATAAAAAAAATAGGAAAAAAAAGACAAATATAACACTATGAGAGAAAGCATGTCCAACAATATTCTCGAGTTTGGTGTTGGCCATCTACTGCTGGACATGGCCCTCCCCTTAAGTGTGGTTAGTATGCCTATTGCTAGTTAGTATGCCTATTGCTAGGCCCCTGTAGGAGGCGAGTTATTTCTTTGCTAGCAGTTATCGACTGGAGATAGCTTCTTAGTTAGGGGTGTGTCTGTCCCCTCAGCACTGGAGCTCCACTTGCTTTGGATCTGTGCAGGATGCATAGTCAGCCTGCTGACAAATGAGGTCATACATAGAGGAGGGATTTGATGGAGACATCCCAGTTACAACTGAGTCTTCTGAGTCAGTCTCTGCACATTGTCCATTGTGCTTTCTGTATCTGTTCCCAGGGAAGCATCTCTGATGACTGAGCAAGGCCCTGATCTCAGTACAGCAGAGTGACATTATTGCTACATTCCTTTAGCACAGTGGTTCACAATCTCCCTAATATTGTGACCGTTTAATACAGTTTCTTATGCTGTAGCAAACCCCCAACCATAAAATTATTCTTGTTACTTTATAACTAGTTTTGCAACTGTTAGGCATCTTAAATGTGCCTTTTCTGTCTGAACTTGTGCCCTGAGCAGACCTGGGGCACTGGCTTGGCACCCATTCCCACAACACCCAGAGGAAGCCTGTCACCCAGGTGCTCTAAGAGGCCCAAGATCACAGGATTAGAGGTAACGTGACTACCAGGAGATATGACACACTAGAACTCTGACACACTCAAGATCACAGGATTAGAGGTAACGTGACTGCCAGGAGATATGACACACTGGAACTCTGACACACTCAAGATCACAGTTGAGGCCACAACATCATCTCCAACACACAACATAATTGGGAACTTTACAGGAAGCTGGGAAACAATCCCCCACCCAGCCACAGGCACAGGCTCCTTCCAGCTTGTATTTGTGTGCCTGGAAAACCCAGGGCTCTGCCTGCCACCCCTCCAACCACCCCTCACTCCTGCAATACCCAGAGAAAGCTTGGCTCCCAGCAGTTCTGATACAACAGGACCTCAGGAGCTTGGTCACACCAGGACTTTGGTGTCTCAGAGGCAGCATGACTTCCAGGAGCTCTGACACACTCAGGATCCCAGGATGACAGACACCTGGACTCTGAGGAGTTCTGACACAACCAGGATCACAAGAAGGACAGGCTCCAGTCAGACAGACAGCACAGGCAGCACTAGAGACAACCAGATGGCAAGAGGCAAGTGCAAGAACATAAGCAACAGAACCAAGGCTAGCTGACATCATCAGAACTCAGTACAGCTAGTCCTGGATATCCCATCACACCTGAAAAGCAAGATTCGGGTTTAAAATATGATGATAGAGGATCTTAGGAAGAACCTGAATAACTCTCTTAAAGAAATACAGAAGAACACAAACAAGGAAGGAATTGAACAAAACCATCGAGGATTTAAAAATGGAAATAGAAACTATAAAGAGATGACAAAGGAAGTCAACCCTGAAGATAGAAAACCTAGGAAAGAGATCAAGAGTCATAGACACAAGCATCACCAACTGAATACAGGAGATGGAAGAAAGAATCTCAGGTGCAGAAGACACCATAGAAAACATTGAGACAACAAAGAAAATGAAAAATGCAAAAATCTCCTAACCCAAAACATCCAGGAAATTCAAGACACAATGAGAAGATGAACATATGAATAATAGGTATATACAAGAGTGAAGATTCTCAACTCAAAGGGACAATAAATATCTTCAATAAAATTATAGAAGAAAGCTTCCTTAACCTAAAGAAAGAGATGCCCATGAAGATAGAAGAAGCCTATAGAACTGCAAATACACTGGACCAGGAAAGAAATTCATCCAGACACATAATAGTCAAAACACCAAAAGTACAAAACAGAATATTAAAAGCAGTAAGGGGGATAGGTCAAGTAGCATATGAAGGCAAACCTATCAGAGTTTTCAACAGAGACCATGAAAGCTAGGAGATACTGGACAGATGTCATTCAGATGCTAAGAGACCACAAATGCCATTCCAGGCTACTATACCCTGCAGAACTCTCAATTACCATAGAAACCAAGATATTTAATGACAAAAACAAATTTATACAATATCTTTCCACAAACCCAGCCCTACAAAGAATAATAGATGGAAATCTCCAATAGAAGGAGGGAAACTACGCCTTAAGAAAAGCAAGAAAGTAATGCAACAAACACCAAAGAGGAAAGGCACAGAAATATAATTCTAACAACAAAAATAACAGGAAACAACAATCACTATTTTTCAATATCTCTCTTAACATCAATGGACTCAATTCCCCAATAAAAAGACATAAATTGTCAGACTGGATACGTTAACAGGACCCATTGTTTTGCTGCACACAGGAAACGCACCTTGGTGACTAAGACAGACACTACCTCAGAGTAAAAGGCTGGAAAAAAAAATTCCAAGCAAATGGTTCTAAGAAACAAGCTGGAGTAGCCATTCTTATATCCAGTAAAATCTACTTTCAACCAAAAGTTATCAAAAAAGATAAGGAAGGGCACTCATACTCACCAAAGGAAAAAAATCTAACAAGATGAACTCTCGATTCTGAACATTTATGCTACAAATACAAGGGCACCTACATTCATAAAATAAACCCTGCTAATGCTCAAAACACACATTGAACCCCACACAATGACAATGGAAGACTTCGACACCACCTTCTTACCAAGGGACAGGTCATTTAGGCAGAAACTAAACAGAGACACAGTAAAATTAATAGAAGTTATGAAGCAATTGGATTTAACAGATATCTACAGAACATTTCATCCTAAAACAAAAGAATACACCTTCTCCGCACCTTATCCTCCAACATTGATGATATAATCTGTCACAAAATAGGCTTCAACAGATACAAAATGATTGAAATAATCCCGTGTATCCTATCAGATCACTATGAACTAAGACTGCCCTTCAGCAATAACAAAAACAACAGAAAGGCCACATTCACATGGAAGCTGAACAATGGTTTACTCAATGATAACTTGGTCAAGGAAGAAATAAAGAAAGAAATTAAGGATTTTTTAGAATTTAATGTAAATGAAGACACAACATACGCAAACTTATGGGACACAATGAAAGCAGTGCTAAGAAGAAATCTCATAGCTGAGTGCCTCCAAAAAGAAACTGCAGAGAGCCTACACCAGTAGCTTGACAGCACAGCTGAAAGCTCTAGAACAAAAAGAGGCATATACATCCAAGAGGAGTAGAGAGCAGAAAACAATCAAATTCAGGGCTGAAATCAACCAAGTAGAAACAAAGAGAACTATATAAAGAATTAACAAAACCAGGAGCCGGTTCTTTGAAAAAAAATCAAATAGATAGATAAATCCTTAGCCAGACTAACCAGAGGGCACAGGGAAAGTGTCCAAATTAACAAAATTAGAAGTGAAAAGGGAGACATAAAAACAAAAACAGGAAATTCAAAAAAATCTTTAGATCCTTCTACAAAAAATTATATTCAACAAAACTGAAAAATATGGAGGAAATAGACAACTTTCTAGATAGATACCAGATACTAGATAGCAAACTTAAATCAGCATCCGAAGCAGTCAATCAAAAAAAAAAAAAAAGGCCCAGGACCAGATGGCTTTAGTGCAGAATTCTATCAGACTTTCATAGAAGACCTAATACCAATACTCTTCAAACTATTCCACAAAATAGAAACAGAAGGAGCACTACTCAATACGTTCTATGAAGCTACAATTATGCTTACACTGAAACCACACAAAAATCCAACAAAGAAAGAGAACTTGCTTTGAGTTTCTCTTCATTTAAGTTGATATTGGCTATAAGCTTCCTGAAAATTGCCTTTATCATGTTGAGGCATGCTCTTCTGTCCCTAATCTCTCTAGTAGTTTGAAGGGATGTAGGATTCATTAAAGGCCATGTCTTCACCAGTTTGATAATCTTGTGTATTTTTTTTTCAGTTTGTTTATATGGTGGGTATCATTAATAGATTAGATTTGCAATTTTTATCATCCTTCTATCTCTTGGATGAAGCCTAGTTGATCATAGAAGATGATCTTTTTGATGTCTTCTTGGATTTGGTTTGCAACTATGTTATTGGGTATTTTTACATCTATGTTCATAAGGGATATTTGTCTATAATTCTTTCTTTGTTGGTTTTATTTTTAATGATTTTGGAGTAACAGGGTGATAATGGTTTTGTAAAATGAATTGAGCAATGTTACTTTTGTTTTTATTTTATAGACTAATATGAGGGAATTAACATAAACTTTTCTTTGAAAGTTTATTAAAAATCTGTGTTAGAACCATCTGACCCTTGGCCTTTTTGATAGGGAGAATTTTAACGACTGTTTCTCTTTCACTGGGGGTTATATAGGTATGATTAAATTACCTATGTGACCTCGATTTAAGTGGAACATATTATTCATTTCTTGTAGATTTTCTAATTTGGTATACTACAAGTATGTTCTTATGGTTTTCTGGATTTCTTCAGTATCTGTTGTTATGCCTCCCTTCTCATTTATAAATTTATTCGTCTAGGTAAGTGGGTTGGTCTGATGATGCTTGTATTGTAATGCTAAATACTGGTTCTTCAAGATATGCTTGTCCCTGATGAGCAGAACCTCAAGTACTCAAGTGATGCCGTGTCAACCCTGCCAATTTAACTAATCAATAAAAGGCCAGAGCCTATGAGTGGTCAGTGGAGGAACGAAGGTTGGAATGGAGATTCAACAGAGGGGAGTTACAGTGAGAGAGAGAGAGAGAGAGAGAGAGAGAGAGAGAGAGAGAGAGAGAGAGAGAGAGAGAGAGAAGGAGGAGGAGGAGGAGGAGGAGGAGGAGGAGGAGGAGGAGACAGAAGCCATCATGGACCAGAACCATGTAGCCAGGAGTAATAGCCAGTAACAAGGGGCTTTATAGCTGGGGAATAAGTTAGTTTTGCCCTATATTCTGCCCCATCTAGGCATATGGCTTATAAATAAAATAACTTGGATCGGGGTCTTTTTATGAAATTATTGGAATTATAAATTTCTGTTATAAATTTGAATAGTCTTTCTCTGCTTTGTAGTTAATATGCACAAATATTTGTCATTCTTACTCATTTTCTCAAAGAACCAACTTTTTGTTGATTTGGTTCTTTATATTGTTTGTTTGTTTCTATTTTTGTTGATCTCAGCCCTGAATTTGAGTGGTTTTTTTGCTAATGTTTTGGGGGCATGCTTACTTCTCTTTGTTCTAGAGCTTTCAGGTGTTCTTTTTATGTAGTTATTTAGTGATATTAACTTGCCAAATATGTCTCATACATTTGGGTATCATTGTATTTAATTTTAGTAAGTCTTTGACTTTCTTCTGAATTTTTGTCTTGATCTATTTTTCTTTAAGTGAAGTTTTGTTCAGTTTCCATGAGTTTGTAAATTTTTTGTTGTTTCTGTTGTTGTTTTTTTTTCATTTTTTAACTTTATTTTTAAAAAACAAAGATAAAAGAACAAATTTTAAGCATTTTTGCATAAATGTATACGAATACATTTTTGTCAGTGCTTGACTTTTTTTTTTTTTTTAAGGTTTGATATTCTGTATTAAGGTCTTACTAGTTACAGTGAGCAAAAAGTACATGTAAAACAGGATGTAACCCAGAATTAGTCAAAGTATTCTTGGTGTGTAAGGATTGAGTATAATGTTTTTTTTTTCTTGAACTTCACACAGTCTGTGAGTTGTTTCTGGGGAAGGCCGAGCCTTCTGGGGTTAGTATCCCATTATCAGTGACTGCATATTATTTCTGTAAACAATAATTTCTCAATTGAGGAATATCAAATGGCTGAGAAACATCTAAGGAAGTGCTTGACATCCTTAGCCATCAGGGAAATGCAAATCAAAACAACCCTGAGATTCCACCTCACACCAGTCAGATTGGCCAAGATCCAAAACTCAGATGACAGCAGATGCTGGTGAGGTTGTGGAGAAAGAGGAACACTCTTCCACTGTTGGTGGAGTTGTAAACTGATACAACCACTCTGGAAATCAGTCTGGCAATTCCTCAGAAAATTGGACATAGTACTACCTGAAGACCCAGTTATTCCACTCCTGGGCATATACCCCAGAGACACTCCAATATACAACAAAGATACATGCACCACAATGTTCATAGCAGCTCTATTTATAATAGCCAGAAGCTGGAAAGAACCTATTCATCTATCTTTCAGTAGATGAATGGATACAAAAATTGTGGTACATTTACACAATGGAGTACTACTCAGCTATCAGAAACAATGACTGAACTAAATTCTTAAGAAAATGGTTGCATCTAGAAAATATCATCTTAAGTGAGATAACCCAGTCACAACGGTTTTCATCAAGATTGTAATATAACACTGAAGTGATTTCCACTCAGCTTTATCGTGAATTTTCAAGGAGTTCAATAATGCGTATAAGTGATAAAAAGTCCAAACTTATCTACATGCTTGAAATCATCAGCAAAACAGTGGCCTCTGGAGACAAACATGTTGTTATTGATATCCAACTTTAATCCATGGTAGTCAAATAGGATGTAGTGTGCTTTTTCAATTTTTTTTTTATTTGTTGGGACTTGCTTTTTGTTCAAGTATAGGGCGATTTTTTTTTAAAGAAAGTTCCACTAGTTGTTGAGAATTAGTTATATTCTTTGTGTTGTGCATAAAATTATCTATAAATGTTATTAGACCTATTTGGCTTATAAGTTGAGCTAGCTCCCATATTTCTGTTTAGTTGCTATATGGATGACCTGTCTATTGGCTGTCATAGGGTGTTTAAGTTCCCAGATACCAGTGTGTGAGGGTCAACGTGTGATACAAGCTGTAGTACTATTGGAGTTTTCCTTCTAGAACGGGGTTTGTAAATAGATATTGTGGGTCTGAAGAGCAACAGTTGGAAATGAAAGAAGTTGATGTCAGTCGAAGCCCCCAAAGACAGTTAACTGTCAACTGGTAGGTGCTTTCTGAAATTGCAAATCCATTTTGCCTGGATGCACCACAATGAGACCGATGTGCAAGACACTAGGCAAGCCCCAAACTCCACCTTCACAGGAGAGATTGATGTAGACTTTAGCCAGATCAGCCACTCCCTAAGTCCCTCCCCTACACACACACACGTAGCATTAGAAAAATAACTATGGCCAATCTTAGAGGCAAATGAATGGGGATCTGGTGGTTGGATCCCAGGCTGTTTAAAAAGAACAGGACAAAGGAGAGAGGCGCACAAAAATAAAAACACATGTTGAAACCTTCTCCTCGGTTCTGGCTCCTTTGTGGTCCTGACTCCTTCGTCCTCCATGAGAGCTTTATCCCAGAGCCTTATTGCAGGCTGTGCACATTTTTAACAGTCAGGCAGGGGTTTATGGCCCTGGCCAGCAGGGCTATAATCTCATTGGCCAGCCAGAGTTCACAGGCCCGGTGGCACCCTGCTGGGATTTTTTCCCACACTTCCCAGCCTGAACTCTTGCAGGCCAGGTAGAGCACACCAGAAGCAGCCTTCCCTGGGACCTGCAGTGAGGAGCTGCCTTCCCTCAGAGGAGCAGAGTGGGGCCCTACTTCTAGAAATTTACTTTCTAAAAAGTAAATTTTTAATTTTGAAATATTTTGAAACATGAAGAATTTTTAAATAATTCATAACAAGTACTGTTGTCACTACCGTCTCCGACCAGCAGAAAAGGAGCGACGACACAGTGTTCTCAAAGCGGTTTATTCAGGAACCTTACAGCATGCCAGTGAAAATCTTTCTGTCTCCTTCCTGTCTCTCTCTCTGTTTCTCTTTCTCTCCCCTTCCACCCCCCCTCTCGCGGTGGGAGTGGCTAATCTCTGGGGCAGGAGGAAGTCAGGTGCTCGTCATAGACTAGGCCGGAGTCCCAAGTGCCATCTTTGGACTGCCGCCACACCTGCTCTCCACATACTGTTATTATTTAATATTTATTTTTGACGTAATGTGATTAGATTAATTAAAATGTAATAGTCAATTCTTTGGTATTCACTTCTCAGACTTCCCTTTTGACCTGAACTGTAATAAGTGTGTCATCCTGTAAAATTGACTGTTTTCTTCTATGAAATGCCTCTCATAGTTTCAGGTATCTAAATTGGTCCTCCTTTGGTGACATTGCTTCAGGAAGGTTTAGGATGTGTGGCATTGCTGGAGAAAGTTTGTCACTGAGGGTCAGGGGTGGGAAGGCAGCCTTTGAGGTTGAAAGCCATTCCTAGAGTGTTGTTTCATAGCTTCTTGCTCCAGCCACCATCCCTGCCACCTGCTGTCTTTACTCTGCCATCATGGACTATTAACTGCTGGGACCATAAGCTCAAACAAACCTTTTCTTCTATAACAAACCTCTTCTTTTATGTAACCTTTACTCACCACAGGTGCCCTTTTGTGGTGTTTTTTTGTTTTTTCCTTCTCCTTTCTCTTTTTTTTTAATGTGTAGGTGTAACTTTGAAGCCTTTGACTTCATTTTACCTATGTTGGTAACATAGTTCTTCTGGCGCTGCCTCATCTCTAGCCTTCTCTAGCTTACAGTTGGTCCACGGTCTACAAATCTTTAGTCTTCATTCCCAGTTCCCACTACTCTTAGTTCCTTCCTACCCTGAATAAAATTGGAATATTTTACCATGCACCATTATATCTCCCAGGACACTGAGGAGAAAGATGCTCTAGTTTGTTATGTGCTTGCTGGGCAATTATGGGGACATGAGTTTGGAACTCAGAAGCCATGTGAAAATCTAGGACATGGTGATGGATCTGTAGCATAGCTTAGGAAGCTGTAGATATGTAGATTCCTGGAGTTCACTGGCTTGCTGTGTTGATGAGCTAAAGGTTCAATGAGAGACCTTGCTTCAAAAATGAAGATAGAAGAGTGATTGAAAACACTTCAAGTTTTGACATTTAGACTCTACATGCATGCACACACATATCCACATTATATCTCCATTTCTACCCCTATTTCTATCTTTATACCTATATCTATATATTTATAAAGGAGTCCAAAATTTTTATTCATGCTTGCTCTGTATGCACTCTAGTATTTACTATGAAACTAGAAATCAGTAATTTTTAAAAATGTTGTCATTACTAAAATAAATTTAAATTACTTAATAAAGAGCTTAGAAAATACTTTTTAGAAATTATGGACAAATTTATTAAGCAGTACTTTTATATTTCTTACCACAATATGTAACAAAAAATTAAGTTTTGTTTTTCACTAATTATCACATAAAATGCTTTTAGATTCCTAGATTTCTCACTAACTTTTCTACTAGGAATTGACATGAATTAAAAGTGGGTAACAAGTTTAGTGGAAATACCAAAGGAGAATTGACAGTATCTCTTCATCCTACTGATTAAATTGGGGAAGGCCTCAGAGGACTATTTGGAAAGATGAGACATCTGAGGTCTGAAGAAATGGCTCACTGGGTAAAGCAAGTATGATTTCCTGAGACAGAATCCCCAGAACCATGTACAACAAGGTGTGGTTACATATACCTGTATTTCCAAAGTTCCTTTACAGGGATGGGAGATAAGAGACAAGGAGATCCATCAGGAGTCTATACTAAAGCCAGAATGAAATCAGTGATCCTGGGGAAGAATAAAAAGATATTGAGGAGATTCAAGAAACTGAAGATTCTAATGAATTAGATATGAGCATGAGGAATGAATGGGAGATAAGATACATGCCTGTGGTAGAAACATGTAATCGGATGAAAATATTGATGTGCTTCAATTAAGAACTCAAAAGAGATAACCAGCAAGAAAATAAAGATGTGGGACTCGAGTAGACAATAGAAATGACTTTGTTGACGTGATTATAAATATCTTGGTGACAGGGAGATCAACCAGGTAGAATATGTCCTGTGAGAGGTTAAGTGGATAAATTATAGATGCTTGAGTTGAGTGTTTGGTGTGTAAAATTAGGAAACATAAAGTTGACTGAGAAGGGACAAAGGATTAAGGGCAAAAGACAGTAACATTTGTGGTATACATGAAGTGCTCAAAAGAGGAGGATGAGGCATTATCATCCATGCAAATATGTAACAGCTCAATTGGCTTAACTTCATATTTAATTTCTCTACTCACTTTGCATTGTGCCAGTTGCATAAAGTAGTGACCTTGGCAAGAAGCCTTGATGAAGTGACAGAATCAATTAGAGATGTTAAGTATCAGACTCAAAGCTACTTCTTTTATCAAGTAGCTCAAGAGCAGGAAGGCAAGATGGGGATTTGGGCATTATCCATTATCCATATGAGATGAGGAGGGAGGGAATTACAGGTCTGCTGTATGCCCTTTGTCATGAGTGATTTAAAGTTACTGGTAGTCAAGGAATGGACTGGGGTTAAATAACATCTCTGTACTAACATATTCAGAATTAACAATGTCCTTAGTGACTATGTGGCATTGGTGTAGAAGTGAATAAGTAATGTGGACATGTAAGCAGTTCATTTTAATAATGTAATTAGATTGATTGATGTCTTCTTCCTTTTTGTTATTGTATTTTTGTTTTCTTACTTGAGGCAAGGTCTTGCTAAAAGCAAGACTAGGCTGGCCTGAGGCTTGCTGTGTTGCCCAGGTGGGCTTTACACTCACAACCATCCAGCCACAATACTGAGATTCCCCACGTGAGCCACCATTCTGTGGATGACCTACTTTCGTTAGTTTAATTTATGTATGCATGTGTATGTGAAGTCTCTCTCTGTGTGGGGGCATGCATATTGCTAACTGCTTGTGGAATTCATAGGAAAACTTTTAGGAGTTCTATTTTCTCTGAGTTCCAGGGATTGAACTTGGATTTTCAGATTTGCTCAGCAAACACGTTTTTTTTTTTTTTTTTTTTTTTTTTTTTCTTCTTCTTTTTTTTTCTGCCAAACACATCACTGTTCTGTTAGCACATATTTCTACAAAGAGAAAACATTTAAGGTTTTTTTAAAAAAATGTTTCAATTGTGTGTATGTATGTTTGTTTGGGTACATTTATATGTATGTGTGTGTCACGACACAGAAGTGTTGAAACTCACTAGTGCTTGAATTAGAGGTGCCTGTTAGCCATCTGATATAGGTATTGAGAACCAAGCTGAGGTCTTCTGCAAAAGCAGTATGTGCTCTTACCTACAGAGCTGCATATCTCCCCCCCCCGTGTGTGTGTGTGTGTGTGTGTGTGTGTGTGTGTGTAGTCATAATTTAAAGATTACCCCTGTGTCTGTGTGGAACATGGAGTGAAGAAGAGTGTCTGCAAAGGCTGAGAGTTTCTGTATTTTGTACTGAAGATGAAAATAGTGACAAGGGTTAGTGGAGGTTAACAATGTGAAGAGCAAAATTAAGACAGAGAAGTGGAGGAGAGTGGGATAATGTTGTGTGACATGGTACACATGACATGGATTTAGATCAATGAGGCTGAGCCTCAGGTGAAAAGCCCAGTTCCAATACTTGTAAAGTCATCTACTTAGATAGTGGAGAAAGTGGGTGGAAAGGACATCTCTGTGACATGAAAGGTAGGCAGGATCCTGTAACATAGAAGTTTGAAAAAACACCAGTCTGATGTGTATAAAGATAAAATTTCTAAATGGAGTCAAATATAGACTAAGTTGTTTTAAATTCTGTTTGTTAAAAAAGTGTCTAAAGCTTTCACACTAATGGAAAACTAGCATCAAAGAGCTGACAATTATTTCTATATTGACAACAATAAATGGTTTCTTAGCATCATCTCAAACAAATGACAGAATATTCTACTTATTTTCTTCCCTGAAGGGCAAGAACAGAGCCAGTTTGTATTTTGTCAGAGCTCCAGCTGATGTGCCCATCATCAATGAGAAAAGCATCAAACAATACACACCTAACAGGGGAAGAACCCCCTTCTCTCTCTTTTTTACTTATTTTTATTGTATAGTTTATATATTTACATTTCAAAGGTTATCCCCTTGCCTGGATTCCCCCTCTACCATCCCCATTCCCCTGCTTCTTTGAGGGTGTGCCCCCTTCCACCCACCCACTCTCACCCACAAACTCCCAACTCAACACCCTTGAATTTCCCTACACTGGGGAAACAGGCCTTCCTTCATAGGACCAAAGGCTTCTCTTCCTATTGATGTCAGACAATGCTACATATGCAGCTGGAGCAATTAGTCCCCCCATGTGAACTCTGTGGTTGGTGGTTTAGTCCCTAGGATCTAGGGGGTGGGGGGAAGTCTGGTTGGTTGATACTGTTCTTTCTATGGGGTTTCAAACCCCTTCAGCTCCTTCAGTCCTTTTTCTAACTCATTTATTGGGGTCCCCGTGCCCAGTCTAATGGTTAGCTGCTCTTAACAAACAAGCAAGCAAACAACTCTTGCTTGGCGCTAGAGAGATGGTTCTGTACTTCCTGCTCTTTCAGAAATTATCAGAGAACTGAAATTCAGTTCCCAGTACTTCTCGTGACTCTAGGGGATCTGTGATACCCTCTTTTGGACTACTTGGATGCTGCACTTGCTGTGTATTACCCCCCCCCCCCATGTATTCTTAAATAAAGTAATAAAATCTTTAAGGAAGTCTTTCTACCTGGGGAAATGTTTTTATTTTACCCACCACCCTTCATTTTAGTGTTTCTTTATCTCATCTTTTGTTACTTTTCAAATTATCTTTCACTTTCAAACCAAATAAAGCCACAGCAAAACAAAGGAGTAAACAGGGTTTTTTTTTTTTTTTCTTTCACAGAAAGCAGTTTTGTTTTCTTTTTATTTGAGATACAATTACTGTGTCTCATCTCTTCTTACGTCATAACCATTACATAAAATAGCTCTCTTAAAAAAGTCTCATTTGCTTAGGAAATATGTAAGCCAATCATGTTTTCCTTTTGCCTTTGATTTTACAAATAATAAGATTGAAATTTTCATGACTGAAAACATACTGTTGTGGCTTTGTATAAAATTAGTGTAGAACTTTTGAGACTGGCGTTTTCAGTTAGTTATAGGGCTGTCATAGGTGGTTCTCTTTCTATCTCATGATAGTTACTAGCTATTGATTGCCTAGCTGGTGGTGTTTCTAAGATATATTTTCTTTATGAAATATTTAGTTTTTCTACATAATGATCTTTCTTGTTTAGGACCTGGGTTCTTCAACCTTGTGTAATCAATGTGTATATGATGTGTGTGTGCACAGGTTATATATGGAGTCCAGAGTGTGTATATACACTATGTGGTCAGTTCTTCCCGCTTTGCATGGCAAGCACACTTAGCCACTGAACCATCTCACCAGCTCTTATTTGCACATGATTTAAATCATACTTCTGAATTTAATAACAATTCTGTTGCTAAGACTCCAGAGAGGTGTCAAAATTGTTCTTTTCTTTTTTCCAAATTTACTTTCTGCTGTAAACCAATACAACTCTTAACATAACACAAACCCACTCCAAACATGAATGAAAACTATTTCAAAATATATCTAAATGCCAAGCTTAATCCTTGTTCTGAAAGACTTAATTTTCTTGACATTATTCTAGCCAAGCGAGTTGTGCTACGGAGTTAAATAGGGAAGCTGTGCATCGAGAGAGCAGAGCACAGGCCCTGCTCTTGGTACTTCCAGGTCCATTGCCCTTTATAATATGGCAAATAAAATTTACTTTACTATTTTAGAAAAAGGAAAAGGAAAAAAATGTATTAAATTTCTTACGTGTGTTTCTTTTTTGCTATTTTCCTTAGTGTAACTGAAATGCAGGTGAGGGCAGCACAAGATAAGACAAGGCCTGTGATTCAACAGTGAAAATGTAATGTGGAAACAGTTTCTGAGAGGCCTGAGAGATAGCGGAGAAGAAGCCAAGATGGAGGAGGAAGAGGATGATCCATCTCCCTGTGGTTTTAAATAGCCACAGGTAGCTGTGAGCATCTGACAAGGGACGGATCATTACAGGACAGTTTGTTTATCTAGGTGGGCAGCTACACCAGTATCAGTTGGCTCTGAGCTTATTTTGTAGACATTTTGTGGAGAGATAATTTACTGATATAAATCTAATTGATGAATTATAAGCCTCTAGAGTTTTGATTTTGTTGAGCTGGGAATTGTGAGAATAACCACAGTGGCTGGATACAGGGAACGTGAGCAGAGTTTGTGGCAGAGAGTCACAGGAGGGCAGCCTCCTCTGAGGACAGAGAGTAGCAGCGGTAGTGTGGTGTGGTGCCCTGAACCGATTTCTGCTTTTAAAAATATTTACCACAACAACTGAGACTATAAGTCAACCTTCAATTTTATTTTAACCCACACTTTACATCTAACTTATACCCCAGGACTGTTAAGGGGAAAATACATTTTTTGCTTCAACTTAATTAAATCGACACAATTCACTCTTTCATTCAACAAATGTTTATTAAGCACCTACAATATGCCAGGCACTGTGCTGGGTGCTGGGGATACAACTGTGAACAGGATAGACACAGTCCCTGCCCTCAAGGAGCTGACAGTCTAGTAGTTTACAGACAAGTACACAGGCCATTACAATGCAGTACAGTGAGTACCGTGATGGGTAAAGAAACATGAAGAATGGCACAGAACTCGGTGTCCTAGGCAGGGGTGCTGGGTAGTCATGGAGATCTCCTCACGTAAAATTCAATTTCAGGACCGAAGAATGTGTGACAGTCAGGTAAAGCCAGAGAAGATCTACAGACTGAAGAGATGTTAGATGCCATGTCCCCTGTGCTGTGGAGCTCCATGTGCTGCTGAGAGCTTGGGTAGGGAGGGTGAGAGGAGGAGGAGGGTGAGAGGAGGAGGAGGGTGAGAGGAGGAGGAGGAGAAGGAGGAGGGTGAGAGGAGGAGGAGGAGGAGGGTGAGAGGAGGAGGAGGGTGAGAGGAGGAGGAGGGTGAGAAGAGGAGGAGGGTGAGAGGAGGAGGAGGAGGAGGAGGGTGAGAGGAGGAGGAGGGTGAGAGAAGGAGGAGGAGGAGGAGGAGCAGGAGGAGGAGGAGACCTAGGAGGGGCCTAGGTTGTAAAATGAATCATTTCTTAACTACAGAAAAGTAACCTTTCCCGAGGGACAGTGCACACATGTGTTCTAAGGGTTACGTTGTAGTGACACATGGATATTGAGTGGGGATTGTAAGCATCGAAGGAAGCCAGTCCTCCACATTTCTGACAGAGCTCCCATGGCGTCACACCCTGTGCCCGCACCAGGCCACCTTGCTGCACAAGTCTTGTTCAGGAAACAGAGGAAAGGAGCGGCTTTGAGTACTGCTCACCCTAGGAATTTACCAGCTCCTGTGAAAACTCAGCTCATTCATTCAAAGGTCACACTTTGCGAATCATCTTAATTTGTGCTTTCTACAAAGATCTCTCAATCTGTAATTTTTTTTATTCTGTATCATTGAACTCATTCATCATTTCAGATGAAGCAGACCTTTTGAATCCTAGGGTTTTTGTCTTCTTAAAAATGAGCATGATTACATTTTTTCACAATTACCGGGTAGAAATAAGAATTGAGTTTTTCAACTGTCGTCTACCCCAAGCTGTAATCAGTGTCTTTAAGGAGTTTAGTATGGGAATGAGGAGGAAGGCCCAGGAGACACTGAGTTTTAGGCAGCAGAATAGAATCAAGTGAGATTTCCACGCAGGGTGTGTTTGTTTTAGAACAGTGGTTCATCCCCAGACTCAAGGACTCTAACTTTGACAGCTTAGTCTGTTAACAAATGAGCCCAAGATCTAGAAAAAGTATCCAAAACCAATAAAGACAAGTTACATTCTCATATGGTCTATCCCTTGACTTATACAATCCCTCATGGAGTCTCAGAGTTTCTCAAATAATCGTAGGAAAAAAATTAAGCTCTGTGGATAGATACTATAAGAAAAACTGTTTTTTTTTTTAATTCTTTGGGTGGGTTTTGTACACAGAACAGGATTATAAATTATATTGATAACATGAGTGACCCGTAGTCTCTGAAATTCTACATTACAGATGGGTGACTTCATGCCAACATTTTCTTCACTTATGTTTTCCTTACTGTTTCTGATAGACAAACACAACCTATGAGCCAACTTGTGTGACAGAGTGAAGGTTACAGGAAACAAGGTGACCAACAACTTTCACATTAAAAAAAGTCTCTAAAGTTTATTACAGTGATGGCATTATTATCAATTATTGCAATGTATTGTCCCCTAAGATGGTTAGAAAAAACAATTGAGTTGTCCTCTACTGGATTTACTTCAGTTAAAAAGCAAGCATGTTTCAGTATTGTTTTATTTCCAAAGTAACTGTAAATACTTTCTTTAAATTTTGTTTGTTTTTTTCACAGGATTTACATATTTATTTTTTCTTATCACATCTTAGTGACTGCTTGTCTAAGCTGCAGATTAATCCATCGATGACATGGATGTTCTGGACACACAGGTAGCAGGTTCCTTGACCTCTAAACTGTTGAATCCTTTGTTGTAGTTACTAAAACCTTTCTGAGAAAGAACTTCACAGTTTAATGCGCTGACTGGCCAGTCTGATTAGTTTTAAGTGCGCTCAAGTGAAATTTGTTGCTGTTAATACACCTATCCCAGATATCCCCCACCCACTCCCCCCAAAAAAACTAAATTGTGAATTTTCCTGATAAAAAAAATCCGAGTCTGCATTTCCGTGCTGAACTCATGCACTGGTTCTGTCCGGCGCTCAGTATGTCTGTCCTTCCTGCTCTCAGCCAAAGGATGGGTTTAGCCAAGACACATGCTTGGCATGTTCCTCAGGGCTGCGTTTCCATCAGTCACCAACATAGTTTGATTAAGGCACTCAATTATTTTTTTGGTTTTTATGGTAGGTCCGATGCAATGACAGCCAATCCCGAACTTTGTCTAATTGCAGTTCCTGTGTGTACGGCCTTGGGGCAGTCGGGGGTCAGCACACGGCCGTTTTCTCCCACACTCCCAGTGATGGATAACCTGGCTTTGTTTCTTATGGCTTCGGAAAAAGTCAGCTGGGTTGCATGAAAAGAAAACAGAGAGGATGCCAGGTGTTATGATATTCTGTTGCTTCAACAAAATGTGGCACATCAAACACCAAAATATTGATAATTAGACATCTGCATTTTCCCCTGTGCTTTTTGTCATAGGCAAATTGCTTATGAGGGAAAGAAAAGCTCAGATAGAGCTGGAGAATTAATCAGGTTAAAGTTTTAGGTTCTACACATTTAAAAGATATTTGTAAGATCATAAAATCTTTTTTTGGGGGGGGAAATCTAGATAGGAATTCTTTTCACTTGCAGATTTTGACACCCTAATGCTTTCAAAGAAGCTTAAAAACTTTTCTTGGGATAGATGGGCATTCTATAAATCATAGTATTTTTTGTTAGATGATACAAAGAATGTTTTCTTAAATCATGACAAATTGCTAAACCATATCTATATATCTATATATCTATATCATCTATATATCTATATCTATATATAAACTCCCTGTTTTCCTCACACATACCTGTCCACACACTTTCATTCATTCACACAAATTATAGACATGACTCAGAACAGCACAGTTAGTGACATACAGTTCACTCTATGCCTGTTAGGAATCAAGGCTCACATTTACAGTTTATGCTTCAAGAAGGTGCGTCACAAGTAGGCACATTTGACAATGCATGGAGTGGAATGGCCACAGATGGTCCTGTGCTGAAGGAATGGTGGCTGGCCTCTGAACACTTACTAAATCCTTACCCTAACTTCTTAGGTAGGAGAAGGTGACACTATGTAGGTGAAGGGGCTCTGCGGTCATGTATATCTGACCACTGTGCATTTGCTGCCTCCAAATCCTTCCTAGCAAATAAATACCAGTGTTAAGAATAGGAAAGCAACATAAAAGAGATGTCCTCTAAGCTATGTAGTGACACGTACCTCCACTTTCTTGAATATAATGCATTTGTTTATTCTGAACTGAATTTTATCTAATTCTTTAGGAAAGTTCATTCCAGTGTTTGGTATGCTCTGGAAATTAAACATTAACCTGGTTGCATGTTAATAAAATTAATTATTGTATTAAAGCTGTTAGAATAAAAGTGTTTAAAGTCATTCACCCTGATTACAACAAAAGCTCAGCTCAAACTGTGTATAGTTATTAACTGTAATTAAAATAAAAGGCACATCTAAAAGCAGTAAATGACTGTAATAAAGGTGAACAGCTGTTTCCATTCTGAGGACTTAGGATCGGGCTTTATAGAAACATCAATCATTTTTATGTTTAAAATAATTTGCCATATAATGGAAACTTTAGGGGGAAAATGGCACTCTTATTTGATCGGCTTCCATTAGTCCCTTGAAATCAAAATCTGATTTTTAAAAATTACTTTGATTAGTTGTGTGTATATGTATCTCTCTATCTGTGAGTGTGGCATATCTGTTTCTGTGTGTGTCTGTGCCTGCTTCCCCCTCTCCTGTGTGTGTGTGTGTGTGTGTGTGTGTGTGTGTGTGTGTGTTCACAGATGTCTGTGAGCCATTTCATCTAGATGATGGTAACTGAATGTTGCTGATCTACCCTTACTCTGGTCCCCAGCCACACTTCCAAATAGATCTATGTAGTACAGGATCCAGTTTTGATTTTTCTGGTTTAGATACTATCTAAATTAACAACCATTAATTATATAGTTAATAGAGCCTCTTCTTTTTTTTCTTTTTTTTTCCCAATAAAGTCTCTGTCCATAGTTGAGGTCAGCCTACACCTTACCACACAGTGCAAGGCAAAACTTTGCTGTAATCCTCTTATCTCACCTTCCAAATGCTAGGATTATAGCCATGGATAGGATGTTAGTCTTTATAAGCTTTTCAAAAGGGGAAATAAATATCAGTTTGATAGTAAATAAAAAGTGTTTTCTTTCAAGGCTTCTCTGTAGGTTCAAATTGTTTTTTCATTAACTCTGAATGCCACTGACTTCAAAATAAAAAATAGATAATCATGAATGCTTTGTCTATACTTAAAATGTAATTTTGAAAGCTCAGATTTAACCTTAAAGGTGCTAAATTTGATGAACTTCAATGTCAGGCTTCAACTAAAAAACAAACTTTATGATGTAAAAGTCTTGTGTACCTAACCCAGAAAATTTTAACTTTTTCTTAAACAATTTACTAAATTTTTATAATAATTGGCATTCACTGGTATTTATTTGTAAAATTTCAAATATTGTTTCTCCATCTTGGATTTACTCAGTGATTGGAATGAATACGAAATTCAGCTTTAGTAATACAAAATAAGATGTAGTTAAAATTAATAGCAGAATTTATGCCGAATAACACAGGTCCGATATTTTCCCTACATTTGGAAAAATCTCTCTTCAACTCAGCAAAAATTTAGATAAAAGCATTTTCTTAATGGCTACAACTGTTACACAAAATCAGTTTGACTCTTTTCAAATGATTTCCCTCAAAGCTCCTGATCTTATTAGAAGATGTGCTTACTGTGTTTTTATCTGAGTGAAGTGACGGTTTAGTGTTTATATTTTTCACAAAGTGGAGAAAAAATATGCGTACTTTTATGTAAAAATGTGTTCACCCATAGCTTTCTAGAAGATGGAGAGTGGCAGTTAAGACTAGATTATCAGGGATGGCTTCACACTTTCCTTTCAGAATGTAACATGTGTTCAGAAGTTTCTTTATCAATAAATATCAGATCAATCACATTTTTCTCACATAACCTCAAATTATTAAATTATATTTGTTGTCTTGGCTTTTAGTTCCCCCAAGTACTCACTGTCTCTTTAAGATTCAAAGTCTAAGTTATTATGTAATCAGAACAAATAGCTAATCCACTAGGATATTATGTGCAATTAAAACATGGTTTTGTTTGAGTTCTGATTTTTGAACAGCAATAGTAAAACTAAGTCCATTAAGGTTTTATTTTAAAACCACTTTTTGTCATTAGAGAACAGATGTAGAAGTTTACATTCTGAAACAGGAAATCCCTCCTGTGTCTTCCTGAATGCAAATTATTTTTACTGTGACAAGAGCAGGAAATATAAGTGTGGATGACATGGTTTTTTTTTTTTTTTTTTTTAAGGGAAACAAAACGGAAAAAATGTGTAACAGCTCATTGCAATCATTTGTTTTTTTCTTTACATCATACACACACACATACACACACACATACACACACATACACACATACACACACATACACACACTCATACACACACACATACACACACACACACATACAAACATACAGACACATACACACACATTCATACACACACATACACACACACACATACAAACATACACACACATACACACACATATACACATGTGTATATATATGTTTATTTGAATATGTGTGTGAGAGAGGCTTTTATATTGAATATCATTTAATAAATGCATGTCATAGCCAAAATTCTGGCAGTGATTTCTGTCCACTGGTCTGGCTTTAGGATTACTCTTAGATGAAAAAGCAACAGGAAGTGATACTTTTTGATATAGAAAGATGAACAGCGAATGGAACACAGGTGAGATGGGGAATTAAAATTCATGCAGTCCTTATGGGTTGGATTTTTTATATGTATTATTTCTTTAGAAAACATTGCTACTTTAGAAACAGTGGGACAGTCTCTAGGCTTTTGATCATTTAAAATACGTTTGGCTCTTATATTCATAGAACTTATGAGTTGACATAGCAATTTATCCTGTCTCTGTTTAGGAAAGCTTAGCTCTAACTTCAAATTCTCTCAATTTTCGGGCATTCTTGCTTTTTATATTATTTAGGGGTGCAATTCTAATATGTTTTCATGTTTCTGACCATTGCAATGCAGATATCTATTGGCAACATAAAGTTTCAAACAGAACATCTGCAGCCAACAAAAAACAGAACCACTGTGCACTGAAAATGTCAAAAATAGAAAGCTCTAATCAGAAGCAAGCAATACCACCACAGGACAGACAGGCCACAATACTGTTCACAGGACGCATCCCCGCTCGCTGGCGCAGGCCCTAAGTCCTACCCCTAAATCTTAATACTTTCGGTTCCATATACGTTGTAACCTTCTCTATAGGTTGCTAAATTGTGGGTATTGTGCGAGGAAGTTGGGTTAAAAGTCTGTGCGCTGTTTGCCACCTTCATTCTCTTCGCCTCTGCCCTGGACTTGTAACAGAACTCTATCAAAGCCACCAGCATTGCCAAGCCCAAGCCGCCAACCAGAATGTAGAAGACGCCCGCTACGTTGCTCAGGCTCAAGGCACTCGTCTTGTCCTACAAAGGATAAAGACACGGCAGTTAACCATGGGAATGTCACCGCCAAAAGGGGAGGGGACACAGAAGGTCAAAATAGCCAATTACAGTAAATCCTTAATTTAGCTGAGAATGATTTACGGGTATAAGTCACTAATGCAGGTTCATAGATGTAAATATAAAGCTTATTGCTCTTGGGAGAAGAAAATTATGATAATTACCAATAGATTACATATTATTACATTCAATAAAACCCCCAAATTTTATCATTACTAAATATGCAATGAAAAGCACTGTATTTAACCATATGTAAGCAATCATATGTCTACATAGGAATACATAAGAAGACTTATTTTAGACTTTGAAAATGTCATGCAGAATATGAAAAAGAGAAACTTATGACTTTACATCCTTTAAAAGATTATTTTAGTGCTTAGTATTTAGTGTTTCTCTTGAACAGTTATCATTCTGCATCTCCTAATGTCACAAAACTAAGGGTCTTTCAACTATCAGTATCATAGTACTTGCCACTGACGTATCAATGCGCAGATAGCAAGGCACCAGAGCATGCATTACTTATTCTTCTATAAACGCACTGAACAATGTTAATTTTGA
This sequence comes from Micromys minutus, assembly GCF_963924665.1. Lineage (NCBI taxonomy): Eukaryota > Metazoa > Chordata > Mammalia > Rodentia > Muridae > Micromys > Micromys minutus. The sequence goes on from NC_137953.1 coordinate 52,060,287, forward strand.
ATTTTATATACTACTTAGCAATAATATATGTGGTATACTATTGTATATACAAAATACAATAATATGCAAAATAATATACAGGAAGGATTGTACTACTTTAAAATTTTAATTTAGTGTATTTGTTTTTAAACAGGGTCCCATGTAGTCTAGGCTGCTCCACTCTGCAGATGAAGCAAACTTTGACTCTGATCTGCATTCCTCGACCTCTCGAGTTCTTTATTACAGGCATGTGTCACCACTTTTAGCTTTTTAAGAATAAATTTTCATGAAATCTATCCAAATTTAGAAACAAATTATTTATGTATGGTCAGATTTATACTTATTTTTATAAATTAAAGATTTCATTGCCACATAAAATGCTTAACAGTTAATATTTTAGGTATATTATAGTTAAGATCCTTACTCCAGGATTCCCTTATTTTTAGATATACAAACAGACAAGCGAATATTAGAAGATAATAAATTGTGACAATAAATAAAAAAAATAGCCACAAACTATAAATATATGTGGCACTATTTTAGAAAGGACTTCGGATGACCTGAAGTGTTCTCTAGCCATTGTATATCCTAGAAATCTGTCCATGAAATTGTTTAATTCAAGTGATATGTATATCTTTCTTTATGTGTGCATTGGTCTGTTTGGGCGTGTTATTTTAAGGTAACTTGGTTTTAATTACGGGCATTGATCTTATTTTATAGTAGGACACAAAATGACAGTTTTTTATACTGCTCAGCTTGTCTCCCTCTTGTTCAAAGGCAGACAGTAATGATTCGGTATGTGCAAGTTCTGAAAAATGATCTTTTAATCTGTCTTTGTTTTAGAATTAAGAGAAACTCCCCAAGTGTTAGTCAGTCACTTGTTTCAATGTCTTAGAATAATTACTAATTTGATTTCTTTCTGGATCAAAAATCTTCAATTATAGTTTAGGAGCATTTTATAAATAGGCCTCCTGAGTGCCAGGATTTTCTGTCTTCTCTTAAATATGTCCTATAGGCATGCTGAATCCATGATAAAATTGATCTTTTTCAATGATAATAAACATGCAGCTTTGTACTTCGAAGACTCAGCCCCTGAGTTTCTGCCTTGCTCTGTAAGGAATTCGCTAGCAGAAGCGAGGAGATTGTCAGTGGGCAATAGCACTTTCTGGAGGACCTGGGTTTCCAGCAAACAAATACAGCTAACAACTGATTGTAAATCCAGTTGCAGGGCATCGGAGACCCGTGTCTGGCATCTGAGACTGCGGAAACACACGTGTGCAAAAAATCACGTATTCAAAATAAAAATAAGCAAACTCTAAAGATAAATTCATGGACAAAGGATCTCAGACCTTGTGAAAACGCACTGTTGATGCTGAATTGAAATCATTTATATTGACAGAATAGATCTGGAGGTCCATTTTATTGATCTGTCCAAATAGCAATTTTAACTAAAGCAGAATGCTTGACAGTGAGGTGACAAGGCCCTGAGTGCTATTTAACATACCGACTTCTGATCAATTTCCCACTTCCTGTCTTGAGAACCAACTTTTAGAAGACATATTTTATGGTTTCCTTATGAAAGAAGAAACCTGACAAAGATTAGTGGCAAATAAGTTTAAAACAAATATGGATAATGCTATTGTGTTATATATATGTTCAAGTTAATTTTAATCTATTTTAAATCTTTATTACTGGGAAGCAGTTTTATTGCCTACGGATAGGCTCTGTGGTTGACATTTATGGCATTGAGTTCTAAATTCCTAAATTAAATTAGGTAATGGCTAGGTAGACAGGAAAGTTCAGTGCTTAGATATTTCAGAAACTGGATGATCGCTCCCCGTTACGGTTCGTGTCACACACGAGCCCCGAACTGCGCCGACTGACCTTGCTTCCCGAGTCCTTGGCTCCACATTCCCCTTTGTCGTACCACCATTTGTTTTTCAGCTTGTCTAAGACGCCTGCCTCACTGAGTTTCAAAACGGCAAGGTTTACAGGAGTTCTTCACGTGGAAAATAACATAAATAACATTATATATGTTATTTTATGTTATTCAAGTAAAACTACATCAGAATCGCATGGCAAAGTGACGGAGCAAAGGCCACAGTAGGCTCTATGTCTTGAACTGTCGGCCCAGGTTTAGGATCAGACATAAAACTGGGACCTGCTCCATCGCTTTATGTAACAGGCACATGCTGCTAGGGAGGATTTTTAAATAAAAATGTATGCAATTACTGTGAATCCAAAACTATTGGCCTGGTTGGATTTTACAAACAGTTATAATTTCCCCCCAAAATGCACATGACAAGTAATCGGAACCAAGCAACAGCTTACCTACCTTTCTTCTTCCAAAACAGTAGAGATGGCACCAAGCCATGCCCCATGCTGTGATTTAGCTAGTGAGCTTTTACTTACGTCCTATGAATATGTGGGTGGTGTCCCCCCGTGAATTGACTCCGTACTTGGTTTCATACAAGGAGAAGGGAATCTCCAGTATTGCTGACCAACGGCCAGTTTAGGCAGTAAAGGTCTTTACAACATAAATATGCAAACTGCTATCTTAAAGTATAAATTTATGCTTTCATTTCTTTCTGAATTGCTGCATTGAGTCTAAATGACATCAACATAAGGAATTATCTGCCTAAAATTTTAAATGATTACAAATGAATTAAATAAATAATAGATAAATATTTATTATTTAGATAGATAGATTTATATTTATTATATAAATAGATAATAAAGACCCCAAGATAAAGAGGGCTTAAGTCAACAGCTAAATAGCTGGGCATTATCCAAACCTGGGATTGTGATAGTCTGGCTCCATAGCTTTGTACTTAAAAATATACCAAAGACTCAGAAATTTTATTTAAAATTGCTTATATATGAATTTATAACAAGATCAACTCCCCTAATGTTAGTTATTTTGTTCATATGGGATACAATATAATAAAAAACCAAGCATGCTCTTGAATCAGTGTCAAAAAATTTTACTGTAATATCAGTTTATTATTCTATTTAAGAAATAATCAATGTTTGCCATGATCGTAAAGTTTTAGCTGTTTAGTTGTTAACTATCTGCAATAATTTAAACCTCTATTAAAAGTTGTACTTTAGAGAAGGCTTATTAACTGCACTGAAGGAACTCAGTTGATCAAGGCCTAATTGTTCATACTAGCCCACTTGTATACAGACTTAGGCTCCTCATAGGTCAGCTCATTCCTCTGAACTCCATGATAATAAGGGCCTGCAAGTCATCCTCTTCCTAAAACAGTACTTACTGGAACAATAACTGACTCACAGTTGAATTAATTAGAGGATTATATAGATTAGGTTTTTTTTCTTGGAATCTATATCATTTAGGATTTGTGTGTGTTGAGATTTGTAAATCCTGGGAGAGTCATTAATGTATGGCAACTCTACTGTCTTAGTGCTACCATAACTAATATTAAAAATTGGTTAGGCCCTCAGGTTAGCTTAACTAAGCTTAAACAAATGCCCAACACATGATAGACAAATCGAATTACAATACAATGAGTTTTTGAATGGGTTGGACTGAGAAAAGGAGGATTTAGATATGAAAAAAAAAAAAAAAAAAAAAAAAAACAGATGTGGGATATGAAAGTAGCCTGTTTTAGCTTCCTTCTAGAAGAGAGAGTTAATGGCGGCATGTGTGGGTTAGATGAGGACTTTTGTCACTTTTCTCTCCCTTCTGCATGTAAGCTTTCTCTGCATCTCCCTTCTCTTTCTTCCCGTTCCTTTGTCTCTTCTGCTCTTCTCTCACGTAGCTTGGTTTTAGAGGGTGAAGTTATACTGACAATCAGATATCAGATATTTACCACTAATATTCAAAAAGAGGAAGTGAACACATGAAAAAAGGAATGTGATCCTAGGAGAGCCCTTTCCAAGAGATGGGTGACTGAGTGGTTTCTTTCCTATCACAGCTTCTCTGCTTGTGAATATTCTTTTTTCTATGACTGTTTCTTAGTCTTTCATTTATCTCTATGGTTTTAGTATCAGAGACTAGTGTCTTTTAAGTATAAAATTTATTATAGTCAGGCATCAACTGCTTTCAACCAAATGCCAAATCAAAACTGAGAAATTATGTGCCGGAGTGCAATTCCCAGGAATCTGAACTTAATCCTGAAGTCAAGATTTAAAACCTCATACAGATATTGGTTTGTACAAAAAGCTTTACTCATTGTAATCCATATTTTTATTGGTTTCTTGTCAATAAATGCATTTGTTATCTCACTAATTCATAAGGGTTGGTATAAATTTTCATAATTATTAAAAGTAGTTTTACAATACTATTAGTATAAGCAAAGAATTTTTAAAGAAGATTTAGTTTGCATATGATTTCTCATACGTTGCTTTCCCTGGAAGATAAAAATCCTTTCTCTTACAACTCTTGTTAAATGTTTGTGGCTGAAGGTTACTGTAGTCAGAACTTCAGTGAATGACTACCAGGCACTGATTTCTGTATAGACATGTCTGTGGCAGCCAAACTGCCTCAAAACCAAATCAGTCAAATTTTAGATGGTTTGTGTGGAGACCTCTGTGGATTAGGTTCTATCTATCTGTCTGTCTGTCTGTCTGTCTGTCTGTCTATCTATCTATCTATCTATCTATCTATCTATCTATCTATCTACCTACCTACCTACCTACCTACCTACCTACCTACCTATCTATCTATCTATCTATCTATCTATCTATCTATCTATCTATCTATCTATCTATCTGCCTGCCTGCCTGCCTATCTATCTATCTATCTATCTATCTATCTATCTATCTATCTATCTATCTATCTATCTACCTACCTACCTACCTATCTATCTATCTATCTATCTATCTATCTATCTATCTATCTATCTATCTATCTACCTACCTACCTGTCTGTCTACCTGTCTATCTATCTATCTATCTATCTATCTATCTATCTATCTATCTATCTATCTATCTATCTATCTACCTACCTACCTACCTACCTGTCTATCTACCTACCTACCTATCTATCTATCTATCTATCTATCTATCTATCTATCTATCTATCTATCTACCTACCTACCTACCTACCTACCTACCTACCTACCTACCTACCTGTCTATCTATCTATCTATCTATCTATCTATCTATCTATCTATCTATCTATCTATCTATCTATCTACCTACCTGTCTGTCTATCTATCTATCTATCTATCTATCTATCTATCTATCTATCTATCTATCTATCTATCTATTATCTATCAATCTATTTATTTTACATCTACAGCTTACACCCTTTGGTAGAGAAGAGGTAAGTTTCAAAAGAACAGTAGCTACTTGAAGAAGATGCAGAGTGAATTTCAAATGCATAAACACTTCCTGGTAATTTTTTCTCACCTGAGTTAGGTCAGGATATTTAAATATTACCCTTTTTCATGAATTCATAGTACAGTATTATTAACATTTAGATTGCAACATCTTTATTCTTTTGGTGATAAACCTTGCATACATATGGAAACTCACCTCCCAGGGGACAAGAGAACATACTATAATTTCATTTTAAGTAACTGTTTTATGTTAAATTTTACAATTTTAGTAAAGTTCTCTGGCAATACCTAAAATAGTAGTTTAGAACCTAATTTTTTAGTATATCTTTATGAAAACTATGATAATATACAGCAAGGGAATAAAAGGTTTGCTTTTAGAACTTACAAAGTTAGACTCATGTTTCTTACCAGACCACACAAGTTTACTCAGGTCTGTGACACACAGAACAGTCTCTTGAACTCCCACTGACCCAGTTGTTGAACCCCTTTAATAAAGTCATAATCATTTGTGTTGTGTAGATTTTCTTAAGTTACACATAATTTTTGCTTGTTTTTCTACAATCTTTTTCTTACCCTAAAACAAGATTGACAATTACATTTGTAGAAAAATTAATTCATAAAGCATTTCTATACTGCCTGAAGGCTTGTGATTATAAAATATTCAAACAGCAATTTTCTGATTATGTAACATATACTTTTAAAAACATTTATTTATTTACTTCTACATACACTGATGTTTAGCCTGCCAAATCCTCTGGAGTAATGAACACTTGCAAGCTGCCATGTGGGTGCTGGGAATTGGACCCTGGTTCTCTGGATGAGTAGCCAGTGCTCTTAACTGCTGACACATCTCTCCAGCCCCAACATATACATTGTAAGTTTTCTGGTGTTAGTGTAGCACATTTTGACATTTCTCATTTTCACACAGGTGTGCCTTTCCCCCATATATAAATATATGTATATGTTAATGCAAACCATTAGGTGGAGAGGGGGATTGGGAGCTGGTGCACCTTTGTGAAGACAAGTAGAGGGGGAGGGAGATGGAAGCAGGGTGGGCAAAGGGGATAGCATTTCAAATGTAAATACATAGAGTATCTAATAAAAAATAAAAAAAAAGAAACATTAAAAAATACAGAAAGATCCTAGAGAAAAATTCTAGGGAATTTTGAGTTTAAAAGAATTAATTTATTCACACTATAAGCTAATCCTATAATATAAATGTGGTTTGCTCCCCCAAACTCATTTGAGGCTTAAAACCTTAATGTGACTACTCTGAAGTGGAGAATTCTTTATGAGGTCTGTGTAGTTGTAACGAATCTGAGTTGTTGAAAGACTATGTTAGCTTTCTGGAGGCTAGATTAACTTTTGAGGTGTATAGGTTCTTCCAAGAGAAGGCAGTTACAAAGAAAGCAAACATGGCTTCTTACTGTTCTCTTCTTTTCTCATAATCTGGTCTCCCTGGTTTGCTTCTCACCTCCTTGATCCTTTACTCGGTTTCCCTTCTCTGCTACATACATGCCATCTGTTGTTATGAAGTGTTAGAGCCCTCCTGGATGCTGCTTGAACTTTGTGCTCTCTTTCTTAATTATTTAGGATCACAGAACAAAGAGAGGATTAAGACAGATGGTGCACGGAATTATGGCAAAATATTTACTCTTTCCCCTTCTACAGTTAGGGCTGGTTATTAAAGGAAAATATTAATGAATTCAGTTTGAGAGTTTTTTTTTTTTTAACACAGGGATCAGGATGGGGGAGCTGAATATATCTCAACAGCTAGTCCTTGAAAATACAAATCCTACTGAAGTGTCAGTGGTCTAGTGAGAAAATATATAGCCCAGCTATATGATTTTAAAGGTATAATTTAAAGTTTTGATTAGGTTTTTAATGAGTTGAAGGTAGTTTCTTAATCAATTTTCCTATTTCATTGTTTGCTTCATCTTTAAACACAGGTACAGATATAGATGATACCGTTAAATAGAGAGAGATAGAGATAGAAGTAGAGATAGAGAGATACAGAGAGATGAGAGGGAGAGATAAGGAAGGTGTTCTTCAAGGTCACAAATTAGAATATCTCTTAATTATATACCTTATTTTTTGAAGAAATTAATGAGAAGTTAGAAAACATGATGAAGCAGGAATTATGTATGGTATGTGTGAGGTGAAGACAAAGATGGTTAGGATTACTTAGTAGTCTTATTATTTTCTGATTCGTCCACTAATGAAAGGCATTACATAAGCCATATAACTATCTTCCCACTGTTGCACTGTAATTCTTCATCTGCAAACACTTTCTGGATGGAACTCTAGACAAATCAAGGTGGAGTCATGTTATTGCTGTTAATTGGAGATATTTGGCAGAAGTCTGGCCAAACATTAATGTAGACGACAAATCAACTTCACCCTTTTCTCCTGTCTTTACTTTCTCAGAGACTTTCTGCTTTCCAAAACCAGCTTCACAGCACCCCTTCCCCCACCCCCGTTGTAAAGCCAGAGCATCCCACATTTATTGCCATTGAGCTTGTGATCATGTCACCAAACTAGTAATAGTTGCAAATATTTTTGCTTTGACAGTAATTGCATACTTAAGTTTGGAAAGGGGTTTGATTGACAATCCATCTATGGGGGAGCGTAGCATAAGTCTCCCAGCAGATGCACCTATTACTTGACATACTGTTTACCCGCTCTTGGTGACATTGAGGCTAACCTTGGAGTCACCTCCCCCGCTGCCACATTCTCCTTTGTCGTACCACCATTTGTTTTTCAATTTGTCCAACAGGCCTTGTTCATTCAGTTTTAAAACTGCGAGGTTAACCGCATTTCTTGAAACGATAAAACATATTTTGTAAGAAACTGCAGAGCTGTTAAAATGTTAGAAGGAATGAGGGCTTTGCTTTTTTGTGAGCTTCCCACAGATGCTAAATAAACCTCTCATTTTGCTATCTGGCAGCTCCTTACACAGCAGTCCAAATGAAAGGCAACTGCCACGCATTCAAATGGACTCAGGCTGCAGTGCCTGCTGCTGGGCATTTACTCAGTGTGCTTAGTATATGGTAATTAATTTCACTGATTTTTTATTTTTGGAAAACTGTAGTAAGCTTGTATTTTTTAGTAATAGTAAAATAATTACATCTTGAATTCCTTTGCTTCTAAAAATGTCAATGACCCAAAAGAGAATGAAATAAAAATTCATCCCCTGAAGAAAAACAGTCATTAAAAAAAACACAACAAAAAGCTGCCAATCCAGATTCCCAGTTCCTGATCACAAGGAGTGTAGCTTGATTATTATTGCTTTCCTGTATTATTTTTGGAGATAGTGATTCAGTGCTTTGAATTCTTTCAAAACTGCAGATTTCCAGGCTCCTTGACTTCAGTGCATCTCGGGAGGATGCACGAATGGCTCTTAGGGATGTTCCTGTATCAACTGTTTTTCTTTGTTCTTAGCAACCTGATGCAATTTGGAATGTAGAATTGAAAGTTCATTTTGACTGTTTAAATTGAGCAATGGAACTCCAAGGCATCTTGCTGAATCTTTACCAAAACCATTGGAGATAAGATTTTCTCTGCTTTCAGTTTCTCTATAAAGGAATATTGACAGTGTATTATATTCTAATTATTTTCCAAATACCTTTAAAAAGAGTCATATGTTTTCACCTTCCATGTATCTGATCTCTCCTGTTTTCACAGTAAAATTAGGAAATGACCCATGAACTCTTTCAATGGTCTTCCCAACATTTAACAAGAATTATATTAAATCCTTGGATAGGCTTAATCTACTGTGGAAATGTGGGCACAATTGTTTGTCTCGACTGTTTGCAAAGCACTAAGTTTGGTAATTTCTTCAAGCCAAATGAATCACCAATCAAACAAAACAAACATATACATGGTTATGATTTACTAGTAAAATTTGATTTAGCTGTCTAATAACAGGTTTTGGCTATTTGAAACTAAAATGTCTGTTCATGTATTTATTCTCGTAAAATATATTCCTAGTAAGTGATCCACTTTTCCACTTCTGGGTATGATGAACTGTTTGGAAAGCATATATTTTCTCTAAGGTAACTACATTTGTGTTCAAGAGTTAGACTACCACTTCCTATATGCTAATTAAATTATTAGCTTCTTCATACATTCAGAAGGAAGTCTTACACTAGTGGAATAAAATTATTAACATGTTTCCTAAATTGAGCAACATTCTACAGTCAATTTTATCACATATAAGACCAAATTAAAATGTATGCAGGCATTTCATAAAGATAAGGAATGTCTAATTTAAAAAAAATATTGTAAAGAAAAAAGTCACTCAAGTTTGTTTTGATTCTCAAAACTAAACCTTATAGAAATAGGCAAATTTGACTTCAGTGAATTAAAACTACTAGTCTTCTATTTAGAAATTCTTATATGCTTTTATCTTTGGAATTCATATTCATTTGAGGTTTTAAGAATGCAGTAGTATCCCAATTATTTCATATATTGATTTATACTTTCCTTTGATTAAAAGTAAAACTATTTCATGAGAGGGTTATTTAACAGGGTTATTAGTAATACCCAAATACAGTTTCACAGCACAATAGAAAATAAAGAAACAAACAAAAAAGCAAAATAAAGGAATGAATAAGAAAAATAAATCTGTATGTTGAGAAGATTCTTTGCAATCAAGCTCTTTGAAAAATTATTCTTAGATAATATCTAATATCAAATAGGCCATGTAAAAACAATTTAGTTTCACACTGCTATCCATACATATAAATATTCATCTATGTTTGTTTGATAAGATATAAACAGTTGACCAATAGTTAAACAACTGCCCAGTTCACAATTAATCCATATACTTCTCTTGTAGAAGCCTATCTGTGTTCCTTGGTAAAGTCTGTTTGATAGCATCACATATATAATTTACTTTTCTTCTGTGTGGAAGGCATGACCCTTACTATTTAGAGATTTTATTCAGTATGACAATTTTTTCTATAGTAATCTGCAGCTACATGACAGAAGTTATTTTGTTTGAAATAGTGTCGTGCAATCTCAAAGCCTCCTCAGATTGCTATTTAAACTGCAGAGTAAACTATATGCATCACTTAGAACCTGTTCTGTCTTAAGAAGTTAATTACTTTCACATAGTAGTGAGAATAGCAATCATCAGATGACTTACAATACGTACCCTTTCTTCAATTACTTTACTAGAACTATTAAAAACTACTTTTTATTCAGCTCAAGTGTTAGAGAAATGCCTAAGGAAAGGTGGTAACCATGGTTACAGAAGTTAAAAATCATCAGGTCAGTCAGGATCTCAGAAAGCAGATCTTACTGGCAATTTATTGCTGAGGTGGAAATTCATTCATACATTTTAGTCATTGCCTCTAAAACATTGTCTCCAATATCAGCGACACTGAGTGTCCAGGTTATTCCTGCCTACGCACACATCAGGAAAGCCATGATGGTTATTAAATGGAACAGAAAGAAGAGAGTAGACACTTGGGGCTAATTCTTGCACTGATTATCCCTTTTGTATTAAATGCAACTTAAAGTCAACTTGCAAACAACTGACTTATTAAAAAACAAAGAGAGCGGTGGTGGCTGTGCTGGTAGGAAAACAGAGTTGGCTACATTGTTTCTAAACAGAAGAACTTCATTGAGAATCCAGGTGTGTAGACAATGGGTTTTCCCGGCTGAAATACATCCCAAATAATCCAAGTACTTGCCTTACATTTTATGCTTCATGGGAAGTTTAAGAAAGAACTCTCCCCCTACCTTCCCCTAGCAAAGAATCCTACCATGGGAAATGTGACTGCTTTGGAATGAGGGGCTCAGCTGTAGAAATCCCAGGATTTAGGGGAGTGCTGAGGGTTTTTATTCCTGGAATTACTCTCCAATTTCATAATTTGGAAATTCACCACATTGCCCTAGTTTTCAAGATGCCAATAAATCTTCACAAGTCCTTTTGCATTTATTAGAAAAGTTACATAGATTCAAGTGCTTAATGGGGTCTAAGAAATGGAAATATTTGCACTTACTTTTTGGAGTCTTGAGGAGTCTAAAGCAAATAAGCTTTTTCTATTAAAAACACATTTATCTTGGGTGAGTATCTTTTGTCTTTCTTCCTGTGTCTCAGCTAATAACCTCTCAACTTCTGTTAATTGAATTGAATTAATTGAAAATACATGCTCTTGTAATTGCTGCATACCTCATGCCCGATGCTCATTTCTAATCCAAATTTTGCAATGTAATTTATTTGCCTGTTGGTAAGGTACCTCTGGTACCATGTCTACCTAAGTAAATAAGACAAATTTTGTATAATGCTTAAGTCTGATAATGTTTTGTGACGGCATAGGGCATATGTGTGTGCATGAACATGCTCATAGTTACCCGAACCTGCACGCATGGATGTGTGAGGGGAAGAGAAGGTTGCCAGGAATTTTCTGTTTTATTTCTTTGAGGCAGGGTCTTTCATTGAATCTAAGCTGGTGGCCAACAAACCTCAGTAATTACAATTTCTCTGGCTTCCACAATGGGAGAAATTATGAATGCGATACCCAGGATTTTTTTTAATGTAGGTGCTATATTTGGATTGAGGTACTCATGTTTGTCTAGAAACCACGCTTACCTACTGAATGATTTCTCCAAATCTAAATGATACAATCTTAAAATTCAAAATAGAAATACAGTTATTATAATGATACAGAAAAATTGAATGTAAAGTGATGCAGACCTTTACAGTTAGTAAATGTCTGTCAATGGAAAATTGGAACTACATATTGTTTGTAGATAAATAACTTGCAATTAATTCTATATTCTATTTCACTTAACTGAACAAACATTTCACTATTGTCTAAAATGCTATAAATCTATGCGCCTGGCAGAATGTTTTTGTCCTACTATCAGATGGTACTACTTTATTATCCAGATGTGGAAGGACCCTCTATTGTAATACATATAAATTATCTCCTCAGCCTTAAGCCGCTGATGTCTTTGCTGGAGAGTTTTCTTTATACTATTTCTTGATAAAATTTAAATACCTGCAATTCAAGCCTACAATATGTACTTAAATGAAGCTGTGGTTTTTATCAAAGACTCCAACAAATCTTAACATATTTGTTTTCAAGCACCATCAAATTACGTGAAGTAATAAGAAATTGTATGGCAGGTGAAAATTCCTTTCAAACCAGCAAAAATGTTTTAAGCAATGGTGGTTTTAAGCAATTTCTGCCAGAGAACATACAAAGTGAAGAAAAGTAATGCAACCTTATGGGGAATTAAAATAATTTAAGTTTGTTTTTTATTCATAATGAAAGATAAAAATAAATTTGATGCTCAGTATAGTCAAAGATTTAATATGGGTGCTTTAATATGTATATATTAATACAATTTAATTTTAATAATATATGTTAATAATATATGAATAAAAATCTAGAACAAATTGCATTTTCTATAATAAGAACATTAAGATGATTCCCTTTGAGGAATCAATTGTAGGAACTTAGAGAAAACATAGAGGGATAGTTACAATTCTCGAATAAAAGAATTAAGTTTGTTTGGGTCCATAACTCTTACAGAAGTTTGATTTAAATTCCAGGAAACCCTTATTGTATATGTATAGATTTACATGCTACTCTATCTAATTCTTCTAGATTAATGTAACTGCATCTATATAGCTACATAGCTGTTAGCAGTAAAAACACTAATAATCCACATGACTTTATTTTATATTTAGTAACATCAATATCAAGGTAAAATAGTCTATGGTATAATGCCAGAAAAGCAAGCTAAATAGATTTGTAGGTTGTGATCTCAGTGTGAAAATAAACTGCCAATACTTTCAGTGTATGAAAAAATGGATGAAAATACAACAAATCACTGTATGGGTAAGAGGGGTTTAAAAATTATTTTAAATTACATCTAGCTCTCTAAACTTTCCTCCTCACTCAAAATTTTCTGCAATGTGACTCAGTAAAATCCATACCTCCCTCCCCTAAAAACCAAAACCAGAAAACAAAAAATAAAATGCCTCCACCAAACCCTCTCAAGTATTTTATATGACTCAGTGATGGTTAGAATTGTCAACTGGATTTAACCTAGTATCACCCAAAAATTGAGTCTCAGTAGGAACTGGCTAAATCTGGTTGGCTTTAACAACAACAAGTCTTGGTTGTTGTGCGTGAACATAGACTTCAAATAGGTGGTACCATTCCTGGGTTTGGGGCATACAACAATAAAGAACATGTATATGTTCCTTTCTCTCTGCCCTGGACTATAGGTGTGGTGTTACTTGCTCACTTGAGTTCCTTTGCTCTTGGAAATTCATGCCTATTTGACTTACCTAGTATGTTGGGCTTTAACCTGGAGTTGTGAACTGAAAGAAACCTTTTTCCCAGAAGTTGCTTTTTGTCAGAGTATTGTATCAGTGCAAAGAAAATTAAACTAGAACCGAACCTGGAACTGCTGAATTCAAGCCAAACATTCTAACAACTTTGTATCAACTCTAATCTAAAGAAGAAGCAGAATCTAGGAGGTATTGTCAAGGAGCTCAGGAAAATACTGGTCGGACTAGAGTTTACCTTTGACTTTGATATGTTTGGTTTTGTCTCTTGAGTCAGGGGTTGTAAGCCACTTGATTTAGGTGGTATATAGGAGACTAAGTGTAAGTAACTTCTTAGGGGGACTTTCCTATTTTATGCTTGAGTTAAGTCCCAGAGAGATGAACAAATGAAGAGATACTGGACAAGGTTTTAGAAAGTTTTCCATGTTTAGTCTTTTGAATTTGCATGCCTATTTCTATTTTATTTGAGAAGTCTGTTTGAAAAAGGTTATTTTTCAAGGATTATTGTGATTACTGTGAGGCTGTATCTAAGGCATTTGGATATCTATCTATCTATCTATCTATCTATCTATCTATCTATCTATCTATCTATCATCTACCTACCTACCTACCTATCTATCTGAAGTTTTTATTTACAGTGTGTGTGAGAGAGAGACAGAGATAGAGAGAGACAGAGAGAGACACAGTGTTACAGTTGTGAGCACAGGTGTGGATACTTGTGCTTGCAAAGCCTAGAGGAGACCACTGGAGTCTTCTCTCACTGTCCTTTTATTCCTCAGGGTGCTGTTATTTACTAATCCTGGATCTTGGCTGGCTCCAGTGAACCCTAGTCATTATCTTGTCCCTGTCCCCAAAAGTGTTGAGGTGACCATGCCCACGTTTTATATATAGGATTTGATTTCAGGTCCTTGTGCTTAAGCAAACACTCTTATCTATCCAACCATCTTCTTAAGCCCTTAACTATGTCAATGTTCACTATTTCAAGGTTAATCTTCATGAGTATGAGTTTAGTTGCGTATTGCTACTTGTAGACCATAGATTATAATTTGTAACATACATTTAGTCTTAGGTCACTTTGATGAAAGCTGGATGTTTTCTTCAATAAAAATGCAAGAAATTGTACACATTAAGTGGTCCATGATTACCAGTGGTTCCTAGACTTTGGAAAGTTAGTAATGTATAAAGACCCAAATATCTGAACTAAAGTCTAGAAACACCTGTTTTGAAATTAATTTGTCACTTCTCTTATGCATGCCTATCAGAAGAAGATATAAAAGCTAATTGATACTACGCTGACTGCACAATTTCAGTAGAGAAGTTCTGAGTCTGTTATTTGTCTGGAAGGGATTTTCAAGACTCTACACTAATTTGTGATCATTAAGTAAACATAACATAAAGGAGATTTTATAAATAGGTGCACGAAAAGTTGATGGGAAAAAATTTGAAAAATACTTTCAGATGCACTTAAGTAAATTAACAAAATATCAAGGAAGCTATCTCAATTAAATACTGTTCATTTTATGTTATTAGTGGGTTCTCTTTGAGGCCTTAAGATCTACACTGTCCATGTTCTCTACCTCATTGTTTCTGCTATTTGCAAGTGCTACAAAAACGAGCATCTTATGAGGACACAACCAGATGCATTGTAAGATGTTTCATGAAGCACCTTGTGTTCTCTAGAAATAAAATTTAATTTTAAATTTTAGGTCATTATTAGTCTAGAGTTCAAAGAGCTACAGTCTGTGTGATGTTCTGCAACATGATACCATGCATGTCTCAGCCTTACTGAGTGAGGATGAGCTGTGTGGGCTCCGCGCTCTTCCAGACTTCACATTCTTCTGCTCTCCAGACTCCGCTTCTTATTCTTTCTAGTATGATTCTAGAATTCTGATTCAGGCCACGAATCACAGAGCATATGTTCTTTTACATCTGTGTCTATTTCCTAAGATCGTCTAAGGAGTGCTTGAAGGACTCAGAATCTCAAGAAAATTTTTTGAGTTAATATGTGGGCTAGAGGTTACCTTTTCTTTTTTTCACTTCAAAGATTTCACTGCGGCCTAATGACAGTTAGGTGACTTGTGCAGCAAAGTCCAGCTGGACAGGAGTCATCTGCCTTCTAGTCCAGTGCTCTTCCCAAGTGCTTTGACTTTCTGCTCCTTGTCCAAGCCCTTCCCTGGTGGTGACACTTTTCCACCCTGCTGTGTCTCTCTCAGGAACTCGCCCATGTCCTGAAACGCTTGCTAGTCTTAACAGGGATTTTCCCTGATTCACTTTTATGCACACTGCGTGACTGAGTTGGTATCTCTGATGGTGCTGACATAAAAGTCGAACGGTGAGTGTCTTAACAGTTCAACATCTCGTCCCTAACTGTGGACAGAACAGGTGCAGGTAATCTTAAGTGACAGCAGTAAACCTTGTGGTCATTTAACTCATCACAACACTTGCTGCTTTTCTAAGCTCGAAATAAGAGATGCACACTAAGTCCTCGGTGCTGTAAACTCTTAAGTATGGATCCCTAAAAACATCATCACAAGGAAACCTGGTCTTTTATACTAAATCAGAAAAATTACTCAGAAGAAATAGCTGTATAAAAACATGCAATGAAACAAGACCCGCCACCAAAACCCAATGAAATATTTAAAATTTCACTTTCTTTCATTTCCTTTGTCAGCCATCTTTAAGATCTAATTTCCTGAAAAGTGCACCTGAATTTTTATTTCGTTTTTTTCAGTACTGGCCTTTATTACTAAACTCCAGGTCTATTGGCTGTCACACTCTTAGTACCCAAAACTAAATAAACTGTTCTCTGCAGCAAAATAGCACGTCAACAAATACCTTTCAGGGTTTCACCTTAAGATTTCACTGTAACTTTTCTGAAATTCAAGGTTTATGTGCAGTTTTAAAGTGTAATGTATTTATCTTATGGTAAGACTGACTCTATTAAGTGAGAAAGGCCAAGTCTAAAACTGAAGACTACTGACTGGCAATATCCAATCAATGCTGAAGTCTAATCTACTCAGCATAGTTGATTATTATTATGCACATTCCCACTGACTCTAGCCATGGTAGTTTCCTCATAGTTCTGAAGGTATTTTGTTTAGAATTTACTACAAATTCAATAGAACTTTCTCAATATTTTTACCCCTTCTTCTCATATTTTCTATATCTTATGTTTCCCCATAATCACTACTTACTTATTTAACCAATATTCAATACTTCTCTATCTGGGTCCTGTTTATAAGGTTTCTGTCAGGTGGAACAGACAAGAAAACAAAATCCATCATAGGTTTGTGTGTTACATAATATGTGTTTACGTCCCATCTGCTCAGAAAGCAGAAGCAATATCTTAGGTGTAAAATAAGACATACATGTGTTACTCATGTAATAACTAGTATTACACACCCGATAAAGACACTGAAATATTAGCATTATCTATAACAATAATGTGAAATAACTTATCAACAAAATAATCTAAGAAGGTGATTCATAGGGGTTCTAGCTTAGGGGCTCTTTCATGTACTTTGTATCTCCAGTAGGAAAGAACACAGATAAAATCAGAATAAACTGATGTTTTAAGGACAAGGACAATATAATATTACCACTTAAACTTTAAAAATTAAAGCCTAGATATGGTGCTTTTGCAAATCACTTTCAATCTGTCTACATTTAGCCTGTAAAACACCTGTAGATAAGATTTTTGCAACTGAATTTACTGTTTTGAATAGTTAACACAGTTCACCAGAGAAATTAAAAACCATATCTATTGATAGAGACTAAACGCCAGTGCATTTCATTTGATTTTACTACATATTGTGTACATATATTTAGCTCACTAAATAGGTCTAGCTCAGCTTCATTTTGTATGTAAGATTTTCTTAAAGTTTTGGGTAACAACAGTTTCAACTTTCCTCTCTGGTTTGAGATTGTAGGTTCCTTACCTGTACGCAAGTATTTGGAGATTATTCATACAAAGTTATATTTGTGTTGATACATTTTGTCTCATTTTCTTATTGTCTTTTCTTAGGTTGGGAAACTAGTAAAAATAGAAAAGGAATCTTGAGCAGTAAAAGTACTAAAGAAAGACAGTGTCTGAATTTTCCAGTGTTCAGGGCCACACATATATGTATATATATATGCTCAGCGAAGGAAGAATATAAGAATTTATGGTCAAAGAGTTCTAAGTCTGCTTCATAGTTTATAGACTTACTGAGTTCACAGCATTCTCCTTAAAGGTGATAATATGCGCATCTTACCTTTTTTATTTTAAAACTATCTTCTGTCCCTGAGTGATGTTTGTGTATGTGCTCATATGTGTGAATACAGATATGTAATGATGCAGTGTGTGGAGGTGAGAGGACACACTGTGTGCTGAGCCTCCTCTTCCACCATGCTTGAAGCAGGGTGTTCCATTCACAGCTCTGTGAGCAAGGCTAGCTGGTCCTTCTGGAGACTTCTCATGTCTCTAAAGGAGCTGGGATGATGCATTTAGTTCTTCCCACTGGGTCTGAGATGCTGAATCCTGCTCCTGCTGGCTTTGTAACAAATGTTTATAAAAGGAATCATTGTCACTATGCTTCATTGCAGTTTATCTCTGAGATAATGACATTTACAGTACAAATGTGTACCCATTAATTACTGCTAATTAATGACAAAGTGAATTATGCTTTTTATTATTTATTTACTTATTTGTTGTATGTGAGAGTGCATGATGTGAGAGGTGGGGCATGTGTGCTACAACGTGCACGTGAAAGTCAGAAAACCACTTCGTATCTTCCCTTGGAAAGTCTTGAATGGAAAAACAATCTGAAGAAGACACCAAAGGTGGGGAATATTTGATTACTTCAAAAACAATAATAAGGGATGTGAACACACATTAGAAATAATTAAGGTAAACATCAAGAGGCCTTTGGGAGAGAGTGAATCATTATCTAGAAATTGTGCTCAAAAATATGTCTCTTTCCTATAATTTTTCTTGCTGTATTTTCCACTTAGCAATTAAAAAAACTCACATTGTCTATCTTACGTCAGCTTTACAGTTTAGTGTGATTTTATTTCATAATTAGACATCATTAAATTTATGACAACACCATCTTTTATTAAAATTTTGCTTGATAACAATGTATTTTATGAGATACATTTTGAAGTTTATTTTAATATTTCCTTACCCAGTAGGGTTTGATTGATAATAACTATTAATAGTCTATATGCAGAGAAATGAACAGCTAAAGAATTTAAATCTCAATGGAAGACTGGTACTGATATTTAATGAAGATGAAAAATGAATGCAAAAGCATACAACTGTCATGACTTGTGTGAACATTTTTCTTTTTTTCTGCTAATAAAGTTTGTAAGTGGATGTTGAAATAACTACTATGCATAGATAGCGAGCTGGTTTCCTAATGCTGGTGGCTTAAAAAATATAAATGTATAAAGAAAAAGGGATTAACAAATAGGTGGGGGAGGGGTTTCCTTCAAATGGATGGAACCCATTCTTTTGAAAGAAAACTCCCCTCTTACCTTAATCCTGGAGCTGGTTACTTCTCCTCTGTCCTCCTCCTAGGGGAGAAATACCCAAAGTTAAACAATAATAGAACATGGTCTTGTATTAAAGTCAAGTTCAGTTCTGGCCAATCCTTTCTTCAAGTCTCACATAATACTACCAACTGTCAGATATGATGGGGCTTTCACAAATGGAATAAAATCCATTTTAACTATTAAGCCAAAGGGAACGGGCAATAACTGTGTAAGATGTAAAATATAGTGTCTCCTGCTGAATTAGTCTGTCTTGTCAGAGAATCCTAATTAATTACAGGCTTTCTTAGAGCAGAAGAATGCATGGGATAGCAGTATTTGGGCAATTGAACAGCAGAAGTGATATGGCAAGGCACATCACGAGTTCCCATAGAGAACTCTTCCCATGTACGTGTTCTGAAATTCCTCTTGTCTTTGGGAATAAAATTATAATCTATGAGCAACAATGTGTGAGAAGCTGAACTTAATGTGATCAATTGTAAGTAATAATTTTTTATAAAATTGAAAAAAATCATGTTATGGGAGGATTAGGAAAAAGTCTCACCTGAAACAAGAAATCACTGGTGAGATTTATTTTTTTTAAACTTTTTATTCCATCTATCAACAAGGCTTAGGTTTCAGTTCATGCAATATCAGGGCACTATAGCCATTATCAGATGAAGTTTTCCTCCTGAAAGTGTCTGTGATTTAACAGGACTCCTAATGTCTTTGGAAAGATAGAAAGACAAGACTAAGTTGACTTCAATAATAATGACCCCCAATCATAGCTCTGTAATCCATGAGCTAGATGATGTGTGTTTTATAGAGTCATGTGTCTCGGTAGATAGAGCATCAACTCCAATTTGCTGTTTGGACAAAGTCTGAGAATGTATTCATTTCCATGGGCTTTGTATATGATTGCTATCATTAAAATTTTTACTTACTTCACATTAGTCTTTGACAGGTTTTTTATTATTTTTATTATCTCTGCTTAGGGTATTGACTAGTTAACTGAGCTTAAAGTCAGTTTATTGCTACCCTTTGGCATAATTTCAGACGGGGTGGCTGATTTGCTCCCATACAGAATCAATACCAGACAATTGATTGAATTCCGTGAGACATGAAGGAGAGTAGAGACCAAGAATGAGCCCGAACCCATACAAGATCATGTGCTATTGTTATTTAACTTTGGGTAACTTATTAAAAACTTCATCAAGTAAAGTGGCATCAGTGAGTAAACAGATGCACGCTGGAAACTCAGGTTGTTCCAGTGTGTCACAGTGACCCTCGGCCAGTATGAACATGTGCAGGAGGAGAAAATGTTACGGGAAACTATGTGTTACATCAACAAATCTTGTCTTCCTCAGTCACTCCATCTTGTTTGCACTGGAGTCACCCTATGAACTTTAATGACCTTAAAGTTGCATGCCATAAACTGGATATAATAAAAATTTTTCAGTTGCAACATACTTTTCTTCCTTATCAGTGGTGAATATTCTAAAAGTGTCTATCTTGACAATCAATACTCTACCCTCTAAACATTATAGAAACATTATACTATTTTTCTGAAATGAATACAGCCAAATATTGCAAACCATTATTAAAATGAATAAAGTATATTTTATCTTAGAAAACACCTATTTTATTCATGGCTACTATAGTTTAGGACCAAACTCTTTGTGTTTGGAGCTAATATAGAAATCAACCAAAGAAACCAACTGTAGATATATTTCCTGGGTCGCATAGGATTAAAGTTACCACTTCAGGGCTAAGTGATGGCTACTCAAGAGAAAGAGGAAATTAAAAGAGAAATAGTATTGGCACTGCCAAGGTCATTTGATATCCTTGAAAGTCATCTTGATGAAAGTTCCCATTATATGGAGGAAACCATTTTTGTCATATGTGTATATGACAACACACAATTTGTTCTCAGTGCTATTCAAGTCAATTCTGCCTGTGCGTTCACATTCATTATACATATTCATTTATGTATCCACGTGGATTTTCTCACATCTGTACCTTGTCTAAAGCGTGAAGTCTGCCTTTCCTTTCGGCCTCTATTCACACAGGTGTGTAAGAGTGGCATCTCTAGCTGCGAAACACCTTTAAAATCACTTTCCTGTTTCACAGTATAACAGACAACAGCACAAGAAGTGGTTTGTTTAATTTCCAAACCATCATTCCCATCTCTATCACCCGGAACTGACTTTCCTCCTTGCTTCCAACTCTAGAGAGATCTGAGACTGAAATACACAAGCAGGACATGCTTTGAGTGTTTAGAAGGAGGAGGGAGCTGGTTCCCAGCCCTTGGGATTCTCTAAGAGGTTGTTTTTTATTGATTGAACAAGTCAGATACTGGAGATTATTAGTTAACTCGCTACGTCTTTTTGAAAACCAACTTCAACCATGGCAAAGTCTTTTTTTTTGGTGGATTTATTATCTACATCTGTGTAATTTCCCCAACCAAATGAGAACTTATCCTATTTTTCACCTAAGCTTAAATTTAGGTGCAAACTTGAGTGCTATATGGATATTTTTACTGCACTTTGGCTTTTTCAGTGTTAGCAAACTGAGACAGGGCAAGAATGTAAAATCTGCTGTTACTTTTCAGAGTAAACTGTATTCATATTGAAGAATACAGTAAAAATTCTTCTCCATAAGAGCACTGGAGAAAGGAGTCAGAAGACATCAACTGTAAGCTTAGTCGGGGAACTCTGGACAAGTCACTTAACCCTTATTTTCCATGGCAAATACAAAAGAGAGTTAGAAGTATGTACATTTGAAAAGAGTAACATTATGCTGTAACTCTGAGCATCTTACTTTAGAAAGATACAAGTCAATAATTTTCAATGTCTTTTGAGCCAAATTTAAACATTTTTAAAGTGAGCAGATTAAACACAAAATTAATATTAGATGGATAGATATTTTTGTCCAATGTAATATTGTCATTATCATATTATTTAATAGAAAATAATAATTGCTGTGGGAGACAGTGTAAGTTCAGCTCCTTTTGTATTCTGTGTTTTCCTGACTACCTTAAAGCTAAAACATTAAGTTCCCTTATGAAATTTTACTGCAAAGTTTTGCTTTTATGTTTAAAATTCTAGCAATAAAGAATTGGGACTGGTAACAACATTTTTTCTAATTTTTTAAAGGTGCTAGTTGAAAATATCTGGAAACAGAGGAGTCTGAAGTCTGGAGCTGAATACACGTCTCCTTAGCCACAGCCAGACTGTGGCCAATTGGTGTCATAGGAAGGCCCAGGAGGAAACTCTGTCTTGGTAGATTTTACCTGTTTCTGAAAAGTGAAGAACATGGAACAGGAACCATGCATGATTTCATAAACTCTGGAAGTGTGTAGCTGTGAGTGTCTCCTTTATTTGATTGAAACTCCAATTTACTCTTCTTCCTGTTAGTTGCTAAACAGTATTCAAGAGAAATCATTCTGCTCCTTTAAAACCTTGTCTGTACTCAGTCTCTTCTTTCAGTAACCCAGAGTCAAAAAGTGACCTAAATGAAATCTGGTTTATTTCACTACGCCAACTATAAACATATGATTTTGTGTGGTCAGTAGGATTTCAAGCCGAGTTTGTTTTTTTAACACCTCAGGATTGTAGACATTGAAAGACAAGACTAAAATAGAAAGGACGAATTCATGCTTTCCATTTTCCTTTGTTGTTGAATTGTGTGCTGTGAAAATTTATATTGAAATGGTGCTGCAAAATTGTAGAAGTGAATTTTGTTCTTGGTGCCTATCTTCTTAGATTTTAGATTCCCGGAAATTGTGGGATCTGTGAATGTAAGAGAAATGATGTTCAATTATAAAAATTATAAACAATGACCTCACACAGCACTTCAATGATTTGCTCTCCTTATTTATTGCTGATTAAAATGTTTTGGATCAGTAGATTGCCTGCTTTTCAAACACTCAGGCATCTGGAGATATGAAGGAAGGCTTTCTATTTGCATGTTCCTATGCATGTGATACTGTGTATCTATAAGAAAGTCATCTTACATGTGCAGTAGTTCATTCTAAAACCAATATCTACATGCCTGTCTTGGCAGCAAAGAGAAACCTTTTAAGTGAATGAACTGCACCTTTTTTTACTCTATTAAAGCATAGTGTTATGCTAAGTCAGAGTAATTACTATTTTCTCCAGCGCTCTATAACATCCAAACCATTTTATTTTCCCTTTGTTAAATATGAAAGCATAAAGCCAATTTTACATTGGCTGATTCTATTTTCAGACAAAGAAGATTGATCCCATCTAGTGTGGTCGATGGATTCTTTCTCATATACTCTGGTGAGGTAGATTTTCATGGTTTTAGGAAACCAATATTTCCTCTGGTTTTCAAAGTTATTATCAATACAACTTAGAACTACATTAAATCATCATGCTGGAGAATTTTACACCAAGGAGTAGATTACATTTTTACAATATAAACTTTAAGGCAGTGGTTCTCAACCTGTGGATGTGACTCCTTTGGGGCGTCAGATCCCATTACAGATGGTTGTGAGTCACCATGTAGATGCTAGGAATTGAACTCGGGACATCTGGTGAAGCAGTCAGTGCTTTTAACCACTGAGCCATCTCCTCAGCCTGAAGGTTTCTCTTTTATCTCCAGATTTGTAAGAGCTACTCAAGAGCTGGGATCCTGAGCAGCCTGAGCCAGGCTACCCTACCTACCCTGCGTGCTCTCATTTAGGGAGGCCGCTGAAGAATCGTGTCTGCAAGCAGTGCCACAAAAGTTACTACTTGATCTGTGTTGGTGTTCTGAGGTTGCACAGAGAGATAATTGTACTATTTTTTTTGTATTATACAGAAATCATATCTTCTGATTATAAATGCCAAGAAGGTTTATAAGCTATAGAAGTCCTATGCACTGAGATCCTACATTCAGGAGACATGTCTTCTTTTGTCACATGGTCATCATTGAAGAGTTATTTTTTTTTTAAAGGCTCTAATAACTATTTTGTAGTCACTGTGCAAATCTATGTTACAGAGAATATGAAAAGACCTTTTACATTGGAATATTTAAAGTTTAGAGAAGTTGAGAATGAATGAATTCAATATTAAAGGACAATTGGAAACACAACTGTGTTTCACTCAACTCTATTTTGCGTTTTTCAATATGGAAGAATACAATGTTCTCACATTCTAACTCCATGCACACACTAATTTTTGCCTCTGATATTAATACTTCTTCATGATGATGCTACAGTTGCCCTTCCAGTGCTGGGAGTGAAGTCATTTTATGCCTGTACACTCTTGACTTCCTCTGGCCAGGTACACCTGAGGATGTTGAAGGCCTGAGATGCCTGAATTCTCTGTTGCATAGTGTTTGTCCTGTAGGCAAATTTAAGTAACAGCAACTTGTCCATATATTCTGCCCAGATTGACAAATCTGGTTTGACCAAAAAGCAAAAACAGCAGGTTCAGGCCCAGTGATGTGTGCTGTTTATATGCCTACCTTCTAAGACATTGGCTTCATGTATTTCTTTACTTATACTTCTGTTAGGAGACCTTTTTTCTATGGTGCACTTTACCTGGGTGCTTGGTACTTTCTCAGTTGAGTGTCTACATTGTTCCACTTTCTACTTTTAATTTTCCAGAACCCAAGGAGGGAATATTTTCACTCCAGTCCCATTGTGAAGACTTGAAAGAAGGAATTTATATCTGGCTTTTATCCACCATGATAGAAAGAGGTGATTAAAATGTCAATGCATATTTGTTTTTGCTATTCTGCCTGCTTAAAAATTGCATTTATTTATTAGTATTGACCTGTTTATAAGACAGGGTCTCACGTATCCCAGGCTGTCTTCATACTCCCTACATTATAAGGATGACTTTGAACTCTTAGTCTTCCTGTTTCCAGGAAGGAATCTAAGTTCCGAGATTACAGTTAAACATTACCACAACTAATATTATTTTCTATGACATAAATGCATGAATTATAAGTTCAATTGTTTGAGATTTTCTTGAATATTAGAGATGGTGCCTATCTTGGCTTTCTTATTAAAGCTTCAAAAGGTTAGAGTTTACAATTTCTAATGTAGGAATTTTATTTTGTTAAATATATCTTTCTTTGAGGTAGTAAGTACTGAAATGTCCATAAAAGTCCTTATTCTATCCCAGAAAAGTCACAAAAATATAACTTACAAGTGTAAAGATAAAATGGGAAAAAAAAGAACTAAACACTAAATTTAGGTATCTGCTCAGGTATCTGCCATGTGTCCCTAGTGTTAAAAATTTACAAATCAGCTGAAAAAAAATCTCAGTTGGACTGAGAAACCATCTATAGAGTCTGCACATAGGAACCCTCAAAGCTCACTAACACCACACGCGGTACACTTCCTCCTAATAGTGTCCCCTCTATGGGGCAAGCATTTAAATACATTTGTCAATGAAGGTCTAAACTATTTAAACCACCACATTCCACTCCTTGCCCCACATAGGCTTGTAGCCACAACATAATGCCAAATGCATTTAGCCCAACATCAAAAGTCCTCAAAGTCCATCAGAGTCTCAACAATGTTTAAAAGTCCAAAATTCAGTCTCTTCTGAGACTCACATGAATTCTTAACTGTAATCCCCTATAAAATCAAAACAATAAAAAACCAAATCACATGCTTCCAATATCACAAGATACGTATCCACACCAAAACTTCATGAGAGAAAATACTGGATCAGGGCAATACCAAACCCAGCTGGACAAACTCCAAACTCTGCATCTCCATGCATGATACCCAACTCCTTCCTGTTTTTTGAGTGTAACACAATTCCTTCTCTTGGACTGGTTTCACTTCCTGAGAGCAGCTTTCCTCAGCAGGTATTCCATGTCTCTGGCATCTCTTACAGCATGGAGTCTCTAAGGTAATTTCATTTTCACAGCTGTTTGTTCTAATGTTTTGGATCCACACGATCTTCTGGGTTCATCCAAAGGTTTGAATCACTTATGCTTTAGCCTCTGTAGCACTCTAAGTTCTGGTTGACTCTATTCCACTGTTGCTGCTATTCTTGGTGGTCATCCCACGGTACTGACATCGCCAAGATACTAGAATCTTCTGCTAGAACTAGGCTTCCACAGTAGCCTCTTATAGGATCTCTTTATGGTATCATGCCTCAACTTCTTTGCAGGGCCCGTTTAGTCCTGGGGCATCAACGACAACCAAGTCTGCACCTTCTCCAAATGGCCTTTCCTGGCCTCTTACAGTGCCAAGCTTGAGCTGCTCTCCATGACCCCTTAATACCTTCAAAAGCAGTACCATCTGAGTGGTGCTTACATATTACCAAGTCTAGCTGTCAGCACAATGTCTATCTCTGGAACACAAGGAATTTTGTTTTGTTTGGTGTGTGTGTGTGTGTGTGTGTGTGTGTGTGTGTGTGTGTGTGTGTGTGAGAGAGAGAGAGAGAGAGAGAGAGAGAGAGAGAGAGAGAGAGAGAGAGAGAGAGAGAGAGAGAGTATGTGCTCCCAGTACTTCCCAGAAAATTTTATCTTAGTAATGCTAGTCTCTTGTTAAGGTCTGTTAATTGCTTAGCTCCAGCTAACCAGCATCAATTGTTCCTGTAACCTCTTCTATTCTTGACTTGAAAGCCAGAGCTACATGGCCTAAGATGTTAAATTCTGCTACATGCTGAGGCTGGAACATGGTCCCTGTTCTATTACATCTCCATCATTTTCTGTTTTCAAGGATATACATCCTTCATTGCCTACACTTGTCTTGGAACTTTCTCCGTAGACTGACCTTGAACTCAGATATCTCCTGAATGCCAGGACTAAAGGTGTACTATCATGCTTGGACCTACAAACCATGCTTGCCTCTTCAAACAATCTTTATAAGGCCTGGATTATAGTTCATTCTAGATATAGTCAAGTTGTCAATTGAGAATGGCTTTCATATTCCATCCCTTGTCAATCTAACACATAATCATATCTTCTTATGTCCAAATGAAAACAATAGCCTGGTCATAATAACTTCTAACAACTAATATAACTACTTCTTGTTTAACGGCAAATGTATAAACAATAGCTTAGCAGGATGAGATCTTGGCCTGAGGACACTATCCCCTTAATCCATTTTATACTTTGAACACAGGATTTAGTGTAATTCCACTTCCTGGTACCCCTTTAAACTTTGAACCATATATTTTGTATTTTTTCTTTATTTGTTTGACTATGCTTGATCAAAACACTCTTCATAAGAGTGAACAACAGGGCAGAGTTTGTGCTAGGCTTTTTTGAGACTTCCTTGGTCAATGCAATTAATTCCAATCTCTTCAGTTTAGCCTCAGGCTGACTCTTTGGATAAGTGTATCACACAAACAGTCTCTAAGCCACATACTAAAATTCTTCTTCTCCTCTTGAGCCTTACAGTTCAAATCATCCTTGGCATGACTGTCTCTCATGCTCCTACTAGAATGGCCCATTAAGCCCCACTTGAAACATTCCACAGCTTTCCAAAGTCTCCATATCCACATGTGTCCCAACAAAATCATAGCCTGGCCTATCACAGCAGTTCCCCAGTCTCTGGTACCAACTTTAGCCATAGCCAGAGTTTCCATTGCTGTGAAGGGAACATGACGAAGGCAACTCTTAGGAAAACATTTAACTGAGGCTGGCTTACGGTTTCAGAGGTTCCATTTACTATCGTCATGGTAGGTTGCGTGGCTGTATGCAGACTGACTTGGTGGAGTCAAGAGTTTATATCTTGATTGATGGCAGTCAGGAAGAGACTGTCTTCCCTAGGGATCCAGGAGGAGGGTCTCCTGTGCACTGTGTGGAGCCTGAACATAAGAAACATCAAAGCCCATTCCTTTAAAGTCCATACCTCCTAACAATGCCACTCCTTATGGTCCAAGCATTTATACACTTGAATCTATGGTGTGTGTGGGGTCAAACCCGCTTCAACTCACCACAATATTCAAAATACAATGGGATCACAAATTTGTTAGAGTATCTGTTCAAATGTCAACAGAAATGTCAAACAGGATCTTTACAGGCATTTTTGCCATAAGACTAAATATAAAAATTGTGTGCTTAAATATCAAGGTAATTACAATTCCAACACAATGAGAAAGTTTCTCTTGCGGCCCTGACCTTGGCTAAGGAGCGATATTGGCAGTTCACAGAAGTATTTTCTCTTTGGAGTGTGGCCACTGCTTTAGTAGATGCCTACACACATATGTGCTCAAGGCCAGGGTCCGGATTAACAGGACTCAGAGAAATAAAAGAGAAAATGAAGTTGGAAAGAAGTCATGTTGGAGGGTCCAGGAGGTGTTAGTGATAGATGCAAAGTGTATCTGATCAAAAGATTCTGAAAAAAAATTAAGGAAATATTACACTAAAATTATATTATTTAGAAATCCGTAATATATCATTTTTAGAAGACATAAATGAATATTTGTTAATTTATGGCCAGCTGTAACTCAGTAGTATTAAGATCTATCCTCATGTTTCTGTGTTTTTAAGTTTTTATATTTATATTTAGTACTAAAAGTTGACTTAGTTCTGACATAAATTTTTTTTTGATTTTCACACACTGTGCTGCAAACTGTATCTTTCTAAATGTCTTAAGTGCATCTGAACTTATGATAAAGTATATTTCAAAGATTCTACATTGTAAAATGTTTTTATATTATAACTTTCACACATGAATTATGCTAGTATTTTATATATCTACCGCAGGAAGAAAGTGAAAGTAAGGTAATTGGGTCCAGACATCCCACAAGACCATTGGCTCTGTTACACATAGGAAGAGAAAGTCTAATAAAAGATGGAGTTTTCTACTTTCCATTTTTTAATACTCTTATCACCTCTACAGGCCCAATCCTCACCATCATGCTCTTGCTGGGAGGCTCTTAGTACCTCCTGTACAGGAACTACGATAGGCGTGGTTTGCAAAGACTAGTTGAGCATCCCCAAGTCCAACCAGTCAGTGTTTTTTCCCCTGAATTTACCCACTAATGCAAGGTCTCTCAGAACTATCCTCTTCTGAAACTTCTTTTCTTTGGTGTCAGAAAAAAATGTCTAGTTGAGACACAGTTCTACTCTCTTCTTTAGAGAAGGTAATTTTTACATGGAAATTACTATTGCTAATCAAAGCATTGGAAACTATAGGGTTGTAATTTAGTTTCAGAGACTTGGATCAAGCTGAGGGCCAGAAGAAATCTGCAGATGAGATTCATTGTTTGTTCACTGACGGTAAGTGAGGATGCCGGAGAAGATGAATATTTTAAAATAAAGTTTCACCTAAAAGCTGTATAATAGTTTGAACATCTTGTGAACTGGATCTACATAAATAATTTCCAAAACGTTTATTTATTACATGGCAAAGCTGATAGCAGAGTAGTTAAAATAGTATAAAAAATGTAGTAAAGTTGATGGCATTTTTCAAAATAATACATGTAATGTTATTGTAGCATCAGTAATGATGGCCGGTTTGTGTGAAAGGCATTTGAACCATGCTAAGTTTGTGTGTAAATGTAATGGTGCTGGTGGTACTGACAATAAAGTTAAATAAACTTCATCTCTTACCAAACCTTTATATTTCATTATGTGTCCTGAAATACATATTTCAAAATAACCCTTAAGAATTTGCCAATCAGATATTTATCAGAGTGACTTTCGGTAGCCAGAGTAAGAGAGGAGAAATGTGGATGATGCCATGGTATCCAGAGAACCTTACACAGTAATGTGCATGTACAGAGAAAAGATTCAGAAGAATTAAAAAGATCAGTATACCTGGCTATGTTACGCCATCTATGAATTGGAGAATCTATGTTAAAATTCAGTAACTCTTTCAGAGCTCTTTATAACTGAAAACTTAATGTTTTTAAAATTTAATTATATCGCCAATGAATAACATTCGGAAATTAGGTCTGCTTGAACAGTAAGAGTCTGTTTATCCCTGTTTGCCACTTATCCCAGGTCACCTGGCACATTTGTATTATCTGGGCCTATTGTTTGTTATTCAAGCTCTCTACTGCTGAGCACCACACCAGCCCCTCCGTGACATTTTCCAGAATTATATGCATTCTCTGCAATGCTTTGCCTGTATGTGCTTTAAAGCTCACAGTAAAAACAAAGTCATGACTGTCTATTCTGACTATATGTACTCTATTTCTCTTTTCTGTGACATTTATTCTGTAGCATTTTCAAGAAATAGCAAGGTATGGAAGCCTAAAAGCATAGATGAAAGGTGTATGGCTAGCTATTTGGCAGCCTTATCTGGTCATACTTACACAGAAAAAGATATTACTGTTTGTGTCTTTTCTAAAGCTTCACATCGCTTAATCACAACACTTTATGAAGAAGCCACTATTAGTAACAATGAAATACACATGTCTTATTATAAGCAGAAAAATTAATGCAAAGACCAGATTTCCTTTAAAAAATAGTTTCTATGGCAAAACAGACTTAAGTTTCTGCTGAATGACTAAGACAGGTTTCCTGGACACCTGGTGACAGTGTACCTTATGAATTTTTCTTTCATGAATGCAATTAATGTGAACTTGTTTCTACAAACTATATAATGTATATAAAAGATGATTATTAGTTCAACTCTGTATTGGTTTACCTCTCTTGAAAGAGAAGTCTCCTAGGGAAGGAGAACGAGGGGCTTCTTTTTTTGGCCTCTTTTGCTTACAGGGCTGTGAATGAAGGAGTGGAGTTAGGGGGAAAGTGAATGTTTTTAGCCGTCAGTATCCTTCCAATGTTCTTAAAGGCAGGGACAGACTGCCTGTGGCCTTGGGGCCAGCTTTCTCAGGAAACTGTGGTATATAAAAAACAAAATGCATAACAATTTTCCCTTCCAGGAAGCTGAATTTAACAGATGCCTCGTTAACAAGATCTAGGCAAGGACAGGAAAAGAGGGGGAAACAAGATCTAGGCAAGGACAGGAAAAGAGGGGGAAGCCACTCACTCATCTTTATACAGTTTTAGACAGGTGATACCCTTCAGTGTCGCCCCAAACAATGCCTACAGCCTCCATTTGATGAGGTGACACATTTAAGAGGAAACTCTGTAGCCATCAATGGGAGGCAGACATGCCCGTATCTTAGGGCTGAATTCAGCTCCAGGAGTTTGACTTTAACAGAAGACAAACGATAGAGGCCAAGGCAGCTGTATCCACTGAGAATTAATTAAGAGAAGCAGCCGGTGAATGCAACCAATAGCTTCACCATGGATAGATATACCAACCACAGTTGCTTTCACCTTTCTAATTCTTGTAAGTTCTTTACACTAAAGTGTGCTTGTACACCTATCTCCCCAGAAGGTATCTACTATCTGACCGACTGGAAATTGTATACTTTTAATAATACCTCATACGAGACATGTCAACAAAGTTGAAGTATCCTGGTAGCAATTCGAGTTTCTAAATGGATGAAATCATTTTAGTGAGGCCTCTGTTGTGGATAATTTATTAATGTTAAGTTTCTCTGATTATTTCTCTAGGTTTTTATGGGATATCTGTTCAAATAAACCAGAGAGCAGAGCTGCCAGAAGCCAAACTCAAACTCTCCTGTACTGACTGCTTTTTAAAAATGACTGTTTCCTTTAGAGTTTCCTGTTCACAGAATACCCTCCCCACACAAATCCCTTCTCCCATACCCAAGTTTGTTTCTAAAACAGATATCTCACCCCTTGCCCAACCCAACATAACCAAGTATATTGTGGTTCCCTTTCTAAAGACAATGAAAACAGCCACAGAACACTGATGCTGCCTTCATTGTGGCTGGGTAATAGTACAATGCTAATTACCTTCAGTTTTCAGTGGCTTACCAGAAACATCACTTCTCAAGACCAGGTTCTTGGTTAAGCCCTTTAGCAAGGACTGTGATTTCCTCTTGATTCTCTGCTTTAAGCTTCTCTCCCAAGCAGCACTGAGACCAGAGCGGACTGTCAGTTATCCCTTGCTCTAGCCCCAGAAGGTTCAATGTAGTCTTTATTATTTAAGGAAAATAGGGAATCCTGCCTCCTGGATATAAACATGACATATATATATATATATATATATATATATATATATATATATATATATATATATATATATTTTTTTTTTTTTTTTTTTTTTTTTTGTCAAGAGTGAAAAGGATGCAAAGGGTAGATTTGACCAGTATTTCCGTAAGATTGAAAGTCTCCTCTTTAACCCTTATAGGTAATTCTTTTCTTGTGAGCCACTTGGCAGAGTCTATCTACATATCTTTCTTGAACTTACATACTTGATCTAACTTTACAGATCTTACTCACACCATACTCCCCTGAAAAGAGACGGGAGTGTGACTTGAGTAGGCACCATAAAGCCAGAGCCCATGCTTGCGTCTAGGTCTGGTTGTTTTTATAGGCAAATGTGATTCGAACAGTACCAAGGCAACCTCAACATAGGCTGAAAGGGAATGATGCCATGCTAAATGCAACACTGAAATGGAAACAGACAGTCTCTCTTTTGGGAAGAAGTGGGTTCCTTCTTACTCAGAGTCTGGCAACCAGTAATAATAATGTTTCAACACAATGATAAAATGCACAATCATTGCTAATTCAATGGCAGCAGGCAGCGTCAATTTTGGTGGGCAAAACAACAGAAAAAGTTGATGAGATCTAGAAAAAAATACAACACCCATGATTTAGGCCCACTGTAGGGAGCTAGTGTTCCACCACTTTGGTTTTTATATGGCCTTCAAAAGTTAATGTCAACTATGATCATTTTAGAATCAAAAAAAAAAAAAAAAATACTTGCTTTTACCTGATTGTTGATCAAAAGTATGAGATGGAGAAAAAAAAATAAAGCAACAAACACACTATGTTTACACAGAAGTAAAGTGTTTCAGGGACATCAGGGAAGGTGGAATACTATAACAACGCATGTTCTATTGTTATACTATTCCACCCACCTTAATGAGGAACCCTTGGGCGTTGCTACACCATAGCCTTTGGAATCCAGGTTTCCTCCCACTTTCATCGTGTCACAGGGCTTTCGCTGCTCAATGTATTCATTCATCGTGGACTCCAGGAGGAAGGCGAATTTGCCCTTGGACTTGCGGACCCGAGCCACACCCTCAGCTGTAGTTCTAGTGAACACAGACGGCTCTGCCGATCGCATGTAGGTCCACATCTTTTCATACACTGCTATTTTTGATCTCTGGAGGAAATGCAAATAAAATTAAATACAGGAGAGAAGGGAACAGCATGTTAATATAGACAGAAGCAAGGCTATGGTAAGTCTTTTAGGTCATTCCATTATCAGATATCCAGTTTGCAAGGCAGACGCAGAAACTTAACTCTTTAGAAACTGGAAAACTACACTTTTAAAATCCTTTTAAGAAACCAAACAAGTGCCAGACATGTACAGTGATGATTAAAAGCATGCGCCGTTTGCCACGGTCATTATTACACTCTATTATTTCACCTGACATTGTTCTGATGTTATTGAAGGTAAAAGATGCTGTAAATCTCTTTTCAGCTCTATTTGAGTTGTAACAGAGCTGCTGCTGTGTGTGTGTGTGTGTGTGTGTGTGTACATGTGTGTTACATGTATTATATATAATATCCATTTGAGTTATAATATATTTGATTTATATATATAATAGTTATATACATTACTTTACATAATATATAAAACACATATAGAGTTATATATAAAACAACTTTTCACAACTCAAAATATGATACATATTTTTTATGCCTCAAGAGATCAGTTTATACCAAGGCAGCCCTTAAACATTTAAAGGAGAGAGGCTATGCACTGTCTTTTATGTACTGAGTACCCTCCAAAGAATATTCAAGTTCCAGGTGACACACACAGCCTGAGATTGAATCTAATACAACCAACAAGTAGGAAAAAATCACACAGGGCTTTAAAGACAAGTGGCTTTTGTTTTCACACTGCATTTTGGCATCACTCATTCTAACCCATGACTCTGGCTAAGAATCTTATGTATTTTTATGTTACTTCTTTATACCTTTATAACCCTTAGTATTTAATTTACTTACTAGTTTTTAGTTTTAAGTAAAATTTAGGTAGTTATAATTATTCTGTGTGAGTGCACATAAACAGGTGTATATGGTTGCGAATGTATGAATTTATGTGTGAGGTCAGATATCAACTTTGGGCATCTTTGCTCAGGTCCCATCCACCCTGTTCATTGAGTCATGGTCTTTTTTATTGGTTATTTTATGTATTTACAGGTCAAATGTTGTCCCCCTTTCTGGTCTCCCCTCCACAACTCCTCCATCCCATCTCCTTCTTCTTTGCCTCTAAGAGGGTGCTCCCCCACCTTCCTGCTCTCTCCCACCTCACCGCTCTAGCCTCCCCCTATGCTGGGGCATCCAGCCTCCACAGGACCAAGGACCTCTCCTCCCACTGATGCCAGATAAGGCCATCCTCTGCTACATAGGTAGCTGGAGCCATGGACCCATCCATGTATGTTCTTTGATTGGTGGCTTAGTTTCTGAGAGCTCTGAGGGGTCCAGTTCGTTGATAATGTTGTTCTTCCTATGGGGATGCAATCCCCTTCAGCTCCTTCAGTCCCTCCTTCAACTCTTCCATGGGGTCCCTGGGCTCAGTCTGATGGTTGGCTGTGAGTGTCTGCATCTGTCTTAGTCTGCTGCTGGCAGAGCTTCTCAGAATCTGGCAGGCTAGTTTGAGTGGCCAATGTGAAGGACTTGCTTGTCCTGTCTTTCCAGTGCTGGGATTACAAGCTTACAATACAATGCTCAACTTTTATGGCCTGCAGTTTACCAACTGAATTGTCTGTCTCCTTAGCTCCATTTTTAAAAATAAGAATACAAGAAAAGTGCTAATCACTTGGTACTTTTGCAGTTCCAGCTGAATACTACATCTAAAGAACATGGCAGTTAGCAAACACAAACAGGATATATGGGAAAAATTAGGATTAAAAGTGTTTAGGCTGTCAATATTTTTGAATGCCTACATTTTCTGTATGTGTGTTTATGATGTATGTGTGTGTAAACATGTTATTATGTATGCGGGAACATGTGCATGTGGAACTGTATGTGCATTTGTGTGTATGTGCATTTGTGTGTATGTGCATATGGAAGCCTGAGGTTGATATTGGGAACCATCCAGGATTACTCTACTTTATTTTATTGAGCCAGAGTATCTCAGTACAAACCAGAGTCTTGCTATCCAGTTTTCTCGGGGGATTCTCCTGTTCGTATCTTCCAAAAGGCTGAAGTTTCAGGTTCTGGAGATCTAACCACTAAGGACTTATTTAGCTTTGAAAATCCACTTCTAACTTTCCTTACAATTCAGTGAAAAAATGAATCCATACAGTGTTGGATTTATGAAGTTAGATTATGATGACTTTAGGAACTCATAAGCAGGGCTCTGAAGGACAGACTCAGCGGGAAGAGGTCAGAGGTCAGATGAAAGCACATTCATGGGCAAATGCTAGATCAGTCTTGCCACTGTGGCAAAGTTTAGAAACGCTGTTGACTCTGACTTGCCGAGATCACATGGAAAAAGCATGAGGCGTGTGGAAGGCAGAGAGCTAGAAACAACAGCCCTGCCAATGCTTATCTGGGGGTGACGAATACTTGTTAATGTATGAGGGCAAGTAAATGTTTATATGTTTAATGAGATGGGCTGAAATAAGGGATATCCGACAGACCCAGCAAGCCAATAAATGCAACAGTCATGGACATTCCAAGTCCCTAAATCTTCCTATGGTAGATTCTACTTAAAAATCAGGCATGGGAAGTAACTATGCCCAAGGTAATAAGTAAAGATCACATAAAAGTCATTTTTCAGATTGTCAGAGCTGCTTGTTTCATTGCTGTAGTTCAGCAATGCCTGAGAATATGATTTAGAGAATCAACGTATTAGTTAAAACAGTCCTTGGCGTCTTGATGATGCTATTCTCCTTCCTCACAATGAAGTATTTTATATACTTGCATTTAATAGAAAATGTATCTCATGCATTGTAATGGATGTTTAGTTGCTTTCTCTGTTAGTTGTGTGGGCAGCAGGGGCTGAGTCCTGGGGAGATCTTGCCTGTGTCTTGTTTGATAACATTTTAAGCCCTGAGCTGGTCGGCTACTTTACTTGTTCTTGCTGAAGTAGGCAGAAGATTCAAGTTGTGTTGGAGTGAAGTCTGTGTGTCTGGGTCAGATATATAATGGAAAGCATTTGAATAGCTCAGTGTCACGAGGGAAATGTAGAATGCTTTAGCAACAGCATCTTGCTTGTGCTCCACATGGTGTGCAAAACCCCAAGTGTAGCAAGCTTCCTAAGGGGGTGACATAAAGGCAGATGCACATGTAATGTTCCCCATACATGGCCTATGCTACTTTTGTAGCTGGTAATAGCGGTTCTTTCTGGTGGAGTGCTGTGTGTGGGTTGTCACTGGCTGAGGTGGCTAAGTGGAGGTGACAGATGGGCTATTACTGTGTGCCTACAAAGAAAGCACTTCTGACAAGTACAAAAATGCCTTTCACGTTCTGTTTTCCGGTCAGCTCATCATCCACACGGTTTATTTAAACTGGGTCACCATAAATAGATAAGGAGGGAGGCGAATAGAGTAGGAAATGGGTGTTTTGTTTGTTTGCTTGTTTGTTTTTAAAAGACAAAACCCTAATGTACACATTTCTGAACATGTTCTGCCTGGGAAAATTACTTTGTGGTCTTACTAGCTTTGAGAGCTTTCTGCAAAGAAATAAAATACCCACACTTAGGAGAACCCTCCTATTGTAAAGAGAAAGAGAGAAGCTTGATGGGGGGGGGGGATAGGGCTTATGCAGAAAGACTATGCAAGCAGTCCATGTTCCCTCATGTCTTAATAACGTAGCCTCTTATCTACTTCACCAGTTTTCAGATTTGATCAGGAAAATCAAAGCTTTGTAAAAGACTGAAGAGTCAGTCTTTGCATTGTGTTGGCTGTTAAAGAGCGTTATGGTGAGTCATGGATTGAAATTTGAAAGGTACCAACATGATATGTCTTTCCACCTTCATTAGTCAAGGTTGGATGATGATCCATCACATACTGTCATTGAGTGGGCATGATCCTTCACATACTGTCATTGAGTGGGCATGACCCATCACTTCTCAGCGAAAGCTGAGTGACTGTATTCTACTGTGGTGCAGATCAGTTCCCAGGCAAAAATCAGAAGAAAACTTACCTCTTCAGCAAGTTAAGAGAATGCTTGGCTGAATAACTTTATCTGTATAATATTGCCAATAAAGTTTGTCATGACAATTACTTAGCAATTCAGAAAAATTTGCAAATATTTTGAGAACATTTGAAATTTTAGGTAACATTGGAGCTAACAATGTACGAGATGCTAAGCACAACATTGTTTTCTTTGTTCTCAGCTTTGAGGGATCTGTTGTCCTAGATTTATGTAAATATTTGTAATACCATGTGATTAGAATGAAAATACAAAATAAAAATTCTCTTCTTAAAAGGTACCTCGGTAGATCTGGGTAAGTTTAAAGCTGGTACACAAAGTGTCACATTTGCTTGTGTTTCTTTTTAAGCTAGTGAGAAAATTACAGACTTATCTCTTAGATACTGTTTAAAAATATGAAAGTTAAGCTATAGATGCTCTCAAAAAAGCTTAGGAAATAGTGAGACACCACTTACCTTCCAAATAATTTACTACTTCTTGTCTTCAAACACTTTATATTAAATATAAAATATATTCATCACCAATTGCCTCAGTACCGATTAAAATGTCATTTTGACTACCTTTTAATATTTTGTCCCAAATTCAAAAAATGAGCTGGAAATACTTATGTGTATACATTGCTAAGCAAGCAATATAGACCTAAGAAGAACCAAACTAGCAGGGGAGTTGCAGCAAAGAAGGGAGTATTTGGAGATAGGAGAGGACAAACAGGAAGGGACATGAAAGGACATGGGGAGGACAGTAGGGGAGAGAGATGGATGGATGGATAAAGTATAATGTATATGAACAAAAACCAATCAAACAGATAAAACTCAATCTCAAGAGAGTTAAAAACACCTTAACTCCAAAATGGAGCAACTAAAAATGTAAAACCCAACAGACAGAGAAGCAAATCCATTGCTTCAGTGATAGCTGATGGGACCTCATCCTCACATGTGACACTGTAGTGTTACTTTGAAACATCTTACTGAAAAACAGAAGTCACCAAATCTAAATTTCGTACAACTTTACAAGGTCCCCAGAGCCATCTTTTCGAGTTTCTCAAACTACTGTTAAGGAGGTTGTTTTCTTGTCAATAGAATTTTGTAAGAAAGCAAGCCTGATGCTTTGAAACAAACAAGCAAAAAAACCCAAGAGCTACAGAATAGATCACAGACTAATTCAGTTTAGAAAACACTAAAACACTATAGTCAAATTTAGCAAATTAAATGCAGTCTTTAAAACAAATGTTTCCTTTCTTTTTGATATTCTTGGCCTCAAAATATCAGTTGCCTGAAGTAATATGACCAGAGAATGGGTAACACAGGAGTGTTAGGAAAATCATATTTTATATAATGTAACCTTAGTTATTTTTTTACTGTTATTTCTTAGAGAGGCTTTCTCTTGTTGTGAATCAGTTTTGGCGAGTTAAAATTATGAGTATTAAAAACCCAGGAAGACATACTAAGTAGGAAACTCGGCTGTTGCCAAGGTGTCTTCTAATCTATACTAGTTTAGGTCCTCTGTCACCATCACAACATTGTCTGAAACTCATAATTACGAAGGTGCCATTATTTTTCCTGTGACTTACTCTGAAGAATTCTTTTGTGGATCCTGAATCAAGTGTTCCGTAGGCAATTTCTGTTTGTTTGGCCAGGTCTTCTGCACTCTCTATGGGGGAGACCATTCTCTCCACTGTCAGGAAGGCAGCCAGATTCGCAGTGTAGGAGGAGATGATGATGAGTGTGAAGAACCACCAGACGCCTCCAACAATCCGACCTGACAGGGATCTAAGTATGGAGAAGATCACACAGTTTTCCCCTTTCAAACCCAAAGAGAAGAGAGAATTGTCACCAATTCTTGGTCATAGTTAAAAGTTACAATCTCAATATTGTGCTATTTACTGCTAGTCTGTTTAATAATGATACCCTTTACATTATAACTAAAATGTGTCACCGAAGATGTGGCAAATTAAATTTATTATTTTATTGACAGAAATGTGGAATTTTTCCTCTCTGGCAGATAGCAAAGGGAATGTTGTCCTCAGTGCCCAGAGACTGAGGGAAAGCCCATCTGAGTTCTACTGGATGTCACGTAGGCCGGGATACATCAGGTTGGAAGATTGCATCTCAGGTGACTTACCTTTTAGTTGAGCAGTTGTCCTAAAAGTATTTATGTTCACATAGCAATGTCTACTGAGGATGTGCACATGAGTTGTAACTCACATAAAGAATGTTAAAATGAAATAAACTTTAAAAATGCTGGAAAGAATGTAAACACAGAAAATATCCAATAAAATTGAAAAGAAATGCAGGAAAGAATGATCATAATGACTATTACTCCTTCTTACCACCAAGACATGGGCTCTCTCCTTATGTGCTTCAGGCTAGCCTGAAACTATATACCAAAGTTTTCTTATACTTGGGTCAATTGTCCTGCCTCAGCCCCTGAGTGCTGTTGATATTCTAGGTAGACAAATCACTATGCATGCCAAATAGTTTTATATTTTGAAATTACATTTTTTATTTGTGTGGGCATGAACCTCATGTGCACTATGTTATACATAAGAGGTCAGAGGACAACTTGAAGAAGTTAGGTATTTTCATCTAGCAGGTGGCTTCTAGCTATTGAACTCAAATCCTTGGGTTGGGTGATAAAAACCTTTATTCTCTGAGAAAAATCCATAGTCCTAAGCAGTTTTTGTTTTTCATGAAAAGTCACCTGGAATTTTCTATGGTGCTTCTATGCCCCAACCTTCTTTGCTAATTTCAATCAGCTATTTTGTGATTTGAAACTTGACATATGGCATATTTTAACTTAATATTAGCTTAATCTTCATTTCAAAAAACTTGGTCTTCCCTGATTCTTCCTTCTTGTCTTCGAGTTCTATGTTACTGAAAATTTAAGCAGGTTTTAGCCACTTATGGGGGGGGTCTCTTAAATTTCTGATGCATTGGATCCAAAAGGTCTTCTTTTCTGAACATAGCTATGTTTACACACATACACACACACATGTCTAAATATATATTTATATTTATCTATCTCCCCACTCTCTATACATACATACATACATATATATGTTCAAATATATAAAGTCCAATATTTTGCTTCTTGTACTTTTAGTTGCTCTGAGGAAGAAATGAAGCATTTTTTATGTAAAGATCTAGAATTTTGGTGATGCAGTAACTGTGTGGCACCAAAGAAAGGGAATTACAAGTACAATTCCTCATGCAGAAACAGAGATATTAAATTAGCATACATGCCAATTTACATGGTCAGATACATACAATTTACATGGTCAGATCTTCCCCTTATGCTCAGCTTCTGTATGTTTTTATGAAAAAGCATACACATCTATTACAAACCACACCTGTTCATGCTTTTAGAAAACCCACAGCAAAGATTTTTCTCAAGTTTCTTGAGTTAAACTCAACACTAATTTTGATGATGGATCATAATAATGGACAAAGCAATAATTTTTGGAGAGGAGATACCACGAAAGTGAGTGTTATTCTGCAGTTTTGGTAGCACTGGTCAAGCCATTGGATGAAATCATATAACAAAATAATTCTGGAAAGTAGCAGTGGATTGATTGCACAATGCCTTTTGTGTTGAGAAAGTTACTTTCTTTATTTGCATCCATCTTTTTGTTGTAGCTTAGGAGAAGTTACTTAGAATGATATAGAAATTAAA
The DNA here is from genome assembly GCF_963924665.1 of Micromys minutus. Lineage (NCBI taxonomy): Eukaryota > Metazoa > Chordata > Mammalia > Rodentia > Muridae > Micromys > Micromys minutus. The sequence continues at coordinate 52,101,216 of NC_137953.1, forward strand.
ACTTTCCCTACACTCCAGGAAAAAAAGACAGAGAAAGATTGTGGAGAACAATCAGAATTTCTGAGACCTAGTGGAGTTTTGCTACTAACCTGGGTGAGATGTCACATCCTTGTTGCATAAAGGCACCCAGGGAAAACCAGAGGCTGTTAAAGATGCCAAACTCATTGGGAGGCTGGTCACTGGGTCCTTCCTTTCCATCCTCAGGCTCTTCTGTGTGCCACTCATATGGGCTAAACCTACTGACTAGGAACAAGACCACACTGACACCGATGTAGGCAAACACTATGCACATCCAGATCTCATAGGCCAGAGGGTCCAAGAAGGAAAATACTCCTGGTTTAGACTTTTGAGGCTTTTTGATCATGATAGAGATGCCTAAACTCATAAAAGGCTTAGAAAAATCGATGACTTCCTCTCGAACCAATGTGATTGTCAGAGGTGCAATAGCAATCTCTGCTTTCTATAAGAGAAAAGACACGTGGAAATACACAAGTTAGCAGACTTCATGATACAGTTAGCAGTAGAGTTATCAGCAAAGTTTACCAGTCATGTAGTATTATTTTGCTTTAATCATTGGGAGTGCCAACAGTGATTAATCACAATTATAAGGTAATAAAAACATTTAGTAGTTTAGTTTCATGAGATATTACTTAGATAGCATAGGACTTTTTTAATTTACTAGGGTTTTGTTTGTTTGTTGTTATTGTTGTTGTTTTGTTTTGTTTTTGAGCCAGACAGATTCACTTTGTAGTTTAGGCTAGTCTTGAATTCATGATCCTCATCTTATCCAGTTCATGGGTACTGCCTGATTATCAGTGCTCACCTAATCAAATAACCCCTGTTCTTTTGACAGCAACTCAGTTCACACAAAACTGAACATTGGCATAATTGGCATTTTTTTGTGGTATACATATGTTGATTTTCTTTTTTCAATATTCTTTTAAAACATAATTTTAGAATACAATAGCTTTAATTCCTAGGTATCAAGATCACAAGTCACCTTCTTCAGACTTTGGTGACCCTAAGATTTTTTTGTTTTTTGTTTTTTTCAGAAGCTCTAAAATATGGCTGTTTTTTGTTGCCTCTTTACCTTAATGTATGACTATAATTATGTACTAAATTCTTAACAGGACTTTGGTGAGCATGTGCTGATATACTCTTTATCTGATGATCATCTATTTTGAGTGGTCCATTCCCTGCTCTCTGTTGAAAGAACTGAGACAGTGAAGTTTTAACATTGTAGCAACTCTTAGACACAAGTCTGCCAACATCTACAGCAGAATTATACACACTGTCCCATAAAGAACTAATTCATGTTCTGAATGATAAATAATAATAAAGTTTTATTGAATTTAAAAGAAAAATAGTTCTCATCAAAATAGAATCAGGCACACTGTGATTTAAACACATAATTTTTCTGAGAGGCTACCATTTCAAATGATTTATTTATTTTGATGTATGTGTGCGCGCACACACGAGCAGGTTCCCACAGAAACCAGAAGGACTGTCTGGTCCTCTGGAGCTGGAGTTCCAGGTGGCTCTGAGCTGCCCGACAGTGGTGCTGGGAACTCACCTTTGGTATTTTACTTTTACAACGGCATCAAGTGCTTTTAAGTACTGACACTTCTTACTTTTAGTTTTTATTTTTATCTATAGACAATCTTTCTTAAATTCACTGATATATAGCTTCAGGCTCTTGGTTGGGTATAATGATGCCAGCTCAATACCAAGAGTGATGATGTGTGTAAACTTTGTGTTCTTTTATTTTAAAAGATTTATTTTACAGACACACAGAAACACACACACACTGTCACACACACACACCAGTGTAACTTTCTTCAGACACACCAGAAGAAGGCATCAGATCTCATTACAGATGGTTGTGAGTCACCATCTTAACCACTCTTAACCATTTAACTACTTTTAACTACTGAGCCATCTCTCTCCAGCCTGTGGACCTTCTGTTCTAATGCTCAGAAGGTTATGTGTGCTTGTCTCATTACCATTCATTGGTACATAGAATAGTGTGTGAGATGCTTCTTTTGGAAGCTGTATAAGACTTTTATTCTTAGGGACCATTGGAATGAGAGCAAGGAAGTACTCCTTCACTTGATCACTTATGCCACAGGCAATTCAGGTGTTCAGTGAACCACAAATGTCCTTCACTTCTTTTGATCAAACATGTGCATGTGCGCGCCCCCACAAACTCATAGAGAGAGACTAAGAAGAGAGAAAAGGATTGAAGGCAGGTCCCTGTGTGGTGTATATCAGATCTTTATGTAAGCAAGGCAAGGCTATCAGTGCTTAACAATTACAGTCATCATTTGCAAACAGCAAACAAAAGATGATGAGCCCATTGCTTGTCATTTTACTAACACATTTTGTTTCTTAAAAAATGACCATTTTTTGCTTCAAACCCTGCAAACTGGGCATTTGTTCACATGTTAAAAATAAAAAAGAGAGAAAAGTCTATGCTCGAGAATCAAGTGTAGACTTTATATAATCTATAGTAAAAAGTAGCCTGTGGAACCATCTAAAAAACATGAAGACAATTCCTTTGAAGACCAGGTATACAAATCAACTGACAGAGATTGCTTTCCTCAAATACTTGTAGATCTGCTAAAAAACAAAACAAAAGAAACAAACAAACAAACAAACAAAAACCACTGTATTTTCACTAAGGACCTCCATGGCACTTCCTTGCTCTCTAAGAATAACTTCAGGACATGTGTGTTGCTGATCATATATATGCTGCCGGTCCTGGTGGTGGTAGTTTTGTGTGTGTGTATTATGATCTCTTTCAGGACTTTTTGTAAATTAAACAATTTCTACCAAATAAAATATGGTAGAAATGATATAGAAAGAATAAGAGTTCTGGAAGAGAGATATGTAAGAAATATTTTAGAAAATTTACAGGTAGTGTGGTGGTTTGAATATGTTTGACCTAGAGAGTGTCATGATTTGGAGGTGTGTCACTGTGGGGATGGCCTTTAAGACCCTCATCTGGAAGCCAGTCTTCTCCTGTTTGTCTTCAGAAAAAGATGCTGAACTTTTATCTTTGCTGTGTCATGTCTGCTTGGGTTCTGTGATGCTCCTGCCTTGATGATAATGAACTGAACCAGCCCCAATTAAAATTTGACCTTATAAAAGTTGTCTTGGTTATGATGTCTGTTCACAGCAGTGAGACTGTAAGATTGAATTTGGTACCAGGAGTGGGATATTGCTGTGATAGGCCTGACCATGCTTTTGTTCAGAAGAAGATGGATTTAGGGACTTTAGATTTTCCATGCAGTAAAATGCTGTAAGTGAGGCATAATGGGTCATTCTAGTAGGAATATAAAAGACTTTGTGGCTGAAGGTGATCTGAACTGTGCAGACCTGGCTCAAGAGCTTTCAGTAGAGAGGAATTTCAGTATATAGTGTAGAGAATGCTATAATAGTGTTATGAAGAATGTAGCTGCTTTTTGTCATTGTCTGAAGAGTCTATTTGAGGCTAAGGTGAAGAGATTTAGATTAATTGCTATGAGAAAAGAAGTCCCCAAAGTGCTTAATATAAGTTTTGTTGTATGGTTATTAAAGTTCACTCTTATGAAGAGCATTTTAATGAAAAGGAACAAGCTTAGAAAAGAAAAATATAGAATATGATTCAAGTAATAAAGGGGGACCAGGAAGTGAAATGGAGCTGAATCCTGTTTTCAGGGATATTAAATTAATTAAGGGATTTGTAACCTTGGAGCAAGATCCCACCCAGCAAAGCTTATGCCCAGGCATGGTGGTACACACCTAAAATCCAAGGAAACAAAGCCAAGAAGAGGTCTGAGTTCAAGGACATCCAGTGACAGAGCAAGTTCTAAGTGAAGAAATCATAAGAACAGGAGTAGTGGTAGACACATTTAATCCCAGCATTCAGGAGACAAAACCATGAAGACCTCTGAGTTCAAGGTTAATCTACAGACCAAGTTCCAGAACAGCCAATCTTAGGCAATGGTGGAGTTGGAAAACAGAAAGCTGGTAATAGAATAAGTGGGGCCATTTTCTAGCCCAAGCAAGCAGTTGAACTCAGCAGCTTTGGCCAAGTGGCTGTGTCTTTAGAGTCAAGAATAGAAGAGATTACTGAGACAATTGATGCTGGTTAACTGGAGGTTAGAAATTAGTGGTGATTCAGAAAAGACCAGCATCACTGACGTGAAATTTTCTGTGAAGTGTTTTGTGATATGACAAAGAAGCTGTGTTCCAGAGATAGCCAAGATTGTACCTCATGCTACAGCTGGACATGGTAATGTGCAAGACTTTCTCAGGTGGTACTGGTTTTGTAGGTATGAAGGGATCATGGAGAGCAGCTGAGGCTTGGCATTGTGAAAAGCTAGTAAAGGCCATTGGTGAAGATGCAGCCTCAGTTGCAGTTAATGTCCCAGGACTGGAGGGGATATACAAAAAAGTTGAGGTTTGGCACTGTGAATAGAGCATATGGGAGGCTATCGGTGAAATGAAGTTGCAGAAAAAGACCCCACCATATTGGAGATGTAAGTACCATGGTAAGACCACTAAGAACAGCAGCAGCAGTGGAGTAGAGCTAAACAGAGCCTAGAGTGCTACAGAGGGCAGAGCTGGAGAAGTAGTGCACGCCCTTTGGAGAAGCCCAGGAGATCTTGTATGGATCCCAGATACTGGAGTAAGAAGCTGTGACGTTGAAGCTAACTTGGAGACTCCAAGATATTAATGATGCAGGAGCTGAGAGATACCTGCCTAGGAAAGCTACTAACAGAGAATGGAAACAGCCCAGAAGAGAGAAGTTTGTTGTGGTCAGCAAAGATGAAAAAAAAGTTGGAGATCTGAAGAGTGCTTTGATAATAGACTTGGAAATGTAGAGTTTGGAGTTTTCCCAGCTGATTTTTTATTTTGCTTTGGAGATACAGTTAGGTGATTGGATAAGTCTCAAAAAAGACTTTGAACTTTGGGACTTTAAATGTTGTTGAGACTGCTATGGACTATAGGGACTTCTGAAGTTGGACTACATGTAATTTGCATTATGCTATGTTTGGGTATGAACCATAGACTTATATGTTTTTTTTTAAAGCCTATAGATGCCAGGGATGTGGTGGTTTGAATAAGTTTGGCTCAGGGTGTGGCTATTTGGAGACGTGGTCTTGTTGGAATAGGTATGTCACTGAGAGTGTGGGCTTAAGACCCTTGTCCTAGCTGTCTGGAAGATAGTCTTCTGTTTTCCTTCAGAGCAAGATATTGAATTCTCAGGTCCTCCTATGCCATGCCTACCTGGGTGCTGTGATGCTCCTCCTTCATGGTAATTTACTGAACTTATGAACCTATAAGCTAGCCACAATTAAATGTTTTCCTTTCCAGAGTTGTCTTGGTCATGGTGTGTGTTCCCAGTAGTGAGACTATAAGACAGAAGGTCCAACCATTCAAATCTGAAAGTTTAAATCTTCTGAGCTCATATATTTTGGGTAAAGAAATTCAGCTTGTGTTTCTAATAATTTGGGTCATGCCCCTTTTAGAAATACACTTATGGTCATAGAAATTGAAGTATTAAGAAGAGAGTGATAGGCACGCTTTTTTTTTTTTCAGAATGTAAAATCTATCCCAACATTGCAATAAACCCCTTGTTAAAACATTTTTTGCTTATTATTTTTTTAAAAATTTAAAACAAATTAAACATTTACATTCATTTTACATCCATCTGTGGTCAGTGAGTGCTTCTTCCCCATAGGCATTAAACTGGTTTCTTTACATTATGAATCATTTTTCTGTGTCTGCTAAAGTCTTAGCAACTGTACTGTACTCTGTGGAAATGTTTCTCCCGTTATGGTTTGAAAATTGAAATGTCATCAAATCTCTTCCCCCAGAGCTCAGTACACCCTGTGGAGGAGTAGATCCAAAGAGTATAAGAGCCAGCCTGCTCACTGTTATTTAGTTTCAGTTTGGGATGGTTTTTGTTTGTTTGTTTTTTAAAGGAGACCATTTTATTTTGTTTTCTTTCTTTTGGGCAGTTTGTTGTATTGAATTTTTGTTGGTTTTCAGAAAGAACTCAAATTTGGGTAAGTGAGAAAGTGGAAAATATGATGATAATACACTTAAATTTAAAACGTTGTTTAAAATAATAGGTAATAATAATAATAATAATAATAATAATAATAATAATAATAATAATAATAATAATAATAATAATAAAGACGGAAAAGCAAGATGCAGAATTTTGAAACTATTTCATTTCCTCAAGTTCTAGTAAGGAATGTGATTTCTTCTGTGGACTTTGTCTGTATCTTGAGTCTCTCAACTTTTTTCCTGGAGAAGAATGCATCTCTGTGTGTGACTTTGGTCCAGGCTGGATACCGGAAGTCCCACACAGAGGTCTCTGGCCAGAGACGGGAGTGGCTTCTGCCACCTCCCCTGCTGGGTCCGGTTGGGCGTGCGGGTTCAGGCGAAGGGGAGAAGACCCAAACAGGGAAGGGGGAACCGATTCCACTGTTTCCACTGCTGGATCCGGGCTGTCCCCGTTTTCACTGCTGCCATAAGGTGCTGAGCTGGGCTGAACCGAGCCAGCAGGAGGCTCTGGCACTGGGTGCAAGAAGCTTTGGGAGATAAAATCTCTTCCCAAATGGAGGTGTTAACAGTTCTTATAACAGAAGTTCTCGGACGGCGGAAAAATTCATGCACAACTTTACTCTGGAGCAACCCCCCCCCACACACACACACAGTTTTTGAAATGGTTTAGAGTCTGATAATAGGTACTTCCTATTGGCTTGGCCTGAGGGCTTGGGAAGACCTTCTCTACATATTTGAGGGTGTGGTCCTGCTTCTGTCTGGAGCTTACATGACCTGTGTTCAGTCTTCACGTGTGGAGGAGGGACTTGGGGCATGGCTGACACCACTTGGTGGGGGCAGTGCGATTCTTACGGCGGCATGAAGAGGCCCGATTTCTTGGGAGACTAGAAAACTTCCTACCGTCTCACTTAACATTCCCCGGGTTTCAGTTATCTCTATCGAGAGCCAGGGTACTCTTCATTGACCACAATACAGTTCATGTGCTTACTGCTTTCGTTGGTTCCTGAATGAACCAACCTTATTGTGCGCTACAAGTATGGACTCTGAACTCTGAACATGTCATAGCATCACCAGGGTTTGATTTGGTTTAACTTGCAGTTTTTGAAACAACAGTGTCTGCCAAAAAAAGAGAGATCTTGATCTTGCTCATTCAGGCAGACCTTCCATGCTGTGTTGTGTTGTGTTGTGTTGTGTTTGCCCTTGGTTACCAATGTGAGCATTCCATAGCCAGTATGCTTGCTCAGGAGAAGGGTACAACATGCTGTATGAGTGGCCTACTTTAGAAAGCATTCTAGCTTTTGTATTTTGTTATATATGTTGGGGGGGAGGAGGGGGAGGGCTTATTATCTAAAGTGTCCATTTATTGTGGCTTAAAGAATGATAGGAAACACAATACTGATAAATATTTCAGACACTGGGAGACTATGGTAATCAGAAATAGTTAAAAGAAACTTATGAGAAAGTATGATGACAAGGATGTACACAATTAGTTAAAGCAGCAACTAACTTTCTGCTACTGGAGGAAATCTGACAGTAACAGTTGCTTGTGGGTCTCTGCTGCTGTTTTCTGTGCTCTACCAGTTTAAATCACAGTAACACTACATTCTAAAGCCAAAGTGGATTTTCTTCTTTGGCTCTTTGCCAAGACACTGTATTCATGTATATCATTCTAAGTTTCCAGAATCAGTCCTGTTATTTGGCGTTTACATTTCTAATGAAATAAGGAAACGTTCAAATATCATAATTACATTTTGAAACATTACTATAAACTCAAAAAGAACACTCATAGATGGTTAAAAATAGATACATACTCACGGGGGAAGAAAGCTACCTGTTTACATAAATAAATTCCTCATAAGTCAGTTTGCTTACCCCATACACAAGCTCTCCTACCATCCCATTCCAGATTTTAGTGTCCGCATCCCTTGCTCCATATTTTCCATCAGGGACAATGGCAATTTTATATTTGATACCGATATGCTTCGCAATTTCCGATGCCAAGTCTACACAGTAGCCTTCGTACTTGTCATTTCCTTCAAACATTTCATGATTTTTCTTGTACATAACATAGGGGGATTCCTACAATGAGAGAAGCAGAACTGTAAAGGAGAAATTACAAAACATTCGGAAAATCTTTCTGTAACCTTAAAGTTTTAGGATTTTTGACAAAAAAGTATTCCTGCTATGCATATAATTTGGTGTAACTAGAAAATATTTCTGAGATAGTTGATTATATAAATTTGCTTAGAATTAGATTAAACTGCTTAACATTAGGTAAATAGAAGTTAAGTTTTAAAACTTTTAAGTTATTGTTATGTACCTAGTTCTGTGATTTTAAAACAAAAAATCCGTTAGAAAATTTCTAGAGAAGCATATTTAATCATTTATAGCCTTGAAGCTGATACTTCAAAACCAATTTCCAAAATTTTAATGAAATTTTAATAAAATTTAGTGGCCAACATAATCTATTAAAAACTTATCCACAGTCATATGATTTTCTATTTTCTATTTTTTTCATTTTCAAGTATATTAAGTAACATGCTTTACTCAGGGAATACATTTGCTTCACAGGTTTTAAAAGAAAAATAATAGCTTGAAGACACAAGTCATTATTAATTACTTGTGTTAAATTCATTTGCTTCTTTTGTCTCTTATTTTGACTTTAAAATAAGACATATGACTCACAAATAATACAGTTCTTTTGTGGAAACTATTTCCCTCTGCATGTAAGGATCACCCACTTTGAAATTTCTGTTTAATTTTTTATAACAATGAATCAAAGATTGGGAGAAAGAAATATTGAGAAGACCCTTATATGGTGTTTAATGACTGCTAAACTGTTTCTGTTGAATATTCTCTCTCTCTCTCTCTCTCTCTCTCTCTCTCTCTCTCTCTCTCTCTCTCTCTCTGTCTCTCTCTCTCTCACACACACACACACTTAAATAGCAGTGTTTTAAGGCTTTAATTTAAGCAGTGATTTAGTTAGTGCCACAATGACTGATCTATTAGCACCTATTTGTAAGCAGTAAGACAGGTTTGATAGGTTTGTAGTTCTCAATATAGAGGGAATTTCTGGCCATACTATGACGTTTCATCTTCAGAAAAGTATTAACCATATTGGGCATAACATGGTTGATCTAATGTACTTATATATTATATAACTTATACCCTATTATTGATTTAGGATTGTTCTAAGACTTTTTTTCCAGAAAAAATGACAGTTAAAGAATTTAAACTTAGGTTTGGACATCTATAGTAGAAGACAATTTGGTCCATAGAGTTTCCAATGTGCCCACGATAACTCTGACTTTATTCTAATAATTTTGTAAACATCGAAGTCAATTAAAAAATGTAAAAGTTGTGTAAATTGCTTAAGCTTTTATTTTTTCTTGTGAATAAATTTTATATGATTTTACAGCGGAAGATAAATTAGGACAGGTCAATATACTATTTTCTTATATTCTACCTTTGTTTGTCATAGCCAAGTGACCTAGATCACTTTTTGGCAATAGCAAAATATTGAACACCAGAATGATTTCAGAGGTAAAATTTGCCATTTGTAGAGTTAAGATAACAGTCTCTTCTTTCATAAAGATTATGTATTATTCTTCAGAAAGTGCTCTGTATGAAAGCTTAATATAGATTTTAAACTATGAATGTGATTATATAGCTTCATGAGCAGCTAGCTGGAAAGATATAACTTTCTAAACTATAAAATAGTAGAAACTTTTAGGAACATTTTCCCCATCTTTTTAGAGTAGCCTAATTAAATTACAGAAAACAGCAAAAGTTAACATTTCAAAACAGAGTATAAAACCTTTTTATTGATATACCTGTATAGTTAGAGTGTCCAAGTACAACAATCTAAACTAGCATTCTCATTTCGTTCTCAGCTTAAGGGTCAAGTTCAAAGTGTCTTGAGTACTTAAACTTAGGAATTTTACCCCACAATTTAACACATCATTTTATTAATTTTGCATGAGATTCTTTGGCTTGCCTATAATCTACTCAATTCTACTAATATGTGAATCATTAGCTTTATGAAAAGCCATAAGTTCATTATTTGATAAAGCACTTACTAAGTGCCTGTTCTGTGTCGAGCAATTTACCTGAAGATAGGCATAAAAATTTGTCAGTTGTCTCCTTGTAAAGGAATGCTAGTGGGACCAACAATATCACAACACCATATTTCTTGTAAAAAGTAATTTATGTTCCTGACTTTGTGCTTCCTTTGTGCTAGGTGCAAAATAAATGAGTTCTTGAAAAAATATTTTTATTCACATTTTGTGTTGCATCTTTAAGTAAGCACGTGTGCCATTATAGAAAAGAAAGCTGAATTTGGAGGTTAAGGGAATTGATCAGTGTCACATTGTTAACAAATGACAGAGGAGGGAGTCCGGCTTTTATTATTGATGGATGTGGAATATCTGGAAACCCTTGCAGTTGTTTATATCCATTAAGAGTCATGAAACTAACTGGGATTCTATATGGTTTCACAAGAGAAGGAACAAAATAAAAGAGTTGTATCTTTGACCACCAGCCAATGAAATTTTTATGAGATTTTAAGTTAAAAGAATAGATAAAAAGTTTTCTCTTTTATCCATGGTGTCTGACACACAGTAGACTCACAGTGACTGCAAAGATATCTTGATTAGCACTGTCTGCTACCACCATTATGATTAAGTAGTAATGTTAGAATATTATTCAGATCTTCAAACTGAAAGTAGATATTGACCTCTAGGAATCAGGTTAGCCATCTGAAGAAGACAGGGGTATGTGTGAGTGAAATATTTATTTAGCATTCTCTTCAATTTTTTTTTTCATATTCCTCTGGACAGATGGTCCCCTCGTGTCTTGGTTTTCCCGCCAAATATGCCAACTATGGTTGGAAAAATATTCAACTTACTGAAGATTTTGTTTAACAATTACTCCCATGACATTCCGGCTCACTGATGATTACAGCAAAAGAAGAGCAAAGGGGCAGGGAAAGCAAAGGTAGAGGAAGACTGGAGAACTTTTTTCTCTTTTTAAAACCCTCTATCAGATCCCTGAGAGTGTTTCCTTTTGCTTTTCATTCACGTCAAATGCATGTGAGTCACAAACCATTAATTCTCAGACCCCTTTGTTTTATCTTCCATCTAACAGATTATCTCCAGGGAGCTCTCAAAACTTTGTACACTGTCAAGTTTTTAATATCAAGGTTTAGGGTTACTATGTGTGAATAAAATACCAAATCCCCTTGATTCAATAAAAAATAAACCTGTAAGGTTACTGTGGTGGAGTGATTGGTGGAATATCTTTGTAAAGTAGCTATCCAGAATCCTCAGTGTTCATCTGTGATTAACAATGGGGACATCAGAGGACGGAGATATAACTTCTTACTTATTTATCACTAATGATTGTGCTCTGCAGGATGCTGAGGAAGTGATTTTCCTTGCATAATTCTTAGCAGCAATGAATTTATTAAGATAAATTAATAAAATCCATAATATTTGTGAGATTGTAGACATAGATTCCATTTTCTTTTTTTATTGGATATTTTATTTATTTACATTTCAAATGTGATCCCCTTTTCTGGTTTATCTATTAATATTGACAGGCAAATGGTGGGAATTAGAAAATATTCTGAGGGAGGTAACCCAGTCACAAAAGAACACACACGGCATTTACTCACTGATAAGTGAATAATAACCCCAAAGCTTGGAATACCCAAGATACAATTCACAGATCATATGAAGCTCAAGAAAAAAGAAGTCCAAAGTGTTGATGCTTCAGTCCTTAGAAGGGGGAACAAAATACACAAAGGAGGAAATATGGAGACAAAGTGTGGAGCAGAGACTGAAGGAAAGGCCATCTAGAGACTCCCCACCTGGGGATCCATCCCATATAAAGACACCAAACCCAGACAGTATTGTAGATGCCAAGAAGTGTTTGTTGACGGGAACCTCATATGTTTGTCTCCTGAGAGGCTCTGTCAGAGTCTGACAAAGACAGAGGAGGATGCTCGCAGCCAACTATTGAAGTCAGAATGGGGTCCACAATGAAGGAGTTAGAGAAAGAACTGAATGAGCTAAAGCGGTTTGCAGCCCTATAGGGAGAACAACAATATCAACCAACTAGAACCCCCAGAGCTCTCAAGGACTAAACCACCAACCAAAGAGTATACACAAAGAGTGTACATACATTCCAGTCACATGTGCAGCAGAGGATGGCCTTGAAGGACATCAGTGGGAGGAGAAGCTCTTGGTCCTGGGAAGGCCTGATGCCCTAGTGTAGGGAAATGCCAGGGTGGGAGGCAGCAGTGGGTGGGGTGGCACCCTCATAGAAGCAGGGAGAGGGAGAATGGGATGGGGGTTTCCAGAGGAGAAACCAGGAAAGGGATAATATTTGAAATGTAAATAAATAAAATACCCAATTTAAAAAAAAAAGAAAATGGAATCTCTATGTCCACAGCCAGACAAATATTATGGATTTTACTTAATTTTTAGTCAGTAAGCATTAAAGAGAAAAGTTTATGTAAATGTCAATTGTTTCTTATTTAAATTAGCTTTGCCATAGTCAATATGTTTGGTATAGTTGTGTTCAAATACAGTAAATTCATCTCGAAAATGAAGATGCAGTGCATATGTACAACACTTGCAAGGAAAAGTACATTTCAACAGCATACAAAATAATAACACCACTTTTTATTTTAGATTGAAAACTGTTGTAATCATGAAATATGTTTCGCATTTGTCTTTTTATGTTGTAACCTCCTTAGAGTGCAGGAGTCATCTTCCACGTTCCAGGGGCTGTCCCTGTGCCTAGCACATAGCAGACACTCAGTATTTACGAATGAATAACTGAATTTCTCAATCAATTTTATTTAACAATAACACATATTACAACAGTGCATCAGCATAGAATCACAGCATACAAAGGGAAGACAAAGTCAATTAGCAACACTATACCGTTTAGAGAAGCCCGTGATCTCCAGTGCTCAGTCTTAGCTTGCTCAGTATCTAGATCTCTGAATGACACTCATTGCGACATCTAGCCCATGCCATCTGTACTGATTTTTTTCTCAATTGAATATGATGGGATTATTACATGCAGTTATCAGCATCTTATCAGCTATAGGTAATCATACTTCTTTCAAAGAAATGGAGGCTAAGGGATTGTCCTAGATTCTAAGCTAATATTTTCAACAGAATCAAGTTCAATAAACACTTTAAGTGAGGGTGCTTTAGGGTATTTTTGTTTTGTTTTGGAATTATGGAACAGGTATGCAGTGAAAAATATCAAGAGGATGATTTAAATGAAGATGATAGTTATATGAAAGACAGATACTACTCATATGTACTATGTACTTATATGATAACAAAATATTGATGTCATCACTGTCGAGGAAACAAAATTTTACATAGACACACACACACACACATATATATATATGTATATATGTAAATTTTTCAGTCACCTTTTACTTATTTTTTTGGTTTCATGCTTCTTGAAGAGTACCTATGTTGTAAAATCAATTTAGTAACCAGACACTAAGAATTATAAATCCCAACATTCCTAACAGGCCAAGAGAAGAAGACTCCACACTTTATCTTTAAAATACATCATACATTCATTTCACAAAACAGACAACATTTTGAAACATTCTAAAGCAAAAAGTTGTATATATATTTAGAAAACAAGCACAGAATTCAGGATTTTATGTTGATGAAAGCTATCTTTAGAAAGCTGATCATATACAATAGCTTCATTTAATGCCATGGGAATGGGCAGATCCGAATCACCAGTTTATTCTTTTTCAACATCCAGTTTCTTGAGAAAGAGAAGGACTGAGGATTAATCCTTATATTTTCTCTAATAACTTACAAAAGTCACACACGGATATATAGTTTAATAATGTTTTCTAGTAGTCCAGATTTGGTTATCCAAGAAGAAACCCACATAAAAAACAAGCTTAAATTTAATACTCAGAAGAACAAGACTTGAGCCTTAGTTAGGAATGGTCGAACAGCGCAGAACTCTTGTCTTTCTTGGTCAATTTCTTAAAATAGGATTCTTCATCAGTGGCTGAAAAGAGGAGGACTGAACTGAAGTATGAATTTCCATTACTGTGTCTCTTTTAAAGGAAAAGAAATATATATGCACACACACATATAATACATATATTCTGCCTTCAAGTTCCATGCAAATATTACACAATTAAGTCAGAAGATTTACACAAACACTGCTGTGGTGCATTTGTATCCTAAAATAATCACCTTCCAATCAGGCTTGTCAAATTACATTAAGTTGCTAACTGGTTATCTGGCAGAGACATAACTAATTGCAATAAACAAATGTTTTTCTTTGGGATTTGTATATTTTGATTTCAGGTTCCATTTTAGAAACATCTTGGCATTACTAAAACCCTAAAACTATAAATTAAAATTATGTAAGTTAAAAGTTAAGATGCACAAAGACTTCCACTTTACTTACAATAAGAGTTTCTATGAATAATTATTAGTATATCTTGCCTACAGAAAGAGTTAGCTGAGACTCTATAATCTTAAATGAAATATAATGGTCACCGATTGTTGATCTCTTTTGAGTACATCTAACTGTAAAGGGCATGCTTGTCTTTAAAAGAACATATATAATTTTCTATTATTAAAAAACAATTCTATGAAAACCTCCTTCAAATAGGAGCCTTGAAATTTAGAGCATTTAAAATTTTATGGCATGATCAAATGAAAAAAAATTCACATTTTTCATGATTCCTAGAAGTTCATGAGAAAAATAATCGGTGGGTGGAAATGTCTTTTTACATTCAAAATAAATATCAAACAGAATCAATTTACCAGGGATTATGTTATAAAAATTATTCATTAAAATCTCTACATTCATATTCTTGTGATTAGAAACAGACAAAACAGATCACTCTCCCATAATAACCTGAAACAACCATTTAAATGCCATTAATGATTATTTCATCGATGCTTTTGAAAACACTGAAAACACGGCATTTCCACCTGATGGTTTTAGGACTCGATTGGTGCTTCACTTCCTCACATTTGCTTGTTCAGTGTTGAGGTCTTAGAATTTCAAACATTTCCCACTTCAGTTTCACAGTCTTAATTTTTAATGTCTGAGTCAATTTCTTTCCCCAGATAAAGAATTTCAACAGAAATTAATGCAAATATGCTCAATTAAAAAGGCGAGTGTTTCCAAACTTGGGGCAAATCTATTCAAAGCCTCAGTGGACTTGAGGGGTCGGAGCATTCAAGTCACACCTAAGATTCTTCCTGTACCCTCTCTGTCATCACAGCCAGGGAGTTAAATCTGCCTGAGGACAAGACAGAACGCTATAATGCATACACCAAAACTCACCATAATTGTGGTTACTACCACTGTTCTGTTCTCCATAGCTGCTGTGTCATTGCCAAGAGTAGGCACATCTTGAATCAAGACTAATTTATCCATATCATTCCAGTAGCCAACCTGCCAGACAGAGAAGTTGACTGAAAACAGACCTTAGAAGATCTCACTGTGGTCCTTCTTGCAACAGTGACTGCCACACATAGGAGGATATGGAAAACAAGCTTAAAACATAAACACATTAAAAACTGTCTTATAAAAATCCATAACTTTATATTTTTGAGAATTTAATATAGGAACTCTATATGTACATCTGCCCTGACATTCCCTCTCTCTACAGACTCCTTTAGTGTCCTTCAAAATTCATGACACACATACTGAATCTTTTTTAGTTTTGCTTATATGTACGTGGATCCAAGGCTAACAATTTGGGACTGGACAATGTGTACGGAGCTAATCCTAGAGGAAACTTTTCTCCTCTCAGCAAGTACTGACCATCTGCATCTCTTCACCTAAGGGTGGGCTACGTGGCACTTTCTCTGCCCATGTTGGCATGACAACTGGTGCTGTCATATGCTGGTCTTGTTCAGGCAACACTATTGCTGAGAGTCTGTGGATATAGCTGTCCCAGTAAATGTGGAAGACATAATCTCACAGCAGGTATCCTTATTCCCTGGCACTGAGAATCTTTCTGTTCCCTCTTTCTGATAACCTCAGAGCATTGGGAGTAATGGTTGCACTGTAAAAGTTTAAGTTAAAACTGATGTGATACTGAGCCAGTTTTCTTGCTGTTAAAGATACTGTCCTAATATATGTTTACCAAATTCAGTCATGGTCAAGGGAAGCAGTGAACTGAATGAAAGAGACACAGATGGAACCTCGGGCATGTTGATCTTATCTACAGACTAGCATCACCTAAAATTAATTTCATCAAGAAACCTACAGAAAAAACCTACACTAAAGTAAGCAGCCATATTGCAGGCAAAACAATGTATTTGTAAACAGTAATCTAAATATATATTTTGGCTTGATATTATGTAACCACCATATGACAATTTGTTTTCTGAAATGTTACTGCATCACAGATGGATAGTAATGTACAATATTTTCATTCTCAAAGCTGACAGGTTAACTTGTTTTTTGACTTTAAATACCTTTTTATTTAAGGTTACAGAATCAGGCAAGACTTCTTTGTGGGCAAGACTCTGGTTAAGTAAGTGTAAAGACCTAAATCCAGATTCCTAGCACCATCTAAAAGGCACTGCATGGCTGTATATGTGACAGTAACCCTGCTGTGGGCGAGTGAGGCAGGAGGATTACTTGGACTTGTTAGTTATTGATTTAGCTCCTGGTTTGGAAGAAGTCTGATCTAAAGGGAATGAGTGATATGTGACAGAATAACTCTCCGGTCTTACTTACCTGTACACATCAGTGCACACAGATCACAGAGACACACCCTAGCCATTCATAATATTTTCTCATTTGTAAGTCAAATACTTATACATAAAGTAAATCAGGAAGTGAGTACCTTAAGACATACCATAACAATGAAATATTGCTCAAAACTGAGGATGCACCAATCAGCTTCTACCAGTGGAGGATAATGGTGGCTACTGTGCACACATGCTGCTCTTGGGCACATCCCTCTGTGCTATGTTTTTCTAGGCTTGCTAAAGTTAGTATGCACAGTGCAGTTGAGATTGTTGCTGTTATTGCACATGTATTTTATACGAAGATCCTTTGTGGAAATGAAAAAAACTGCCCAAGATTTTCATCCAGTAGGGCGAGAATTTAGAACTGACGTGTCAGGAGCCATCATAAGGCAAGCTAATAACTATCATGAGAACCTCCTGAAATGACTTCACTTTAAATTATATCTACAGCAAGGCTCTTATAGGCAAGACCCAGCAATGAATCATTTCAGGAAAGATTCCTGTTATTAATTTGCCTTTCCTGTTATTATTAAACAAACATAACAATCATTAGCCCACCCCTTTTGAGAAGTTATCTGCAGCTCTATGAGGATGTACTTACTGTCTTGAAGTGATGTACATATTCAAATAGAAGACATTAATTCTTAATGATGATCCTATTAAAACCCCTAAAATTATACCAATGATTGTTAAGCTCTTTTGTAGTGGGACTGCCATTCGGTCCTTTTCTCATAGTCAAAACTGCAATGAGAACTCTGTCAGTCTTCCATGTGTCACCAGTCAATTGCCTCATTGTTACTAGACTTTTTATTACTCAGAGCACATTCCAAAAGGCTGAAAACTATTAACCAAAGGTCATAAAAAGGGAACTAATTATTTATTATAGGTGCTAGGACAGAAGATAAAATGTTGACTGGGCTTATCTATACACAACTTCACTAATAACTTAGTAATGCATTTTAACTTTCAGTGAACCTGTAGAGCTGTGACAGGTAATAGATGTTTAGCCAGACAATTACTCCTAATGGACGTGCACATAAGCATTCTCTGTTGCAAACATGTTTCAGTTTTTGATTTGATTTTATGTATAAACTTATGATGAACTTTTTAACATGTGAAAGATGTATAAGTACTGAGGACTAAGAGATGAGAGATATTTTTTTTTCTCTTGTCTTGCTTAGGATCTTTCTGCTTTTCTTAAATAGCTTTCAAAGGAAACTTTTTAAAACTTAGTAATAAACACTTTTCAAAGTGCTCCTTTTTCTTCCTGCAATTTCTGACTAGCATGCCATAAGTTAGAGCCCTGTGGTTCCTACAGAGATAGAACAGAGTTTAGTTTACTAGGCTTTATTGATAATGTCCACAAAGCTCAGATCCTCAGTGAAAATCTGGGTACTTGTTCATGTATCTGCATTCAGTGTTTGATCTACTGTGGCCTATAGCCATTTCTTGCTCTGTCAAGTATCTTACCTGACATACTAGTATTTAAGATCATATTCAAGAATACAAAGAATTAATATTGTCAAAGAGAGGTAATTATTCACAAAACTCAAAAAGAATAGGCAAAGCAACAATTGTAATTAAAAATTATGGTACATATAAATTCTAGATAAATGTACATTCATTTCTAGAGGACATATAATGAGACTTAAATGTGGAACAAATATTAGTTTTTTATGATAGTACTCAGCATATAACCTAATCTCAATAAATAAAGTTTTAGCATTATAATTTCCTGAAACCATGCAACTGTAGCTCTGGAGTACAGCCTCTGGAGCTTGGGATGCTAAGCCCATGATAAGAAGATTCCAATAATCTAGGGTGGATCTGGTTCAGAAAATCTTATGCTTTGACTTAATGAGATGCTGAATCAGGGTTCTGGAGATGGAAGTCAGACAAGTGATTAGTTGCCTCTCTGATTTATGCTCAAAGCTTGCTCCCTTACTGGCAAGAATTTGGTTTAAAAGAATGACTGCTCACTTGTCAGACACAAGCCTAGTCTCAC
The DNA here is from genome assembly GCF_963924665.1 of Micromys minutus. Classification (NCBI taxonomy): domain Eukaryota; kingdom Metazoa; phylum Chordata; class Mammalia; order Rodentia; family Muridae; genus Micromys; species Micromys minutus. Next base: position 52,120,071 of record NC_137953.1, read on the forward strand.
CAGCCCAGTGTTTCCCACACAACTGTGCTCATTTTTAAGTTTAATATTCCTGCTCATCACTGCTACTTGGAAAACAAAGACAGATGAGCCTGGGTCATTTAACACTTCATTTCTCTTTTAACAATCCTGGATGGATGTCAGCTTCAAGCCAAAACGTTTGAACATCACTCTTTTTTTGTCTGCTTTCTCCTTGAGAGTCTATAGTTCTTGATACTGTGTGGTTGAATAGGCCACGAAAAGATTCATTTGTATAAATAGCCCACCCATTCTCTCTTCCTGTTCTTTTCAGTTTTATTAAGAGCTATTTGTTTAGCCATAGTCACTGTTTTGTAGGACAGAAGATCTTCTTTTGCATTTAAAAACGTTTCCACTTAGTTGACCACCTCTGCCTGGTCAACCAGTTATCTTTCCTCCCTCTTCCTACCCAGACTTCAGTAGTTTTAGTGGCCTATGGAGTACTACTCTATCAGCTCCACAGTCAGGCTGGTGATTTTCTAGGAGAGTGGAGCCTAGGGTTTTTTTTTGTTTGTTTTGTTTTTTTTGTGTGAATTATGTCTTCTTTCTTTAGTCAATAAGCCTGCTAATATAGGCCATGAGATGCCACCCTATTCCTTCCCTTCCTGGTAAGATTTCCAACAATTTCCTAAATGTTTTAAAACATAGACATCCTGTCCTTGAGATATACTTCTGTCATTTTGTACTAGATAGTTATGTGATCTTAGACATGCACAAAATTAAAACATTAATTAATGTGAGGAAAAGGGTGTTATGACTTGTAGACTAGATTTGTTTTTTTCATGGAAAAATAGTTCAGCATATTCATCTCAATATAGATAAATGATAAAATTAGAGCTATACTAAAATTTTTCTAAGTATAAAGTCCTTTGAGAGTTACAATATGTTTATGTCTAATTTGTTTGTCTATCTTATATACCTGAATGCACATAAAAACATATCAAGTAAAAGGTGGTCTTGAGAGCAAAAGTTTACGCAGCTCTGATGTAGACTACTGTGCGAATGCTAGAAAGACACATGATAAGAAATCTCACATCTGAAAATTCTAGAGCTTCTTTTCTGTGATGGCTAGCTTTAATTGTCAACCTGCTACAACCAGAACCACTGGGGAAGAGACTTTCAATAAGGGATTGTCTAGATCAGAATTGTCTTAATTGACATGGGAAGAACCAGTTCTTTGAGGGCAGCTCTATTTCTTAGTGAGGGATTCTGAACTATGAAATAGAGAGGCAGTTGAACTGAGCACACATGCAAGCAAACAGCATCCATATGTCTGTCTTTCTAGACTGTGGATATCATGTGATCTGCTTCCAGTTCTTGCCTGTACTTGAAGTAAGTGATAAACTGCAGCCTGTAATTCTAAGAAGAAACAAACCCATTGTCCTCTAAGTATCCTTTTGTAAAGGTGTTTTGTTATAGTAACAGAAACAATGCTAAGATATTTTCTAAATATAAAACCCTTGAGCTAGCACTTTCCTGAACTCAAGTGTTTCTCTCCTTCCTCAGCCCAGTAATTATTGTCTTCATTTTATCTTCCATTTGCTTTCCTTTGCCTGATTAGTTGGAGAACCAACAAGCTGTTTAATGTACATCTATTCTTTAGCAGGGCGCCTTTGTACTCTCTCTAATGATTCACAGATCATGCATAAACATACTTAATACATTGTGTTATTTTCTGTGGAGTACATTTTATTTCCAAAAATTGTTTGCCAAGTTCCCCTTGCCACATTGCTCCCATTGTGAGTTATAGGGTAAAATAACAAATTAGTTGTTTCATTTTGTCACATCATTAAACATTAAACATATGATATAACCATAGAGTATCAAGAAAATACTAGGCATGAGTGCCATTCAAAAATAGAATTTAGAACATCAAGCTTTTTTTCCGACTATAAGCCTTTAAGAGTGTCACATGAAAATAAGAAATAATTTTTATTTTTTCAATTTGGTTGCAGCTCACCTTTCGAGGTCCCGTGCTTTTTAGTTCAAACACATCCATCGTGTAATTAACTCGACGTCCATAGTGATCAAATTGAACATTCCCGGTCAGCCCTTGAATTCGAACCTGTGAAGGAAAAAGAAGACACATCCTTCATTGTTAGTCTAAGAACCAGAGAAGGCTGTGTAACTGAAAGTTATAATCAGCTCTCTGGAATGTCACTGGAGGCTTGAGCTACTGAAATGGAGCCTCAAGAAGTGAAAGGATATTAAGTTATTTTGCTCTACACATAGAAGATGAACTTTTGTATTACAAAGTGTTATTTTAACATAATTCTTTCCCTATATTAAAATGTCCTTTACAGAACAAAAATTTTATTTGCTTAGAGTCAATGTTCAGTTCTTTTCTATATATTCTCACAGCAGATTATGTACCTAGGGTTCCCTATGATAGATCACATTCTTCTGCGCAACGTTAAATTAACATATCAAAAGCTAAAAATGCATCATTTCATATATCCAGGCATGTTGGATTCCAAATTATTTTTTATTCCTATTAATTTATTTATGCTTTTCATTCATTGCATCTTAGAGGAATTAATAACCTCATGGAACATCAGTTCTATAAAATATACTGTTTGTATGAGTATAAAAGAACAAAATGAATCACTTAATCCAAAGTTAAAGATGCACTGAAGCAGTCCTTATCTCCACCAAACATTTCTCCCCCTTCTTTTACATGTTAGGTTTATTTCCCTGGACTCCTTATAAATAATGAGGGTAAAGACCCCTTCTTATGTAAGTTGTAAGCAGATATAAGAACAGTTATTGAAATGAAGAATTAAATTGTCATTTGGAAACTTTCCCACAATAACCTGTTTATTCAAAAATGTCAGCTCTTCTGCAGGCTGGGTCCTTGAGTGATTTTTATGGAACACTGGCCTCCTGTTAACCAAATGTGTCTACACTGAACAACTTCATTGTTTTAGACTTTTATGGGTTTGTTGTGTTATCTTGACTACACATCTATGAAGGAATAACCACTTCAGTTCAACTAAAATGTTTTCACACTGCTAAATGCTTCATGTATTAACATGGAAACTGTCATAGACATTAATACTCAGATGGATTAGTCTGGTTTTAACATATCATTTTTTGCAAAATATCGTGAAATAAAGCAAAAGTATGCGTTACCTGCTTGAGTGTTCTTTCCATGTCGATTCCCTGGCCCCAGGGAGCAGCGGGGTTCGCCAGGCAGTCCCCAGCATTTCCTCTCCTTGAAATATCAATTTTTTGTCTTCTGAGACTTCGGAAAGTTTCAGCCATCACCAGGACTCCGTCGTAAGTGAGAGCAGAGGTGTACTGAGCAGGTTAAAGCGTGTAGAAAGACAAATGTTAAAGTCTAGAACAACGAGCAATCTGGAACCTCTGTGGGTTATGTCAAAAACTCCATCTTTTTCCAGAGCTAGCATGGTACCGATAGTTAATTGATGACAAAGACTGTGTGCCCCATCATATTGCTCTAATTTTAAAGAAGAAAACCCACCTTGAAAATAGAGACCCTAAAGCACAAATTTTCATCTGGAAGAAAAAGATGCCATGGGTTGGGGCTTTGTGCTGTATTTCAGTGTAAACAGGTAAAGGATGGGTATGACAGGCTCTGCTGCTACATCCCGCATGCAGTGGCTTAGCTCCAAGAGGGCTGTTCTTCCCCGTCTCCCGAATGCCTAGCAGTATTCTCAAAGATTTGCTTTGCATTCATTTTTTTTTTTTTTATTTTCACTTGCAATATCTATATTTGTTTGTCGCAGAACCTTATTCTAATGAATAAAGATTTCAGGATACCAATCAAGGAGCAAGGAGTAGGCATGGTTTTCGAGTTGAAGAGGGTAAGAGAAAAGGCAGGAAAAGGTGACTTGTTTTAAGCCTGAGGAAGCATGGAGGAAAAATGTCACTAAAAGGCTGCTGGTTTAGATGGCTGATCTGCCAGTATTCACTACAGGAAGAGTTTAACTTAAAATGGCTTACAAATTTAGGATACTAGCTGCTGCGCCCAGCGATTGTGCTACCCATTAATTCTAAACTAAGTCTGTAGAGTGTTTTGCTTCCCTTGGCGACTCAGATGGATTCCAGAGAGAAAGGTATGGTGGCAAAGTGTTTGGGATAAATGTAAATCAGCTAGCAGTGTGATTTTGGATGCATGGGGCTGTCATGGTAGCCACTTGCCATAGGAACTTAAGCGAGTTGGGTGGAGAGAGTTTAGAGCTCTGGGTCAGAGAATCTGCTGAAATGAGAACAGGCCAGATCAGCTGGCCTGCTGGCTGGTGGTAATATGGTGGTTTTATTTTTGTTTGTATTTCATGGAACAGATTACACCCAATGTGGGACTAAAATCCACCAGAGGAATTATGTGTTGTTATTGAGAAATGCAGTGCCAGAGATACCAACAATTGTATTCAATTTCAACAAGATTTATACCTATCTTAATTTGATAGACTAACAAATGCTCTAACTTTCCGTGCTGGTATCAATGTAGATAAAGAAAGTATAAACCATCTGCGTTTTGATGATCATCCATGTGTCTCTTTGAGCAGAATGAGCCCCTGGGCAAGATTATTACTGCAGAGCAGCATGTGAGGGGAGACAAATAGGAAAATGTGACTGGGGGTAGATCTTGGTGACATTTGATTAGAGACTTATCAAATGCATGGATGATAGGACATAGTATTTATCAACTACTAGTCATGGCTTCATTATCTACTTCAGAAATTCATTATAATTAACATTTTCTACATGTGTATCAGGGGCAGGATTGTGCCATGTGAATCAGGGAGTAAACTTTTCATTTTTAGTTTTCTTTTTCCCCATAAATGAAGAAAACCCATTTGGAATTGTAAATGTAGAAACTAAACAGTGATAATATGATTGGTACACTGAAGATCTAGCATTTCAAGGAAGAGAAAAACTAAAACTACATGAATTCCATGAAAGCAGTGTAAGTAGTAGAGAAATTGAACATGAGTCTTGTATTAAAAGGATGTATAAGTATCATGTAAACTAAGAGAGTTGCTAACTGAGCATCCAGGATACAATACCATAGATGGAAACAAAGGCCTGTGCCCTCTTAGGTCGGATGGAGCAGCTGACGGAAAAGAAGCAAAATGCTACACTAAATATTAATGTGCCTTCTCTCTTGCTCAACCCAACATGTCTCTGAGGAGAAAAATCCTCCAAAGACATCTTCTTCCAAGGCAAGACGATAAAAAGGAGGAATAAAGACCCAATGGACAAAAGTCATGATGTGCAGGATAAAAGAGTAAGAAAGCCCCTCCCCCCATTCCAAGCAGGGAGAACAAAGCTGAGGGGGGCTTGACAAAATAAAGACAAATTTACTTTTCTGTAGAAACAGGAAATGAGGTCACACAGTGGGGTACAGCACAAAGCAAACAACCAGCTGGACCCAAAAGCTGACAGAAGCTTAGAGTCTTAAAGTGGTTTTACCTTGTCAAAAACCCACCTGCTTCTCATGTGCCTTACTGTAGCACATTGTAGGAAGGTGTATTTATGGACACCCAGATTTAAGATGACATGTAGAAAATATATATTAAACAAACATCTCATTTGTAAGCAGCTTTAAAACAACCTCTTAGCCAGTTCTTTCCTGTCCTACCCATCAATCAGAATAGGAAGTGAAATCTGCTTCTCAACATTTTTAGGTATAGAAGACAAACACTGGCAGGATTAGTGTGACGTAGAGGAAATTGGACTTTGAAGAGAAAGCACTAAAATAAATTCAAATTCTGTTACTCCTAGGTTTCTAAAATATAAACTGTATAAGTTACAGAAAGATAGAAAAAAATTGTTGACTGTAGCTGTTGTGAGGTTGACTTTTATTACTAACAAGCTGGCTGCTGAACCTACTGGCTAGGAAATACTAGAATGTGAAGGTGGGTAAGTCCTGGTTGGGATCAGCAGAATCTAATATCATGGAGAGTATAAAGGAAGATCAGTGGAACTTGAAATAGACTTTGAGGTAAAGTTGTAATAAGTGGATAGTTCAGATAAAGTTGAAAGACTATGCAGATGACACCGGCATGGTGCCAGTGACCAAAGGGAACAGTTCTGTTTATCTGGGGCATCAGAACAGCAGCAACAAATGATGAAATCAAAAGAACCTTTATGGCCATATTTCATTATTATTAGTAATTATTATTTCTTTTACTGAAAGAAAGTGATGAGACCAGAGATTATGTGTTGATTCTTGAGGTAAATATTAACCAATAGAAATACAATTGAGTTAATTATACCCATCACTCACCATTTATGGACTCTGGTTTTAAATTTCTGTACCCATTAACATTTATTTGCAATCTCCACATCAATAGTTAACTGATATTTTCAGGCACTTATAAGCATGTACAGAGAAGCAGAACATTTGGTTCAGACAATATGGAAAGTTCCAGTGCTAGTTAAATAAAGGAACATTATATTTTTTGTTTCTAATCTCATGATGTAAACATGTATACTATTTGTTACTCAGTAGGTGCTGTTTTACCAAAATTTTTGCTTTTTTTAAACAGGGTGTTTTACAGCTGAAACATAGCATCGATTGCTGCCTAATGGTCATCATGTGAGAACACTCTGGTGCTTCTGACAAATATATGTATGAAGTAAATTCCCTATGAGGAGTAGCTGTAGGTCAATGTTAAGGAAGAAAAACAACTTAACTAAAATGAATAAAACAATGTATTGATTAACCAACAGAAGGTCGGAACCGGAAACCCTCATAAAACAATCTTACATTTCTTTTGAAAACAATGGCTTAATATTTGTATCACTTATTGTTAAATAAAGTTTTCAGAACATAATCACAAAGGGTAAAAATGTATATTATATGATAATATGTGACAGGATCCCTGGAATAGCCCAGGACACAATCCTTCTGGTTTCTATCTGTACCCCAGAGTAGACCATGAGCCACTGTTCTCTGCACCCCAATCCTGCTAGAGAGATTGTCTCCCAGGAGTGCTAACACACCAAATATTACAGGTTTACAGGATTGCAGGAGGAAAAAGCTACAGTCTGAGACATCTAGAACAGCTAACACCAGAAATGACAAGATGGCAAGAGGCAAGCACAAGAACATAAGCAACAATAACTAAGGATAATTGCCATCATCAGAACCCAGTTCTCCAAACACAGCAGGTACTGGATACACCATGACTCCTGAACATCACTATTCTGATTTACAGATCACATCTCAGGATGATGATAGAGAACCTAAAGGAGGACATAAACAACTCCCTTAAGAAATACAGGAGAAAACACTTAAACAGGTAGAAGCCCTTAAAGAGAAAACACATAAATCCCTTAAAGAACAGTAAAACACAATTAAACAGGTGAAGGAATTGAACAAAACCATCCATGATCTAAAAATGGAGATAGAATCAATAAAGTAATTACAAAGGAAGACAACCCTGGAGATAGAAAACTTAGAAAAGAGACCAGGAGTCATAGACACAAACATCACCAACAGAATACAAGAGAAAGAAGAGAAAAGCTCAGGTTCAGAAGACACCATAAAAAATGTGCAGAATGCAAAAGGCTCCTAACCCAAAACATCTAAGAAATCCAGGACACAATGAGAAGACCAAACCTAGGGATAATAGATATAGAAGAGAGTGAAAATTCCCAACTCAAAGGGCCAATAAACATCTTCAACAAAATTATAGAAAAAAACTTCCCTAACCCAAAGGAACAGATGCCCATGAACATATATGAAATCCCACAGAACCACAACTAAAGTGGACCAGAAAATAAATTCCTCCCATTACATAATAATCAAAAAACCAAATGCACAAAACAAAGTAAGAATGTTTAAAGCAGTAAGGGAAAAAGGTCAAGCAACATATAAAGGGAAACCTATCAGAATCACACCAGATATCTCAACAAAGACTCTAAAAGCCAGAAAATCCTGGCTAGATGTCATACAGACCTTAAGAGAACACAAATACTAGCCCAGGCTAGTATACGCAGCAAAACTTTCAACTATTATAAACAGAGAAACCAAGATATTCAATGACAAAACCAAATTTAAATAATATGTTTCAACAAATCCAGTCCTATGAAGGATAATAGATGGAAAACTTTAATACAAGGAGGGAAACTACACCCTAGAAAAGGAAAGAAACTAATCTTTCAACAAACCCAAACAAAGATAGCTCCACAAACATAATTCCACCATTAACAACAAAAATAAGAGGAAGCAACAATCACTGTTACTTATTATCTCTAATGTCAATGGACTCAATTTCTCAATAAAAAGACATAAACTCACAGAGTGGATATGTAAACAGGACCCAGCATTTTGCTGTATACAGGAAATCAACATCTGCAACAAAGATAGACACTACCTCAGAGTAAAGAGCTGGAAAAAAATCAAGCTAATGGTCCCAAGAAACAATCTGTAGTAGCCATTCTAATATTGGATAATATTGACTCAAACAAATCTTCCTTTACTCAAAGAAAAAACAGATTGAGAAAAAATTAGGGAAGCAGCACCCTTCACAATAGTCACAAATATTATAAAGTACCTCTATGTGACTTTAACCAAGCAAGAACTAAAAGTCTCTGAGAAAAAAAAAAAAAGAGACAATCTTAGAAGATAGAAAGATTTTCCATGCTATAGGATTGGCAGGATTAATATAGTAAAAATGGCCATCTTCCTGAAAGCAATCTACCAATTCAGTCTAACACCCATCAAAATTCCAGCTCAATTCTTCATAGAGTTAGAAAGAGCTATTCTCAAATTTATTTGGAATAACCAAAAACCTAGGATACCAAAAACTATTCTCAACAATAAAAGAACTTATGGGAAATCACCATTTTTTATCTCAAGATGTATTGCAGAGCAGTCATCATAAAAACTGCATGGTATTGGTACAGAGACAGGCAGGAAGATCAATGGAATAGAATTGAAGACCCAGAAATGAACCTACACACCTATGGTTACTTGATCTTTGACAAAGGAGCTAAAACCAGTGGAAAAAGGACAGCGTTTTCAACAAATGGTGCTGGTTCTACTAGCAGTTAGTATGTAGAAGAATGCAAATTGACCCATTCTTATCTCCTTATACAAAGCTCAAACCCAAGTGGATCAAGGACCTCCACATAAAACCATATACATTGAAACTAACAGAAAAAATAAGTGAGAAAGAGCCTTGAACACATGGCACAGGTTGAAGTTTCCTGAACAGAATACCAATGGCTTATGCTCTGAGATCAACAATCAACAATGGAACCTCATAAAAGTGGCCAACTTCTGTAAGGCAAAGGACACTGTCATTAAGACAAAATGGTAACCTACAGATTTGGAAAAGATCTTTACCAATTCTACATCTGATAGTGGGTTAATATCTAATATATTCAAAGAACTCAAGAACTTAGACTCCAGACAACCAAATAACCCTACTAAAAATGGGGTACAGAGCTAAACAATGAATTCTTAACTGAGGAATCTTGAATGACTGAGAAGCACCTAAAGAAATGTTCAACAACCTTAGTCATCAGGGAAATGCAAATCAAAAGGACCTTGCGATTCCACCTCACACCAGTCAGAATGGCTAAGGTAAAAAATCCAGGTGACATCAGATTGCTGTCAAATGTGTGTAGAAAAGGAACATTTCTCCATTGCTGGTGCTATTGCAAGCTGGTACCACTACTCTGTAAATCAGTCTGATGGTTTCTCAGAAAATTGGATATAGTACTACCTGATGATTCAGCTATATCACTCCTGGGCATATTCCAAAAGATGCCACAACATATAACAAGTACACATATTCCACTATGTTCATAGCAAACTTATTTATAATAGTCAGAAGCTGCAAAGTACCCAGATATCCCTCAATAGGGGAATGAATATAGAAAATGTGGTTCATTTATGCAGTTTATATAGTTATTAAAATCAATGACTTTAAGACATTTGTATCCAAGTAGATGGAACTAGAAAGTATCATCCTGAGTGAGGTAACCCAGACACAAAAGAACACACATGGTATGTACTCACTTATAAGTAGCTATCAGCCAAAAGGAAGCCTGGAATACCCATGATACAACTCCAAGATCACATGAAGCTCAAAAAAAAGAAGACCAAAATGTAATGTGGATGCCTCAGTCCTACTAAGTAGGAGGAACAAAATAATCCCAGGAAGTAGAATGGAAGGGACTTGGGAGATAAGAAGGAGTGGGGGAGGGAAGGTGGGACAGGATCAATATGTGAAGAGATGGGGAGATGTACAGAGCGCCAAGAAATTTGAATAGAGGTGTGTAGATATGGGACATGGGCAACTGGAGGGAGACATCATTAGGTACCAGAAATGTCCTACCATTAATAGGCAGGAAAGCAAGAGGCTCCCAGGACCCAACTAAGATGACATTAGCTATAATACCCAACACAGGGAGAGAGAACCTGTAGAGACCATATCCAGAGGTTAGGCACAGTCCCATCTTGAGGGATGGGGTCACCACCTATTTCCAATATTTTAACCCAGAAATGCTCCTGTCTCCCCCCACCCCCAAATACAGGGGCAAAGAGTGGAGCAGAGACCGAAGGACAGGCTACCCAGAGACTGCCCCACCTGGGATCCATCTCATATACAGACACCAAACCCAGGCACTATTGCTGATGCCAAGAAGTGCTTGCTCTGAGGAGCCTAATACAGCTGTCTCCTGAAAGGCTCTGTCAGAATCTGACCAATACAGATGAGGATGTTCACAGTCGGACATTGGACTGAGCATGGGGGTCCCAATGGAGGAGTAAGGGGAATGACCTAAGGAGCTGAAGGTGTTTGCAGCCCCATAAAAGAACAACAATATCAACCAACCAGACCCCTCAGAATTTCCAGGCACTAAACCACTAACTAAGAACACACATAGAAGGACCCATGGCTCCAGCTGCATATGTAGCAGAGGATGGCTTTATGTGGCATTAATGGGAGGGGAGGCCCTTGGTCCTGTGTAGGCTCATTTCTTCAGTGGAGGAGAATTGTAGAGTGCTCAGGCGTTAGTAGCTGGGTGGGTGCAGGAGTTTCCTCGTAGAAGCATGGGGAAGGGGGATGGTATATGGAGTGTGTGAAGGGGACACTGGGAAAGGGGATAACATTCAAAATTTAAATAAATAAAATAACTAATAAAAATGATAATAGGTATATTAAATATTTTCTGGGTGCCCAGAATCATGGTAAGATCTGTGAAAACTTTATATGCGGTGTGGATTCTAATATGATATGTAGCTGTATTTATGTAATTTTTATTAAAATTCTTTAAATATAAATAGTTGTCAATGAACCACACACTACAAAATATAGCATAATAATTAGCCCAAAGAAACAGTATAAAAATTTCAAAAAGGTGATATTAAAGTGATTGTGTTTTATGCATTTCATGTACCTCTGACATTTCTTTAAAAAGCCAGGTGAGCAAGATTTATTTAATATGCATAAGACTAATTCTCCATGATGGCTCAGCCGTTAAGAGCACTGACTGCTCCTCCAGAGGTCCTGAGTTCAATTCCCAGCAACCACATGGTGGCTCACAACCATCTGTAATGGGATCTGATGTTCTCTTCTGGTGTGTCTGAGAGCTACAGTCAATTCCCATACATAAAATAAACAAATCTATTAAAAAAAAATACTAACTTTCCAAAGCAGGATTTGAGAGAGCAATGTGAGTTCACTTTTTACTTTAGGCCGCTTTTTATAGGGAAAATGTATAAACTGAGGGTTTAATGAAAGGAATTTGATGGCATAGACTATGGCAAACCAATTTTTCCAGAAGCATCCAACAGATTTGATTATCTGACTGAGCATCCTGGCAGTGCATCTTATCTTATTAGGTGACAGTACCTCCATGATGTGTCAGACTTGACGGGGCAGTGTGGTGATGGGAGAAGCCAAATTCCAGAAACCAGCTGAAGCCCAGGACCTCTGACTGTTACTGACAGGAAGCCAATTACCATATTCACCTAACACCTCCAAAGCATTCAAATGTCAACCATGATTGGCATACAGTGGCCATCATGTTGATACTTTATTTTGTAATTCCCTGCTTTTGTAAGGTAACTGTCTAATTTCAATATCGAATAGGGGAAGTTGACAGTCAATTTAATACAAAACCAAAAATTAAACCCAAAACCAAAACCAAAACGAACAAAAAGGTTATAGCTAGAAAATAAAATAGGTGTTTATACTCATGGTTTTAAGTTTTTCTCTGTGTAAATTTCAAATTATATATTAAAAGCCTACTGAAATGCATTGCTGAGGAATGATTAAATATTAATATTTGTTATGTTGTGCTCAAGAAAACTAAGTGGTGGTCAGAGGAGAATGGCCTCATTGATATGATATCCAGGACCCATTCTTTTAGATGAGACAAAATGCACCCATCAGTAGAAACTTATGAACTTCCTCTGCAAATGTTAATGACACACTCATGATACCTATTTATATGTATTTGTTTGCATGTATATGTATAAATAAGTGTATATATGCATACATATATGTATATGCACAGACATGCATATATATGTATATATATCATATCTTCATACACACATACATCAAGCTGATTCTTTTTCAATGTTTACCATTTTTTCCCAAGTGACTCTTTCTTAAATCTATGTTAAACTCTTAAATCCGTTTTTGATTTAAAACTATATTAACTCTTTTTTGATAATATACAATGTCATCTGAAACACACAGTTATATTAATACGGTATATGTATATAATATGGTATATATGTCACATATGTCATATCATGCCATACACAGACACACACACACATACACATCAGAAAAGATAGCTCAGTAATGAAAAGCACTTGTTACTCTTGCAGATGACTGAATTTTGTTCTCAGCACCCATATCATTTCTTATCACTGCCAGAAACCACATCTTCATGGATCTGGCACCCTCTTTTAGACTCTGAATGCACTCATATACACAAACCCATACACGGACATATGAATACATAAAATTAAAGAAAAAAAATGAAGAGCTTAGTGCTTTAACTCCTCTATTGAAAGAAACATTGCATTTCAAACAAAAGCTTTACATTTTTTATTGCCTGCAATTTAAAAAATTTATCTTCTCAATATAAACTACTTTTTCAAAGGTGTCTTGATCTGGTTAGAACATTAATAATAGTCATCTCTATTTAAATATTAGTTAATAAAACTTCTAAATATGAAACTTTAAATGTTCATCTAGAAGACCACAAGAAACTGCTTGAGTTGATCCCTTTTGTTCTATGCAGACATTTGAAAATTATTTTTGTAGTGTCTGAATGTCTTTGTGTGTGTGTGTGTGTGTGTGTGTGTGTGTGTGTGTGTGTGTCTGTGTGTGTGTGTGTGTGTCTGTGTGTGTGTGTGGCATATGTATGATTGTACGTAGGCATGTGTATCTGTAGTTGGTCTCACCTGTGAATTGTAGGATATTTGATCATACTGTGAACCTGAGATAGTTTTATTTACTGGAAAAATCTGTTTCTAGTTGTGGTGTGACTCAACCCTAACACACATCTAAGAGCTTTCTGTTTATTGTAAACAGGACTAAATAAAGGCAACCATAGATCAAGAGGTCGAGCAAGCAAACAGTTAACCAGGAAAAAGTATACATAGGACAAAACCACACAGTGCAAGAGGAAGTCAGGAAGACAGATAGTGAGATACACAGGAAGTAAAAGGGCGGGACTTTCAGTTTCAGGGGTTGTAGAGAAAGTGTACCCAAGGAACTTTTTCTTTTGGGACATCAGCTGTGGAGGAAGGTCAGCTGGGTGCTTGCTTTGACTCTCTGAGTGAGCAGGCTTTCTTTTCTTTTTTTAAAACTTTTTTCAATTTTATCGGATATTTTCCATATTTACATTTCAAATGTTATACCCTTCCTCTCCACTCCCCACTCTCCTCTTCCTTAACTTGCTTCCATGAGGGTGCACCCTCTCCCAATAACTCTCTCCACCTCAGTGCCTTGACTGATGATGGTGTTGTTATTCCCATGAGGGAGCAAACCCTTCAGCTCTTTCAGTCCTTTCTCTAGCTCTTTCACCGGGCTCCCATGTTCAATCTGATGTTTAGCAGCAAGCATCCTCATCTGTATCTATATGACTCTGGCAGAGCCTCTGAGGAGGCATCCATATCATGTTCCTGCCAGTAAACACTTCTTGGCATCACCAATAGTGCTTGGGTTTGGTGGCTACATATGGGGTGGTTCTCCAGGGGAGGCTGTCTCTGTAGATCTTTTCTTTAATCCCTGCTCCTCTATTTGACCTTGTATTTCCTCCCCTGTTTTGTTCTCCCTTCTAAGAAGGACTGAGGCATTTACTTTATGGTCTTTTTGAACTTCATAAGTTCTGTGGATGGTTTTCTTTGGTATTCCAAGCTTTTTTGGAGGGAGGGGGTTCGAGCAGGCTTTCATGCTATCATCTTTGTCGATAATATTAAACTATTGAGATAACACCTGTCTTAGAATATCTGGAGGCTAGAAATCTCTTCAGGTGATGTTTTCTCCTGCTCTCCACCTTGTTGTTTAGGACAAGGCCTGTCACTGAATGCCAGCACTCCTGGATTAGCTATACTGACTTAGCAGTAAGCCTCTGGCCTTCACGTTCCAGACGTGGGATTACAGGATACACTTCTGCACTACTGATTTGTATGTGGGTCCCAGGGATGAGCTCAGGCTCTCATGCGTCATAGCAAGTACTTTATTCACTGTCTGAGCTACACAAACATTCACAAAGTACTCAGTCATATTTTTAGTGCAAGGAGAGTGAGCAGATGCCACAACATGTCTAAAATACAAAAAAAAAAGAATCATAGAATAAAAGATAGTAACATGATCTGGTGATTTGGCTTGTCAGCTAAGAACACTTACTGCTTTTCTGTGGGACTCAGGTTCTGTTCCTTGTACCCATATGGTGACTTATAACCACCAGTAACACCAGTTCTAGTGGCTATTACTTCCTCTTCTGTCCTTTGAGAGCATAATGCACAACCATAGCACATAGACATCCATGAAGGCAAAACACTTATACACATAAAATAACAAAAAGTTAAAAAAAACGAAGTATACAATATACAAAAATATACAAAACTGAATACCTTTGGAGGTGTTTCAGATCCTGGATATTCTCTCTGATCAAGTTTCTTCCAGCGATCCATTAGTTTGGTTACCATGGGTGTATTAAAATCTACCAACTGGAATCCGGTGACATTTGCTCCTCCATGTATAAATCTCTCAAGAGAAATATCCTTGAAACCCTGTAAATCAGTAGAAAAGCTCTTAATATTTAGTTCATTACATATTCTTACACATTAAAACAATCATGTAGACTTCATCGCAGGGATGCAAGTTTGGTTCAATATATAAAAACCCATTAATGTAATCCACTATATAAACACACTCAAAGAAAATAAATCACATGATCATCTCCTTAGAGTAGAAAACGTATTTGACAAGATGTAACATCCCTTCATGTTTAAAGTAATGGAGTGATCAGGAATTCAAGGTTCATACCTAAACATAATAAAAGCAATTTACTGCAAACCAACAGCCAATGTAAAGTTAAAGTGAGAGATAGTTAAAGCAATCCCACTAGAATCGGGGACAAGAAAAGGAGGCAGACTCTCCCCATATCTATTCAATATAGTACTCTAAGTTGTAGCCAGAACAATAAGACAACAAAAAGAGACCAAGGGGATACAAATTGGCAAAGAATAAGTAAAGGTATCTCTATTTACAGGTGATATGAGTATACATAAGCAACTCTAAAAGTTTTGCCAGATAACTGCTACAGCTGATAACTTCAGCAAGGTTGTAGGATATAAAATTAAATAAAAAAATCAGTAGCCTTCCTTTATAAAAATGATGAACGAGCTGAGAAAGAAATTAGGGAAACAACTCCTTTCACAACAGCCAAATATAATATAAAGTATTTTGGGGTAACTCTAACCAAGCAAGTGAAAGATCTGTATGACAATAGCTTCAAGTCTCTCAAGAAAGAAATCGAGGATCTCAGAAAATGGAGTAATTTCCCATGCTCATAGAGTGGCCATCACACCAAAGGCAATCTACAGATTCAATGCAATCCCCATCAAACCCCCACATAGTTCTCAAATGGCTGAGAAGCACTTAAAGAAAGGTTCAAAGACCTTAGTGATCAGGGAAATGAAAATTAAAATGACCCTCAGATTCCACTTTACACTAATCAGAGTGGCTAAGATCAAGACCTCAGGTGACAACACATATAGGCAAGAATGTGGAGAAGGAGCACTCCTCTATCACTGGTGGGATGACAAACTGGTACAAGCACTCTGAAAATAGATCTACCTGAAAATTCAAACTTACCACTCTTGGGCATGTACCCAAAAGATGCCCCATCATGTCACAGGGGCACATGTTCTACTAAATTCATTGTGGCCTATTTTTGTCATAGCCCCAAACTAGAAACAACCTAGATGTCCCACCACAGAATAGATACAGAAAATTTGATTCATTTACACAATGGAATACTACTCAGCTCTTAGTATCAAGGACATCCTGAGTTTTGTAGGCAAATGGATGGAACTAGAAAATATCCTGAGTGAGGTAACTCAGACCCCCAAAATATTCATGTTTGTACTCACTAATAAGTGTATATTAGCAAAAAAACATCTACAGAATAACCAGGATACATTTCACAGAACTCAAAAAAGTTAACAAGCTGAAGGGTCCATGTGAGGATACCTTGATCCTACGTGGGAGGAAGAAGAAAGCAATCCCAGGAGGAGGAAGGGAGTGACCTGGTTAAGAAAGGGGATGGGGAATGGGGGGAGAAGAACATGATCAGGTATTAGGTTCAGGGGAAAAGGACTGAAGCACTGCGGACCAGCAGAAAAATGGAAACACAACCTCAAGAAGTAGGAGGTAGGGGGAGCCTCTAGAATATAATATACAAAAGACCTGGGAGGTGAGAGACTCTCAGGACTCAAAGGGAAGAACCTTAGATAAAATCTCCTTCACTGGGGAGATGGAACTTGTAGAGCCCACCTCCAGGAAAAAGATGGCATCAGGTGAGAGATGGAGTTGCCATCCCACAGTCAGTAACTCTGACCCATGATTGTTTCTGTCTGAGAGAACTTCAGAGTCAAAAATGGAGAAGTGCCTGAGGAAAAGGAGGTCCAGAGACAGGCCCAAAGTGCGGTCGAACTCAAGGGGAGGCTCAAGGCCTGACACCATTACTGAAGCTATGGAGGGCTCACAACAAGGCGTCGATTATGGCTGCCCTCTGAAAGACCCAACAAGCAGCTGACAGTCAGATGAAGATATTTACACTCAACCAACGAGCAGAAGCTGCTGACCTCTGTGGTTGATAAGAACAAACACTACACTTGATCTTCGCCAAAAGGCCGAGAAGCGATGATCCCTGTGACTGAATTAAGGAAAAGCTGGAAGAAGCTGAGGACGAGGACCTGCAGTCTCAATTAACCTGGAACCCCAAGATCTCTTAAGACACTGGACCACCAACCTGGCAGCATACAGCAGCTGATATGAGGCCCCCAAAACATATAGAGCAGAGGACTGCTGGGTCTGGGTTCAGTCAGAGAAGATGCAACTAATTCTCAAGATACTGGAGGCCCCAGAGAATAGGTGTGTCTGGTGGAGTGGGGGATGGGGGTAGGGACTGGGAGTGTGGGAGGTCGGGGGTTTGGGGACTGGGAGGGCCGAACATCTTTGTGGAGATGGAGGTATGGGATGTGGAACAGTCAGAGAGCAGACTGAGAGGGGGAATAAAATCTGGAGTATAAAAAAACGATTAAATAAAATTAAAATAATGTTTTTCAACAGTGTGTAGGTTAATGCAAATTTCCTTTTGAGTTTATATAATTACACACCTGTTGATCCAAGAAGAAGCATATTATTCCACTGATAACTAGGCATCACATACAGAGAGATTAGTGTATGTATGTTATATCAGGATTCAGTATATATCATGTTCTGTGCTAATTATATTACAGCTTATCTATTCAGCTCAATCATTCCTTGGTTACCGGGTAGACCTGATTAATTCTGAGGTAAGAAAAGCAAGGATTGGTGTTTAGGGTGAAAATCTTTTCAAGGTCACCAATGGATATACAATAGAGCCATGTTTTCATCACATTCTTCACCCTTTGTACTTTGCATTCCTTTATGTTGCTATGCAACACATGCTTTTAAATTTATCAATTGCTATAATATCACCAGGAGAGGAGAGGCACAAAAGAAACCCAGGCTTTGATTCTCATCTCTGTTGATTTCTAGCCTTAGATTACCTTCGCAATGAACAGAAGGATACTATTCCTATTATCTAACTCTTTGGGTACACATTCAGTAATTGTAAGTGATTATTAATTAGTTCACTTAACTGGTATTTATTTTGGCCCTATTATGTGTCACCCAGTTTGACAGCTCATCAGTAACATTCTAGTTTCATTGAGAAATAAGCCAGATCTCACAAAGCAAATTTATGCTTTAGAACTGGGAAACACAGTGGCCATCAATCTCTTGCTACTAAACTGTCAGTGTGGAACATTTGTGTGCTTTCACCAGCATATAGGGCAGATCCACAGGCACATTATTTTACTGTTTTCCAAATGCCACAGTAATTCAGCTCTTGCATTAGCTACTAATTGATAGGATTATTATTTTCTTTCAGTCTTAGCTGAAATACAATGTCTGCTAAGCCTTCTGTGGAGCTTTAACTATAGCTGCAAGACACAGGCAAATTGCAGCCTGCAGGGACCCTGTTACATGCAAAGTCTGTCAAACAGCACACTGAAGGTAAAGGAAAACCAATTATTTTGTTTGATTATAACAAGCTCCTGTGTCAGTTATGGTTTGAATGAATGTTGGGTGGCTTAGTTAATGTTGACTATGTTTGTCTGAGTATAGGCAACAATTCCCTTTCATTTATGTTCTCATAATTTTATATGAAAACTTGAGAGCATCTAGACAGTAAGCCAGTTTCCTAGGCAACAGTTACTTTGGTGACCACTTAATTTTGTTGGAATTTATGGAAAATCATGGAAATGAAGGGGATAGATTCATGGATGGCCATTGTATAATGAAGTCAGTTACTCTCCAGTTCTTGGGAAGTCAGTGACTGACTATTAAAACAATGTTTCTGAGCAGAGAGATGAGCTGGAGGAGCTCCCTCTCTTGTGGAAAAGGCCTCCCATGTAAGTAGTTAACTCTCTAGAATTATTCCCAACTTGGCTTTCTTTTTAATATCCTCAGAATTGTAGGTGTCTGATATCTCAGTGATGATGTTTGTCAGTCAGTAAGATCATTTCCTCATCAATGTGAATACAAGTTTTATTTTTTATATTTTATCTGATTCATATTAACATTACTGCAGTGTTTTACACACTAAGTTATTTCAAGGCTGCTCTGGTGCCATTATAGAAGATCGAGAAGAATGAGGAAAATTCTCCCTTAACATCTTATAAAACTTACTGTAAAGAGTTGAGATTGAGGTAGATGATTTTAATGTACTTATAGATTAGGGAAGAAAAGTTGAAACATACAGGAAGCTGAAAAGGAGGCTCATTAGGACAGTGCTGGCAAGTTGGTAGCCTTTTACCTGATCATTGCAACTGTACAAAACTTCTAGATTGAATGCTTGATGAGTTGTATCTGTTCCCATGTTGAAGCTAAATACATAAATGTGGATAAACATGCTGTATATGTCGTTTCTTTAACTTTGAGGTATAAATGCTGTCTATATGCAATGTGTATATTTGTGTGTATGTGGGATGAATGGATTCAATTAGTCTTTAGCTATTATACATCTTGAATATTCTGTAATTTTTAAGCTTCTTTATGATAGATATTAGTGTTTTGCATTTGGAAAATTTGTATATGTAGTTATTAAGAAATGGTTTTTAACTGGCTAAAAGAATGAAGACTAGTTATCTTATATGGATAAATGAATGCCAAGAAAATCCATATTAATATTTTATATAATAACACAGCTGGGTGCAAGTCACTGATCTAGTCATGATAGAAGTTTGATATTTCATTAGTGAGTGCTTTTGCGTCTAGGACAAATGGTTTTCCACTTCATATGCTGAAACTTTAGTTTAAATAATCTGCCATCCACTCAGGCTATTTGAGGATGGATGGCTCTGAGATCGATTAGTTGGCCATAAATATCATTTCTTTTCCACTGTGCACTGTCTTACTTATTCTAGCTCATAATGTAAGACCCTAATTTTATGATAGTTTATAACACAGTGATTTTCTTCTCAAATTATATTGTTTAGAAACAATAGATGTAAGAGCTGCCATCTGTAGTAATTAATTAGAAACTCATTTGTGTCATCAAGAATAGAGATACTCCTGATCATAGCCTCTTATAAGACATTTAGAAAAACACAAAATGCATTTGCTTTAATATTTGTATTTTTGCAAAGAGTTGACACGTTAAACTGGGAGCTATTAAAAGAAATAGAAAAGAAGCGCCAAATTTGCTGATACTTCTATAACAATCTATTGTCTTGCAACATTTTACTCTATTCATGAAATATGATAATTTTATAAACTATAGCTATATTATATTGCTCAGATTTGTGCTGCAATCCAGCTTCCCAGACTGGACCTCTCTCTCTCTGGACACATCATGGCACACTTATCATGCAGATGGACCTTCTACACATGAGATGGCACACTCATCATCAGAAATGTGACAGAACTGAGGCTCTCCTCCATCCCTTACCTGCTTTCCTGCTTCAAGAATAAAATTCTCATCAAAGAAATATGTGATGGGAAATAATAGAAAACCCACTGTCTTCCCTAGGATAAGCCACAATGGAGTTCAGGGTCTAAGATGAGACATTTCTATAGTAAAATATAATAAGAGTAGCCCATTTTCTCAAGCTGGTAGGTTAAACAGAAGCACTCAGTAAACCTTGTTAAACACTCTACAAAGCCTTGTATCCTTCAAGCAATGCATTCCATGTTGTTTATTATCCATCTTTAGGTGAGTTGAAAGGCTGATATAATTTAAAAGTTATTAATTCCATTCAAAATATTTGTGTAATTAGCCATTATATGTTGTTTTGTCACACCTAGGGAATATATTTATTTATAGACTAGCATTTACCCTTTACAGAGACAAAATGCCAGCATTTAATTCGACAGGTGATATAATGGTAAATAAAACATTATAATTATAATTATAATTAATTTTTCCCTGGCAAATCCAATCTAATTTTCAAAATATGACAGTTATTTTAATAACATGACCTGAAGTACAGTAAATAATGCAGTTTGAACATTGATTAAAGTATTATCAATTCTTAGTAAAAAGAGAAAAGCAAGATTTCTTACCAAATTTGCGATGATATAATGGTAGCCTTTGACATGCTTCCCAACACTCACAATCTATGAATATAAGGAATGAGAGAAAAATTAATTTAATTTTATTTAAACCTTATTAAAAGAGGAAAGAATACATGGACTTGGGGTGCATGGGGAAGACAGTCAGAGTATAAGAAGTCAGAGAGGAGGGAATGGTAGGATAAGTTTGATCAAAACAGATTCTAGTCATTCATGATGTTCTTAATAAATGAAAAAAATTAACTAAGGCAAGTGAGGTGGATCACGGGTTAAGGGTGCTTCCTGGCAAGCCTAATGAACTGAGTTTGATTCCCAGAGCAGATTTGTGAAAGGAGAGAAACAGCACTAAAAGTTGTCCTATGACATCCATATATACACCATGCATACATGAAATAAATTCAAAGTTAATTAGCTACCGCAGTATAATTTCCTATTCAAGTTTGATGAGAAAGCATTGTTATTTGACTTATACAAGTGGAACATTATAATGAGAACTCATAAACCACATCAAAATACAGTGTTAAAATAAAACTCTTATTTTACATCATTCATACTTTCTTAATTACAAACATTTTTTTTTTTTTTTTGCTACCCGATTGGGAAAAACAAAATATTACAATTTTCTCAGAGAGATCAATAGTGACATGAACCAACGTTTCATATACATTTCTCGAGAGAGAACATGAGCACATAAATAAAATAATGTTGGTTCAAAGTTTTACTCTTTCATAACCATGAATATCAGATGGAGGAAATGAAGCAAAAGAATGTCAGTGACTGCAATTTCTTGACTCTGTATGGACTGACATGCAGAGGGTACCACTGGGTCCCCTCACCAGGTAGACAGAAGCAAGTCTGAATAGGCACAGTGGAAATCAGGTGGAAGATGATATGAAGATAATTAGTAGGAAGGCACTGGTTTCAGGGTCTTGTGACTCTGAAGCTCCTGAGATGTGGTGACCATATCCACACTTTGTCCAGCATCCCCAAACACTTCATATGAAAGCTTTTACTTTTTCTGCCTGGATGCTTGTCACTTGAAGAAGTTTTATATGTTCCCCTCTTTGAGGGTAGACCTATAGAAGCATGTTTGCTGTTGATAAATTGACACCAGTCACCGGTGGCATGGTTCAAACTTTCTGACTTTGAGGACAGACTTCCAATTTTGAAAAAATAATTAGGGAATATCCTTTAAAAAGCCCTCCCAAAGATAGTGTGCCTTTGCACACATCGATTTTTATAATTATTTCTCAGGCTCTAGATTTTCAAATAACGGTGTATGGTACAAATTCAAAACTTAATCTGCTTGAAGAATGTGATAACTCCTAGGGAAGATGACTTTATTAACATACTAAACCCACACCAAGACAAGACACACTCAGTGAATGCCCTGAATAGTTAGCACATAGTTTCTACTTCATTTTGATTGAGTTCTTGACAGTATTCTGATTGTATATAGGGTATGAGCTCTGACCTGTTATTTAGTCTGATCATAAGTGCCTCTTTTTAGGTGAGCACTGAATTCCATATAAGCTTATCCCATCTGTTACCTAACTATATCATAGTCACCTTTTGTTCTTATCTATGTTTAGGTATAAATTTATGATAATTACATATAATTTGTACATTTATACTCTGGTCAGCATATCTAGCTTATAATAACCCATCAAATCAACATTTCTTGAGAAGCTTGCCACAAAGGTGAAAAAAACAATTAAACTGGCAGAACTATAAAGAAAAATCAATAAATGTCCCAGTTTGCTTGTTATTTCTGCAATAAAGTATATCATGAAAAGGAAGTTTTTGGAGAAAGGTTTTATTTGTTTTAGAGGTTACAGGGAATCATCAAGGAAGCCAAGACAGGACTAAGGTGGGCACCCTGAGACAGGAATTGAAGTAGAGGAAAGCTGTTGGTTACAGGCATGCTTTCTTATATAACTGAGGCTCATCTGCCCATGGATGGCACCACCCCCAGTGGCCTGGGTACTGCGCATTGATCAAGAAAACGTTCTACAGATTTGTCTACAGGTCAGTGTGGTGAGTCATTTTCCAACTGAGGTTCTATTTTTGCAGATGACTATATCAAGTGGACAAACAAAAACCAGCACAGGAGACATTTGCTGAGTTGTTATACTGGGTGTGATGGAGTGATTGAACATGGACTGAACAAGGCAAGATCATTTGGTATTCTGTACATTTCAGGAAGATCCAGTGCTATAGGCATCCACAGGGGTACACGGACATGTATAAACTTGAATTGAGTTTGAACAGATTTCTGCCATTTGGCCTCAGCTAGCTCTGCTGTCAGTCAGCAACCAATTCTGTGATTCTTTCTACTTAGCATATCTTCATCTTCTGTGCTTATCAAAGGCTCCTTGCACTCTTTTCAAGCCCCAGGTCTACTCTGATTTTGCATTCTTGTGTAGTGAGCTTGTGATTTTCATGTTACTACAGTCAACTCCGTTTTATAATAGAAAATAAAATCTACATACAGTATAAAGTCTAGTGTTACTGCACATGGAACTGATAGAAATTTGGTCCTGGTCACTTCTAGAAAACTAGTTAGTTCTAGATTGTTAGCAAAGCACCACAGTCAGCTAAAGCTTGTCTATATGTTTTTAAAAGTTGACGTCTCATCAAAACGCAAGAAACAGAATACTGGAAGAAAGGTCCCCACAAAAAACAGCGGAGATCCAGGGACACAGGCAAGGTACATGGGAGAGACAGAAACCAATCACTGACAACAAGATGGCAAGAAGAAAGCGAAAGAACTTACCCAACGGAAACCAAGACAACCTGGCAACACAGAACCCAGTTCTCCCATCACAGCAAACTGCAGAATGCCAAACATTCCAGAAAAAGAAGACTGAGACCTGAAATCATACCTCAAGATGATGATAGAGATCCTTAAACAAGAACGGGAGGAAAAGCATAAAGAAATAGAAGCTTTTAAAGAGAAAACAAGAAAAACACTCAAAGAAATCAAAGAACTAGAGGAAAAAAGAACCAAAGAGATGAAGGAGTTAAAGAAGGAATTTAAAATGGAAATGGAAACAATAAAGAAAACACTAAAAGAGACCGTGGAGGTAGAAAACCTAAAAAAGAAATCAGTAGTCACAGATACAAGCATCTCCAACAGATCACAACAGATTGAAGAGAGAATCTCTGGGCTGAAGACAACTTGGAAAACATAGACAAAACAGTCAGAGAAGATGCAAAAGTCAAAAAGCTCCAAACCCAAAATATTCAGGAGATCCAGGACACAATGAGAAGACCAAACCTAATGATAATATGGATAGAAGAGGGTGAAGAATATAAACTAAGAGGCACAGAAAATATTTTCAACAAAATCCTAGAAGAAAACTTTCCTACCCTTAAGAATGAGATGACCATGAGCATAAAAGAAGCCTACAGAACTCCAAATCGAGAGTACCAGAAAAGAAATTCCTCCCGACACATAATAGTCAAAATGCCAAGTGCCCAAAGCAAAGAAAGAATACTAAAAGCAGTAAGGGAAAAAGGTCATGTAATGTATAAAAGCAGACAAATCAGAATCCCACCCGATTTCTCAACAGAGACTATGAAAGCTAGAAGAGCCTGGACAGACATCATGCAGACCCTAAGAGAACGTAAGTGTCAGTCCAAGCTGCTATACCCAGCAAAACTCTCAATCACCATAGCTGGAGAGACCAAGATATTCCAGGACAAAACTAAATTTATACAATATTTGACCACAAACCAAACCCAGCACTACAATGAATTATAGGTGGAAAACCCAGTACAAGGAGGAAAACTACATCCTAGTAAAAACAAGAAAATACCTAAGCAAGAAAACCAAAAGAAGAAAGACACACAGGCACAATTCTACTTTTAAAAGCAAAAATAGCAGGAAACAGTAATCACTATTCCCTAATATCTGTTAACATAAATGGACTCAATTCCCCAATAAAAAGACATAGGCTATCAGACTGGATACATAAACAAAATCCAGCATTTTGCTGCATACAGGAAATTTATCTCAGAGACAAAGACAAACACCATCTCAGACTAAAAGGTTGGGAAAAAACCTTCCAAGCAAACGGCCCCAAGAAGCAAGATGGAGTGGGCATTCTAATATCGAATAAATTAGATTTCAACCAAAAGTTATCAAAAAAGATGAGAAAGGATCCTTTTTACTCATTAAGGGGAAAATTTCTCAGAAAGAACTCTCAGTCCATAACATATATGCTCCAAATACAAGAGCCCCCATATTCAGAAAAGAAACCCTACTAAAGCTCAAAAAATACATTACACTCCACACAATAATAGTGGGAGACCTCAACACCCCACTCTCATCAATGAACAGATCATGGAAACAGAAACTGACCAAGGACGCAGTGAAACTAGCAGAGGTGATGAACCAATTGGAATTAATAGACATCTACAGAACATATCATCCTAAAACAAAAGAATACACCTTCTTCTCAGCACTTTACAGCACCTTCTTCAAAATTGACCATATAATCGGTCACAAAATAAGCCTCAATAGATATGAGAAGATTGACATACTCCCATGCATCCTATCAGATCACCATGGTCTAAGGCTGGTCTTTAATAACAACAAAGACAACAAAAAGCCCATATACACATGGAAACTAAACAATACTCATAACATACACGGTGCACATCCCTTCCCTACTCAAGGTGGCCATGGTTTAGGTCAAGATTTTGGCTCATCACCAAGAATGTTCCTGGTCACCTGTATATGAGCCATTCTCCTGAGAGTTGTACCTCTTTCTAAGCCAGAACTCTGTAAGGATAAAGCCATGTTCATCTCGAACACCAAGATTGTGAAGCCCAATGGTGAGAAACCGGACGAGTTCAAGTCTTGTATCTCTCAGGAGCTCCTGGAGCTGGAGATAAACTCAGATCCTGAGGAACAGCTGCCGGAACTCAACGTCGCCGCCGCCCAGGAATCGACGTTAGCGGTGGTCGGAAGGCCATCATAATTTTTGTACCAGTTCTTTAGCTGAAATCTTTCCAGAAAATCCAAGTCCAGCTAGTTCGTGAATTGGAGAAAAAGTTCAGTGAGAAGCATGTATTCTTCACTGCTTAGAGGAGGATTCTGCCCAAGCCAACCCGGAAAAGCTGTATGAAAAATGAGTAAAAGCACCCTAGAAGCCACACACTGACAACGCCATCTTTGAGGACTTGGTCTTCCTAAGTGAACTGTGGGTAAGAGGAGCCATGTGAACCTGGTTGGTAGGCGGCTCATAGAAGTTCATGTAGACAAAGCACTGCAGAACAACGCGGAGCACAAGGTCGCAACTTTTTCTGGTGTGTACAGGAAGCTCATAGGAAAGGATATTAATTCCTTGGATTGAATTCCCAGAGTTTCAGTTGTAAAGAAAATGACTAAATAAAATGTCATTCATAGTAAAACAAAGAAGAAGAAGAAAAGAATGTACCCAAGACAGAAATTTTTGGTTAAAAATGTACAATGCACATTCCAAATAACAGTGAATAGAGCCCTATGTCAAGCATGTTTATAACTTTCTTACTTAAAAACATTTAAGGGTTGTTTCAAATGGACATATCATATTTAGGATTTAACCAAAGTAGAGAATATTTCATATTTAAAAATAAGTCTGAGCGATTTCACTCTGAGTTCAGATAGGTGTCTCTGTGTGCCCGATGTTGTTGTTGCAGTGTAGAAACCATTTCAGAGAGAATCTCAAATGTTTCTGCTTTCTTCAAGGGTGGTTGGTCATGTTGTCATAGGAAAATGACATTAAGGTAGGGACTTGGCTGCAAAATATAATTACCAGTTTTCTTTGTGACAAAGAGATGTAGTGGTAAGGAAGCTGGACCACCTGAAATGAAAAAGTGCATGCAATTTGATAAGCAGTAATTATCAAATGTGTTTCAAGTTCTGAAAAATAGGTTAGGAAGATGCACCAACTATACTGATTGCCACCATCAAAGGAGTCTTTCTTTTCAATCATACCTGCTTAAAAGACATAACAAACTTGAAGCACTATACTGATTCCTTTAGGAAACAAACACTTTTGTAGAATGGTCTAAGAGGCTGGTCAGATGATTCTGTTGTAAAACACGCTGTATGTAAATGGACAAGCAGGTGTCATGAATGTACATCTGATATTGATGTGATAAGTTGTCATTCATATGACCCCTGCTTTATTTTCTTTTTATTGGATATTTATGTATTTACATTTCAAATGCTATCCCCATTCCTGGTTCTTTCTTCTACTGGTTCTTCCCTCTCCAATACTCTCTCCCCCTCTTTCTATGAGGATGCTTCTCTTCCCACACACCCACTCCTACCTCACTACCTTGCCATTACCCTACACTGGAGAAATGAGCCTTCTTAGGACCAAGGGACTCTCTTCCTATTGACGCCAGACAAGACCATCCTCTGCTACATATGTTGCTGGAGCCATGGCTCCCTCCATGTGTACTCTTTGGTTGGTGGTTTAGTCCCTGGAAGCTCTGGGGAGTCTGGTTGGTATTGCTCTTTCTATGGGGCTGCAAATCCCTTCAGCTCCTTCAGTTCTTTAACTCCTCTATTGGGGTCCCCATGCTCAGTCCGATAGTTAGCTGCAAGCATCTTCATCTATATCAGAAAGGCTCTTATATATGGCAGAGCCTCTCGGGAGACGTCCATATCAGGTTCTGTCAGCAAGCACTTCATGGCATCAGCAATACAGACTGGGTTTGGTGTCTATATATGAGATGGATCCCCAGGTGGTACATTCTCTGGATGGCCTTTCCTTCAGTCTCTGTCCCTGTATTTCCTCTCAGGAGTTTTTTGTTCTTTCTTCTAAGAAGGACTGAAGCATCCACATTTTGGCCTTCCTTCTTCTTGGGTTTCATATGGTCTGTGAATTGTATCTTGGGTATTCCAAGCTTTTGGGCTACTATCCGCTAATCAGTGAGTGCATACCATGTGTGTTCTTTTGTGACTGGATTTTCTTGCTCAGTGTATTTTCTAGTTCCATCCATTTTCCTAAGAATTTCATGAAGTCATTGCTTTTAATAGGTGAGTAGTACTCCATTGTGAAAATGTACCAAATTTTCTGTATCCATTTCTCTGTTGAAGAACATCAGGGTTGGTTCCAGCTTCTGGGTGCCATGAACATAGTGACTGTCCACGTTCTCCCTACCTCTTCAATATGGCCACGTGAAGTCCTAGCCAGATCAACTAGACAGCAAAAAGGTCAAAAGGATACAAATTGGAAAGGAAGAATTCAAATTATCACTATTTGCAGATGATATGAGAGTATGCTTAAGTGACCCCAAATATTCCACCAGAGAACACCTAAACCTGATAAACAACTTCAGCAAAGTGGCTGGATTAAAAAATTAACTCAAACAAATTAGTAGCCTTCCTCTATTCAAAGGATAAATGGGCTGAGAAAGAAATTAAGCAATCGATACACTTCACAATAGTCATGAATAATAATTTATAATACCTTGGTGTGACTATAATCAAACAGGTGAAAGATCTATATGACAAGAACGTCAGGTCTCTGAAGAAAGGAATCAAAGAAGATCTCAGAAAATGGAAAGATCATTCATGATCTTGGATTGGCAGAATTAACATAGTAAATATGGCCATCTTGCAGAAAGCAATCTACAGATTCAATGCAATCCCCATCAAAATTCCAACTCAATTCTTCATAGAGTTAGAAATAGCAATTTGCCAGTTCATTTGGAATAATGAAAAACACAGGACAGCAAAAACTATTTTCTTCAATAAAAGACCTTCTGGGGGCATCACCATCCCTGACATCAAGCTGTATTATAGAATAATTGTGATTAAAAAAAAAAGTATGGCATTGGTACAGAGACAGGCAGGTAGGTCAACAGAATTGAATTGAAGACCTAGAAATGAACCAGCACATCTATTGTCATTTGATCTTTGACAAAGTAGCTAAAACTATCCAGTAGAATAAAGAGCATTTTCAACAAATAGTGCTGGTTTAACTGGTGACCAGCATGTAGAAGAATACAAATTGATTCATTTTTATCTCCTTGTACAAAGCTCAAGACTAGGTGGATCAAGGACTTCCACATAAGACTAGATACAATGTAACTAATAGGAGAGAAAGTGGGAAAGCGCCTCCTAATTTATTTTTAATGACTTGAAAATTCTTACCTCTGTATACTCAGATTCATACTGTTCTCAGACCTCATCAGAGGACTTTGACCAAGTGGTCATGAGTTAATGTAGAAACTCACAGCTGGTCAAAGTGTAGAGAACAGTAGCCATGGCACATTCAATCAGGAATGAAACATTTATATCATAGCCCTCCCCAAAGAGAGAGAGAGTGAGAGGGTGGGGGTGGGGTGGGGTGGGGGCAGATTATAATAGGCAGAATTTAAGGAGTTCTAGATAGAAACAGTGCTTTGTGGTTTTGGTAGGAACACTTTACTTAAGCTTTCATTTCTCCTGTGGTTTCTTGATCAAGACTTGGACAGGATCAAGCCAGCTGACTTTTGGAATGGAGGGTGTAGCCGCTCAAAAGACCCCACTCCAGCTGAGAGGCTACTGGCAGTTGATAGCTTCTGGGGATGCCAAATTTTCTCTAAGGGTATGGACTTTGATGGGTAAATGATTCTCCACTGGAGGGCTCTATAAGGACTCAGTGAGAGGAAAGAAAAGGGAAGGTGGATGGATCCAAGAGGGGTTAGGGGTAGAAGAATGGGAGAGTATTATATCAAAGAATTTAATAAATACTAAAAAAAAAAAAAAACAAAAAAACAAAAAAAAAAAAAAACAAAAAAACAAGGTAGTTAAAGTTAATATAATTTGCTAAAGCATTAGCATAATATTATTATCATTTTGATGCATAAAGTGACTAAGTTTTTGACTTCAATTCTTTTATTTTATTTAATTTTTTTAGACTTTATTTTAAAAAAAACAAAGATAAAAGAAAAAAATTTTAAACATTTTTGCATAAATGTATACAATACATTTTTGTCAGTGCTTGGCTTTTTTTTCCCCCCTTTTTTTAAAGGTTTGATACTCTGCATTAAGGTCTTACTAGTTACAATGAGCAAAAAGTACATGTAAAACAGGATGTAACCAAGAATTAGTCTACATTTTCTTGGTGTGTAAGGATTAAGCATAATGGTTTTCTTTGTTTGTTTGTTTTGTTTTGTTTTTGTTTTGTTTTTTTTTTTTCTTGAGCTTCACACAGTCTGTGAGTTGTTTCTGGGGCAGTCCAAATCTCTGGGGTTAGCATCCCACTATCAGTGACTGCATAATATGTCTGTTCTTTTGTGACTGGGTTATCTCATTCAGGATGATATTCTCTAGATGCAGCCATTTTCTTAAGAATTTGGTTAAGTCATTGTTTCTGATAGCTGAGTAGTACTACATTGTGTAAATGTATCACAATTTTTGTATCCATTCATCTACTGAAAAACATCTGGGTTCTTTCCAGCTTCTGGATATTATATAGAGCTGCTATGAACATTGTGGTGCATATATCTTTGTTATATATTGGAGAGTCTCTGGGGTATATGCCCAGAAGTGGAATAGTTGGATCTTCAGGTAGTACTATGTCCAATTTTGGGGGAATCACCAGAATGATTTCCAGAGTGGTTGTATCAGTTTACAACCCCACCAACAGTGGAGAAGTGTTCCTCTTTCTCCGCAACCTCGCCAGCATCTGTTGTCATCTGAGTTTTGGATCTTGGCCAATCTGACTAGTGTAAGGTGGAATCTCAGGGTTGTTTTGATTTGCATTTCCCTGATGGATAAGTATGTCGAGCACTTCCTTAGATGTTTCTCAGATATTCGATATTCCTCAATTGAGAATGTTTTGTTTAGCTCTGTACCGCATTTTTTAATAGGGTTGTTTAATTCTCTGGTGTCTAGCTTTTTGAGTTCTTGGATATTAGGACTGTATCTGATGTGGAGTTGGTAAAGATCTTTTCCCATTCTGTTGGCTGCCGTTTTGTTTCTTGACAATGTCCTTAGCCTTACAGAAACTTTGCAATCTCATTAAGTCCCATTTGTTAATCTTTGACCTTAGAGCTTGAGCCATTGGTGTTTTGTTCAGAAAATTTTCTCCTGTGCCTATGTGTTCTAAGGTTTTCCCTACTTTCTCATCTAATAGTTTCAGTGTATCTGGTTTAATGTGGAGATCTTTGATCCACTTACACTTGAGCTTTCTACAAGGAGATAAGAAAGGGTCTATTTTAATTCATTTGCATGCTGAGTGCCAGTTGGACCAACACAATTTGTTGAATAGGCTGTCCTTTTTCCATTGAATGTTACAGCTCCTTTGGCAAAAATCAGGTGACCATATACATGAGGGTTAATTTCTGGATCTTCTACTCTATTCCATTGATCCACATACCTATTTCTGTACCAGTACCATGCAGTTTTCAGCACAATTGCCTTGTAATATAGCTTGAGGTCAGGGATAGTGATTCCCGCAGATGTTTTCTTGTTGTTGAGGATGGATTTCGCTATTCTAGGTCTTTTGTTGTTCCATATGAAATTGCACATTGATCTTTCCAATTCAATGAAGAACTGTGTTGGAATTTTGATGGGGATTGCGTTGAATCTGTAGATTGCTTTTGGTAGGAAGGCCATTTTTAAAATGTTGATCCTTTTAATCCATGATTATGAAAGATCTTTCCATTTTCTGAGATGTTCCTCGATTTCCTTCTTTAGAGGTTTGAAGTTCTTGTCATATAGATCCTTCACTTGCTTAGTTAGAGTCACACCAAGGTATTTCATAGTTTTTGTGACTATTGTGAAGGGTATCTTTTCTCTAATTTCTTTCTCGACATGTTTGTCCTTTGAATATAGGAAGGCTACTAATTTGTTTGAGTTAATTTTATATCCAGCCACTTTGCTAAACTTGTTTATCAGCTGTAGGAATTCTCTGGTGGAATTTTTGGGGTCACTTAAGTACATTATCATGTCATCTGCAAAGAGTGATCTTCCTTTCCAATTTGTATCCCTTTGATTTACTTTTGCTGTCTAATTGCTCCAGCCAGGACTTCCAGTACTATGTTGAATAGGTAGGGGGAGAGTGGGCAACCGTGTCGTGTCCCTGATTTTAGTGGGATTGCATCAAGTTTCCCACCGTTAAGTTTGATGTTGGCTGTTGGTTTGCTGTATATTGCTTTTATTATGTTTAGCTAAGGACCTTGGATTCTTGTTTTTTCCAGGACTTTTAACATGAAGGGGTCTTGAATTTTGTCAAATGCTTTCTCAAAATCTACTGAGATGACCATGTGATTTTGTTCTTTGAGTTTTTATATATGGTGGATTACACTGATGGATTTCCTTATATTAAACCATCTCTGCATGCCACGGATGAAGCCTACTTGGCCATGGTGAATGATCGTTTTGATGTGTTCTTGGATTTTGTTTGCAATGATTTTGTTGAGAATTTTTGCATCAATGTTCATAAGTGAGATTTGTCTGAAGTTCTTTTTCCTTGTAGGGTCTTTGTGCGGTTTAGGAACGATGGTTATTGTAGCCTAAAAGAATAAGTTAGGTAGTATTCCATCAGATTCTATCTTGTGGAATAGTTTGGAGAGTATTGGTGTTATGTTCGCATAAATGTCTGATAAAATTCTGCACTGAACCCGTCTGGACCCGGGCTTTTTTTGGTTGGGAGGCTTTAGATGACTTCTTCTATTTCTTTACGTGTTATGGGATTATTTAGATGGTTTACCTGGTCCTGGTTTAACTTTAGGATCTTATATCCGTCTAGGAATTCATCCATTTCCTCCAGATTTTCCAACTTTGTGGAGTATAGGCTTTTGTAGAAGGATCTGATGATTTCTTGAATTTCCTCAGTTTCAGTTGTTATGTCTTCACTTTCCTTTCTGATTTTGTTAATTTGTATACTCTCTGTGTGCACTCTACATATTCTGGCTAGGGGTTTAACAATCTTGCTGATTTTCTCAAAGAACCAGCTCTTGGTTTTGTTGATTTTTTTCAATGGTTCTTTTTGTTTCTATTTGGTCTATTTCTGCCCTAAGTTTGATTATTTCTTGCTGTCTACTCCTCTTGGGTGTATCTGATTCCTTTTGTTCTAGAACTTTTAGCTGTGCTGTCAAGTTGCTGATGTATGCTCTCTCCAGTTTCTTTCTGGAAGCACTCAGGGCTATGAGTTTTCCTGTCAATATTGCTTTCATTGCATGCCATAGGTTTGGGTATGTTGTGTTTTCGTTTTCGTTGAATTCTAGAAAATCCTTAATTTCTTTCTTTATTTCTTCTTTTACTCTGCTATCGTTTAACAGAGGGTTGTTTAGTTTCCATGTGTATGTGGACTTTTTGTTGTCTTTGTTGTTGTTAAAGACCAGCCTTAGACCATGGTGATCTGAGAGGAGGCCTGGGAGTATTTCAATCTTCTTATATCGATGGAGGCTCATTCTGTGTCCAATTATGTGGTCAATTTTCGAGAAGGTGCCACGGGGTGCTGAGAAGAAGATGTATTCTTTTACTTTAGGATGATATGTTCTGTAGATATCTATTAATTCCAGTTGGTTCATAGTCTCTGCTAGTTTTACAGTGTCCTTGTTCAGTTTCTGTTTCCATGATCTGTCCATTGGTGAGAGTGGGGTATTAAAGTCTCCCTCTATTATTGTGTGGGGTGAGATGTATTTTTTGAGCTTTAGTAGGGTTTCTTTTATGAATGTGGGTGCTTTTGTATTTGGAACATATATGTTAAGGATTGAGAGTTCCTCCTGACAGAATTCCCCTATAATAATTAAAAAGTGTCCTGCCTTATCTTTTTTGATAACTTTTGGTTGGAAATTTACTTTATTCGATATTAGAATAGCGACTCCAGCTTGCTTCTTGGGGCTGTTTGCTTGGAAGTTTTTTTTCCACCCTTTTACTCTGAGATAGTGTCTGTCTTTGTCTCTGAGATGAGTTTCCTGTATGCAGCAATATGCTGGATTTTGTTTATGTATCCAGTCTGATAGCTCATGTCTCTTTATTGGGGAGTTGAGTTCATTTATGTTAATAGATATCAAGGAATAGTGGTTGCTGTTTCCTGCTATTATTGCTTTTGAAGGTTGAGTGAGTCTGTGTCTCTTTTTTCTTTTGGTTTTCTCGCTTAGGAGTTTTTTGGTTTTACTTGGATGTAGTTCCCCTCATTGTATTGGGGTTTCCACCTATAATTCGTTGTAGTGCTGGGTTTGTGGTCAAATATTGTTTAAATTTAGATTTGTCTTGAAATATCTTTATCTCTCCACCTATGGTGATTGATAGTGTTGCTGGGTATAGCAGCTTGGGCTGGCACTTGTGCTCTCTTAGGGTCTGCATGATGTCTGTCTAGGCTCTTCTAGCTTTCATAGTCTCTGCTGAGAAATCAGGTGTGATAATGATTGGTCTGCTTTTATATGTTACCTGACCTTTTTCCCTTACTGCTTTTAGTATTCTTTTTTTGCTTTGGGAACTTGGTTTTTTGACTATTATGTGTCGGGAGGAATTTCTTTTTTGGTCCAACCTATTTGGAGTTTTGAAGGCTTCTTTTATGCTCGTGGTCATCTCTTTCTTAAGGGTAGGGAGTTTTCTTCTACAATTCTGTTGAAGATATTTACTGTGCCTTTTAGTTGATATTCTTCTCCCTCTTCTATTCCTATTATCCTTAGGTTTGGTCTTCTTATTGTGTCTTGTATTACCTGGATATTTTGGGTTAGGAGCTTTTTGTTTTTCGCATCTTCTCTGACTGTTTTGTCTATGTTTACAATGTTGTCTTCAGTCCCCGAGATTCTCTCTTCTATCTCTTGTAGTCTATTGGAAATGTTTGCATCTGTGACTCCTGATTTCTTTTTTAGGTGTTCTACCTTTAAGGTTATCTCTTTTAGTGTTTTCTTTATTGTCTCAATTTTTGTTTTAAATTCCCTCTTCCATTCCTTCATCTATTTGGTTCTGTTTTCCTCTAGTTCTTTGAGTTCTTTTTCTGATTTTCTTGTTTACTCTTTAGAAGCTTCTGATTCTTTCTGCTCTTCCTCCCGTTTTTGTTTAATTATCTCTATCTCTGTCTTGAGGTATGATTTTAGGTTTGCGTCTTCTTTTTTTGCAGTGTTTGGCATTCTGCTGTTTGCTGTGATGGGAGAACTGGGTACTGGTTTTTCCAGGTTGTCTTGGTTTCCTTGGGATATACTCTTTAGCTCTCCTCTTGCCATTTTGTTGTCAGTGATATGTTCTCACTTTTCCCTAGTATCTGGTCTGTGTCCCTGGTTCTCCACTGCTCCAGGTGGCAGATGGTCCGACCCCTGTTCTACGCCCCAAAGCCTCGGGTGCGAACAGAGGTCCCAATGCTGGGTTCTTGGTCCCTGGATCAGGCAGGGCAGGGGTGTGCTTTCTGTGCTCACTCTTGCCTTCAATTCTTAGTCAGACTTTATGCAAAGCCTTTCTGTATCTATGGTTAATAAAGCACTCTGAAGGTCTTCCGTGAAGAGTTCTGTTCATTACCTCAAACTATCACATTAATGCTGTGAATGCTGTGCTAGGCAATGTCTCCCACTAAAGGCACACAATAGCACACTTAAGTTTATCCTCTAGTGTGATACTGTAAATTAGTCCTTCTTCAGGTCTCATTTTCTTCCTGAGAAAGCAGTGACAAAGAGACGGTAAATGCCTATGTGGCCAGAGGTGCTGAGACGAAGCTGCTGTATCCTGGAAAATACTGCAAAAGCTGTGCTTCCGGTATTTTCCATAAATAGCTTTCGAAGCTCACTCTGAAGATGCTTCAGAACATTTTACTTAAAAAACAAAAGCGTTAATTTACTTCATCTTCATCAACACACAAATACAAGGCAGTCACCTTTCACAAACCAGCTACTGACTGAAATTAGAAGTGTTTTAGGGCATATTAAAACTTTAAATCAAGACCTGGTCTATACAAATGAGAATCTGAGCAGTGTGAGGTCAATAGAAAATGAAAATCAGGCATTTAGGATAGCTCTGTGTTGTGTATAAGCTTCTTTGGGAGGTGATTGAAAGATTATACAAATTTCTAACTGGGAATAATTTTTTTTTTCACAAAAGAAAGGAAGGGTAAAGTTGTGTATAAGTGAAATTTTTCTCAAAGGAAGTTTTTCACAAAATCTATCTGACTTCCAAGAAGAAAAGATAGCTCTGTCTCTGGGGCTAGCATCTTGTTCAGACTTGAGTCCAGTCAGTTGCTGTAATGGGTCACCGGGGTCCAGTTTTAGTTCAGACCTTTGCTAGTTCAGTAATCCTCACTAATTGGCTAGAACTCAACTGTCTGGGTCTTTCTGGCCTCTAGCTAGGTCAGGATACATTTCTCAAGTCTCATCACTTCCTCTAGCTACCACCCACCTGGACCTGAGTGTTTAAATACTCCAGTCTGTTAGGATCCACATCACATCCTGATCCATTTATATTTGTTTTCTGATTGCATTTGAACCAATTACCTGAACATTATATTCTCTCTTACTTTTCAAACTATAGATTTTTTTCATATTTTCTTGAATGAATAGCAGACAAGTAAAATGCAGACAGCTCAATTCAGAAAAGGTGCCAGATTTAAATGGAACACCAGGTTAGATAAGGTTTAAGAGATTTTTTTTTTTTTTTACTACAGCAGTTTTTACAGTTTTTAATATGATAATGAACTGTATACTTTAAGTCTCAAAACTAGAGCCCACACATTTGTTAAACTTTTTATATCTGGTTAAACATTTGCTGAAGCCTTTCTTTCTATAACCCCACCCTTCACTCACTTCTTCCCTTGACTTACACACGCATCCCATGTTATACCATTTTAGCACTGTGGCCACATTTTCTCATTTCCTTTCCGAGAATATTATAATTTTAACAATAACCCTTTAAATCATTTGAAGTTTATATGAAATAACTTATTTTATTTTTTGGTGAGCAGAAATTTCCTCTGTAACTAGTAACTTACAAAATAACATTTTAATCAAGCATTTTGTAGTTTGCATATGCATAATCATCTTCAATAGATGTAAGTGGGGTTAATTAACTATGTAACTTATATGGCCCCAGAGTCATCCTCTTTGTTTTTATTTTAATAGGATATTTTTGCATTTGAGTACATTGGGAACTTTTATATTAGTATGTCTGTTAGTTATGTAAGCATGGGTGAAACATGTAGGCAGATATGTAGTAACAACACATGAGAAATGGACTGAGTGCCTTCTCCCTTATGGATGGGTTTCAGGGTATGAGAAGATTTCATGGAAGAATTCAAAGAAGAAAGGCAGTCCCTGTCCTACCTATGAAACCTATGGAGTGCAGTAAGGCCAGCATGGTTAGATAGTCCTATGGATATAGTGGTGACTCACATGCCTAGGAGGCAATAACAGATCTCTAATTGAACTTAAGATATTCCCAGGATGATGGGTACCATGCCTACAAGTAGAGACCCGTTAAATAGCCAGTAGTAGTGAAATCATGGTTATTGGAGGAGAACCTGGAACAACTAATTTACTAAACCAGTATAATATCTAATAACAATCTATAAACATTTTCTCTTTTAACCTCAGATAAGTGTAATCTTTACCCCTCATCAAAAAAATGTTCCTTTGCATCAGAGACTGCTAGAGAAAACCACAGTTAATTAAGAGGCAGAGCTATGTAACCTAGTCACATCTACAAAACACTCACAACCTAAGGCTCAGGGAACATTGTGCAAGAGGAGGTAGAAAGATCCCAAGACTGAGAGGATCAGGGAGTTTGCTGTGAGATTGTATCTCTCAGTAACATTAGAAGTGGCAACAGTAAAGTCTCAATAAGATGACTACTACTCAAACTGGAGGTGAACAGGGAGAAACAGTGAACATGCTTAACTTCATGAGGAAATGCTCAGGAGGCCTCTGTCCTACATAGAATCTATAGGCAATTGAGAAAAGCTGGGAGCAGGGGGAATGTTCTTCCTCAGAGAAGAGCACACAAACTGGGTGTTCAATGCCAAGCAGTCAGCCCTTAAATTATATGTACAAGTAATACTATGTGAATTCAACAGGTTATATCTGGAATTGTATATGTATATACAGACATACACATGTAAGAGAGACAAAGACACACACACACGTGTACACAATTTTATATATATATATATATATATATATATATATATATATATATATATATATATGTATATATATATGCCTAGCTAGATCAATTATACTTCTCAAAATCTTAACAAAAAGAATGGAAGCTATGAATCCTCAAATTAAATAAATAGCATGATGCTCGGCCAAAGGATTACTTAGTAGACAAATTAGTGAGTATTTTATCTTTACATTCTGACATTAATTAGTAACTTGTTTTTTGATGACAATTTGCTCTCATTCTCCTTGGTCCTGTCCTCAGGACTCATGCCTTGATGCCCAGCCACATGTTTTGCCACTGATGCAGAGGTGTGTCCTGCTGTCTCATTCCCACACTCATACGCGGTCGTGAATGCCCTTTGCCCAGATTTTTTTTTTTTAAACCTGGGAGCTTCTAACACATTGCATAACAGTTTGATTTCATCATTTAAACAACTTTTATTAGTGGATACATTGTGCTGCTCTGTTTTTCCTTGAGCTACTGTATAGATCAGATTGATATTGATTTAACTCAGAGACAAGGCAGAGAAACTAGTAGGTAGAAGTATGTATCACATAAATTAACAGATGGAAGAATGATGCTCACAAGTGTAAGTGAAAAATAAGAAGACTGTAGGATAGAGACAAGAAAGCCTCTTTGCTTTATTTGCAATATATTTACATATTATATATGATATATTAATACACAGTTGCTTTATTTCATAAACACATAATAAAGTGAATATTCTTTCTAGTGTGAGTTCTGCTTTTAAAGAGAAAGCTATTGAGCAAGTATAGATTTATTTAAGGTCTAGCTATGGATAGTGGTACTTGGCTAAGAAAAGGTTAAACAGTAAGCTTGTTATTGGATAATCCTTGGCTAGTCCTAGCTCAAATAGAAAAGAAAAATGTTGAAGTCAGTTAAGCAACAATGTTCACTAGTTTCTGTTTCTTGACCATGGACACACTATGACCACCTGCCTCATGGTCCTGTCCATATTCCTACCATGATAAGCAAACCCTTCCTTAAGCTGTTTTTGCCAGGCATGTTATCATAGCAATGGGAAAAAGCAGCTGATGTAATTTGCTTTTTGTTAGCTTGTGTTTTCAACATTTGATGAGCAATTTTCCTGTTTCCTGTTTAATAACTGATATTTTAAATCATTCTTTAAACCATAATACATGTTCTGGAGGAAGGTGTTTCTGATTTAAAACTAAAAACCAAACAGAAATTTTCATCTAAATTATCAAGGAGGTTTTACTTTATTAATTTAAAAGAATTTTTCTTTGGATTCTAATTATTGCTCTACAGGCAAACCAAAATTATTTAAGCCTAACTTTATCCTGGATGCCATATTTTCAAGATAAAATGAGTTGCATTCTGGCAAATACATCATCTTCTTCCTAGACTCCTGTTATCATAAACACATGGCTGCAGCTATCACTAGACAATAACTTTTTGTTCTAATCTTACCAATTAGCATAAGTTAGAACTAATCTGATTGGTACATTAAAGGTTTGATTTTTGTTCTTTTTATTTATTTTATATGAAACCAACAAACTTATTGCAATATAATGGTGCCTTAGCATTCAAGTCAATTCAGCCAAAAGGTAAGCTTAAAGAAGAAAAATTACCCTTCTTAGCATACCTTCATGATTTTTGAGTTCTTCCTACTTTGTGTATGTTCTAAGTGAGCAACGCTAATAGGGTTCCCTAGCGGGGTTCTCTTCTTCAGAAACTTGACTCACTATTGCTTATCACTTATCGTTACTTCAGTATGTGGAAAACAAATTCTACTTTTCAGGTCTCTCATCCGTTTGCTAGGTGAGATTTTGGACAGGGAAGCCTTGGAGGTAGTTCAAGTGAGGTCCACTCAGACTTCCACTGAACAGTTATTTTTGGCATCCTACCTAGTGTCTGGGATGTACTGGTTAGTGATGGACAGAAGGCTGATGGGCAAACACTCAAGTGATGCCCTTAGAAGGCTGCTATTCTGTTTTCCAGTCTTTACAGCTTTCTCCTTGGCCTTCATTGTGTCCTGTAGAATTCTTCTCCATTTCCTGAGCTGTCCCAGGAAGGCTGCTGGCGCTGTCGGTTCTTCTATGTGGGAAATTGCTGATAGGATTTTCTAGATATCTTTTTCTTGTTTCTTTGTTTTTTTTTTTTTTTTTTTTTTTTTTTTTTTTTTTTTTTTTTTTTTTTTGCAGTCTTTTATTTATCTTGGACTATTCTTTCTTTTCCTTGAGTATGAAAAATTTAGTTCCTTTCTGTCTGATTTTCATGCATAGGAAAATCTTGATGCATTTTATGTCATAAAACCTTTT
This sequence comes from Micromys minutus, assembly GCF_963924665.1. Taxonomy (NCBI): domain Eukaryota; kingdom Metazoa; phylum Chordata; class Mammalia; order Rodentia; family Muridae; genus Micromys; species Micromys minutus. The sequence continues at coordinate 52,160,822 of NC_137953.1, forward strand.
ATTTTTCTTCTATAAAGCATTCCTGACTTGAAGAATACTTAGTAATCTTGTCTTCTTAATTCTTGCCCTATTTCATATCTTTTTCTGAAACTATTAAATGCTCCAATAATTACATTTACATTTTTGGTTCCCTGGTCCGAGTGTAAGCTAGGATTAGGGACATTTGTCTAGTATATAGAGTTGACATAAGTAGAAGAGATGCTGACTGCATAGCTGTCAGTCTATTGAACCAGCGCATTCACATCACCGCAGTGCGCACTGCTTATATGTGGTGAGAGTGACTCAAATATCGAAAGTGAATGTCTGCCAAACATCCGACACAGAGATGCTTTCCTCACAGGTGTGGCTGGCTTCCCTTTTCTATTGTGCTTCATTTAGGTCTGTTTTGATTTTTTCTTTTCTTTTTTCTTTCTCCTTCTTGCTTTGGTGTAAAAAAAATCACTAGTTAGTTACTGAAATGATTGATTATGAAACACATATTCAGGCTCTATAATATTGAAATTTTTATTTAATCCTTTATTAAATGGTAGTGATTCAAGGGAGAGATGGGGTAGAGCAGGTAGAATTTTATATGCTATATTTTCTAGTGTTTAAAGTTGTAAAATTTTGTATATATATCCTCTAGAGAGCCAGCCTTTATACTTTAATTAATTATGTTATAAATTTAATTTTTTTCCATGATTCTTTCTAGGAGTTGAATCTTTCCTTGAGTGGTGCTAGGAATGAATAGCAACATGGTGATTAGAATAAATTAAAATTGGTGTAGCATCATATTCTTCTCCTCTGTACAAATGTCCACATTTATGTTGAGGGTACATCCCCCTGCCTGGTTGATCTTGCCTCAGGGTAGAATGATTGTCTTTGGGGAACATAATAACCTTTCAGGACATCAATAATGGATTTCTGTCTTTCTCTTTTTCAAATTGGATGGCAAACTGAATGAGAAGGTCACTCATGTACAGCTTCTGAGACCCACATGCTGTTTAGTAGGACACTCATTTTTCATCTCACTGTGTGAAACAGCAACACTGTAGAAGGCGGAGCCAATTACAGTGGAGGGTCTGTGGCCCAGCTGCTCAATCACTTTCTTTATTCTTCAGTTAAGTCTGTTTTACTCTTCACAGTCTAAGGTCAGTATCTATAGTCTTCAGATAAATACGTGGATTCTTAAAGGCATATATTTTATGAACAAGAGTTAATATAGTTTCAAATCTCTAATGCTTTCGATATCCTCACCTATTCATAAGAACTGACTTTTCTAACGCAATCCAGGGTATATATTTATTAACCCATGTAAATCATGTTTCTACAAAATTCTTAAAAACTTTATTTATGTGGATTTTAGCAAATTAACTAGAAGAAAGCTCTGTTGGTGATGTGCTTTCTGAGCAAGCCTCATGAAGGGAGGGACGTAGCACCAGCATGAGAGCCAGGTGCAGCGGTGAGCATCTGCCTCTTTAGTGCCACCGAGAGTGCACTCTCTAGAGCCTGTTGGTTTGCCTGGTTGAGTAATGTCAATCTCTGGCTTCCACATGCACACATGCGTACCTGGACACACACACACACACACACACACACACACACACACACACACACACCATTTCTTCCACCCACATATACAACAAACAAACCAAAAAGGGGAAAAAAAACCGAACAAAGCCTAATGTAAACCATCAAACAATCAAAGGTAGCTCTCACTCTGCAAGGTCCATGAGCTGCAGAGCTGCGAGCCATGTATCCGGCTGCTTCTGTGCCATGCCACTTTCGCTCACTGTCCCCTCTCGAGTTGTTACCTGGCACACACATTGTGTTCTGGGAGCCGCTCCAGTGTGGCACCATGCCATGCTAGCCCCAGGTACTCTCTAGCCTCCCTCTCCTCGCTGTCTCTCCCCAGCTGTCTCTCTGCCAACTGGAAACTGCTCACATTCCCTGCAGCCTGGTAAAAATTAAAGCTCCAGAAACTTATAATTTATCAATCAGATTTATATGTTAAATTCTCAATCCACAATATATCCATGCAATAAACTCACAGCTAATTAATAAAGACATAAACGACTCACCTAGATAAGACAAATTGACCTATAGATATCTATCCCTTAATAATAGAGATAACTACTTAGAGCCGATTAAAAGCACCTGGATCTGGTCTATTCTTTTTGTCTCCATCTTGATTCTCCTCTCCTTCCCTTTGTCTCCTGCCTCAGAAAAACTTTGTCCCTGCCTTATTTTTGCTGTCCAATCATGCATGGCTTTGACCTAACTTGAGCCAGCCCTCACCTGCGTATAGTCATCAACCTACGATAGACCAGCTAGATGGCTTAGCAGGTGAAGGCACTTGATGCCAAGTGTGACATCCTAAATTCAATGCCCAGCATCTAGATAGAGGAAGGACAAAAACCTATTCAAAACTTGTCTTCTGACGTTATGTGCTTGATGCCATATATATACATGCATATTTACTTGTGTATCTACACATATAGATGTGGGACACACATACAAACACACTAATATAGAAAAATCTTTAACTATATAAAAGTAACCAAGCAGAATATAAAATGCATCTATAATTCTTGGCACTTCCCGCCTAGTACACAGACAGACAGGTGAACAGGCAGACATATACACACTCACATACACACAAGAAGAAGAGGGAGAATGGGGGGAAGGGGAGAGGGAAGAGAGAAAGGAAGAGACAGAGGAAGGGAGATGTGTGTGGGGGAGACAGACAGAGAGAGAGAGAGAGAGAGAGAGAGAGATCATTTACTAAGTATTTGAAGAATTAATAAGTACCCAGGAAAGGCTATCTGCCTGAGATTTTACTGTGTGCTTTGTTTGAAATTATACCCTATGTATAAATTTATATAGTGCTTCACCATCCAACACATGAAATAAAATATTTCATTTTAAATTTTACTTAGAAGCATGATTTTTTTTTAATCGTCTAAGTTCAGTTTACTATATGTAAAATGAGGAGAAAGAAGAAAAATTAAGCCTTAAGGAGATAATTAAGCTACACATTTTCAAAACAAAACCACACACACAGCAACAACAACAACAACAACAAATAGCCTTTGGGCATTTTTTTTAACTATCTGTAAAAGAGTAAAAACACATTGTCCTTTAAAATTTTATATTCTTGTCTGTCTGAACCCAAGTGCCAGAATTCGGTGTCCTGATCAAAGGGCTGCATGAACTGCAGGGACTTCTAGCTGCAGGGCCTCTGGATTTTCCATGTTGGTCTGGGATGTTTGACGGGAAGTATGGACAGCTCAGGGCTATTTTGTTAAGACTTATTTGCAAACATTTTAAACAAATTTAAAGGATTTATTATTTTTAGTTTTTGTTTATGAGCTTTTTGCCTATATACCTGTGTGTGTGTGTGTCTGTGTGTGTGTGTGTGTGTGTGTGTGTGTGTGTGTATACTGTGTCTGTGCTTGGCTCCCCACTGAGGCTAGAAGAGGGTGTCAGACCACTAGACCTGTAGAGTTGTGAGATACCTGTGCATTCTGGGAACTGAACTCTAGTCCTCTGGAAGAGAGTTCATGCTCTTAACAGTTGAGTGATCTCCCTAATCCCAGCTGAGTCAGTTTGTGTTGCTTAAATTTCAATTGAGATCAAATTCCATGTTTTTGTTTGTCTTTGACCACTAGGTTAAACCAGGACTTGGGGCAAGAGGAGGGGGTGGCACAGGGCAGTGAGTCAATGATTTAAGTATTGTGTTCAGGGTTTGAAAATAACAAACATACAAAAATAACATGAAAGGTTCTTATGATAAACACCTATTTTGATCTGCAAACAATTTATCAATTCTAACTTCATGTCCTGTGCAAGAAAAGCTTGTGTTCTTAACTCTAAGCATCTCTCAAGGCTCCTATAGCTTGAAGGTTTTGTTTGTTTGATTTTTTTTTAGGCATGGATCAACATGTTCGTTAAATTTAGAAGAGCAGACACTGCATTTTACTAGGTTGGAGCTCAAGAGAGTGACAATAAACTCAGTGTAGTGTCTTGTTATATTCCTAGGGCCACGCGGGGCATAGTCAGTGTTACATAAACACGTTCTTTTCCTGTTGTTTCAGTTAGAATGGGAATTTATGATAGCTTAAGACTAAGTTTTTTCCCCAAATATTTGTTTTTGTCTAAAAGACAAAACCACAGGAAACTTAAAATTCTTTATTTGATTTCCACTTAAAATTCTAGAATGAGGTCATTGTGAGGAAGTAGAGCAGACTCAAGGTGCTTTGCAAGTTCATTATGGTCAGACAGCATACATGACTGCAGCCAGCAGTAATGAACAAAGCAGCTTGCCTGAGTACAGTAGGTGCTTTTCCTATGTAAGGAGCTGACTATGACTAGTAAGTGCGGCTGCTGGGTAGACTATGTCCAACTAGATTACAAGAATTGAAGCACAGAGTCATTCACAGTCTGAGGCGTTCTTTACCATTTTTCTGTTTATGTTTTGAAATATTTCAAGGAGTCTATAGCTAAGAGCTGTTTTAAATAGCAAATACATTTATAAGAATGAATCAGCAGCTCATGACATAAAATAATTTGGGAAACAAGTACAAAAGAAAAGATGTTCCATGCACCACCATCACCTATAAATATATTTTAAAATGACAATGTGTGACCTATTTACATTAAAATGTCAAAAAAGTATTTATACACAGCCAGAAAAGTGTGCTGGTTCTTCTAGAAATTTCAGAGCACATTTTGAATTTCATTATGGGAATCTCCCGAGAGAGATTCTACCTTTTCCTACTTGAAATTTTTTATCCAGACAACCTTTCTTGATTTCATAAGCATACATCATTGATATATTCAGTGTTACATATGATATTCAGACACATTTACATGATGTCTGGATTATTTTGTGAGATGTGAGGTCTCCCCAGTTACAATCATTCTTAGTTGCTTGTGAGGAGGACACTCAAAATTATGTCCATAGACTGGGGTATGGGAACTGAGAGAGAAGAATAGAATTTAAGTGATATGAACAGAGAAATGATAAAAATGGGGAAAATGCGGAGGGACGGAGAGAGAGAGAGAGAGAGATCAGTCAAGAAGAAGACAAAGGGAACAATGATAAAGTATATGAAGATTTGAAAAAAATCTTAAAGAATTATATTATTTTGTATTTAACTTGTAAGATGTTTATATATGTTTATGTACACACATGCATGTACACACAAATATGCAAGTATACACACATCTGATATCTATTATATATCCATCTATCTATCATCTATCTATCTATCTATCTATCTATCTATCTATCTATCTATCTATCTATCTATTTATCTATCTATCTATCACCTATCATATTTATGAAGCTAAGCCATTTGGAAAGAAAATATTTTCATCATGAACCAAAGATCATGTAATAAAAACCCTAGTACCAGCTCTGAGTTCAAGAGACTCCCAAGCAACGTAGGCTATTTTCATCTTCTAGCTATTTCAAAACATACAACACAATATAATCAACTCGAGTCTCCCTTCTCTGTGATGGAAAGCTAGCCTTTATTGCTCCTGTCTTGGGATGATTTTTTGCTCATTATCAAATCAGCCCTAATGTCTCCCTTTTACTTTTCCTATCCAATCCCTCCTGACATTCTTTAAATAATGCTTTAGTTTAGTCTATGAAATGCTTTCTCTTCTTAGCTTAATTAATGAATATTGATTTTTGTTGAAATGTGAGGCATTGCACATAAGGTTGGAAGCATTTACACTAGTTCTTCTGAAAAAATAGGATCAAGAGTGAAATCCAGAGCTTTAAATGTATCTCAGAGTCAGAGAGCCTGCCAAACACATCCATGGGGGGCCTGGGTTTAACTTGCAGCACCACAAAACACAGAATCAAACCAACAAATGTTACAAGTGACTTCTTTGGAGCTATGGAGTAAAGATAGTAAGAAAAACATCATGTTCTCAATCAGACACAGCTTGCAGGAGGAAGAAACTATTATTATACAACCAAGAAGACATCATCTCCTTACAGGACAGTGGAGTTTGTTATACTTTATGAAATGTCTACCTGAGTCAAAAAATTGCTATTTACAATCCAATGTAGGTTACCCTAATAGTAAAGAAATTAGATAGAATTTACCAAAAAAGAATAGGTATGGTAGAAACTCAAAATCTTAACTTCTTTGAAATGTTAACAGAAAGACAGAGGAAAAGGAGGAGGAGACCCAGGAAGAGAAGGATGAGGAAGAGGAGCAGAAAAGGCCATCCCTTCACAGTCATTTAAGGCATTTAGTTTACCCACAGTACCCAGGTATGCAAATTTCCTTTTCAGAAACCAAGCAAGCCTCTTAAATGGGTCAGTGTGCTTTGAGACCAACGTATCTAGCTTACAGGAGCTAAGTGGAGGTTCTCTGTGACCTTCAGCCTCAGACAGGAATTTAGCAATCCTGGCAGTTTACAAAACTATTGAGGTAAAACCACAAAGCCGCTCTACAGAAGACCTGGCTGTGAAAGGAGTAGAATTGGAGATGGAGTCGCCCACTGTTCTGCATATGAAAGGAGAAGTTTCCTTGGAATTCCTCCAGTGCCTGCTCCTTAGAGGGAGGTTCCTTTACCTGGATTGCTACATTTGTGTAGACTTAGTATTCATAGTTTACCAAAGTAGCATAGATTCTGTTTTTAGTGAAGTGTTATTTTCTTTCTAACAGGATAATAAGAGGTAGATTCTTTGCCAGTTCTCATATAGTACAATGCTGTTTTATATCTTAAAAATACAAAATTAATTTTATGATAATCTTTTACAAATTTTAATATATAGAGTGATACTCAATACAGAGCTTGCAGATGTTATGGTAGAATCTTATATCTATTTTGAATACTAAAATGTTGCAAATAAACTCAAAACTGATAGGTTTTTTTCAATTCTAAATCTGATCACGTAATTCTGAGTTAAACTATATCTAACTAGTTACTTCTCAATTATGCTATTCCAACTTTATTGTGAGTAAGTATGAAAAACCTCCTTAGAACCACCAGATGGCACCCAGACACTGTGATTTTGGTGGAAGACAGTTTAAAGATTCACTGTGTTCAGTCAGGGGAAGCAAACGTAATCTATAACTGCATAATGGTTTCCTATCACTTAACACAGCAGAAAAGCTCAGTTTTATTTTTTTCTATCCTCTTCAAATCTAATCAGCAGTTATTTATTGAAATCTTTATTCAAAGAGTCTCCCTTCTAAAGGAAAGCTGAAAAATTATCCTTATGGGTGACATGCAGCATTTATTTAAAATATCTAGTAGAAATGTAACACATCACGGAATGTTCTATCTAATCATCATTTGCCTCATTGTTTTGCTAACTTACATTGATAATTTTTATGCAACTAATTCTTGGAGACACAAAAAGTCCCTTTCAAATTCCCTAATATTTTCATGGCAGTAATCTTCAAACTTCACATTACTGAAGGCTCAGAGCTGGTGACTGAGCACATCTTTACAGGAAGGAACAGCTGGATCCCTTTCTTCAACTGCACCCAAGGACTAGATGACATTTGACAATAAAGAACTGACATTGTTTTCTGGAGATAAATTATGTAACATTCCTAATTCTCATATTCTGACCTGTAAGACAATATGGAAACAGATCTAAAATGAGTCAACATTTTAATCCAACTCCCAGCTTAGTGGTAAGATGAAGCCCGAACTTACTTGTTCTAAAATGTTCTGCAGCCTCTCTATCTCACAATCTATTACAAATTTCTTCTCTTGTCTTCGGTCAAGCTCTTCTAGCAGCTGCCTGTAGCTGACGTCGTTAAAATTTTCCACACATATCGCACTGACATGCCATCCATTCTGTCCTGCTTTCTCCATTATAGCTTGAAGTATTGAATAGCCTATTAGAGAGAAAAAAAGTTAATAGATTTATGCTTTTTACTTATGTTGAGACTGGATCCATATCAATATTTCTCATACGTAAAACACACGCAGGTCATTTTGAATCTTGAAAATGTGAGTCATTATTTAAGACGCCCCACCCCCTTTTCATTCAGGCAGTAGAATTCTCTTAAGCGGTTGATTGGATGAAGCTGTCAAAGTGTACCTTCTGTAAATTCTCAAAAATCTCTCTACTGGAGAATATTTCTTTGGTCTAGATAGATTTCTGATGAGATTAAACAAAACTCCATTGCATTGCTACCTGTGGTCAATATTAATTTCATGAACCCTTCTGTTATTTTACACTAGAAAGAATTTGTTTTGAACAAAGGTTTCAATTTTTTGTTTGAACAGGGCATGAACATCATTTTTGGTTTAACTATGGAAAAAAGATGTACAACCTCCCCCCAACAAAACAAAACAAAACAAAACAAAACAAAACACCCAGTGCTACGGTATGAATTGGTGACTTAGATCTATACAGTGATAGCAATATTTTATTATGCTTTACTTGTCGTGACAGAATTTTCTTCCTATGAGGTGAATCATCAACTTAGATTAGTAAGCTTTTAGAGGAGAAAGACATTCAAATGCATGTGACCAAACTTTTCAGAGCACAGCTGGAAATGCATGTGTCACATGCTTGTATTATTCCCAGTTGAGAGGCAGACACAGGAGCTCAAGGTCAGCTTCAGACACACAGGAAGGAATCTACGGCCAGTCTGGGCCACACTCCCTCTTGTCACAAAAACTCCACACAAACAAAATAAAATGATTTCTGGGCAGACTGATGAAGTGACTCAAGTAAAGGCAGTTGCCACCAAAGCTTGGTGTCCTGAGTTTAGTTTCCAGTTTTTGTGGTGGAAGAATAGAATGGAGTGCTCCAGATTGTCCTGTGACATTCACAGACATGCTGAGACATATACACACATGAAGCAAACACCAGAAAGTAGCTTAGTGAAGTGCAACTGCCTGACAAACATGAGACTTTGGCAGATGAAGCGCTGGGTAGGTGAAGTGCTGGTTAGGTGAAGTTCTGGATAGGTGAAGTGTTGGTTAGGTAAAGTGCTGGTTAGGTAAAGTTCTGGATAGCTGAAGCGTTGGTTAGGTGAAGTGCTGGTTATGTGAAGTTCTGGATAGGTGAAGTGTTGGTTGGGTGAAGTGTTGGTTAGGTGAAGACAGAACTTCTTGGGGAAAGCTATGGTCTCTGCCCTGTTCTTCGACAAATCTCTCTGCAAGTGGAAAGAGACTTCAGCTTTCATATTATTTTCACACCTGCTTCCCGAGACCTCAAATTTGAGTTATAGCTTGAGAGATAAAGAGGAAAAGATTCTCTGAATGTATAAAACATCCCTTAGATAAAAATTGATTAGGACCAGAGCCACTCATTTTTTTTTTAAGTTTATAGCTTGGCTTAAATAAAATATTCTATCTAGTCTCCCAAAGAGTGTTTAACAACAGTATGATCTCATCCTGTAGTTGCTATCCCTACTTTCTCCCTCTAGGTACTGCAGTTTGGCTGGCTGGCAGGATTCAAAGAAAATGTTTTCAAGTGAGCTCATCAGGTTTTTAAGATAAGAGAACACTTATTTGGAGTTTCAGCTTTGGAAAGTTTCACTTTGAGGTTATGCTTTCTGTCTCAGAGCTCCAAACATTGTGATGTACAGACAATGTTAACAGATGGCTCTGATGATGAGATCATATCTGAAATATAAATTGCCTGGTTTCCTGCCAAACGAATACCACAGCAGTCAGACTTCATTTCTATTTAAATGAAAAAAATCCCCAAAGAAGAACGAGGGCATGCTAATTACAGTAAGCTTGTTCTGGATGTGTATTACTGCATTTAGTCTTTTCTCTGCAGTTCATGCCTGTAATGATTTTTTCATATTTTATCTGCCATTGCCCTTCTCCCACCAGCCTGACACCTAGGACTCTCTTATTTCCTGATTAATGGACGTGGAAGCTTTTTTGTTTCTTTCTTCCTTTATTTTTGTGATTTTATGCCTGTTTTGGTGGCATATGTTGACATGCATGTGGTAGGCCCCAAAGCATCAGATCTCTGTGGCATCCCTTAGTTCTCAGAAGTCAGAAATGGGTGATTGTAATGAAACTCTCAAGCACACCAAGTTCTCCTAACCCTTAGCCTTCTCTCTCTCTCTCTCTCTCTCTCTCTCTGTGTGTGTGTGTGTGTGTGTGTGTGTCTGGAAGTGTGTGTGTGTGTGTGTGTGTGTGTCTGGAAGTGTGTGTGTGTGTGTGTGTGTGTGTGTGTCTGGAAGTGTGTGTGTGTGTGTGTGTGTGTGTGTGTGTGTGTGTGTGTGTACTAGAGGGTATCAAATATCTTTTAAAATCACCCTTAATCTAATGTTTTGAGCCAAGAGTCTCTCACTGAATATGCAGTTGCCATTTCTGCCCGACCAGCTGGTGGGGGCCCGTGGGTGGACCCACCACTGTCAGCACTTGGGCCACAGGTGCCATGTCCCAGATGTCCCAGTTTTGTCATGCCTGGCTTTCGTGTGGAGGCAAGAATTTTAACTCAGGCTCTTACGTTTTCAACTGCTGTACCCACTGAGCTATATCTCCAGTTCTTGAGAGCTCTCTTAAAGTAAGAACTGCTATTTAGCTTCTTCTGTCCCTGGACATGTGTTTGGCTGGTAACTGAAGCAAAATTCCTTTTATTTATTTGTTGGTATCTATGAGTATGGTATTTGACTTGAAATGAAGGCTTCAAGGAATGACAATTGACAGCTATTGTGTTTTGTTTTTTATTTGCTACCATATAAAGATAACTCCAAAACTCTTTGTTTGACTGACTGATTGCTGCAGGATGATCAACACAGTCACAGGCTGGCATCGTCTCGTTGCTCACTCAGAGCGACCTGCGCTGGGCTCAGCCCCGTGCACGCTGCTCCTTTATTTGTTTAAGCACTATGTGGCTGTCAGGTCTCATGTCGGGAACAAGTGTCCGTGCTGCTATTTTCTTGATGACATGGATTTTACAGGACAAAGAGAATATACACGTTCACGAAATTTATATATTTTCTCACTTAGAAAACACTGCCAATATTCACCCTAACAAAAGCAAACGTGAACTTCGAGTACATTGTTTCACTGTTGGATTGTTCAGATTTAGAATTTATGCTGCAAGTGAAGAAGACAAAAACCTAGAAGACAATTCTGGTTAAATGTCAAAACATGTTAGCCATTGAAAAGGCCCATTAATCACAGTCAGAAACCACCGGCATCTTTTCAAGCAGCAGGAAAGACGCACACTTACAAACCCAGAGCCTTGCTCAAGTTCTGTCTTTTTATGAATCTGTTTCACTTTAATCCACTTGATCATTATTTACTTCCCCTTCAGTACATGTGCCTTTTTTATTTGCCACAATATTTGAGAATGTACTGCCTCAGGGAGAAAATGCTGCATTTGAGGCTGTGATGATGTAACTTATTTGTTATATAAACCAGAAAGCACAAGTCAAGCTGTACAGCTTCTACCTTTATCTTCTTAAAAATATGCAATATTGTTAGCCAAAGCTAATGTTACTTTTTTGGATAAATGTCATATAGATAACAATAATTCATTACTAAAAATAATTTTTACATGTCATCTTGAAAAGCTAATATTTTAATTTTATATCCTTTGTTAAAAATTTTCTGCATTCAAGATCTTATAAGGTGCATCAAGATCAACAAAAGTACAAATGGTACCTTTCAATGAGTGTGATATCTATAAAACTTATAATTAGGTGACTGATGAGTCCAAATATACCATTTTGTAAATAAATGCAAAGAAATAAAAATATCCTGCAATTGAAGTACAGTTCATTCAGATATATTTATGTTATTGAATCACAGTAAATAATCCGCCTTTCTAAAGTTCTTCAAGAACACTGTCAAGCAACATGAAGTACCTACATCATGTTATCTTATTGTACAGTGATTTCCTTAAATAAGATGGCAGCCAGGTTTAACACTACCTTCACAGTAAAACCTCTTGTACCATCAAAGAAAGTAACCCATTTAGTGATGAGTAGCTCCTCAGTTGTATTTCTTCTTCACCACAAATTGAACGGCTTATTTAATATTTGCGTGTAAGATTACTTAGTGTATTTGTCAATACACAAAGCAGCAAGAGGTTAAACAGGAGAAATTCATGCCCAGGAGGAGATCGCTTCAAAAAGATAGGAGCTATCTGGATACTGTGGACTGTTTTATCTACATGAAGACCAGTAAATACCTACTGTGTTTTCAATAGTAGAGTTATGGTCAGATGGCACAATGCTTAATTTATAAATTATGTTTCAAAGGACTAAGACATGGAGAAAAGGGGAAGGGGTTAGAACACAGAATTTATCAAGGAAGTGATCAGAGTAACAAAGTCAGGGGAGAAGGAAGCAAATGATGCATGTTGGATGTGGGATAGAAAAATGTCTTGGTTATAGAAACCGTGGTGTGTGTGTGTGAGAGAGAGAGAGAGAGAGGGGGGGGGGAGGGGGAGGGGGAAAGGGAGGGGGAGGGGGAGGGGGAGGGGGAGAGAGGGAGAGAGGGAGGGAGGGAGGGAGGGAGGGAGAGAGAGAGAGGGAGGGAGGGAGGGAGGAAGGGAGGGAGAAGGAGAGGGAGAGATACAGAGACAGAGACAGGCACACAGAGAAAGACAGAGACACACAGAGATACAGAGAGACACACAGGGAGAAACAGAGAGACAAAGTCAGAGTAACAGAGAGAGAGACAGAAACAGAGATACACAGAGAGAAACAGAGACAGAAGGACAGAGACCAGAGACAGGAAGACAGACACAGAGATGGTGGAAGACAGAGATAAAGGCTTATAGAAAGATAGACAAGATATTTGATTCCAATAAGGTGTTGTTGAGCGTGGATGCCTGGATGGAAGTGATGAAGTGAACTGGTAGCCACTTGTCCCTACATAAAGCCATCTTCACCGTTTTACAAGCTATTGTGCATTAATCTGTTACTCAGGTCTGGCACTCACTAGTCGGTTTTAAGAAAATTGTGTGTGTGCTGCAGATGGAGCTGAGTCAAAAACATGAGGATGATTCTGAAATCCTTGCTGCATGTCATATGACCATGCTGGAAGTACAATGTGTGTTTAATTTTTGGATACTTGTTTGGATACTTGTCAAAGCACCAATTATTTCAGAGCTGAAATAACATGTATTCAAGGTCATGGTCCTGACCGGAAGATCTCAGCACATAAGAGAAACTGAACATGACAGCCTGGGTAAACTTTCTGACAGCCGTTACTGTGGTTTTCGTTTTGTTCTACACTTTAAGAAGCACATAGTGAAAGAAAAATAATCATTCTTTCCTATGTAGGTGGAAGGGGCCCATGTAAATCTGGCATGCGGGATAAGGACTAGCTTTTCTTAGAGGACAAATGCCAAATATAATTTCAAAGGTGAACAAAGCAATACGTTTACATCTGGCTCGCCCCTCCCCCAATATCTTGCATTTTCTGACACCAATATTTTCCATCTTCTCCACATTGTAGTGTTTATTTTCATTTCAGATGAAAACTGACAAAGGAACTTGAGACATTAGATCTGTAAAGCAGTGTAGCAAGTACTGTAAGTTGTTTTTTTCTAGCAATTTCTCCTTTATTCAAACAGTGGCATTCTAGCCTGGGGTAAAGACAGGATAAGTATTTATTCCTGTCATTCATTTGGAGATAGGACTATGACTAAGTGTCAGCTAGTAGAATATAGGTAAGCTTTGGAGTTCCTTTCTGCTTTGTTTGGTCATTTTGTAGCTGAGTGTGAATCTGGCTACCAAGTTCCAGCTTTAAGTAATGAGATGAGACTATTATGTCTGTATGGTTTTGTTATTTTATTGAGCATTTAATAAAAGTTTGGCCTTTGTATTCTATCTCTTGTAATCTCTTAAAAAATATTTTTGTTTTTGAGATTATGGTATAATTACATAATATATCCTCCAATATCTCCTTCCAAAACTTTCTATATGATCCTCCTTTTTCTCTTTCAAATTCATGGCCTCAGTTTTACACTGATTGTTGTTACATGCATTTAAAAACACAAATCTCTCACAATTAAACTATTTTATATATTTGTTGTATTATAATGGTTCTTTTGATATGTCATTCTTACTCTATTTTTAAATTTTTATGATTTTTAATTAAAATATTGAGATCACTTTCCTCCCCCCTTCCAAGAATTACATTTTATAGGAAACTAAGCTCATTGACTTAGTGATGTGGATTGTGCTCTGAGACCATCTATTACAGACCTGTCTATGAGAGGAATAAACCTGTTGTTTTGCTTTAGCCATTAGTCTGACAGAAGTATAAGCTTCTGTTAGTGGAGACTGAATCTGCTGTTTATGCATTCAAGTATCCGAGAGGTTTTCAAAAGAATGTAGAAAACCAAAAACTCTTACAAAGAGTTTGACACTATTTTCTTCTTTCTCTATGGTGTGTCTGAAACTGACCACAGGAAGAATTTTATTTCTGTACTTGAATAGCTTAGTCATTCATGTAGTCATTACTGATAGGGTGTTTAATTGTCATTATAGATTGCCAACTTGACAGGATTTGAAACATCGTGGAAATGAGCCTCTGGACATGTCTGTGAATCAGTTCTTATATTAGGTTAATTGAAAGGGGAAGATCCACCTTGGATATGGATAATGATTCTCTATGGGTCAAAGTCCCAGGCTGAGTAAAGAGTGGGTAGCTAAGCTCTAGCACTCATCTTACTGACTGAGGATATGAGAGACCAGTCAGTTGCATCTCACATCTTCCAGCATCCCTTCCCCTCCATAGACTAGATTACTTGCACAGAAATCCCTACTAAGCTGAAGGTTTTGGTATCAGAAGGAACAAGTACACCTATTTTATAGAAGAACTATGAACACAATTCTTCAGCAATTCTGTGCACAAGTTCTTCAGTTTTTTTACTATTATTTTAGATACTGAAGTAAATGATCATACTTGCCCCTTAGCTGTCTCAAACTATTTTAGTTACTATTTGCATGTCGATGACTCATCAGCAGAAGGCAATGTCCTTCAAAGATGTATTAGAAGGTACCAATTCTATAGTCCCATGTAAATGTCATCACAGAATAGCATTGCTCTTTTTAACTCTCTTCTCCCTTCTTTGCCCTAGTTTCTTGCTAGAGAGAAAGAGGAAAAGAAAGGTGGATGGAAGAGAAGGTGGAAAGGATCTGAGAGGAGATGAGAAACAGAAAACCGTGATTGTAATGCATTGTATAAAAAATTTTTAATTACAAAAAGAGAAAGAGATCATCTTAGATGGCTAGCAAAAACATTTAAATAAAAGTAGCTCTTTCAATAATTGGCCATATATATAAGCTAATAAAACAAAGACAAAAACCAAAAAATGCAATTCATCTAACGCATTCTACACCTTATAATCAGATGACTTTCTGCAGGAATGCTTTCATGGCCTCTGTGTATGTCATATATCTTCCTAAGAAGTTGTTCACTCACTATTTCTAATTATATATTTGAATGATGATAAGAGGAAAATCTTTCTACCCCACAAAACTGTAGGTTGATAAAGTGTGGAGCTATTCTTGTGCTCAGAATCTAACCAAGTAGATTACAGTGCATGAATAAATTAGTGGGCAGTTCATGGAGAGGAATGAAGATGTCAAGAAGCTCAGAAATAAAATGAGGCATATCAGAGCACTCCCAGTAGCTTCAAATGTGTCCTATATTCCTGGAAGAAACAATTGTGTATATGTATATGTGTATGTATATATATGGGGAGAGAGAGAGAGAGAGAGAGAGAGAGAGAGAGAGAGAGAGAGAGAGAGAGAGAGAGAGAGAGAGAGAGAACATTATCTGGCCTATGACATGAGCTTTTAAGATAAATTGTAAGGGTCAGATTTGATGTCCTATTGTTTTAGGGAATTTGGTCTTTTCACCTTAAGAACTTTAAAAAAAATGATGCTTCTTAGAAATATTAGATTTCAAGTTTGGAAATAGAATGTCTGTCGGTGAGACAGAAACAGAAAGCCACATTTGACAACGTGCCTTAGTATCACAGATAATAAGCTCAGGAATCCAGCTTTGGAGTCATGCAGAAGCAGGAGCAAAGATATTAGTTTAGGATTAGGATAAATCACCTGGAAGTCGAAGGCATTCAAAAGAATGCGAAGGGGCTTTGCTTATGAACGTGGTCTGTTGTGGCTACCTTACTTATTCTGTTAGTACGTCAGGTACTCACTGATGCATGTGAAAGCCAATCCTTGCCATCACAAAAGCACTTGATGAAATCATATATAGAATGAAGAAATCCACTTTTTCTTGTTAGATGTATAAGTTATCCTAGAGATAATCTCTGTCTATTTTGAATATTTTCTATCAGCATACTGTTTATTTTTTTTAATTTTGTCTCTAACAGTTTTCTTAAGCTGACATTATGATGCTTCAGTCAACATCATTTTACAAACTAAAGTTATCTTCTTATAGTAAGTGAAACATTCTCGAAAGATGACTTTCCTAATAATAATGAATGTCCAATGTTTTATATATGTGAATATATAAGCACCTATGTTTATTATTTTGATCAGGAATTAAGATTTTTATTTATTTTGTATCACTCTACAAAATTCAAAATTTGTATTCTATTCTATTTTTTATACCATATTATCCTAAACAACAAATTAATCTACATAAAATATAACTAATAAAGGAAGTAAAATACATACTTGCAGCCTGTTTATGCATATAGAACCAAGAAACTACTTACAGTATACATTGAGATATTAATTCCATTCAAAATGGCAATACTTTGAAGTATTACACCTTAGAAGTAAGTATATGCTCAGGTGGAACTTAATAGCAGGGAACAATGTCATGGGTTATAATACAGACCTCATGTAATGGAGGGGGAAATAAAAAGTACACAAAAGATCATTCAGAATGGGCAAGTGATAGACAATTTTGCAGGAGGAACTTGTCTATGCTATGATTCAGTAGCATGCCTCAAATAACTTGAACTCATGACAGCCCTGTAAATCAGATGTAAGTGGAACCAAGGAGCTAGTAGGAAGGGGAGGAGGAAGGCAGTCTAAGGGATGACTAAAGTTAAAACATATGTAGCAATATTTTGTTTCATCTAGACAAATTATGAGAAAAGTGAGTATAACAAATTTGTTTTAGCAGCTTTAATTTCTCTAACCTGCACATTATGTATGTCTTTCTGTCTGGGGAGTTTTTCACATACATTTGAATTTTTAATTTTTGTTGCTCAAGAAAACCCCAATAAAAATACCTTACTTCTCAACCTAGAGAACCTTTTGAATTCAAATAAGTGTTAAATGTCATCAAAGTAAGTTAACTCTATTTAACTTGTAATTTTGCATATCAGATCCTAAAAGAATATGAGAAGCAATTGGAAAATTGTCCCAACACAGTTAGAAGGAGATCGTGAGCTGTAGGAGTCCCAGCTCTGCATGTCTCAGCCTTAAGTAATCCTTGGATACTGCTTTTCAGTTTGCACCATCAATATTTATAACAATCATATTGTGTTACTAATACAAGTCAAAACAACCTGCCAAACAGTCAGAATTAAAGCAACTGCAAAATTCTTTCAAAGGAGTCTGATTTTACAAGATTAAAAACAAATACTTTTCACAAAAACAAACAGTGACTTGAAATGGGTTGATCCTGAGATTTTTGCTGATTGGTGGAGTAGGGTAAGCCAGGATTTGCACAGACTTCCTAGTTTTCAAGAAGTGATTATTTTATTTTCTCTTATTTTGAAATATGAGTTGAACTGATTTCATTACTTAATCATGAAAGCAATTATCAGCAACACAAAAACAGGCCTGTTACATAACATGTTAAGTATTAGATGTTGTGTGCACATGCCACACTTTGTACTGTAAATAATATTAATTTGTATTTGGCTTTTACACATAAAAACCAAACTATTCATTTGGGTTGATTTAAAAGTGATGTTTTACAATGTTATTTTGTCTCCTCTGTGGAACAGGCTTAACAGTGCTTAATTTTCTTGTGATGGTTCTGGCAAAAGGATTTGCATACAATTACAGGGACAATTTCTGTTCCTAGCTGAGACAAACACAGGCTGATGTAAAAATTCACTGTATGATTAGCCTGGCTTTTATATCCTACTAAGGCTCACTCACTCCATTCCAAGAAGTTAGCATAGATGCATGTCAGGGATTGAAGGTGAATGTTTCTGATTACTGGCTACTACCATTTTAATATTTATAGCAACAGAAAATAAAAACTCACAGGATCACCTCAATAAGTGCAAAATAAGCATTAAACAAAACTCTAACACTCCTTAATATTAAAATTTGTAGAGATATTAGGGACACAAAGAACACAATCAACATTATAAAAAAAAAAGCCTTAACCAAGATCAACTTGAATGGAAAGAAACTCAAAATAATTCCACTAAAATCAAGAACAAGATAAAGTTGTTCACTTTTTACATCCCTCTTCCATAGAGCACTTGAAGTCTTAGCTATAGTGTGGTTTTCAACATAACGAATGCCGCAAGCCTTTAATATCTATGTTGTGCTGACCACTCAACTATGAAATTACTAATATTACTTTACACCCGCAATTTTGCTAATTTTGCAAGTTTGCCAGAGGTCTGGCAAAGGATTTGCGACCCATATGTTGATAACTGGTCTACTCGAACAATAAGAATGAAAGGAGATCAAAGGGGATACATATTGGAAAGAAGTCAAAGTATCTTTATTTGCAGAAAATATGATAGTATACATAAGTGACCCTAAAAATTCTACCAGAAATCTTCTACATCTGATGAATACTTTCAGCAACATAGCAGAATACAAAATGGACTTTGAACTATCAGTAGCCTTCCTATATAAAGATGACAATGAAATGAGAAAGAAATCAGAGGAATACCATCTTTTACAAAACCATTAAAATATGCAATACCTTAGGTTAATTTTAACCAAGTTAGTGAACTTATATGATAAAAACATTAAGACATTAAAAAATTGAATAAGATATCAGAAGATGAAAATTTTGTTCATGGGTTGGTAAGATTACTATAGAAAAAATCACCATTCTACCAAAAGCAAATTACAGATTCAATGGAATCCCCATCAAAACTCCAATACAATTCTTTGTGGATCTTGAGCAGAAAAATTTCAGGTTCATATAAAAGCACAATCAAACAAACAAAAAACAAAAAACAAAACCAATCCTCTCAAAACAAAACAAAAACAAACACACAGAAAACCTAGAAGAGCTAAAAATGTACTAAATAGTAACAGAACTCTAGGAGATGTCATAATCCCTGATTTCAACTATGGATTAGCAAAAGCATCATGGTATTGGTACAAAAGTAGACATATTGATCAGTGGAATCTAAATGAATATTCATATAGAAATTTACAGACTTATGGACATCTTATTTTTGATGAAAAAGTCAGAAATACACATTGGAAAAAAGAAAACATCTTCAACACATTCTGCTGGCCAAACTGGATGCCTGCTTCTAGCAGAATGCCAACAGATCCATACTTATCATCTGCACAAGTCTTGCTGAGTATCGCAACATAAACCAGATCCATAGAGCCTAATAGGAAATAAAGTAGGAAAGAGCCTTAAAAATTAGGGACTAGCCTTGAACTAACTCACAAGACTTTTTGAACAGATCACCATTAGTACAGGAACTAAGAATAATCAATAATTAATGAATAGGAGCCTGTAAAACTGAGGTGATTTTGCTTGGCAAAATATACCATTCATCTGATACATTGGTAGTCTAAGAATGGGAACAGATTTTTACTAACTTCACATATGAGAGATAGCTAAAATACCAAACATGTAAAGAACTGAAAAGACTAGATATCAAGAAAACAAATAAACCAAATTAAAAATGGGGTACATAAACAGAACATTCTATATAAAGAAAACCCAAATGTCTGAGAAACACTTAAAGAAGTATTGAACATCCTGAAGAAACATCTTAAGGGGTGGCTGAATGCATACCTAGCAGTAGACAGCCAGCAGAAAAGGAACTCAATACCATCTCATGATGTCATGTCAGAGACTTTCTTCTTATAAGATCTTGAATATAGATATTTATTTTATTTTATTAATTATTTCTATTTCTTAGAAGGCTTTTTGTTTTTAACGAGAAACAAAAATGGGGTTGATAAAAATGAGAGGGGAAATAGAGACTGGAAAGAGTGGAAGAAAAGGAAACCATAACCAGAATATGCCATATGCTTATGTATAGTCTACTATATACACTATTTTCAGTAAAAGAAAATATACATACCCTAACCTGCTTTAACAAGTCCTTTCACACTGTGATTAAAAGTTAATCTATGCCCTACGGGGTTTAAAATAGCACTGTGAGGTTCACATCTTTTTCTAGAAAGAAAGAATTTAGCAGGAGTATAGATAGATCTAAGCACTAAATCAAAGGCTTTTGACTAACATTGACCTAATTCTAGATTTAATGTTTTATGTCCTGCAGAAAAAAGGCCCTTAGTTTCTGGGTGAATTGTTAACCAAACTGTATCACAGTGCAGCATCTGAGGTTTATTCTGAAGTATAAACTTCTTGCTTACTGTAAACTTTGCTGTGTTGTGACACTGAGACCACATCTGCCTGAGACTGTTACAGAGAAGTTCAAGGGTAGAAACATAACTTTCCTGTGCACTTGGGAGGAGAGCAGTGAGCATCTCCCCAGCAGGAAGAGAAGCCATGGCACCTCCTAAAAATAGCCACAATACCGAGGAGTTCTTTGTGGTAATGAAACTTCCTGGGTCAAGAATGAATCCTTAATAGAGGAAATAAAGTTAACTCATACAGAATAGAATCATGTTTTTCATTGTCTTATAATTCCTATCACAAACGAATATAAAAAGGGAGGCTCTAGTGTGAGACCGATTAAAAGCTAAATGGTTTTGGCCAAGAACTTCTCTCTCATTAGTATCTTTTACATAAAGGGAAGGTAATAAAGCTCACACTGTGCCTGTAATGTAATATTTGCTATAGAATAAGCAGGTCATAGAAAATGTTTGGAAGATATTATTATTGTTATCATTGTTTCTATGATCATTAGATTTGATCAAATGGTGATGTTAAAAGGCTGGGTTCTTCTAACCCTTGTCATTGGGTTCATTAGACAGGTTGGTACAGTAGATGTAAAACCTCTCTTTAGATCCTCTACTGCAGCTTCCACAGCGAACTTTCCCCAGCAGCTATAATGCCCATTTATTAACACTTTTTCAAATCTAAATATTTCTCCATTGTGATTTGAAGGTTTAAAGCTATAATCAAACAATAATATGTGTGGCACAATTAAATCGTAAGATTCCTTGTTTTGCTTACAGACAACAAGGCAGCAGCAATAGCCTTTCTGTATGTTTGGCAACATTTGATCAAAATTGTTCTACCTTGTCAGCTCATCACTTAGTTCTTAAAGTGTGTCAGTGAGGATTTGTAATAAAAAGATCACTGCTCTAGACTTTTGTTCAGGATGCTCTAGGACTGCCTTTAAGCTGCATCAATCGCTGCTACAGAAATGTGTCCCTTTCTGACGTTTTCTCCTTTTATAATAAAGACTATATGCAGATGGTTTCTCAGAGGGTCATGCTTCACCTGAGAACTGAGTCAACACATCTCACTGTAATTTGTTACCTCTGACTTTAATTCAAGATATTTGTATCAAGTAATATTGAATAGGCATGATCTCTGTTTGCTCTAAACTTCCTTAAGGAACATTTTCTTACTTTAAACAACCTCACAATATGGTCTCACATTTAACTATCCTTAGGAGGGCACCATTAGAGTTATCTTTTTAACACAATCGATATTTTTCAATCCCACCACTTATTTGTTATCAGTTTGTCAGAGTATATGTTAACTTTCAGCATTATAATCATCCTAGCCTTTTCATTTACAAGTTAGTTTTTCATACTTTTCATATAATTGGCTGCTATTTTTTAAAAATAATATGCCTATGTGTACATGTGATAGTAATATGTCTTCAGTAAATGTATACGTTTGCTATGTAATGTAACTATACATATGTATTATGTAATATACACTCTATATTTTCAATTATTTTGTTAGAATGTAATACCTGACTCATTGGAAGAGTTCAGAAATGAATATACATTGAAATTCTTTCTAACAATTTTAATCAATGAATTTATTTTACAAATCAGCTACTATAACTCACAGTAATTTGCAATAAAAATTAGACATCCAAATAACTTGAAAATTGAGTTTATCTTCCAAAACACAAATTCATTTATTGTTTTAAAATGTTAGAATTGCTAACAAAATATTATTAAAAATTAATATGTATGGACTTCTCTGCAAGTCTAAGCTTATTGCTTCTATTGATTTTATAGGTAAACGGGTGAGGAGTTTATGCTTTGAAAAGTAACATTGATTTGACATTTTTCCTAAAAGTAAATGTATAAGTCATTTATGGTATTTACCAAAATGTTAATGAAGACTGAGTTAAGGATTTTCAATGTTTTGTTTTTCTTGAAATTACTCCATAATAAAAGTATGCTTATCTACACAAATCTCTCCTCATATAACCACTGAGTAATAATAAACGCCTACCCAGGTTCAGTCATGACAGCAAAGGTATTTTGTTCCTGGTGCCTTGGCTTCATTTTTTTTTTTTTTTTTTTTTGATACTCAGTATTATGGTGTGTGGAAAATCCCAGTCTGCCAAAGCAAATGATAGTGCAAGAACTGGCCAACCCAGACGAAGCTTTGGTAGACAGCCACAGTGTGTTTACAGATGAATGAGTAAGGCAGTCACTGAGGTCTCCATGATTTGACTGAAATACCTGGAGGGAACTTTTAGAAAAAAATCACTTTGTTTAGTTAGCCCAGTAGCCATTACTTTTTTAAAGTGCGAGATGAAGAAAATAATTTTGTAGGCGTATTTTCCTTTTAGGGACTTGGTAGATATCTATTATCTTTAAATATTTTCTTAGTGATAAATCTTAGAAGTCTACAAAGACTTGTTGGAACATGGTCTAGTAAAATAGTTGTGTAAATAGAATTCTGAGTGCTTGTGTGAGAACACTCCAAGAAAATAAGACATGGACCTTTGACCTCAGATTATTTCAAACATGGAATGTTCTCGGAATATGCTTTTATGTGTCTCCCAGGTAGAGTTGATAGGATGGAATTTACTTTAAATTATTTATTAGTACTTAAGTTATTATTCAATTAAGTGTTTAAATTATCTTTTACATGTTTTTATAGAAAAACATGTTTTTTTGTCACCTGTAGCTTGTTCTTGTGATTGTATTGAGCTTGAACTCATGAGAACTTTACTCCTGTGACCTTTTTTAATCCTTAAAATATAAATTGTCTGAGGTTCTGAATAAAGTTGGCTATTACATAAGGGTTTAGTCTGATTTATAGATTGGCTTCATTCTTCCAGGTCTCTCCACCTCTAGAGATGGGACAAGTTTACTTGGAGCAGGAAGTTATGTCAAAAGCTGCTACTGGATAACTTGATCCTAATGTAAAAGCTCTGGTTTCAGAATTGTTCTTCAGTTCATTTTTTTTTTTTATTTCTTGCAGGGGCATTTAGAATTTGAATTATACATTTGTAAGATACAGCTTTCACTAGAAACCATAATTTACTAGGCCTAAGCATTCCATTTAAAGGGGTCCTCAGAACATAATGAAATCAGAGTATAATAGAAAAGCGAATCATTTTGTACGTTTTATAGTAGACGATTGTCCACAGAATAGTCATATATAATCTTTTCAAGCATGACTGCAGGTGATATATTTCTCAAATTCATTTGTCCTGGATATGTCAATATGTAGGAATCTAAAAAGGATGTTATATACCTTTAATTAAATGTTTAGTGCAGTGATATCTAATGTTTTCATTTGAATGAGGTAATTGTACATTTTATTATACAGAGATAATTAGGAAAAAGAATGAGGGCACTGTTGATTAAACCAGCAGATCAGGTATAAACGTGGCCTCTGTAGGTAAAGCAGATATAAGAGCCATGAAGGAAGAAATAAGAAACAGTGTTTTAAAGCAGTTTATAAACTTCAAATTTATACTTGGTTGTAATAAAAAGTTAGTAAAATAATTAGGAGAAAGGTATGACTAATGAAATAGGGCAGAACGATTATCTGTAGAGCTGTCACAGTATGATGCATGCCTTAGTTTTCTTTATCTTCTTTCATTTTGCCTGCCTAGATACCGATAAACCATGCCTCAGTAGAGACATGGATAATTCTATTGGTACATTTACTTGTGACTCTTAAAACACAACTAGAAAATATTCTTATTGCTAAAGGTCAACAAATAGTACCTAGAGTTTGGGATCAAAGAATGCTAGATTTCTAACATCTTCCAAATGAAATGTTGAAACCAATGCAGTTGGAACTCCATTCAAATATAATGAGAACACAATATTTTATTTTATCTAATAAATTAAATAAATTAAAAGTTTTGTGCATTTGGTTGCCAGAGTCCAACTGGATCTCATTGTTGAAACGCGGCTTCTGTTTTAAACATAGAAGAATATTCAAAGGATGCTCTAATAATTGAGGCATTGAACTTTGCTGTTTATTGTACACTGTACTTCATTTACAAACCAATTTAAAGTTGTTAAAAACAAAACATAATTGTATATTTGAAGAACAAAACATACTAGTTGATTTGATGATTGAAGGATCCCCATTACACAAGCACTTTCTGCTTCTAGTTATTACGCATGAAATGTCAGAATGAGCTCCAGATGGAGGAATCATAGTGACAGAGTAATCAAGCTCCTGATGTGGACACAAAAGATGCCCCAGGATGGGAACATGACTCCCCTAAGGCAGAGAGCTGGTGATGGGAAAAGCTAGCTGGTGGTAAATAAGGATCTGAAAATAACACCTTCTCATGATCCTGAAGAGCCAACTTTCATTGGCTGCAAGAAGTGTTAACAAAAAAAAAAAAAAAGAAAGAAGGAAAAGAAATGGAGTAAAGCAAGAAAGTATCTACTGAATTCTCTTTAAAATTAGTCCTATTTAAAAGCACTTAAACTTGACCTTCAAAGTTTATTCTTTCTTCTTTTAGCATCATAACTTTCAGGAATTGCGCGTGTGCGTGCACACACACACACACACACACACACACACACACAGAGAGAGAGAGAGAGAGAGACACGGAGAGAGACAGACACACACAGAGAGACAGAGACAAAGACAGAGAAAGATGGAGACAGACAGAGAGACAGAGAGAGATAGAGATATAATGACAGAAAGATACAGAGAGAGACAGGGAGAGACAGGGAGAATGAATGGAGGAAGAGAGGGAGGGAATGAGACAGGGAGGGAAGGAGGGAGGAGGAGGAGGAAAAGAAGAAGAAGAAAAAGAAAAGAAGAAGAAGAAGAAGAAGAAGAAGAAGAAGAAGAAGAAGAAGAAGAAGGAATATTCTTCAATTATTGGTCTAGTGCCAGTTGACCAGAAACTGTTTTTCTGTGTGTACTCTGGAGTCAGCATTTCCATTTCCCTTCAATTCTCTAATTTCTTGCTCAAAATCAGTACTTGACACATTTTTGGAAGAGATAAAGAGTATTGGAGGGGAATTAATGTGTGTTTTTCTTCTGCCCTTAAAGCACACTGACAGGTAAGTGTGTATAATCTGAATGTGGAATGTCATACACACATGTCCACTCAACCTATCGATACAGAAGCCCACCCCATATACACATAAGCATGTGCACACAAATACAAATTTCCACTAATGTGTTCACACAACTCTCTCCTCCAACATTGTTCTCTATTGCCAGGAAAACACCATCTGAGCTTTTCAGTAAATTCTTTTGTTCAACCATCAAACTTAAAAAAAAAAATCTCTCAATAGCTTCACTGCTTTTCTTTTCTTGCTTTGACTGTTGCAAAGACTTGGAAGAGTTTTTCTTTTTTGACTATGGACCCTCTTTAGTCTTTTCTCATTTGACAAGATGCATCTTTAAGCCAAAAGTCACATTATGCTTATCCTGGCTTAAAACTTCCGACAGCTGCTTCATTACTCAGAAAAAATGGCTGTTCCATTCTGCTTATTTATTTCCGTATACTTTCTTTTCTTTTTGGCTGCTTGCTCACTCTGTCCTAGCCAAACCAACACACACACACACACACACACACACACACACACACACGCATACACACACACACAGACATAGACACACAGAGACACATACATGCATGCACATATGCACATACACACATATCGGGACATTTAAGATGCTCTCCCCTCTTATTTGAATGCCTTTCTCCAGAATGCCACCTGACCCTATAACCTCTTTCAAGTTTCACTCCACCTGCACCTTCTCAATAAGATTGTTTTTGAGAATGTCATGTTAGAATGACACAAAGTTAAACAAAGAAGCAAACACAAAATCTAATCCCCAGTATGTAGAAAATAATTGAAATTTGAAAATATTAAATAAATAAAAGAAAAATTACTTTTGTTTTATTACTTGAGAAATTCCCAATTCTCATCATTATCTCTAGCTCTAAGACTGGCTTAGGTATGAGAGTCACAGACCTAGTCATATAAAAAAGTTGTCTCTTTGACTTTCTGCTCAGCTTTGCTGGACTATTTGGAAGAAAAGCAACAGCAAGTCATGATGATAAAAAATAAGAAAAATCTTTGAATTAACATTATATATTTATACAATTAACATATATAATTTACTAAAGAATACATTTTAATTTTTGGAGGAGAAAGAATGATACATGTTTAAAATAATTAACCATTTTTTTTGTCAAGCTGAAAAAAAATTTTAATTTCATATATAAGTCATGTCCTTTCCTCCTCTTTGGCAACTCTGGAAAGCTGGATCCAAGGAACGTGAGGACGGAATCGCAGCCCCAGGCTGCTGGAACTCAGTGTTAAGTATCCACAGGTTGGCTTGCCCTCTTTTCCTCATAAGCAACAAGTAGAAGAGAGTTTACGTGTTGGTTTTTTCCTCAAGAGTAAAACACAAGGCTCTATGAAAAGGTGCTAGGGTTAAAACGTGAGATACAAAGGATTCCAACCCACTTGCCACCTCTTTTTTCAGTTGATGTGTCTGAATCAGGGACAAATTTTATTGAAAAGTGAGGGTTAAACAGACATATCAAGTCACAGAGGAGAAGTAAGTGAATAGATTTGTGTCATGGAAAGAATTGAATTCCCAAAGACAACTAGGATGAAATTCACACTCCAGGGCTCTTTAAAAATGAGCTGCCTGACTTGTATGCTTGACTTAAAGGATTTCCATAAGTAATGAAGGGAAAGATAATATTTTCTGAGGACTTAGGGTGCTTAATTACACGAAGGTCTACAAAAGTAGGGAAAGGTCAGAATCTCATGGTATAATACATAAAAAGGGACAGTTTATGAAGTCACAGAGACAGCAGTATGAAGGGCTGACTAGGATCCTGCTTCTTTATGAGATGGTAACCTTTGTACAAAGGCACATTTTCTCTTTGCTTGATTTCAAGGGATACATGTATTATTTTTGTAAATTTAGAAACTCTGAAAGCATTTGATGACTTCTTTAAGCAATTTTAGTGAATTTTATAATATAGTAAAAAGAAGTCATTGCTCATGAGCCTTAGACTGTTGAGATCACTGTACTGTGTTCTAGTGTGGATAACAGCAGAGCATTCTGAAGTGCACCTTGGAGCATGGGGTACAATGTACATTTATGGCAAAAGAAATGACATATCCTCTATTTAGCAAATTTCTGTGAGTTTGATGATGAAATTGAGAAGCAATATTGGAATGTTAAGCAAAAATAAGTTGTGCAGAGAGAATTTGTTAGTGGTCCATCCAATATCAATATGATGTTGAATACAATTTTGTCGCTTTGTTGTGAGTAGTAAATTGTTGAATGAGCTGAATAGCATCAGTGAGGAAAGCTGTGTGCTCGAGCATTAGTAACGGGAGAAAATATTAATATAAATCCTGAAAACAGCAACAATGACAACATTTGAATACATAGAATCGGAGATTTAAAGCAATTAAAATTATTTAAAATATAACCATATTATCTGTAATAATATGTA
Organism: Micromys minutus; assembly: GCF_963924665.1. NCBI lineage: Eukaryota > Metazoa > Chordata > Mammalia > Rodentia > Muridae > Micromys > Micromys minutus. Next base: position 52,188,807 of record NC_137953.1, read on the forward strand.
GATTATTTTTAAATATGCAATGTCTCCAGATTAGTGTGGATGATCAAGGCCTGAATCTACATTAAAGCAATTGCCAGGAGACTTGAAAATGAAAGTGAGATGCTTGTGTGCGTCCAACGACAGGGGAAACTCTGTGTTTGCAGAATGGAGAAGGTTTAGGTTATTATGAAGGCAGATTCACAATTTTCATGTAGAAACTGTACAGTATTACTACTTAATTTGTAGGAATAAAGTTTTTGGTTTTAATTTAAAACTGAAAGCAGTTTATTTTACAGAATAAGACCATAATTATTTGATTAGATTATTATATCTTTATTAAAAATAATACTAATTAACAATATAATTTAATCTTGTTCTTCTATTATTGAGCATAATAATCAGCTTTGAATCAAAGTTTAATTTATTTTAATGATAAAAACCATAGCACATTTTAAAAATTGCTTGAAACAGGTCAATAATGTTGAGGCGATCTAAATAAAATATTTTCAGATTAAGAATTTTTCTTTATTCCATCCTACCTTGACTGTACCAGAAAGATAGGTGATTATATTAGGAATAGATTTAATTACTCTGTTTCACTTTCTTACCTACAACTGAACGTCAAAATAAAATTATTTCATTTAATACTTTTGTCCATTTAAAAGGTAATAATAATAAATATTATATTAGAGCATTTTTTCTTTTAAATTTTTATTGGATATTCTCTGTATTTACATTTTAAATGATATCCCTTTTCCCCACACTCTCAACCCCACTCTCTCTCCACTTGTTTCCATGGAGGTGCTCCCTATCCCAACTACCCTCTCCACCTCAGCGCGCCTTGGCATTTCACTACACTTGAAAATGCACCTTCATTAGACTGTAGACCTCCTCTGTCATTGATTCCAGACAATGCTATTCCCTGCTACATATGCAACTAGAGCCATGGGTCTCTCCATCTGTGCTCATTGGGTGGTGTTTTAGTCTCTGGGAGTTCTGGAGGGTTTGTTTGTTTGGTGATGTTGCACTTCCCATGGGGTTGAAAACCCTTTCAGTTCCTTCAGTCCTTTTTCTAGATCCATCATTGAGGTCCTTGTGTTCAGTCCAATGGTTAGCTGCAAGCATCCTCAGCTGTATCTGTATGGCTCTGGCAGAGCCTCTGAGTAAGCATCCATATGAGGCTCCTGCCAGTAAGCACTAATTGGCATCAGCAAGATTGCTTGGGTTTGGCTGCATATGGGGTGGATCCCTAGTAGGACAGTCTCTGAATGATCTTTATTTTAATCCCTGTTCCTCTATTTGTGTCTGTATTTCCTCCTGTGAATTCATTATTCTCCCTTCTAAAAAGAACGGAGGCATCCACATTCTGGTCTTCCTTCTTTTTGAGCTTCATAAGGTCTGAATTATTTCATAGTTATTTAGAGCTTTTTGGGCTGGTATCTGCTTATCAGTGAGTACATCCCATGTGTGTTCTTTTGTGACTGGATTACCTCACTCAGGATGATTGTTTCTAGTTCTATTCGTTTGCTTAGGAATTTCATAAAGTCATTGTTGTGTGTATTTGCACATGTGTGCATGCTAGCACATAGGACTTTGCTCACGTTCTCACATGTGTGAGCTCACACACATAACCTCACAGTTGCCCTTAGAGGCTATAAGAGAATACTGGATCCTCTGAAGCTGGATTAAGGCATCTGTGAGTTGTCTGTCTTGGGTTCTAGGAAGCAGGAACAGTACAGCTAACTAGTGAGCCAGCCCCAAGAAGCACCGATTTTATTTATGTCACTTTAATAACTCTCTTACTGGTTCTTAAAAACTGTTTGATTTTTTTGCAATAAAAATTATCATTCATATAAAGCACATAAAATCAAGATTCTGAGTTATATGCATTGCACATGTATTATCATTCAGCCTTGCAAAGCATTTTCTAATGCTTTCAATTGTATATTTCGTATTAACTACACCAAGAAAACCTAGTGTGCTTTGTAAAAGATCATCCATAGATTGTGTGGTGTCTCCAGATTCAGTCTCTTCTTACAAACTCATGGGATAATTGTGGAAGATAAAATTTAAGGTTCATTGAATAAATGTCTATGGCAATGATCATATTTGTACTTCTTTTTCTGCATATATGTGTGTGTGTGTGCTAATGAGCATACATATGTGTACACATGCACATAGAATCTCCAAGTTGGTTGTAAGGCACTTCTTTTCACGGCTCTGTATTTATTTATTGAGAGTGTCTCTCGATGCCGGTGGAGCTCATTACACCTCGCTACACAAACTACCCTATTTGACCTAGAAATCTCTCATCTCTGTATCACCAGAGATGTGAATACAATGGTGGCCTTCACTGCTTGTCTTTTACACGGGTTAGAGGGATCTGAATCTCACTTTTCATGAACACAAAGCATCTCCCAGTGAAGAAATGGTATTTTTTTGTTATTGCTCTGAGGATGGAGTCTGATATGAAGAAAACACCTGTAATGTGCAATACCTGCCAAGCCAGGAGTTATCACAGGCAGATGGCAGTGACATGCAGATACTGCCTCTAAGCTCCTTCAATAGTGTATCATTTCATGACACTTACTTCTTTAATGGCTAGTGTATGTCAATAACTAACCTCAAATGAAACTCTTCTATGAACACTAAAAAATGGTTGGCCATGTGTTAGATCCCTGTCTTTCTAGCCTCTCAGTTTATAGCATCCCAGCAAAGTAAGCTGTCAACACAGCAAGTCAGCATTTAGTAAGTCTCCTCTCTCCCCTGTCTGCATTTTGCTTAGTGTATGAGAGATGGGGTGGGGGTGGGGGATCTAATCCAATTGTTACACAGAGCTTCATCCTACTCTCTCCCTAGGAGTCCATTTCTACCAACTGAAACTGAAGGGACGAAATGTTCTACTACTGAGAGAAGTTGAGGATGAACAGAGCAACCTGAATCGTACTAATACACAATATATCATGGTTATTACATTTCTACGATATTCCAAATGTCTTTTATGACTTACTTTCTAAATTAAAACATTCTCAGATTATTTCATCTGGGCAAACATTAACTTATTCATGTGCCTTTTTTTCATACTAATTATTGTCTTATTTTTCTGTTAACTAGTATATTTTTCCAGTTAGCTAGTGTAATACGCACACACGCACACACATACTTTTCCATTTAATGATACTGCTTTCTCAAATACCACCATTGGTCTCTGCTTTTTCAAACTTTATGCCTTTTGCTAACTTTTATATTAATTAAAAGACATAATGAGATGAATATATATCATCTGGGATTTCAGCTTCCAACCTGCTAATTGATCCCAATTCTTTTTTGGGGGCTGAAAAAAGGGTGTATTCAGCTTACACTTCTACATTGCTATTTATCACCAAAGGAAGTCAGGACTGGAACTCAAGCAGGCCAGAAAGCAGGAGCTGATGCAGAGGCCATGGAGGGATGTTACTTACTGCCTTGCTTCCGCTGGCTTGCTCAGCCTGTTTTCTTATAGAACCCAGGTCTACCAGCCCAGGGATGGCGCCACCCATAATGGGCTGGGCCCTCCCCCCTTGATCACTAGTTGAAACAATGCCTTACAGCTGGATCTCATAAAGGCATTTCCTCAACTTAGGCTCCTTTCTCTGTGATAACTCCAGCTTGTGTCAAGTTGACACAAAACCAGCCAGTACAATTGACCCCTTGTCAACTTGACATACAAGCACAACACTATTAAGCCTCAACCCTTACTTTCTTATTCATCCCTAAGATCTAAGAACTTTTAAAAGTTCCACAGTCTTTACAAATTCTTACAAATTAAAATTCCATTTTCGTTTAAAATTAAAACTCTTTATTCAAAGTCTCTTAACTGTGGGCTCCATTAAAATACTTTTTTCCTTAAAGAGGGAAAATTATAAGGGCACAGTCACAGTCAAAGCAAAATCTAACTCTAACTGTCCAGTGTCTGGGCTCTACCCACCCATGTTCTTCTGGGTCTCTTCAAGGGCTTAGGTCACTTCTCCAGCTCTGCCCTTTGTAGCACACACCTTGTCTTCTAGGCTCCAGCTGCCTGTTCTCCACTGCCGCTGCTGTTCTTGGTGGTCATCTTATGATAGTCATGACTTGGTGGTCATCTCCAAAACACTGCTGTCTTTCGCTGCAGTTAGGCTTTAACAAGAGCTTCTCATAGGCTCTCTTCATGGTGCCAAGTCTCAACATTTTTACATGGCCCCTTTAGTCCTCTATGAGAGTGATCAACCATCCACCCACTCCCTCCCACCTCTCCGCCCGGACATTCTCCTACACTGGGGTATTGACCCTTCACAGGGCCAAGGGCCTCTCCTTTTCTTGATGTCTGATAAGGATGTCCTTTGCTACATATGTAGCTAGAGTTCCTCCTTGTGTACTCTTTGGTTGGTGGTTTAGTCTCTGGAAACTGTCGTTCGTCTGGTTGATTGATATTGTTGTTCTTCCTATGGGGTTAAAAATCCCTCTGGTTCCTTTAGTCCTTTTTCTAATTCCTCCGTTTAGGATCCCTGTTGTCAATCCAATGGTTGGTTGAGAGCACCGGCTCTGTATTTCTCTGGAGACACACATATCAGGCTCCTGTTAGCATGCACTTCTTGGCTTCCACAATATTGTCTGGATTTGGTGACTATATATGGGATGGATCCTCAGCTGGGGCAGTCTTTGGATGGCCTTTTCTTTATTCTCTGTTCCACCCTTTGTCTCTGTATTCCTCCTGTGAATATGTTTTCCCCTTTAAAAAGGAAGGCTACTAAAACTTTTGGAACAGGTTTTATGAATCGGAGCTCCTTCACTTTCTCTCACTTCCTATGGACCTTCTTATTGGCTGCTTCTAGCCACACATCCTTATAGTGTGCACTTCCAAAGCTACAGGGGAGCACTTTACAACCAGTTCATCACATCATCTTCCATCACACAAACATAAATAACCAACGAAAGAATTTTAAATAGAAATGCACAGCAAAATGGTGACTGATGTGGACTGACTTTACTGAATAAGCAACGGGATGGCCAAGATGATGGCTGTAAAAAGTGATGCTTGAAACTCACTATTGAGTATGTAAAAATCAAAAGTGTAATGAAATGGGAAGCTATCTGGGTATGGGTGGGAGAAAAATCACATGGTGCTGTATTCCACACTAATGGACCATTACAGATATTTTAAAAGTCAGAAATGTGGAATTAAAAAAAAGAACCTACATTGAATACAGCCTCCTAGGAGTAGACATCATCAATTCTTAATTTTAGCAGAATCTGAGGCTAAAGATATGACTTTAGTGGTAAGAAATGCAAGCTACTCTTTTGGAAGACCTGACTTGTGTTTGATATCCAGCATCTATATCAGGCAGGTCACAGCTGCCTGTCATTCTGTCTCCAGGGGATCCAGTCCTTTCTCCTGTCCTGCATGAGGACCTTCACTTAGAGCTCAGAAACACACAGGTACACAATGAAAAAGAAAAAGAACCTTATTAGAAATATCTCTTTTGTCAACATTTATTTGATGTTTATCAATTGCTTCCAAATTTTCCAGTGTTTATTTTTTTATGAATTCCAGAACAAAATTATTTTGATATATAAAACTTGCCTTTTATGTGAAAACTTTTTTGTTCTTAGTGTACTAACTAAATGTTTACCCAGACAGAAATGGTTTTTATTATAGCTGCACACATGAATTTAACAGATTAATAATTATTTAGAAAATTTATACACCACAAAGATGGAGATGGGTTGAGATATAGAATAGGTAGTTGTGCTATGACTTCTCTGAGCACATCAGGGACTATGTACAGAGCATGTTGTATTAAGTTATGGAACTATGAAGGACTATACAGAGCAAATGGCATTATTTAAGGTCATCCTTGATGCTCTACAGCAAGGAGAACAGTGAGTGAAGAAGGCCGCCTACCCATTAACTAACCCTTGTCTCCACCCCTTTGAGAGGATGTATAAAGACAGCAATAGAGAGCTAATTGCTCCTTAAGAGGACTTTTATGTTCATTTAGGAACTAGCTTGAACTAGTTTTTAATCTGTCTTCTTTTAGCCCACATAGGTCAACTTGCCAGTGTTATGATTTCTCTTTCTCATACCACTCTTCTATACATGTAGGCATGTGTTAATTTAAGCTCTTTCTATCCTTCCCTAAATCATTTTTTTTTTGAGAGACATCATCTTTTCCAATCCTTTCTTGGTTTTTGTTAGCATTGTCTACAGATCAGTTCAAACATAATTAAGTTCCTTAAATATAGCATGTGTTTCTAACTCCACATGTGAGCTTCCACAAACAAACACAGCACACAGACATAATAAACACATAGATGTTAACTATCTCTCTCTCTCTCTATCTCTCTATCTATCTCGTGTGTGTGTGTGTGTGTGTGTGTGTGTGTGTGTGTGTGTGTGTGTGTGTGTGTGTGTGTGAGTGAGTGACTTTAGGTGTTCTAATCTTGCCTCCAGATGAATGTGGCTCTAGACAAGTAATCTCAAGTCATTGGAAATAATGTGTTTCTCAGCTCAGTAAATTTGGAATAGATAATAAACTATGTGTCTATATTTATACAATTTATAGCTTAGGGATGTAAAAACAGAAAAAGTCAGATAAATAGTGAAACTTAAGGTTTGGTTTAAATCATTTTCAAATTATTCAATCTTTATAATATCCAGTCAAAGGCAGTTTAATAAGAGAAGAGGAGATGGTCCAGTGGTCCTGTAAGTATTGGCTGAGTAGACTCTCTTCCCTCCCTCTAACCCCTTTCTGCCTCTCTCTCCTACCCCATCTTCTCCCTCCTTTCTTTCTTTCCCAGGCCAGCCTCTTCCCTTCTTTTTCTTTCTCTTTCTGTCCCATCTTCCCCTCCATGTCCTCAAATAAGGTCTTTTTTATACAAGAAAGACAGACAGAAACAGAGAGAGACAGAGAGAGACAGTCAGGCACACACACACAGACACAGAGAGACAAAGATGGAGAGACAGACAGAGAGACAAAGAGACAGACACAGAGAGACAGAGAGACGGACACACATAGAGAGACAGAGAGACAGACAGAAAGCAACAGAGAGAGAGAGAGACAGACAGACAGACAGACACACACAGAGAGAGAAAGAGAGCATGGTTTCATTTATGGACCTCCTCAATTAGGCATCTTTTTGTCCTTTCTTAATGTTTATATCCAAATGCAAATAGATATGACCCATGACCGAGGAACTTCAAACACTTCTTTAAATTTCGACAAGTAAAGCCCCACCCACCTGCTTTCCTGTTAACTGGATCATCCTGGACAGGCACTGTTCACCACGTCTACAGAAGCTGCAATTCAGCCAGCATGAGGGACTCTTCGTTTCTTTTCTAAAGTCTTCATCTGTGTGGAATGTCAGTCTAGATGCCTCAGTGGACAAGGATGTCTGACACCAGGTCTGATGAACTGAGTTTGATCCCTGTTCCCATATGGTAGAAAGACACTAAAGGGCCTGCAGCCTTTGTCCTCTGACAAAGCAGGCATGTGAACGTGGGTTTGCGTGTGTATAAATAATAATATTAAATAGTGTTAAAATGTTAAGAATGTTATATATTTCAAGTTGTCACTAGCAGTCATATGTAAATTTCAACCCTACACAACTCCCATTTTCACTTTTAAATTGATATCTGCCTCATTTAAGAGAATAATCTACTAAACTAGTTTCTTAAATGCTAGTCATCCTATTCAAAGTTTCTGTTTCTATAACTAACCTATCTGCTACTGATGGTATTTCTAAATACAAAACATCCACTTCACTGCCTGGTGGAGAACATAGCCCTGGAATTTCGGGCATAAGCAGCAGTGTCCTTCCCAGGAGAACAAGAGACTGTATATCAGCTTAGGCGGTTTTATGCCACAAGGAAAAGGGAAGGCATGGTGCAGAAACAACCAAGCAATATTTAGCAACCCCCTACACTATTGTCTCAGTATCAAATTCATTTTGTTCTCTCTTCCTCCCTCGCTCCAAGAGGATGTCCCTCCCCTGCCCCTCACCAGGACTCCACACACTGGGGCCTCAAAGTCTCTAGAGGGTTCTGTGCCTCTTCTCTGAGGCAGTCTTCTGCTGTATATGTGTCATGGCTGGGTAGGCCTCTGACCAGCTAGTGTATGCTGTCTGGTTGGTGGCTCAGTGTCAGAAAGATCTCAGGGGTCTGGATTAGTTGAGACTGCTGATTTTCCTATGGGGTTGTCCTCCTTTTCAGTGTCTCCTAGGCTTTCTCTAATTCAACTACAGGCGGCCCCGACTTTAGTCCATTGGTTTGATATAAGTATCTGTGTCTCTCTCAGGGCACAGTATCAATTTTTTTTTTTTTTTAAAATCTGTTGTTGCTTTTAACATTGACTGGCTCTCAGTTTTTATCAATAGCAACAAAATACTTGTCCTTTGCCTGTCTGCAGGCTTCCCTTTGTTTCCCACCTACCAGCTGGACATTTTTCTCGTGCAGTTCATGTTCATGGCTCATATTCAAGTGTTTCCCTTGCTCAGCACTCTCCATGCTCAGCAATGTGGCCTGGTGTCTGGAGCTTTCACCCTGTGTTTACACATGGAGAAGTAGCTTTCCGCTTTTCTGTTTAATTTCTATCATCAATAGAACGTTGACCAGTCCCTGTGAGTCACCCACGTCTCTTGCTTTCCTACAAACATTTCCCAGGCAACAATCAGTATGTTAAGATATTGTGAGGGCAGTATGTGATTACACAGCTGTGCTGCTTCCGCTGGCCCTGCGGCACTGGGACTAAGCATCTCTGGATAGTTGGCCATGTTTCAGTTTAAACTGCCTAGCAAAGTTCCTTTACTGTCCACAAACACAGTTTTAGGGGCCGTTCCTGGAAGCTGGCAGTCTTTGAAGCCTTGTCACTGGCAGATACAGCTGACAATTAAAATCATTCCACAGCTATCAGTTGATGGCTGCCTCCTCTGTGGCAGAGTGGCTGAATAAGAAAATTCATTGTTAGGTGGCAGATCTTCTCAAAGCTCTGAGTAACTCCAGCTAAAGAGCAAGTCATCGGTCTGGTGTTGCTAGAAGTTGAGGTGTTAGCTCATCAGGTACCTGACGCTTCCGTGATAACACTGTCTCTGAAGATTTGCATTGTTTTTAGTAAGTGAAGATCAGCGTATCTCATGTCAAAAGTTGCACCTTGGATCATCTGTTTTAAGAGTTAGCCTCAAACATATGAAGCTCTGATGATGTCAGGGAACCTATTTCCCAATTAACTTTCATATTTTCATTTCACAATGTTGTACTATCCACAAAGCCTCAAACAATGGGCACATAAAAGCAGAAGCTCTGAAAGCCTAGTGTTCTTTTTATGATCTTAGGCATTTGCTTAGCCAAATTTCTGTGTGCTGACTGGCAAAATGTCATGTTTAAATTTATCATCACTTTGCATTTAAAGTGAAAGTTTCCTAAGTATGGTATAAATTCCTTTTGGTAGATTTGAGTAATGTCCTGTGTTCACACTCCCAGGCTGGAGCTGCCAACAGTGTGCAGATAATACCTCTAGCATGTGGAACACCCTGGTATATGCCACACACGGGCTCGGTGGTAGCCTCTGTGTAGACTCCAGCTTCTCATGCATAAGTAATGTCTCCGGGCTCATGTCATTTGTCCCCTATTAAAAGCTCCTTTGAATGTGGTATGCATGCACTGGCCCATATGTGGAGCAGAACAGCATGAGAGATGTTGCTTTCTCTTTACAGAAGCCCAGAGGCGCTAGTTCAAATTAAACTGCTGAGAACCAAATTCCATTTTGTGGAGGAGAAGCAAACAATTACATATTTGAAATGTCAGGAGTTTTTCCCCTTTACTTGTATTTACAAATGGTTAAACCGGTTAAATTCCAATATAAAATGCCATTTGTCATGCGTTCATACAAGCTTGTGGAACTCTCTTTAATATGTTCAAATAGAAGCAGTAAGATTCTGCTGAAATCACTATCTGGTTCCACAGATCATATCTAAGCAAAGGCTTACCCATAAAAAACAATCTTCAGTTGTTTTTTAATATTGTGCAATACATTTTTTAATACTATAAGTAGTCTATATTGTTGGCTACAACATGATACTCATTAAACTATAGTCATTTTTTAATCCCTGGCCAGATATAGAAAAGATTGTGTTTCTCTTGGCTTAACTTAAAATGTGCTGATCTAAAAATATTTGCAGGATTTAGTAAAATGTGAAATGATTTGACAAGTGTTATTTTTACTTATTCTAGTTTCTATTGGGTTCTTATAATGACTCAAGTCCTGAAGAAGCAATAGTAACAGTTCACAATTGGATTCCTTCTCTAAGCTTACAGAATGCAGGGAAAGTTTAACAGTTCTCATTGTTCTCATTCACTTTCCTTTTCCTGGAAGGCAGTAGTACCAGGACAGCCAAAGCATTCTCTCCTCTCTCCTACCTAAAATTAGGGGTGATATTTTAGTAAATTTCTCAAATGAAGAAAACTTATTTAAAATTAAGAAGCTCAACACAAGATAATTGTCTGGTATTGAAATTTGATATCATGTTAATCATCTTTTCTTTCTTTTTTAAAATAAAAAAATAAAATAAGTTTTATTATAAAAAACTTGCAAGTAAATTAAAACATCATATATCAAAATAAACCAGACTCAAAGTCTATGCAAGTTAATAAATGTTTTTATTTTTGTTTCAACATTCTTGATCTGCTTAACAGAAATCCATTAATAATATAATTAAGTAATCACCAATAATTAAATGTCATAGGCTTGTCACATATAACAAATATTATTTTGTTATATTTCCTGAACCCATGATGTTTGTTTCTTAGTAAACTGTTCATACTCTGAGTAGTTAATTTTGAAAAACATATTAATTTTTCAAACATTTTTCAGAACAAGAGCTAGACATTTTGCCAGGTCATTATAGAATTGTATAAAAACTTCATTTTGATCTCTGTGGGACTTAAAACGTCAAATTTCTAAACATGTTCCATTTTACCTATGGCTACTTGTAGTCCATTCCTTTACTGTTTGTTCATAGTTCATAATACTCCCCTCTTTCTTAAAAGGGGTTTGTTTTTTAATTACACACACAGATAGGATGCATATCTCCTTCCTCCAGAAATGCAACTGAAATGCTATTGCAGCCCTTTATAAGAACAAAACTCATGAAGGCGCGGAAAATTGGAGGGTTTACAAGAGCAAATTAGAGATGTGAACAAAATATTGGAGGCCAAAAAGCAGATGGGAAAGTAAGGACATATGGAGACAAGCAGAAATAGCTGAAAGCTACGTATTGAGCACCAAAGAAGCTAGAATCAAGACAGATACCTATGAAATAGAAAAATGGTTTAACTGGATGTGTCAGGTACTACTGAGGCCTGGAATATTGGAAGAAATAGGTTAAGTACCTAGCTGTATCTCGAATTTGGGCGTGAGACATGAGGTTGCCCATCTGGAAAAGATGATGCCAGCTGAAGTTCTAGATACCGCCGTCAATAAGAGGGACAATATGAAATGCTACACAAGAAAAGGTGAAGAAATCCAGTTCTTTCTCCAGCACCCCACTGAAGATTCTAGTAGCCAAAGGTGCACACAATAATTAATAGTCTGCAGACTCATCTCTGGAGATGCTTTCTAATCAAAAAAGGACAGATGTAGGAAGAAGAAAGAGTTATATCTTTGTCCAGCCATTCATAGTGAGGGGAGTCAATCTCTTGCCAACCTTCATTGGTTTCTATGGGGCTTGGAGTAAGCCTTGTAATGTCTCAGTCTTCGGTGAGACTAAATAGGTTACGGTTATGAAACATTTAAGAAAACATTTATTTAAGCATTATTAGGAAAGACAAATATTTAAAAAGGAACAAGGAAATAAAGAAAAATATGGCCAACAAAGATTTAGAAAGCTAACACCATTATTACTTATATCCTAAAGAAAATAACGTACTTGTGAAACAAAAGTGTAAACATTTCAATGATCAGTTTTCTAAAAATGCAGTTATAAAGACAGAAAATGTAAATTTATCAAATTATGAAAGAACTTAAAGGTTAACTTAGAAGAGAAAACAAGAAGACATCAAACAAAACAGAACAAAAGGGAGAGTGTGGGTAAAGGTGCTTAGTGACCTGAATCCAATCCTAGAACTCATGTATAGGTGGAGGTGAGAATCTGAATAGTTGTCCCCTGATCACCACATATACAACTGTACAAAGTCTTAATGAACATGCATCCCAGCAATAGTCCCACAAACAACAATGGCTAGAAAGAAAAGAAATAGAAGAATGAACAAAAGGAGATATAAGAAAATTAAATTAGTCCAGAAAATCTACTAGTTAATCAACATGAGGTTAGAAAGAAAAAATTTAAATTCAAAAAGAAAAATTTTAAATACACAGGGAGACAATTGGACAAAAACTGTGAAAATTGAGGACACGAATGTTTGTGTTGAAAAAATTTACTCAGAACAATTAATTTGAGTAAAGAGTAAACGAATCTCTCACACTGTTCATGGATAATGATTTGTTATGGCTCTCTCGCACTTACAGTGTCCTGGGAAAAATCTCTAAGGTTGTTTCAGATGATTTTCAAAGGTATGTGGATAAAAAGCAGCCTCAGAGACAGAGATAGTATCATCCCCTGGAACACAGGTAAACTTTTGTCAATGGCTCTGAAAGTTAGAGGATCCCAACTGGAATATAAGGTCAGCATGCAAACTGCTCATGATAAAAGACTCAAGATCTCTAAGTTCAGGTAAACACTGTTTTAGCATGATCCATGTCCACAAAGTGGTCATGTGACTGCTAGATTCATTCTATTGTAGGTTGGAGCTGAAATTGTAGGCACATTGCTATGGATATTAAGTTACCCTTCATCATTGACACAGGGTCTCCTGCTATCTGTCTGAATCTATGTGGCAATGGCAGGATATTTTGTTAGTGTGATGTCTCCGGACCACTTGACAATTTTGGAATTTTGGCAAAGAAAATACTTAGATGTGAGTTTCAGAATTTTTAACAAGATTTAAAAAACATTTGTAAAAATCAATTCCAAAGATACCTATTTTATTGCTGAGTCAACCAAGCAATACACACAAACACACAGACACACACACACACACACACACACACACACACACACATGTACATATATAATAGTCTTCTACTTTATTGCCTTCCAATGTGAAGAAAACGAGAAATAAATGAGAAAAATATTTGTGGTGGTTGCAGATCAAGTAGAAGAAACTAAATTCAAAAGCAACTTTCAGCTGTGCATGGTGGATCACTCAGGAGGTAGAGAAAGGCTGTTAGTTCGAAGCCAGACTCGTCTATATAGTGAATGTTAAAATGGCCAAACTACACACTGAGACCATGTCTCAAACAACAGCAGCAACAAATAAACCACAACAACACCGAAGACAACTTTTCTCCAAGACCTCCAGTTGTTACCAGTTCTACTCTGGACAATAGATTCCCTTAACAATTCAGTTTAGTCTTGGCTTTGCCGAATTCAAGCATTAATAATACTTATTTTGTTTTATTACTTATCAGATAACAGTTGCTGAGCTGGGTATCCTTATGGAGAAAAAAAGAGAGGAAAGTGTGAACTGCTATGACAAAATAAGACTTGGAACTTTGCTTTGCTGTAAGATGAGCATAGAATACACTCCAAGTTAAGAAAGACTATAAATATCAAAGCCACTTAAACACTGGGAAACTCTCACAGCAAACGTCCACCATGGGAAACTTAGGTCTATGTATTTAAGAAGACAAGAGTTTTATATATCGAGCCTGAACCTGAGTGTCTTGCATGACCCATGTCTGAGTGTATGATTCCCTGCTTATGATGCTATTTTGAAGGCTGTTGAGCCTTCATGTGGTGGAATCTTCTTGGTAAAAGAGTAGTAGATGTATCTTTCAAAGGTAATGGTCTGTCAGACCTGGTCTTCCTTCTTTACTTTCTGTACATGAACTTGGGAAGAGCCTTGTGTGTAAGGTCATACCACCTCTGACAGTGACTCTCTGCTCTCTTTCCTATTGCAATTATATGTTTCTAAAAACAGGAACCCAAATCAGTACCTCCTTCCTTACAATGTGTCTGTCTGGCATCCTGTCATATGGATAAGAGAAGTACCTAATACCAAGAAGATTTTACAGTGAATTTGGCAGTCTTGCCTGAGTTTCACTGAGACAATGAAACACCAATTTGGAAACTATAAATGAGTCATTGACTAGTTAGCTGTTGAATGTGTTTATAATGATGATGCTTCTGGTATCGAAAAGGAGAATGAGAAACTGACATGAAAGCTAAGGAGTCAAGCCAAAGCAGAGCTTGAAAACTCTTAAAATTCAGAGCTTTCAAGCTAGCTCAGAGACTTTCTATCTCTAAGCATCCTTTTCTCAGTCCACATATTTTCCAGTACTTCCCCAGCTAAACATAGCTGGCATGTAGAGAAATATGGTTTCTGGAAATACTGTGGGCTTTCTGTCCTCAAGAGTGTTAAAGGCTATGTATACATATCTGAGAATCTGAGGAAAGGAAGAACTAGAACCTGTAAGGCTCCACTGTATATAGACACACGGTTCTACCTACTATAGGTGGAAGAATAGATACACAGCATAAATCAAGGGTGTTTTGATGGAGTTAAATTTAAGAAGGAAAGATGACATGACCTTATGAGCCAGCCCCTTTGAAAGATTACAAAGTACTTATTTTTTGTGGCTTTTATTTTATCATATCATGTATAATTGTTGATATATATATATATACAATGTTCTAGGACAGTGGAGCTTAAAGAATCAACATAAAAGATTGCCCTGTCCTCAGTTTAAAACACATGCCTTGGGGGCTGGAGAGGTGGCTCAGTGGTTAAGAGCACTGACTGCTCTTCCAGAGGTCCTGAGTTCAATTCCCAGCAACCACATGGTGGCTCACAACCATCTGTAATGAAATTTGATGCCCTCTTCTGGTGTGTCTGAGGACAGCTACAGTGTACTTATATATAATAAATAAATCTTTAAAAAAATAAAAAAAAAAAAACACATGCCTTAATCATTTCATCTCAAAATATATGCATCAATGAAAATTTAAAACTCCTTCATCTTTGATATCCTCATGTTCTTTTCATTAGCTCCAATGAATATTATGCTTTGTTAAATGTACGAATACATGGAAATTAATTTAATTTGCCTTTTGCAGTGTTAAAATACTGAGACAAAAGCAACTTAAGGGAGACCAGGCTCAAAATTGTAGACAAGAATGACAGAAGCTGGCTCAGTGAGGGGGTAGGGTGAAGGCCATCCAGACTCAGGACACACCTGCAGATGGCTGAGCCCCCAGAACAGCCTCTCAAGCGCTCTCCCACTACAGCCCATGGTAAGCCCTAAGGCGGCCACACACCCTCACCAGCTGCCTGGGAGGGAATACACACCCTGACCAGCTGCCTGGGAGGGAATACACACCCTGACCAGCTGCCTGGGAGGGAATGCCTGGAACTCTTGGAGGGCAGACAGGGTGGTACAGTCTAGGAGGTGTCCTTTCTGGCCCAGTAAAAGTACCGGGTGAGTGCCATCCAGACTCAGGACCTGCCTACAGATGTCTGAGCCTCCAGAACAGCCTTGCAAACTCTCTTCCACCTGAGCGTACAGGGAGTCAGCTATGCACCCCTACGGGCTGTCAGGGAGGGAATGCCTGGAGTCTCAGAGGGCAGATCTCATGGTGCATGCTGGGATTGGGTTCTTAACTGCCTAGAGAGATGGCTGAGTGACCACAATCAGGACTCAGGACCTGCCGCCACAGAGCATAGCTCCAAGAACAGCCTCTCAAGCGCTCTCCAGCAGAGCCCATGGAGACAGAAAGGAGTCAGTGCCTTCAGAATTCACCTTCTAGTCAGAAGAGCCAAACACTCAGAAGCAATCTCCTTCCTGAGCCCACGGGCCCTCAGACCCACAGGAGAGACAGGCTCCAGTCAGAGACAACAAGATTAGCTATAATCACAGATAACAAGATGGCAGGAGGCAAGCACAAGAACCTAAGTAATGGAAACCAAGACAACATGGCAACATCAGAACCCAGCTCTCCCACCATAAGTAGTGAATTGCCAAACATACCAGAAAAACAAGGCTTAGACTTGAAATCATACTTCTAGATGATGATAGAGATCTTTGAGAAGCACATGAATTAAACAATTACAAGAGAACACACGTAAACGAATAGAAACCCTTAAAAAGGAAATACAAAAGTAACTCAAAGAACTACAAGAACACACACACACACACACACAAACAAACAAAAAAAAAAAAAAAAACAAATGAAGGAATTGAAAACAAAAATATACACATTAAAATCACAAAAAGAGACAAACCTGGAGATAAGAAAAAAATAGAAGTCACAGATGCCAGCATCACCCAGAGACTACAAGAGATGGAGAGAGAATCTCAGGGACAGAAGACAAGACAGAAAATATTGACACAACAGTCAGAGAAAATGCAAAAAACAAAAAGCTCCTAACCCAAAATGTACAGGAGATTCAAGAGTTAAACAAAAATGACACCACTAAATACCCAAACTCATTGGATGCAATGAAAGCAGTACTAAGAAGATAACTCATAGCTCTGAGTGCTTCCAAAAAGAAACTGGAGAAAGCTTATACTAGCAGCTTGACAGCACAGCTGAATGCTCTAGAAGAAAAAGAAGCAGATATACCCATGAGGAGTAGAAGGCAGGAAATAATCAAACTCAGAGCAGAAATCAACCACATAAAGACACAAAGAACTATACAAAAAATTAACAAAACCAAGAGCTGGTTCTTTGAGAAGATCAACAAGACCAAAAAACCCCTAGCCAGACGAACTAGAAGGCACAGAGAGACAGCCTCTTCAACAAATGGTATTGGTTCAGTTGGCAGTCAGCATGCAGAAAAATGCAAATTTATTTTTTCCTATATCCTTGTACAAACTTCAAGTGCAAATGGATCAAAGACCTCCATATAGAACCAGGAATCCTGAAGCTAATAGAAGAGAAAGTGAGGAAGAGCTTAGAACATGTAGGCACAGGGGAAATTTTCCTGTATAGAACACCAATGGCTTATGCTCTAAGATCAAGAACTGACAAATGGGACCTCATGAAATTGCAAATCTTTTGTACGGGTAAGGACACTGTCAAGAAGACAAAATTGTAGCCAGCTGATTGGAAAAGTATGTTTACCAATCCTACATCTGATAGAGGGCTAATATCAAATATATAAAGCACTCAAGGACCTAGACTCTAGAGAATCAAAAAATCTTATTAAATATGGATTACAGAGCTAAACAAAATATTATCAACAGAGGAATATTGAATGGCTGAGAAGCACCTAAAAAAATGTTCAACATCTCTGGTCATCAGGGAAATGCAAATCAAATCAACCCTGAGATTCCCCCTCACACCAGTCAGAATGGCTTAGATAAAAAATTTAGGTGATTTCAGATTCTGGTGTTGATGTGGAGAAAGAGGAACAGTCCTTTTCTGTTGGTGGGGTTGTAAGCTGGTACAACCACTCTGGAAATCGATTTGGCGGTTCCTCAGAAAACTGAAAATAGTACTACCTGAAAACCCAGCTATTCTACTCCTGAGCATATACCCCAAAGATGCTCCAACATATAACAAGGACACATGCTCCACCATGTTTTTAGCAGCCTTATTTATAATAGCCAGTAGCTAGAAAAAAACTCAGATGTCCTTCAACTTAGAAATGGATACAGAAAGTTTGGTACATTTACACAATGAAGCACTACTCAGCTATTAGAAACACTGACTTCATGAAATTCCTAGGCAAATGGATGGAAGTAGAGACTATCATCCTGGGTGAGGTAACCCAGTCACAAAAGAACACACATGGCATGCACTCACTGATAAGGGGATTTTAGCCCCAGAAAACGATGGATACCCAAGAAACAATTAACAGACATTATGAAGCTCAAAAAGAAGAAGGCCAAAATGGGGATGCCTCAGTCCTTCTTAGAATGGAGCACAGATCACTCATAGGAAACAATTCAAGGTCAAATAGACATGCAGCCACCAAATCCAAGCACTATAGCTGATGTCAAGAGGTACCTACTGGCAGGAACCAGATTGAGATGACTCCTCAGGGACAATGTCAGAGTCATATAGATACAGGTGAGCATACTTGGAGCTAACCATCAGACTGAACATGGGGACCCCAGTGAAAGTTCTAAAGGACTTAAGTGAAGGACTTAAGGAGCTGAAAGGGGTTGCAACCTCATGGGAAGGTAGCAACATTATCAACCAACCAAACCCTCCAAAACTCCCATGGACTAAAACACCAACCTCTGAGCACACATTGAGAGACCTATAGATCCAGTTGCATATGTAGCTGAAGATACTATGTGTTCCCAATGTAGGGAGACGCCAAGGCTATGGGGTGGAGAGGGTGATTAGGTGGGGGTGCATCTTCGTGAAGGCAAATGGAATGGCAGGGGGGATTGCAGCAAGGCAGGGCAAAGGGATAACATCTCAAATGTAAATTCAGAGTATCTAATAAAAAATGAGAAAACAAAAAAGAATGACAGAGAAAACAAAGCAGCAGGGCCTGAGGCAGCTGTCACCTTTTGTCCATAGTGAGAAAGCAGAAAAGGATGGAAAATTGTTGCTAGGATCCCAGCCAGACAATAAAGTTCCCTGCAGTGGGAGTCTTCACACCTCAATTAAAAACATTAAGGACACTGAGTCTTTTCTCTAGGTAATTTCAGATCCCACCAAGTAGACAATTAGACATCATAGTAAATCACCCCATGACCATATTCAGGGACAATAATAGTAAACAGGTATCAGGGTATAAAGACACAGTCACTGTTCTCCGGCCTGCTTCCTCAGTTCAGTCCAGTGTTCTGTACCACCTGCTTTTATGGAAATATTTCATTACAAGTATCTCCCTTCTAAAAAATTATAATTTCTTATTTACTGTGTAAAGTGTGTGTGTGTGTGTGTGTGTGTGTGTGTGTGTGTGTGTGTTGAGAGGGAGTTTAGATGAAAACTTGCAGGAGGTTTGCTTGCTTCTCCTTCCATGCAGATTCTGAGGATTGAACCCTGGCTGTCAGGATGTGGTAACAATTTCCATCACCAGATATGCTACCTTATCGGTCCTCAATCTTCTTGACATTCTCTCTCCCGTTTTTGTTCCTCTTTAGGCCTTTTCTCAGACTTCATATTTTCCCTGCAAAGAATCTAACCTCATAATTTTGCCTGTTCCTATAAAGTAAATTGGATGTTTATTACAAGAGAAGAAATAAAGTAACTCACCTCCGTGGTCTGCAACTGGTTATTTCTCTTACTCATACTGTGTTCTATAAGTCAAAACTAGCTCTGTTTAAATCCTTTGGGAGGCATACATGAATCCGCCAACAAACATTGCAATTCAAAATGAATTTCTGCAAGCAATGATAAGAATTCTGCTTTATCAGGATGAAATTGAGAAGATACTGACAGGAACTCTGAAGAAGATTAATGAAAAATATAAAATAAGATTAGCCCAGGAGAAAATTAATATTTTTCCTGGCACCTTTATCATTGTAAAATAACAGAAATCATTGGGAAAGCACCAATAAACACTGAAAAGGACATGGTGCTTAGAACACTGGGAATGTGGAAATGCTCAGTCATTAGTACCAAAGACAGCAGAACATAAATGACCACCAACAAATATTTATCATCTACCTATTATCTATATGTATTGATCACCTATTATCTATGTGTTGTCTGTCTATCCAGCTATCTATCTATCTATCTATCTATCTATCTATCTATCTATCTATCTATGTATCTATGTATCTATGTATCTATGTATCTATCTATCTATGTATCTATCTATCTATCTATCTATCCATGTATCTACCTATCTATCTATCTATGTATCTATCTATGTATCCATCCATCCATTCATCCATCCATACATCCATCCATCCATCCATCCATCCATCCATCTATCTATCTATCTATCTATCTATCTATCTATCTATCTATCTATCATTAATCTTTTGCAAGCGTCTCATGTGTTTCAGGCTGTTCTAGAATCTCCTGTGTATCTGAGGATAATTTTGAACTTTTGCCTCTCCTGCCTACCTTTTGAATGTTAAAATTACAAACTTGCATCATCATGTTATGTTTTTTATTTTGTTTGTTGTAGTCTGTTAGTCAGGCACTTAACCAAATTCTACATCCATGTCTCCATGTATATTTCTTTAATTTACATTGCATTTTTATCTTGCAAATAACCTCTAAATTGTACCCAGATTGGAGTACAGATTGTACAGCATAGTAAACGTAGTCTAGGATGACCTTGAACTCAAAATTCTTCTGTCTTAGCATTTTTACCTGGATGATAGGCACGTACCATCACACCGACCCCCCCAATCTTCTTTTCCATATTATTTTACTTTGATTTTTGTAACATTATTGTGCTAGAAGGCATATATTTAAAACACATTCCATAGCTAAGTAAAGCCAAGTTCATCATACTTTATTTTAACTAAATACTTCATTATCAAAACTCAATCAAATGTGCGAAAACTTACAACTTAGAGGAAGCCTAGGATCTCACGTGTGCAGCGCAGTAGAGCGATGTCAGAGAGATCCCTCACCCTGCCTCCAGCAGTGCCTGATGGCTGAGCATGGGGAGAGCCAGTCCTACCTCTTGCTGGCTACCACAAGCAAGTAAATTCTGATCCTCGCCTGGGCAAAATGAAAGAGCTGACCTGGTGGCATGGGGTATAGGCAAACTGGTAGGCCGAATGACACAGTTGTCACCCAGGCTCAGGTGTTGGCCCACCTCAACATCAACCTCCTTTGTCTGTGAACGGCTGTCCAGCAGAACCAAAGCTACAGTCTTCAGGACAACAACAAAACATCTGAGAAGAACTCCCATCAGGATCTAGTGCTGATAGTATAAGCAAAATCCGGAGGGCTTGAACCACGCCAAGGGCACATTCCTATGAACATTTGTAAGTAAATCTATT
The DNA here is from genome assembly GCF_963924665.1 of Micromys minutus. Classification (NCBI taxonomy): domain Eukaryota; kingdom Metazoa; phylum Chordata; class Mammalia; order Rodentia; family Muridae; genus Micromys; species Micromys minutus. The sequence continues at coordinate 52,209,785 of NC_137953.1, forward strand.
TATAGTCAAACACACCATGGCACACTGTAGATTCCACAGTGCTATTATCATTTTATTATCATTTTAAATTTTTATCTTTCTTCTTGTTTATTTTTGTTTATTTGGTGGAGGGGAGGTTACAAGGGCTATACGGAGGGACAGGAAATGAGTAGGGTTGGGGTGCATTATGTGCAGTTCACACACTGTCAATAAAAAGTTTAAAAAACTTAAAATAAAAGCCAAGAAGGAGGAGGAGGAAGAGGAGGAGGAGGAGGACAAGGAGGAAGAGGAGCAGCAGCAGCAGCAACAACATAGGAGCAAAATTGTTAAAAGAAAAAGTCCAGTCAGAAAAATCAATACCTTCCACAAGCAGTACTTGCCTGACATTTTGCTAAGTGTTACAGACACAGTGTTGGAATGTTTTCTTTTCCTAGATATCAACTGACAGAAACAAATACTTGCGCTAACTATTTAATTTTCACATACAACTAATTCTGTAAAATTCAACAAAGAAAAGAAAAAGGCCAGTGGATTCCATTCACTTTTAGTTGGCTGTCCTTCAGAACGGGCCTCAGGCAATGCCCCTGGCAGCATCTCTGTCATTTAAACTTTATCTTGGCTATTATTGCACCCTAGCCAAGAAGGTGTGTTTATATTTTTCGTCAAGCCTTATTACTTTTGAAGCATGAAGGATGCTTTAGGAGTTACAATGACGATCTGTCTACAAAGGGATGGCCTGGCTTAGTGCTAAGCTTTTCAGTTCCACTTAAGCTTCTGGTATTACTGTGTCTTTATAATGCAAATTTTTCTACTACAGAAGGATTTTTCTGGTTCTGGGAACTTTCCTGGTGAGGGAAATCGAAATAGCTCATGTGCAATTATCTCAGATGGTTCTGCACATTATCTGGATATCTCAAAGCAGTAGTGAAATCAGTATGTCTCTGCCAAGTATCTAAATCATGCTTTGCATCAGCCAATCAACCAGTGGTCTAAAACAATGTACGTTGAGCTTGTTTGTCTCTGAAATTGAGGATACTTACTTATCATCTCTTCAGAAAGGGAAACATGCAAAACATTGAATTGCCTTTGCGCACTTTTGAAAAATATGTTTTTTTTTTTTTCTTCTTTTTTTCTTTTGCACTTTACCCAAATCATAGTCTAACATGTAAGTTTTCATTTTATTTTATTGGGAATTTATAACAATGAATTCTCAGATAATCAGTTTACTGATAAACTTGAAAAAAAGCTATAGGATGGAAGAAAAAGGTCAAGTTGTTAAAATAACAGAAAGGATAGCAAGCCCAGCAGAATACTGAAAGGAAGGGCCCGATGAACCACTGGAAATCTTACCCTCCCTTGCCCATCTAACAGTTCACCAGTTACTTCTGGGTGTGTGGATGGTATACATGCTGAATATATAATCAGCAAAATTATAGTTTGCAATTTTTGGTACTTTAGATGTCCAGGACCTATTATCCCTAAAAGGGCATTTGTGTTCATTATTTTTCAGAGAACTCAAAGTTCTCTGAGATTCAAAGAGTGCTATTGTCGATTTTTAGTTATTAGAGACACATAGAACAAAAACTGATAAGATATGAATTAAAGCTACAGTGAAGCCATCATTCTGACAAGTAGCAAAACTCTCTGTGGTGTTAGAATACTTGGAAAAGAAATTCAAAGATCATTTTTGTGTGAGAAAATGCCAGGACCCCTTTCAGGAGGAGACAGTGTGTGGTCTGAGTAAGGGGTGGGTCTTATGTTTGCATGCCTAACCCACTGGGGTGGCATTGTTAGGGTAAGGTGACTTGGAGGAGTCTTTGTGGCCTTGTTGGATAAACTTGACACTATGGGGTGGGCTTTAAGTTCTTAGATGCTCAAGTTAGGCATAAGTGTGGCAACCACTTGTGCTGTTTGTGAACAAGATGTAAAACTCTCAGCTCCTATTATAGTAAGTTATCCTTCTGCTTGCTGCCCTGCTTCCCCCTTAGTGATAATGGGGGAGGGGATGAAAGAAATCTCTGAAACTCTAAGCCAACCTCAGTTAAATGTTTTCTTTCTCAGAGCTGCTGCCTCCATAGTGTATCTTTACAGCGATAGAAACCGGAAGACAGACCGCATATGGAAAATTTCATGTGATGTTTGACCCTGAAGAATAAGTTCAGTTCATACATTTACTTTTTGTCCTATGAGCAAAACCAGCGTGTGCCAGTGGCTGGCATGTTTGAGGACAGGGAAGGTGAGGGTTACGGAGGGATTGGATGACTGAGGAATGGCTGAGAGTAAGAAAGTGTCACAATGGTATTTTAAATTGAACAGTGGTTTCTTTAACATCTAGTTGTGGGTCACTAGATACATTTCTATCTTTCTGGCCCTAAATTTCCTTATTTGCAAAATACATATTATTTTAGTTTTTTGGAACTATGCTAGCAGATTACCTCAAAGTCATAAGTAAATTGCACGACAGTTCTGCAGATTAGGATCAGAAAACCAGTGTCGGCTGGGCCTTGCTCCTCTGACGTTGGCAGCAGGATCCCATCTTCCTCTTTCAGGGCGTCCAGTCTTGGCTGTCCATCTCGGCTTTTCCATGGATTGGAGCTGTACAGTCCATGTGCTTTTGGCTTGCACGGCCAAGTGTCTGTGCAGAACTCTTAACACGGCCAGATTCTTCTATTGGCCAAGGGTCTACTCCATTCCAGCACAACAGTATAACTAAATACTCTATACCAGCACAACAGTATAACTAACTACTCCATACCAGCACAACAGTATAATTACTTATATCTACAGTGGCCTTATAAATTGTCAATGTTATCTCTTCTGAGATTTAGTCTATTGCAGAAACAGTATTTTCTACTAATTTTATTATGTTGTTAACATTCAAATAAGACCATGCCTCATAATCTACCTGTGCTATACAGTATAGACTGCCATGAAAATTTATCTCCCTTCAATTCTACTCTAGAGGGTTTCACCAATATACTTTTCCGAGACAAAAAGCTTCGCACAAACATTACATTTAAAGCAAAATATGAAGTATTATTACTTTCCAGCTAAATATATGAGATTATTGGTGATTGCAAATGCATTTCAGTAGAGAGCTGTGGTTTCCTACTTGCCTGTAGGGATGCAGTTAATGAGAGTGAATATCGATTGGATGTGTGCTACGTGCTGAGCATGGTTATACAGGAACTGAGAATTAACTGTCAGACGTGGATGTGACCTTGCTAGTTGCTACAGACGAGGACAGTGAGACACAGAGATGCTGCGTGCCCTGTACAGGTCAGATGAGCAGGAAGAGGCAGAGCCTGCATCCAGGCAGAGTCAGAGCGGTGTCAGACGGCACTGTCACATGCTTCCTCAGTGTTCACTGGCAGGAAGGAGACCAATATGGACAGAGCTCTTTCCACTTTGTCACTCTCAGTTGCCCTAATTTTTCCTGAAATTATAAAAAAATTCACCATGCCTCCAGGGACAAATTACATGCCTAAATAAACTCACAGTGTCTCAACTCAGACAGCTACATTTTATATCTAAAATTCATGTCATGAAATTTAACCTAATACACATAGTTTATTACACAATAATAAAAAAATGTAAGTTAAAAACTGGAGTTTTTAACTTTTAACTTTTCTTTAACCCAAAGAATTAAGGTTGAAAACAAAGACACCCAAAACCCTATATCATGATGGTAGTAATTTTCATAGGCTATGTGAAATGCAAGTTGTCATCATGGGTTGAAGGTTATTTGTGCCTGGGGTTTAAGGAGAGCCTGCCGTGCCCACCTTCTGTGTCCCGCTTCTTGTTCTTTGGCTACTCAGTAGCCACTTTATCCTCTGTAAGTCACATGGAAGGGTGTGAGGTGTTTGTCATCTAACTGCTTGAGGTTTGCACTTTATGTTCTGAAACTGAAAGTTTTAGGTTGTGAAAGCTGAGAAACAGGTATACTTTCTCTGTCCCTGTTTCAGTGTAGGATAAGTATTAACTGAATATTTGGAGAACACTAAATAATAAACATTAATAATTTTAAAGTATTAATTTTTTTAAGAAAAACATCTGTTTCTCTAACCATACAACTTTAGAGAAACATTTGTTTTTTTAGGAGCTGAGAATTTTCTGGACAGTTTTTCTTAGTTTCTATATTGCTAATCTAGTATATTTTATATCAAAAATAAAACTAAAGAACAAAATGCTTTCTGTAAAATAAATATGGCACTTTGTTACATGTCTTTTATGAGTTTACCATTCATTGAAGAAATACATATTGAGTAAGTGCTTAGTTTATGTTTGTAGATTTCTCTGTTAATATGTTTTTTTTTTTTTAAGATACAATGGAACTATTAGAAATACTGTTTCTTTCGTTAATCTGTATGGTTATTTACAACTTACTAGTAACATTTTGGAAACATACTCCAAATGTATTTTCTAAGATTTAGCTTTAAATACAGTAAGCACAAATTTTGTTAAATGCTATTTGTTCTATTATTTACAAATACCATTGTGAAAGTTTAGATAAGATTGAGGTGTAATGCATGAAAGTAGTTGATACATCAAATTCCAATTGTATTCAATATTGTTTTAGCAAATTATTTCATTTCAATCCAGGTTTCTACCCTGCTTTTGAACATTTAGTTCCCAGATAAAAGACACAGCCTTTAAATTTATAATAAAACTCAATCAGTATAAGAGCTGAGAAGACACCTATCCTTTATGCTTTTGTGTCTGTTTCCCAGGCAAAATACCATTATATAATTTGCTCTTTCATCTGGGCTGTTCTTAACTCCAATTAGCCAACCCACATCGCCATTATTTTAAGATTCTTACCCCATGGTGTCTTCTCCTCTATTCTCCCTTTTCTTCCCCCACCTCATGGTTCTCATTCAACCCCAAGCCCAGGAACCCTAAAGCACACCCATGCCTCTTCTGCCCAGCTTTTGGCTGTCAGCATACTTATTGATCAATCAGAGATAACTTGGAGGCAAAGTCACATAGCATCACCTGTGTCTACATGTGGTCTCTGGGAACAATCAGTATTTAGCATAGCAAAAGACTAAACCTCAACAATTTCCCTTTTTTGTCTAATTTAAAGTTTTTTTCTTTTATTATAAAAAACATATGGCATGGACAATTATAAAATAATTATGGAAGTTATTAAGTATGGGATATATTTTAAAAGTCCAGTTTGTTTGTTTATGGCAACTTTGGTAAGGTTTTTACATCTATCCTATCTTAATGAGTTTAGAATTTTGTTTCTAAATCATCTATTATCTTAACCTGTATTATCATAATAAAATCATCTTTTTAGACCTAGAACATGTTCTTAAATATAAAACAACTTAAGTTTAATTGTGAAGCTATAACTATCCAGTCTTCAACACCTTCAGAGACCCATCAAAGAACAGCTCTTATTATTTTTATGCAGAAAGCATAAAAATGTAGCTTCCAAAATTAAGGAAATAACAGAGACAGCTGACTACCTGGACAGCCCCCAATATTCTCTGTAATGTTGGAGCGTCTGTCTTCAGCCTTTTGGCTCAGAACATCTGACAGACTTTAAGCAAAGTGGGAATTATGAATGACTCAGCTTACCCCGTCTTGGCAGAGGTTAGCAAGCAACTATTTTGTGTCCTTTTGGGTCGACTTTTGCCTGCACATTGTTAGGACATTTGTTCCTTTGCCCAGTGACTCACGTGTAGGTTACTGATGCTCATCGTTGTCTTTGAAGTGGAATGGCGATACTGTCAGGAAGAAATTTGTCTCATAATCAAAAGGTCTTTTAATAATAAAATGATTTTAAATGCCATATTCGGTGGAACTTTGATACTTTTAAAGACCATCTATATGCTCATAGCATATCTGAATTGTTAAACAGTATTTAGTTTTAGCAAGAAATTATTAGATTAACTGTGTAAACATTCTGTTGTAACTTGTTTTCAACTACCTTCTGTTTACCTAAGAAAATAGAAAGGAAAAAGGGAAATCTGAGTGAGTCTAAAATTTTAAATTTAGTTTCCTCCCTCTCTAAAACTAAAATTTCTTGTAAATCAATGCCTAAAATGACAGTATTTCTATTATTCATAAAATAACCAAAACCATTCACTCCAAGACTGGATGTTGGCCTTATTATAATTGCTTCCTCCTGAATGGGGCAACGTATTTCTGTGTGGGGACCTAAAAGAGAATTGGACTAATGGTTAAGTCAAAATAAACTTAGCTGGCAACATTTGTTGTCCAGTCTCTTTGTGCTGAGAAAGTTTAGGGCTTAATTGAAATTCTAACTGGAACCATCTGAAGCCTGTATGACTTGAGGTTATTGGGAATTAGCCCTTTATAAAGTTGATCTTGAAACAGGTCTCTGGAAACAGCCTCAGCTGAGGCAGGATCAGGCAGGAATCTGGAATAGCGGTAATTTCACATCCCTGAGGTTGAATCTTGTCAGCATTGCTTTTTTGGTGTTTCATTTTGTAACATATAAACATTACAACCAATATTTAGTTCTATAAAGATAGTTTGTATGAACCGAGTTAGCAGCCTATTTTTTATTTAGTTCACCTCTATTTTGACCTCTCTCATAGAGGATTTTCAATACCATTACTATGAAACTTATGACCACATTCAGTTTGATAATAAAAATTATTTAAAACAGTTTTAAAAATTTAAACTAATGATTATTTATTGATAGTTGTGTGTGTGTGTGTGTGTGTGTGTGAGAGTGTGTGTGTGTGTGTTTAGCCCAGGCTGACTTGAAATTGCTCTGCATATTACGCTCACCTTACAGTCATAAGAACCTATCTGTCCCTGCCTGCCTGCCTGTTTTCCAAGGATTGAGATCAAAAGCCTAGATTTATTTATTTATCTGAGTTCCCTTGAAAACATCTCAGTTTTTATTTTTCTCCTTTCTTGAGAGATTAATCTCTCTGTGGATAAATATATCCACCTTCTCTTTACATAAGTTAATTTAATATCCTTTAATACTTAACTTTATTTAAGCTCTTTTTTTACTTTATAAGCCTTTCTCTAGCTGTCATCTGTGTACCGTGCGATAGGACAAGCAGCCCCAGTCTTCTCCTGGAGCCCAGTTGAAGGAACCAGAGTTTTAGGTAATGTTGACATCTTAATTTATTTTATTCCCTGACATTTTTTATTTTGGGAGGCATAGAGACTTAGTTTTTGCTCTCTGAGCAGCAAGCAAGACTTTGCCTGCTTTATTGCATAGCAGGGGCTTTTAGCATCTGCACAATTAAGCTACATCTAAAAGGCAGTGCACAGCAGCATTTGGGAAGCTCAAACCTAGGCTGGGGTTTGAGCTGCTGTATAAGATGTTGTTTGGTTTGGTTTGGGGAGGTGTAGCTGTGTCTCATGCTATGAATCCCAGAATCATGTGCACCAAAATTATATATATATATATATATATATATATATATATATATATATATATATATATATATATATATAGTATATATATAATATACATATATACATACATTTATAATATATATATTACACATATATTATATATATACATACATATACATAGGCCCTAGTTCTGAGCCCTGTATGGTTTGGGGAAAATTGGACTTTGTTAAGATACCAATTCTCTCCACCTCACCTCGGTGGTATTTTTCTACCCTAAATACTATATATCTTGATTTTAGTTATAAAAAGATGAATAGATCTAAACACCAAATATTTTAAAAATATTACTTTATTTACTCTAGAAACAATATTGAACTAATGTTCAGACTTCAGAATTATTTGAACGTATATACAAATGAACATGTATAAATACTCTGAGAATCAAAGTTTTGTCAGTACATGTGACTTCTAGAGTAACTCTTAGAAATGGGATGCACTCTTCTGGTTCAAGGCGCATTGGGAGCTGCAGGTTACCGAGCAGACATGGCCAAGTCCAAGAACCACACCACACAACCAGTCAGACAAATGGCACAGAAATGGCATCAAGAAACCCCAGTCACAAAGATAGGAATCTCTTAAGGGTGTTGTCCCCAGATTCCTGAGGAACATGAGCTTTGCCAAGAAGCAGAACAAGAAAGGTCTGAAGAAGATGCAGGCCAGCAATGCAAAGGCAGTGAGCGCATGCGCAGAGGCCATCAAGGCCCTTGTGAAGCCTGAGGCCATCAAGTCAAAGATGTTAAAGGTCTCCAGCTGCAAACTCAGCCGTCTGGCTTTCATCCATCTCCTCAAGCTTGGGAAGTGGATTTGAAGCTACATGACCAAGGGTTGTAGGCTCTGCCAACCAAAGCCCAAGGTTCAGACCAAGGCAGAGGTCAAAGCTCCAGCTAAGGCCCAGGCTTCGGCTCCAGCTCAGGCTCCCAAAGGTGCCCAGGCCCCTGTGAAGGCTCCATAGAAAAGGCTCCTGTCAAAGTGCAAACAGATGGACTGCGGTGACACATCCACCTACACACTAGTGCAGATGACCAGTGTCCTATGCTGTTTTTACAAATAAATGTGAGACAAGGAAAAAAAAAAAGAAAAAAGAAAAGAAAAGAAAATGGGAGGCACAACAAAGCTTAGTTTCCGAACATGTTATCTTCCAGTGGAAGTGTTTGCTGTTTTGATAATTTACTATTAGTTCTTTGTGCAAGTTGGAGGAAAATCGTGACACATCTGCATTTTGCTTAAACTCCATGAAAAACTGCTGAGATTAATATAATTAACACGCTCCTGTTACAGATGAGGACATTGTGAGATGACAAATAGCTTTTCAGTGCACGCAAACCAGTTGACGGAGAGGCCAGGATCCACATGTTGGACCAAAGCCTGAACCTTCCAACCACACAGTATTCTAAAAGACACTTAGACTGCTTACAAATTTCAATCACTTCAGGAAAGCTTTTATTTTATTTTATTTTTCTGATAACTAAAAAGCAAACCACAGTGCTAAAGGAAGAAAGGTGTTTGTTCCAAAGTCAGAGACCTAGGCTGTGTATTCAGGGAGCCCGAGTACTGGAAATCTATGAACCATACTTTCTCTACTGTTCAAGGTTTTTTCTTATGTCATGTAGTCCCTTATACAGGCAGAGTGTGAAGTGAGGTTAAAAAAAAGAAAGATGTTCATGACATAAGGGTAGGGCTGGATAGACTGGACAGTAAGGAGGAGTTATGCCTCAATCAGTCTAGTCTAAGAAGTCTGCAGCCTTCTCACATGGATGAGTGGATACATATCCTCGGCATGCTATTAAGTTAAATCTACTTGAAGGGGACTGAAGGATTTCTCAAGAAGGTTTTAAAATTGTACTCTTTGAAGCCACCGGACTTCTTTAAACATTTACTGAATATTTAGATACAGAAGGAATTATTTCGGGATTCCATCCATCCATTAGAAAGGATCAAGAAACAAAAGTATAGTCCTCACAAGACTTTTCCCCACTGGCCTTTGTTTAGTCATTTTCATTCATAGAAACACTTCAAAAACATGTACTAAGGCATATAAGAGAGTTTGTGCTGAGATTTCAGAAGTAACAGCTGGAGCAGCATTGGCTGCTGACTGAGGAGGCAGGAGGACAGATGGAGAGGGCTCTTGGGATTACGTGGCCGTACAGGGGGGAGGTGAGTAGTCGGGTCAAAGGACAGATACCGAGTAGCCGGACGAACAGTGCTCTGGGATAGGAAATGTGTTCTTATCTACTTTGGTATAATGTGAAAGGCTCAAGAGCAATGGTGCCTTGTGAAACTGGTATCATCTAAAGATTTTTCTTTGGCAGAACCTGTAAAGGACTAGCTTTGGCAAATAGTTCATTTGTGCACCAACTCTTAGGTGTCTTTATATGATCTTGTTTACATTGGTCTATCAGGTAGGAATCTGATTCTTCACATTAGTATCAGTTGCGGAGGCACGCACTGATTCCTGTAAGTGGAGATGTTCAGTGGAAATACTAGGTTTCAGTGTAATTTGGTTCAAGATCTTAAACAGTGCAATCAGGACCAAGAATCCTTACCAATAAGCAAAATAGACAGGTGGTAGCCAGAGATTCACTTTACCTGCCTATCTATACTCTACCAAAATTAGAGTCTTTTCCTAATCCTGCACTTAACATATGCTGGATTTACTCAGAAGAGCCAACCTTGGGAAATGTACTAATTTATACTAAACCACTGTGCCTAGTAACAGTTATTGTCTGTACACCAATAAAAAAAAGATGTACTTATGTGGTCAGGAACCTCTAGCTGGTAGAGTCTGTATAGCAGAAAAGAAAGTGTTGGACCATCGGGGAATCACCACTGCTGTTATGGACTTATTTCTATATCTACTTCATGCTCCTAAGAGCCCTCATCTGAAAAAATGTATCTAAACTTTTCATTTTTATACACAGTGAAGATGAAAATAATAAACCACATTTGTCATTTGGCTACTACCTGCCAGTTTGCTAGGCATTTAATATATGTTCTGTCATTTAAATCCTATAGCAACCTTATCATTATTAGCATTTTGCAAATCAAGAGATCAAGTTCATAGAGGTTAAGCTGCTCAGGCTACACAGAGAGCAAACTTGACTGGAAAAATTTTATCCTATATGGTAATAGTTACTATGCCATTTTAATTTCTTCAAAATATATTTGTGCATATAATTTTGTTATTAAAATTCTGGGTATGCAGTAATAGAAATTTTAACAATTATGAGCAATATGGGTGCAGTCATGCATGGGGTAATAGCATACTAATGACTGACATTTGACCATAAGTGTCACATTCTACACATGTCTCCATTCTCCACAGCAGCCGGCATCTTTCAAGGCTATAAATCCAACTAGGCCATTCTCTAGTTAAAAAACTTCATAGACTCTTCAACTTTCACTAAAATTAAAGCTGAAACATGGTGTCATGGCCTGGAAGGCTCAGGTTCTCTCACCATCCTCCACCCCCCTCCTTGCAGCCCTTCTCTTTTGCCTTATTTTGAAACACCAAGGTCTTTATTCCCAGGGGGGGAAAAAGTATAGCTACAAGACAGGGATGTGCCTGCCTTTATCGCCTTCTAGACATTTTCTTCACTTTGCAGAACTATTCCTGACACTTTAATGACTCAGTATCAACAGCCTGGGTTTTATTACAGCTGTTGAATTCCTGAAAATATTTAAAGCTTTCTATAGCAGTGCCAAAGATGAAACAAACTATGTCGTGGATGCAATCTTCCCTATTGAAGATCTGCAATTAATTTATTATCTGAATATGAATAGGCCAGATGTGGTATTATTAGGCCCCCTTTTTCCTTTTCCTTTCTTCCTATAAAAATGAATCTTTTCACTCCTCACTAATTCGAGGATGCATTCTGTAGCTGAGATGGAGAAATGCTACCAACTCACAGTTAATTAGTGAGTCTCTGCCTCCCATTCCAGGATCATATAAAATACTATTTCTTTATGAGTAGGATCATTTGGAGTAGGATAAATCAACATTCCAGTGTTTTATATGAGGTTATAAAATTATCTAGTTTTGATTGAGTCCTCAATACCCAAAGGAAAGGAAAGGAAAGGAAATATTGAGTCCCTATTTCCTGTCAGTCACTTAGTACTTGTGCTGTATTGTGGGGTGGTGTACGTTTGATACACACCAGGGTTGAATGGGTAGAATAATCTTCATCGAGGAATTAGATGCCTCTATTAGACTCATTGGTGGGCATGACTAAGAGTATTTTCCTTTCCTTTTTTTCAATGTTATTGAATATTTCTCTGTATTTACATTTCAAATGTTATACCCTTTTCTCCCATTCCCCTCCCTCTTCCCCCTCAACTTGCTTCCATGAAGATGCTCCCTCTCCCAATCACCCTCTCCACCTCAGTGCCTTGGCTGATGATGATGTTGTTCTTCCCATAAGGTTGCAAATCTTTCAGCTCCTCAGTTCTTTCTCTAGCTCCTTCATTGGGGTCCCCATGTTCAGTCTGATGTTTAGCTGCATCCATCCTCATCTGTATCTGTATGACTCTTGGAGAGCCTCTGAGGAGACATCCATGTCTGGTTCCTGCCCATAAACACTTCTTGGTATCAGTAATGGTGCTTGGGTTTGGTGGCTGCATATGGGGTGGTTCTCCAGGTGAGGCAGTCTCTGTAGTTCTCTCTTCAATCCCCGATCCTCTATTTGACCTTGTATTTCCTTTCCTGTTTTGTTCTCCCTTCCAAGAAGGACCGAGGCATCCACATTTTGGTCTTTCTTCTTTTTGAGCTTCATAAGTTCTGTGAACGGTTTTTTGGGTATTCTGAGCTTTTTTTTTTTTTTTTTTTTTGGGCGGGGGGTCTAATATCCGCTTATAAGTGAGTACATACCATGAGTGCTATTTTTGTGACTGAGTTTTCTCACTCAGGATGATAGCTTCATGTTCCATCCATTTGCCTATGGCTTTTATGAACTCATTGTTTTAATAGCTGAGTAGTACTCCATTGTGTATATGTACCACAATTTCTGTATCCATTCATCTGTTGAAGGACATCTGTGTTTTTTCCAGTTTTTGGCTGTTATAAATAAGCCTGCTATTAACATTGTTGAGCATGTGTCTTTGTTAGATTTTGGAGCTCCTTTAGGGTATATGCCCAGGAGTGGCTGGTAGTAGCACTATGTCCAATTTTCAGAGGAACTGCCAGAATGATTTTCAGAGTGGTTGTACCAGTTTACAACCCCACCAACAGTGAACAGTGGAGGAGTGTTCCTCTTTCTCCACATCCTCACTAGCATCTGCTGTCACCTGAGGTTTTTTCCTTAGCCATACTAACTGATATGAGGTGAAATCTCAGGGTTGTTTTGATTTGCTTTTCCCTGATGATTAGAGATATTGAGCATTTTTTAAGGTGCCTCTCAGCCATTCGATATTTCTCAGTTGAGAAGTTTTTGTGTAGCTCTGTACCCCATTTTTTTAATGAGATCAATTGTAAGTTGGTGCAGAAGGGCTCAGAGAAGGAAGTACAGTCTGTAGACAAGTAGTGTTGTACTGCCATGAAAGGCAGCTGAAAACGCCATGGGAAACAGCCAGTAAACAGCCAGTAAACAGTCAGTTAGCAGCCAGTAAGAAGCCAGTAAACAGCCAGTGAACAGCCAGTAAACAGCCAGTGAGCAGCCAGTGAGCAGCCAGTGAACAGCCAGTGAACAGCCACTGAGCAGCCAGTGAACAGCCAGTGAGCAGTCAGTAAACAGCCAGTGAGCAGGCAGTAAACAGCCAGTGAACAGCCAGTAAACAGCCAGTAAGCAGCCAGTGAGCAGTCAGTAAACAGCCAGTAAGCAGCCAGTGAGCAGCCAGTGAGCAGCCTGTAAGCAGCCAGTGAGCAACCAGTGAACAGCCAGTGAGCAGCCAGTGAGCAGCCAGTAAACAGCCAGTGAGAAATCAGTGAACAGCCAATGAACAGCCAGTGATCAGCCAGTGAACAGCCAGTGAGAAATCAGTGAACAGCCAATGAACAGCCAGTGATCAGCCAGTGAGAAATCAGTGAACAGCCAATGAACAGCCAGTGATCAGCCAGTGAACAGCCAGTGAGCAGCCAATGAACAGCCAGTGAGCAGCCAGTGAACAGCCAGTGAACAGCCAATAAGCAGCCTGTAAGCAGCCAGTGAGCAGCCAGTGAACAGCCAGTGAACAGCCAGTGAACAGTCAGTGAGCAGCCAGTGAGCAGCCAATGAGCAGTCAGTAAGCAGTCAGTGAGCAGCCAGTGAACAGCCAGTGAGCAGGCCGTAAACAGCCAGTGAGCAGGCAGTAAACAGTCAGTAAACAGTCAGTGAACAGTCAGTGAGCAGCCAGTGAACAGCCAGTGAACAGCCAGTGAGCAGGCAGTAAACAGCCAGTGAACAGCCAGTGAACAGCCAGTGAGCAGTCAGTAAGCAGCCAGTGAGCAGCCAGTGAGAAATCAGTGAGCAGCCAATGAACAGCCAGTGAGCAGCCAGTGAACAGCCAGTGAACAGCCAATAAGCAGCCTGTAAGCAGCCAGTGAGCAGCCAGTGAACAGCCAGTGAACAGCCAGTGAACAGCAAGTGAACAGTCAGTGAGCAGCCAGTGAGCAGCCAGTGAGCAGTCAGTAAGCAGTCAGTGAACAGCCAGTAAACAGTCAGTGAACAGTCAGTGAACAGCCAGTGAACAGCCAGTAAGCAGTCAGTGAACAGCCAGTGAGCAGCCAGTGAGCAGCCAGTGAACAGCCAGTGAGCAGCCAGTGAGCAGCCAGTGAGCAGCCAGTGAGCAGCCAGTGAGCAGCCAGTGAGCAGGCAGTAAACAGTCAGTGAACAGTCAGTGAGCAGGCAGTAAACAGCCAGTGAACAGTCAGTGAACAGCCAGTGAGCAGGCAGTAAACAGTCAGTGAACAGCCAGTGAGCAGGCAGTAAACAGTCAGTGAACAGCCAGTGAGCAGGCAGTAAACAGCATTCTCCATGGTCATTATTGCTCTTCCTGTCTTCAGATTCTTTTTTGAATTTTGATCTGAGTTTTAACCTCGGCTCCCCTAACTGATGGATAATAGCTTGTATATTAAAATAAACTCTTTTCTCTCCATGCTTAGTCGGTGTTTTATCACAGCAACAGAGAAAAGAACTAGAACAATGTCCCTCTTTCTCAAATTCCAATTAGATCAATCTTATCTTTAATTCAAAGAAGAGAAGTTTGTGAAGGCTTCACAAATCTCTTAAAAAGAAAACATACAAGTGTCAAGATGCCACATGCCAAGAGGATCAGCAGCAGTCATGTATCTAGACTTCAGTGTATCATACAGAGAAAGACAGCTCAGAAAACTGTCGCAAGAAAACTTACATTAAATGTTTATTTCCAATCATGCATTGACACAGAGTAGTTGATGTACCAGTGCTTATCCGGAAAAATAGAAGGGATCATGTATGTGACCTAGGAAAGGGCATAAAAACCAGCTCACCTGCAGGGCGCAATGCTGCAGAGAAAGAACTCATGCTGATTCCTTGTGGAAAGTGAAAAGTGTTTGCGAATAAAGAAATACATTCTACCTGAACAGATCTGTCCCCAGCAAAGAAATTGGATGCTGGCAGCTTTCTATGCCTGCTCTTTTTCTGCTCATCGGCCTGTCAGGAGTTCACAAGGGTACTAAGTGAATGAACATGGTGCTCTGACAACTATACAAACGCTCCCTTCCAGAACAGTAGAAGGAGGAGAGGAAGAGAGAAGGTTAAGGAGAGAGCAATGCTTTGTCAGAATTTATCTCTGTCGTGTGCTCTGTGTCAAAAACTACTAGAAACAGAGTGAAAATAAAAGGTTTTCAGTTAAGGTTAAAACACCAAATACTTCTGAATATGCTCTATTTACCATTTGCAACATACGTTCAAAACTTTTTCGTGGTTAATTAAAATTTAGCTGACTCTCTTGCATTATTTTCAGGTTTCTTGTTTTTTATTTATTATCATTGACTTTTTTTTAAGAATAAGGAAGAACACAGTAAAAGTTACAGTCTCAGAGTTAAGGGTATACTCTTTAAGGCCCTATCTACCAACTGACTCAGACAGAGCCATGCATGCACAGCCAAACAGTAGATGGAACCTGGAAACTTTTATGGAAGAATAATTGCTACACTGAAGAGGACAGGAACTCCACAAGAATACCAAGAGAATCAACTAACCAGGACCCGTGGGGCTCTGAGAGACTGAACCACCAACAAAGAACAGGAATGAGCTGGGCCTAGGCTTCCCCGCATACCTGTAGCAGATGTGCGGCTTCACCTTCACGTGGGTCCTGAACAACTGTCCCAAAAGCTGATGCCTGTATGTGGCATTTATTCTTTTAGCTGGGCTGCCTTATTTGGCCTCCATCGGGGAGGAAGTACCGAGCTTCACAGATCTAAGTGCCAGGGTTGGGGAGTACACAGTGGGTCCCCATCTGCTCAGAGAAGCAGTGGAGCTGGCAAGGAGTAACTACTGTGGACCGGGGCTGCTGGGGGAGGGGAAGTGAGCAGGATCGAAAGTGAAAAAGTAAAAGGGAAGTAAATTAAAAAAGAAAACCCTCTTTAGATGTACATTTTCATGCAGCCTTTTGCTCACGATCAGACATGTTTTTGGAACTGCTGCCGTGTGCCTTCAGGGATATGACATTTGGAAATTGGCAACCAAAAGAGCAAAGAAGCTGGAGTAAGAAAAAAAAAAAAAAAAGATGCTGTTTAGGTGGCATAAATTTCCCCTTGCTTCTGCCTTGCACACAGATTGGTGTAGGTGTTTTCATAGCTGTCTTTCACAGCCATAGATTGCTAAAGAAAACCTGGATGCTATGCGGTGATTTTAACTCTTGCCTCACTCCTGAATCCCCCACTTCCACTGCAGTCCTTTCTCTCTGTGTCTCTGTCTCTTAGAGTCTGTCTGTCTCTCTGTCTGTCTGTCTCTGTCTGTCTCTGTCTGTCTCTGTCTCTCTGTCTGTCTCTGTCTCTCTGTCTCTCTGTCTCTCTCTGTCTCTCTCTCTCTCCCTCTCTCTCTCTCTCTCTCTCTCTCTCTCTCTCTCTCTCTCTCTCTCTCTCTCTCTCTCTCTCTCTCTCTCTGTCTGTCTACTAAGTACCCAAAGAACTTCAACGTGCTTAATTTTATGATTGAGGATACAGAGGAATCTGCTGGTGAAATGCACATCCAGAAATCTCACCTCTTCTACACATCTCTAGCTTTATTGTGTTTCATTCATCATTTGCTAAAGTTATAGCACTAAAATTGGTGTTGCAGAACACAGCAACTAGCTTCAGAAGCAGTCTATATAAAAGAAACTAAACACTGATAACAATTTAAACGTACAAAAGTCACAGCTTCAGGCATTACAGTTTTTCATGAAAACAATTTCTGGAAGACGTGCTTGTAATCCCAGCAATCTCGGGGCGGAGGCAGGAGGGTTGTCACATGTTCAAAATCACCTTCCACCATAGTATGAGACTGTTTTGAAAAATTTTCTCAAAAGGGCATCTGATAATCATTTTAAATGTTGTTGTTATGATTTATGCAGAGACTTCCTCTCATCTTTATACACTGAGTGAAATTCTGCAAGGTTTTAGGAAGGGAGAAATCATTTGAGTCCAGGAAAGAGAGCTTTAAAATTTATACCTAATCTCTTCTTTAAAGTTTCAACTTTTACTCATGCAGAATGTAGAAGCGAAAGATGCTTCAGAAAATTTCCTATAATAGATTTCTCCGTCTATCAATGTTCACGCATCCTGGGGGAACTCCTGCACTCCGATGGCATTGGAAAGTTGTTAATTCTTTTCACCCTGCTTAAGGGCCTAAGGCCATAGACTGGCAGGGAGTGGACTTTTAAGGGCATGCTCCTTCTATTGACTGGCACAGCAGGTCCCATTGCTTTGAGACCCCCAGAATGCCTGGATGAATGGACAGATGGCTGGGAAGGGAATGCTGATGTGGCACTTGCACAGGTAGAGAGCTATTTTTCTCATTCTTCCTCTTCCTCTAGGAGGAAATGAAGTGAGGAACAATTGGCAATCTGTCTTCTAATATATAATTAGGCGAAATTGGTGCAACTGCTACCCACAGCCAAGCTGTTATGAAATGGATTCAGCAGCAGTCATGTAGTCAAAAACACACACTGCTCTTACTTGCAGAATATAATCGTTTGTCTGGAATTTCTTGAAGTTTCATGACTTGTATTTACTATGCAGCCATTTAATCTACAAACCTTCCATCCCATAACCACCATGCTTCTTCTCATTGGTACTGTTACATATAAAAGCATATGCACACTGTTTAGTCAGGCTCACAGGAAACATACACTTCTCATAGAAGGCCTCAAGTTCAACTTCATAGTAAATAGATTAAAACAGTGTGCCAAAAAATACCAAAAACTATCTACTCATTGAACAACAACAGGGAGAGATTAGGAACTCATACAGAAGATACAGGATTTAATACTCTTCTTGAGTGGCAGATAATCAATGTTTTCCTCATAGTCCAAAAAATGCAATTAGACTACAAAAAAAAAAAGATTTCTAACTTTTTTTTTTTAAATCTAGGGTTGCTTTTATTTGACCACATGGATAAAAATGTTAAATATGACCATGTATTCCATAATTTTAAAAAGTTATCTTATTATTTTTATTTATGTGTGTGTGTGTGTGTGTGTGTGTGTGAAATTGAGGGATATTGGATCTCTTGAAGTTTAAATTGCAGGAGGTTGTGAGGTGCTGGTAACTAAACTCTAGTCTTCTGAAAGAGCTGTAGGTAATTAATCTTTAAAGTTGGGTCAGTTCTTTAACCCATTGCTTTATAAATACAGGAAGTTATTTGCTTTTCCCCAGATTTTATTAAATTTTGTACTACCAGTCTTGGTCTGGACTGGTGGACCACCCATGCACAGGTCCCTGGGAGCTCAGAAGAGCAGCAGGAACACTTTCCATCCTAAGAGGAAGAGTGAGAAAACTTCTTCTGCCCAAGTCCCACCCTGGGAAAATCTGCACAGAGCTCTCTCACAGTTCAACCAACCGAACTGAAAGGGGTGCACACTTCCTGCCCAGAGCCAGACCCGGCCCAGCTGAATCTGGATAGGCAGCTTGCCTACACACAGGTCCCTGGGAGTTTGGAAGAGGTGCAGGAACGCTATCCATCCTAAGTGGAAGGATCCACAGAAGAGACAGGCTCCACGCAGAATATGCCCCTAGAAGTCCCTAAAGGATTTTCACCAGGAGGCAATTTTGGGTGTGGGAGTCCAGAGGCAAGGTGCCATTTGGGAGACTAGGTTTTTGTGTTTGCCTCCGAGATGGCCGAGACCCGGCCACCACTGGACATTGTGGAGGCTTAGAAAGTTCACTGAATCCTGTTGACTTTGCCTCTCCTCAGGACCCCTTTGTTATGATGGCATTGCAGTGTCTGGGACTTTTAATAACACCACCAACCATGATGCCTGTGTCTGGAACAGTAATAACAAAACAAGTTATTCCTTAAAGAGGTCTCAGGGAAAGAGACCTGCATAGGGAATCCACCAGCTGCTTATAGACATCTTTGTAATGAGACCCTTAAGAGCCCACAGACATCTACTAACAGATTCTTGGTACCCACTATTGATAAATGGTGGGCATGTGGTTTGGGATTAACCCCTTGTATATCCACTTCTGTCTTTGATGATATCAAAGACTCATACAGCTGCTTCCTCATGTTCATTGTCACCCTGCTGGCACTCTTGAAAATGAATTTGATAAGCACCCGAGACGTTTCTGTAGGGAACCTATTTCATTGACGTTAGAAGTCATATTGGGACTTGGAGTAGCCACAGGTGTGGGAACAGGCACAGCAACACTAATACAGATGCCTCAATATTTCCATACATTGAGCTCTGCCATAGGTGAGGATTTATGAGCCCTCGAACAATCCATATCTGAGCTTGAAGAATCACTGACCTCCCTCGGA
The DNA here is from genome assembly GCF_963924665.1 of Micromys minutus. Classification (NCBI taxonomy): domain Eukaryota; kingdom Metazoa; phylum Chordata; class Mammalia; order Rodentia; family Muridae; genus Micromys; species Micromys minutus. The sequence goes on from NC_137953.1 coordinate 52,229,092, forward strand.
GGTGGTCTAGCAAAACAGAAGGGGACTAGACATACTGCTCCTTAAGGAGGGAGGGCTATGTGCTGCCTTAAGAAAAGAATGTTGCTTTTACGTAGATCATTCAGGAGTGATTAAAGACTCTATGAGTAAGCTGAGAGAAAAACTAGACAAAAGGAAAAGAGACAGAGAAGAACAACAAGGAAGGTTTGAGGGATGGTTTAGCAGATCCCCATGGCTGACCACTTTAATCTCCTCATTAATGGGGCCTCCTTTAATTTTGCTTTTGCTTCCTACATTTGGACCATGCATCCTCAATAAGTTAGTAGCTTTTGTTAGAGAAAGAGTGAGCGCTGTGCAGATTTTGATATCCTACCAACAATATCATTCTTTAGGAGGACAAAGAAAATCAATATTATAACGATACTGTGATCTAGTTCTATGATTAGAGCTAGGCACTAGAAGAAGAGAGGAATGAAAGACCAGGATAAATTCTGACCCCCTAACAGGTAAAGTAGAAGAGCCCTAGCAGGTAGAGTAGGGCCAAAAATGTAGGATAGCAGGTTTAGTTACTTTGTTCCAGGAACTAGCGACCATAAAAGTTGTAGCCGGTTCAGTGATCTTGGGAAACCAGGTGTTTCCCTTGTGATTCTTTACTGGTATTCTTGGTATTTTTCAATGACGCCCTCCCTACCCTCTTTGGGTTGAGATTTTCTCCTTTAAATACCTCTTTTCCCAGCTACTCGGGGTTGAGCTCCTGTACCCCTGTGTGGCATATGAGTCTCTGTTCCAGCATGCTGGTTCCTGTCAATTCCCATCAATAAACCTTGTACGATTGCAGCAAGGACAGTATTTCTTGAGTTCTTGGGGGGTCATGTCATTGAGACTTGAGTGAGGGTCTCCCCACTCCAGGGGTCTTTAAATACCTAAACCACACAAAGACACTACAAATAAAGAGAACTTCAGACCAAATTCTCTCATGAACATCAATGCAAAAATACTCAATAAAATGCTTGCAAACCTAAAGTGCAAGTGGATCAAAGATCTCCACTAGGTACACTGAAACTGTTAGAGAAGAGAAAGTGGTGAAGAGTTTAGAACACATAAGCACAGGGGAAAGTTTCCTGATCAGAACACCAATAGCTTATGCTCTAAGATCAAGAATTGGCAAATGGGACCTATGAACTTGCAACGCTTTTGTAAAGCTAAGGACACTGTCAAAACGGTAGCCTACAGATTGGGAAAAAATCTTTACCAATGCTACATCTGATAGAGGGCTAGGATCAAATATATACAAAGAACTCAGAAAGCTAGACTATAGAGAATTAAATAATTCTAGTAAAAATAGGATACAGAGCTAAACAAAGAATTCTCAACCCAGGAACATCGAAATGCTGAGAAGCACCTAAAGAAATGGTTAACATCCCTAGTCATCAGGGACATGCAGACCAAGACAACCCTGAGATTCCACCTCACACCAGATAAAATCACTTAGATAAAATCTCAGGTGACAGCAGATCCTGGGGAGGATGTGGAGAAAGAGAAACACTCCTCTAGAGTTGGTGGTGTTGTACGCTGGTACAACCATGCTGGAAATTAATCTGGCAGTTCCTCAGAAAATTGAACATGATACTGCCTGAAAACCCAGCCATTTCACTCCTGGGCATATATCCCAATGATGCTCCAATCAAGGACACATGCTCCACCATGTTTATAGCAGTCTTACTTATAATAGCCAGAAGCTGGAAAGAGTCCAGATGTCCATCAGCAGATGAATGGATACAGAAAATGTGGTACATTTACAAAATGGAGTAGTACTCAGCTATTAAAAATGAGTTCATGAAAATCCAAGGCAAATGGATGGAACTAGAGACTATCATCCTGAGTGAGGTAACCCAGTCACAAAAGAATACACATGGTCTGCACTCACTGATAAGGGGATACTAGCCCCAGAAAGCTTGGAAAATCCAATACCCAAGAAACAATTCACAAACATTATGAAGCTCAAAAAGAAGGAAGGCCAATATGGGGAGGCCTCAGTCCTTCTTAGAAAAGAGAACAAAACTCTCATGGGAGGAAATGCAAGGTCAAGTAGAGGATCAGGCGTTGAAGAAAAGATCACTGAGAAGCTGCCCCAGCTGGGAATCCATCACATATGCAGTCACCAAATCCAAGCACTATAGCTGTTCCCAAAAAAGTACTTACTGGCAGGAACCAGACAGAGATGCCCCCTCAGGGACTATACTAGAGTCATATAGATACAGCTGAGCATGCTTGCAGCTAACAACAGGTCTGAACTCAGGGATTCCCATGAGGTTGCTAAAGAAAAGACCTAAGGTCCTGAAAGGGGTTGCAACCTCATTGGAAGATAACAACATTATCAACCAACCAAGCCCTTCAAAACTCCCACAGAGTTGGTAAAACACCAACCTGTGTGCACACTTTGAGAGACCTATTGATCTAGTTGTGTATGTAGCTGAAGATATCAGTGTCTGGCATCAACGTGAGAAGAGGCCTTTGTTCCAGAGAGGGGATATTTTCCCAATGCAGGGGAATGAGAAGGCAATGGTGTGGAGAGGGGGATCAGGAGAGAGTGCACCTTTGTGAAGGCAACTGGAGGGGGGAGGGGATGGGATCAGGGTGGGGTAAAGGGATAACATCTCAAATGTAAATACAGAGAATCTAATGAAAATGCTTCTTGAGTTAGATATAGATATTGGTTAACCATGTTATTAACTAATATCATTGTTAATAAAAATATTTTTAAATCAACCATCAGAAGTTTCAATGGATTTACACTAAGCTTAAATATTCTTATTTGTGATGCAAAACAGATGGATTTATATATATATATTTTGGGAAAAGGTGTACATAAGTATATTTTCAAAGAACTCTATCTACTTTGTTTGAAACTGTCAACTATCTTGCATTATAATGTGTAGCAGAATTTTTCCCTAAGTAATTGATTGGACAATAAAGATGAAAAAAATTTCTGGGTCAAATGGAGGTGGGATTTCTGGGTCCAAGAAAGAAAGAAAATATGTCAGAGGAGGGCACTTTCTATTTCTTCTTATTATTGTTTTTTGGTTTTTGTTTGTTTGTTTGTTTTTGCTTTCTTTTATTATTGCATATTCTCTGTCCTTACATTTCAAACATTTTACTCTTCCTCCCACTCCCATACACCCTCCCACTTCTCTTGCTTTCATGAAGGTCTTTTCTCTCCATACTATCCTCTTCCCCTCAGTGCCTCAGCATTCCCCTACAATGGGAAAACAAGCCTTCACTGGACCAATGATTCCTTCTCCCATTGATTCCAGACAATGCCATCCTCTGCTACATATGCAACTAGAGCCCTGGATCCCTCTATGTCTGCTCATTGGTTGGTGCTTTAGGCCCTGGGAGCTCTGGAGGGTTGGTTGGTTGGTAATGTTGTTCTTCCAATGGGGATGTAAATCTTTTCACTTCCTGCAGTCCATTCTTTAGCTTTTTCATTGGAGTCCCATGTGCAGTCTGATGGTGAGCTGCAAGCATCCTCCTCTGTATCAGTATGGCTTTAACTCTGATACCTCTATACCTCTGAGGAGGCATCTATATCAAGTTCCTGCCAGTAAGCACTTTGTGGCCTCAGCAATAGTGCCTAAGTTTTGTGGCTGCATATGGGGTGGATCACCAGGTGAGGCAGTGTCTGAGTGATCTTTTCTTTAATCCCTGCTCCTCTATTTGTACCTGCATTTCCTCCCGTGATCATTCTGTTCTCCCTTCTAAGAAAGACTTCGGCATCCACTTTCTGGTCTTTCTTCTTTGTGAGCTTTATAAAGTCTATAAATTGTTTCTTAGGTATTCCAAGCTTTTGGGCTAGTATATGCTTATCAGTGAGTGCATACCATGTGTGTTCTTTTGTGACTAGGTTAATTCACTCAGGATGATAATCTCTAGTTCCATCCATTTGCCTAGGAGTTTCATGAACTCATTTTTAATAGCTGAGTAGTACTCCATTGTGTAAATGTACCACAATTTCTGTATCCATTCTTTCATTGAAGGCCAGACACCTGGGTTCTTTTCAGCTTCTGGCTATTATAAATGATGCTGCTATGAACATGGTAGAGCATGTGTTCTTGTTATTTGTTGGAGAATCTTTTGGGTATATGATGGGCAAGAGTGGTATAGATGGGTCCTCAGGTCTAATTTTCTGAGAAAAGGCCAGACTGATTTCCAAAGTTGTTATATCAGCCTGCAATCCCATCAACAACATAGGAGTGTTTCTCTTTCTCCACATTCTTGCCAGCATCTGCTGTCACCTGAGATTTTTATCTTGGCTATTTTGACTGGTGTGCAGTGGAATCTCAGGGTTATTTTGATTTGCATTTTCCTGATGACTAGGGATATTAAGTATTTTTTTTAGGTGCTTCTTGGCCATTTACTATTTCTCAGTTGAGAATTATTTTTTTTTTTTTTTAGCTCTGTACCTCATTTTATAATAAGATCATTTGATTCTCTGAAATCTAACTTCTTGAGTTTTTTGCATACATTGGATATTAGAACTCTGACAGATTTGGGATTTATAAAGATTCTTTTCCAATCTGTTGGTTGACATTTTGTCGTCTTGCCAGTGTCCTTTGCCTTACAGAAGCTTTGCAGTTTCACAAGGTCCCATTTTTTGATTCTAGATCTTAGAGCATAAGCCATTGGTGTTCTGCTCAGAAAAATTTCCCCTGTGCCTATGTGTTCTCAACTTTCCCCTACTCTTTCTTCTATTAATTTCAGTGTACCTGGTTTTATGTGGAGGCCTTTAATCCACTTAGACTTGAACTTTCTATAAGGAAGTAAGAATGAATTGATTTGCATTCTTCTGCATGCTGACTGCCAGTTGAGCCAATAACATTTGTTAAAGATGTGCTTTTTTTCACTGAATGTTTATAGCTCCTTTGTCAAAGATCAAGTGACCATAGGTGTATGGGTTCATTTCTGGGTCTTCAGTTCTTTTTCACTCATTTATTTGCCTGTCTCTGTACTAATACCAAGTGATTTTCATCCCGATTGCTCTGTAATACAGCTTGAGGTTAGGGATGGTGGTTCCCCCAGAATTTCTTTTAATGTTCATTATAGTTTTTGACATCCTGGGTGCTTTGTTATTCCAAATGAATTTGCAAATTGCTCTTTCTAACTCTATGAAGAATTGAAATTTTGATGGGGATCATATTGAATCTATAGATTGCTTTTGGCAAGATGGCCATTTTTACTTTGCTGATTCTTCCAATCCATGGGCATGGGAGATCTTTCCATCTTCTGAGATCTTCTTCAATTTACATTTTTAGAGACTTGAAGTTCTTGTCATATAGATCTTTCACTTGAGTGGTTAGGGTCACACCAAGGTATTTTATATTATTTGTGACTGCTGTGAATGGTGTTGATTCCTTAATTTCTTTCTCAGCATGCTTTTCCTTTGAGTAGAGGAAGGCTACAGATTGTTTGAGTTAATTTATTTCCAGCTGCTTTGCTGAAGTTGTTCATCAGCTGTAGGTGTTCTCTGGGAGAGTTTTTTTGGGTCTGAAGACCACTTGATATCAGACATAAAGATGGCAGAGTAGAATTTGCTTATCTGGTTGCTAGTTTTAATTTAGTGATTACAGTTAAAGGATTGGATAGATTCTAGAAGAGACTTTGAAGTTTGGACTTTTAATATTGTTGATACTGCTATAGACTACGGTGACTTTGGAAGTTGAAGTAAATGTACTTTTTTATTATGCTATGTTTAGGTCTGGCCCCCAAAACTCAGGAGTTTGAACTAGCCTGTGTGGGCTACGGAGTGGAATGTAATGGTTTGCATATGCTGGGTCTAGGGAGTCATGCTATTAGAAGGTGTGGCCTTGTTGGAGGAATTGTGTCACTCTGGGGGTGGGGTTGGAGACAATCCTTCTAGGTGCCTGAACATGCTCAGTCTGTTCCTGGCTTTCTTTGCATGAAGAGATAAAACTCTCAGCAATTCCAACACCATGTCTGCCTGGATTCTGCCATGATCCCACCTTGATGATAATGGACTGAATCTTTGAATCTGTAAGCCTGCCCCAATTAAATGTTGTTCTTTATAAAATTAGCATTGGTCATGGTGTTTGTTCACAGCCGTAAAACTCTGAGACAGGCCTATGGAAATGCTACTATTATTGTGTTCCTAAATGGTCATTTTGTTCATCTGCCTTGTATATGCTTATGTTTATGTTCATAGATTAAGTGTTATTCTCAGCCTAAATTAGAGAAGCTTATTGCAGAGGCCTTGGTTTAATGTAGTAATAGAGCACTAGCCAAAGTGCCAAGAGAATAAGCAAAGATGGAGTGCTTGCTCCTAAGAAAGCAAGAAACAAAGAACACAACTGATGATGGGGAGGGAGGAATGTAAGAGTCAGAGGATGGCAAGATGTGGGGCACAAAGGTATCTTCTCAACACAATGTGGCAAAAAAAAAAAAAAAAAAAAAAAAAAAACAAAAAAAAAAAACAAAAAAAAAAACCAAAACAAAAACCAAACCAAAACAAAACAAAAAACAAAAAAACCCAAAAAACAAAACAACCCCCCCCAAAACCACCTCATTGCAACCGTGGCTACACCCAAAACACTTGCATAATTGGGGTAGTCACCATTTCATCATGGCACCAGTTCTACCCCTTTCTGAAAGGCTACTGGAAATTAATATTTACTGGGTTAAGGTTTGTAATTTTCTTCAGTAGTACAGACATTTTTAAGTTGTAAATGTTCCAGTAAATAATCTGTCACTCATATATGGGCAAGCGACTGTAATGAAGCTCGGTGATCCACGCAAGCCACAGAGACACGGGAGCAGTGCAGACAGAGCTGTGTGAGGAAGGACAGGCTCAGTGAAAGACGGAGAATGAAAGACGTGGAAAACATTCAAATGAGTTAACACTATGGAAGCTGTCAAAGAGTTAAAAAGGAGGAGGAAAAAATAAGTAGTTCTTTTTCTCCCGATTATATAGAACAAGACAAGATCCAAAAAGAAGAGTACAACGTGAGACTGCTACCAATGAAAACCTATATTGGTAAAGGACAGTATTATACACAATAGTGATCTTGTGAGAAATGAGATGAAGAAAGAGTAAAACCCAGTGATGAGAAAGAACAGGATGGGTAAAGGATGCATGAGAATTGAAAGAGGAAAGCAGACTAAGGGTAGGTTGCAAAAAAAGTGTAGCAAGGTGTTGGGAGATGATGGGGGTGAGGAATCTACTAAAATACACTCTGTACAAAACGCAATAATGATATGAAATAGCCTATATATAACTAGCTGTGTTTCTACCTTTGCAGTGTAGGAACCACAACAAGGATTACAAGGTGTCTATAAAGGTGCAATAGGAACTAACTAAGAAGGTGGTGTTTTACCTGCACAGTAACTGACACCTGTCTAATTGGACTGAATTCATTAATTGATCATTAGAAGAGAATTTTGTCTGGGACTGTAAACCTAGCCCACTACATTTGGACACTGGAGTCACGAATCTTAGAAAAGAAGCTATGACTACTACTTTCAGAAACTAGTATAATGTTTAAATATATACTTAATGCTTAAACCTACAAATAAGTGTAGCTTTTACCTTTTTCATAGATGCTTGTTTTTAGCAGATATTTAGCAGAATTATTTAGAGATATTATAGCAAACCACAAGTGTTGAAAGTGCAAGTAACAACTGATTGTGGGCTACCAACCTCTAATTCACACATCTGTAACAGAAACCCTATATCCAAGACTCAATCATGGAACACTGAGAAAGAAGGGACAGAAAGATTATAAGTAGAGAATCAGGAGGTCTGCCATAAAGATGGTGTGTTCTAGATATTACAGGAAAGCTACACACATGAAATCTCAACAGCATGGCTACCTGAAAATGACCCAAGCCAGGGCAGTATCAATTGACATTAAAATGTGGGAAGGAGTAATGTCATGGTGCTCTATCTCTCGTTGAAGGGCTACAGCTGATCAATCAATATCTGCTGAGAAAATGATAATCAACCTTCTCTAGGGCTGAGCTTCCCCAGATATATTATCCAATCCAAACTGGTCACAGCCCTAAACACATGCATAAGAGAAACACTGAATGGTCTCAGCAGGTTGTATTTACACAGTGTGTGTCAGTGAAAACAGAGAAACAAAAAGAGCAAATCCATGTTACTATTGTGTTCATCTGCTCAACTTTTATTTCTATATTTTAGAGGGTATTATTTCCACTTATGAAAAGAAAATGAAAGAGAACTTGAAACCAGCTTAAACAGGTATTCCAATTATTCCAGAAAGAGGTGTTTTTATCAGAGGAGAGTTCAAATATGGATTCTGTTGTACCTAGACTCTTTGTGAGGTACGATACAATGATTGATATACTCCGGGCCATGTGGAATTCTATGGCAAATTCTATGGCTCAGATTGTATCATATTTAAACAACAGGAAAAGCATGTAGGATAAAGATATAGAGAGAAAACATAACAACAGTGCTGTATGCTTTGTGTTTTTAAGCCCATTATTCTAAATAATTGAAGGTTAATAAAATATAACTGGATAATAAAGTATAAAGGTTAATAAACTAAAATGAAATTATAATTGATTATAGTATAAAAATTACAGGAAGACACATTTAATTTATTGATGAAGAAAACATGTCATAACATGTTTCTGTGTATAGGTGTGCATGTGAGTCTGTGTATATGATATAGAGCGCAGAGAAAAGGAAACATTTCCCCACTGTACTACATTACCAAAGTACCGAATATTGTATCAATCAATATATCTGAATACAAAGTTCTGAGTATATTATTATGTCGTACTTGCTTGTAACCCAGGAGCACCGCACACATCTTTTGCATACAGTGGGTGATACTAGGCCTAACTTTGTATTACACCTTTGTATAAACTGTGTCATTTTAAATGTCTGATGATGTACTTTACAGATATTATCCCTTGTTATTAACAGTAGCAGGAGACAAATAGTAGAAAATACTCTAAGTACGAGAGATATCTAGAAGAAATTGACTGAAAAAAGAAACTGTAAGATTTAGAAAAACTGTGAGCTGATGGGACTACGGGGTGTGGGGACATTGTCTTGGAGACGGAGAAAACACGGAATGGGAAACTGTTGGAGGGTGGGGTGGGAAGGGGAAGTGACTGGACGCTGAGGAAAGAGTGGAGAGGAAAAGAATTAAATGAAGTATACATTGTGGGATCCTACATCTGTATAAAGAGGTTTTGAATAATAAATAGAATTAGTGGAGGAGGGTGGGGTCAGAAAACCAAACATCTTTGAAACTTGAAAGTAAGTGTAAACTGTTTTAAAAACACATTGCTAATAGAAACAGATAAAATTTGTATACTTACCCAGTTTAACAAGACAGCAGTTCTACAACAAATAGGAAAACATCCTATTATTTCTAAACCCAATTTCCCACTCCTCAGAGAGAAATTTGAAACTCGTAAAATCCTTCTGGCTTCATTACAATATTCTACAACTCTGTACTCTCAGTACTGCATTACTATTTCTAGACTATATTTGGTGCTAATTAGTATCTGTTGAGATATAATCAGGAGAGTGGATCATTTTGTTCTTTTACAAACCCTCTTACATTCTTCCTTCTACTAACCTGGTTTTGTTTTGATTTAGAGGACACACTGGACCGTTTTACCACCTTCCCTATCAGCTGTTGAATTCACCATTTATACCAGCACTCTCAAATTATATAACGATATGAGTAAGAGTTTTTCCATTTGCATATGGAGCCATCTGTGATTTTGTTCATTTTGAAAGCTCTTCTCCTTAGAGTCTATGAAATTTTTAGTCTTCCCTGTTTGTTCTAAGAATTTCTGCCACTTGGCTATACAGTGTGATGGTGGATCAACTCTCAACTTTCTTCTGAGTTGTACAGTTTGTTCCATCTTTGCCTTTAGTGCACTATCTGAAAGGTCCTCAATTCTCTTCCTCGGTGCTTTGTAATTTTTCCTGACATTTTTTTTTTGTTATCACATTTTTTTCCTTTTCAGAAGATAGTTTTTGTTCATTGTGTAACAAACTCTCCTTTGTAAAGAATCATGATCTTACCTTGTAGCTCTTCTTCTCTATCTGAACTAAAGTCTATATAATATTCATGTTTATATTAATATATTAAAACTCAAAAACATTTTGTTTGTATTTCATGCTCAGAAAAAATTTCCATTAAGGAAATTTTTCTTTCAAAACCTTCATGGGGGCATGCTAGTATGTGGAGGAGGTAGGCTGTAGAATGTGTGATAGCTTCAGGGTGCTGGCTCTGAAATGGAGTGGCTTCCCATAGAGTGAGACCACGGTGCTGACAACAGAATCTTTTTACTAATTACCCCAACACACGAGTGTTTTCCTTAGGATATGTATGTGCATAACATGGATTCCTTGTACCTGTGGAAACCAGAAGATGACACCAAGTTGGAGCAACCACGTGCATGCAGAGGACCTATCCGGTCCTTTGTGAGGGGGAAAATGATCTTAACTACTGAGCCCCCTGGCCTTGTACTCATTGGACTTAAACAATAGCTTTTTCTCCAATGGACCCATCTTCGATTGTCAGTAGAAATATTCTTTGTTCAAGGAAATTAGTGCATCTCTTGAGCCTTTGGATTCTATGACCCTGAGTCTTTTCATTTGTTGTCTCCCTTTTCCATGCAACCACCATCTTTCTCTGGCCTGCCAACCCCAATCTGTGGCTTCTTATTACAAATTCCATCCTCTTTGTCGTCTGTCCACGTGGGCATGACAATACCAGTATTTGCTCCACTTGTTTACTGTCTTCTTAGTAACTCAGTGGAGGATGTGGTAGGAAAGCAGTCCGCTCATTTCATTTACCAAGAAGCCTATGCATCTTTTTTTCTTTTTTAAAGAAATCTTTTAACAGATTGAAACAGAATCTGATGACTCTTGATCAGTTTATGTAGTACTTACTGGTACATGAAAGCTAGACTGAAGGAAGGAGGCTTTCAAGACAGAACCATCTTAAACATTCTTAGTCCCACATCTTAGATATGTAATGTCTTCAATAGAAACTTATGTTCAACCTCTGGTGAATAATCAAGGGTAGTACTAACAGCATATATTATCTTGGAGTCACTTGCATTCTCCTGACCAATAATTTTACCTGATATTTCTCATAATTTTAGTTACAGAGTCCTTGGTTTTTATGGGGAGCATTGCCAGCTTAAGTGGGATAATTTCACTTAAATATAAATATAAAATAATTTAATAACATAAATATAAAGTAATATAAATTAATGTGATTCCCAAATAGTACAATATTTATACTCATATATTGTGGCTACTAACAGCTGTCTAACTGGACTTGAGATCCACTCAATATGAGGGAACCATTTACAATTGAGACCTAGCCAATTTCCTGGTACTAGTAAAGTCATGATCTTAGGGAACCTATTATTATTACCTTACTAGACCAACCATCACAATTTCTAAATGAATTCCAAAATGTATTCTTATACCCACAGATAATCGTAGCTCTCAACTTTCTCCGAAAAAGTTTCTTTGTGTGGCAAATGGGGATTGTTACAGAAGAGCACAACAGGTCACACTACAGAGAACAACACACAGTACCAGGCACAGCTCCAGATGATGTACCCACAATACAGCTACTGATCCTGGTATTCAGAGAACATTGCAATCTAGTGGTCTGGGGACAAGAAACTCTGCTGTGACACTGTATTTCTGGGAAAGGATACAGAAGCTTCATCCATGCTATTTCCAACATGGCTTCCTAAACAAGACCTGAAGAGTGATAATGTCACCCGTCATGCTAACTAAATGAGAAAATCTCACTATGCCCCACAGCCAGAAAAACAAGTACGGTCGACTTAAGGTTACTAGGAGTGGGAGAGTTGGCTGTTCCCAAGGATGACCTCCTAACTGGTTACGCAAATCAACACTATCAGTTCTGAGACTCTGAAATCATACACACTAGCTGCACTATAAGGACGAAGATGGTCGTATTTGTATATTTACACTCACACAACAACAACAACAACAACAACAAAAACAACAGTAATAATAATAAGCCATCAGTTTGAGAGGGAGTGGGGACAAGGGTGGAGTTGCAGGACAGGAAAGGGGAAGTGATTTGATGCTATTTTCATTTAAAAGATTAATATAAAAATCAGGCCAGCTTTGCATTTCCTTTAGCAATTGCTTTGGTTTTTGTGCTGTCTTAAGGCTTCTCTTATCCTTCACATATCACCTCTGATTCTTAGACAATGTCAGTTTCCCCTTACATTTCTTGATTAAATGGAATGATTGTGTCAAGGCCTTTGTTTCCAGTTACATCACATTCATGGGTTCCTACGGAAAACGCTGTGCCACCGAATAACCTTAGCAGAGCTTGACATTCTGCCATTTGCTAATGGGATGCACACTTTGTGTCTAGAAGGCTTTTAAAGATTCAGAAATCCTCATTAAAATGTAAATGTCTGAGGATGGGATAACCTTGTAAACTATTAGCAATCACTCTGTTCAAAAAAGTCCAGAGCCGGAGGGAAGTGCAGCTGATGAGGGACAGTGACCTTTAGCATCCTAGGGAGCTGTGTTGGGGGACTTTATGTTGCATTACTATAATTTGGTTATTTGTTTTATGGCCATCCTTTGACTTTACTTTTGTGCTTCAGTGTCCCCATATTTGGTTTGTGTGGCCATCTTTCTGTCCGCTTCCTCCTTTCTCTGATTGAGCTGCATTGCACTTTGGTGCTTTGGATGCTGAGATGATTCCAAGATTGTTTTGTTTATAATTTTATAGGTTTAATTTTTTTTTTTTTTTTACTTTTGAGATTATAATATAATTAGACAGTTTCTCCTTTTCCTTTCTTTGCTCCAAATCCTTGCTGGTACCACTCCTCTCCACCACTGCTATTTTAAATTGCTTCTTTCTTTAAGTGTTGTTGTTGTTGTATGTCCCTAAATATGTAAATATAGCCCATAATATTACTGTTATGTGTATGGTTCAGGGCTGATTATTTGAACTACATTGCCAATTGGTGTACTCATCTCTGAAGAAGATCATTTCTCCCTTAGCATTCTTTAGTTTCTCAAAGTATTTTTACAGATTACAGCTGAGCTCCCACAGCTTCTATTTTCACTTCTCAGATCACTATTTTCACAGATGAGTCACATTCATTAATTGATTAGTAAACACAGATGGCTGGTAGTTCAGTTTTTTGATTCTGGGCTAGGGTGCTGTTTTCTAAAGATAACCACATCACAAGGTCACTGTTAAAAAAGTGGCATTTGGAAAGGGCAGCTTAGAGTAAGCACTGTAACAAAGGATTAACATGAACTGTTATCATAGGGCTGGGTAGATACTCAGTGAGTAAATCACTTGCTGTGCAAGAGTGAGAACCTAAGTTTGAATGCCCAAGGCACAGGTAAAGGTAAGCAAGGGAAAATGAAGTACAAATCGAAATGAATCAGTAAGGAAGGGAAACAGAGACCAGAGCAGCTCACAGCTGGCTTGTCATGTGCAGTGTAAAAGAAGAGCCTGTTGCAGAGAAAGCAAAGGGGAGGACTGGCTTCTGAGACTGCCCTCTGACTTCTTTATACACAGCACCGCATGCACATGTCTACACTCACACACAAACATACACGTGATAAATAAAAATAATATAAATAGAGTTGGAGATGAGTGACTCATCAGTTAAGAGTATCTGGTGCTCTTGCAGAGGATCCAGGTTTGTTTCCTAGCACACATATGGTGGTTCAGAACCATCTGTAAATTCAGTTTCAGGAGGTCCAACAGTCTCTTCTGGTCTAGATAGGCACCAGGCATGCACGTGGTACACATAAATACATGTAAGCAAATACTTATATACATAAAATAAGTAACTCTAAAATTAACAAAGATATTATTAGCAAATAAATACTAAATAAATGAAATAAATAAATAATAAATAAAAGGGATTCAAATTGTAAAATATTTGTCGAGGAGGTGTATCTAGTCTTTAGGGGCAATTGCTTCAGCCACAAGGAAGCAACATGCCAGTATATTTTTCTGTCCAGTTAACAAAACGGTATTTTTGACAATCATTTTTAAGTCCTCTTTGGAAAATAGGAAACACCTGTGTTCTGCTCATTTAATGGAAGGGCTCTTTGCAGTGATGTTCTCGGCTGTAGTTCCCAGGCACCTATCACGTAGAAAGGCTTTTCAAGTAGAGCACACCTTCCAACCATTCACAACAGAGAAGACCAATTAAGAAAATGGAGGCCCTTAGTTTACCATCAGCACCCAACAAGTTCTCAGAATTTTAAAAACTTGACAATCATTTCTAAGAAATTTATTTATTTTTTAATAATAATTCCCTTTGTTACTTTGGTGACTATTAGTTACAACTTATGCCCATGAACAGTTAACAATTTTTGTCAAGACTTTCTTTTTAGGTTTTTCCTGTTCTTTAATTGGATATTTTTAAATTTACATTTCAAATATTATACCCTTTCCTGGTTTCACCTAGGAGCACCCCCTGTTTCTAAAAGGGTGCTCCCCTACCCACTCACTTACTCCTTCCTGCCTCTCCACCCTGGCATTCCCCTACACTGGGGCATTGAACCTTCACAGGACCCAGAGCCTCTCCTCCCACTGATGCCCAACAAGGCCATCCTCTGCTACATATGCGATTTAAGCCATGGGTCACTCCATGTGTACTTTTTGGTTAGTGGTTAAGTCCCTGGGTTTTCTGGAGGGTCTAGTTGGTTAATTTTGTGGACTTTACAGTCACTTCTCTGTGCAGGAGTGTTCAACTTAACTAGAAATCATTTGTCTTTTTTAGTAGAAAAATGCTATTTTACCAAATCTGTTGAGAAAGTGTGCTGGTTAGATTTTAAAGGTCAACTTGACTCAACCTAGATTTACTTAGAAAGACAGTGTTAATGAGGAATCATCTAGATTAGTTTGACCTGTGGACATATATAACGGCTATTCTCTTGATTGTTAATTGATGTAGGAAGATCTAGCCCATTGTGGGTGTTGCTATCCCCTAGGCAGGGGTGGGTGTGGGTAGAGTGAGAGGGGTTGTGGTCCTAGATAATATAAAAGGAGAAAGGTATCTTAGATCAAGCAAGTAAAGATGGCATTTTCCCTAGCTCTTGACTGCAGATGTGATGTGACTAGCTGCTTGAGTTCCTGCCTTAATCTCTTCTCAGTAATGGCCTGTATCTTGGAAATAAGCCAAACAAACTCTTTAGTTCCCAGTTCCCTGGGACGTTTTTTTTTTTTTTTCAGGAGGGGGTGTGTCTGGGTGTTTGTCACAGAAACAGAAATGAACCTGGAAGAGAAAGAAACTCTGCTTTCTGTTCGATAAATGGACACCTGTCATTTTCTGAGATGGTGATGGGTATGTGTATGTGTTGTTTTAACTGCATGGCAACCAGACATTTGATGTTCATAATTATGGGTTTTATGAAAAAAAAAAAGACGTCTTTAAATCACAATAAGCCCCCTAACCATCAGATTGATATTCATCAAACTGACATCATTATGAGAGGTTACATCTTGTGAACCTTTTAACTAGGATTTAGATATCAACTCTATATGAGTAACGTGTTAATGGTATAAGCCTTAAATAAACACAATGGATATCGGCAGTCAACCATCGCCACTACAGTACTTTTAAGCAAATGTAGCAAATTAGCAGAAGGTAGATGCCCTTCTTGCTCAGCCTCAAATTTGCCCCTCAGCTTTTTCAGATGTGGGAAAGGTCAAAGCACAAGAGAGCTATTCTCAACTGCAACCTTTAAGATAATAATAGCCATTGCACTTTACTTCTTTTGGTATGGTTTCATTTAGAATCACCTATCTGTCTAACCTGTCAGCTCTAAGCTTCCTTTGACACACTTTTCAGCAAAGCTCATTAGGAACCCAAGAACGTTCCTTATCTGGAAGATACATAATATGTGTTGCTTGACCATTTTAAAGTGAAATGGGATGGCAATTCAATTTATTTCGCTGCTCATGGACAGTGTTCTAAAATATTGCTTATAAGAGCCTATTGATTTAATTACTTCAATTATGCTTCAGTGTAGGTGTAAAAATAATTAACTTTTTACTATGCTCTAATTTTCACATTATCAGTATAATAAATGGCTTCCGTTACCCATGATGAACAATGATAGTATCACCCAAAGACTAATGTGTATCAAATATTATATGAATATATTTGAATACATGTACATTAAAGGTATATTAATTTATGTAGTTAGGCATAATAGGTTAGCTGAAAGAATATTTTGACTTCACAGAGGTAATTAACCTAAAGTCTAAGTGCCTCAGTACTGTTTGTAATGTGGAACTGTTACAAAACTGTTACATCTCCCTCATTTCTTCAAAAGTTTGTTAACCTTCCACATAGATGCCGAACATGTGTACTACCTGGGAAATGAAGTCGTTGGTATGCAGGTTTTCTTAGATAAATAATAAGGTCTATTTTCATGCAAGACATAACTAGACTTCATATACAAAGGACATATCTTAAAATATATGTAGAAATACCTATTTGTGTGACCTGGTAGATGGCTTTTCTTTTTTACTGGAAGTATTGGCCTAAATATTTCAGGTCTATGTCATTGTAATGTAACATCACAGATAAATTAAAAATATTCCTATTAAATTCTATGCTGATCACTTACATTGTAAGATGCAGGTGTTTCTGTGGATGTATGACACATGTGTAGCACTAAATAACACCTAAGTTTATATTTTTAACACATTTAATAAGCCTATTCGAATTTATCAAAATATAGTTACCAGTTCACAATCTATTTTGAAGGAATCTAATAAAATAGATACTGATATTTCAATAATATAAGCCTGACAATAAATCAACTTGTGGGATTTTGCTAAGGAAAATAATCTTTATCATTTGAAAGGAAACAACCCCCACAAACAATGAGTTACTAACTAGTATTTTAAGCATAATTTTTTCATTGAATTACCAAGCAATAACCAAGCAATATCTTTTCTATAAAAATTAGTTGATGAATACTAATAGAAATCATGTTTTTAAGAAGAGTTCTGATAATATTTTGAGAGAAGATTATCATGGACTTAATGTCACAAAGGAGCGAAGGATGACCTTAATTTCTAATCTTCTAGCCTCCCAAGTGCTGGAATTGCTTGCACCACCTCACCTGCTTTTTGTGGACCCTGGACTGGAATCCAGAACACGTGAGCTCCCTTCAAACTGCAGAAGTCAAGTTTTTGATACCTGGTTGCATGTCAAGTTGTTATCTTGCTCCTAGAGTTGAATTAACTACTTTTTTTCTATATCAATGTATATCTGAGATCCTTGAAAAATTCCTAAATCTTAGTGGTAGTATTTATTCGTTATTCATGTGTGTGTAAAAATCTTCATTTTGGTAAATGTTTGGTTATTGCAAAGTCTTCTAAACTTAAAAGAAGCTACTGCCCTCCCTAGACAGGAAAGGGTAAGAGAGTCTGTTCCTTGTCTGCTTCTGTCACTACTGGTTTTGGTGGTCTATTAGAACATGGGTTCTTGCTCTCCACCCTTCAGTTCTTTTCACTTCTTTTGTTACTTCTGGGCACAATTCTCCCAAAGGCAGTCTTGGGAGATTTAAAGTTTGTCTGAAGGCATTGACTCACTGATGACTCTCTTTTATATGGATGTTCTTACTCTTCTGAACTGAAATGGGCCACTGGTCACTTGAACCTTTGCTGCCTCTCTCTTCCTGTAGCTCTGTTAGTTGCCTGCCTTGTCCTCTTGAGTGGAGAGCGTGGATACTGGCCTTCTGATGTTGCTACTCTGCCTGTCATTGCTTTGGAAAATGTTCAAAGAAAAAGCAACGTATGTCCCATGTTGAATATAAACTATAGTAAAAGAGAAGACTTCTTTGGATGGATTTTTCTTTTTTACATCTATTTACAGTTTAAGTATTTACTGCTACTCATACTTCAAGTCACAATGGAGAAATAAGAACGCTGATGGCATTCACAGCCCACATTCAACACTCTTTCAAGGGAGCTGGAGAGACATCTTGATAGCTTTCCAATTCTGGAAATGTATCACTAAAATAAGCACTGTGATCCCGGAGCTGTTTACCACAGAAACTAGATTCCAGCACAATTTCCAAATCTTAATCTTTGCTGCCAACACACATAAAGAACAACACAGCTTTCTCACACTTAAGTAGATTTCTGAGAAATATTTTTTAATAGAAAAGGTTCAAAATCTGATCTATTCAAGTGTCCATACAAATGAATTCAAATTAGAAGAAGAACAAGGAAGCCAACCTTCCCAAATGAACGACTGTGCTTGATTTTAGGATGCTGAGTAAGCTGGATGAACTGACAAAGCTATTGCATTGCATCCCAGAACGCAAATATTACAAAAAAGGAGGGTTTGGCTGAAAATAAAATTTAAATGGAAGAAACTGCTGGACAAACCCATGAAAATGATGTAGGATACTAAGAAGTCACTGCATTCAAACTGGAAGCTTAGCGTGCTGATGGGAAACAGGTTTTCCAAAAGCACTGTGTGCAGGACAGTGTTTGTTGCATGAAATTTCCACTACAAAGCAATTTGCCATTTTACATCGTCTGACTTACTTTGAACTATTTAAGTCACTGAAAGAAATATTAGTGCTTGTTCATGTAGCAGACAGAATTTTAGTAATAATAGTAAAATATCTGAGCCTAAAGTTCTAAACTATGGTTACTTGTATACTGTGGGTATTTTTGACCGTTTTAGTACTGATGACACACACGTCAACCAACGTTCCCAAATAAATACAGAAATGTCTATGCTTCATCTAGCTAAGGGCCTCTTATTTAATTCTATCTTTCTGGAGCTGTTTCATCTATTACTTCCGTACACAAGCCTCCTCTACTCACACAGTCACACTCCAGTTCTTTTCAGAACTAAGGAGAACCTATTGCTTGGATGTCATGCTTGCCACCTTAACCACTGTTCCTTTTGCTGTTACAGAAATGGCCAACAGGAACAACTTAGAAGATGGAGTGCTTATCTTGGCTCCTGGCTTTGGAGAAATTGCAGTTCATCCATGGCAAGGAAGGCCCTTGACAGGCAGAACATGGGCCTACGCTGTTCACAGGGTAACAAACAGAAAGCAGGAAACAGAAAGCAGGAACGGATAAAACATTCAAAGGCTTAGTGTCCCACCTCCAAAAGCATGCCTGACTCTGGGTGGCCACATTCTTCAGGAATGCACATACTTCTTCAAGAGTCTTCACAAGACTACCCTGAGTTAGCCTAGGTGTGAGTCTATCCTGGTCTCTCCTTCCCTTATCACACACCTGTCAAGTAATTGGGAAAGAATCGCTCATGTAATTAATTTCTTTTCTCCCTCCAGACTGTGGTTCTTTTGATATCATGAACCTATTTAGCATTCTGGTGAGGCCTGCTGTTCCTGTCTTAGAACAATGCTTTTAAAACTAGAAATGAACTACATAGGATTACAAAGGAAATCAGCTATATGGAAATTACATTTCAGAGCATTAGGAAAAGCACTCATTACATCATGAGCTATTTGCTCTTTGTTAGTGCATCAAATAGTAAAACCTAGCAGCAAGAGATTTAGAGCTTTGCTTTCAGGTATCTACAGTGTGAGACTCACTGTGTCAGAGGTGCTTCTAATTCCTCTGTCCTTAATTGTCTATGTTTATAACCCAATTAATGCCAAGTATCAAATAAAGATAAAGACATAAGTACAGTGCATTTGTTTTTCTATGAATGGTTTATATTTATCTTCCCACTGCCCCAGAGAAAAATCTTTGTACGGTGTTATTCATACCATATTACATCTGCTTTATTCTAGATGAAAATGTGTGTGTGTGTGTGTGTGTGTGTGTGTGTGTGTGCCTGTGTGTGCATGTATGTGTGTGTGTTAAACTCCACAGATGGAGGAGTTTTATGAGTATATGGCCATATGGTTAAAAAGATTTATCAATAAAGACCACGAAATCTCACCATTTCCTAGGTAATATAAACACATATATCATATAATGCAGGTTACCAAACCTCAGTATTTATACATAATACATATATGTATGTATCAGTTCACTTTCTGGGTTATATACAAACACACATACATACTTTATGGCATGTATCCCTGAAAGCCACCCATTTATAAGAAAAAGCATGTATACATAAAGCTGTGAACAAGACAAAACTCTTATGACATGGGATAAAATAGACATGGCCTTCTTCTGTTGTAAATACCTGTGCATTTGTATGGACTTGAACATTCTTTTGCTTCTAAAATCACTAACCACTGAAAAATATTCTTGTATATTTTCATCAATGACTGATATTCTGAATTAGTTGGCTGCCAAGAAATATTTTTAAAATTTGAGAGTAATTATAATTATTCTTTAAAATAAACATTTTTCTTACTACTGGCTACATTTCGAGATCCTATATACAAAGTATTATTTTCTTTATTTTCACTCTACCTCTATGGCCCAGGGAACTCACAACTCACACACGCACACAGACACAGACACACACACACACACACACACACACACACACAGACATATACACACACCAGAATAGAAAGAATTTAAGATGGGTAAAGAATATTCATCTGGAGGATGGAGAAGAATGTCATAAAACACTACCAACAAGATGTGGTATTACATTGCAACAGTGAGTTCTCAGAAGCTGTGGATACCTGAGCAAGAATAGGCTCTCTAGCTGTCTATTAAGGTTAGAGTATCTACCTATGAGGTTCTAATGGTTGCTAAAGAAGTGATGTTAATTGTCACTAGTGGTTTAGACACTAAAAAACTAGATCAGAAGAACAAAGGGATACTGGAGGCAGAAGCCAAAGGATTAAAAAAAAAAAACAAAAATGAGTGAATATAACCACAGCATAAATACATATATGCACACATACACATATGCACAAATATGTATATGCATATATATGAAGCATTAAAAGTAAATGTATAAAGAAAACAATGTAAAACTGCAATTCTCCCATCTCTGTGCATGGACTTAGGAGGTTTCTGCTTTCTGAGGACATGCCCTTCTGTGGCTTGTGCCAGTTGCTTTGGAAGTGATCCCTGTGTCCCTGCCTCATCCCTGCTCCTCATGTCATGGTAACGCACTGGCCACAACTACTTTTGAAAAGCTGACAATAAGGAGAGCAATGATCTCCTTCTGTATTCACACCCCTCTTTTCTCCTGTAAAACTCCCTGACTCCGTGATTGCCAAAACTCAGGGTGAAAGGAAAAACAAAGGCATTGCTTCACTATTTCTAAATTCTCCTGGAATGGAGAACCTCACAGGAAGTATTTAAATCCCACAACCTGACTTACTAGAAACATTTAAAATTTACTTCAGAGATGAATTCACAATATATGCATATTTTGAAATTTCACACCATGAGGTTTTACTGGTGTGAAGAGACTAAAACTGGTCCAGGACTAGGTGTGACAACGCTTATTCTTTACCTGGGATTTCCTGTCCCTCTGACCTGTGGAAGTTGAGTGAGGTAGGCTTGAGGCTCGTCAGTCTGCTTGCTGATGTATTTGTCTTTAAAGGTAAGGTGAGGAGCACAAATGTTGGTAGGCACCAGGGATACCAGTTGGGCTTCAGTCATGTGTTTTGTATTCTTTTGTATAGCAAAGGTCAGTAGGAGTCCTGCAGTGTTCTTACAACTCCCATGAGGAGCACAACCTCCAGTGTCATTGTCTATAGCAACCAATGTGGTTTTATGAAAATTTAAATATACCAGTCTACTGACTTAAAAACAATTTTTTTTTTTTTATAATTTGAAAGGGAAACTTTGAGAATCTGGTATGGTTTTGAATGCTTCTTCAACTTTGAATAACTCAAGACATAGTCAGCCCATCAGTGATTGTTGAACAAAGCCTGGTTTGTGAACTGGTGTAGACCAGAGCAAATGTCTAGGTCCAGTATGAACTTCTCATCTGGGATGTGTCTCTCACTGCGGACTATACTCATTGAAGAAAGATCCATTAAATCACATTTCTAGAGCTCAACAGTTTAACATTAAAAACAAAAATTCAGTCAGCATAGATCTTAGTGATAGACTAGTATGCACAAGAACTCTGGGTTTAACCTCTACTACAAATTGAATATTTAAATAAGTAAAACAAACTGAAGGCATTGAGAATAACAATAAATATGCCTACTAATATCTTTATTTTTTAAATTATTAGCAGAAAACATGTAAATTTTTTCACATGTGTTCTGAAAGCATGTTTCTACCTTAAAGTACTATTCAACACAAAAGTAATGTATTGAAGAACTTCAATAGGGTGAATTGAACAAGTTTTAAACATATGGTAAAGATTTTTCAATTTGAAACAGACCTAGATCATGACTGAAAAGAAGTATATAGGCAAATGAACACTTCTTATGAAGCAAACACCTCAAATCCTTAATTGCTAGGTTAGACTTTGCTTCTTGTTTTGCTGTAAATATTTTGTTGACTCAAAGGAATGCAGTCCTAGTAACTTACTCAAAATAATGCCCTATTATTCATAGCCATAACAAATTGTTCTTTATATTTGAGGATACTTAAAACTTTATAAATAAAGTAGGCTATAGGTTTTGATATTCTTTGGTGGTTGTTGTTATTTTTATGTCTGCTTCATTGCATTTTCTGCCTAAAACTTAACGGTCATATGACATTCAGCATTATCTCTGCTTTTCTTATGAAAAGAATCAAGTTTAATTTTATACTTTGACATTCCTGAAAGGTTTTCCAAATGTAATTAACTTATATTACTTGTGGGCAACATTTTAAGAATTCTGCTCTCAAGAGGAAACAAATATTGCATTTTATTTTACCTTATTTATATTAAGCTATGTCTTTTGATGAGGGTCTGAGAATCTTTAAAGTCTTCTACAGCCCTTATTGGTCATTCTTGGATGAATGCTTTTAAATTTTAGTTTTATAATAGTGTTGACATTGACCAAATGTATGTCACTTTGGCCTTAATTTCTAATATTAAACTTTCTTGTCATCAAGGATTTTTCTCTTTACATCACAAATACACACACACACTCACACATATGTGCACACAAATAAACACCATATATACACATAAACATACACACATAGATACAACACATATTCTTATACACACAAAAATAACACACATTACATAGAATATGCATAAACACAACATATACAATACATAGAATATGCATATATAAAATATATTCATATAACACACACTACATATCCACAGAGACAATTCACGCACATATATATATATATATATATATATATATATATATATATATATATATAAAACTTATGTACATAAAAATACAACACACATAAAATATATACATACAAGACATATATAACACATAGAGACACACACAGGCACACACACACACACACACACTCATGCACAGCCCAATCACTGACACCACTACCAATTTAAAAAAAAAAAGAGGTTATGATTTGAAAGATAGCATGGGAGACAGATATGGCATATAGGAGGATTTGGAGGTAGGAAAGATATGGGCAAAAATGATGTGATTATGTTACAATCCTTAAAATATAATGATATTTATTTTTAATTTCTATCCATGTATATGTGTTTCTCTGTGGATAAATTTGCACACACCTACTGGTGCTACAGAAGTATAGAAGGGTGCCTTGTTTTTCGTGGAACTCTAGGTACAAGGTTGTGAGTTGCTTGATGTGGGTACTGGAAACCAAACTTGGCTCCTCTGCAAGTGCTTCAAGTGCTCTTAACCTCTGAATCTTTTCTCCAGCTCAGTAGTATTTTTAAATGATGCCTAGGAAGACAGAAGTCACTGTATTCATAGACTTGCAATCTCTTCTGAACTGCTGAACCAGTTTCAGCTGAAGTTTTTAACGAAGATGTATAGTGGAGGTAGTGGAGTAGTTAGAACAGGACCGGAATTTGGCTGTCCTCCACAAGTCTGTCGTTTAAGAAAAGAAACAACGGAGACCTCAGGACTAAAATGAGGGAAATCTACTTGATGGTTAGGAAGATCAATCACACACATGGCTATTGTGTCTATGTACTTTTAATGTTAAGCCTGGATTAAAACTTTGCATATACAATGACCCCTATAAAGGAATTTAATACTATTGTATTAAATATCAGATATTTATTTTTTAAAATAAATCTACAAAGTAGTCTAAATTGGCCCATATTGGTTATAGAATATACTTAAGAACATTTAATTTTGTTGCCATTTGTCCCTGAAGAAAATACATTCTATGTTTTATTTCTTTTTAAAGGTACTAATATCATTTATAATTGAGTATTTTTATTAACTTATGTTCAAAATAAATTTCCTCTGCTGTGTTTTGTATTAAATGAACAACATTGGCAGGAAAAAAACAAAAATCACCCCGAGACATGATCAGCAAGAAAGCCATCTGGGCTGAAGCTCCCTCAGCAGTTTCAGGCACCGGTCAGTCCAGCTCATCAGTAGCCCAGTGGGAGAGCACCACTCCAGGAGGCCATTGGATCTGCTGACACAGACTCACAGTGATAAATCGAGCTGGATGCTGCCAATAGCAAAAGAATATTGCGATGGTCAGCCAATGTTCTTTAGGGCAGAAAAGCATGTGAACCTATAGGCAGAATAAAAGGGAAATAGAGGCACATACTTTCCAGATAATCAGTTACTTTTACTTGTCTTATGAAGACAGATTTCATCTCATGAGATTTGTCTGATCTCACAAAAGGCTTTTTGCTTTGGGTACATAAAAACATAAACATCTTAAATGTGAGTAGTAACACGACAGTTGCATATGTCACACACCTCTAGGAAGACCCTCACTGACTATCTTACTTTTCAATTTATGGCACCATATCTAATCCTTTTAGCTTGGGACAGAAGGGTGAAAAACTAGGGGAAGAATGGTGCTCCAGGGCTTTGAGTTTTTATTAGGAATACTTCACATTTGATTTTCCTTTCTTGGAGCTTGACAGGGTAGTTAAAAGCTGGCGCAACAACCGTCACATTAGGAGCATTAAAGATGCCTATATAGCATCTGCTACCAGTTTAGGAAGTTAAGAGGTGGGTGGACAACACGTGTATATTCAGTGATTGACAGAGCTAAAGGGAGATTGTCTCCAGTGCTGGCACTGAATCACTGCAGCGTGACATACACCCATGTGTGTTGGCGTCTGTAATGGCAGCAGATGTCTTTTGACAGGTTAGTTGGAGGAAACCGTTCGCATAGTAAAAGGATGCAAAAGACTGGGGGATGCAATAAAAACAGTTGGAGAATTTCCCACAATTCTCGCCTGCAGTCTCACCAATGCAGGTGGAAGAGGAAATTGAGTTCTATTTTCTCAGATTTTAGGAGACAGTTTTGTAGTTTGAATAGCTGACAGCATTTCAATGACGGGAAAATTCTGCATTTCTCTCTTCACTTGCAGAGGCATAAAGTCCCCTGTGTGACTCACTGCCTTGATCATCTATCAGTGTTGCTGTCCACTCCATCTTTAAAAGCAGTACTTTAGAAGAAACAGCTCATGCTTCAAATTGACAGTTAAGACTGTTAAGAATACCACAATGGCTTTACTTAGCAGTGTGTGTGTGTGTGTGTGTGTGTGCTCTGCTTATTTTGATCAGTAAAGTCACCCTGAGCAATAATGAAATTAAAGAGATTCCTTTAGGGACTCTGCTTCCATTTCACTTCAGTGGGTCACAAGATTATCTTCGGTGTTTTTCTTTTAAGAGATGTCAATAGAAATAAGACTCTAATAATTTTTAAATTAAAATAAATTGGATGCCCAAAGAAATAGAACTACTTATGTTATAGGGAAAGTTAATTAAGGGCACTTCATGTCTAGGACTGATAAGCAGACTGTGTTCCGAGAGAAAACAGTGAGACATATACACTGTGAACACCGGGAGTATTTGTTGAAGATGTGGGTTTGCTTGGCAGAGGTAAGGGTGGCAGCTGACACTATATTCATAAAGTGCTCTATGGGTCTACAGAATATAAAAATGGGAGTCTGAGACATATGAAACATTTTTTAATCATTCTAAAGTTTAACACACACCATGAGAGACTAGGTCAGAGTAGACTTTCATGTATGAGTTTCTAAGAGGTGAAAACCACGAAGCTTTTTATTTATTTTTAAGACTGGAACTCTCTTTGTAGCCCATATTTATTTTGAATTGATGATACTCTGGCCCTAGCCAAGTGAAACTCAGATTAAATAATGTACCCCCATGATTATCATAGTATATTTTTAATATCGAGTGATTCCTATAATTTGTCTAGAGTGTCTTAGATTTCTTTGGTAAATGTTGCTTTTATTCATAATGCTACAGGGTTAGAATGATTGTTTTTTTATTATTCTTTGACTTCAGAATGATTGGAGTGATGAGTATGCACTTTCAACTACATACATATTCTACTTTTCTTTCTGCTGCTGTGATGGAACATTCAGACAAAGATCAAGTTACAAAAGGAAGGCTTTATTTGACTTGATTTATGCTTCCAGATCATGATTAAGGCACATTAGGAAAGGAACTCCAGCAGGAACATGAACAGACACGGTGTAGAAATGCTGCTTGTGGCTTCCTTACAGCCTCATGCTTACCTCTGCTCAGAGAATACTGTCATCCCCACTGGGCAGAAACCTCTGGGATCATTTATCAAAGCAACCGTCATTCATGTCCATGGCGTCTTATGTAGGTAATGCTTCAGTTTGTTTCCTTCCCTGGTCTGTGTTTATTTGAGAGTTAACGCTAAGAAGAATACCATATTCACTAAGAGTGCCCAACTCCCACAATTGCTTATGAACATTTCATTTTCCTTCTGAATCCTAACTCACATTGGTTGGAGAATTTACACATTGGTTTGGTTCTTTCAAATTATGCCTCATGTCTCTATGTTAGATAATATTTATGACCATTTTTATTAATCCAAATTTTAATATTTTTCTACATTCACCCTACCATTTTCTGGTTCTTTATTCTTTTTCTTGATAAGCAGGCAAGTCTTCTTGAAGACTATTAATTTTATGATGTTTACAACTGTTAATTGAGGGTAACAATGAGAAGCATGAGAATGTCTCAGTTCTCTTACTTTCAGGATAATTACATACAGTTTGTTGATTGACTCATAAGATTTTAAAGTTACATTGTCATAATGGTATATCCTAAAAATCTTTTATTGAATATTATCTTATTGTAAATTTCATATTAGTTTTATGGATTGAATATGGCAAATTCCATCCGCTTTTCTTTCTTTTTAATGTGATAGAAGATGGGTTTCTATGTAATGGCTGGCCTATCTTGTACTCATTGTATATAGGCAAGATTACATATAAGGCCATATTGGTAATGCTAATATTAAAAAAATTAAAACTCAAAAGACAAAGACAATGGTGTGCTCGGTATTTGATTCTGAGAATGAACTTCATTAATAAATGTTTTAAACTATAAAATATATGATTCTGATGATGATCTTATGTGATTCTTCTTCTTTAAATAACCTTCCTGGTTTTCAACTCACAGATAGAATTATACAAAATTTTCTACCCCATGCAGAGACTATTCTGCACGATTTTCCGAGTGTCCCCCTTATAGTAGAGTTCTGCAACTATCTCTAAAAAAAACATCTTGTGTTTCCTGTATGCTTGTCTACCACAGCTTTGCTAAGTGATCTGCCTTATGAATCATTAACTGAATGAAAAAAATAAAATTGCCACTGTTCATTTCAAGTGATTCTTCATATAGTATCATAAAGTTACATATAATAACTTATTTATTATTTGAGGTATAGATTTATCACGAAGACAAATGTTTTTAGACTCCTTTATATGTAACAAAACAGACTTTGAACAGTTTTGGAAGTGTCCTTAGAGATCAATGTTCAGTTATTTTTGGTTTGGGGGGAATGTTTAGTCCTTATCCTGGGCACATTTATTCTCCCTGTGCCACAAACAAGATCTAAATCTTTAGAGCAAGAATTACCTGAGCTTGATCCAGAGGAAAGTACTGTGACAAGGCTGCATTAGCAGACCTAGCATGGTTCATCCCTATATCAGTAGGGACAGGTATAGTGACCCTGAGCCTTGGTACTAACTTCCAAATAAAATAGCTGCCTGGAAAGCAGTTGAAAATAAAACTCTCCTCGGAATCTTCCGGAACAATTTTCTACTCAACCAGGAAATACTCTTCCTCTGAAGAAAGCAATGTTTGCTTATTAGAAGGGTTTCACTGATGAATCAGTACCCTAAACATATAAATATAAATATGAACTTTTAGCATACTTAAATGCTTGAATTGGAATTGTGCTCTCATAGCACATAGGTTGAATTCTTGTTTCCCAGATGGTGACATTAGCTTTAGAGGTTCTGAAAAGTCTACAAAATGGAACGTGGTAGGTGCTGTCATCAGCTGGTCTCTAGCTCTCCTCTCTCTGCTTTCTGACAGCTGTGGTATCAGCAACTTCCTTCATGCTCTGACTGCCATTATTTCAGCCCTAGCCCCTGATACTAAGCACCCCTGGGCTGAACTCCCTAAATCTGTGAACAAACAAAATTTCTTTCCTCAAGCTACTTTTGTTAGTTGTTTTGTTATGACATCAAAAGCAGCTAACACAACCAGGCTAAGCAGACCCCACCACTTCCTTTTACTAAAAAGGCAGCATAAAAACAGCCAGGAAGGCTGAAATGCCCATCCAAGAATTGAGTGCTTTCCAGCTTTGTGGTCTGAGGTGAAGCTGCAAGCTCAGAGAACAGTGCTGTAGTCTCTGTGAGGGTAAATGGGGCTCTGAAATTGTCTGTTCTCCTCTTTGTTGAAAAGGAATTCTCTTTGTACTGTAGGAGCCCATTTTCTTCACTGAAATCTAAGATGCGCCATCACAGTATGTTTATAGTCTAATTCACAGTGGACCTGCTAGTGGTCTAATTAAAACTGCTGTTTTTGCAGATTAAAGATTCTAACAGCTTTCTTATAGAATGATAGCAACATTACTTTTCAGCATACCTTACAGAAATAAAACCTAACTGATCAAAACTCTACTCTAAAGGAAAGCTTTGCCTGGTAGCAAGATTTTCTCTCTACGGAGCCAGCGGAAGACTATAACATATTTGTCAGTCTGAGAACCTGACATGTAATACACGAAAAATATCACATTTACAATTATGATGATTTTTGTGTAGGGCAGATGACTGACTATACTAATTTCAGTTAAAATGAATCTTTTGTCTAAGAAAAATTTCCACAGACAATCTTTAAAAATAAAATATTGGAGCACGGGATGGTCAACTCCAGCTAATACATCCACAAGGCAACGTCTACACCTCAGGCTCAGGGAAAATCATGAAAGGGGTGGGAAAAGATTATAAAAGCCAGAGGCTCAGAGCACCTATATTGAGAAAATTTCCAATAGATATGATAGGGAAAATGAACCCATGAAGTATGACACCACAGTGGACTGAATTATAGTACAATTAAAATGGCAACTGATCCAGTAACACAGACAAGAAACTTCACATAACCTTAGCTGTAGATCAAGAACTGAAGGGAGTTAATGGCACTGAGAAATAGAGAATTAAATTTTTCTAGGAATGAGCACAGGTTATTTCAACTCCAAGTCGGTAGTATTGAACATACATATATAATATCAATGCCAAATGAACACATGCATACATATATGTATAACAATAATAATGAAAGAAGAGACCTAAATTTGTGAGGGTGGGTATAGGAAGGGTGGAAATGATAGAAATAAAGATAGTGTTCAGGTATAAAATTCTTAAAAAAAAAAAAAAAAACTCTGGAAATCTTTTGTTAGTGCTGATAAAATTAAATTAAATTAAAAGAATAATAAAGTGAATATTTTAGTGAAAGTTTAATAATTGTGAAATAATATTGATTCATTCAACACATACTGACAGATTTTCAAAGACCTGGCACCATGTTAAATGCCAGGGTATGGAAGAAGAATCACCCAGCTGAATACTGAAACAGTGCAAGGTAGTCTCAAGGCTACTGAATTGTATTAATTTCCTGAATTCTTTCATCTTTCCAACGAAGCTTCATAGAATGCAGAAATTTGAAGCTAAATACTATGTCTTAAATTTGTTGTCCTTATAGCTTCAAATATGAAAGAAAGTCAACATCATGATTACACACAAACACACACACACACACACACACACACATGCACACATGCACACATGTGAGCAAGCCTACACATACAGTCCTCCAGAAGTAATTTTGTCTTTTACTTACTTTCAGGTCTCTTGTGTTTTAACAGCACAATTCATAAACGTTTTAAATAGTATGGTTAAAATAACTTTAGTCCAATTTGCATTTCAATGATGTTAGGAAGAACCATATGGATGATAAAGGCAGCACTGAGGCATTGCTGATGAGCAGCTGTTCTGGTTGGTTGAATCTTTCCTTACGATGACCGTTATTGAGTCTTTATACTTCTTCACTGGCTTTATACGCTTCTGAAAAGAATTCAGAATTACCCGAATGAATGGAGAGAGATCTATCTGTGTGCAATTGGATAATTCCCAGTGTAACAGCTGTGTGTTGCTAAGACAGAAAGTGACTCTGAAAATGAGATGACTTGACTTTGTGCTCCCTTATTTTGTGGATGTATTTTTCTAAGTGTTTGGAAACTGCTTACATTAAAATTGTTCTTCTAAGTGAGTTCAAAATGCTCCTGCTATGAAAAACTGAGCATATATTTTCTTCACTTCCTTGACAGCAGTATATTTGAGAACAAGCAGAATATTAAATGATGTTTCTTTTGGAACTGTGCTATCCTTGATTTTATTTCAGAATGGAGGAGACATACAGGCAAAGCCTTAGTGGATCTCAGCTTAGATTTACTATGGGCTAGGAACTAAGATGTATATTGCCACATCTTCATCATTTCTCTCAGTCATCATTATCTGACGTTAGGGACTTGAAAAACCACCCAGTAAATTCTCAAGCCAGAATTCAAACCTGAGCCAGATCTGCTTGAGCTCAAGACATTGATCTTTCCAAACACTTTGATATTACCCTTCCTATTCATTACCAGCTCTGTTAGGCTTCTCTGGAGAAAGAGGAGAGAGTTCAAGAAGGACAACATCTGCTTGCAAAGGTTCCTAAACCCCTTCTGACTGCTTATTTAATATTTTAGGTTTAGGTAGAATTTCTCAAGCTTGAGCTATCACAGAATCTAGAGACTCACTTCTGACTTCCAGGAGTCTGGGATCACTTCCCGCATCCCACAGGAATATTGAAATCAAATGCAATTTATTTGACTTGAATGCTTTATAAGTTTGCTCTAGTTTTTATTATGATTGTGACAAAAGCATGCACTTTACACTTAAAAATTTCTTCCTTAAAATTGGGATATAGAATATGATTTATATGTAACTTTTAACAGAAAATGCATATTTTTGAGACAAAGGAGATGGCTTCGTGGGTAAGGATGCATTATTTTTAGCCCAATGTCCAGTGTTAGATCTCTTTCCATGGTATGAAGAGTTGACTCCTTCAACTTGTTCTCTGGCTTCCACATACATTCTTCCTCTACCTCTACCTCTCCCTGTCCCTGTCCCTCCTCTTCCCTGTCCATCTTCCCCTTTCATTCATTCTTCCTCCCCCCTTCCCTTATTTCTCTCTCTGAATAAATATAAGATGAAAATACTTTAAAAACAGCTTGGCCTACCACTTATTAATTTAGGTGTAGCCATTAAAAATGCACTAACTTATGAGATAAATGTGCAATTTGTTTTTAATTCCCAGAGGAAAATAGTACAGATCATATATGCTTTCCTCTAGTAAGAATTTTTGCATGGATTTAAATGAGTATTTGTTATAAAAGGGCACAAAACCTCACAACCAGACTTATATATTGCTTTAGATGAAATCATGTCTCCTCTGGAAAAAGTAAGACAGGTTACAAACTGTTATCCAAGCTTTGGATAAAGAGATAATTTTTTGTTAGGCACTATCCTCTTTCAGATTTGTTTATTTCACAGTTGTCAAGCAATTCTGTCTGAGTTGAATGTCCAAGTAAAAGTCCTTCAAAAGCTTTTCGTTAATTATGGGTCAAACAAATCTACAGTGAAGAAATAAATATCTCTTTTGGAGGTGGGTGAGGGTTCTTATTTTGTCTCTTTCTAGACTGAAAGGGTATGATCTACCATTGAGTTTATTCACACTATTAAAAAATAGAAGTTGGTTGGTATTATTGTTCTTTCTATAGGGTCGCAAACCCCATCAGCTCCTTCCGTCCTTTCTCTAACTCCTCCATTAGAGTCCCTGTACTCAGTTGTATGGGTAGCTGCAAACATCCTCATCTGTATCAGTAAAGTTCTGGCAGAGCCTCTCAGGAGACGTCCATATCAGGGTCCTGTCAGCAAGCGCTTCTTGGCATCATCAATAGTGACTGGGTTTGGTGTCTGCATGTGGTATGAACCTTCAGGTGGAACAGTCTCTGGATGACCTTCCCTTCAGTCTCTGCTCTACTCTTTCTCCCTATATTTCCTTTAGACAGGAGCAATTCCGGGTTGAAATTTTGAGAAGGCTGGGTGGGCCCATCTTCCAACCCGGCGCCTTGCCTAACCTCTTGATATGGGCTCTACGGGCTCTTCTTCCCCTTTGTTGGGCATTTCAGTTAATCTCATCCCTGTTGGGTGCTGGGGCCTCTTGCTTTCCTGACATCTGGGACTTTTGCTGCTGGCTTCCCTCAGTTTCCCATCCTTCACTGCTACACACCTCTTTTCAAATTCCGGATGCTCTGTGTATCACCCCATTTCCTCTCATACCTGATTCTGCCCCCTTCCTCCCTCCTTCTCTTTCTCCCAAGCTTCTCCCACCCTCAATCTCCTTTGAGTATTGTGTTCCCCCTTTTAAAAAGGACTGAAGCATTGCTATTGTGGTCATCCTTCTTGAGCTTCATATGGTCACTGAACTGTATCCTGCATATTCTGAGCTTTTGGGTTTATATCTATTTATCAGTGAGTGCATACCATGTGTGCTTTTTTGTGATTGCGTTACCTCACTCAGAATGATATTTTCTATTTCTGTTCATTTGCCTAAGAATTTTATGAAGTCATTGTTTTTAATAGCTGAATAGTACTGCATTGTGTAAATGTACCACATTTTCTGTATCCATTCCTTTCCTGAAGGACATCTGGGTTCTTTCCAGCTTCTGGCTAATATAAATAAGATGACTTACTATGAACATGGTGGAGAATGTGTCCTTGTTATATGTTGGCGCATGATCTGGGTATATGCTCAGGAGTGGAATAGCTGGGCCCTCAGGTAGTACTACGTCCAATTTTCTGAGGAACCACCAGACTGATTTCCAGAGTGATTGTACCAGCTTACAATCCCACAACAATGGAGAAGTATTCCTCTTTCTTCATATCCTCGCCAGCATCTGCTGTCATCTGAGTTTTTGATCTTAGCCATTCTGACTGGTGTGAGGTGGAATCTCAGGGTTGTTTTGATGTCTATTTCCCTGATGAAAAAGGTTGTTTATTTCTTTAGCTGCTTCTCAGACATTCAATATTCCCTAGTTGAGAATCCCCGCTGACCCTGAGCTCCCAGAGACTAAACCACCAGCCAAAGAGTACACATGGAGGGGCCCACTGATCCAGTTGCATATGTAGCAGAGGATGGCATAATCTGGCAACAATAGGAGGAGAAGCCCTTGGTTCTATGAAGACTCAGTTTCCTTGTATAGACAAATGCCAGGACAGTGAGGTGGGTGTGGCTGGGTGGGAGTGTGAGCATCCTCATAGATGCAGAAGGAGAAGGTATGGGAGGGAAGAACCAGAAAAAGAAATAACATTTGAAATATAAATACATAAAATATCCAATTAAAAAAATAAAAACCAAACCTAACCCCGTCCCCCAAAAAAGAAGTTAGTGTATATTTTTGCATATTGGATTCTGATAGATATTGTATGAATTTTTTTTTCAAAATGAATATGAGTTGAATTTCACACTCAGCTATATATGAAAAAGATACTATGAAACAATTTATTGACTCAATTAGAATCTAAAGTCAATTCAGAGGTGCAAGCTGATGTTTTTTACAGCAGAGAAATAATCTGAAATATAGAAGAAAATGTGTCCCCAAAACTGTATGTCAAAGTAAAAAGTATTATCTACCCAGAAATGAGAGATATTCATTTGTGATAAAATAAAATTTAGTTGCTCAATCATAAATGATAGGAAAATATAGAGAAATAAATGAAAGTTGACCCCCAAATCACATTTAGAGGGAAATGGAATCTGTTGGAGTCCCTATGTTTAGTGCCACCTTTGTCCTCTGTGGAGATCTCATGTTTTGATATGCTTTGGTAGAAACTTCCAGTGACAAAGTAGAGTCCCAAGGAAAACATGACTACCATTATTAATGCTGAAAAAAGTTTGTAGGAAGCATTATATTGGAAGCGATAAATGAAATTTCCCAAATTCTTCTAGGTCAGTACTAATCAAGCTCAGCAGTTACCTGCAATTTGAATACAAGATCAATTTTGAAGTTGATTTAAGTCACACTACACCCTTTTATTTCTATGAACTCCTGTCCAATCCAGTGATCAAGGCACGTACTGCTCTTGTAGATGATCTAGATTTTGTTTCCAGAATCCCCACATAGTGGTTGACAATCATCCCTGACCCCATTTCTAAAGAATTGCACATTGGATTCTGACTTCTCTTAGTACACATGTGGTTTACATATAGACCTGCAAGGCAAATACTTACACACAAAACATTAAAAAAGTGTACAAGAAAATGAAAACTTGAATCTCTTACAGTCTTAAATCCCCTTTTATACAATTCCTAATGATGCAGTGAGATTTAAATATTTCCATGAACAGCATTAAAGTAGAATGATAAAGGGCCAGCTTTAATGAAACCATGAACTCAGAAGTAGCAAGTTTGATTATCTACAAAGCATGCTGATGGCACCCATACAGTAGGTAAGAATTCATAGCTACACTCTAAAATAGAAATTATTACCAATTATTAGATATAATAATGGGACACTGAATACTTTTTTTACTTATGTCTGATGCTTTCTCTTCATCTATTAACACTGGAAACTATATCATACCTAACTCATGGTCATAGTTTTCTGTGAGGTAGCTCTCCATTTCTATTATTGTTAAATATCTATATATTTATAACGAAATGAGAAGGAATACTGAAATAGGTCATCCTTGTATGCATCAAGCTTGGTGTTTTGCATCCAGTACTTACAGATTGTAATCTGTAGTTTCATAATCTTAGTCTTTGACCCCTTAAGACTTTTAGTCAGTACAGGGGCCTTTACGGAAGAACCTATTTTATATTTGATAGAGTTATTTTCAAGTAGAAACAATTGATTTTTTTAGTCTGTACTGTAAGGTATTACACGTGAGTGTGAGCATGTTTCATCATTCAGTGCTTGCTTTACTGTGATCATATGGGGCATGAGCCAAGACCGACACTATAAAACGGTGAGGGAACCATCTGACTCATCTGTGTTCTGAAGTAATCATCTTCTACTTAGTGTTTTTAATGTATTTGTTTTTATTTAAATAGAACTGAAAAGTTCTCTGCAGGGATTTTTGCACAGGACAATGCATCCTTTTCCCATCACATCTCTGAGTTTTGAAAGAAAAATATGTTCGTAACAAAACAGTACAGCACTTAAAATGATCACTGCAGACTGCAGGTGAGTACCAGTTTGCCTTATGTTGTTTGTGTAAAGGTGAGTTCCTTGGTTGTAACTCTGTTTTTTCACCTCAGTGTTCTAAAGAAAAACATGTCTATATCTGTTATTCTCCACATATCTTTCTATCAGGAAAATGGTTGAAAAGGCTGGTGTAAGGCTGCTGAGATAGCTGGGGAACTTGCAATATAAAGCGATGACCAAGATTCAATCCGCTAAAGTCACTTAAAGGTTAAAGAAAAAGAACTTAGTCTACAAAATTGTCCTAAGACCACTATATTTGAGCCATGCCACTGACAGGGCTCTGCCCCGTCACAATAATAGTAAAATAAAATGAATAAGCAGAATGATGGGAGAAATTGTTGGTGCATCAGTGTTAAAATAGATTCAAATGGAATAGTTACATACTAACATGAATGGTAGGTATTTTTTATCCAGTGATTTATTATTTAAATAAAATATAGTAATATGAAGGAAGATGCACGATAACAAACAGAAAAATGGATTGATATTTTGAGGAAAGTGATTCACTCAAATATCATTGATGCACCATTGGTGCAATTTTATAAATCAGCCTATTTAAATAAAATGTTCTGGCTTCTTAAAACATATAACTGAAGGTCAAAATATTAAGTGTTGGGAAGAAATAGTCTGTTATTTATTATTATAACATTGGTTTTAAAAATGAATACCTAGAAAATATCAAAATATAAGAATAAAGACAAAATTTAATTCTGTATTTCTTATTACAGAATGAAACCACTTAATGATATATATATATACGTATATACATATATATATTTGTGCTCATATGTTTACATAGTAGGTGTTAACTGTCTCCTCCAAAAAGTGGGCTCATTTTTTTGCCTGAAATAAACTGCATGCATGCGTGCACACACACACACACACACACACACACACACACACACACACACGCTCATTCTCACACATTCATGTGCAATAACTTGGTTTCCATAAATTCTCACTCATGGTTTTATTACATCACTGTTGGTGAGTAGATTTTGCTTTTAAATAAACAATGTTAGAATATAATTGTCCTACTTGTAGTTAGTACTTTTAGCTTTGTCTTTTAAACTCAGGACCTTGAGCACAGCAGGCAAACCCTCTACCAATGAGATGTTTTCTCTTTCTCTTACATCTACTTTTAACTCAGAATTCTTCCTGTGTTTTCATACCTATTTCTCTCTGAGGGAGGGGAATTTTATTTGGCATTCAGAATTTTATATCTAAAGAATCACTGTGTTTTACAATAGGATAACTCAACAGAAGTGGGGCTGTGGGTCCAATCTCCAACAGGTTGGCACTTCTAAAATGAATATATCTTAGTTCATGGGAACTCAAGACTACTAGCTTAATGAAAAACACCTTTTCCCTTTCTAATTTGATTATTTTAAATTGTGGATATAAAGATTTCGAAATTTTCCTGAAATATCTGAATTTTTCTAATTGTAAACATATACATTGTTGAAAGGTACATGAAATAGGAAGAGACATTTAGAATTGCAAAGGAGACGATGTTGAAGATGGAGGAAGAGGGCCAGTGAAACAGCTGCATTCTTCGGTCATTTTCTCACTTTTTCACTCCCACATTCATCGGATGAGCTGTACAAATGCCTTTCTGTTCGTTGGTAAGCAGAAAATGTACAAGACTACAGTCTTATACCAAAAATGTTTGGTTTGAGAAACATACGTCTTCTGTGTACAATAGAAAACATGTGGCCTGAATGTATTACAGGGAGAAACAGGGAAGAGACAAGGACATGAATTTCTAATTTAAAAGAAGCATCTTTAAGTATTAAGAAAGCCCTGAGATAATTCGGAGGCTTAACCTTGGTTAGAAAGAATTATTTCCAGATGTCAGGAGGGACTAGGAAGAAATTCATGCAGATTACGAATATTTTTCTGTTGATAAAATGTAGAGAGTCTCATGTCAAAAATTCTGATTTTATTTAACATAATCTGAAGAGACCTGAGTAGGAATAAAATTCACTTTGGTAGCTGTAAAAATTAGGAAATATGTTTAGCAGAGTTTTGGGTAAAGCTGTCAGGTAAGCAGAAAAATCTCAGTTTGTACAGAATCCACAAATATTAATTTATACCTCTCTCTTCATACATAATACATGTAATAACACATGACTTTATGGACTCAGAAGAAATTGGGTGACTAGTTTAATTCAAAACTTAATGTTAAGTTTGGACAAGTATGGATTGTATTGAAGTGTTAGATTTTTGTCAATATGTCAAAAGCTGTGATTAATTAATTTACAAAGAGGCAAGGTTAATTTATCTCACAGTTGTAGAAGTGTTTATTAGTCCGTGGCTAGTCTGTTGCTTTGGGTGGGTAGAGAGATGTAGAATACCAGAAATACTAGTCACATGAGCAGGAAGTGAAGAAGAGGCAAGACGCAGACAAATTCTCATCATCTCTTGAGAATGATTAAAAGAATCCACCAGGCTTCGCCTCTTCAAATTTCTGTGAGCCCTCAGTAGAGCTAGGTAGGGATGAAGCCTTTAACACATAGGACTTTGAGAGAACTTTCCATATCCAGGTATAAAAATGTTAAAATAAAAATTTGAAATACTTTGGATGAATACAAAAGAGGCAGAGAAATTTTATCAAGTACTCAAAATTTAAAAGTCTATTTCAATGTATTTTGACAAAGTATACTGGTTAATAAATAAAGACACTAATCAATATATTTTATTTTTAAACAAAATTTTAAGAAAAATACTTTTCTTTGGATACTTGATAATGCCTATAGAGTCAAGCAACTGCATAATGAATATCCATCCACAACTAAGACCTGTCTTTAAATTAAGGTACATTAGTATTCAACCAAGGCATCACCACAGACTTAACTCTTTTTGTTTTAGCATGGTAAGCACACCATAAACTGTCAGAAAACTAGAGTATATTGACATTTTTTGTTCTACACATATTTGACATAATAAGGATGAATGTATGAAATGGGCATATTGATTTTTTTAATTATGATACGGGCCACATGCTGAAATACATAGAGGTCAGAGAGATGCATGATTCATTTCCAGTTATGATTTAGATCGTATTTCTCTTATTTTTCAAAGCAGACCCAAAGCACACATGTTTAGAAGTTAGATTTGGCTGCAAATGCAAACAATCCACACTGACTCACAGCCGCACACCTGATGACGCAAGACTTTGCGCCTAGACGCTTGTGCGTGGGTCACGTGATGTTTGATGACGCAAGACTTTGAGCCTTGATGCTTGTGCGTGGGTCGCGTGATGTTCATTTCTATTTCACTCATCACAGTGAGGCTTTTACAGTTGATTTTCTTATCACAAAATATTCCATAATGGCTCAGTGTCTAAAGTGTGAACTTTAACCATTTATCAGTTTATTGGAAAATTACAACTGGTATCCTTTTACCTAGGGATGTTTCCAGATTCTTAGGGATAGCTTGCATAAAGCAGCATGATCCAATTTCTAACTGTTACAAAGAAGCCCATCCTTCTCATTCTCCCTGCCAGAATCACTCATCCAACATTCTCTTTCTCATTCAACTATTTACACAACACTATAATGCTTTTTTTTTTTCTCGAAAAGACTCCCATTTTATACGGACTCTCCCAGTCTTTATGCTTGGCTCCACTCGAATGATGTCATGTTTAAAGTTTCTGCTGAGCAAAAGGACCGTCCCTCTCTACAGTTTTGCAGCTTTGCTGTGTGTCAATTAGAGCATGGTTTGCTACATAGGAGGCTGTTAGTCACTCACCATTAACTGAATGCCAATTACAAGTCCAGTCTCTGACTTAGA
This sequence comes from Micromys minutus, assembly GCF_963924665.1. NCBI lineage: Eukaryota > Metazoa > Chordata > Mammalia > Rodentia > Muridae > Micromys > Micromys minutus. The sequence goes on from NC_137953.1 coordinate 52,268,610, forward strand.
AGTTGAGCGTGAGAGGACATAGTGCTTCTTAATGGTTCACAGTTCACTTCCTGGGCCCTGTCTTGTAATAATATAGACTGTTCACCATCCCTGCGGACCCCAAGTCCTTGCTTCTTTTTGTTTCAATTTCTCTCCCTGGGATGCATTCTTTTCCTTTACCTAAAACCTGCATTACCATCTTAGATACTAATTGAAATTCTATCTTCTACTTAGGAGAAATCTTAGTTTCAAATTGTAAACGTGATACTGTCTTTAAATGGAAACATTGTCTTCTGTTTTCTCTTTGCTGTGCATGTTTACACTTTATATGTAGATTTGCCAAGCAGAGAACATATTGCAGATCACTGGAAAGTATTTATGTAATTATAGAGAATGACAACTTATTTAGAAACTGAATCCCTTTCACTTAAAATTTTGCACATTATTATTTTTATTATTAATTAATTAACTAATTTATTTATTTATTTATTTATTTATTTATTTATTTAAGATATCTAGGATGGTTCATTTTTTTTCTCTTACATGAAATCTTGTGTTTTAATGAACACAAAGTGAAGCTTAAACTTCCTAAAATTCAGCATTAGATTCCAATGGCTGTTTGCTTCAAATGAACATTCTCATTGAAGAGAAGTTTGTTTTCCTTCAATAAAAAGGCATTTGGAAGGGAACTGGCACATGCATATGTTTGACTCTCAGTACTAAGCTTGGCATTACCTCCTGTGCTGGCAGTCCCTTCTGTGGCTGCCTTGTCACTGCTGTTGTGGGCTCTCTCCGTGGAGCCAACACCTGTGGCCACACAAGCGAGCAGACACAGCAGCTGTACGACTCAGATGCTCAAGTTGAAATAAATTCTAAAGCAGAAATGTTTGGATTTATGACTGCCTCTATTTTTTTTGAGCCTTTCAGGAACTGTTTTGTTTATCCAGAGCCTGCTTTTCCTACTGTGCTCTTTGGCAATTTCTTTTTCAAAGTAAAGGTCGAGCTCCTCATGACAGGGCAGAGTCATTAATAGTACAGATTCAGAAACCCAACTGTCTTCAAGAGAAACTTCAATTTGCCACTGAGTCTGTGATTTTGAGGCCCATACCTGTGATGCACCAGAGAGTTTTCTCTTCCAGACGTTGAAATCAGTATCACCTACTTAATTGCAAATGGATGGATGGGTTCACATGCATAAGACTTTCTACTCCAGGCTTTGCATGGGGAGGATGTAAAAGCACTTTTTTATTATCATATAACTTCTCCAAAACATTTTAGATACTGAGGGATGCCGAGCGTTTTTACAGTCCCACAACTCTCCTTACAACTTCCCCTCCTACTGAGGATCTTACAGTTCCCCTCTTTCACTAAGGACTGCTTTAACAGTATTTGTGCAACCCCTGGAACCTAGGGGAAGAAATATGACCTAGGCAGACGTCAGAACAGCACTTCTTGGGGAAGAAGTGTCTTATCTGGACAGTCCTGGAATGTAGGACATAGGCCCTTAGATGCAACCCACATTGGCAGCAGCCAATCGATTTAAAAGTCAACCTAACCCACCAATTGTTTGCATGCCTAACCACCATCACTGTAGCCCACCATTTACTTTTTATTTTTATTACATTTTATACATTTACTAAGAGTATTAAAGACTGTACAAATGGATAGCGGGGGTTGACTCTCCTCAAGACGTAAGGCACCTCCGTGCAATGGACTAATAAACCTCTTGCTTTTGCATCGATCCCTGATCTCTCCTCTCACTCATGGGAGCCTCAAATAGGACACAATTTGGGTTTTACAATTGCACTTGGAGCAACCTTGGTCGATCTATCTGACAGTCTCTTTTATTTGCTCATCGTTTTGCTTGTGTGCTCACATTTCCTTTCAATGTTGTTCTTCATCCAAAACCCACACCTAGGCCATCAATATTCACTGGGTTGAATCTTGGGTAACATAGTGTGAGTTATTGGTGTTTCTCTTCTTTTTCTATATCTTTCAAAAATGATAACACAAAGTTACGAACTGCAAAGTATAATCTAAAACAAACATCAATTTGCTGGTTCAATTAAAGACAATGTAGTAAAGTGTGAGAGATAGCGGAAAGCTCTGGGTTTCATACGTGCCCCTAAAGCCAACCGAGGGTGATTTATTCCTAGGTTTCTGAACTGCCTGACAATGATAATTATTGAGTAAACATGCATGCTAAGTCTTTCATTATTTATGTCAGTTATTTTCACTCACGTTAAACAAAGGTATCATGCTAGATCCTGAGAATATTTCAGTGACTAACTCAACCATATGTCCTTCCATAGAAGAGCCTGCATAAAGTAAATTCAGAGTAAGTAAAGATGTGAACTGTGTGGCAGAGGAAAGGAAATTGGGAAAGAAGAATGAGCAGTGTCGTGATAGGCAATTGAACTATTCTGGAAGTGGGGTGGACAGAATATAAGAGGGTGTGGAGGAGTGAAGAGAATGCTGTCTGAAATGCTGTCTTTACTGCAGTACTCATGAACTAACAGCAGCAGTAATTACCTAAATATGACCTATGCAAGACGGCAACTGTCATTTTTTTTTTACCATAGATAGGTTCATGAGACCCCACACTTTTCTGACTAGCTCTAAGCAGTTAACAGCTTCTAGGAGAAAGTAATGTGAATCTGTGGAGTAGTCAAAAGTAACTTGTCCAGGCCCCAGTAGCTACTCTCCACTTGTATTTATTTAAGTGATTTTAATTAAACTCAGTGGGTTGCAAAGGTGAGGAAGTAGGAGGGACTTATTGGGCAGGAATAGCCAGGAAGCCCCTGCTATGAGAACATAGATATGAGCAAAGATTTGGAGGAACAAAGGGAGATTTGTCTTCCATTTGTAAGATCATTTTAGGCAGAGGAATGATAGAATGGCAAGGCACTATGGATGGGTGAGCCTGGAATGCTATTACAAAAATTTAGTATTTAGTGCAAAATAAATCCTGGGCAGGTTTAGGTAAAAGTGTCATATTATCTGGATGGTAGAGGAAATTCACTGTGGCTGTTGGAATTTGGGGTAAGACCAGTATAGAGAATGATGGCACCTCTACTTTTAATCTACATAACTAAATTTGTGTATAAGAAATAAGCAAAAATGCTCATTCAAACACATACATCAAATTAGGAGTTTAGGAATAATTGAATTCATTTTATTATAGAAAAACTGTTCTAAAAAACTGTTAGGATAGAGGCTGAGAAACTGGTGAGTGGGAGACCTAGGCTGCAGGGGAACAGAGAGATCTCTGCGGAGTGCACATGGAAAGTGCACACCCTACCTAGCCCTGCCCTGCCTTGCCCGATCCAGTGATTGGGAACAGAAAATTAGAACTTCTGTTTCCACGTGGAGGCGACTTCAGGAAGCAGAGCAGAGCCTGGCCCATCTGCCCCCCGGAACGGCAGCTCATAGAGGCTGAGCAACTGGTGGGTGGGAGACCTGGGCTGCCGGGGAGCAGAAAGATCTCTGCGGAGTGCACACGGAAAGTGCACCCCCTGCCTTGCCCTGCCCTGCCGTGCCTGATCCAGCAACCAGAAACAGAACATTGGAACTTCTGCTCCCACCCGACGACTCTGAGGCATAAAACAGGGCTCGGCCCATCTGACATCTGGACCAGTGGAGAACCAGGGACACAGACCAGATACAAGGGAAAGGCAAGAACATATCACTGACAACAAAATGGCAAAAGGAAAGAGAAAGAATATATCCCCAAAAAAACCAAGACAATCTAGCAACACCAGAACCCAGCTCTCCCATAACAGCAAACATCAGAATTCCAAACACTCCAGAAAAAGAAGACACAGACCTGAAATCATACCTCAAGATGCTGATAGAGATACTTAAACAAAAACGGGAAGAAAAGCAAAAAGATTCAGAAGCTATTAAAGAAGAAACAAGAAAAAAAACTCAAAGAACTAGAGGAAAACATAACCAAAGAAATAAAGGAATGGAAGAGGGAAATTAAAACAGAAATTGACACAATAAAGAAAACGCTAAAAGAGATAACCCTAGAGTCAGAACACCAAAAAAAGAAATCAGGAGTCACAGAAGCAAGCATTTCCAATAGATGGAAGAGAGAATCTCGGGGGCAGAAGACAACATTGCAAACATAGACAAAACAGCCAGAGAAGATGCAAAAAACAAAAAGCTCCTAACCCAAAATGTCCAGAAAATCCAGGACACAATGAGAAGACCGAACCTAAGGATAATAGGAATAGAAGAGGGAAAAGAGGATCAACTAAGAGGCACAGTAAATATCTTCAACAAAATCGTAGAAGAAAACTTCCCTACCCTCAAGAATGAGATGACCACGAGCATAAAAGAAGCCTTCAGAACTCCAAATAGGATGGAACAGAAAAGAAATACCTCCCGACACATAATAGTAAAAAAATCAAGTGCCCAAAGTAAAGAAAGAATACTAAAAGCAGTAAGGGAAAAAAGTCAGGTAACATATAAAGGCAGACCAATCAGACTCACACCCGATTTCTCAACAGAGACTATGAAAGCTAGAAGAGCCTGGACAGACATCATGCACTCCTTAAGAGAGCACAAGTGCCAGCCTAAGCTGCTATACCCAGCAAAACTATCAATCACCATTGATGGTGAGACGAAGATATTTCAAGACAAATCAAAATTCACAAAATATCTGACCACAAACCCAGCACTACAACGAATTATAGGTGGAAAACCCAATACAAGGAGGGAAAATACAGCCTAGTAAAAACAAGAGAACTCCTAAACAAGAAAACTGAAAGAAGAAAAGAACACAGACACAAATCTACCCAAAAAAGCAATAATGGCAGAAAACAGAAAAAACTATTCCTTGATATCTATTAACATAAATGGACTCAACTCCACAATAAAGAGACATAGACTATCAGACTGGATACAGAAACAAAATCCAGCCTTTTGCTGCATACAGGAAACTCATCTCAGAGACAGGGACAGACACAATCTCAGAGTAAAAGGGTGGGAAAAAAAACTTCCAAGCAAACAGCTCCAAGAAGCAAGCTGGAGTGGCATTCTAATATCTAATAAAATAAATTTCCAACCAAAAATTATCAAAAAAGATAAGGAAGGACACTTTTTACTCATTACCGGGGAAAATGTCAGGAGGAACTCTCAATCCTTAACATATATGCTCCAAATAAAAAATCACCTACATTCATAAAAGAAACCCTAATAAAGCTCAAAAAATGCATTTCACCCCACACAATAATATTGGCAGACTTTAATACCCCACTCTCACCAATGGACAGATCAGAAAAACAGAAACTGCACACGGACACTGCAAAACTAGCAGAGACTTTGAACCAACTAGAATTAATAGATATATACAGAACATACTATCCCAAAGTAAAAGAATACACCTTCTTCTCACCACCCCATGTCACCTTCTTGAAAATTGACCACATAATTGGACACAGAACGAGCCTCCATCGATATAAGAAGATTGAAATACTCCCATGCATCCTCTTAGATCACCATGGTCTACGACTATTCTTTAACAACAACAAAGACAACAAAAAGCCCACATACACATGGAAACTAAACAATGCTCTGTTAAATAATAGCAGGGTCAAAGAAAAAATAAAGAAAGAAATTAAGGATTTTCTAGAATTCAACAAAAACGAAAACACAACATACCCAAACCTATGGGATGCAATGAAAGCAGTATTGAGAGGAAAACTCATAGCCCTTAGTGCTTCCAAAAAGAAACTGGAGAGAGCTCACATCAGCAATCTGACAGCAGAGATAAAAGCCCTAGAACAAAAGGAAGCAGACATACCCAAAAAGAGAAGACGGCAAGAAATAATCAAAATTATGGCAGAAATAGACCAAATAGAAACAAAAAGAACCATTGAAAAAATCAAAAAAACTAAGAGTTGGTTCTTTGAGAAAATCAACAAGATTGATAAACCCCTAGCCAGACTTACTAGAGGGCAAAGAGAGAGTATCCAAATGAAGAAAATCAGAAAGGAAAGTGGCAACATAACAACTGAAACTGAGGAAATTCAAGAAATCATCAGATCACACTACAAAAACTTATACTCCTCAAAATTGGAAAATCTGGAGGAAATCGATGAATTCCTAGACAGATACAAGGTCCCAAAGTTAAACCAGGACCAAGTAAACCATCTAAATAATTCTATAACAACTAAAGAAATAGAAGAAGTCATCAATAGCCTCCCAACCAAAAAAAGCCCAGGTCCAGACGGGTTCAGTGCAGTATTTTATTAGACATTTATGGGAGATATAACACCAATACTCACCAAACTATTCCAAAAGATAGAATCAGAAGGAATATTACCCAACTCATTTTTTGAGGCTACAATAACCCTCTTACCTAAACCACACAAAGTCCCTACAAGGAAAGAGAACTTCAGAACAATCTCACTTATGAACATTGATGCAAAAATACTCAACAAAATCCTTGCAAACCGAATCCAAGAACACATCAAAACGATCATTCATCATGACCAAGTAGGCTTCATCCTTGGGATGCAGGGATGGATTAACATAAGGAAATCCATCAACATAATCTACCATATAAAGAAACTCAAAGACCAAAATCACATGTTCATCTCACTAGACCCTGAGAAAGCATTCGACAAAATCCAATACCCCTCTTGTTAAAAGTCCTGGAAAGAACAGGAATCCAAGGCCCATACTTAAACATATTAAAGGCAATATACAGCAAACCAACAGCCAACATCAAACTTAATGGCGAGAAACTTGAAGCAATCCCACTAAAATCAGGGACTCGACAAGGCTGCCCACTCTCCCCCTACCTATTCAACGTAGTACTAGAAGTCCTGGCTGGAGCAATTAGACAGCAAAAGGAGATCAAGGGGATAGAAATTGGAAAGGAAGAGATAAAATCATCACTGTTTGCCGATGACATGATAGTATACTTGAGTGACCCCAAAAATTCCATCAGAGAACTCCTACAGCTGATAAACAAGTTCAGCAAAGTGGCTGGATACAAAATTAACTCAAACAAATTACCTATACTCAAAGGACAAACGTGGAGAAAGAAATTAGGGAAAAGCTACCCTTCACAATCGTCACAAAAACTATGAAATACCTTGGTGTGACTCTAACTAAGCAAGTGAAGGGCCTGTATGACAAAAACTTCAAACCTCTGAAGAAAGAAATTGAGGAGGATCTCAGAAAATGGAAAGATCTCCCATGCTCATGGATTGGAAAAATCAACATCTTAAAAATGGCCATCCTACCAAAAGCAATCTACAGATTCAATGCAATCCCCATCAAAATTCCAACCCAGTTCTTCATGGAATTGGAAAGATCAATGTGCAATTTCATATGGAATAACAAAAGACCTAGAATAGAGAAATCCATCCTAAACAACAAAAAAACATCTGCGGGAATCACTATCCCTGACCTCAAACTGTATTACAAGGCAATTGTGCTGAAAACTGCATGGTACTGGTACAGAAATAGGCATGTGGATCAATGGAATAGAATAGAAGATCCAGAAATGAGCCCTCATGTATATGGTCACCTGATTTTTGACAAAGGACCAGTAAACATTCAATGGAAAAAAGACAGCCTATTCAACAAATTGTGCTGGTCCAACTGGCACTCAGCATGCAAAAGAATGAAAATAGACCCATTCTTATCTCCTTGTACAAAGCTCAAGTGTAAGTGGGTCAAAGATCTCCACATTAAACCAGATACACTGAAACTATTAGATGAGAAAGTAGGGAAAACCTTAGAACACAGAGGCACAGGAGAAAATTTCCTGAACAAAACACTAATGGCTCAAGCTCTAAGGTCAAAGATTAACAAATGGGACTTAATGAGACTGCAAAGTTTCTGTAAGGCTAAGGACATCGTCAAGAAAACAAAACGGCAACCAACAGAATGGGAAAAGATCTTTACCAACACCACATCAGATAGAGGCCTAATATCTAAGGTGTACAAGGAACTCAAAAAGCTAGACACCAGAGAATCAAATAACCCTATTAAAAAATGGGGTACAGAGCTAAACAAAAAGTTTTTAGTTGAGGAACACCGAATGGCCGAGAAACATCTGAGGAAGTAAGTGCTCAACATCCTTAGCCATCAGGGAAATGCAAATCAAAACAACCCTGAGATTCCACCTCACACCAGTCAGATTGGCCAAGATCCAAAACTCAGATGACAGCAGATGCTGGCAAGGCTGAGGAGAAAGAGGAACACTTTTCCACTGTTGGTGGGGTTGCAAGCTAATACAAACCACTCTGGAAATCTGTCTGGCGATACCTCAGAAAATTGGATATAGTACTACCTGAAAACCCAGCTATTCCACTTCTGGGCATATACCCCAGAGACACTTTAATACACAACAAAGATATATGCACCACAATGTTCATAGCAGCTCTATTTATAATAGCCAGAAGCTGGAAGGAACCCAGATGTCTTTCAGAAGATAAATGGATACAAAAATTGTGGTACATATACACAATGGAATTCTACTCAGCCACCAGAAACAATGACTTAACCAAATTCTTAAGAAAATGGCTGCATCTAGAGAATATCATCCTTAGTGAGATAACCCAGTCACAAAAGAACAGACATAATATCAGTCACTGATAGTTGGATGCTAACCCCAGAGGCTTGCACTCCCCCAGAAACAACTCACAGAGTGTATGAAGTCCAAGAAATAAAGAAAACAAAACAAAACAAAAAAAATTTACAAAACAAGAAAACTTTAGCTATTTCCATGTTACATTTTGTTTTACATGTACTTTAGCTCATTGTAACTATTAAGTTTTCAAAGCATAAAGTCAAACCTTGAAAAAAATCAAGTACTGACTAAATAATATATTCATATAGTTTTATGTAAAAATTATGTTAAAATCTGAAAAAAAAGTACTGACAAAATATGTATAATTTTAAGCAAAAAATGTTTAAAATCTGTACATTTATCTTTGTTTTGTAAAATAAAGTTGTTTAAAAAAAAAAACTGTTGGAATCACATTATGATTCCAAGCTTAATGCAACATATCCAGATTGGTAATTTAGCATGAAACTCAGTACACACACACACACACACACACCAGTAATATTGAAGATCAAAACCCCCCAAATATAAACAACCATTGAATATGGTTGAAGTGATAATCCACTATGTTATGTAAAGTTCTACCTCATTTGATACGATCACATAAAACAGACACATAAATACCAAAAATACCTTTTAGAAATGTATTTTTCATAGATCTCTTTCATGTAGAAATGTAAAAAATATAATTGAAATAAAAATCTTGGCTTGACTTTTTAAATGAAATATTTCATCAGACCTGTGAATCAATGGCACACTGAAGATAGGAAATAGCCTTTAGGTGGGAAGGGCTAAGTCCTACTCATGCTCTTATCAAGAGAATGTTTCGCTGTAATGGAAGTAACTAAGATTCTCCTAAGTCAAAAATTGTATTACATTAGGGAAAATTCCTTTTGCTGATGATATTAAGGATTAATAATACTATTTCCATGGCACTTATAAACAGACCTTTGCATTGATTCCAAAATAAGCTTCACAAATATTTATGAATTGCTTTTATAATTTTGAAAGACATTTTTATATTATGCAAATATGTTTTTAGTAATGAATTCACACATATCTATATGTATCTCATAAACATGAGTATCTTTCATTCATAAGATTTTCTACTGAGGGAAACAATTTTTATGAAGAGTTTAAGTGAAGAATTTTCATAGTCTTTTAAAGGGCTAGCTAGTAAATATTTTAAATTTTTTTATTAATTTTTTTATAAAATTTATTTTAATCATATTTTTCCTCCCCAAACTCCTTTTAGATCCTCCCTACCTGTCAATGACCCATAATAAATAAAACAAAATAAAAATACACAAAAAATAAAACAAGGGGAAACAAAACAGAAAAACTGGCCCTACTTAAGAAAGCATGGAGTCCATTTTGCAACAGCAAAGGACAATTAAGCATGTCTGACATGTGTCTGATACAATCTGTGTGATTCTATTGGAAGACAAATGATATTTTCAGTAGGTCAGTCCTTCTTAGTGAGAGAGTGACTTTGGACTTTGCCTTAGCTTTCCTTTCTCAGTGCTAGGATGTTGTGTTGTTTGAATCTGTGCAGAGTTTCAGCATGTTGTTATAGTCTCTGTGAGTTCTTCTGTGTATCAGTCCTGTTTCTGGAAGACACTGTCTCCTAACTTACTATGCCCTCTGACTCTTAAAATAATCTCTGCCCACCCCCCCACACCCTGCAAAAGTCTCTAAGCCTTGAGGAGAACATCATTTAGGGCTGAGTGCTTTAGATCCCTCACTCTCTCCACACTGTTCAGCATTAATCCTCTTGTAGTTCTTGCTTACTGCTTGGAAAAGCTTCTCTGATATGAGCTGGACAATGCTCTGTTGTATAGACAGGACATTAACTTGTTAGATGTCATTTATTGTATTTCCAGCTGCAAATATTTTAGATTTTTGTGGGTTACATAGGCTCCATTACAATGGAGAAATCAGTTCCACTATAGCATTGGAAATGCAGTCACAGACAACATCCAAAAGTTGGGTGCACTGTGTTCCAATAAGATTTTGTTTACAAGCTGTAAGTGCTGGCCAAATATGATCTCCTAGTTGACTCTGGTCAAGAGGTTTAACAGGTTCAGTTAAAAAAAAAATCATGCGAACTAGCAAATCCCGATTATGGAAGCCCAAGGGAGGAGTCTCAGGTGTGCTTCTACATGATGCTCTTCCCATCTCAGTGATTTCTACACAGCTGCTCTTCTGTTCTTTTTCACTAGAGGAATATTTTTAGCAATATCCAGGTTCCATGGAATGTTCACAAGCTCAATGATTTAACTCATATATGTGAGTTCCATGTTTTAACACATGACATCATGGCTGATACATGCTGACTGTTCTTATTCTTGAATAATTCAGCAACTTTAACTTTGTTTTCACTATTTTTCAAAGTTGTAGAATTTTTTGTTTGTTGTAATTGGAGCAGATTAAGAGCATAGCAATCGTCCTCCACTGTAAAATGGACTTAATACTCATTTTTATTGTTGCTAAACCAGAGCTTTTAATTTGAAAAGTAAATGAAAGAATTTTATAATGCGTATCTCACTCAGATTATTTTGCATATTTACCTAGTGACTTAGCCACACATCAACAAAAACAATGTCAAAATGAAAGGAAATTAAATTCAAGGTCTAAAAAAGAAAAAAAAAAAAACTCATGTAAGTTGGGGCAAAAAAGGTTAGTTTGTGAGCTTAAAGGCCTAGGACTAAGAACTTTGTAAAACAAGTCCAGGCATTCCCCACTAAGCCCATTATTAAAACATTCCTGTCCTTGCTGTCTTTTACAACTGAGTGTCAGTCAAATGAGCCCCCTCCCGAGTCTATTCGAATGTAAATTAGATGTTAATCACATATTTCTTGACTTAGATAAGCATCTGCTCCACCAGTCTCCTGACTTCCTAAGTGCAAGTAAGCTGTGGGTGTTGGGTAAACTTTGTAAACTTTGTACTTCCCAGCCCCCAAGCCTCTCTCCCAACTCCAGACCTATAAAATCCCCCAGCTTTCGAGCTTCTTGGCCGATACCTCTTTCTCCTGCATGAGATATGTATCAGCTCGGAGCTCCGTCATTAAACTACCTCATGCTTTTGCAACAAGAAGGTCTCTTGTGTTTCATTGGATAACCCCGTGTCCTGAGACTCAAGTGGGGGGTCCCCGGAAGGGGGTCCTACAAAAGCAATGCATGGAGCATTCACTGTGATCAATTATTGTATTCTTCTTCACCCTGTAAGGGATCATTTACCCATTAACTAAAAATATGGCCATATAGGAAGGGGTATTCTCTGTGAATGCTCAGTGAGAGCATTTATGAAGCATTGATTGCTTTTCTTCGACACTAAAATCTAATTCATTATCATCTGAAAAAAAACCAAAATATTAAAAAAAAAATCTGGATGATTGCATGGGTTCAATAGATTTGTTTTTAATTTTACTATGAATGAATGATTCTTGTCTCATTATAGGTATCTACAGCATACCAAGAGGTATTCAAGTAAAACCTCAGTGGCACAAAGTACTCTGCAGCCTTAAGAGGACCTCAGTGAAGATCTTACAGCACAACTACAATTCCAGCCTTAGCTTCCATTTCCCACTAAGTGCAAGCTCCACTGGTTCTATTGAAGGCTGACTTCTCCCCACCAACAGAATTCAATGAAGTGATTTGCCTTCATGCTTGTGTTTGTGTCACCTGGTACGCCCTCTTTGCTCACTCACATGTTTATAAAATATTGATTATTTCTGCTTTGCTCATGTCTCTAGCAAAAGGGATTAGAGACTTTGAACTTGATTTTACCAGTGCCTTTTAAAGCACGCTGAATTTGTATCTTCAACTGACCTCATGCCAATGATTCCTGAGCGATACATGCATATACTCTGAGACATGGATTTGACAATTGTCCTCAGATGTTCCTTGATCATTTCATTTGCAATTCTGTAGACTGCTGGCATGCAGTATGCAGTTGAGCAATGTTTTGATTACAATGATCAAAACATATGTGGCAGGGGCTCCAAAAGAAATTAGTACTATTTCTGATAGAGATGTTGCTTAGGTAATGAACCAGAATAATTCTAGAGTCACCTACCAGTTAGAGAAAAATTACTCCTAATAAAAGTTTTTCTCTGGCTGTAAACAAGAATCTATCAATTTTGATATTAAATATTAAGACTTCTTAAATGAAAATGCAAAAGGTGTGTATATCTTTACATATGAATAATATACCATTTATTCTTACAATTAGGGAATTTTCAACTCATTACAAGGCATTTGGAGAAGAATTGCTTCAGAAGATCATGGGTCCTTCATAATATAGAATTGATATAAAAGCCTAAGTGGTCTGCCCTTTTCAAACAAAAGTATTCTAAACCTTTATCTTCATACTCTAAATCTAACATCTTCCAACCCAGACATTTGAATTTGAATAACTAAATTTATAGTAAGTTCAGAGCTTTAGCAAATAAAAAAATCTTCACATAAATTTAATATCTCAAAAAAGCTCTAAAATAATTAATATTGTACGATTCTGGATCTGACTTCCTGTGTACTCACTTTGCATTTTCTTCTTGTAATTTGGATGTGGCAAACTGTACCTTTCCAGTGAAGAACCTTTTAAGGCCTTAGCCAGCTCTGTTGGTTATCTCCTATTAAGTGACTAAATACTGACAGCCCAAAAGACAGTGGCAAAGAAGAGTCACCAAAGTGAGCTTTCAGTAAATAATGTTTATCTAACACCTTTTAAAACACTGTAGTTGTTTGAATAAGAATAGCTTCTATGGGCTCCTATAGAAGTGGCCTTATTAAAGTAGGTGTGATTTCATGGAAGGAAGTGTGCTCCTGGGGATGGTCTTTGAGGTTTCAGAAACAGGAGGGAGAAGGCTATTCTTTCTCTCTCCCTTTGGCTGCCTCTGAATCACTAGAATCACTAAGTAAATCTGTTGGCTGCCCCTGAATCACTATGTAAATTTCAGCTACTTCTCCATTGTCTTATGGACCACCTTCTTCCCAGTCAAGATAGTAATGAACTAAGGTACTGAAAGTGTAAGCAAGCCTCCAGTTAAGTACATTCTCTTTTGATAGTTGCCCTGGTCATGTTGTCTCTTCACAGTGAAAGGATAGTAACTCAGAAGCATGCCAATTACAGTGACAGCAGAGCCATTCATAGGAACTGATATGTACTGCCCTTGTTTTCCCATTTAGGCCACACTAAGCCAACAAATGTTTAGAAGGCTGAACCAAAAATTCACTGAAGGCACCTATTCATCTCCAGGACTTTCTGTCCACTGACAGCTTATTTTGCTGTTTGTTGTGCTTTCCTCTTTCTGTGACTACCTCTGCTAGCGTTTATTTTTCTTTGCTTAATACCCTTCTTTGATAGTGCTTGTTAGATTATGGCACTCATTCAGGATAACTTTCAGGATCTGCTGTCACATCACCCCACTGTTTTAAAGCTGACTACTTTATTAATTTTATTGTTTGATAATTAAAAACAAGAATACAATGTGTTCTGATTACTCTGTGCTCAAACTCTTTTTTTATGCCCTATTTATATGTCAACCCTTCTTACCCACTCCTATCTCATTCCAAAGCTCATGACTTTGAGTTTGCTTTCTGGCCCTCTTTGTTTTGGCAGATATATATGGGTGATTATTTATTTGGAAATATCCATTAGAACCTGATGGGGTTATCAGTCATTACACAACTCAAGGCTATGATTTAGTCACTCCCTGAATTCATTCGTAGTTAACAGTTTATCAGTGGGAGAAGGGCTCTCTCTACTCTCTAGCCTGACTGTTGCTGCACCTATTCTTGCCTGATAGAGTTGCACCAGGCATCCACAGATGACATGAGTTCAAGACTGCAACAATACATCTTGCCCAGAAGATGACATTTCATGGTCCTACTAGCTCTTATATTCTTTCTTTACCTCTTGCTTAATGAAATGCCCCAGTCTTAATCTGAAATAGTAGAGTGTAAGAAGAAAGCATTGATCTTCTTTCTCCACAGTAGGGAAGCTCACTGATTCAACCTAAGCTCACTGGCTTCAACCTATTTATTCTCAACCCAGGTGGCTCCCTTTTCTTATTCAAAGATGATTAGCAGCACTTGGATCTGTGAGTTAAGAAGGGCAGGGAGAATTGGGATATGGAAAGAATAAGGCATCTTGTCCATTTCTGCCTGCTGTTCCTAGCTCAGCTATAAGACTTTGTTGCTGTTTACATAGCCCCTACCTTTCTTGGCTGCCTCCTTGTGTTCAGGCAGGAATGTAAAGTCACACTTAAGGTTAGCTTCCTCCTACTGGAATGGATTATCCTTAGACTTAGCAACTGAAGAAATGTTCCCATTTGACAATTCAGTGTAGTCATAGATATAGTTAATGTTTACAAGTAAATAAATGTGTTTGGATTACTTACAAAAATACATTTGAAACCCTGAGAAGTTCATTATAATACAGATAATTACTTTGAGTGTTTTCATGGAAGATGCACCAAAAGAAAAGTCATACCAGAAAATTTTGTGTTTAATTGATGAGTTTGGAGGAAACTTTTCTTTTCCTGGCTTAGAATCCTTCAATGAAGCATTAAGATATATTATCCTTCCTTACTTAGATTACAGTTGAATAGACTCTAAAAGATTCTTAACATTTGACTTCACTTGTCAATTTTTATCATCAGCCTGAATTTTATCTATAAGATGTAGTTGAGGAGTCAAGCGGCACACAGTCAGGCAGAAATCAAAGGCTAGCATGTATGGTCATTAGGAACTAGATATGGAGAAGACAGTGAAGAGAATGGCACGTTGATGTATTACAGACATTAACAATTTCTCTCTAGAGTGGACCAGGGTTGCTTTACAGGGAATGGCTAACTTTGACTAATGCCATTTTAGCCCTATCTGAAATGGGGTTGCAGAGAATCAGTTGATAGCAGAGTGTTAGTAAAGATAACAATAACTAAATTTTGAGAAGATTAAGAAGAGGATGGTACCTATGATACATAGTGTAAATACTGAAAGCTTTACCTTTCAGAACACTTTTCTGTACTCTTTCAACCCTTTCTTGAAGAAGTTTCAAAGAAGCTGTTATCAATACTTTCACTTTGATATGTATTGATACTAATACCTTGAGTTCCTTAGAGTTAACTGCTATACCATACTTTTTTATTATTTGTAATTAACATCTAATGGTTTTGTGTGTGTGTGTGTGTTAAAAGTAAAATCATATATGCAATAAAAGTCTTTAAATAAATACAACCACTACCTTCACAAATGCTTCTTCCATCCCTTCTGTACCCTTTTGCACAGACTTTGTTTTCAGACAGCACACATATATACAATATTATCCACAAGCATTTGCTATTTTTCTATGTTATGCAGTGAGCAGAAAACCCTTCTGCAAATATTCTAACCAGAAATGTAACAGACCAATAAATTAAAAACGTCTCTTTTATACTTTGTCAAACATGTCTCTCCCTGGAACAATTATATAATATCTTACAGTTGATAAGACATAAAGTGATCTTGAATTCTATGATTTGATCTTGATAATTAATCAAGCAGAGTGAGACAGTAGAACTTGTGGTTGCCAACTGAGGCAAGCTGATAGATATCTCACAGTTATTGAGCCTTCAGCCTTAAGCTCTTAAACATCTTTTAGATATACTGATATGGGCATGATTGATCTAGTTAACACCACACTGATATCTGCTGGAGAATTAGTGATAGACATTCAGTTGAAATGTTTGCACTTCATTTGGTGCATCTGAAATCAAATAGTCTTCTAGGATAGTTGGCACTGATAGAGAAAAAGGATTACCCTTGTTTTTCTCAATGCTCTAATTTTAACAAAATTGTAAAGCCAGTTTGCTTAGAAATAAGAAGCTACTTGTTTTGTTTTGTATTGTTTTTTTTTGTTTTTTTTTTTTTGTTTGTTTTTTGTTTTTTTGTTTTTTTGATGCTTGGACCAGGCTGGCCTGGAGTTCATGGAGATCTGTCTGCTTTTACCTTTCCATTAAAATTGCTGGGATCACAGGGGAAAGTCACTGTGCCAGGCTAGAGCCATTTTAAAATTAGAAATTATTTCTGGGAATTGAAATGAAAACTTTGATAATATGCCCAAATTATTCTCTGGTTTAAGCATCATTAAGGATCAAAATGTGCTAAGTCATATAAACGATACCAAGGCATGGCATACTAAAGGTTAGAAATCTCCCAATGTAGAAAGTTAAGACTTACCCCTGTCTGTATCATACAGGAAGACAAAACAGTTCCATTCATAGTGATCCAGGAGGCTAAGGAGTGCACCTCTCAATGAAGGTCTTAGCTGCAGCACAAACTGGCTCTCCCCTTCCGTGGGGAAGCTTGGTGTGATGAGAGAGATGTGCAGAGCACTGCAGAACGAGGTCAAAGTATGCACCGACCTCTTGTCATAGAGTCCAAAAATGGCAAACACCCCTCTGGAGTACTGGGAACAAACTGTGGGGAAGCAGACAGAGAAGCCGATCACCAACTCTTGCTGCACTCTGAAACCAAACAGTTTAAGTCTACAGCCTACAAAAGTTAAAGGAAAGTTATTAAATGTTAGCAACATATGATAAAAAATTCAGGAAATATGTGCATGTACTGGACTTTAAGCTGTAAATTCCTGAGTTTGTGCTGACAACCAAGCCCTATATGAAGCTGGCTTAAATTAAAGCCCCAAATTGAGAAACCAATTCAAGTTAAAACAAAAATTGACTAAAGTAAATAATATCCAACCATCAAAAACATCTCAAATCCTATGCTACAGGCTTTTAACAATGACAAATATAAATTTTTCTCTGTATTCTTGCCTGAAAACAGTAATAATATATTGATATTTTTATTAGGAATACAACATAGTTGCCTGCTTCCTGTGCTGTTTGTCTCATCTATGGACTGGATTTGATAAACAAATTACTAACTTTTTATTTCAAACTTTATAGGAATTTCATCTTTTCTTTCAGCGTTGAAGTCTACTTGAATGACGTTTGAAGATAGAAATTGGGTTTGAGAGGAAAACAATTTTTAGGATATAAAAACAGCTGAGTGAACTGAGAGTAACAGTGTTACTATAAAACAATTGCCTCAACTCGGGAAATGGCCTGCCTGGACAAAGAGGGCACCCTCTTTACCTCCAGAGTTTGGGCAAGGATAAGAATGCACTGCTATCAAGTGTGAGAGACTCTGTATTCTTTTAAAACGTGATTTTGCTTACTTCAGCATGGCTAGTTTACGGGACATGTTTAGGTGACTTCTTTGCATCTACACATTAAAAGACACAGAACTACAGTCAGTTGGTGACATCAATCTGCTTCTCTGTGTTTGTGTGTGTGTATCGTGTGTGTCTGTCTGTCTGTCTGCAGCTGCTCTGAGTTTGTCTTTGTTTAGACAGTAAAATAAAACTAGATTGCAAATTCTTATATGGCTAATAGCCTTATTTCTACTTAGCTTATGAAGCAAAGCAGAGTAGTTTGCACTTGAATATATTTACATTTTGAGGTTCTTAGCTAATATTTTTAATTAACAAATTCATTAAGAAATTCAAGAATAATAGATAACTTACAGATATTCATACAGTTTTAGTTTACTAAAAAATAAAGATTAAAAAAATTATTTTTATCTTGTGTATATGAATATTTTCTTGTATTTGTACATGTACTATGTGTGTATTTGGTGCTCACAGGGGCCAGAAGAGGGATTGAGATCCCCTAATTACAGCTCTTGACACCATGTTGATGCTGTGAGCTGAACCTGGGTCCTCTGAAGATGCTCTGAACTGACTTTTCATTCTAGCCTGAAAAAGTAAAGAAATTTTTTTTTAAATGTTAAGATTTCTAGAAATGTGTAGGAACAAAGTTGTATTGTGAGATTTCTGAGATTTCACAACATGTAGCATATAATTTAATAACTTTACTAAAATCTAGAGATGTTTCTTTTATTTCTGTTTGTTTTAACTTTTAAAATTGGAAATCAGCAGTGTAAAATTAGCAGAAAATAGATGAAGTTGATGAGCTTTACATCATACATATGTGATACTTTTTAAAAGAATAGGTTTAATAAAGGACAACGACTATCTCTAGTTGAAAAGTCCTAGATAGAATTGACATGGCGATAGAAGGGGAAGATTCAAGACCTTGTAAGTAAGTTTAGATCACAGCTTAGCCTGACTATGTAGGACATATTTTTTTCTCATTGACATAAATAATAGAAACTAAAAAGCAAAAATTTAACTAAAGTATATAAACCTATGATTCTATAAATATACATGAAGCAAAACCCAACATATTTTAAGACATTCGGTTCTATGATGCATGACTATAGTTTAAATAATGATTCCATTATGAAATTACAGAATAAGAGTTCTAGAAGCTAAAATACCCCAGTTGATCTTAAGCTAACACACACCACAATCGAATATTATATAGTAGATAGCATTTTAATAGCTACTACAGAATTTTATAAAGAAACCTAGTGAGGAAGATCATGGATAACTCTGTACTCCAGCAGGAACAACAGTGTATTCCTGGAACACACCGGCCATTTTCAAAGGCATGCTCTCAGAGTGACTAGTTGTTATATTCTTGCAATATGTATAGAAATGAAAATGAAAGCACTGACATTTTGACTTTCTATGCAATTCAATTTCCATAACTTCAGTTATCCAGTCACTCATGTTAGAGATCATGTGCTAACCTCACAGATCCAACACTTTGGATTCATTTATGGGAATGGTTCAGGCAGGGCATAATTCATTTCCACATGTGTTCTGGTTTTTATACAAGTTTGAGGCTGACTTTCAGTCTTTCTTTAATTAAAGGTATAACTCAATTTGCTTTTTGTTTGTTTGTTTGTTTAACTTTGCTTTTGCATTCAGGCCAGATTTCAATCCAGGTTAAGCATGAATACTATCGCTGAATTCATTCCCAGTTCATGGTTCAAACAACTTACATTTTACTCTAGTGAAAATAATTATGTTTCTATTATGGTTTAATTTACATAATTTATGATACAAGTCATCTTATTAGTGATTAGCTTTAGAATTCAAGTCTTCAGTTTCAGCTTCCATTTTGCTACTGAACCTGCATGCAGGCTTTAGAAATTATTTAGGAAAATGGAGAAACAGTATTTTTCCCACAATATTTCTTGAGGAACTTGAAGAGTTTTCCAGAGGGACTGTGTTTCATTGGAACCATTGGGGAACTAGCATGGGCCTGAACCTTCTCCTATTGTCATTCTATTACACACACACACACACACACACACACACACACACACACACACACACACACACACAAGGACCACTGCTGCCTTCATCCATGCAAAGTAACAACATCCTTTGTAAAAGGTGTTAGGCAGGGAACAGAATGTTTGGCCTAAGGCATTATACACAAAGCCCCTCTACTGCTAATTCCTTCCACAGGTTTTCAGTGTAAGCCCCTTGCCTTCCCAGTGTTCAGGCATTCATCATATCATTTAGCTTATTTAGAGTGTATTTTACTAGGCCTCAATAAATTTAATAATTTCGTCGTTTTAATCATATACATGTGCCTCCACTCATTTGCATTATGATAATCTGTTTTTTTTTCTCATAGCTCACTGCCATTCTGTTTCTATTACTCTTCCTTTCAAAGCATTCTAAATACACACTTGTATATAGTCCTGAAGCTTTTCATATTTTAATGTTAATTCCACTTCCCCCAAAAGGGCTGCCTAGACACTTACTCATGAGGGTGACTTCATCTGAACCTTGTCATTTTAATTAATAAAATAAAGGTGAGAAGCTGGTGATTGGGCAGGGGAAAGGAAGAGGGGAGGGGAGAGAGGAGGAGAAAGATAGATTGGATCCAGGTGGGCTTTATTGGCGTTAAGTAGCTATGAACATTTAAGGATTTTATAGGTTCAATATCTCATATAAAAGGGCAGTTTGTATCTTTGTTCATTTGATGTAATCTTGTGTAGAGGATTTATGGATTGAGAATTGAATATATAAATCTGTATGAAAAACTATTGGGCCTTAGAGTTGTGTTTGTGTTGGATTTGGGGTAAAGAAACACCCCAAGACGAAGACAGTAGGGCAGGTAGAGTAAACAGCCAGGGAAGGGAGTCCTGTGGATGGAGTGAGACCGTGGGGGAAGCTTGGACCAAGTGACAGAGGCCAAGTGCCAGCTCAGTACTAGAAACGGTACCCTCGGAGTGAGACTGTGGGGGCCGATAAAGAGATAAGCTTTTCCATTTTTTAATATTTACTTCAACACACACTAGTTAACACTGCTTTCGCATGAGTTCTACCACCAGCATACATTTGCAAATTTCTGTTTATAGTGTTATTCTTTTGAACATTATCTCCTTGTTTTATTCTAGAGCCCTGGCTTGGCAGGTGAAGGTTACTTTGTCTTCAATATATAACAATTGGCTGTCAGTCAAATGTTCAGTGTAATTACCCTCATGTGAAACTCCAAACAATACAATGATTGGTCCAATAGATTGAAATTTAATAGCTTAGTCATTTTCACATTTATTATAAATTTTATTCCTGAAATACTAAATCAAAATTTTCTTGGTTATCTCCCATACTCATCTACTTGTTGCTTAGAATCCAAATAAATATTCAAACAGTACACATAAGAGCATATAAATGCCCCATAATTTAATACAGTAAACCAAGCTTAATAAAAATATATTTTCAATGTAGTAAAAGAAAATGGAATTTAGTTTTTAATATAAAATAGCAAACAATAAATAATGTGTAGTCACTGAGTGGAGGTGATGGTATCAAGGTGACATATATTTTGCATTGCAAACACTAATTAAAATGAGGTTTTCAAGGAAATAATGAAATCATCAATTTTAGTGCATATCTATATTTTGCTTCACTAATGAGATAATATGTATTATGTAAATTAGTCAATAATATAAACATCTGGTGATAACCCATTCACTTTAGACCTGATGGTGTGAGTTGAATTAAATGCATCTCATTAGGCAGTTGCTCGATATCATTCTAATGCATATTCTATATGATAAACTAAATCACATTATAGAATAATTGTTGATGAACTGTAGCCATGTATCATATTTAATAAAATGATATGGTCTTAGCTCAGTGTGTTGCAAGATAGAAGACTTGTATTGAATTTGACATGCCAACAGCAGTGTAGACCAGGAGAAAGCAGTCTCTTTTCCCCAGATACTTCTTATCTGTCTCCTTTTCTAAATGTGTTTGTGTTCAGCTTTATTAAGGCAAAGAATTTCTATGCTTTCTTCCTTCTGTGTCCTCACGAACTGTGCAGCCTCCTCTTTTGGGGGATTTTTCTTTTCACACAGTTTCTAGTTCATGTATCTCCAATGGTTTCTCATTACCTTGATCTCATTAGCTTCACCACACAGCAGCCATTTTTAAACTTCTAGTTTTCTGGAATTCTCTGACATATTTTTGACACATTAGATGTGGTTTTTAAATGCTTCCACTGCCTTGCTTTCTAACACCACAGCTGTGGCCTTCCTTTGTTCACTAGGCATGTTTTAACACCCTTTTCTTTAAAATTGGTACAGTTTCTTCACATTTTCCACCTTATACTTACCCTTTTCTCAAAATAGATGATGTCATTTAACTCTGGACTTTAAACATGTTATCACTTAAATATGAAATGTTCCCCAGAAGGTTCTGTGTTTAAGCATTTGGTCTTCAGATACTGGTGCAGTTTAGGAATATTCTAAAGCTTTGAGTAGATGGAGAAAGTGGGTCATCGGAGGCAGGCTTAGAGGTGTAATTGTCTAGATTCTCTTCTTTTTAGTTTGCTCTTTAAGTGCACTTGCAGTGTGGCCCTTCATGCTTTTCCCACTGTAGAGTATTGTATACCTTGATCAGTAAATGAAACATGCTTTCTCCTGCAAGTTACTTTTGTCAAATATTTTTGTTACATGGCTGACTGTAAAAACTGACCATATGACTTCTTCATGGTATGGTTAAACGGAAGGTTTTTAGTGTATGTTTGAAGGAGGGAACAGTCAGGGGCATCTAGAAGAGTCTAGAGCAGCAAGAGAGAAAGTAGTAGGCTGAATATGTCAGCTACTAGTCTTGGCCTTGGAGAAGAAGGAGCAGAAGGAGATATCCAGAGGGGTCAGGGGAGAGCAAGAAACAAAGCGAATGTGGGCAAAAACCAGGGCATAACAGAGGATCAAGAGGGAATGGAACGCAGCCAAAGCAAAGGGGTTATAAGAAAAAACTAAGTAGCTGGTGAACTAGGGAGGTTGGAAGAGTTGAGAAGAGCTAGCTGGACTCTAGAATGTATAACTCTAGTAACTTCTAGTAACTTCTGAAGCTTGAAAGTCAGCATGTTCTCAGTTATACCAATAGGCACAGCAGGCAGTCATTTGTCCCTTTTATCACCTAGAAGAGAAACACTGATTGAGGTAAGGGAACCAGCTTTACAAGTAACTGCACAATGCTGGCTTTGTCTAATTATCAGAATTTGGGGAAATGGAGTTTCCTTATACCTGACTGAAACAATATGTGTGTGCGTGTGCCCTGCCTGAAAACCGAAAACCACCTGCGTCAAATCTGCCATGCTGTCTGCAGATCTATTTGTCTTTTGTTTCACAGTCTATGTGACACAGTGAATTACATCACATTGCTTGTCACACCAATTCCTTTTACAATATTGTACCACCTCAAAACTTAGAACTGTAGTCTTTCTTCTGATCAACAGGAAATACTGGGTTATAAGACAAATCTACAGAGAAAAGAGCCAAACTCCTCCTTCTCATTCATAGCAAAGTTCCAACTCGCACATCAGTAGAAATAATGAAATTAAATTAAATAATTCAAATTAAGCAATAGTTATAATTATTTAAGTACTATTATTTAACTGCCCTACCCAAACATTTATAATATAGAGATTATATTTTGCATGAACAAGTATAAGCAAAGAAAATCATGGAAGCTGTTATAATTCATTAAGATTGGGATCATTATATAATAACAAGTGAGAAGAAAAGTCCATGCATATATGTATTATTATCTAGAGACCTCCGATGTCTTGAATTTAATAGGGTGTCACATTTACTATTGGCTCCCCAGCAGAAATAGATGGTAAGACACCCTTGTCAAATTCGTTACATGTTGTAGAACGTGGGAAGATGAATCTGGAGGTAAACTGCAAGGTTTTTCCCTGCTGTTGATCTTCTGTGGGTCTGGATGTGCCTAGTGTTTAAACCTAAGACATGCGCCTCTAGAAATTAATGTTCTACCTACGCTTCCAGTGTAACAGTTACATAAGTTTTTAGTCAATTTAAACTCTTTGTAGCCTCTTTCACACATTTCTATCAATAGGAGTCCTTGGCAATTGACACTACCATATTCGTAGTTTAAATCATTGCTTCAATTTTAGAAGATCTCTACCTGTGGCATTTTAATAGAAGCCCCACCAACAGAAAAAAAAAAAAAAATGCTCCATAGTAAATTTTTAACTTATTTCTTTCAATTGCTTTTTTTTATTTTGTGCTTTGTGTTGTATGTATGTGGTGATAGTGTCGGAGTCTTTGTTTATAAAAAACATGTCACTAAAATCAGAGACTATACAATGCTGCCCACTCTCCCCTCACCTGTTCAATATAGAGCTGGAGGACCTGGCCAGAGCAATTATACAGCAAAAGGAAGTCAAAGGGATACAAATTGGAAAGGGAAAAGTCAAAATATCACTATTTGCAGATGATATAATATACTTAAGTAACCCCAAAAACTCCACCAGGGAAGTTCTATAGCTGATAAACAACTTTAGTGAAGTGGCTGGATATAAAATTAACTCAAAGAAATCAGTAACCTTTCTCTACTCAAAAGATAACAGGTTAAGAAATTAGCGAAACAACACCCATTACTATAGTCACAAATAATAATGTACCTTGGTGTCATCCTAACCACATGAGTGAAAGATCTATATGACAAGAACTTCAAGTCTCTGAAGAAGGAAAATAAAGAAGATCTCAGAAGATGGAGCGATCTCTCACGCTAATAGATTGGAAGGATCAACATAGTAAAAACGGCCATCATGCCAAAAGCAATCTACAGATTCAGTGCAATCCCCATCAAAATACCAATTCAATTTTTCATAAAGTTAGAAAGAGCAATTTACAAATTCATTTAAAATAACACAGACCGAGAATAGCAAAAACTATCCTCAAAAAAAAAAATTCCTGATATCAAACTGTATCAGATCAATTATGATTAAAAAAATGCATAGTATTGGTACAGTTTCAGGCAAATAGATCAATGAAATAGAATTGAAGACCTAGACATGAACCCATACACCTATGGTCACTTGATCTTTGACAAAGGAGCTCACTGGAAAAAGGACAGCCTCTTAAACAAATGGTGCTGATTCCACTGGCAGTCAGCATGTAGAAGAATGCAAATTAATCCTTTCTTATTTCCTGTACAAAGCTCAAGTCCAAGTGGATCAAAGACCTTCACATAAAACCAGGTACGTTAAAACAAATAGAAAAGAAAGTGGGGGGAGGAATTAGAACATATAGGCACAGGGGAAAACTTTCTGAACAGAAAACTAGTGTCTTATGCTATAAAATCAAGAATCGACAAATGGGACCTCATGAAATAACAAAGATTCTGTAAGGCTAAGGACACTGTCAAAAGCACAAAATGGCAACCAGCAGACTGGGAAAGGATCTTTACCAATCCTCCATCTGATAGAGGGCTAGTATCCAATATATACAAAGAACTTAAGAAATTAGACATTAGAAAATCAAATAGTCCTATTTAAAAATGGGATACAGAGCCAAACAAAGAATTCTTGACTGAGACATATCAAAAGGCTAAGAAGCACCTAAGAAATGTGCAGCATCCCTAGTTATCAGGGAAATGAAAATCAAAACAACCCTGAGATTCCACCTCACAGTAGTCAGAATGGCAAAGATCAAAAACTCAGGTGACAGCAGATTCTGGCAAGGATGTGGAGAAAGAGGAACACACCTCCAATGTAGTGGGACTGCGATGCAGTACAATCACTCGGGAAATCAGTCTAATGGTTCATCAGAAAATTGAAGTACCTGAGGACCCAGCTGTAGTATTTCTCAGCATATACCCCAAAGATGCTCCAACATATGACAAGGACACATGCTTCACTATGTTTATAGCAGCCTTATTTATAACAGCCAGAAACTGGAAAGAACCCAGATTTCCTTCCACAGAGGAATGGATACACACGTGGTACATTTACATAATACAGTACTGCTCAGCTATTAGAAAAATTGACTTCATGAAATTATTAGGAAGTAGGTGTTTGGGAGTGAGAGAATCTTCATGGAAGCAAGGGGAAAGGAGGGGCATTGGAGAGTGGAGGAAAGGGGATAACATTTGAAATGTAAATGCACAGAATATCCCATAAAATGATCAAAAGAAAAAATATAAATTTTAGCAGAAAATTTATATAAATTTTGAATAACATACTACAATTTTCAGACCAAGCTATTTGTTTTTCTCATGTAGACCTCAAAGGAAGCAAAAAGCTGTTGACTGGGACCCAAGAATAAAGACCTTTTGCTCTGATTCTATTGTCACTGGCAACACAACCTTTAGAAATCCTCTTTTATGTTTATGTCAGCCCCTGTCCAATGTATCACGTATGTAATCACTAAGCCTCCTCTATGGAGCTACGGCACTTGTACCTCTTTCTTCTTCACCAGTGACTTGTTCTCTGTTCCTGGGATAGTTGGTTTTAAGAGAAAGTTACCATGCTGTTAAAATACTTCTCTTTTTAAAAAATAGATTTGTTTTATTTTATATGTATAGCTGTTTTGCAGAAATGTGTTTTTTTCCTGACTTTACATTCTGAGCGATGCATTTTTTTGAAACAAATATGAATAAATGAACATACCACCATACTACTGCAAAGTCTAACTTGATTTCATACTTCATCATTCTCCTAGTTTTTTATTTCATCAGTATTATATTTAAATAAAGGTAATTTTAGTGCTTGCTGGTTTTCTTAATAATATTATAATTAGATGTTATATGTGCCAAATATGTCTCATAAATGTTTAGAAACACTTAAGTTTTTCTTCAACCATAATGTACAATCAAGGGAAAGGTACTGCTATTAATATCAGAGAGGCGGTTATTTTTATATTACCTACAAGCAAAGAATACGTTAAACTTATGGGGAAGAGCTTAGTATGCCGCCTGAGATGAAACAGGTAAGGTCATTAACAGAGGATACAGAATGTTTATAATCCCAAGACCATGAGAGTGAGGGGATATGCACATGAGCTTGATCTGGACCACCTTCTAGCTGATTCTAGAATAGAATCTAGACCTTTGTGATGCACGTGGGACATCTTCATTGCTAGGGTTATGATAGATCACTTAATATTAATGGCATTTGCCCATACTAAACAGTCTCAACGCCAGAAAGAACAGTTCTTACAAACACTTAAAATTGATAGCATTGGTTAGGCTCTGCTAACCAATACAGATCCAGATGCTGGCAGTCAACCATCGGATTCAGTGTGGAGACCCCAATGGAGGAGCTAGGGGAAGGACTGAAGAAACTGAAGGAAGAACAACATCAACCAATCAGAACCCCCAGAGCTCCCAGGGATAAACCACCAACCAAAGAGTACACATGAAGGAATCTATGGTTCTACCTGCAAATGTAGGAGAAGACTGCCTTATCTGGCATCAATGGAAGGGGAGGCCTTTGGTCCTGTGAAGGCTAGATGCCCCAGCATGGGGGAATGCTAGGGCGAGGCAGGAGTTCCTGGGGAAGCACTGTCATAGAAGAGGGGGGGACCCGACTGGGGTGGGAGTTTGTGGAGGGGAACTGGGAAGGGAGATAACATTTGAAATGTGAATATGTAAAATACTTTGAGATGGGTGGGTGGCCTCATCCCTTGACTGTAGACTTTGCCTATCTACTGGTGGTGGTCTCTACAGGCTCTATCTTCCCTTTGCTGCACATTTTGGCTAATGTCTTGTCCAAAGAAAAGACAGGGGCAAAAAAATGGAGCAGAGACTGAAGGAAGGGCTATGAGGGTACCACCCTACCTGGGGATCCATCCTGTTTGCAGACATCAAACCTTAACACTGTTGCTGTTGCCAAGAGATGCTTCCTGACAGGAACCAGGTGTGGATATTCCTTGGGAGGTCCAGCCAACATCTGAATATGCAGATGTGGGTGCTTAAAGCCAATCATCAGACTGAGCTCAGAGGGAAAGGGACCCTAGTGGGGGAGCTGGCTGAGGGACTGGAGGAGCAGAGAGGGATTGAAACCCCATAGGTATAAGGATGTCAACTGGCCAGACCACCCAGTGCTCCCAGGGACTAGTCCACCAACCAAGAAGTGAACAGGGAGGGGATTCATGGCTCCAGATACATGTGTAGCAGAGAAAGGCCTTGTCTGTTTCCTCACTGGAAAGGGAGGCCATTGGTCCTGCAGAGATTTGATGACCCAGCATAGGGGGATGCAGGAGCAGTTCTGTGGGAGTGGGTGGTGGGTGGGGGAGCAGCCTCATAAAGGCGAAGGAGCAGGGGAAAGGGCATATGGGATGGAGGGTTTATGGAGGGGTAACTGAGAAGGGGGCTATCATTTGAGATGTAAACAAATGGAATGATTAATTTAAAAAAACGAAAAAGAAAAAATAACCAATAAAAAAATGACAACATTATGTGGTGCTGTATAGGTTTGGATTCTTCTTGGGTATGAAGTCATTGCTAGCAACACAGTAGATGCCGTGTGCTCATTTTTTAATTTACCCTTTAAATTGGGGCCATAACAATGTGAATAGAAATCCAAGAGCTGGATCTGTTCTTTCATTTTTGTGGCTTTGTGAACTTAATATTTGTTATCACCTTTGAAATTCTGAAGCAATGAATAATTTTTGCAGCTCTTGTTATCACCAAAATGACTTGAGGTATGTTAAAAAAGCTAAAAATTAGCAATTTTAGGATCTAATTTTAACTATGTATAGAAGAGACAAGAAACAAAAATGTTTATGAGATATGGCAAAGTGTAGTAATACACATATATGTAAAATCACACAAGAATGCTAATACTTCTCTGTGTTAATAACAATAGAGTCAAATTTTAACGTAAATAAATTTAAAGCTAAAAAAAATTACAATGTCTATTATAAAGATAGTGAAAAAATTCACAATGATGGAAATAATCCAGTCAGTAAGTAAGCATTTGATCGATTAAAATAATATGTCTGAAGTCAAAACCACTTACAATATAGTCAATACAATTTATTCTGTGGCAATGGTTTCATTCTAGCACAGAAAGAAAGACATTGGAACGAACATTTCCAGCATGTGAAGAAAATGGATAAGAGTAGGTGATGGGGAAGAAGCATGACCCAGACCAGTAATATACATGTATAAAACTATTAAGGAAAAAATGAAATAAACCTCCAAAGCAAGAAAACATTTCTGAACAAAAGCTTCTATTCAGTTTGCAAGTATGCACACCCTCATGTAAACCTTTCATGCACATAATGACAAATGAAAAACAATTAAATAAAAGAAAGAATGAAAAATAAATGTGGGGAAATGACAGTCTTTGAAACTGGGACACAGCAGTGATGTTGAAACTCAGACTTTTTGCCAGGCACTGCCTTGGAAACTTGAGCCATAGAACCCATAGAGAGTTGGAGGTCAGTGCTACTCTCTTCCTCTGGATGCGCCACACACATTCCTGGGTCCCATCTACATTCCCAGCACTGATCTTCAGTTTTCTTTGCTTTCTTGTCTGTATCTGTACAGTTTTTAGTACAAAAGCAGCAAAGCCACCATGCACACACTCATTCTATAGGTAACTTCATTGTGGTTCCTGTTCTCTTTTTTTCTTTTAGTCCCCCTCAAGTTTCCTAAAGTTAAAAGCCAGTAGTTTGCTTTTTCTTCCCCCTGAGAGTTATATTTAAATATCAATAGTTTACTTGACTTCTCTTTTTTGTTGTCAGTTTGGGACTAACCCCTCCCCCCAGGTGGGTGGACACACAGAACTCTACACCTCCTAGGCCTATTTTCTCTTTTTTTTCATTGCAATAAAAGGAAGAAAGATCTATCAAATCATTCTCGATTTTTAAATTTCTTTTCTCTTTTCCTCATGAAGATCATGGGCCAAACTTTTCAGGTTTGCATTCAAATATATAAAATATTTCTTTCTCCATCCTCTCCTCTTTAAAAATGTTGCCATCTTCTAGTCCAGTTAACTATGAGAACACTGTACAGCAAAGGGCGTAAGATTGCACTTGACTTACTGAAACTAGATACTCTTCCCTGTATTTGCAGCAGTACTGGTAAGACATGGGGAATATAGTCTCCTGTTTATACAGTTTACTGTTCCTCATCTCAGTTGGAGCGCTCATACCAGTGCTCCTATATTTCTCATGGCAATTCTATTCTCTATTATTTTTTAATATGTGATTTTCAATTTTCATTTATTTTTCTTTTATGGGATTATAAGTTAATTTTGACATTTATGTTCTTCCTCCAAACGTTCCGATATACCCTTCTCCATAGTCATGGCCTCTTTTTTTTGCAATTGTATTGCATGCAATATATATATATATATATATATATATATATATATATATATATATATATATTATTCCATAGAATTATTATACATATATAGTTGCATAAAATAATAATATATAGTTAACTATAAAGCTATATAACTATATAACCATGGAACTGCTTAACTATATAGTATAACTATATAACTGTATAACTATAACTGTATAATTATATATATGTATATATTTATTTATTCTATAGATGTCTACAGTTCAAGCAAACCACCTGAAATTGTTTGTATTATCTTTGTACTTTTCCTTATACTTTGAAATTATTTATGTGCTTGTTTTAAAAACCATCTCCAAGATAATATGTTTCCCAAGAAGAGGCAGCTGGACTGTCTTGTTCTCACATCCAAGCTTGGCAGTCTAAATACTCAATATTTGTTGGATGAATACAATCAACATTTCTGGTAAAGTAAATCAAGAATGAAGAGGGGTAGGACAGTGAATGCTGACTGGCTCAAAGCTACAAAAGAACTTCCTTTGTGTCATGAGCTGGTTCTGTCTACTGATTTCCATTCCTATGGTCTACTCTAGAGAGACCTCTATGTGTGCTTCTGATCCCCTTTGTGCATCAACTCATCACTAGTATGTAATTAAAGCTGAGTTTCAGAAAATCACTAGCTATTATGACATAGAAATCTAATGAACCCTTCTGATTAAACTAATTTGTAATCATAACTGTGCATGGACTGGTTAACAATTAAATCCAAGTAATGAGTCAAAGACAGGAACAGGCTGCTTTTCATTTTATATATATATATATATATATATATATATATATATATATATATATATATATATAATTTATGTGTACGTATACATTTAAGAAAGGAAACTTTATAATGTCACTTTCATGTTTATTATTTCATTAGTTGGGACATCATAATGTTTTCACTATATTGACTGGTATGCAGCAGACTGGAGCAGAGTATCAAATGTAATTATTAATCCAGGACCTGAAGTATTTCTTACCCTTTTGTAATCTCCTGCTCCTGGATGGCTCTGCTTATTTCTGATAAGTCTGCCTTTACCTAGTCCTATCAGTTAACCTTAAATTTCTTGTTACATATCTTTCTTTTCAGACTTCTGTCACCAATGTAGATAAAACGAAAATATCTTAAAATGCTAACAAAATACTTCAGAACTTCACAAAGTCATCTAAACCAATTTGGCTATCTTCCTCCAATTTTTTTTTCTTTTGATGTTCAAATGCAAGCTCTTCATGTTCATATTTGGAAAAGTCTCAATCAGATGGTATAAAAGCATGCTGGGCCAAAATTCATTAATTTATGCCCTTAAGACATTGTCATGGGTTATTAATATGTAAGTGCTTTTTTTTTAGATTCTAAGTGGTGAGTTTGCTACAGTAGAGAACGTTACTGAGTTAATCATCATCAACGACAATCTGAAATGCAAATTGCACAAAAATATTTCACTTTAATTATATCACAATTATAGACTCCCAGTCTCTCAGATATCTTCCCGGAAGCTGCTCCGGACAGTGCCAGCAGAGCAGCAAAGCAATCATGAGCCTGCACTAAAATGGCCTTGCTTATGTTTCCTTTCCAGCTTTATGACATCTCAGCCGGAAAGCACATTTCACTTCTAAATTAAAGTAATTGAGAGCTCAGTAAAAATATACAGGCTTGGTTGCATGTTTCTTTCCAGAGTCAGGCCATCATAATGGAAACACATGGCTCATTTTGCTTCTAAGGCCCTTAAAGGGATGAGCAGAAGGCTCTTCATGGTGTGCAAGATGAGCAGATAAAGATGCAGGGTAAAAATGGCTTCCGTGGCAGTAATCTTGAAACTGTAAAAATTTATTATTCTTTTATTCTGATAGTATACAGGTGCCGTTAAGGAGGCTTTGTCATCACAGAATATTAGCGGAGATGAAGGAACCAGGTCCTAACATGCACCTAAATCAAAACAACAGCACTTGCGTCATGTCAGTTCCCAGTCACAGCTAAATAAGGAACTGTACAGGAAACTAAGGCACCCAGTGATTTTCTGTTTATCACTCAAGTTTTTAGAGTGTGGTTTTACCTTCTAGTGACTTCTTGGAAGTTTTTAATTGTCACTATATTTTATACTGTGGGAATTAATTCTGTAATTACAGCAAGAATTTTTTGTGCTAGCAAAAGACCTTTTCAAAAGATTAAACAAGGTGTGAAAGCTTTTCTTTATTAGAAACGATACTACAAAGCATTTTGGAGGTTGGCGCCTTTAATTAAAGATGGAGTAGAATAATATTTGGGCAGATATTGAATGTGTTGTAGAGACTGTTTCTAACGAATGCAACACTTCTGGGAACCTGTCATCGCTTGTTTTGGATGCAGCATTGCTTGACTTTTGTCCAACATCCCTTTGCAGCACTAGATGGAACTGTGCCTGCTTTCATCATTCCTTCAGTGTTTTGTATAAGACTAGACCCACAGTTGATGATCTATAAATGTAAAATTAGCAAGCGAAACAGTGGAGACAAGGAGGCTGTGTGTGAAAGCCATCTGAGATTCATAAAGATACTGGGCGTAATTAGTTCACTGAAAAAATGTGAAATTAGGATTTCTAGGCAACACAACTGAAATTAGCTGGAATTCAGAGCTTACATGCACTCAGGAGGATCATTTTCTCGATCCTGTTAATCCCACAGGTCTAGTGTCATGGCCATGAATGAGGAAGGTTCAGGTAGTTAGCTGGGGAAGTGGGAAAATAACCATTCTTGCATTTCTACTGTGTACTAAGTTTGAAACAGTAATTTTTTATTCATTAACTTATTTATAGGTTACTTGAATTTATTTTTATAAGAATAATATTTGGTAAAATGACACAATTCACTTAATCTCCAACATATAGATAATGAAACTGACTTTAAAGTCATTTTATGCTCATTCCTTTCCATCACTTAAAAAGAAAATCAGAGTGTAAGAGCTTCTTTCTTGCTGGCCTGATAAGAGGATTTCTACAGTTGTACTTGTATTGAGGTGGAAGAGATGCTCTAAGAATACTTGAATTGCAAAGAGACAGTAGTGAGTCTTAAGGGATTATGGAAAACTGGATCCCAGTTAAAAAGCCACTTCTCAAAGTAAACTGACTTTTAGCTGTCAGTTTAAGAAGCACAAAGGTATACAATGGAGGCCAATAGGGTCCTGCAGTGTTTCAAGACTTCCCATTTGGAACTGTGCCTTTTAAACTATCCCGCATAATGTTCTAGAAGAGAATTTCTTGTTCACTGTGACTAGGCAGGGGGAGAAAATGGCACCTGTCATGGTCACTTCATGGATTAAAA
This sequence comes from Micromys minutus, assembly GCF_963924665.1. Taxonomy (NCBI): domain Eukaryota; kingdom Metazoa; phylum Chordata; class Mammalia; order Rodentia; family Muridae; genus Micromys; species Micromys minutus. Next base: position 52,302,071 of record NC_137953.1, read on the forward strand.
ACAAATGTTAAAGTCTTTCTTTTTCTTCTACAATATATATTAGAACCAGAAGCAGATAATAGAAAAAACCATCAGATGGATGAGTTAACTGGATTCTGGGATGTATTGTTCTGCCCATTTTCAAATTCCCAGAACAAATTTCAAATGTTTGATCTGTACACACAGTAAGTTGAAAAATACCAAATTAGACTAGTGGGTATATTCATTTATTGGTTGTATTTGTAAGAGTACATTTAAGTTTTCAGAAAATATTTCCACAGTTTTTGTGCTGAAGATAAATTCCAATTTATAATGTTCTTTTCTCTAAATCATCAGGATTTTATAGATTTGAATGATGGCAAAGTAAATGGCATTTTTATTCTCTATAATGCCAAGCCATAAATTATTATTCACATACTATTATTTATAGGCTTTTATGACTGTGGCTATGTGTGTATATGATGAAAATGGAAATGTTTTCAGACTTTAAAACTTATGACTGAATGCAACTTAGTATAATCAAAATAATAATAATCTTTTAAGCATTAAAAGTTGAAATATGCACAGTTCACTTTTATGTTGAAACTGAAAATTTTCTAATAGCTTTTACATTTCTTACAATAGTGTGGATTTTTCAAAACATGCCCTATATTGCACTACAGAGTTCTGAAAATAAGATAACTTTGAATATATTTTTAGCAAATAATATGAGAATTTTAAACATTCTTTCTAAAATAACATTCACTATGCATTGTTTGATTATATAAAGAACATGTGTCAGATGATAAAAAGATCAACAGGCATGTCTATTGTAAGTAACAGTATAAAAGAATATTTTAACAGTTTTTAAAAGAACATGTTATTTTTCTTAGCATTATCTTCCAGAATTTACTCAATAGAATTATTATCCATAGTTTTCTGAACAAGTGGAGATTTCAAATACAACTTACATATTTAATTATTTCCTCATGGAGGTATAGCATTAATAACTATATTGCTCTTTAGCTACCCTTCTCTTTATCCATAAAAATATACTTACCATTAATCGCCTCTAAATGAAGTTGAAATAATCCAGCAGCCACCCGCTCAGCATGTAATGTTGGTGGACAAAGTAAGTCAAAAAGTAGATGTGTAAGGTCATTAACAAACCTGAGAATATTTGCCTGCCTCCCTTTTTTTTTTTATCACCAAATGTGATTAAATGCCAATGGGCCTGAGGATTCTGCATGTTTAACTTGTAAATGCTGGGCACCAATGAAAACACATGTCTATTTTAGAGTAAATCGAGATCAAATTTTATTTTGTAGGCAGTATAATTTTAGAACTGACTATATGACTATATTGTTAGTCTTTCATTTACATTTGATGATCAGTTGCCAACTGTAGTCATATGTCTAAGTAATGATTTTCTATTGCTGCTCTTAGTCTTTTTACGATGTCATTCAACTTGATGTCATTCAATGTTACATCCATGTACAAAGATAAAGGCTTGTGTCTTTCAACACGAAAGAGAAAGCATCACTTCTGGATCATGGGATAATTTGATGAAAGACACAGTATTAAAGTATATGATGTTCTTTAGACATGGTGAAGAAATAAGGAGATCCTTAGCTTGGAGTAAAAGCATCTTCTCTAAGGCAACTCAACAGTGAAATTCTGCTTCTAAATCAAGTTTAAATGCATACAGTATATTTCTTACAGCCAGGCTCGACAGCCCAAAGTGTTTGGGAAGCACTATTTTATGTTACTTATGTTATGTATACTGTCCTCTGCCCTACTATGAGTTATGTTTTATAAAGTCTTGGTTATGATATTTAATTACTGAAATCTTTAGCTTGGAGTTTTTATGTTACATTTTCCCCTCTTTTTCTACTACTGATTAAGGCAAATCAGGCTTCTCACTTCTCACTTCTCTGATTAACTTACTGATGAAGACATGCATAGGCTGTGGTTAATATTGAGCCTTTAGGCAGATTTTCAAGTTTTGTAACTTGAGTTTTCCTCTAATGTAATGTGCACAGGCATTAAGAGGATTTCAGTATTTAATCTTAAGAATAATTATTTTGAATAATGTGTTGTATTTGATGTAGCTTGATGTTAATTCACCAAATACTAATTAACATAATTTATTTTAGGTACTTTGAGGTACTGAGAACACAAAGGTAGGTAAAATGTATGTGTAATTTTAAGAACATGGAAAATAAAGACTATGTGTGATAATGCCTAATTTCATTAGAAAGACGTCATTCAGCAAAATGAGCATCTCTTTTGAGTCGCCTCCTGTAATAGGCACACAGTAAGGGAGTCGAGTATATGATCTCTACAGAACAAACATTTTAGTTGAAATTAATATTTACAAAAATGGAGAGTGTGCAATAAGGTGCTAACTTAAGTGAGGTGCTTATTATTCATCCATCTATCTATCATCTATCTATCTATCTATCTATCTATCATCTATCTATCTATCTATCTATCTATCTATCATCTATCTATCTATCTATCTATCTATCTATCATCTATCTATCTATCTATCTATCTATCTATCTATCTATCATCTATCTATCTATCTATCTATCTATCATCTATCATCTATCTATCCATCAATCATCTATCTATCTATCTATCTATCTATCTATCTATCATCTATCTATCTATCTATCTATCATCTATCTATCTATCTATCTATCTATCTATCTATCCATCTATCCATCAATCATCTATCTATCTATCTATCTATCTATCTATCATCTATCTATCCATCTATCCATCTATCCATCAATCATCTCTCTATCTATCATCTATCTATCTATCTATCTATCCATCTATCTATCTATCTATCTATCTATCATCTATCTATCTATCTATCTATCTATCTATCTATCATCTATCTATCCATCTATCCATCAATCATCTCTCTATCTATCATCCATCTATCTATCTATCTATCTATCTATCTATCTATCTATCTATCTATCTATCTATTATCTATCTATCATCTATCTATCCATCTATCCATCAATCATCTATCTATCTATCATCTATCTATCTATCTATCTATCTATCTATCATCTATCTATCTATCTATCATCTATCTATCTATCTATCATCTATCTATCTATCTATCTATCTATCTATTATCTATCTATCTACTTATGATCTATCTATCCATCCATCAATCATCTGTCATCTATTTATGCATGATTATCTACTATTTGTGTGTGATTTATGCATTTTTACATGCAACAGACAAAGAAGTATATCAGATAACCTCCTTTATTGCTCGATGCCTTATTTCTTTGACAGTGTTCTCACACATAACCTGGATCTAGTCATTCCTTAGGTAGTGCGTCCTCTAGAAAGCTCTAGTTATATCTTATTTGTATTTTCCTACCAGCAGTTTGTGCTGGGTTAAAGGCACACTGGTAATTCCCAGATTCTAAATACATGCTCAAGATCTAAACAAGGTTCCTGATGTTTTCACAGCAAATGTTTATGCCCTTTGAGATACTCCTAGCCCTTTGTCTGAGTTTTAACTAGGAAGGTGACGGGCACTAGATCAGAAAATTCTGTGTATAGATAACAAATGAAAATTGTGAGGAGCTATAAAGAAGCCTAATAATTTTGAAGTGCACCGACCCATGAAGGAGGATAATCAGGAGTAGTAAAGGTGTAAAAAAGAACAAAGCCAATTCTTGAAAAAAGGTATAAGGTAGCATGCATATCTGGAACTTCACTGGCAGGACAAAAGAAGCCACTCTCACATAGTATGATTTAGAAGAGTGACTTTGTTTTAGAATGCCAGTTGTTATATGGGAAAGTTGAGCAAGATTCTTAGTTTTCTCTGCTCTTGGTTGTGATCAACTCTTCCAGCTTTGCAACCTTTATCTTTCCATAATAAAATGACAATAACATAGAATTGTGAGCTGAAAGAAACTCCCCCTCTCTTAAGTTTCTTTTGTCAAAATATATTTATCACAGAAACATAAATGAAACTAGGACAAGGAAATTGTATGCACCCATTTGAAACTGGAGATGGGTTTTGTTTGTTTGTTTGTTTTTCTGTTTTGGTTTATTTTGGTCTATTTTTAAGGGACCACTGGATTTATGGAAGTAGAAATGAACACTGAGAACAGATGTATAGAGTCCAATAAAGTAATGTCATAAGAAAAAGATTGTTTATGACAGGGTAAAAACATAGAATTCAATGCTAAAGGTGTCATTGTATACTGTTGGGAGAGTTTATGAAGGAAGAAAACCACAGGAACCCATAAAAACCAAAGGATGAGAACAGACCTTCAGAGATACAGAAAACCTGCCAATTCTACCCTACCAGGGTTTTTATAACACAATTTATATACTCTATAATGCCCATATAAGTTGTGTGGAAATAAGTTATTACTTATTTCCTTGCAAGCAAGCACCAGCTTTAAATATAAAGCACATTTCTTTACTGCTCACTGTTTTCTAGATGGGTAGACATGGGCAGTGATAATATTAAATGCCTTGTTTCAAATATTAGTTTTACAGGAAAATATCATTGACTTGATCATTTTGTGATAGTGAGGTAGAATTTTCTGCATTTAACCACATACCCTGTATACTAAAGAAAAAAAAAATGATCAAAGAACTCAGTTTACTCCTAGACATTGACTGAGGCATAGGACAGACTAATATGAAAGATGATATGGAATTCAGGCTTTAAGTATAAGGTAACCATTTTGGACATTTAAACACATCAAAGAAGACAATGGATGTAAAAAAAATAGATATAGTGCTTTGCATTGGGGTATTGGGGTATTAACAGTAGTAAGTGCTGCCTGATGTCTGAAGTGCTCACCTTATGCATTCTAAGATTTTTGTTGCTGATATTAGGGTCAGAATTTGAATTCTGATAACCCTAATTAGTCAGGTTTGGCTGCCCATTCTTCAATAAGTCAATTAAACAAATAAAATGGAAAAAGAGAAAATTATTTATACAATGTGGCTGCCATGGGGAAGGAAGCAAAGAAATCTATTACAGATATAAGCCATGTTTGTGGTGTCACCATGAAGCTTTGTGGACAATATCTATGTATAAGTAAGCAACCCTTGACATAGTGTGATCCTACCCATCACCATAGACTCCAGTATCTGCAAGCTCAGTACTGTTTGTTATTCTTTTCCTTGGAGATCAGTCCTGTGCTCAAATAAGTTAATTCTCTATCTACTCTGCATGAAATATCTGATGAAAAACTCAGTTTCTTTGGGATCCATTATTACATTCTAATAATAAAAGGGAAAGACACAGGTAAGATACCTTATCTTATAAGACATCTTAGCATGTGCTCTCTCCTTTGAGGGCAGTTATCATCTGGTATTGTTTTGTTTCTCAATCCGAGAACCCATCTAAGTTGTATGTAGATGTATCAGTCACCCACTTCCTTCTATTCAGCTGGAAATCTGCTTGTTTTGGGGATTCCATTGCTAGAGGCTATGAACATTTTCCTTTGTCATCTGGTCGAATCATAAATAGAGTGTGATGCAATGGTCCTATGAAGCAACCTAAGCTGAGATATCTTCTGGGGTTAGATTGTGTCTAGCTTTTGTTGCATTGTGATAAAACGTTTATAAATAAGTTATTAATTGGTTTTGTTGATTTATTCTCATAAGTTAGGAAGTTTCTGTCTGTGTGGTATTTGTACTTCCTTCTTTCTTCTTTTTTATTCAGTCCTAGTTTCCAAAGAATGGTGCTACTCAAATTCAAGATGTCTTTTCTCTTTCTCAATGGGATTCTCTCTGAAAACTCTGTCCCATACTCCTGAAAGTGTACTACACTAATGCTCTCAGATATTTATTAACCCAGACAACGTAATAACTGCAAGTAATCATCTTTTAATTTTAGATTCAGGAATATAGCTTAAACTGATGATTCAAGCAGTATCTAAGGACAGATACTGTCCCACAGATGGCAGCTCTCAAGGGTATTTATCCCTCACTAATCCAGGGACACAGAAGCTGCTTCTAAAAATCAACACGAGTTTCACTTCCAATTCTGGCATTGAGTTACTTCTCATTCAATGACAAAGCTTTCCTAATCCCAGAGATTTGGAAACTTATTTTGCCTTTTCTGGGTTGCCACTTCCCATACCACTAGTCTTCAAAGAAGTCTGAATTTCAACTATCTGGAATTCTCAACCTATCATTTCATTTCATTTCTTTTTCTTTCTCAGACTACAGATGGTAGTTGGGCATTGGCTAATTCTGAATATCCTAATGTCCCCATATTTAGTGTGTTATATCTTTCTACTAGCTATTGATTTGTTGTATTCATTCTCTCTTTGCAAATGGTATGACCCATTATTATACTGTAATCATCACAGGTAAAGGTGTGGACTTTATCAATGGGAGTATCAATGGCAAATAGTAGCAATAGTTATGGGTAGTGTGAATTCTTCTCTAATGTTATAAGTGTATAAAAATCATACTTGAGAGGGTGAGATAGGAAGATTACTGTAGCACGTACTTAATATTAAAGCCATGATGTGTGACAATGTCAAAACCAAACCAATCCAAACCAAACCCAATGAAATCAACCAAGCACAGAAACAGAAAGAAAGAATTTGGAAGATGGAAGGTTGAAGACTCTCTTCTAATTGCTTTGTACATATTACTACTTTTAGTAGACTAGTATGCATCAATACCTGTATAAATTAATTAAGTTTCAATACCCCCACTTAAAAATGAAGAAACCAAAGCTATGAGAGCCTAAGCCTGCTCCGTACCCACAAAGTGTGATTCAGGCCCCATTCTTTGTCTCATACTTATTTACACATGAGGACAATGTTATTAGCTTGGTGATGATGATGAATTCTAATGTATGCTTTTAGTCTCTAAACTACATAGCAGTTGTATATTAGTAATCTGGAAGATAAGTGTGTTGTCTGCAGTGAGTGGCCATGATACTCTGAGCTTCTGTGGAGAACCTGGACAAAACTGAATTATGCATTTTCCTGGAAAACCCATTTTCTTACTGTTTATACTTCCACATTAAATGAACAAACTAGAAGCTTAAAATAATTATTAATATTTTGTCTTACAAATTTAGCAAGCTAGAAAGGAGAAGGGTCTGAGCTTAAGTAGATGTGAATTTCTACTAAAATTAGGAGAAACACACTGGTAAGAAAGCAATAGCTTGAATTCTTGCTCATCATCTGCAAGTTACTAACTAGAACTTTGGCACCTTATTTCTCTACTGGTTTTTTGGGACGTTATCTTATTAGTGAACAATTAATGCTGGCTTAATCACTCTATTTTCACTAAAGATGTTTGTTTGTTTTGGTTTTTTGGACAAAATGTAAAATGTATGTTTTTATTTTAGAAGTGTAATTATCCAACCCTCTAAGTCCTTTAAAGATAATGGCTCAGATGTCAGACATACTACTTGCCTGAAAAGCACTAACTTACAGCATCAAAATTCTCAAATTCTGTATCATTCTAGAAAGAGATATGTTTTAAACCATTTAGAGAAAGCCATTATGCTAAGCTAGATTTTAAAGATTGCATAATTTGATTAAATTGACATTTAAATATCAAGTACTTCTCCAGCATTTCCTCCATCATGATTGCTCACTGCTGAGACAGCATATGAAATTATCAAGGTTTACTCTCCCTTCTTTTTTAAATCGTTCTCTCCAACTTCATGTATTGATAAGTTCCAAAGCTAGGTTGCCTCTTCTATCTGAGAGAATGCAGGGTACCAATGGTTGAATGGTCATATCACTAGATATGTTAGTGTTTAATTTTATAAAATATCTCAGAGAAAGGAAGTCTCATTTATGGATCTGATTTATAGAGCTGGCAGATTCTAAATACAGGAACTGCTGCTGTGATATGAATTCTTAGAAATATTGTGACTGTAAAAACTTAATTTACATCTCACATGTTTATGCTATCTTATATGGAATATTGTAAAGGTATCTTACACACTCACACACTCATACCTACCTCTTCACATATGCAGAGTAACTGAAATAGGACAACATAAAATGCAAATGAAATATGACCATTTCATATTCAAAATTAGAAGGGACTTCAAGAAACTTATCGTCAGAATTGGCAAAGTTGTAATAGGTACATTTGCTGGCCACTGATAGAAGTATGCATTATCAACTTGAGTGAAATTGGCAGTTAGTTCTTTGGAGGCACATCTCTAAGTGTGTGTCTCCGAGGGATTTTGCAGAGTATTACAAAGTAAGGAAGCTCATCTAGAACATGAGTGTACTACTTTGCTATGAGTAGGTCTCAGACTTCTTCAAAAGGACAAGAAGAGAAAGCATGAATATCAGTATTCATTTTTCTTTGCTTCTTGCCTGAAAACACAGTGAAATCAGTCGCTTTGCACTCTTACTACAGTGAGAACTGCTTCCATTACCATGGGTCTCCTTGATGGACAGAACGCACTAAACTGTAGTCCAGAATAAACCCTTTTCTTTTATTAAGTTACTTATCAGTTATTAGCCATACAAAAAATATCTAGTATTCCCAGCTTTCTGATCGACAATCTAGAAGAAATATAATTTATGACTATTGATGATAAATTCTTCTAGAAAAAGTTTCTCAAAGATAAATACAAAGATAGTCTCATCTCAATAATTTAGCAATCACTAGAAATTGAAAATAATAAATTAGCATTACTAATACTAGGTTTTGTCATTAGAAACATGGACAGTTTTAAATTTGGTGTGTTGATATTAATACATGATATTTTATACTCTTTATATTTCTTATTCTAAAATATTTATTAAAGAGAAATATGAATGAAAAAACCTAATTCTAAACTAAATTGTTTCACAATAGTTTCATAGTTACATTTATATAACTCACCTCTCAGCAAATTTACTATAATAGGCACTAATTAATGAGTACAAGATGAACGCTTCCAGAAATAGTAAACAATCTTTGAGCTTAAGAGCAGAGCTTTTCCTTTCTGTTGAGACAAACTGCTAGCTAGTTTGCTCCCTGGAAGAAGATATATCCTGAGACATAGCAGAGGATCTGCTTCCCTCAGAGCATTTGGGAAGAATCCTCCCCAAGTCCCACAGCTGGACAAGTTCCAAGTCCCATGGGACTCAGAGACCCACCACCCCACAAAACTTCCCTGCCTGCTGAATACCACTCCCCTTCTGCCTGGTCCTTTCTGCTGTGACAGACTGCTAGCTAATCTGCTCTTAGGAAGACACCTTATCTTGAGGGAATATCATATTGGCTGTACTCAGAGCTTTTGACACCACATCCTGATGCATCCCAGGAGATCTGCTGCACTCAAGACAGTACAACTTGAAGGCTACTCAGGATTGAGGCTGGTCTTCAATAATAGTGAAAACAACAGAAAGTCCACATACACTGAGAAACTGAACAACTCTCTACTCAATAATAATTTGGTCAGGGAAGAAAAGCAAACTCACCCAAGGGGAGTAGAAGGGAGAAAATAGTCAAACTCAGGGCTGAAATCAACCAAATAGAAACAAAGAGAAAAATACAAAGAACTAACTAAACCAAAAACTAGTTCTTGGAGAGAATTAAGATAGATAAACCCCTAGATAAACTAACTAAAGGGCCCAGAGATAGTATCCAAACTAACAAATCAGAAATGAAAAAGGAGACATCACAACAGAAACTGGGGAAATTCAAGAAAATAATCATTTCTTACCAAGAAAACATTGACAAAACTGGAAAATCTAGACTAAATACATAATTTTCTAGACAGATGCTACTTGCCAAAGTTAAATCAAGATGAATTAAATTATCTAAACAATACTATAACCCCCAAGGAGGTGGAAATAGCCATTAAAATTCTTTCATCCAAACAAGCTCAGGGGCCCGATGGTTTTAGTGCAGAATTCTACCAGAGTTTCAAAGGAGAGCTAATATTGAAACTCTTCAAATTATTCCACAAAATAGAAACAAAAGAAACACTACCCTACTCATTGTATGAAGTCACAGTTACTCTGATACATAAACCATGAAAACAAAACAAAACAAAAAATAATCAGAACTTCAAATAAATTTTGCTTATGAACATTGACTCAAAATATTCAATATAATACTTGCAAATGGAAGCCAAGGGTACATCAAACACATCATTCACTAAGTACATCAAACACACCATTCACTATGATCAAGTAGGTTTCATTCCAGGGATACAATAATGGGTTAATGTGTAAAAATCCATGTATGGAACCCGCAACATAAATAAACTTAAAGAGTAATAAGATAACAAAAGGAGGTTAAGAGGATACAAATTGGAAAGGAAGAAGTTAAAGTATAACTATTTGCAGGTAATATGATAGTATACAGAAGCGGCCCAAAAAATTCTACCAGAGAACAAGTTCAGCCAAGTGGCTGGATTAACTCAAACAAATCAGTAGCCTTCCTTTCTACAAATGCTCAAAAATCGATAAATGGAACCTCATGAAAAAGCTTTTTAAGTCAAAAGACACCATCATAGGACAAATTGACAACATTTTGATTGTAAACAAACAAACAAACAAAAACTTCACTAACCCCACATCAGATAGAGTGCTGATATTCTGTTATCTAAAGTATAAAAATCACTCAAGAAGCTCCTCAAAAACCAATTACAAAATGGGTTCAACAGCCTAACAGAGAATTTATAACAGAAGAATCTTGAAAGGCCAAGAAGCACCTAAAGAAATGATCAATGTCCTCAGTCATCAGAGAAATGCAAATCAAAGTGACCCTGAGATTCCACCTCATACCAATCAGAAGGGTAAAGGTCAAATACTTAAGTGACAGTACATGCTGGTAAGGATGTGGAGAAAGAAACAATCCTGTATTGCTGGTGGGGTTACAAATTGGTACAACCATTCTGGAAATCAATTAGGCAGTTCCTCATAAAATTTGAAATAGTTCTACCTGAAGACTCAGTTATACCACTCTTTGGCATATACCCAAAAGATGCCTCACCATACCAAAAGGACAATGCTCTATTATGTTAATAGTAGCCATATTGTTAATAAACAGAAGCTGAAAACAACCCAGATATCCCTCAGCCAATAAATAGATACAGAAAATGTGGTTCACTAATACGATGGAATACTATTCAGCTATTAAAAACAAGGATGCCATGAATTTTTTAAGCAAATGGATAAAACTTGAAAATATCATTCTGGGGGAGGTAACTCAGACCCCAAGGAGTGTACATGGTATGTACCACTAATTAGTGGATATTAGTCCAAATGTAAAGAATACCTAGGATACAACCCAGAGACTGGCGTAAATATAACTAGTAGAAAGACCCTTCTGAGAATGTTTCAACCCCACTTAGAAAGGAGAAGGAAATAATCACAGGACACAGAAGAAGGGAGGGTTCTGGGTGTAAGAGAGAAGAAGGATGGGCAAATGGAGGACAGGATCTAGTATAGAGGGGGTCTGAAGAGAAGCTATGAGGGCCAAGAGACTGAATGGAGGAAAGTAACCTCAGCAGTGTGCGATATGGGGGTCACTCTAGAAAGTACCAGAGACCCAGGAGGTAAAGACTCTAAGGATTAATGGGGGTGACCTTAACCAAAATTTAACATTGGTGAGAGGGAACTAAAAGAGCCTACCTCCAGTAGATAGACAGGGCCTTAAGCAGAGGGACAGGGTTACTGAACTACAGTCAAAATTCTTGATTCAGAACTGTTTCTGTCTAAAAACACTTCAGGAAGAAAAATGGAGAAGAAACTGGAGGGAAGGTGGTCCAATAACTGGTCCAACTCAGGCTCCATCTCATGGGAGAGGACTAAGGCCTGATATTCTTACTGATGCTATGATTTGCTTACAGACAGGAGCAAGGCATGACTGTCTTCAGAGAGGCACTACCAGTAGCTGACTTAGAATCAGATAATTACACCCAACTCCTTAACTGAAGTCAGGGACTCCTATGGTTGAATTCTGGGAAAGACCGAAGAAACTGAAAGGGAGGCCAACCCCATAGGAAGACCAGCAGTCTCAACTATCCCTGGGAGATCCCAGAGACTTAGCCAACCAGGAGCATGCTCCAGACAATCTGAGGCTTCTGGCAAAAATAGAGCTGTGATCTGCCTGGTCAGGCCTTAGTGGGAGAAGTTGCACTTAGAGATTTGGGGCCCCAGAGAAGGGAGAGGCCTTGTTGGTGGGGATGGAAGAGTACAACTTGGAGGCAAGGTGGAGAAGGAATAGCCTGAGGAACTGTGGGAGAGGAGAGTAAGGATGGGGAACGACTGTAATGTAAAACACACACACACACACACACACACACACACACAAAATACCTAGAGCATTTCTAGCATCTCTGCTGTAGTGTACCACAGAGCTATACAAGCATTTCATACCCACCATTGATGACAGGAAGTTGAGACATATTCCTCCATAGAAACAGTCAAGAGATTATTCCAGCACCCCCCTCAAAGTTATAAAGGTCAAGATCAGTTAGTAATTTGTGCAATTTTTGTTCAATTAATATTTTCTCTTTTCTTTAGTTGTCATCCCACTAGGGTGGGGCAAACTACATCAATTTGTTTTTGGGGTTTTCTATAGCTCTTTGCTATAAATAAGTATTAATAAAAATTATTGAAACAAATGTGATTATATAATACTCTTCAAGTACCTATTTAAATCTGGACTTATAAATTATTTTTATAAATAAAAAAGCATATGTGCCCAGATATTATTCCCCAAATTGAAATATCAGGGTCTGTGAATATGGCTATTTCCCCAGATAGTGGGTGAGAGAAAAAAGGCATAAAGGTCACATGAAACCTCTGTCAGGGGAATACTTATAATAGAAAAGCATTCTTGTTTTCATGTATTTCTTATAAATAAACTTAAAACTAAAATAGCTTCCTGTCTTGTTGCTGTTAGAAAATATCAAACAAGAGCAACTTAAAGAAGGAAGGAAAATTTTATGAAGGCTAATAGTTTGATATAATGGTCCATCACCCTGGTGTGGTAGAAATGGTGGCAGGAGCTTGAGGGATCTGGTGACATAGCTTCAGATATCAGAAACAGAAAGTTTATCAACCAACCAAACCCTCCACAGCTCCCAGGGACTAAAACACCAACCAAAGAGTACACATGGAGAGATTACAATGACACCCATGGCTCCAGCTGCATGTGTAGCAGAGGATGGCATGGTCTGGCATTAATGGGAGGAGAGGTCTTTGGTCTAGTGAAGGCTCATTTTCCCAATGTAGGGGAATGCCAAGGTGTGAGGTGGGAGAGGGTGGTTAGGAGAGTGAGCACCTTCAGGAAGGCAATGGGAGGGGTATGGGGATGGCAGTGGGGGAAAAGGGGATAACGTTTAAAATGTAAATACAGAGAATATTCACTAGAAAAGAAAAAAAGAGAAAACAGAAAGATATAAATATTGGTGACCATTTTCCTCTTTTTATTTAGTCTAGGAAACAAGCCCATGCAATAAAAACCCCTCAGTGTTTGCTTAAATCCATTTGTTGCTAAGATCCAGTGATCTGGTAGACACATGAGTTAGCCACATTGCATCTAATGTGTTTGGGGGCAGGCAAGAACCTTGCAGAGTTAAGAACAACCTCAAAATTTAAAAATGTTATTTCCCAAAATACTCTTGGCTACAAAATATAATGGTTTACATTTCTGATTTGACATAGTTTTACCATGCATTGTACAGAATCACATTTTTTTTTTCTGATGGGGCAGGTGAATACACTTAGCAACACACTAAAATTTAAGTACAGTGTCCTACTTTTAAAGAAATATAAGATGAAAGGGCTTGAGTGAAAGACTAATTGGCAGGTTTTTACCTCAATGTGAGCAAAGGCAATTTTGCAGAATGTTAGTTGTTGAGAAAAGCACAGTATAGAAGACAAAACTGTCCAGATTGTAATTTTAGTAGTGATTGTTTGGAAAATTACCCAGGCATAGAGCTCTTTATCTAAGTGGCCCTGGACATTACAAAGTGCTAAAAGCACATCCTAAGATGCTTGTGTACAGATCGAACATCTCCTGTGTGTCTTGAAATTGTGTCTCATTATTCAGAAACTTCAAAACGAAAAGGCCCATGGGTGAAGAAGACATAACTAATGTGCAAAGCATATGAATTATGCCTACTTGTGCAAAAATAAAAGCTGGTACGACTTCCAGCCTCCCAAGACATATCTTTAGGACCATGAATCACTGTTCTTTATACACACTTTGTTACCTTTCTTCTCCTCAGTGATCTCTTTCCAACATTCACCATATTTAAAGGCAGACACATGCAGAGAAGGACTACTGGAACTGGGAAGGAAAGTGGATAAGCAGTTGAGACTTTTTCTCTAAGAGAAAAGAACTTGGCTTCCCAGCAGCTATTTCTAATGGCTCTCCATAGCCTGTAACTCCAGTTCTAGGAGGCCTGATCTCTGTTTTATTGCCACCCACACACATGTAAACATAGACCCTTTCAATACTCAAAAGATAATTAAAAATAAACAAAATAATTTTTAAAGGATTTCTGGTTTGAAAGACATTATCCACTGATTCCAGGAGTCCTAATGATAAGGTATAATCGCTTGTGGAAGGTCTTGTACCTGCAAAATTCTTCTGAGTATACATAATATCTGTAAGCGTCCTTTCCAACACACGTAATTTATGATAGAAAAAATAAAGACAACTAATCAGTCATGATTATATAATTGGGAGATAGCTAGATAGAATTCTGTAGCACTTGCTGAAACCATAATTTAAAGATTGAGTATATCATCAGTATCAATACATGAAAAAGTTTATTGTATCTATTCTAGAAATCAACACCACACAGTAAAGCTATATTTACTCAGATTCCTGTAAAGTTTAGCAAGAAGTGAACATTTTTAAGGAAGAAGGTCTTTTACAGTGTTAACACGACAATAGTCTTGGATGGATTTTCAAAGCCCATTTATGCCTAACTCCTCATTTATGTTGCAGAGCTGTTTTAAACCTCCTAAACTGGCAGCTGATTAAAATTGACCACAATTCTCTTTGAGGTCCTTCAACAAGCATACTTCTCATACATCTCAGTTACTCAAAGTGAGCTGCCAGACAAGCAAAAGAATGGGAAGGCACATTTGTATGTGTTTCTTCTTCAATCTTCACCATGACATTAGCCTATGATTCTGGGCAGATCGTTCTAATAACATTAACTAGGCCAAAATAAAATCCATCACATCTACAGGCAAAGCTATGAACCCAAGCACATCAAGAACTTGTTTGACTACACCTACAGTAGGTGTAAGGAAGACTTTCCACATTCTGTTCTGTATTGTTGTCATGGACAGAAAAGACTTATTGTTGTTCAAGACCTTTGAAATCATTCCCATTTCTCTGGAACATTTCACTTATCCCTCTGACTAACACATTGGGTGACATATGCATTATAAAAACATTACAACTGACATGGGAGAGAAGCAACATTGTGGTGAACATGTGAATCAGGCATCAATATTCTGTACTATATCCCAAGTATCTAATAATTTTCTTTTAAAAAGTCTACACTGCTGAGCACTTAGCAATGTTCACTTCATGATATCTTTTTGACCTGGCTTACCATACTAGGAGATGACTATTGAAGAGAGCAAAGGATGATCTCAGGATTCTCATTTCTCAGAACAAAAAATAAATGTAAACAGCTATGTATTTAAAAATATCAAGTGTTTACTGACTAGAACTGGTCATGGATGTCTCCCTAGAGTCATACAGATACAGGTGAGGATGTTTGCAGTGAACCATCAAACTGAACACGGGGATCCCCAAGAATGAGCTAGAGAAAGGACTGAAATAACTGAAAGATTTGCACCCTCATGGGAAGAACAACATCATCATCAGCCAATGAACTGAGGTGAAGAGGGTGATTGGGAGAGGGAGCACCTTCCTGGAATCAAGTTGAGGGGAAGGAGAACGGGGATTGGGGGGAGGGTATAACATTTGAAATGTAAATACAGAGAATATCCAATAAAAATTAAAAAATTATTTGTGTTTTGTAATTTCGTGGATCTGTGTATGCCACATGTGTGCATTTTTTTTGACAGAGGCCAGAAAAGCATATTGCATCTCTTGATGCTTGGGTAACAGACAGTTGTAAGGTATCTAATGCGTTGTTGGGACTTGGACTCCAGTATGCTGGAAGAGCTTCAAGTATCATACTGCTGAACCAAACTTTACAGCCCCCAGTTATATATTCTTACTTCCACTGAGATAAAGAATATCAGCTCCTGGGGAGAGGAAATGTTCTCTTGTACTCAACTGTA
Source organism: Micromys minutus (assembly GCF_963924665.1). Lineage (NCBI taxonomy): Eukaryota > Metazoa > Chordata > Mammalia > Rodentia > Muridae > Micromys > Micromys minutus. The sequence goes on from NC_137953.1 coordinate 52,318,309, forward strand.
AACTCCTATTTATTGACAGTACAATATGTATAACTTCATGTTGGGAAGATGATAAGACAACGAGGAATGTTCTCAGTAACATGCTTACAAGAAGTACAGTGAACAGAATGGCCAGGGACATCAACATAGGAAATTCCAGAATCTGTTGATTTGACCATTGTTTCTCTGAAAATCACCAGTGTAACATGCAGCAAACACATTATTGCTGTTTGTGGACATTGGACAGATGTCGACACAACACAGACTTTATGACATGATCTAGAATCTTTTATAAAACAAAATAACTGTTAATTGGAATACTGTAAAATGAGAAATGTCTTATAATCAATTGTTAGTGAATTTTTTTCATGCCTGACTTTAGTAGTGGATTTAAAGGGTTGGGTTCAATTTGAAAGATTACATGTATACTTAATAATTTTCACATACAAGAATCTTGTAGAATATTTTGCCAATGTACATTTTATGAACTTTTTCTGAAGTCCTCCTCATGGAGGGATTCTGGATTGTAGGGACAAGTCTGACATGTTTACATATTCTTGTCACTTCCTGTAGTTCTGTTCCTCACTGATCCTTGGAGACTGAAAAGTTTTACTTTTTTTCTGAGTTCAATAGACTCTAGACCCTTTAAATTTATAGTCTCTTCTGTTTGTGCATCTTTAAAACATTTCTATCTTAACTAGCATATGTTAATAATCCATGAATTAGTATTTAGTAGATGAGTTTGTTTCAGGTCCAAAGATAAAAAAAAAAATTTATACACCCCTCATAACATACATCTCATATATTAATATTGACTTAACATTTACCCTCTTACACCTTAAACATAATTTTTCCCCTTTCTGGCACTTTATATAAATTTATCTGTTTTCATGTCACCGTATAGTGTGTGCATACTCTTTGAGGTTTCAATAATAATGAGGAATGACCTCAGGCCAAGTATAGGTTTAAAATCTGGCATGCAATGATTTATTCAGTTTATTAACTCAGAGACTTTCTATTTAAAACAAGCCAAAATTCCAACTGTTGGTAACTGATATATTTCTGCATAGTAAAGGAAGATTGCATAGGGTGAACATTAAAAGTTGTTTTTTACATTTTTAATTCGTTTCTTGGTACTGTACTATGGGGTAAAATACATTTCATTCCATCTTACCCATATTTCTGCTGATGTGAAGCAACTTACACATGTGTGCAAGTTCACATGTATGTAGCTTTGTGTGTACACTCTAGGTTGATGTTGAGTGTCTATAATTGCTGTCTCTGTTATTTATTGAGGCAGAGCTCACCATTTCAGCTACCCTGACTAGCCAGGCATTCTCTGTGTTCATTTATCCAGGACAAGGATTACGGTGATTGTCACATGCACCTTGCATTATGTGAATGCTGAGGGTTAGACTCCGATTCACATAGTTGTGCTACAAATTCTTTCCAGGTACTAAATCATACACCTTAGACAGAGTGAGACATGGATCCTCATGGTGAAAGCCATGCTGAGTAATTGAAGTATTTCTGCAATGAAGGAAGAATGAACAGAGTACACTTGTCTTCACATTAATCTTGCCACTTGGAAGTAATACTCCAATGCATAATGCTATGTGTAGGAACTATTGAAGGAAATCTCAGGTTAGATTCTAAGAGAAGGTATTTTTGGGTCTTCATGTAAGTATGTATGTATTAGGTACTGATCTGCATAAGGCTTGGTAAAGGTCCATTGTCACTAGAAGTATATGAGAATTTGTTCTGAATTAAGGTTTATAATAGTTATTGCTAGAGTAAGAGTGAATTTGATGAAAAGCAGATTTCAGTAACAATAAAGTAATCATTGTATCTTAAAGATCTCTTGATGTTTAAGTATACATTTTCAGAATTGATTATGAACTAGTATTTATTTCATTTTTTAGTAGAGAGTAAAGTTTATTTAGGTCATGAAGGAGTTAAGAGGGAAGTAGAGGCAGAGAGATAGAGAGAGAGAGAGAGAGAGAGAGAGAGAGAGGGAGGGAGGGAGGGAGGGAGGGAGGGACGGAGGGAGGGACGGAGGGAGGAAGGGAGGGAGGGAGAGAGAGAATTAGAGGACAGAGGAAGAATTCAGGAAAAAAAACAATCATAAACTTCTAAGTGTAACTGATTGAATATTAAACAAATATAAAGCTGGAATACCAAATTGCTATTTTAAAAATGATTAGCTTAATAGAAAATTCAAAGAACAAGAAATACATATAATAATTGAAGTTAGAAAATAATAGAAAAACTTCCCATAAAAATAAGGTAAATTCTGTACTAATATATATTACATCTCTATCAATTGCACACATAACTATCTTTTCTTTTGTTTTACTTTACATTCAATTAATTAGGCCTAAATACAACTTTTCATGGAAGATGTAAGAAAAATTAGACAAAATATCAATACAAGTCTGCAGGGAACTATGTAACTATATTTGTTTTGTGTTAAAATATTTAAAATTTATGGGAAATGTTAGTTCAACCTAACTGGGATAGTTGTGTTTAATTATCAGTTTGGCCTACCCTGGAAGAGAGTCTCAATAAGGTATAATTTGCATTCAATTTGCCTGCTGTTGGAATGATAGTAAGGGATTTTATTTTTTTAGTTGGGTTAATAGAAGTGGGAAGTCCCAGTCACATGTGGGTAGCACCATTTTCCAAACTGGCTCCTACATTGTATCCTGTAGTGTGTAGAAAGGGGTGAATCAGAGTCAACTCCTATGCATTCATTACTATCTTCTTTTGATTGTGGTTGCAATTAGATGCTTAAGTACTAGCTTTGATTTCTGCACAATAATAAACTGCAAGTTGAATTGCAGCCAAATCAATCCTTCCTCCCTTGGAGTTGCTTTCTGTCAAGGCATTTCATGACATAAATTGATATTAAAAGTGAAAACTATGTAAGTGAAAGATATTAAATTTTTTAGTATAAGCTCTAAATGTGTATTGTTATCATCATAATCATCATCATCATCACTGTTATTTAATATTTTGAGACAGGGTTTTTCAGTGTATCCCAGGCTGTCCTCAAACTCTCAGATATCCACCTACCTCTGCCTCCTAACTGCTGGGATTAAAACTTGCACCATCATGGCTGGCGATTGTGGAGAGCATTTTTGGCACCACTGGACAGTTACCAGCGGGGAATTCTTTACTTCACCAGGACAATCAGAACCTGGTCAAGGAAGGAATCTGACTCTGGTCCTATACTCAGGAAACTGGCCTGGATTAAGGACATTTGAAGCTCAGGGCAGGCTATTCACACTTGTAGCTCAGGGCATGTTCAGCAGATGTAGGTGTGGCAGTCTCTTTGTCTCTCATGATCCCCTCTTGTCCCTGATCTTCACAACTGGCCTCCAGAAAGATGTATACAGGAGTTTTGATTATTAACTTGCTTGTTACCTGACTCAGAACTAATTAAAGTGGTTTAAAAGGGGACTGAATAGGGAAGGCCTCAAGACTGGCTGTAGTCAGGTTACAATTTTGACTGTTTTCTTTCAATCCTTGCTCCTGCCCTGGGGAACCAGTTGTTTGACCAAGCTGGTCTCAGACAGGCAATATATGTATTATTCTTATGAATTCCATTTTGCATGCCAATCATGTACTGCAGAGGCAGCAGTTTTCAGGTGGAAGGGGCCAGGGAAGGGTGCAGTCTTCATCGTTGATATGCTTATATAATTTAATTCTGTTGGAGGTTAATATTATAGTTGCTTCACACTTGGTGAAAGTAACAACAAATACATAAATTAGAACTTGAACATTCACATTGAACAGGAATGAACACAAATGTAAGCAAACACATGCATATAACACAACTCTAATATTTCTGACAGATGTGTGATATGAAATATTGAAACATTTTGAAGCCTTGTAGTTTCATATTATAAAACTCTGTCATCATTTTTAGCATTGGTGATCTCATGAATGAGGCTTCTACAGAGATTCATTATGGCAAACAATATGTCAAGAACCGACCCCCAACAGGTAAAGGCACTTCAAATTGTGTTCAAGGGCTTACTCAGTCAACAAAGATATCTGAACATTACTGTTTGCTGGCCACCACCATCAGGACTCATGGCCTGCCCGGAGACTGCTGAGCACCCAGAGGAGCCTCAAGAGTGCGCTCCCTGCTGGGCCAATGGGTGAACCACTACTTCCTCTCTAGTCATTTAATGGGGAGAAACCACTGGGTACTCTCCAGGGCACAGGGAGCAAGCACAGTGATGCGTGGGAATGGACTATTCCAGCACTCATTTGTGCCTGGAGTCAGAGCCTGTCCACCACCATTGGAACTCACAGCCTACCCAAGGAAAGCTCAACATCCAGGACCAATCTCCCTCCTGAGTCTATGTCCCACAGACCCACAGGAGAAACAAGCTCCAGTCAGAGACAACAAGATCACCTAGCATAATAGATAAGAAGATGGCAAGGGGCAAGCATAAGAAACTAAGCAATGGAAACCAAGACAACCTGGCAACATCAGAGCCCAGCTCTCCCACCACAGCAAGTAGTAGATATCCCAACACTAGGAAAACAAGATTTGGACTTAAAATTGTACTTCATGACGATGACGGAGGTCCTGGAGAAGCACAAAAATAACTTCCTTAAAGAATTACAGGAGAACTAAGAGAACATACATAAACATGTAGAAGTCCTCAAAGAGGAAACAAAAAACCACTTATGGAGCTGCAGGAAAGCACAAGACAGGCGAAGGAATTGAAAAAAAAAACAAATAGAAATAATAAAAAAAAATCACAAAAAGAGACAACCCTGGAGATAGAAAACCTAGGAAAGAGGTCAGGAATCATAGGTGCAAGCATCACCAACAGAACACAAGAGATGGAAGAGGGAATCTCAAGGCCAGAGGAAAACAGAGGAAACATTGAAAATCAGTCAGAGAAAATGCAAAAATCAAAAAGCTCCTAAACCAAAACATCCAGGAAATCCAGGACACAATGAGAAGACCAAACCTAAGAATAATAGGTGTAGAAGAGAGTGAGGACTCCCAAATAAAAGACCACTAAATATCTCCAACAAAATCATAGAAGAAAGCTACCCTAACCTATAGAAAGACATGGGCATGACCATACAAGAAACCTACAGAACTCCAAGTAGATTTGACCAGAAAAGAAATTCTTCCTGACACATAATAGTCAAAACACTAAATGTTAAAAAAAAAAGAATACTAAAAGTAGTAAGAGAAAAAGAACAAGTAACATATGAAGGCAGACTGATAAAAATTACTTCAGACTTCTAAACAGAGACTATGATAGATAGATGATCCTGGAACAGATGTCATACTGGTCCAGAAATGCCAGCCAAGGCTACTATATCCAGCAAAACTCTCAATTACTATAGATGGAGATAAGAAGATAGTCGAGGACAAAACCAAATTTCACAGTATCTGTCCACAAACCCAGTCCTACCAAGGATAATAGATGGAAAACTCCAACACAAGGAGGGAAATTATACCCTAGGAAAAGTGAGAATATAATCTTTATATAACAAACCCAAAAGAAGACAACCACACAAAGATAATTCTACCTCTAACAACAATAATGACAGGAAACAAGAATCACAATTTCTTAATATCTATTAACATCAAAGAACTAAATTCTAAGTTAAAAAGCCATAGACTATTAGACTGGATACTTAAACACCCCTTTCTGTTAAATGTCTTGGAACGATTAAGAATTAAAATCCATACCTAAATATAGTGTAAGCAATATACAGCAAACAAATAGCCATCATCAAACTAAATGGTGAGAAATTTGAAACACTCCCACTAAAATTATAGACTAGAAAAGGATACCAACTCTCCCCCTACCTACTCAATATAGTACTGGAAATCCTGGCCAGAGCAATTAAACAGCAAAAGGAAGTCAAAAGAATATAAGTCAGAAAGGAAGAAGTCAAAATATAACTATTTGGAATTGATATGATAGTATATTTAAGTGACCCAAAAATTCCACCAGAGACCTCCTAAAGGTGATAAACAACTTCAACAAAGTGGCTGGATATAAACTTAACTCAAGCAAATCATTAGCCTTCCTATACTCAAAGGTTTAACATGCTGAGAACAAAATTAGAGAAATGACACCCTTCATAATAGTCAAAAACAATATAAAATCCCTTGGTGTGACTCTAATCAAGCAAGTAAAAGATCTGCATGACAAGAACTTCAAGTCCCTGAAGAAGAAAATTAAAGAATATCTCAGAAGATGGGAACATCTCCCATGCTAATAGATTGAAAGGAACAACATAGTAAAAATGTCCATCTTGTCAAAAGCAATCTACAGATTCAATGCAATCCCCATCAAAATTTCAACTCAATTCTTCATAGAGTTAAAAAGAACAATTTGCAAATTTACTTGCAATAACAAAAAACCCAGGAGAGCAAAACTTATTTTTAACAATAAAAGAACTTCTACAGGAATCACCATTCCTGAACCCAAGCTGTGTTATAGAACAAATGTGATAAAAACTGCATGGTATTGGTACACAGATAGGCAGGTAGATCAAGGGAACAGAACTGAAGACCCAGAACTGAACCCACACATCACTGGCCTCTTGATCTTTGACAAAGGAGCTAATAACAGTTAATGGAAAAGAACAGCCTCTTCAGCAAATGGTACTCCTTTAACTGGTTGTCATCATGGATAAGAATGCAAAACAATTCATTCTTATCTCCTTGGAAAAAAGCTCAAGTCCAAGTAGATCAAAGACCACCACATAAAGCCAGGTACACTGAAATTAATAGAAGAGAATGTGGGGAAGAGCTTAGAACACACAGGCACAGTGTAACCTTTTCTGAACAGAACACCAACAGCTTATGTTATAAGATCAGGAATCAACAAATGGGACTTGATCAAATTGCAAAGTTTCTGTAAGGCTAATGACACTGTCAAAAGCACAAAATGGCAACCAGCAGCTTGGGAAAAGATCTTTACCAAGCCTCCATCTGACAGAGGGCTAATCCATTATAGACACAGAACTCAAATAGTTAGACTCTTGAGAATCAAATAATGCTATCACAAATGTCATACAGAGCTAAACAAAGAATTCTCAACTGAGGGATACTGAATGGCCGAGAAGCACCTAAAGAAATGCTCAACTTCCCTAGTTATTAAGGAAGTTCAAATCAAAACAACCCTGAGATTCCACCTCACACCAGTCAGAGTGGCTAAGATAAAAAATCAGGTGACAGCAGATGCTGGCAAGGATGTGGAAAAAGAGGAACACTCATTCACTCTTGGCTAGATTGCAAGCTGGTTCAACCACTCTGGTAATTAGTCTGGTGGTTTCTGAAAAGACCTAGCTATTCTACTCCTTGGCATATACACAAAAGTTGGTCTTACTTATAACAAGGACACATGCTCTACCATGTTCATAGCAACTTTATTTATAATAGCCAGAAGCTATAAAGAACCCAGATATCTTTCAACAGAGGAATGGATACAGAAATTGTGGTACATATACACAATGGAGTACTACTCAACTATAAGAAACAATGACTTTATGAAATTCCTAGGCAAATGGATGGAGCTAGAAGCTATCATCCTGAGTGAGGTAACCCAGTCCCAAAAGAAAACACATGGTATGTAGTCACTGATAAGCGAATACCAGCCCAAAATATCTTAGAACACCTAAGAAACAGTTCACTGACATTATGAATCTCAAAAAGAAGGAAGGACAGAAGGTGGATGTCTCAGTCCTTACGATGGAGAAGAAAACACTCCTGGGAGGAAATACAGGGTCGAATAGAGGAGCAGCAATTGGAAAAAAGATTATTCAGAGACTGACTGTCTCACTTGGTAATCTATCCCATATGCAGCCACCAAACCTAAGCACTACTGCTAGTGCCAAGAGGTGCTTACTGTAAGGAGCCTGATATGGATACCTCCTCAGAGGCTCTGCCAGAGCCATTCTGATACACATGGGGATGCTTGCAGCTTGCCATGGGACTGAGAACAGGGGACCCAATGGAGGAGCTAGAGAAAGGAGTAAAGGAGCTGACAGCCTTTGCAACCCCATGGGAAGAACAACAATAATAAACAACCAATCACGCCAGAACTCCCAGAGACTAAAACATGAGCCAATGAGTACACATGAAGAGACCCGTGGCTCCAGTTGCATGTGGAGCAGAGGATGGCATTATCTGCCATCAATGGAAGAAGAGGCCTTTGGTTCAGTGAAGGCGTGTTTTCCAAGGCACTGAAGTAGAGATGGAGGTTGGGAGAGGGAGCACCTTCATGGAAGCATGGAGAGAGGTGGATGTGAGTGGGGTGAAAGGAGATAACATTTGAAATGCAAATACAGAGAATATCCAATTTAAAAAACAAAGCAAAAAACCATTACTATGTGCTGAGCAGAGTGCTAGGAACAGAGGATAGACTGTGGGCAAGTAAAGCTAAATAAACTATTGTGGTTTATTTGATAACTCCTGTGACCATAGTAACCATAGTCTGATTAATGAAAGAGATGAACTGTACATAATGGAGCCCTCTCGGCTCAGCAGCAGTATGAAGAGCATCAACTAAAGGGATATCAAACTGGGAGAAAAAGTTTTTGAATTCTGTGAAAAACAAAGCTTATGTTCAGAGCCAAGAATAACATGACCTGCCAGGTAACTCAGCACTCAAACTGATCAAACATAAAAAATCAGCCTTTTATAACTAGTACGATTTTAATGCATACTATCAACCTTAAAAAATCAAGTACTGACAAGAGTATATTCATATAGTTTTATGCCAAAATGCCTTTAAAAATCTGTACATGTATCTATGTTTTTAAAATAAAGTTGTAAGAAAAGAAAAGAAAAAAAGAAGAGGATGATATAGAAGAACGTGGCAACAGAGAAAGATGAATAAAAGAGTAAGATGACACACATACAAACATGCATATATATGTATATTATATATGTATATTATATATATATGTATATTATATATATGTATATGAAAGCATCATAACAAAATGCATTACTTTGGTTATTTTGTGTTCTAACTTAAAATTAAACATAAATTTAAAACAAAAAGCAAACAAACAAGCAACAACAAAAATAGAAATCAGCCTTTATGTATGGTACACTGAATAATCTGGCTTCAAACCAAAATTACATAGTACACAACTATACTCATAGGTCTTCACAAGATTGGAGGTAAATGTGTTTGGATGGAACAAAGGTAAAGTCTGGAAAAGCAGTGAAGAGTAAGAATATTAATTTGCACAGTAGTTGATGGTTCTCAATGTAAGATTATGTTGGTGGGGTGAGAAAGAAAAGTCGTTTTAGTATGACGAAGGCTTATATTTTAAAGCCAAAGACTTGAGAAATGTTCAAGACAATATCCCAGCTTCTGGCTTGAACATCTGTGTAAATGTCAGCCATCACTAGTACACAGACATCTGTGGACAAATAAAGCAAAAGTACGACAGGGATTCACTTCAGCACTAGACAGGCTCACTGACGTATTGCCAGCATTTGTCTAATAGTCACAGGAGATTTGAATACTTCTGTTGGCAGCGAAGCTTTAATATGGGGGAAAGTAATTGGACCACCTGGGACTGGAACCAGTAATAGGAATGATATACTCTGTGTTACCAAGATGTGCCTGGCATCCGCGTTCAATTGCCAAAGCAATTGTCATACTAATAAAGTAAAAGAGGATGATATGCTAGACTTTGTGAACATGATCACATCTCTGAAATTCAAGTGTCACACCATAAAAGAACTGACCTATTGTCCTTTTCCTGCAATTATGGAACAAATACATCATATAAAGTAGACACTTACCAAAAATGGTTCTGTTGCTGGAGCTTTGACTCAGTCCCAGTGATGGTGACATCTCCTGTTAAGAGATGCACTTGCTATGTTTTGGGAATAACATGCAATGGAACACCACATCTCTGTGTATCGTTAGAAAGAATATAATTCATATAAAGTTTTTCATTAGTTTATGTTATAAATATTTATTGCATAACTTGCTTGTTTCTATGCAATATTCCTGGCACTAGAATTAGCATAGTGAATGAATGAAATAGACAACATTCCTAAACTCCTTAAGACAGATGACCAGAAAATTCACAGCTAGTGATATGTGATGGTTTGTATATGCCCAGGAGCGGCAATATTAGGAGGTGTTATTGGTTGGAGCAAGTGTGTAACTGTGGGTATTGGCTATAAGACCTTTACCCTAGCTTCCTAGAAGCCAGTCTTCTCTTCCACTAGCAGCCTTCAGATAGAGACATAGAACTCTCAGCTCTGTCTGCATCCTGCCTACCTAGATGCTGCTCTGCGCCCACTTTGATGATAATGAACTGAGCCTCTGAACATGTAGCCAGCCCAATTAAATATTGTCCTTTAGAAGACTTGCCTTGGTCATGTGTCTGTCCACAGCAGTAAAACCCTAAGACATAATAAATACCATCGCTAATCAAGGAAGTATTAGGAATTAGAAAATAAACAGGATTCCAGCAAGTAAAAGGAGAGAAGACGTGAAGTATGATAGGAGAGCAGTCTGTCAGTGTAGTTGTTCAGGAAAGTCTCCTTGATAAAGCTATGTTCGGGCCATGAAAAGGCTGATGGAGAGGGTCATGTGTGTGCCATGAAACCACTTCACGCAGAGCTACCTACAAGTACAGGGCATGGCTAGCTTCTGAGTAAGGAATCACAAGGTAAACATATAAAAGAGAAATTGGCATTAAACAACCTGCATATTATAAAGAAAGTGAAAAAGTAAAAGAAGGCATCCATGTGAAGAAAGAGTTACAGTATGTCTTCTCACATAAAGGATTGTGGGAAAAAAGGAGAAACAAACAAACAAAAGGGAACTAAGAACAGAAGCAAAAAATGTTACCCACATGTCATCTATGGCCAAGGACCCATCAAATGGACAGTCACGTGCCTTTTGAACATATGCTTAGTTTACATTAAGGCCATATGCTACAAATGTGCCCTAGAGAGCACAGCTGGTTTCCTGTGCAATCCAAACGGCTGTCCTTGAAATCAAAGAGGTTTTATTTATTTATTTATTTATTTATTTATCTATTTATTTATTTATTTATTTATTATCTTTGTAGACAAAAACAGTCTAGGAAAAGCATCTGTTTTATCCTTCCCCTCCCCTCCTACACTTTGTTTCCTGTGTGACTTAATAGTAACCCTCCAATAAGCACTTCCCATATGCATTACTGAAAAGAGAATGAAAGTGTTCAGCATACACATGGCACACGTGAAAAAAACAAAGTATTGTTATTGTAGCACCAGGGAGCTAGGAAGAACTGAACAACACCTGGTTATACCCCATCACATGATTTATACAAAGGAAGTTGAGAGTAACAGCCTAGGTGACCAGAATGACAGGCAGTTTAGGAAATTGGTAGTTCTTTTGTGTAAAGATTTGCAACTGACTTCGCAGTTAAATGTCGGCCTCCCAAACATCAGTTTTTCTATGAATAGCAGTCGCAGCTGCAAACTAAAGAATCCTTACAGCATGTGTGGCTAGGAAGCTCTGTTGATAAGTAGGGTTTTCAGTCGCACCTGCACACGGATCACAATTAGCGTCTACAATCTTCATCAAATATAAAACAACAATATGCTATGTGCGTAGTGCTGTCCTCGTTTCCTAGTCAAACATGATACACCTATCACTTCTGCTTTCCTGACACATCACACAAAGGAAGCTTTTCTTGGTTCTGTCGCAGTATACCTGAGGCCACAATTACTTCCGTGTTGATTTAATTAAAATCTCCCCTTGTGTGTCACTGTGAACCAGGCCTATGTCACTATGGAAACAGACCCAAATGTGAATATCAGTGAATAGCAGGGAGAATTAAAAGTGACCTCTAACTTCACCTTCGTTTAGTCATAGGCACAAGACTATTTTCTTAAGTAGAGACTTCCTTATGCATACAGATAGCCTCAGTGGAACAAGAGATATCACAGTTTTCCATTCATTTTTTGCAAAAATGTTCACTCTTTTTGACAAATATTTTGATGCTGAAACTACAAATTTTCAGACTTACTAGGGTAATTATATGCCACATTAATCCCTTGTCATTAGTCATTTAACATTAACATAATTAAATTATATTTTATACCTCCAGAAGTCATTAAGAACTTCATTTGTTTGCTCATAATATCAATACTAATGACAAATGAGAAATAGCTGTGAGGTGTAAAATCAGTGGCATAGTAAGCAGAGACTTTACACAAATAAATCATTTTTCTTATTTCCAGCAGGACATGTTGGATATGGGAGAAGCAGAAAAAGTTCTCAGTATAAAATAACATTTGGTCTTTCCCCAACTGCACCAAATATTTTTCTATTCTCTCCATCTTTATCTCTGTTCTTGCCACAGTGGGAAACCAAAGAAATCGATATTAATTGATGGACAGATGGACAGATGAATGAAGAAGCAAGCAGAGGTGTTTGTATTGTTTGTGTTCTGGTCATCTTGTTTCAGGAGTCTAAACTGGGGGATGTTGCAGACAGGCTTTTGCATCTTTGGGCAGTCTCCCTTCTGACATATGCATTTCTTAGTCACATGTCACTGCCTTGTTCTTAAAACTCTCTTCTACCTCCAACCTCAACAGTGGTCTTTCTAGACTAGTTTATCTTGAGGATTTCTTCACTGATATCCATGTATTTCAGAGCTTAAATCCAGGTAATAGTAGTGAGTCTGTGTCTGTATAAATAGTTTTTGAGAGTCTGGCCCATCTGCCACCCGGTCCGGCAGGCACTAAAGGTTTAAAAACTGGTGTGTAGGAGATCTAGGCAGCCAGGGAGCAGAGAGATCTCTGCGGAGTGCGCAAAGAAAGGGCACCCCCCCACCCTGCCTGATCCAGGGACCAGGGACACAACTATGGAAGTTTTGTTTCCAACCGGCAGTGACTTCAGGGCACAGAACAGAGCCTGGCCCATCTGTCACCTAGACCAGTGGAGAACCAGGGACACAGATCAGATAGATAAAAGAGAAAGGTGAGAGCATATCACTGACAACAAAATGGCAAGAGGAAAGCGAAGAGTATATCCCAAGGAAACCAAGACAACCTGGCAACACCAGAACTCAGCTCTCCCATAACAGCAAACATCGGAATGCCAAACACTCCAGAAAAAAAAAGACTCAGACATGAAATCATACCTCAAGATGCCGATAGAAGAGCCTGGCCCAACCACCAGCCGGAAAGGGGGCTCCAGCCAGAAAGGCGGCTCGTACAGGCTGAGCTACTGAGACCTGGAACAGATCTTAGGAACTTCTGTTCCCACCCGGAGAGGACTTCAGGTCGCAGAGCAGAGCCTGGCCCAACCACCAGCCGGAAAGGCGGCTCCAGCCAGAAAGGCGGCTCGTACAGGCTGAGCTACTGAGACCTGGAACAGATCTTAGGAACTTCTGTTCCCACCCGGAGAGGACTTCAGGTCGCAGAGCAGAGCCTGGCCCAACCACCAGCCGGAAAGGCGGCTCCAGCCAGAAAGGTGGCTCGTACAGGCTGAGCAACTGGTGAGTGGGAGACCTAGGCTGCGGGGGAGCAGAGGGACCTCTGCGGAGTGCACACGAAAGGGCACCCCCTGCCCTGATCTGCCCTGTCCTCCCCGATCCAGTAACCGGGAACAGATCTTAGGAACTTTTGTTCCCACCCGGAGAGGACTTCAGGTCGCAGAGAAGAGCCTGGCCCAACCACCAGCCGGAAAGGGGGCTCCAGCCAGAAAGGCGGATCGTACAGGCTGAGCTACTGAGACCTGGAACAGATCTTAGGGACTTCTGTTCCCACCCGGAGAGGACTTCAGGTCGCAGAGCAGAGCCTGGCCCAACCACCAGCCGGAAAGGCGGCTCCAGCCAGAAAGGCGGCTCGTACAGGCTGAGCAAGTGGTGAGTGGGAGACCTAGGCTGGAGGGGAGCAGAGGGATCTCTGCGGAGTGCACACGGAAAGTGCACCCCCTGCCCTGACCTGCCCTGTCCTCCCCGATCCAGTAACCGTGAACAGATCTTAGGAACTTCTGTTCCCACCCGGAGATGACTTCAGGTCGCAGAGAAGAGCCTGGCCCAACCACCAGCCGGAAAGGCGGCTCGTACAGGCTGAGCTACTGTGACCAGGAACAAATCTTAGGAACATCTGTTCCCACCCGGAGGTGACTTCAGTACGCAGAGCAGAGCCTGGCCCAGCTGCCACCCGGAACCTGGGCTGCTGGGGAGTAGAGAGATCTCTGAGGAGTGCACACGGAAAGTGTACCAGGGACACAGACCAGATACAAGGGAAAGGCAAGAACATATCACTGACAACAAAATGGCAAGAGGAAAGAGAAAGAGTATATCCCAAGGAAACCAAGACAATCTAGCAACACCAGAACCCAGCTCTCCGATAGTAGCAAACATAGGAATTCCAAACACTCCAGAGAAAGAAGACACAGACCTGAAAACATGCCTCAAGACGCTGATAGAGTTACTTAAACAAGAAAGGGAGGAAAAGCAAAAAGATTCAGAAGCTTTTAAAGAAGAAACAAGAAAAACACTCAAAGAACTCAAAGAACGAGACGAAAACAGAACCAAGGAAATAAAGGAATGGAAGAGGGAAATTAAAACAGAAATTGACACAAAAAAAAAGCGCTAAAAGAGATAACCCTAGAGTCAGAACACCAAAAAAAGAAATCAGAAGTCACAGAAGAAAGCATTTCCAACAGATTACAAGAGATCGAGGAGAGAATTTCGGGGGCAGAAGACAACATTGCAAACATAGACAAAACAGCCAGAGAAGATGCAAAAAACAAAAAGCTCCTAACCCAAAATGTCCAGGAAATACAAGACACAATGAGAAGACCGAACCTAAGGATAATAGGAATAGAAGAGGGAGAAGAGTATCAACTAAGAGGCACAGTAAATATCTTCAACAAAATCATAGAAGAAAACTTCCCTACCCTCAAGAATGAGATGACCACGAGCATAAAAGAAGCCTTCAGAACTCCAAATAGGTTGGACCAGAAAAGAAATACCTCCCGACACATAATAGTAAAAACACCAAGTGCCCAAAGCAAAAAAAGAATACTAAAATCAGTAAGGGAAAAAGGTCAGGTAACTTATAAAGGCAGACCAATCAGATTCACACCGGATTTCTCAACAGAGACTATGACAGCTAGAAGAGCCTGGACAGACATCATGCACACCCTAAGAGAGCACAAGTGTCAGCCCAAGCTACTACACCCAGCAAAACTATCAATCACCATAGATGGAGAGATAAAGATATTTCAAGACAAATCAAAATTTACACAATATCTGGCCACAAACCCAGCACTACAATGAATTTTAGGTGGAAAACCCAATACAATGAGGGAAAATACAGCCTAGTGAAAACAAGAAAACAAAACAAGAAAACCAAAAGAAGAAAAACAAACAGACACAACTAAACCCACAAAAGCAATAATAGCGGGAAACAGAAATAACTATTCCTTGATATCTATTAACATAAATGGACTCAACTCCCCAATAAAGAGACATAAGCTATCAGACTGGATACATAAACAAAATCCAGCCTTTTGCTGCATATAGGAAACTCATCTCAGAGACAAAGACAGACATTATTTCAGAGTAAAGGGTTGGGAAAAAAACTTCCATGCAAACAGCCCCAAGAAGCAAGCTTGAATGGCTACTCTAATATCGAATAAAGTAAATTTCCAACCAAAAGTGATCAAAAAGATAAGGATGAACACTTTTTACTCATTACCAGGGAAATCTGTCAGGAGGAACTCTCAATCCTTAACATATATGCTCCAAATAAAAAAACACCCACATTCATAAAAGAAACCCTACTAAAGCTCAAAAAATACATTTCACCCTACACAATAATAGTGGGAGACTTTAATACCCCACTCTCACCAATGGACAGATCATGAAAACAGAAACCGAACAAGGACACTGCAAAACTAGCAGAGACTTTGAACCAACTAGAATTAATAGATATCTACAGAACATATCATCCTAAATAAAAGAATACACCTTCTTCTCATTACCCCATGGCACCTTCTCGAAAATTGACCATATAATTGGACACAGAACGAGCCTCAATCGATATAAGAAGATTAAATTCTCCCATGCATCCTCTCAGATCACCATAGTCTACGGCTGGTCTTTAACAACAAAGACAACAAAAAGCTCACATACACATGGAAACTAAACAATGCTCTGTTAAACGATAGCAGGGTCAAAGAAGAAATAAAGAAAGAAATTAAGCATTTTCTAGAATTCAACGAAAACTAAAACACAACATACCCAAACCTATAGGATGAAATGAAAGCAGTACTGAGAGGAAAACTCATAGCCCTAAGTGCTTCCAAAAAGAAACTGGAGAGAGCTTACATCAGCAACCTGACAGCACAGCTAAATGCCCTAGAACAAAATGAAGCAGATATACCCAAGAAGAGTAGACGGCAAGAAATAATCAAAATTAGGGCAGAAATAGACCAAATAGAAACAAAAAGAACCATTGAAAAAAATCAACAAAACCAAGAGTTGGTTCTTTGAGAAAATCAACAAGATTAATAAACCCCTAGCCAGACTAACTAGAGGGCAAAGAGAGAGTATACAAATTAACAAAATCATAAAGGAAAGTGGAGATATAACAACTGAAACTGAGGAAATTCAAGAAATCATCAGATCCTACTACAAAAACTTACACTCCACAAAATTGGAAAATTGGGAGTAAATGGACGAATTCCTAGACAGATACAAGATCCTAAAGTTAAACCAGGACCAAGTAAACCATCTAAATAATCCTATAACACCTAAAGAAATAGAAGAAGTCATCGAAAGCCTCCCAACCAAAAAAAGCCCAGGTCCAGATTTTGGGTTCAAAGCAGAATTTTATCAGACATTTATTGCGGATATAACACCAATACTCTCCAAACTATTCCAAAAGATAGAATCAGATGGAATCCTACCTAACTCATTTATTGAGGCTACAATAACCCTCGTACATAAACCACTCAAAGACCATACAAGGAAAGAAAACTTCAGACCAATCTCACTTATGAACATTGATGCAAAAATACTCAACAAAATCCTTGCAAACCGAGTCCAAGAACACATCAAAACGATCATTCATCATGACCAGTAGGCTTAATCCTTGGGATGCAGGGATGGTTTAATATAAGGAAATCAATCAATGTATAAACACCATATAAACAAACTCAAAGAACAAAATCACTTGGTTATATCACTAGATGCTGAGAAAGCATTTGACAAAATTCAACACCCTTCATGTTAAGAGTCCTGGAAAGAACAGGAATCCATGGTCCATACTTAAACATAATAATAGCAATATACAGCAAACCCACAGCCAACATCAAACTTAACCGTGGGAAACTTGAAGCAATCCCGCTAAAATCAGGGACTCGACAAGGCTGGCCACTCTCCCCCTTCCTATTCAACATAGTACTGGAAGTCCTGGCTGGAGCAATTAGACAGCAAAAGGAGATCAAGGGGATACAAATCGGAAAGGAAGAGATAAAAACAACTCTTTGCTGATGACATGGTAGTGTACTGAAGTGACCCCAAAAATTCCACTAGAGAAATCCTACACCAGATAAACAAGTCCAGCAAAGTGGCTGGATACAAAATTAACTCAAACAAATCAGTAGCCTTTCTATACTCAAAGGACAAACATGTGGAGAAAGAAATTAAGGAAATGGTACCCTTCACAATCGTCACAAAAACTATGAAATACCTTGGTGTGACTCTAATTAAGCAGGTGAAGGACCTGTATGACAAGAACTTCAAACCTCTAAAGAAGGAAATTGAGGATGATCTCAGAAAATGGAAAGATCTCCCATGCTCATGGATTGGAGAGATCAACATTTTAAAAAAGGCCATCCTACCAAAGCAATCTACAGAATCAATGCAATCCCCATCAAATCCCAACCAAGTTCTTCATGGAATTGGAAAGATCAATGTGCAATTTCATATGGAATAACAAAAGACCTAGAATAGCGAAATCCATCCTCAACAACAAAAAAACATCTGCGGGAATCACTATCCCTGACCTCAGGCTATATTACAAGGCAATTGTGCTGAAAACTGTATGGTACTGGTACAGTAATAGGCTCGTGGATCAACGGAATAGAATAGAAGTTCCAGAAATGAGCCCTCATGTATATGGTCACCTGATTTTTGACAAAGGAGCTATAAACATTCAGTGGAAAAAGGACAGCCTATTCAACAAATGGTGCTGGTCCAACTGGCACTCAGCATGCAAATGAATGAAAATAGACCCTTTCTTATCTCCTTGTACAAAGCTCAAGTGTAAGTGGATCAAAGATCTCCACATTAAACCAGATACACTGAAACTATTAGATGAGAAAGTAGGGAAAACCTTAGAACACATAGGCAGAGGAGAAAATTTTCTGAACAGAACACCACTGGCTCAAGCTCTAAGGTCAAAGATTAACAAATGGGACTTAATGAGATTGCAAAGTTTCTGTAAGGCTAAGGACATTGTCAAGAAAACAAAACGGCAGCCAACAGAATGGGAAAAGATTTTTACCAACTCCACATCAGATAGAGGCCTAATATCCAAGGTATACAAAGAACTCAAAAAGCTAGACACCAGAGAATCAAATAACCCTATTAAAAATGGGGTACAGAGGTAAACAAAATGTTCTCAATTGAGGAATATGGAATGAGAAACATCCAAGGAAGTGCTCAACATCCTTAGCCATCAGGGAAATGTAAATCAAAACAACCCTGAGATTCCACCTCACACCAGTCAAATTGGCCAAGACCCAAAATTCAGATGACAACAGATGCTGGTGAGGTTGCAGAGAAAAAGGAACACTTCTCCACTGTTGGTGGGGTTGCAAACTAATACAACCACTCTGGAAATCTGTCTGGCGATACCTCAGAAAATTGGATATAGTACTAGCTGACTACCCAGCTATTCCACTTCTGGGCATATACCCCAGAGACACTTTAGTACACAACAAAGATATATGTACCACAATATTCATACCAGCTCTATTTATAATAGCCAGAAGCTGGGAAGAACCCAGATGTCCTTCAGAAGATGAATGGATACAAAAATTGTGGTACATTTACACAATGGAATACTACTCAGCCACCAGAAACAATGACTTAACCAAATTTTTAAGAAAATGGCTGCATCTAGAGAATATCATCCTGAGTGAGATAACCCAGTCACAAAAGAACAGACATAATATGCAGTCACTGATAGTGGGATGCTAACCCTAGAGGCTCGCACTGCCCCAGAAACAACTCACAGACTGTATGAAGTCCAAGAAAAAAAGAAATCAAAACTAAACAAAAAACAATTAGTCATGCCCAATTCTTAACCACTAAGAACACATTGACAAATTCTGGGTTTTTCCCTGTATTGCATGTACTTTATGCTCATTGTTACTGGTGGGATCTTTATCACACTATCAAACCTTTAAAAAAAAAAAAAAAACAAGTACTGACAAAAATGTATTGTATAATTTTATGGAAAAAATGCTTAAAATCTGTACATTTATCTTTTTTTTGTAAAATAAAGTTGTTAAAAAATAAATAAAATTGTAAAGCAAGAATGCTACAGGAAAAACACTAAGGACAAAATAAAAATACAGGAGCAAGAGAATTATAAAAAATAGTTTTTGAAGACAGTGTGAATATCTACACTTATATATGGCTCTTTTTTAAAAAGCATATTACATCCAAACACAGAGGAAGAAAACTATAATTAGGGGAATTTTCACATCATCTCCCTATCATTTTCACAGGGTCCCTTTCCAGGGCTTTAAAAAAAAAATCTTTAAAAAAAACAGTGGCTCCCAGCACCAAGGAAAGGGGCTGTTACTAGCCAGAAAAGTGTTTGCAACAAATTACAGAGTTGTGAAGAAGGGATTGACAAAGATGGGGGCAAAAGATTGGCTTCCTCCTGTCATCTGAAACACAATATAATATTTTACCACATTTCCTTTTGAATTAGAAGGACAAAGGGGCATATAAATGAGTAATGAAAGGAAATTGCTCTTATAAAATACCTATTTTCTTACAAAAAAAGAATTTTTATCCCTTCTACAAAATAATAAAATATCTTGTATGCTACAAAATATGAAGAATGCCTATTTAGGGACATAAAATATGTTTGTATAAACATTCTATTACTGAATTTCTTTGATATGTACATTTTAACATAATAAAATAAAATTTCAAAATATGTTTGTTTGGTGCAAATGTTTTGGTCAACTAAGTTTTAGTAAGAAATTATATTTAGCTAACTGTATTGCATTAATAATTTATGTGTGCTCATATTATACATGTGCTTATGATGAGTAAACATTAAATGTCTGAAAGAGATATGTTTTATATTGACGCCCACAGACTCCTTGTGAATACCAGATTTAATATACAAGAATATTCTATGTTGTCTTCAAGGTGAAAATCCAGTGGTAGACAAAATCAAAACAGCACTAGGTGAGAAGTCTTATTCTGAGGGAAAAATCACAAACCAAAAGGACGTGATCAAAGTGTTTTGAAGTCTAGGAGAAGATTCACAGATGAGTAAGTTCTAAACTCCAAGTATGAGAAACATAAATTGTATGGAGATAGGAAAATACACAAGAAGTGACCAATCAACCAGGCAATAGAGGAGCAATGTAAGACTTCAGACATGGCAGGCAATTTGAGTCTTGAGGAAAAAAGATTTCTTTAGGGTAGGTAAAATGCCAGAATATTTCTTCTATGACATGACAGAGTATCCTCTCATCTCTAAGCAGACTACCATTTGGATTGATCAAGGGCTTACAAACAAGGGATGCAAATTGGATACAAGGTTGCACATTTATGTGATATTTAAATGTTCAGGTATTGCTACTAGAATATAATTAGTTTGCATATTGAAGTCTGTGTAATTTAGCATCTGTACTTTAAAGAACATCGTCCAGCCAAGAAGTTAGTAAAGCAGAAAAGCAAGAGAAAAACAAAAGAATAAAATTCCATTCTCTGTCAAAAACACAGCTACTCAGTCACAAAACTCACCATGGTTTTGAAGAATAAAGGCATCATGGCAGCAATAGTACCCCCTCAGCAGTGGTATATCTGCTCCTTACAAGTTATGAAGGAAGCAGTTGGGTAGCATTATTGAGACAGAAACAAAACAAAAACAAAACCAGCGACACTTTTATTCTTTCCAAATGATAACTACTGTGAGTAGCAAGAGGATTCCACTTCCTCTACTCTAGCCTCAAATATGCTTCCATGCACAGTTTGACAGAAGAGGGTAAATTCAGCTAAGATTACCAGGGTCAAGCTTGGCTTTCTTACAGTATACGGTAAAATTTACTGCAACACATGAGAGAACCAGTTAGAAATAGGTTAGAAAATTGGTAGAAATAAAACTCTATAATTGGAACTGTAAAAGTAATATAAAAGATACTGAAATGCCCGAGAACCAGAGAATTGCTCATCAAGGCTAGTGTGCACAGTCAGCATACACCTATGGTAGTTGGAGAAGAGCTGCAAA
Source organism: Micromys minutus (assembly GCF_963924665.1). Lineage (NCBI taxonomy): Eukaryota > Metazoa > Chordata > Mammalia > Rodentia > Muridae > Micromys > Micromys minutus. Next base: position 52,339,817 of record NC_137953.1, read on the forward strand.
AGGAGGCACGGTCTGTTTCCAGTCTGTTTAAATAGCTAGGCTAAGACAAGTTTCTTTGTAAACTTAGTTTTCAGATGCCACATTTATTTATGTGCTGTGACAGAACAGTCCAGGAACAGTACTTCTCACTGAGGTTAATAAAAACAGAGGTGAGATATTATCAAAAATTTCATGCAACATGACGCAGCACACTGCACCTCTTGAAATGGGGCTGTGTACAGAAAATTTATACTATAAATTTTATTTCATTTTAATTAAATTACAACTTATGATCCTCAGGGTAGGCCATGGAAATCTTTATGAAATGTGTTGACTGAACTGAAGTAATTTGATTATAAGGCATGTTGGCCTATGGGAAACATATACGATAGAACTGTAACAGCCATTGGTATTAGTTAGGTGGTGAATACTTAACAGCCCTAAGGACCCGAAGGAAGGAAGATCAGGGTTTAAAACTTAACCCTCACTACACAGTTTCAAGATAGCCTGAGACACTTGAGACCCTGTCTAAGAAAAAAGAGGAAAAACAGAATAGTAACTTAAATGTGTAGTTTTTCAGAAAACTTTGCTCCTAGAAGGCATGGACACAAGTTTGCATGAGATTTACTCCTGTAAACGACAGCAATATCTGTCCAATTGTGTTGGCAATCTTCTTCAGAAAGGAATTATCATGGCGAAGATTTTAGAATGACAGAGGAAGATGGAGAATGACACTCCAAATATAATGTGTCCAAAATTCAATTGAATTTACAATCATGAGCTTCTGTAATGAAACTGAGAGTCCAAGTTTGGAATCAAAAAATTGTTCAAAAACATGTACATGGGTGAAGTCCCTTTTGGTTTGTCCCTAAACCTTCACCTGTGGCAGATTTGCATGCCTGTTTCTAACGCACAGCCCTACCTATCTTCCAGGAGGTCCTCTGGAACCAGGGGCACTGGTGAGAGCTATGTCCCAACACCCATGCCAACTGGGACCCCACAGAGTCAAGTTGACATGGGATTTGTCTTGCCCTGTCAGACCCCATAGTCCTTCCAGTCTGCACCTCCAACTGCAACTGTGGCAGATCAGTGTGCCTGCTCTAATACCCATGGCTCTGTTTATTTCCCAGAAGAAGTGCTCCAACTTGGGACACAGGAGGCCTGCTTTAAGTCCAGGAGGCCTAGTATCTAACGATCCCATACAACTCTATCAGCCTCTAAGGAGGCCTGCTCCAGTCCGAGACACCCATGCCATTTTAATCAGATGGTGAAATGTAAGCACAAAAACATAAATAACAGAAGTCAATGTAGTAAGAGACCATCAAAACTGAGTTCTACCACAGTAACACACCTGGAAGGCCAGATTCTGACCTAAAACCCTATCTCATGAAGATGATAGAGGGCTTTAAAGGAAATATAAATAATTCCCTTAAAGAAATAGAGGTAAATACAGAAAACATGTAGAAGACCTTAAAGAGAAAAAAAATAAATTTCTTAAAGAAAAGAAACACAACTAAATATACTCAATCTAGTTAAAGAACAAAAAAAAAAAAATTTCCAAAACCTAAAACTTTAGGCATAAAAGATACCATAGAAAAAATTAACACATTGGTTAAAGAAAATGCAAAGTTTAAAAAGCTCCTACCCCAAAATATCTAGAAAACTGAAGACATAATGAAAAGATCAAACCTAAGAATAATAGAAATAAAAGAGGGGGTCCATTCTCAGTTCAAAGGGCCAGAAAACATCTTCAACAAAACCATAAACAAAAGTTACCATAATCTAAAGAAAGGGACGGTTATAAAGATAAAAGATGCCTACAGGACACCAAATAGATTGGAACAGAGAAGTAATGCACCTGCCACATGATTATCCAAACAGTAAATGTACAGATCAGAAAAAGAATATTGAAATCTGTAAGTGAAAAGGGTCAAGTAACATGTAAAGGCAGACCTTTCAGCATTGCACTCAATTTTTCAACAGACTCTAAAAACCAAAAGATCCTGGACAGATGTCATGCAGACCCTAGGGAACTACAGATTCCAGCCCAAACGTCTATTCCAGCAAAACCGCAGATTACCATACACAGAGAAAAGAAGATATTTCATGACAAACCACATTTAAACAATATCTTTCCACCTATCCAGTCCCGGAGATAATACTAGAAGGAAAACTCTAATACAAGAAAGGTAACTACACCTAAAAAAACAGAAGAAATTAATCATCTTACAACAAATCCAAAAGAAGAGAATGACACACAATGATACCACCTCCAACAACAAAATAACAGGAACTAACAATCATTGGCCATTAATACCTCAATATCAATGGACTCAATTCATCAATTAAAAAGACATAGGCTATCAGACTGGAAATGTAAAGAGAATCTAGCAATCTGCTGATATAAAATCCTCAGTTCCACAACAAAAACAGACTCTACTTCAGAGTAAAGCAATGGATAAAATATTTGAAGCAAATGGACCCAAGAGACAAGTTGGAGTCATCAATCTAACAGCCAATAAAATAGAATTTCAACAAAAGTAATGAAAAGAGATCGGAAAGGAATATCCACCTCAATTGTGAACATATATGCACAAAGAGGAAGGGTACTCACATTCATAAAGAAAACATTACTAAAGCTCAGAACATACAGTGAACCTCACACAGTGATACTGGGAGACTTTAACACTCCACTCTCTCCAGTGGACAGGTCACTGAAACAGAAATTAAACAGAAACAGTGAAACTAAGAGAAGTTATGAACCAAATGGATCTAACAGATATCTACAGAATATTTCACCCTAAAACAAGAGATGATAACTTCTCAGCATTTCATGGAACCGTCTGAAAAACTGAACATATAACAAGACACAAAAGAACCCTCAACAGATACAAGAAGATTGATATAATTGTACGTATTGCATCAAATCAGCAGAGACTAAGAATGGACTTCAATAACAACAAAGACAAAAGAAAGCCCACATACTCATGAAAACATACTAATTCTATACTTGATGAAACACTGTCATGGAATAAAATAAAGAAATTAAAAATCTTCTAGAATTCAGTGAAGGTACAACATACACAAACTTATGGAAGACAATGAAGCAGTGATAAGAGGAAAATTTATACCACTAAGTACTTCACAAAGAAGTTGAAGAGAAAAACTGAAAGCTGCAGAACAAAAAGAAGAAAACACACCAGTGATGAATAGATGGCAGAAAATAGCCAAACTCAGGCCCGAAACCAACAAATTAGAAACAAAGGGAGCAATAGAAAAAATCAAGAAAAGATCTGGTTCTGGGAGAAAAAAAATCAATAACCCTTAGCCAAACTAACAAAAGGCAGAGCAATAGTATCTAAACTAACAAAATGAGACAGCAAAAGGAAGACTTTACAACAAAACTGAGGAAATTCAAGAAAATAATCATAACTTACCAAGAAAACTTATAATCAACAAAATTGGAAAATCTAGACTAAATGCACAATTTTTTAGACAGATGCCACTTCCCAAGTTAAAACACAATCAGATAAATGATCTAAATGGTACCATAAACTCCAAGAAAGTAGAAACAGTCATTAAAACCCTCCATCCAAAACAAGCCCAGACCCAGATGGTTTTAGTGCAGAATTCTACAGAGTTTCAAAAAAGAGCTAATACTGATAGTTCTCCAACTATTCCACAAAATGGAAACAGAAGCAACACTGCCCAACTCATTGTATAAAGCCACAGTTGCTCTGATACCTAAACCACAAAAAAGACCCAACAAAGAAACAGAACTTGAGGTAAATTTCACTTATGAACATTGACCTCAAAATATTCAACATAATACTTACAAATGGAAACCAAGAGTACATCAAACATATCATTCACTATGATCAAGTAGGCTTCATCCCAGGGATGCAATAATGGTTCAACATATAAAAATCCATGTTTGGAAACCACATACTGGTGCCAATTTGAACATAAATGGGCCTTATAGGCCCTTTGTGCAAATGGCACAATTGGGAGATGTGATCTTACTGGAGTGGGTGTGACCTTGCTACTTCATCTATGCAACTCTTCACCCAGAGTTAATCTTTGAATCATTTAATACTATCATCACAGAATATACCTATTGGGGTAAATATTAAAAATTCAAAGAGAGAGAGAGAGAGCCAGGTCACCTCCATAAGGACTCAGGACCGTACTGGCTGAGCACCCAGCAAAGCCCCACAAGTGCTCTCCCTCCTGAGCCTATGGTGAGCCTGCCACACACCCCACAATCTATCCAGGAAGAGAGCACCAGGAACTCTCACAGGGGTGGGGGAGCAGGTAATGTGATGCTCTCTGGAAACATGTCCATTCTGGCCCAGAAAGAGAGCCTGGGCACAGGCATCAGGTCTCAGGGCCTGCCTACAGAATACTGAGTACCCAGAAGAGCCTCAGAAGTGCTCTCCCAATCCAGGCCTCAGAGGCAGAGCAAAGTCACCATCATCAGAACTCACTGCCTGAACACAAAGAGCCAAAAACCAGGAGCAATCACCTTCCTGAACCCACAGACCATCAGAATCATAAGAGAGACAATCTCCAGTCAAAGACCACAAGGTCACCTAACATCACAGATAACAAGATGGCAAGAAGAAAACACAAGAACCTAAACAATGAAAACCAAGCCAACCTGGCAACCTCAGAACACAATTCTCCTACCACAGCAAGTATAAAATTTTTTAACACACCAGATAAACAAGATATGGACTTAAAATCATACTTAAAATTATATGGATATAAAATTATACTTCACAACAATGATGGCAGACCTTGAGAAGCATATGAAAAATTTCCTTAAACAACTACAGGCATACCAGGACAACACAGATAAATAAGGAGAAGCCTTTAAAGAGGAAACACAAAAATCACTCAAAGAGCTACAGGAAAACACAACCAAAGGAAGGAAACTTTTTACTCATCACAGGAAAAATCTTTCAAGATGAACTCTCAATCCTAAACAACTATGCTCCAAATACAAGGGCACCCACACTCATAAATGAAACCTTACTAAAGCTCAAAGCACATGTTGCCCCCCACACAATTTATAGTGGGAGACTTCAACACCACACTCTTATCAATGGACAGATCATAGAAGAAACTGAACAGAGACAGTGAAACTAGCAGAGTTTATGAACCAAATGAATTTCATCCTATAAAACATTTCATCCTGAAAGAAAAGAATATACCTACTTCTTAGCACCTCATGCTACACTCTCCACAATTGATCATGTAGTTCGTCACAAAACAGGCCTCAGCAGACATAAGAAGATTGAAGCACTCTCATTCATTCTATCAGATCACCATGGATTAGGGCTGGTCTTTAATAACAACAAAAAGCCCAAATACATGTGGAGGAGTGAACAATGTTCTACTTAGTAATAACACAGTCAAGGAAGAAATACAAAAATAAATTGAGGGTATTTTAGAATTTAACGAAAATGAAGGCATAATATATGTCTTCCAAACTTATGGAATGCAAAAAGAGCAGTACCAAGAGGAAAATTCATAGTTCTGCGTGCCTCCAAAAAGAAACCAGAGAGAGCATGCACTAGCAGTTTGACAGCACAACTGAAACTCTAGAACAAAAAAAGTAAATACATCCAAGAGGAGTAGCAGACAGGAAATAGTCAAATACAGGGCAGAAATCAATAAAATAGAAACAAAAAGAACTACACAATGAGTCAACAAAACCAGAAGCTGGTTCTTTGAGAAAATAAACAAGATCAATAAACCCTTAGCCAGACTAACTACAGGACACATTAAGAGCATACAAATTAACAAAATCAGAAAGTAAAGGGGAGACATCAACAGAAGCTGAGGAAATTCAAGCGATCATCAGATGCTACTACAAAAGCCTATACTCAACAAAACTGGAAAATCAAGATGAAATGGACAAATTTCTAGACAGATACCAGGTACCAAAGTTAATTCAGGATTAGACAAACAGTCCCATAATACCTAAAGAAACAGTCATCATAATCCTTCCAACCCCCCCACCGCCAAAAAAAAAAAAAAAAAAAAAAAAAAAAAAAAACACCCTGGAACAGATGCATTCAGTGCAGAATTCTATCAGAATTTTGTAGAAGATTTAATACCAATACTTTTCAAACTATTCCACAAAATAGAAACAGAAATAACACTACCTAAATAATTTATTTGAAGCCACAACTGCATCATAACTAACCACAAAAAATAAACCTACAAAGAAAGAGTACTTCATACTATTTCCCTCGTTAACACTGATGCAGATCAATAAAATTCTTGCAAGCTAACTCCAAGAACACATTAAAAGGATCATTTCAAATATTCAAGTATGCTTCATCACAGGGATACAGGGATGGTTCAATATATGGAAATCCATCAACATAATCTACTGCATGAAAAAAAAATAAAAAAAAAAGATCATCTCTTGAGATGCTGATTAAGAATTTGACAAAATTGACCACCCCTTCATGATGATAAAAGTTTTAGAAATATCAGGAATTCAAGGTCCATACCTAAACATAGTACAAGCAATATACAACAAATTGGTAGACAACATCAAACTAAATGGCGAGAAACTTAAAGCAATCCCACTAAAATCAGGGACTAGACAAGGATGCCCACTCTCCCTGTACCTATTCAACATAGTACTAGAAGTCCTGGCTGGAGCAATTAGAAAACAAATAGAAGTCAAAAGAATACAACTCAGAAAGAAAGTCAAATTATCACTATTTGCAGATGATATGATAGTATACTTAAGTGACCCCAAAAATTCAACTAGAGAATTCCTACAGGTGTAAAACAAGTTCAGGAAAGTAGCTGAAGTTAAAATTAACTCAAGCAAATCAGTAGCCTTTTTCTACTCAAAGGATAAATATGCTGATAAGATATTCAGGGGGAGACACTCTTCAAAATAGTGACAAAAATATGAAATACCTTGGTGTGATGCTAACTAAGCAAGTGAATAATCGGTATGATAAAAACTTCAAATATCTGAGTAAGGAAATTCAGAAGATCTCAAAAGATGAAAACATATCCCATGCACATGAATTAGAAGGATCAACACTGTAAAAGCAACCTACAGATTTAATGTAATCCCCATTAAAATTCCAACTCAGTTCTTCATTGTGTTAGAAAGAGCAATTTTTCAAATTCATTTGAAATCATAAAAAAACATAGAATAACAGAAACGATCTTTACAATAAAATAACTTTCTGGGATTCACCATTCCTGACCTCAAGTTGTATTACAGATCAATTGTCATAAAAACTGCATGATATTGGTACAGGCAAATAGATCAGTGAAACAGAACTGAAGACTCAGAAATGACCCACACACCTATAGTCACCTGATCTTTCACAAAGGAGCTAAAAGCCTTCAATAGAAAAAGGACAGTCTCTTCAACAAATGGTGTTGGCTAAACTGGCACTTAGCATGCAGAAGAATGCAAATTGATATTTTCTTATCTCCTTGTACAAAGGTCAAGTTCAATGGATCAAAGAACTCCAAAGAAAGCCAGGTACACTGAAATTATTAGAAGAGAAATAGGGGGCTAGTGTAGAACACATAGGCACAAGGGAAAATTTCCTGAACAGAACACCAATGGCTTGTGCTCTAAGATCATGAATTGACAAAGGGGATCTCATCAAATTGCAAAGCTTGTAAGGCAAAGGACAGTGTTAAAGGGATAGAATAGCAATCAACAGATTGGGAAAGGATCTTTACCAATCCTACATCTGTTAGAAGGCTAGTATCCAATATATATGAAGAAATTAAGAAGTTCGACACTAGCGAATCTAATAATCCTAATAAAATTGGGTACAGAGCTACACAGAGACTTCTCAACTGAGGAATTTCGAATGGCTGAGAAGCACCTAAGGAAATGCTTACCATCCCTAGTCATCAGGGAAATGCAAATCAAAACAACCCTAATATTCTACCTCACACACATCAGCATTGCTAAGATTAAAAACTCAGGTGACAGCAGATGATGGTGAGGATATGGAGAAAGAGAAACACTCCTCCACTGTCAGTGGGGTTGTAAATTGGTACAACCAATCTGGAAATCAGTCTGGTGGTTCCTCAGAAAAATGAACCTAGTGCTACCTGAGGACCCAGCTATATTAATCCTGGGCATATACCCAAATGTAGCTCCAACGTCTAACAAGGAAATATGCTCAACAATGTTCATAGCAGCCTTATTAATAATAGCCAGAAGCTGGAAAGAACCCAGATGTCTTTCAACTTAGGAATGGATATATAAATTGTGGTACATATAAACATGGAGTACTACTCAGCTAATAAAATTGAGTTCATGAAATTCCTAGGCAAATGAATGGAACTTGAAACTATCATCCTGAGTGAGGTAACTCAGTTACAAAAGAACACTCATGGTATGTACTCACTTATAATTGGATACTAGCCACCCACCCACTAAAATAAAGGGTTTGGAATAGTCATTAAACCATCCACATAACTTATAAGGTTCATAAAGAAGAACGACCAGAATGTGGATGCCTCAGTCCTTCTTAGAAGGAACAACAAAGATGGCAATGAAATACAAGGTCCAATAGAGGAGCAGGGACTAAAGAAAAGATTTAGATACTGTGCCCCCGCCCCATTCCCTGAGAACTGCCCCATATGCAGCCACCAAGCCCAAGCACTATTGCTGATGCCAAGAAGTGTTTACTTGCAGGAAGTAGATATGGATGTCTCCTCAGAGGCTCTCCCAGAGTCATACAGATACAGATGAGGATGCTTGCAGCTAAACATCAGACTGAACATGCGGACCCCAATGAAAGAGCTAGAGAAAGGACTAAAGGAGCTGAAAGGTTTGCAACCTCATTGGAAGAACAACTTCATCAACCAGCCAAGGCACTGAGGTGGAGAGGGTTACTGGAAGACGGAGCACCTTCATGGAAGCATGTTGACGGGGAGGAGGAAGGGGAATGAGGGGGTATAACATTTGAAATGTAAATACAGAGTATATTCAATAAAATTGAAAAAAAATAATAAGAGGTCTTGTACCTTCAATGCAGAGATAGTCAGTAATTCCTCATGAAAGACATCTGCCTAGAAGGAATTGTGATATTTATGGCTTATTGTTCTCTCTAACTTAGGTACCTCTGTAATAGAGAGAAATATTGAAATCTCTTATTCCAAACTAAAAACCAATAATATATCTACCCTAAGAGTCTGCGTAGGAGTCTTGTAGGTAAATGAGAGAAGCTAAACACAGAATGATATTTAATTTCTTCCTGGATTAATTGATTTTCTATTTGTGGAGATCAAAGCCTGGAGTTTGGCTATCCTAAGCACATATGATATTACTGAACTACATACTAGAATCTGAAAATATTTCTTAAAACTACAACAAAACCAACAAACAAGAAAAGGATACTCAGGGTAAAGAGGGAGAGAGGGCTTAACAGTTAAGTTAGGTGCATTTGCTACTCTTGCAGAGTATCCAGATTCTGTTCCCAGAATCCACAAGGCAGCTAAAAACCATCTGTGACTCAAATTCCTGGGACTGTGATGTCATTATCTGATTTCAGCTGGCACATCGCATGCAGGTGCTACACACATGGAGCAAGCACTCAGAAGCATAAATACATCTTTTTAAAAATTACTAATCCAGCAACAGTAGTTATTTGCATTTCATGTCATCCGTGAGCTTTGAAAGTCACAGAAAACGTTCAGTGATTGGCTCAGCTCCTCAGAAGGCTTTTTCTCACCATCCAAGTTTCATGATAGATAGAAGGACCTTCAGAAAGATCGACTCTCTAGTACCTTCTAGGCTGTGCATATGACTCAGAGTAAGGGCACTTACTGTGCAATAATCAGGAACTAAATTCAAATTTACAACTCCTTTTTAGAAGTTAAAAGCTACAGTAACAAAAGCAGATTGTCACGTCTTTAGCACATTAGTTGGAGTCTTTATCAAAACATAAACTGGATTCTCTTGCAAGAAGAAATTCTGCCACTATTTTGGACATGAATTTGAAGAATAGCATTGACTCATCTCTGGCTCCTTGTGTCCCACCAACAAGGTCACTCTGATTCTCTTAGACATTTTATTTACATAATAAACACGTGAGTCAAACATTCTTGACCTCTTTCTCCTCCCTTTTCCTTCCCTGCCTTTTCTGTCTCATTTCTTCATCCCATTCCACTCTTTCCCCTGTATCATCTTTCTTTTGTCTCTTTTCTCTTATATATGAGTTTCTTGTCATACACACACACACACACACACACACACACACACACACACACAGACACAAACATACAGAGAGAGAGAGAGAGAGAGAGAGAGAGAGAGAGAGAGAGAGAGAGAGAGAGAGAGAGAGAGAGAATAGATTTGTACTGTTTCTCTGGAGAGGCCAAACATTTCTACTTAATCAGAACACTGCTGATAGATCCGCTATCTTTTCTCTCACATTTTGATAGCATTCTGATTCAGGCTTGAAGTCTCTTTAATAAAGTGAGTGAATTGAAAAAAAAACTCTTAACTGTAATTCTTATAACTGTATATATATATACCCTCCATGTTTTTCTTCATGCTTATATTTTATCTTCATTTTATTTCACTTTGTAAAAAATGTGCTTTTAGCTTTATGGCGTTTGACAGAGTTTTCTCAAAATGACATTTCATTTTATCCACTGAAGTGTCCTGTTGAGCTTCGCTGGCATCATTCTTAAAGGCACCATTAAAAAAGAAGATTTTGTGGAAACACATTAAAAATTAATTTCAAAATCTGAAATTCAAGGTAAATTTTGAAGATTTCACAAGCACCCTTAGCAATAGCAACAGATCATAGAAATTGCTTTAATGAAGCAAGAGTGTAAATTTTAGGCAGTGAACACAAAATGCCAAAAATCAAAAATTCGACTTTAGGGCTACAAATAGCTTGATCATTACGGTACTTGTCTAGCATGCGTGAAGCCCTGAGTTCAGTACCCAGCACCACACATAATGGGATTGGTGAGCTACAAATGCTAGAAGACCAGAAGTTCAAGGTCATCTTCTGCTACATAATAAGTTTAAGGCCAGCGTCAACTACATAGAACCTGGTCTGCAAAGAAAATACTTCATTCCCTATGGGAACAATTATGAAAAGCTATTATAATATTATATATTATGAAAGCTATTCAGAAAACCATTCTCTTCCCCAGTTAAATATCATATTAGAGGGAATAAAACAAGTTATAAATTTTTATTATCTCTACTTTCTCAAATCACTGAAATATTAGCTTACTCATAATTAAGATAATAATGGACCCCATTACAAACCTAAGGAAGGAGGAAATATCATTATCAAAAATGAAATTGATTTACCTTAAGGCACAGATTAATTGGACACCCTGTGAACCACATGCATATACATGAAAATCTTTTTAATTGCTAATAGTGACCCACATCCTGGTCTAAATAGAGCTATTTCCAAGACTATGAATCTATATTTTTCATGTTGAGCATATCTAATCTAAAAAACTAAAATGTGTCAAAATCAGAAACATTTTGAGTACCATTATGAGGCCACCATGCAACATTCTGCACATGACATTATGAGAACATCTATGGTCACAACAAAGGCACAACAGTTACTGCACAGAACTTAAACTTCACATGATGTATGTGGCATGCCTGTGAGACACATAGTAAGTTACATGTATACATCTAATTCTCTTCTTTAGACATCTCAATGTTTTCATGAATATTTCAAATGTATATATTCTTTAAGTCTAAAACTTATCTAGTTTCAAGCATTTGGTTGAAGTGTTGTCCTCGCACATATATTTTAAAATTATTTTAACTTGTGCACATGTACATGCACACACACACACACACGTGAGTGGAGAAGGGGAGAAGAGAGGGGGGAGGGAGAGAGGGAGAGGGCGAAGAGGGAGAGGTGAGAGAGAGAGAGAGAGAGAGAGAGAGAGAGAGGGAGGGAGGGAGGGAGGGAGGGAGGGAGGGAGAGAGAGAGAGAGAGAGAGAGAGAGGGAGGGAGGGAGGGAGGGAGGGAGGGAGGGAGGGAGAGAGAGAGAGGGAGGGAGGGAGGGAGGGAGGGAGAGAGAGAGAGGGAGGGAGGGAGGGAGGGAGGGAGGGAGGGAGGGAGGGAGAGAGAGAGAGAGAGGGAGGGAGGGAGGGAGGGAGGGAGGGAGGGAGGGAGGGAGAGAGAGAGAGAGAGAGGGAGGGAGGGAGGGAGGGAGGGAGGGAGGGAGGGAGGGAGGGAGGGAGAGAGAGAGAGGGAGGGAGGGAGGGAGGGAGGGAGAGAGAGAGAGGGAGGGAGGGAGGGAGGGAGGGAGGGAGGGAGGGAGGGAGAGAGAGAGAGAGAGAGAGAGAGAGAGAGAGAGAGAGAGCAAAAGAGGGCATTAAATCATCTGGAAGAGGAGCTAGAAATAGAAATCTGATATGAGTGCTCTGATCAACAGCAGCAAACACTTCCTCAAACGTTATTTCTCAGGCCTCAACATGTAGAATGTTTAAACCGTGAACTTGAATAGCTAATTTATATATGCAAGATTCAAATTATATGAAATAATGTGTTGTTTTTCTTCAGTCTAGCTAGCTTCCTTGGTTTTGTTATTATTCTCCTGCATCTAAAACTTCTTCCTGGAGATCGTTGCCTGGTGCACTCTTCCCTTCCTACAGGTCCCAGTGACATTGTCTTCACTTCATACTGAATGTTGCATGTCCTTTTATAGTGAAAAGAAATATGTAGGAAGACAAACAGTCTGAGAATTTGGGGACTAAATTACACTTACATACACACATACACACACACACACACACACACACACACACACACACACACACAGGAAGATCATGACAATATTTTGTTCTTTCTCAGTTTTGGATTGAGGTTTAAAATTGGTTTTGGTTAAATTAAGGAATATATAAACAAACAACTGAACTTATTGATCTCTTTAGAAAATTACATTGTTTATTGGATTCTTTTAGTGTCTTCCTAATTGACGGTAGATTAATTAATCACACTTTGATTAGAAATGTCCTCTAATGAAGAGAAATCAGAGAAAGTTGCATCTATTTTTCCCTCATTAAACATTGCTCAGTCACTGTTACAAGTCTGAATTGGGCATGTTCACTGACCTTTTCAGTGACCTATCAGATGACACACTGGTTTCAGGAACTGCATATGTACTTAGTTCTCTACAATTCAAAGCTTCAGTATTAAGATTAAAATTTAGGGGCTCACAGAGACTGAACCATCATCAAAAGATCATACATGGGATAGACCTAGAAACCCCAGACATTGGTAGTAGATGTGTAGCTTGGTTTTCATGTGGGTTTTCTAACCATTGGAGCAAGGGCTCTCTGACTCTGTTGCCTGTTATCAGATCATTTTCCCTAACTACACTGGTTGAGCCTCAGTGGGAGAGCATGGTCAAGTCTGCTCCTACCTAACACCCCTGGGTAGTACCCAAGGAGGGTCTTCCTTTTCTCTGAGGAGAAAGGAAATGGGTAATGAAGGGGGAAGACTTGTAAGAGTGGCAAGAAAGAAAGGAGGAGTAGTGCTGTGATTGGGGTATAAAGTGAAAAACTGAGCAAATTAATAGAAATAATTAATGGGGAAAAAGAGAAATTCACCAGGTAGCATTTTTTTTGGATTAGTTAGAGAAATAACTTTACCTTAATTTTTTTGTATTTATTTGACAATAATATCCTATTAAGGCTACTTTTGCACTTATAGTTTTTTTAGTCAATATAGAGAATATATTTTCCTTTAAAAAAAAAAGCAGAACTTAGAAAGAAAGACTATGAAATTGAGAGGTAATGAGTGGGGAGATGGAAAGAAATTGGAAGAGAGGAAATAGTGTTAGATTTGACTTTAACAATATTACATACAATATCTAACTAAAACGTGTGGAATATATGATCCATTTATATACAAATCTCTTAATAGAAAGCAAATATAGTCAATCTTCGAAGGAAAAGCAGATCTCTTTATTTAAGTTAATGATAATCCACATACTCTAGCAAATACACAAGAATTGCGATATGTCTAGGCTTCCTTTTTTTCTTTTCTTTTATTGGATATTTTCTTTATTTACATTTCAAATATTATCCCCTTTCTTAGTTTCCCCTCTGGAAAGCCACTATCCCATTTCTCTTCTCCCTGCTTCTATGAAGGTGCTCACTGACCCACCCACCCACCCTCTTCTGCTTTCTCACCCTGGCATTTCCCTACACTGTGGCATGAAGCCTTCACAGGTACAAGGGCCTCTCTTCCCATTGATGCCCACTAAGACCATCCTCTGCTACATATGCAGATGAAACCATGGGTCACTTCATGTGTGCTCTTTGGTTGGTGGTTTAGTCCCTGGGAGACCTGGGGGTTCTGGTTGGTTGATGTTGTTCTTCCTATGGGGTTACAAACCCCTGTCCTTTTAATGTACCTTGGTTTTGTGCCAGGGAATCTCCTTACAGAGCCCTATTTCTACATTTATGCCATATTAATGCAACTCTTTTCTCTGGTTGAAATTAAAGGAGGGCAGGCACAAGAAAAAACAAGGCCTGTGACTGGATAGTAAAAAGCCAAGAGAGGAGGAATGAAGAGGCAAGATGGCTAACGAAATGACTTATCTCAGCAAGACTCTATATAGCCACAGATAGTTATGAGTATATTATAAGGAATAGATTAGCATAGGACGATTTGTCTTGTCTAGGTTGGCAGATTGTATCAGATCTACTGGATCTGAGTTTATTGTGTGGACCTTTTGTGGGTTGTAAATTTACTGAGAAAATCTAAGATAAAACCATTGCTAAATTACAACTTTCTGGAGCTTTGAATCTGTCAGGCTGGTGGGAGTTATGACAGTGAACACAGGTTATGGGGAACATGAAGAGAGGGAGCTGCTGGAATCTCCAGAGTCATGATTTTACTGGGGTACAGGCAATGTGAGCAGAGTTCCAGGCTGGCAGAGAGAGTGCCGGGAGAGGGCGGATAGCCGGGACAAGAGAGTACCAAGGGGGTAATGTGGTGTGGTGCCACACTGGAACTGGTCGCGGCTGAGATGAATGTACCCTGATGATGCTATATGGCTCGATGATGCCAGCTATAGCAAGAGTTATTTCATCTATTTCTAAATATGTACCGCTACACTTGCCCATATGTTCCCTATGGTCAGGAAGCTGCAAGCTTTTTTTTTTCTTTTTCATGGGAGAAACATCATGAGATAGGATATTAATCCCAAATCAAGACTATTTTGAAGGTTATGTGTAATATCTGAATTTTTTGGCAGATCTATTTACCAAGTTAAAAGGATCAGGAGGGTGAATTTCCAAAAGTACACAACAGCTTGCACTGAGGAGATCTGAAAAGATCCCCTTCGAGTATAAGAGAAGACACAGCAGCTGTTCTCCTTTTGTAAAGTAGACCTATCTTACTAGAAACACTTGCACAGCTAATTCCTCTCTATCTACATCTCAAACTTATACAATTTTCTCTGTAGATAGAAATGTTGCTGGCCTCTGAGCCAAAAGCATTGAAACAAAACCTTAGTTATGGATCTCTATGGAATTTTTATTAAAGTTCAACGTAGTAATATATTGCTGAATATTACACACAGGCCTTTATATAAATGCCGATTTTTGAGTATTGAATTTGATGATGTGAAGTATTCACATTACAGAGGTGACAAAAGTTACTCACCCCATGCTCCTCTTATATTAACTAATCCTGTTAAGTTTTATTTTAGCTATTACATTCTAATTGACGTGATATTAAACTATCAGGAGTTCACTCTGACCCAATGATTGCTATCATATATTCACCGCCCAACATCTTCAATCGCATTTGTATACATGCAGACACTTTCACACTCTACCTCCAACACACCTTTAGGTTCTCTGGTTTCTTTTTCACTATAGCTTATATATAGATTTCATTTAATCATTAATGATGGAAAGACATTTGGTAACTGCCTTCTCTTTAGTACAAACAGTATTTTACTAAAACACTACAGTTGTTCCCTGTTTACTTCTATGGGTTTTTTTTTCCTACAGCAGATGCAAAGTCCTGATGCTGAAAAACTTTTAAATGTTGCTTATTTTTTATTGTATGAGAATGAGTCTTTTCCTGAAGGCATGCATGTGCCTTATGTGTAGGCAGTACCTGCAGAGGTCAGGGAAGGTCAGGTTATCCCTGTAACTAGAGCCTCGATGCTTGTGGACTTCCAGGTGGAACCCTATCTTCTGTAAGGGCAGCAAGTAGTCTTAACAGTGAAGCAATCTCTCGGATGCCATCATATTTGTGTATACAGTGACTACAGGTACAGTAGGCACATAGCCATTCCTCTAATACTTCTAGCAGAGATTCTTCCTCACTATGTATTACATTACAATAGACAAGCTCTGCTTTATTAACTAGCACACTTACTAGATAAAGACTTATGTTTGATGTACATTGCAGACCTTAACCTTGAGGCTTCAAATATATTAAAGTAAGTTGCAGTTGGGATGAAGTATGCCAACTGATGTAAACATGTTAAGAGTTGGTCATGAGTTTTGTATTAGAAATAAATTAAAGTGGAAGCTCTTTGAGTGTAGATTAACAAGATAAATTGCCTTTTGATTCCTGAATATTTTCTTTGCTTTGTCAATAAGCAGATGATTTAAGTAATTAAAATTTTATGGAACTCAAAATGTGTGGAATGTTTTAGTGAAGAATTAAAAGGGGTTATAAAAATCATATGGAAATTTTTTTGATATAAACAAATGTTAGTAGAGGAAGCATTTTTTTCCACAGGAATTAACTATAAGTTGCCATTACTTCATACCTAATTGCTTGCAAGTAGAACTCTGTCTAAAACATATGTCATTAATTGACTACAGTTCCCGAGTTTCAGCTAAGGTGTAAACTTAATGAATAAAAATTCTCTGCCTTTCAGCTACTTTAAAAGTATATACCCTAAAGGTACATTGCAAAGCTTTACAAATGCTCTTCATGCAGAAATTCCCCTTTTTTCACAAACACTGCACTCTCTACAGGTCACTGAGGACTGAAACGAGACAGCTGGCTTCCATCTGTAAGGTGGCCTAGTACTACTGAGGTTTCCATTATAATGGCTCAGTTTCCTTCTTTAATCAGCATTTGCTTCATTTTTAGTGGAGTGCAAAACTTTTTGATATTGTCACGTGGTGATACTTGAAGAGGCGTTCATTTTCTTGTTAACGTAAGCAGTAGGTTTTCTTTGAAACTTCAATTTCAAGTAATAATTATATTTGGAGAGTCTTCAAAGGCATGGCAGCAGTACATGTATCTTAACTGAGAATATATAAATATTTCCAATCTATACATAGTTTCTAATTTCTTAACAAAGAGAAGTCCCATGTTTTCATAAGTGACTGAATTTTAATACACTCAGCATTTCTTCACAGGGCTGCTGCTATTTCCTTATGTGTACACTGTTTCTTTTAACCAAGCAACGTGGAAGACAACTTAAACAGATGAAATTATATAACTTCTAATTGCTGAGTTTTTTTTTTTTTTCGTTTTATGAAGACCTAAATCTCGATAACTGGATAAATTTAAAAATTAACATCTCTACCTCACTCCACCAGAATATTCACACATGTATCACCCATTTTGCAAAATATAAAATTGATTTTAAAAAATTCTCAAAAATAGTCAATATACCATCGTATATGAAAAGAATCAAATTTTACATATCTGTATGTATGTATTTTTAAATCATAATTTAAAGAATTTCAAAATATTTAATTACTTGGCAAAAAAACTATCTGCAGTATTAACTATTTGATTTCACATATATTGGAACTCTCTAAGCTTTATATACTTTTCAGGCAATTGAAAAATACACTTCAAGTATAAAACATAACTTCATATTGATTATATTCACAAATGATTTTTTAAAATTATATTTCTGGTTCTCAGTACATTAAAAGTGTCCACAAGAATATTAAAAGGTAATAATTTTATATATAAACATCTAAATTAAAATTTTATATCATAGCTTTATGTTAAACATTTTGTAGATGGTTTTCCTATTACAATGATAAATTATTACAAGTATTTCAAACACATTGTGCCATTTTATGTACTTTTTAAAATTTAAATATTAAAAGTTTTAATAATTTTTGAGAATATAAACTTTAAATAAATGGAATAGAGTTTTTTGCAAGGCGAATGTGAAGGAGAAGGAGTGGTGATTTATGAATCATCTCCTTGTCATCACATGATTTCCACTGAGCAGATAGAAGCATCCCACAAGTTCTCTAGAAATGAAGAATAATGAATACTAATCACTCTTTTTGTAAAAGAAGAAAGAGATTTTGGCTTTACACATTGCCAACTTCAATGAGTAAGTCACAGAACCCGCCAGAGTGGAGCGTTCCCCGTTACACACCCTGACTCTCCTCACAATGCCCTGACTTCAGAGTATAGCATAGGACATTTTAATTATTGTTTCAGTATCATTAGGCTTATGATTATTGTTTTAAATACAATGTATTATCATCATTCCTCTCCTTGCCTTCCTGGCTGAGATGTCTAGTTGCTCCCATGTTCCCTTCCCCTACCCTTCCTATGCCTTCCCCTCTCGTCCGATTGGCAGCCATATTCATCATCATCACCATCACCGCTGCCGCACATGCCTACTAATGCATATGTGAATTCCAACTGCTGAGTCCATTTGGTGTTGTTTGTATGGATATGATTTCCTGACTGGCAACGTGGTTTTGGATAATAAATTAAAAGTCTCAGCCCGCAGAGAGACTGAACTCTTTCCCTCTCTTAACAGTTATTTGTTGTCTGGAGTTCTTTGTCTGTGGGTGAAACACTGTGAGATTTCCTTCTTTTGTGTTAGAATATCTATTAGCATGATTATTCAGGTGTCATTTAGGTAGCCATATTTCCTTTTCCATTGTTTTGTCCAAGGTTCTCAGTGTTGCTCTTTTATGTAATCCTTTACCTTGTACTTTCAAATTTATAGCACAATGGCACAGTAGGTCATACTATACAGTGAGGTAGGTAAGGCATATTGATTTCAGAAAATGTTATAATTTGGGGGCATTTATGTCGAAGCATTGTGCTAAAGAGGACTTAAGAAAACAAAGTTGAGAAATGAAGACAAGTACATGATAAGAAGAAAGAGTGTCTGGCTGTTATATATCTATTACCTCTATATTGAAACTTGTCTTCCTACAGGGAAGATGGGGCTCAGAAGACTTGGAAAATTCACAAAGATTCTTAATGTCATAAAACTGATAAGGCTCTCAACAAGTTCATAAAGACAATAACAATTGTTGGGCAGAGGAGAATCTGCCAAGTTGCCTGAAAATTGTACAGGGAGCTTGAAGGCCATAGTTTTCCTGCATTGTCACCAATGTTGGGAGAGATTTCAGTAGTATGGAAGGGCCATCACCAAACAAACTCACTGCTTTACTGAAAAAATCTGGGTGGAATTCTTTCTTTGGTTTGCTATTAGTATCTCAGATGAAGTGAACAGACTTTCTTCATGTCTCCGCCTAAAATACTTGACATAAAGCAGTTGACATACAAAACCACGGCTATCGTTCAGAATGTAGCTCACAGAAAATGGATGACAGTCCCCAGTTCATGGGCAGTTGAAGTCAGTCCAGTGCAGTAAGATAAAAAATGTAAGCATTATTTAGGTGGCATTTACTCTTCCAGAAACTTTAAAGAGCACAGGTCCTCATTTCAGTAAATATAATGCTCTTTTAAAAAGAGCAAAGAGTTAAATTATTGAATTTGAGAAATTAGCCATCTCATCTGTTATCAATTAAGAGAAACCAATTTGGTTATAATAGGGCATGTGACCATCTTAAAATTAAGCTATTTAATGAATGTTGCTATAGACTAAATAAGATATTTGTAATTTTAGAACAGCGTAAGAAATAAGTATTAGAAAATGATTTAATTTACAATTATATTCATCTTTAGATTAATTTATTTTATAGCAATCCCAGGAGAATTTGGATTGTGGATATGATTAACTTGAGGTTGTGTGTGTGTGTGTGTGTGTGTGTGTGTGTGTGTGTAATCTGGTTTTAAACATACTACTATAATTGGCAGTACAGATTTATGGTGAGCTAATCTCTGTGTGTGAAAACTGTTTACAGTTCATGTTAGAAATGGATATATTTCTGACAGGGTAGCCAGAATGATCTGTATGAATAAGCTTCACTGTCACATATAGAGTGTTGGAGGCCATCTTCAGTTAGAGTCATAGTCATAGTAAATAGAATAGTCTCAACATAACACTTTGCTTTGTAAATTATCGACAGTGTTAACCTCATTTTCTCATTAATTCTCAGAAATTATTTTCTTCCTAACTTGAAGCAGAAAAGCCAGGTCTGAATGTGTTTTCTAAGGGGTGAAGATGTTCTTTTTTTTTTTCCAAAATAAAATTTATTGGAAGTACCTTTTCTCTGCATTTACATTTCAGAAGTTATCCCTTTCTCACAGTTCCACCCCTGCCACACACCATTGTCTCCATGAAGGTGCTCCCTCTTCCAACTACCCTCTTTCACCCCAGCACCATGGTGTTCTCCTACACTGGGAAAACGAGCCTTCACTGAACCAAAGGCCTCTCTTCACATTGATACCAGAGAATGCTATCCTCTGCTGCATATGCACCTGGAGCCATGGGTCTCTCCATGCGAACTCATTGGTTAGTGTTTTGGTCCCTGGGAGCTGTGGTGGGTTTGGTTCGTTGATCATTTTGTTCTTCCCATGGGGTTACAGACCCTTTCAGCTCCTTCAGTCCTTTCTCCAGCTCCTTCACTGGGGTCCCCGTGTTCAGTCTGATGGTTAGCTGCTTGCTTCCTGCAGCTCTTTGCTCAGTTTTATGTGTGCAGTGGTAATCCATGGGAATCCATGACATTTTCTTTCAGTTTTTTGAAAAAGGCGTTCTCTGTGTAACAGTAATGAGAAGCTGTACTCATTTTATACACCAGGTTGGCCTTGAAATAACCAAAAACTGCCTGCCTCTGCCTCTCAAGAGTTAGGATCAAAGGTCTATGCCACCATTACAGGTTCATTGACTCTTTTGAATAAAGACAACAAATATTCAATTTATTTTAACTATATCCATTTATAATATGACAAATAAATTGTAGTAATTAATTTAAAATATATTTTTTCATGAGCCACAATCACATTGCTTGCCTCCTGTTAAACTTTGTTTGGTGTTGCCGCACATTAAATGTCAACGTTGAATTATTAATACTCTCATCACTCAGGCGTTCAGACACTAGGATGCACGATAAAGCCGTTGAGTGTCGGTGACAACTATATAGCTGCTGCAGCAGCATGTCCTGAAGTATTCAAGTCAACAGACTCAGCCAGGATCTCCTCGCGTGTTTCTCAAGACACAACCATAAGAACAACTTACAGCCCCCAGGGTGAGCATGTAGCAAGGATGAGAATAGTCTTTCTGTCCTTCTATTGTTTGAGCAGTGTGTGCATGCTCAGATGGAGGTGAGAGAACAACGCTGGGGACCTTCCTCTCTCATGTTTCACCTCAGAAGCCACAATAAATTATTCATGAGAATTAACATTAGTTCATTAAACTTACAAAAAAGGTTATTGTGAACATGCTCTCCTGGACACAGAGGCACTTCATTAAGAGTTCACATGTAACCCTCTACTCATAGTCATACAAGCAAGAGTACTGAACATCAGTGAGTCAGGAAGAAAATAAGAGATGGTAGAGTAAGGTGGATTTAATTAGAAAAATGAAGTTTGGGGGAGGGATTGGATATTGGAGTGTAATCCTGAGAGCAGCATAACCATGGTATATGAATATATCTATATCTATATCTATATCTATATCTATATCTATATCTATATCTATATCTATCTATATCTATATCTATATCTATATCTATATCTATATCTGATCTATCTCTATCTCTGTCTCTGTCTCTCTTTATCTCTATCTCTCTCTATCTCTGTCTCTTTGTCTCTCTCTATCTCTCTCTATCTCTCTCTATCTATCTCTATATCTATCTATCTCTATCTCTATCTATTTATCTATCTAACTTTCAACAGTAAGTAAAATTATTGAGTAAAAATAATTTATTCTAGAGTCATCCTACCTTTCTATTAGATCTCACATTTACTAGTTTTACTCAATGCAGAGAGAAGAAAAGGCAACAAGTTTAAGAGTCTTCAGTTAACACATGTAATCCTGTGTTCTCTGAGTTTACATAGCATTTCTGAACATTTTCCTCATGCAGTACAGATGCACATATGTCAACTTGTAATATATGTCTGTCGGCTTTACTCATCTAAAATAAACTGCTTGAAGAAATGACTTTACAAAATTTGATTATGTTCTTATGTAACTTCTGGAAAGAAATGACAATAGGTAGCTAACAAAGAAGCCTGTAGTAGGAAGCTATTTTGCATATAGCAGTTATTAACTCATGAAGTTAGCACATCTTCATCCTATGCAGGAAGACAGCTATATTCTCGGGATATGGAGGAGAATACGAACATTCGTATATGGTCTCAGTGTCTGAATGTTGCTGAGCTAACCAGGTTTGCTTGTAATAAGATTGGAAGGAAAATACATAACCGCAAACTGACATGCTGAGATTATTTTCTGTGATGGGGAATTAAACGTGTGAAAATATAAGTTATAACAGCATATAACACTTGTGTAACACTGAATACTGAGATATGTAATAAAACATGATCTTTATTTGTTCATTTAAATCTATTGGTTAAAGGATTCCCAGAGAGGAAGAACCACATGTATAAAGGCACAGAGTTCTGACTCTATGTCCTGAGTGGTGGTGAAGAAAGGATTTTGGAAACTATCCAATTGAAAATATATAATGTTTAAAATTTTTTATTTGATATTCTCTGTATTTACATTTCAGATGTTATTCCCTGTCTTCCAATTCCATCCCCTCATCCTTCTCCCTCTCCCATTGCCTACATGAAGGTGCTTCCTCTCTTAACCACCCTCTCCCACCTCAGCGTTTTGGCATTCCCCTACACTGGGAAAACAAGTCTTCACTGAACCAAAGGTCTCTTCTCCCATTGATGCCAAAAAAATGACATCCTTTGCTGCATATGCAGCTAGAGCCATTGGACTCTCCATGCAAACTCGTTGGTTGGTGTTTTAGACTCTAGGAGCTGTGGTGGGTCTGGTTAGTTGATAATTTTCTTTTTCCCATGGGGTTGCAGATCCTTTCAGCTCCTTCAGTCCTTTCTCTAGCTCCTTCATTAGGATCCCTGGTTCAGTTCAATGGTTAGCTGCAAGCCTCCTCTTTTGTATCAGTACAGCTCTGGCAGAGCCTCTGAGGAGGCATCCATATCAGGCTTCTGTCAGTAAGCACGACTTGGCATCAGCAATAGTATGTGGGTTTAGTGGATGCATATGAGGTGTATCCCCAAGTGAGGCAGTGTTTGGATGATCTTTTCTTCAATCCCTGCTCCTCTATTTGTCCCTGTATTTCCTCCCATGAGTGTTTGCTTTTCCATTCTAAAAAGGACTGAGGCATCCACTTTCTGCCCTTCCTTCTCTTTGAGCTTCATTAAGTTCTCTGAATTGTTACTTGGGTATTCCTAGCATTTTGGGTTAGTATCTGCTTATCTGTCAGTACATACTATGAGTGTTTCTTTGTGACTAGCCATTAAAGGCTAGGCTCACAACCAAAAATATAAGAAAATATATAATTTTTAAAGGCTTTGGAAAAGTTTTATTTTTAAAAGTTATATATAAATATGTCATATAATCATGATTACATATCTGCATTGATCTGTGTATGTATCTACATGTGTGATTTGTAAACTGCTTTAACTGTGTAATGGGCAGCTGGAAGTCCAGAGAGAAAATGTGAAGCTTATACATGAGAAAATTTATGGGTGTGTCCAGGGGAAAAAAGAGTATTGTAAAGTAGAACTGAAGATGAAAAAAAAATCAAAACAAAACCAAGAACAAACAAACAAACAAAAAGCAAGGAAGGGACAATGTGTGGCTACAATGGCAAGAACAGCCAGGTGTATCAGTGAGTACATTAATGTGTTCAGTGTGAAAGCCATTAGGAAGCGACAATCGAAGAGAGTGGGAGAATGCTGATAAACAAGCTCAAAGTGTGCTTTTACTCTCGGGAATGTGAAGCGATCCTCTGACACAGAATCATAACAAAAACATACTAGCATGAGTGCTCAAGCATAATGTTTTCCTGGATATGGAGTGTCTGTGGCCATGACAACCTCAAGGCAAGATTCAGATACATTCATACCACAGTGTGGTAAATTAGGAATTTTTATCTTAGGAAGCGACTTAACTATGTTAGCTGACTAATGAAACAACAACAACAAAAAATGGATAATGGGATTGTAACAGATAAAAATTTTCTTCTTGCCAAAGTAACAAATTGAGTGATGAGGGGTTGTGCTGAATATGAGAAAATGTATGAAACCATACATCTATCTGATTAAAACAACCAGTGAGATTGTTCAGGGTTTTGATACCAAACACTTTACTCTTCATATCCATTTTATATCAACTTGATTTCCGAGTATTTGAAGCCTTTAAAGTTATCACTCTATTGTGTTTTTAATCATCCTAGTAATTTATATCATACTGTATAATAACCATTAAAACCAAAGGGGCATATCTATATGTCTGCGTCTGTCTATGTCAGGGTCTATGTCTCTGTCTACCTCTACATCTATGCACGTCTACGTCTATCTTTATCTCTACTCTATCTATCATACATATACAAATCTACATATATGTAATTTATCTATTATCAATGTACATTTGTGTATGTATATACATTTGAATGTGCATATCTATATTTCTATCATCTATCTATCATGTATGTATATATATCTATCATTTGTCTTTTATCAATATATATATATGTATGAATGTATCTGTATGTATTCATCTAGCTATCTATTTATCTATTGATCTAGCATTTATAGATAGTTAATCTTTACATACAGTTCTTTGATATGAAATTCACTTCACTGTTAAGTGCAGATTATAGCACAAGTAGAGTTGTTTGTTATTTTAAATATGATTTGTTGTCTAAATTGAATCATCTTTATGTGATACATAGTTCTTGAGAAATTCTGAATATATGTAATTATATTTTAAACTACTCAAGGGATTTGACAATATAATTAGATAAAAACTGTCATGGATATCATTTTCGGCATTTTATTTATGTATGAATAATTAACAAATGAAGATATATAAAGAATATAAACAGACCCATCTCCAATACTCAGCAGGAAGCCTGTAATTAAATCAGCAAGACATTTAAAACATGACTTTTAATCATGACAAAATCAAGTATAATTTTAAAAAAGAGTGAAAGAAGACATTCAGAAATGGAGAAAACAAAGAAATTAAATTAATTTTTGGGTAAGGCACAAAGATGACTAAATAAAACAGGTATAAAATAAAGAAAAACAAAATGATTCAGGTAAATGCAGCATTTACATAAATATCACTTTTATAAACAAGTAATTCAAAGCAAAATAAAACATCATTTTTATCAGATATTAATAAATTCTATTAATAATAGAATTTAATAATTTTAATAATACCAACAAAATAATCATTAAATATTTTATGGCAACTGCTTTGTGCCAAATACTGCCATTCAGGGGAATAAAAACATTACCTCACATCACATTATCCAATTAATCTATTTTTTTGTTTTTGTTTTAAAAACAGATTAAATTTCCCAGACTATCTCCTAATGTAAAATATTGGACTATCCCAGAAATCATGAAGTTGGACTTTGAGGTGGTTGAGTGAGAACAAGCTCTCAACACCAAGCCTTAAGTGCAGAGTTTCATCACTTTGATGCACACATTTTTGGAGAATTTCCCAATGCTGTCCTCTGACTTCCACATGTATGTTATATCACAGAGGTAATTAGTAAATACAATTTAAAGAAATTAGAAAAGAGATCATGAAGCAATCAATTCATTCCAATCATTTAAGAATTGAGTGTTATTATCAGATTTTCTTCTTTTTGTCACCCTATCTTCCCCTATCATTTACGATTTTCTTTTCCATTGTTATCTTTATATCAGTGATTTTTCTTCTCTTACAACTTTATTTTTTAAAAAGAGGAATACATGTACATATTTTTAAAGTGTTATGGCAAAATATCAGTGATCTCTACCTCTTCTCTGCTCACAGCCCCTTCCCACTGTTTCTTCATAATTTTCTGGGCTCAATGGGTATTTGAAATGAAACAGACACTCCTTAGGAGTCAAAGCTATACTCAGTAAATGAAAGTAAACATGCAACTTTTTTCTTTTGGGGATTGAGTTATACCTCATTTAAAATGATTGTTTACTGTAAAGTTTACCTGTAAATTTTATTATTTCATTTTTTAAGAATAGGCTAAATTTCAATTTTTCTAATAATGTACATTTTCCTTATTCATTCCTCAGTTGTTGAACATCTAGTCTGTTCATTTTCTGAATATTGTGACTAGAGGATCAGTGAACAGGACTGAAGAAGGGAAACATCTGGAGACCTTTAGGCATTTGCCCAACAGGGTATTTCCAATACATCACGTTATAGATCTAAGCCCAGCAACAGGGTATTTCCAATACATCACGTTAGAGATCTAAGCCCAGCAACAGGGTATTTCCAATACATCACGTTATAGATCTAAGCCCAGCTTTTTGAGGAGCCCCATGCTGACAGCCACAGTGGCTGCACCAAATGTCACTCCCCATAGCAGTGAATAACTGGTCTCTTTTTCCATATACACATTCATGCAAGCATTGGTCACTAATTGTTGGTTTGATATTACCCATTATTTTTAGGTAAGATAAAAATACTAAGAACCTTTTGTGTGCATTTTCCATATAGTTAGTTATGGATGTTGCAAAATATATTGCCATTTTTTTCTATTTTCTGTTTTCTAGTTATTGCAGAAAATGTGGGAATATAGTTTAAGATTAAACAGAACCTATCAATAAAACATTGTTTTGAATGATCAGTGAGTAATAGCCAGTATCCATATAAACTAATAAATTGTTTTTATATTAAACTAAAAGGCTTCCTTTTTCTAAGATAAAGAAATTTGGTTATGAATATGTCACCATTAATTCATTTAAAAACATCCAAGCTGAAACTCACTTGACTGAAATTCACTTGACTGAAAACCCCTTGGCGGTTTATCTGAAGACAGGCTAGACCTTCAGATACAACATGTTTGCCCATAAGTAAGCAGAATTGCTTCCTGATAGAAAGAGATAAAGCTTGCTATTTATTTCCAATCCAATATTTTATCCACATGAAATTTATTAAAGGAAGCATTACCCAATAAATGCTATATCTCTCTATGTTATGTTAATGCAGAGTAGGATTATTACAACACAAATCATACCCGGAAAAGTTTTTTAATTTCCAGTGATAAATGGAAAATTAGTTTATAATACATTTCATTTTTCTCTGTTAAAAGTAATAGTATGACTGGAGCTGAGGAGCAGTGTGGGATAAGGTCCTCCCAGTTTCTGCCTGATCTGGTCTGGGTATAGAGAGCTGACACTGTACTGCAGCTCTCTATACCCAGACCCCACTGGGAGAGAGCTGGTTTCACAGAAGTGCTGACACAACTAATAGCAAGGTAAGACTACCATTTCTACTCTGTGGGTTTTGCCCAGAGCCCTGAGGACACAAAACAAAGGAACAGTCTGGAACAGAATCCTTCCAGTTTGAGCCTGTACCTATGCCTGGAGCTGACCTGATGCCAGAATATTCTATACCCAAACCCCACTAGGAGAGAGACAATCTCACAGAAGGCCTGACCAATCTGATAGCACAAGGAAGATCACTACCCTGCTCAATTTCCTGTCCCAAGAGGAAATCACCCTGATCACCCAGGACACTAGAACTGATGAGCAGTCAGGGCAGGATCCTTCTGGTTTCTGCCTGTGCACAGAGTTGACCCTGTGCTACAACTCTCTACATGCAGTTAGAGAGAACTGGTCTCCCAGTAGTGCTGACACACAGTCTTACAGGAGGGTAAAGCTGCTGTCAGAATCAGCAAGACCAGCTAACACCAGAGATAAGCAGATGGCAAGAGGCAAGTCCAAGGACATAAGCAACTGAATCCAAGGCCACATGGCATCATCAGGATCCAGTTCCCCATCCAGAGCAAGTCCTGAATACCTCAACACACAGGAAAAGTAAGATTCTAATTTAAATCACAACTCATGATGATATTAGAGTACTTTAAGAAAATCATGAATAACTCTCTTATAGAAATACAGGAAAACACAGGTTAAAAGGTAGAAGCTCCTAGAGAATTACAGCAAAACATGAGCAAAGAGAATTGTGAAAGAATTGAAAGAAAAAATCAAGGATCTAAAAACAGAAATAGAAACAATGAACAAATCACAAAGAGAAAGAACTCTTGATACAGAAAACCTAGGAAGAAGGTCAGGAGTCATAGATGCAAGCATCACCAACAGAATACAAGAGATAGAAGAGAAAGTAATCCAAAACATCCAGAAAATCCAGGACACAATGAGAAGAACAAACCTAAGGATAATAGGTATAGGAGAGAGTGAAGACTCCCAAATAAAAAGCCCAGTAAATATCTTCAACAAACTTATAGAAGAAAACTTAACAAACCACGAATATACAAGAAGCCTACAGAACTCCAAATAGATTAGACCAGAAAAGAAATTCCTCCTAACACAAACTACCAAATGTTTAAAACAAACAAAGTATATTAAAAGCAGCGAGGAAAAAAGGACAAATAACATATAAAAGCAGACTGATTAGAATTACACCAGACTTTTCAACAGAAACTATGAACGGTAGAAGATCCTGGACAAATGTCATACAGAGCCTAAGAGAACAAAAATACCAGCCCAGGTTACAATATCCAGCAAAGCTCTTTATTTCTATAGATAGAGAAACCAAGATATCCCAGGACAAGACCAAAAAAAACACTGTATCTGTCCACAAATCCAGTCCTATACAGGATAATAAATGGAAACCTCTAACACAAGGAGAGAAACTACACCCTAGGAAAAGCAGAAAAAATAATTCTCTTGCAACAAAACCAATAGAATAAAGGCACACAAAAATATACATTTAACAACTAAATAGCAGGAAGCAACAATGACTATTTTTTTAATATCTCTTAACATTATTGAAATAAATTCCCTAACAAAAAGACAGAGATTACCAGACTGGATACGTATACAGGACCCAGAATTTTACTGCATACAGTAAACTCATCTCAGCAACAAAGATAGGCAGTACCTCAAAGTAAAAGGTTGGGATTAAAAAACTTCCAAGCAATGGTCCCAAGAAATAAGGTGGAATAGTGATTCTATTATGAAATAAAATAAATTTTCAACCAAAAGTCATCAAAAAAGATAAGGATACTTATTACTCATAAAGGGAAAAATCTATCAAGATGAACTCTTAATCCTAAGCATCTATGCTCCAAATACAAGAGCACCAATATTCATAAAGGAAACTCTACTAAAGTTCTAAGTATACACCACATACAATAATAGTGGGGAACTTCAACACCCCACTTTCATCAATGGACAGATCACGGAAGCAGAAACTGAACAGAGACACAGTGAAACTAACAGAAGTTATGAACCAAATGGATTTAAGATATATATATATATATATATAACATTTCATCGTAAAATAAAAGAATAAAAGATCTTCTCAACACATCACAGCACCTTCCTCAAAACTGACCATATAGTCAGTAACAGAACAGGCTAAACGGATACAAGAACATTGAAATAATGCCATGCAACCTATGAGATCATTATGGATTAAGGCTGGTCTTTAATGACAACCAAAATAACAAAAGCCCATATGCACATGGAAGCTGAACAAAGCTCTACTCAACGATAGCATGGTCAAGGAAAAAAATGAATAAAGAAATCAGAAATCAAACACTTTATATAATTTTTAAAAATTAATAAAGGCATAACATACGCAAACTTATGGGACACTATGAAAGCAGTGCTGAGAAGAAAACACAAAGATCTGAGTGCCTCCAAAAAGAAACTGGAGAGAGCATTTACTAACAGCTTGATGGCACAACTGAAAGCTCTAGAAGAAAAAGAAGCAGATAAAACCAAGAATAGTAGATGGCAGGAAATAATCAAACTCAGAGCTGAAATCAACCAAATAGAAATAATAAGAACTATACAAAGAATCAACAAAACCAGGAGTTGGTTCTTTGAGAAAATCAACAAGATTGATAAACCCTTAGCCAGACTAACGAGAGGGCACAGAGACAATTTCCAAATTAACAGAAATCAGAAAAGTGAGACAAAATAACAGAGACTTAAGAAATTCAAGAATTCATCAGATGTTATTACAAAAGCTTATACTCAATAAAACCTAGAAAATCTGAAGGAATTGGATAATTTTCTAGACAGATACCAGCTACCAAAGTTAAATCAGGGTTAAATAAACTATCTAAACAGTCACATAACAAATAAAGAAATAGAAACAGTCATTGAAAGCCTTCCAACCAAAAATAGATGGGTTTAGTGCTGAATTCTATCAGACTTTCATAGAAGACCTAACACCAATAATCTCCAAACGGTTCCACAAAATAGAAACAGAGGAACACTACCGAACTCAC
The DNA here is from genome assembly GCF_963924665.1 of Micromys minutus. NCBI lineage: Eukaryota > Metazoa > Chordata > Mammalia > Rodentia > Muridae > Micromys > Micromys minutus. The sequence goes on from NC_137953.1 coordinate 52,370,451, forward strand.
TCTTCAAAGCCACAAATAATCTCATTCCCAAACCACGGTAAGAACCTACAAAGAAAGAAAACTTCAGACCAATTCCCTCATGAAAATTGGTGCCAAAATACTCAATAAAATTCTTGTACACTGAATGCTAAAACACATCAAAATGATCACTCTCCACGATCAAAGAGTTATCATGCCAGAGATGCAAGGATGGTTCAATATACAAAAATCTGTCAACGTAATCCACTATATAAAAAAACTCAAAAAAAAAAAAAAAAAAAAAAAAAAAAAAGGAAAACGACATGGTCATCTCTTTAGATGCTGAGAAAACATTTGACTAAATTCAACACCACTTCATGTTAAAAGTTTTAGAAAAATCAGAAGGCCCATACTTAAACATAGTAACAGCAATATACAGCAAACCAGTTGTCAACATCAAACTAAATGTTGGGAAACTTGAAGAAATCCCACTAAAATCAGGCACTAGACAAAGATGTGCATTCTCTCCCTACTTATTTACTAAAGTACTGGAAGTACTAGCCAGAGACATCAGACAGCAAAATAGGTAAAAAAAAGATATATATTGGAAAGGAAGAAGTCAAAATATCACTATTTTGAGATAATATTATAGTGTACTTAAGTGACCCCAAAAATTCAACAGGAGAACTTTTACAGCTGGTAAACAACTTCTGCAAAGAGGCTGAATATATAATGAACTCCAACAAATCAGTAGCCTTCCTCTACTCAAAAGATAAACAGGCTGAGAAAAAAAATTATAGACTCAACACCCTTCACAATAGTCACAAAGAACATAAAATAGTTTGGTGTGACCCTAACCAAGCAAGTGAGGAATCTGTATAACAAGAATTTCAAGTCTCTGAAGAAGGAAATTGAAGAAGCCCTCAGAAGGTTATCTCCCATGCTTATGGGTTAGAGGATCAACATTGTAAAAGTGGCTATCTTGCCTAAAGCAATCCACAGGTTCAAAGCAATCACCATCAAAATTTCAGCTCAGTTCTTTATAGAGTTAGGAAAATCAATTTTCACATTCATTTGGAATAATAAAAAAACCTAGGATAACAAAAACCATTTTCAATAATAAAAAATCATCCAGAGAGATCACCATCCCTGACCTCAAGCTGTATTACAGAGCAATTGTGTTTAAAACTGCATGGTACTGGTATAGAGATAGGCAAGAAGATTGGTGAAACAGAAATGAAGACCCAGAAATGAACACAAACACCTATGGTCACTTGATTTTTGACAAAGGAGCTAAAAACTTTCAATGGAAAAAGGACAGCCTCTTCAACAAATGGTGCTGGTTCAACTAGCAGTCAGCATGCAGAAGAATGCAAAACAATCCTTTCTTATCTTCTAGTGCAGAGTCAAGTCCAACTGGACCAAAGACCTTCACATAACACCAGATAAACTGAATCTAATAGAACAGAAGGTGGGGATGAGCTTAGAACCCATAGGCAAAAAAAAAAAAAAAAAAAAAAAAAAAAAAAAAAAAAAAACTACTTCCTGAGCTTTTGCTCTAAGAGAAAGAATCCATAAATCGGACATTATGAAATTTCAAAGCTTCTGTAAGACGAAGGACAAAAGACAAAAGGACAAAATGACAACCAACAGATTGCGGAAAAATCTTTACAAATCCTACATCTGATAGAGGGCTAGTATCCAATATATACAAAGAACTCAAGAAGTTAGATGCCAGAGAATCAAATAATCATATTAAAAATGAGGTACAGAGTTAAAAGAATTCTCAACTGTGGAATATTGAATGACTGAGAAGAACCTAAAGAAATGCTCAACATCCCTAGTCATCAGAGAAATGCAAGTCAAAACAACTCTGAGATTGCACCTCACACCAGGCGGAATGGCTAAGTTAAAAAACTCAGGTGACAGCAGATGCTGACGAAAATGTGGAGAAAGAGGAACACTCCTCCACTGTTAGTGGGGTTGTAAGCTGCTGTAACCACTCTGAAAATTAGTCTGGTGGTTCCTCAGAAACTTGGACATAGTACTACCTGAGGACCCAGATAAACTATTCCTGGGCATATGCCTAGAAGCTCCAACATCTAACAAAAACATATGTTCTACCCTGTTCATAGCAGCCTTATTTATAATAGCCAGAAGCTGGAAAGAAGCAAGATGTCCTTCAACTTAGGAATGGATATAGAAATTATGGTACTACTCAGCTATTAAAACCAATAACTTCTTGAAATTCCTAGGCAAATAGATGGAAATTGAGTCTAATATCCTGAGTGAATTAACCCAGTCACAAAGGAACACTCATGGCATATACTCACTGGTAAGAGGATACTAGACCCAAAAGCTCGGATTAACCAAGAAACAATTCACAGAAATTATGAAGCTCAAAGGGATAGAAGGCCAGATGGTGGATGCCTCACTCGTTCTTGGAAGGGAAAAAAAAAAAACACCCATAGGAGAAAGTAATGAAACAAATAGAGGAGCTTGGATTGGAGAAAAGATCAGACAAAGACTGCCTTACCTTAGGATCCATCCCATATTCAGCCACTACACCTAAGCACTATTGCTGATGCCAAGTACTGCTTACTGGCAGAATCCTGATATGGATGCCTCCTCAGAGGCTCTGCCAGAACCATACGGAGACAGTGGAGGATGCTTGCATCTAACCATTTGACTGAATAAGAGGATCCCAATGAAGGAACTAGAAAACGGCCTGAATGTGCTGAAAGGTTCTGCAACCCCATGGGAAGAACAAAATTATTCACTAACCAAATCCACCACAGCTCCCAGGGACTAAAACACCACCCAATGAGTTTTTATGGAGAGACCCATGGTTCCAGGCGTATATGTGTAGGGAGCCGTATTGGATATGGGCCTGGCCGTTCTTGTGACTGTATAGCTCAGAGTGGCTACACGACTCTGGGCTGTATAGCCACAGATACTCAGCTCTACAATGACTGCCATAAAGTCATGAGATTGTTTGACAAAAGCCTCTCCCGATATGTTGGCGGCACAGAAAGACTCCGAGAACAACCACGGAATGTCCCCCTCCCCTCAATCACAAACTGCTCTAGCCTGAGCAAGCACCAGATATCCCCGCCAGATGATCTCCTCACCCCATTCCCCCTACGTGGGAGCATGGACTTTTCCCAGGGCCTTGATGTCTACACAAGATAGTTACAACTCCGCTAATGACTGTGAATTCCCGGGCTCTGCAATCGATGGTGCCCAGATGTCTCGAGAAGGCAGTTAAGCCCTAAATCTTCTAGCTAACAACTGACAAGATACCTCCGTCTGTGTGCTCACCCTGCATTCCATCCCCTTGTATAAAAGAAAGAACCTGTGTCAATTAAATGAGACCTTGACAACAGAACCTTGCTTGGTCTCCTTTCTCTCTCCACCCCCTTGACCCTCAGGAAGCGCCTCTTCGGGACCCTGAATGGACCTGCTGGACGGGTCATATATGCAGCAGAGGATATCATTCTGTGGCATCATTGAGAGGAGAGGACTTTGATCCAGAGAAGGCTATTTTTCCCAGTGTTTGGGAATGCCAAGGCGCTGAGGTGCTAGAGGGATGTTGGGAGACGGAGTTTGGGAGAGGGAGCATCTTCATGGAGGCAATGGGATAGGGAGGGGTGATGGGATCGGCAAAATGGATATAACACCTGAGAATATCCAATAATAAAAAGAGGATAAAGAGAAAAGAAAAATTTAAATAAATACAGACTACATCCAATAAATAAATAAATAAAGATGGCGGAAGCTAATTGCTAGAGGAAGGAAAGAATGGTGGGATTTCTGGGTCCCAGAAGAAAGAACAGAGGACAAGATAGTGAGGTGCCTTTTGGGCCAGGCTTTGGGGAGAAAAAGATTTAAGGCCTCGAGTCAACTAGAACCCATGGCATTCTCCATCTTTAGATAATTCTGATATGGGATAGTTGCTGAGTTTAGGACAACAGATTCTGTACCCATAAGTTCTGTTGTCTGGCTGGTTTAAAAGTGTTAGAAGTGTCTTGTGTTTTCTATCCCCTAAACAAAAGTGGGCAGAGAAAGGCCACAGCTTGGGCGGCTGTTAGAGGATTGGCAGAACTAGTCATGTCGTGGTTGGCGGGTGGAGAGCTACCACAGCTCCTGGTGTTCATGGGAAAAGTGTCAGAGCTGGTGGATTGGTAGAGCAGTTAGACTAAGGCGGCTTAATGAAGTTTGCTGTGGGTGGTTAGTAAGATGGCTGTTGCTCATAGTTCACCCCTGAGGAAGAAACTAAGGTGGTTTTAAAATTACACACAATAGAACTAAGCTAACAAGGTTGAGAAACATGTCAACCTACAAGAACAATTGAATTTGAGACCCTATAATATCTTAGCTAATGTAGACACTTTGCCCTTCCCAGACCACTGCTCTGCTTCAGAGAAGGATGATGAAATCATACTGACTTCACAAAATAAGTTTTTACCTAAAAAATAAAAGTAATGTCTGGCTCTTCCTCAAACGAGAGAAAAATTTTAATATTTGTGCCCATGTAGATTAAATCTTCAAAGTTCACAATAGAGAGCTTCTCCCTTTTATCCATTTCATCTCCTTGGTTTCAATTACTTTTTGAGTCCAAGAATGTTAATATTTCCCAGGCCAATGGAAATAAACCACATGTAATCATTTTATATAATACATTGATGTAATTATTTTACTATATTTTATTGGTATTATTAATATCCTTTGGATTTTACTTATAAATTAGGTTTTTATTATATGGATAGATATAGATATATCACACATATATTAGGTTTCACAGTATCTACATCTGTAGCTACTGACATAGAGTCATGGATTATATTCTATTTATATGAAGTCCTGACAAATATGTGCAACCATAGTTAACTTTTTATTTTATATATAAAGTTGTGTTACTTTTTTGCTCACATTCTAACTTTGGATGGAAATTAAAACTTTTTGCTCTAGTTTTTTCAAAGTCCTTGCACTTTGAGATTGTTTGGAGAAGTTTTCTCGAGCATTCTGTCCTTTCCTTTGGGCTACGGCTTCCCTCTAGCTTCTCAAGCTCAGCAATTCCGTGTGACATCAGGCCCTTCATTTGGATTTATTTTTCTGGTCTCAGATTTTTGACTCAGAATCAATCATACTTCAACTACAATTGTGCATTTAAGTATCAGATATTTTCTTACAACCCGAGTACTTATACTCTGTATCTTGATTTAAAGTAAATCCCCTTAAAATATTGAACTTAAGTTCTGCCCTGCCATGGCATCCCCAAATTCCTCACAGTCCAGACACTGCTTGCATTATTTATTGAGTAATGTTATAAATATGGACTGTATACTCTATGCTGTGTAATGGTAAAATTGATGTGTGTGTATTTGTGTGATTATTTCATACGTTGTAACAATGATGTTAGGTAAATACTATCAAATTTTTATATCTATCAAGGTCACACTATGGACATTAGTGATTGCTTTCAAAACTAAACTTCTCAGCCACTCACAAAGATTAAAACATAAGTACGCACTTAAATATGATTATTAAACTTTATTTCTCAAGAAGTCAGCTATATCCAAGGAGTTGTATCATGACATGAACAGTTATTAGTTCATATCTCCTGGGTTCATATCTCTTGATGTTCAACCTTACAGGACTTTGCAAGGTTTTCACAAAAATTTTCAATATTTTTGGAAAGGTTTCTCCCTAATGATGCAACTCTTTCTATCCTGGTGTCTATCCACATGGTGGTGACTGTCAGGATCTTCTAGAGGATCTCTGGGGTCAGATCTCCTTTGTAATTCCTGAATTCTTCAACAAAGTTAGTCTTGTGGCCTATGCTTAAATACAATGTTATAAACACTTCTGTGGCAACTCTAATTTCCATGTACATTTACATGTTAAATTTCAATGGGAGGTTTTGAGTTGCATGAGATGAATAACATTTTTTTATTTATCTAAACAGCTGGGTTTCCTGGAACATAATTACACTGCAGTAAATATTAATAGAAAAGACAAATCAAGAGAATCTCTATTAACCAAAATATGATCTAGTTATTAATTTTGCAGTGTGGTGAACTTTATAGCATTATAAGGTTTATTTACCAACAGATTTTAATTAGACATATATATACCTTGATTATATAAATATTTCCATAGTACAATATTTGAAAGCTAGGATATAGCTCAGTAGTAGGAAGCTTGTGTAATATGTGTGAGGCTCCAGCCTCAGTCTCCAAAGCCACTCATGCACAAATATATGCACATAAACAGATTTTCATGTTCCCCCACTCACACATGTACACACAACTTTAATGTGGGTTTGGTAACTCTCGCTTATAAATACTAGCATTTGAAGGATAAGGCAGGATAATCAGGATTTCAGGGCCATACTCAGCTACATAAAGAATCTCATAGTACCCTGGGATATATGAGATTGTCTCCCAAATGTAAAGCAGACAGACAAAAATACTTGAGCAAAACTGATGAACTTTACATAAAGAATTGAGGCAACGTTTGTAATAGTTACTCTATTCATTTGAAGTAATCTACAGGAGTGGGAGTTCAGCATCAAATCAATGGTAAACTTTCCTTATAAAGGAGGGATGATATTTGGTTTATATTCAGTGTAAACATTTTGAGTAAAGTGTTTGCAAGTACTACTTATTAACGGTATTATTTTACACATTTTCGCATTATGCCTCGTGGCTCTAATCAAGCCGACAATTTACCAGGAGAGACTATGAGCAAGTGCTGCCATACTAATGCTGATGTCAAAGAAGAGAGGCCCTTCCACCGTTTCACCTGGGAACTCGGATGGTCTGCTTTGTTATTATCCCTTCCTAGCATGCTTAGCTTAGTGCTACATTTCCTTCCGTCAGCATGGATTTCTGCAACCCAAGGATATTCTTTGTTTTTAAATCTAATGTTAGGTTTGCTATGTAATATCTTCCTTTTCAAAATTCTACAGAATGAGCTGATAAACTAAAACACCTTTATTTGCTCCTCTTTCTTTATAATTTAAGATATTTTAATATATAAATTAAGATGTTTTAATTTGTTCAACATGATTTAGCCAACCTGGCTTGCAGATATAGTCTTTACCTAGTCTGGAAGATGTAACTCTTTCTTTTTAAAGTTAAGCTTGTGTGTGTGTGTGTGTGTGTGTGTGTGTGTGTGTGTGTGTGTGTGTGTTTGTATGTGTGTGTGTGTGGTGTGGTGTGGAGTTGTTCCTGCCTGTGCCACAACCACCTATGGATGTCAGGAGAAACCTTTAAGAAGTCTGTTTTCTTCTGTGGAATCAAACTTATCAAATTTCTAGACAAGCACTGTTACTGAGTCATCCTGGGCCTCTTTACTCTTTTTTTTTTTCAGACATCTAGTATCAGTTTATTATGATACTATATAAAAAAAACCAAATTCACATTAAAAACACTTAATTTCTTCTAAAAAATAATTAACGTGTAACTTTTTTTCAAACCTTTTTAAAATGAGGCGTCTTAAATGCTTTAACCTTCCTTGTAGCCATCCACCCACCAGAGGTAGTAGAAAGGACAGGATATAAGGTTTTTGGACCTGGTTAAGATACGGTTCTTTGGAACAACTCTCATCTGCATTGTCAGAAAATCCGCAGTTCAGTTCACTATCAGCGGCAGCTTGATAGTTGGGATAGCAAGCAAGAATCAGCAGCAGTGGCACAACCTAGCAGAGACAGCCAGGCTCCAGCCCGGGCACCAGTCAACAGGAAGGACCACGGCCAGCAGGAGCACCGGGAAAAGGTCTCAGCCGTGCCTCTCAAGCACTGCACAGAGAGATAGCTCTAGAAAAAAACCCAGTTCAGCCTCCACCACTGTCAGTCACGTCCTATTTATACTCTTTCCAAACATCAGATGTCTTCCACGGGGCTTCGCCTCAGCCCGCTGAGTCTATGAGCCTGTTTGAGCCAACGGCACTGGCCAGAGTCTGCAGGAGCAGTCGGAAGCCGTACCACACCACCTGAAGTGGTTTGGTGTATATCTCTCTATGGAGTCTCAACAAATGCAGTACAACTATGCAGTGTAAGGCAGATCGGTACATGCGTGTCATTAGCAAAGAAGAATCCTTCATCACGTGTCCTGGCACATGCTTGCTTCAGCAGAACACACCTGGGTCTGCTTCAGTCAAATGTCCTTTCGCGAGTCTGCCTTACTCTGTCACCTCTGTCTGCTTCAGGAAAACACTCCTTCACCAGTTTGCCCAGAAAAACACCATCCAACACAACAAATTTTCCAAAGAAATTCTAAATATTCACTTCATTAATATACTGAAAATTACATATACACTATGAGAACAGTTTTGTTCCCAATATCCAACAATGATTATATGAGATAACCACCATGCTGGTAAAAAATATATATTTTAATCATCTTAAGAATTTCAGTTTAGTCAGTTTTCTTTTAATATAAAGAAAAATGTAAAGATTGGCTTCAAATTCATTTTTAACACCATAAAATATATGAGCTTTATTATATAAAAAACAGACATGACCTAAAAGTTATTTATTTAAACTATTTTTAAATGTATGTAAAATTGCAAAGTAACATGCTTTTTCACCAAAGATCCTTGATAGACTGTGCAAAGATAGGACAAAACAGACACCCTTCACTTCTGTCATTTAAAAGTCCCCGTATTGAATGAGGCATCATGAAATCGATGAGAACCACTGTGCCTAATGGGAGTAGCTGTGGCCCTGAGAACCGGAATTGTGGCAAACCAGAATAATTTAAAAATGACCACACCGAGCAAAACACCTCCTGGTGCTTACCCTAAGCAGTTGGAGAGGACAGCAGCAGCCAGGAAAACTGGGCCTCAGGCTGTTTGGTCACTCTCTTCATGCAAACTAGGATCGGGAGTGTATCAATTGTGAGATGACAATCTAGAAACTGACTGGCAATCTGATGGCTCTCAGCTTCTTTTAGTGAACATCCAATTCAGAAGAAAACCAACAGTAAAGGCATTGTGTATTTATGCAGACTATAAATCTGATGAAAGCTACGCTCCAAGCAAAATCTCAGTCAGAGTAGGAAATGATTTTCAGAACCTTTCAGAAATTTAGAATCATTATGTTTTCTTGGAGAAAAAGAGAAACAAATATCCACGTACACTAGCAACTTGAATTGGTGGAACCAAGTGGCTTGACTGATATTCCTTTAACCAACAATCATAAGAAGCCAACACACACATTCAAGATACAGATTGCTGTTCTCGCCAGTCATCAGAATGGAAGAGAAACCCACAAGAGACAAATTCGAATGTACACACCAGTGGAAGAGAGCTCCATTGGGAAATTCCCTAGGGCCCTCTTCACTCTTGTCGGTTACCTGCTAACTTCCTGAAGTTTCACATCTCCAAATGGCAACTGCATGTCTGACTGTGTCAACAGCTACAAATTTGTGTCTTCGAGAAAACACATTTTTTCCTTTATTTCTCGTAATACTAATTATCCACATGGGAGAGCATCCATTTGAAAGGGAAGCAGACCTGGCTCTGATTTTCAGGTTTGCTTCTTAGAAATGAATTCAGTTGGGAACTTTATTTAGCCTTCCTTAGTTTTCTTATATGTAAGACATATTTAAGAACTAAGTACACTGACTTATGTAAAGACATGGACTGTTCTCATTTTGCCTTGTAAATAAAATTTGGTTGAATTAATTCCCTTGTCAGCTTCGGCTAGGTTTTTACTATTTTAATTCTTTATTTTTGAGATGATAATGTAATTATGTAATTTCCCTTTTCTCTTTCATCTGTTCCAACTCTTCCATACTACCACGTGCCTCTTTCAAATTCATTAACTGTTCTTACATATATGTATCTTTAAATTCAAAAATAAACCATGTTCCACGTGGATTATGTTGCCTACATGCATTTTTTTTTTTCAGGGCTGACTCTTTAGTATTGGATAACTCTAAAGAAGACAAGAACAGCAGCAACAGACATGCAAAAGTAGGTGAGGGAAGCCCAAGAGGACTCAACACTGTACAAAGACCTTCAAGCAACTAAGGGATGCAGCAACCTGGAGAACAGTGCTTCACCTGGAAAAGCACACCAGTTGGTTTTTATTTTTTAACTACGCATTTAGACTGTGTATACACTTGCGCACATGCACGCGCACATGCTCCTCCAGAACTTTCTTGCTTCAAAAATTGTCTGACCTATTTAAAGATTAGTTAATAGTGGTAGTGAATCAGAAAATTCACTATATTTTTTTCATCATTTTTACCTTGGAGAAAGACAAATTGACCAAAAAATAAGTAATAATGCAAAGATAGGGTTGGAGACATGGCCCAGCAGATAAAATATTTTCCACTCTAGTGTAATCTTCATGTTTAGATCATTAAACCTGCATAAAAGCTGGACAGGTTTGGCTGTTACCAGTAATCAAAGAACTTAGGAGAGAAAGAGGATCCCAGAACTGGTGAGCTATACGTGCCTTGTGAAGTTTGGCATCAATATGTAACTTTTAAAGAGATGGACGAAAACATCCATTGGCAAATTAATGTCTTTACAAGCACCAGCACACACATGCAGACATCAATCATAAATACCAAACACTTGCAAACATGCACCCTAACAAGTACACACCACACACATACATATGCAATAAGTGAGACTTTTAAATTTAAAATACATTAGTTTTTATTTAAAAATTTGTTCCCTAATTTAGTTAATTTAGGGGAAAATCATCTAATTACAAGCAATCTCTTTTCTCATTTACTCTTCGCTTCAGCCCTGTTTCTCAGGTGAAAGTAAAAGAATAGAAATTGAAAGTCCAATATCCCAGTGCTCAAATTTGATTGATATTAAGAATTGACCATTTTTTATTACACAGATTTTTTGAGTTTCCCTTTTTGTATCATCTGGGGTATCTAAAAGCCATATCATATATATGTATATATGATTTCTTCAGGTTAGACATTAATTTACATAAAAATTAAACCAAAACATTACAACATATGCACCCTTTGAAATGTTTCTTGGTACCCTTATTTTATATCTAAATTAATTGATTTCATCTAATATGCAACAGTGTTAATAGTTTTGCATGGAACTAAAGTAATTAGTTTTCCCTTATTACTATCTGAATCATAACAAAGTTTAGTGAGGTCTCAATAAAAAGCAATCTACAGAGGTCAACACCTTAAACTCAGATGAGTTCTTTACTAAATGTAGCTGGTTTAGCAACTCTGTATAATGGGATTTTATTTCATTGCATTCAAAGAGGAAGTTCTACCTGCTACACTGATAAATACCAATATAACTCACTCTTTGCCTTCCCACATACATCTCCAAATCTGCAACATCATTGTCTCATTTTAAGATAAATATTGACAATTTATTTAATAATATTATTTTTATTTCATCACTCTAAATTTTTTTTCACTTCATTTTTTAAAGTAATGTGAATTTTTCTTATTTATGGTATTTCTTATTCTGCTGGTCTAGTTTTTATATACAAACTTCTATTCTTGTACAAAAAGATTTGTTTTATTTTATTTTTGATATGTGTGAGACATTATGCTTGTATAAACAGGTACAAATAAACGAATGTTTCCTTGGAGAACAGAAAAGGGTCCTGTCCCTGGAGGCAGAGTCACAGGCTCTTTAGCTTGTAGGCAGAGTAAAAGAAAGTGCTTGAATGAAGCTTGGGCCCTCTGGGGTCTGACAGCATTAACTGCTGAGCACTTTCTAGCTGCTGGAGTTTTACTCACACGTTACCTACCCAGACGCATCATGTATGACAGTATGACACTATGACAGACACTCTGTTTGATCTTTGACTTTCATAATAAACCTGAGTTTTGTATTATTATGGTAGTGTGACTTTTTCACTGAGGTGGCAATGAATGAAAATTCCTCTTTAAAAATCCACAGTTTCCATTACTTTGTTCAGTTCTGTCCTTTCCTAATAGCATGTCCCATTCCATCCTGTGATATTAGCCTGAAGTGGTTTATGAAGGGCTGTTTCTCCTGTCTATATTTGTCTTTCATCATCAGTTTCTACCAAGTGACTGAATCTTGATCTTCTGAGCAGAGATCATAAGAACGCTTGTCCATGCTAGTAGTATAATCTAGTTACCAAATAGATTTATGTGAGTGACAAGACGCAAACCTCACTCAGCACCAAAGGACATCACTTTAACTTGGACTACATGGACAAAACCTCTTCATAATACTTAAGTGACCCAATGTGTACCAGCTTATTTTATAATAATGATTGTCCTCAGGCTCTATCTATGCCATATTGTGCATTTCTTAGCTTGTTTGCAGGGAAGCTTGCCTTCCTTAATGTGAGTCCCAGGGAACGAGCACTAAACAAGTATGAGGGCCTATTATTGAATGAGTTTTGACCCATAAGATTCATTCATTGGAGTCTTCCTCACTGTAGACACCTCAAATTAAACGGTAGTCAGAAACATAGAATGAATACTGTAGAGTTGATTAATTTAAAATTAGGTCATTAACTCAAACGAAATATAACAAGACAGATGTCCCTATAAAAACAAGTTCAAGATCCCGATGACCCTGTATACATGGAGATGTAAATATCTGTGTAAATGAAAGGGGTTCATTGTAAGTAACTGTAGCCAGCTGATCTGAATTCTAGCTTACAGAATTGTGAAAAGAATTACTTTTGCGACACTATGTGATGGAATTCTTAGCAAGGGATGCTGGATTGACTTGAACATTGTAAGAAACAGATCAGAAGAGAGAATTCTTTCTAGCCTGGTGGTACAACGTGGCACAAAGAATATTCTCTTGCCTACAGAAGAGTGAAGAATGAGGAGATAGCACATTTTATATAGGTAGGAATTAAAACTGACTTACCATCAGTTGCTGAATATGTGTGTCCAGATGGTAAAACAGAATAATGTCACATGTCCCATAAAGCATGTATAACCTGTGTTACATGACACAATTCTTTCAAGAATTAACCCTTCCCCAAATTACAAATGCCTTACTTGCCAGCTCTGTTATGGTTTCTGTGCTCTCTATGAAAAGGTACTCAGCTCAGTGGCAGAATATTAACCTGAGATGTATTTTATCCTAGGTTAAATTCCCAGACAAAAGCACAAAGTAAAACAAACTAAGCAACCAAATACGAAACAACAATCCATTTTGTCTATGCCAACCTCGGTTTAGCTTAACAAGTCTAGTAATCAGAAAATTGAACAATGTGTTTTCGTCACTGCTCTACAGAAAGACCTGGGAAGCAACAGCATGCAAAAAAGAAAAAAAAAAAAAAAAAAGAAACCAATGATGGAAACATTAAACTTCAAGGACCATCTCAGGTACTGAAAACCAAACAAAATGTAAGAGGCTGTGAGTGGATAACGAACTGCACTCTGTGTCCTAACTACACAGTAACTCACATAACCACTCTTTTCAAGCATAAGCTCCCGAAATATTGTTAACATGGTGGACTGACTTCTCAAACTGGGATAGAGAATATACCTTTTTCTCTTTATGTATTTCTTGTCATTTATTGACTACAGCTTAAAACTTACTAGTATAAAAGACTGTCATGGTTAGAGAACAAAATGTGAGTATAGTGCAGTGTTTTAGGCTACACTATTGGGAGGGTTAGATTTTCAAATTAAGAGTTAACACAGCTGCTAGTTTCAAAATGATATTATGCATAGAAGGGTAGTATTATTTTGATTGGCTTCTCACTAGATGCTAATAAAGTTTTAGATTTAATGGCTAAATAAAATTTTATTATATTTTATTCTAACTCTTTCTGCTATAATCAGGGCAGATGGTGGATAAGTAAAAAAAAAAAAAAAAACACTATCATTTTATTTACCATTGAAAGCTATGAAGCAATGATTCATGACGGCAAACAAAATTATTGACAATAGAATATAACTGAAGTATAAAAATTAAAAGTTGTCTGTTTGAGGTTATTTTTTCACTAATTTCTTTCTCCACATGTTTGTCCTTTGAGTAGAGGAGGGTTACTGTTTTGTTTGAGTTAATTTTATATCCAGGCACATTGCTGAACTTGTTTATCAGCTGTAGAAGTTCTCTGGTTGAAATTTTAGGGTCACTTACATAAACTAACATGTCATCTGCAAACAGTGATGCTTTTACTTCTTCCTTTCCAATTTGTATCCCTTTGATTTCCTTTTGCTGTCTAATTGCTCCGGCCTGGACTTCCAGTACTATGTTGAATAGGTAGGGAGAGAGTGGGCAGCCTTGTCGAGTCCCTGATTTTAGTGGGATTGCTTCAAGTTTCCCACTGTTAAGTTTGATGTTGGATATTGGTTTGCTGTATACTGCTTTCATTATGGTTAGGTATGGGCCTTGGATTCAGGTTCTTTCCAAGACTTTTAACATAAAGGAGTATTGAATTTTGTCAAATGTTTTCTCAGCATCTAGTGAGATGACCATGTGGTTTTTTTTCTTCAAGTTTGTTTATATGGTGGATTACATTGGTGGATTTTTACATATTAAACAATCCCTGCATCCCAGGGATGAAGCCTACTTGATCATGGTGAATGATCGTTTTGATGTTTGCTTGGATTCAGTTCACAAGGATTTTGTTGAGTATTTTTGCATCAATGTTCATAAGTGAGATTGGTCTGAAGTTCTCTTTCCTTGTAGTGTCTGTGTGTGGTTTAGGAATGAGAGTTATTGTGGCCTTGAAAAATGAGTTAGGTAGTGTTCCATCTGACTCTATTTTGTGGAATAATTTGGTGAGTATTGGTATTAGGTCCTCAATAAATGTCTGATAAAATTCTGCACTGAACCCATCTGGACCTGGGCTTTTTTTGTTTGGAAGGCTTTTGATGACTGTTTCTATTTCTTTAGGTGTATGGGATTATGTAGATGGTTTACCTGGTACTGGTTTAACTTTACTACCTGATATCTCTTTAGGAATTTATCCATTTTTTACAGATTTTCCAGCTTTGTTGAGTATAGGCTTTTATAGTAGGATCTGATAATTTCTTGAATTTCCTCAGTTTTGATTGTTATGTCTCCACTTTCCTTTCTGATTTTGACAATTTGGATACTCTCTCTTTGTACTCTAGTTAGTCTGGCTAAGGGTTTATCAATCTTGTTAATTTTTTCAAAGAACCAGCTCCTGGTTCTGTTGATTCTTTGAATGGTTCTTTTTGTTTCTACTTAGTCAATTTCTGCTCTGAGTTTGATTATTTCTTGCTATCTACTCCTCTTGGATGAATTTGCTTCCTTTTATTCTAGAGCTTTCAACTGTGCAGTCAAGTTTCTAATGTATGCTCTCTCCAGTTTCTTTTTGAAAGCACTCAGAGCTATGAGTTTGCTGCTTTCATTGCATCCCATAGATTTGGGTATGTTGTGTTTTTATTTTTACTGAATTCTAGAAAATCCTTTATTCCTTTCTTTATTTCTTGACCGTGGTATTGCTTTTTAATATGTCTGGGATTTTAATAAGGCCCTTACCCAGTTTCATAAATAATAATAGAGTTTATTTCATGACTTTGTTTTTAATTATGTTAAAGAAACATTTATAGTAGTCCCTCAATCAGAAATAAGTCCATATTACATTAAAAATTATCTTTTATTTGTATTATATTTTAATTGTGTTATATTTATGTTACTGTTAACTTACAGAATTGCTAATATGAGCATAATGAAAGCTAACAGCTAATTGTATTTTTTCAGTCATTTACTGGAGTGTGTTATTAATTTTAAAATCTTTATGAAAGGTCAAAATGTTGTAAAGGCTTTAATTACTGAAAACGCACTATATACTTCACAGGAAGCAGTCTGAAATACCCAAATATGGTTTTCTTTTTATTTTCACATTTTAGCTAAAATTCATGAGTAATTCATAAAGAAAGCCTTGTGTGAAAAGCAGAACACACTGACTGTGAAGTCTAGGACTCTCTTGAGTTTTTAGAGAGATTGTTGTGGGACCATTTGAAGACTGTAGATACCCACAAAATGACATGGATCAACATCTCCATTTATGTTTATGTGAGCCTGATATTTTTGATTATTTATTTTATTTTGTTTGCTGGATATAGAATACAGGACTGTGTGTGGACTAGGCATGTGGACTAAATAGTAGCACCAACTCTCTTGTGAATCTTTAGAGACAAGAGATTCCTCAGTATCTCAGACTGAACTTGAATTTCTGCCTTGGTTCATGCTGCAATTATTAATTAATTAATTAAGATTTTTATACCATTTTTAGTTGAAAACATATTCTTTTATTATACAATATATTTTGATTTTTAGTTTCCCTCTCTCTACTCCTCCAAGTCCCTTCTATCACGCACCTATCCACATTCAGTTTTTTTTCTGTCTTTCACTAGAAAAGGTTTCTAAGATACAAAAAACAAACATTACAAAATAAAATATAATATGAAGAAACAAAAACTAACATCACTGTTGGACACATCAGCCCCCTCCTCCCCCCAGCCAAAAAAGGAGTCCAAAAAGCAGGCATAATAATCAGAGACCCATTTGTTCTCATGGTCAAGAATTCTGTAAAAACACTAATCTAATGTTACGTTCAATTTAAATTCTCCAATATGATCATACTCATATTTAAAATATGAACAATGTCACCTGAAAGTATGTATCTCATCAGATGGTATCATGTGAACGACAAATTTAATGTAAGCATAAAAAGGTACAGTTTTAAGTAAAGTGTTTCATTGAATTGTTTAAAATGATTCTATATTTTCTATGATAAAATTATTTTAGACTTTATTTTCAATATTGACATGAGACATCTCACAAAGGACAATAACTCTAGCTTTGGAGATTGCATTCCTCTTTTGGCCTCTAAGGACACTCCTAGGCATGAATGAATATGCACAGAAATTTTCATGCACACAGATAAGTAAAAGCTAGACACAAATCTATATGTTTATAACAAAGTATATGTATAAAGAGATAAAGTCTCCCAGTGCACTGATAACTGAAGAACAGTGACAATTGGAGAGGCACAAGTAAGTAAATGGCAAAAAAGTAAAATTCCAAAGAATCTGTGAAAAAGAAAATTTTTCAAAAGCTAATCTTTATAAAAGTGCAGGTTGAATTCCAAAGATGTTATCATAAAGCAGAAGAAAATAATAAACAGAATGATGTAGAAAACTCAAGCAGGTTTTCAACGGCAAAGCTTGCATTCAGAAGCATTACTCATTACACTGATCATGATGTTTGTTCAAAAATGAGTGATATGTTTTTCTTCAGGAATAATTTGATATATAAATGAGAGCAACATGTCCTTATTGGATTCAGTGTAGTTTGTGTTCTGTTTTTTGAGTTAGCGGCCTGGCTTGGAAGCCTCTGTGTTAACACATGATTCCCAAGCTTCTATTCTTCCTCTCACCATCAATGACAGCATGGTTTATATGCTCTCTCAGTTGTTCATTAGTCGCTTTGATTGGCTTCCATTACTGTTCCAATATAACATTTCCTGGGGTCTATGATATAGCTTTCATACAAAGAAACTAAATCATTCACTTCTCAGGATGTTTACTTTAGTTGAGTTAGGGAGTAGATGTAATCAGTATGGTCTATCAGGTGACATAATGACCTAGTTTTTGTATATAACAAAGACATCTAAATGTTTATAAAAATACTAAAACTATATAATGGACAAAAGACAATGTCTTCAACAAATAATGTTAGAAAATTTGGATATCCACATCTATAAGAATATTACTTGATTGCTATCTCTTATTCTGCTCAAAAGTCAACTCCAAATGGATTCAGGACATTACTGTAAGACCTGAAATCCTTAAAACACTTTAGGATAAGAAGATAAAATATTTCAAGGCATAAAAATGCATGGATATGCTAAGTGGGACATTAGTTGCTTAAGGAATAACACCAGTAACGGTCAAAGGTCTTTCCTCATGTTCAGAAGCTTCTGCAGAGGAGAGAAAATGATCAAGCAGAAGACAACCAAGATGGCAGAAGATCACAGGAGACAGGCACTTTTCAGCTATTCTGTTAGAGCATCAACACTTAAAACATACGAATACTTAAAAAAACTGAAATACTATTAAATCTTACTACTCCAACAGTAAATGGGCTAACTAAATAAACAGACATTCTTGAAAGATGAAGTACCAATGGTTTTGAAAACAATCTTCAATGTTACTAGTTATCATTAAATGTAGATTAAAATTACATTGCAGATTTATCTTATTCTGGTCAGAATGGTGGTCATTAGAATACAAGAAACACATGGTGGACAGGATGTGAATAAATGTTAACTTTTATCCACTGCTGGTGGGAATGTAAATTAACCCAGCGTCTATGGAAATAAAAATGGAAGTTCGCCAAATACACTACAAAGAGGTCTACCATGCTACTAAGCTACAGCACTCCTGGATCTATACCCAAAGGAACCTAACTTAACATATTGTAGAGATATTTGAATTGTTAGTCTCCATAACTGATTTATAGAACCAACTACAATGTCTATCAATAGATGCTGAATAATGTAAATGCAATATTATTTAACCATAAAAAATATGAGACATAAAACTGAATGAAACTATGTCCTTCATAGGAACAGGGATATAATTGGAGAAAACCAGTCTCAGAAAAAGAAATATATTTTCTCTCAATTTTGGTTCTCCTATTTTGTGTAAGTTCTTAAAATTGTGTGTGTGGGGGGGGGGTGGGTGGATGGGTGTGTGTGTGTGTGTGTGTGTGTGTGTGTGTGTGTAAAGTAGAAGCCAAGATGTTTAGAAGACAAGTTGTCAGGTGACTAAAGGTGAAATCGTGCAGGTGATTTATTTTGCTGTTGATCTGATAAAATGACTTAAGAAAAAGTTAATTTGGGAATTTTCAAGGCACAGTCCACCATGACAGGGGTGTTAAGGCAGAAGGAGTTTGAAGCAGCTTATCACAGTGTATCCATATTAGTAAACAGCATGCTGAGTGCATGCTGGTACTTAGATACTTAGATTATGTGCTCCATCTTGCACAACCCAGAATCCTGTATCAATTTACATAATAATACTAGCCACTGCAGAAAGTAAAAGGAAAGTGGAAGAGTGTGCTAAATGTGCAACATACTTGTATGAAAGTGTCCATTCATAAAACAGTACCACATATAATGAAAATATCCCCAAATTACCCTCCACACATATTTAACAGAATTTAGACACTGTTCACTATAAAAAAGTAGATTGTCTCTTTTCTCTATTGCTTTCAATGCTTATTCTTTTTTTCTTGAATAATTTTGTTTTTATTAAGAACATACTTGAATATAATGTATTCTGATTACCATTTCCTCTATCTTCTTTTGTTTCTTCCCATTCCTATCAACATTCTCTCATTCCCACCTATCCATTTCCTAAATTCATAATATTTTTAAATAAAAAATATGTAGTTGATTTTTTTCACAACAAGATTTAGATTCCCCAATATTACCATGTAACTCGGGCTTCCTTGGCATTTTTTTAGGGCCCAATTATAGTTAAATTGCTCTGTATGAGTCTTCATGATTAAGTAGTGTTTTGTTTTACCATAAAAAAATATGATCATGTGCAATACTGGTTCTCAAGCACGAGTTACTAAAACTCAGTGTTTACTTTTCCCTGAGTGCTGTGTTCATGTTACTTTGAGACTTCTCTGTCCTTGGAAGATTCATAGATGCAAAGCAGACCATGTCATTTAGCACACTCTATAGTTTGTATATACTAGTTTTCTCTTAACTTGTTTTTCTTACTAGACATCAAATATCAAAAAGGCACAGCCCTTGCGGAGAAAGAGGAACACTTCTTCACTGTTGGTGGGGTTGCAAACTAATACAACCACTCTGGAAATCAGTCTGGCGATACCTCAGAAAATTGGACATAGTACTACCTGAAGACCCAGCTATTCCACTTCTGGGCATATACCCCAGAGACACTTTAATACACAACAAAGATATATGCATCACAATGTTCATAGGGGCTCTATTCATAATAGCCAGAAGCTGGAAAGAATCCAGATGTCCTTCAGATGAATGGATACAAAAATTGTGGTACATTTACACAATGGAATACTACTCAGCCACCAGAAACAATGACTTAACCAAATTCTTAAGAAAATGGCTGCATCTGGAGAAGATTATCCTGAGTGAGATAACCCAGTCACGATAGAACAGACATAATATGCAGTCACTGATATTGGGATGCTAACCCCAGAGGCTTGCACTCCCCCAGAAACAACTCACAGACTGTATGAAGTCCAGGAAATAAAGAAAACAAAAATATATATATATATATTTACAAAACAAGAAGACTTTGACAATTTCCATGTTGCGTTTTGTTTTGCATGTACTTTACGCTCATTGTAACTATTAAGTTTTCAATGCATACTGTCAAGCCCTTGAAAATAATCAAGTACTGACTAAAAAATATATTCACATAGTTTTATGTATAAATTATTTTAATATCTGAAAAAACAGTACTGACAAAAATGTATAATTTTAAGCAAAAAGTGTTTAAAATCTGTACATTTATCTTTGTTTTGTAAAATAAAGTCGTTTAAAAAAAAGGCACAGCCTTTATTTGAGTGTTCTTTCATGTTAGCTAATGTTGTGATACACATTCAATACAGTTGGTAAATATTATAAATTATTCTACTGAGGAATACAATGTCTTGATACAATGTTACCATTCATTATAAATTAAAACTTGACATAGTATTTCTTAGAGAAATATTAGTACAATTTAAAAACATTCCTTTTAGCATAACTATGCTATTACAATAACATTTTATAGTGCTTCTATCTACAAAGGATTTTTTACTGGTGATAGGCATAGTGGGGTGCCTTTGTTAATACAATGAAATGCATCAAAACTAATTATGCATTCATATCTACACCTTTACAAGTGACAAAGCTTACATTTGTATCTGACTCTATTAAAGTTATCTGGATTTAATGAAAATATTTTCAAATATTTGATTATACTCTGAGCAACAGCAAGGAGCTTAAGAAATCTGAGCCAAGCATCACATTTGTAGATATCTTCATGATCTAAATTCTTTATTGCCTCTAGTTAAGATTAAGAATTTAAAACTTAACCTCTGTTTGAATTCATATGTCTTAGGAATCTTTCTGCTAAAATAACTGGAATGCCAAGAAACTAATACGTATGGGACACTATTCAAACATAATTCACTGAGAGGATTTAGAAGGCAGAATGGTCACAGAGATATGGTTAATTTCATGCTAGTCCAGTGCATTTAAAACTGAACATTTTTAGTAAACGAGCCCTGCTTTTCATGTCTTCAGTCTCAGGGCATTTCTTACAAACAGCTCAAGAATTAAATTAGCACACTCTTTTCAAAACATACGTGTACAATGACCTTGTCAAACCCCAGAGAAAATGTCACCATATGGCTCCACTAAATAAGGCTAAAGCTAAGGTGGACATAGGAAGCCTGGCAAAAAGAAAAAAGAAGATGGCACAGTTCACATCATGCTGCTGCTCATGTATATCATTTAATTCTATTTATGGAGAAAGACAACTAATGACAACATAGGGTAGTTTTTCTTAGTATGTGGTGAATAAACTATTAGTGACCTTTAAAAATGTATGTAATATAATATGTATTACATAATATCATATGTAATATAAAATAGAAAGGTGTCCTCACAGAACATTTTAGAAAGGAGTCAGTTATAAATAGATATGCAGTACCCAGCTTTGGGGATCTCTTTAACAATGTCTTTTTTAAAAAACATTGTCTTGAAGTACATATTTTATGACAAATATCTGCATTTAATTAAATTAAATATTTACATTATTAGACCTTCCATATGAGGGCCCACACAGTCAAGCCACATTTAAGAAACATATAAAATTTTATCTTTTATTAAGTTGGCATTGGAAGTATCTCACTTTCTTTTTGCAAAACTCTCTTGTACATCCCTGACAGTTAATGTACCTGTCAGCTAGAAGCATTTGTCAGAGTTCTTGCTACATGTTCATGCTAGCAAACATGTGGTCAAAGGTCCTTGGTACAGATGGAATTTCAGATCTCTGGAACATCAGGCAGCATTCTACATGACCACAAATATACTATATTTATGACTTTCTGTTTTTTATTCTCTATGAAGAATAATATTGTTAAAACTATATTGTATTGTCAGACTTTAAATTTTTTGAAAATGGTGATTGAAATAAATAAGTTTAGGGTTTAGTGCCATATTTGAACATTAAGAAGTATAAAAAATATTTTTTGTTGTTTCAATTATGAGGCTAATGTCTACAATTCAGTATTAAGTTCCCAGGCTGTAGATTGTCCTGAAGCTGTTTGTTTTTTAATGCTAATTTACTTCCCCAAGAAGGGCTGCTTAGTCAAGTACTCATAAGATGACTACATCTGAACCTTCCCATCTTAATTAGTAAAATACAGGAGAGCCAGTGACTGGGCAAGGTAAGGGAGGTGGAGAGAAGGGGCAGAGAAGAGAAGACAGAGGAAACTCAAAGATGGAGATGGGAAAGATAAATTAGATCCAGGTGCTTAATTGGCATTAAGTAGTTATGAACATTTAAGGATTTTATAGGTCTAAAATCTTATATAGAAGGGCAGTTTTTATCTTTGTCTATTTGATGTAATATTGTTGTGTAGAGGGGTTGTGGGTTGAGAATTGAGAACACAAACGTATGAAAATCTATTGAGGCTTAGAGTTGTATTTGTGTTGGAATTTTGGGTAAAGAAACACTCTGAGACATAGGCAGTAGGGCAGGTGGTATAAAACCACCAGGGAAGAGAGTCGAATAGATGAAGTGAGATTGTGGGGCGGCTCAAATTGAGCAACAGAAGACCCACAGAGTGAGACAGAGGGGCTGATAAAGAGATAAGCCTTTTCTTTTTAATATTTACTGCAACACCATGTCAGTGATGTTGAGTGTCTCTGTAGAGGACAGTTTGGCTGTGATGATTGGACCTGTTCCAAGACTCTGCAGTTGAAAAGGGCAGTCCCTGCCCAGGCATCTAATGCTCAGTGAAATAGCAAAAATCTAAGTCTAGACCCATGTTAGTGAATCCCACAGATCTTCCCTTGATGGAGTGTTTTCCTTGTCAAAATAAGAAATTTCCTTAATTCTTTTCTTTTTTCAGTTTTATTGGATAGTCTCTGTATTTACATTTCAAATGTCATCCCCTTTCCACCCACTCCCATTCACCCTCCCCTTGCTTCAATAAAGGTGCTCCTTCTCCCACTTCAGCATCATGGCATTTTACTACACTGGGAAAAGGAGCCTTAACTAGAACAAAGGCCTCTTCTCCCATTGATGCCAGACAATGCTATCTTCTGGTACATATGCAACTGGAGCCATGGGTCTTTCCATGAGTACTCATTTGTTGGTGTTTAGCCTCTGGAAGCTCTCAGGGATTTGGGTGATTGATAACATTGTTCTTTCCATGGGGTTGCAACCACTTTAAGCCCCTTCAGTCCTTTCTCAAAATCCTTCCTTGGGGTCCTCGTGTTCAGTTCAATAGTTAACTGCAAACACCCTCACCTGTATCACTGTTACTCTGTTGGTGGGATTGTTAGCTGGTACAACCCCTCTGAAAATCAATCTAGTGGTTCCTCAAAAAACTGGATATAGCATTACCCAACTATACCACTCCTGAGCATATACCCAAAAGATGCTCCAACATATAACAAGAACACATGCTCCATCATGTTTATAACAGTTTTATTTATAATAGCCAAAGCAGAAAGAACCCAGATGTCCTTCAACAAAGAAATCAATATAAAAAAATGGTACATTTGCACAATATAGTACTACTCAGATATTAAGAGCAATGACTTTATGAAATTCTTACGCAAAGAGATGGAAATAGAAACTATGATCATGAGTGAGGTAACCCAGTCACAAAAGAACAAACATGGTGTTCACTCACTGATTAGCAGATACTGACCCAAAAATCTTGGAATACTCAGGAAACAGACATTATGAAGCTCAAAAAGAAGGAAGGCCAGGGCGACTTCAGGGCGCAGAACAGAGCCCAGCCCATCTGCCACTCGAACCAGCAGCTCCCAAAGGTTGAAAAACTGGTGAGTAGGAGATGTAGGCAGCCAGGGAGCAGAGAGATCTCTGCGGAGTGCACATGGAAAGTGCACCCTCTAACCTGCCTGATCCAGGGACCAAGAACAGAACTTTGGAACTTCAGTTTCCACCCAACAGCGACTTCAGGGCGCAGAACAGAGCCCAGCCCATCTGCCACTCAGACCGGCAGCTCCTAAAGGGTGAAAAACTGGTAAATAGGAGATCTAGGCAGCCAGGGAGCAGAGATATCTGTGGAGTGCGCACAGAAAGCACACCCTCCGACCTGCCTGATCCAGGGACCAGGAACAGAACTTTGGAACTTCTGTTTCCACCCGGCGATTCTGAGGCACAGAACAGGGCTTGGCCCATCTGTCACCTGGACCAGTGGAGATCCAGGGACACAGACCAGATACAAGGAAAAGGCGAGAACATATCACTGACAACAAAATGGCAAGAGGAAAGCAAAGAGTATATCCCAAGGAAACCAAGAGAACCTGGCAACACCAGACCCCAGCTCCCCCATAACAGCAAACATTGGAATGCCAAACACTCCAGAAAAAGAAGAGGAGGACCTGAAATCATACCTCAAGATGCTGATAGAGATACTTAAACAAGAACGGGAGGAAAAGCAAAACGATTCAGAAGCTTTTAAAGAGGAAACAAGAAAAACACTCAAAGAACTCAAAGAACTAGAGGAAAACAGAACCAAAGAGATGAAGGAATGGAAGAGGGAATTTAAAACGGAAATTGACACAATAAAGAAAACACTGAAAAAGATAACCTTAGAGGCAGAACACCTAAAAAAGAAATCAGGAGTCACAGAAGCAAGCACTTCCAATAGATTACAAGAGATCGAAGAGAGAATCTCGGGGGCAGAAGAGATCATTGTAAACATAGACAAAACAGCCAGAGAAGATGCTAAAAAACAAAAACCTCTTAACGCAAAATGTCCAGAAAATCCAGGACACAATAAGGCTGAACCTAAGGATAATAGGAATAGAAGAGGGAGAAGAGTATCAACTAAGAGGCACAGTAAATATCTTCAACAAAATCGTAGAAGAAAACTCCCCTACCCTCAAGAATGAGATGACCACAAGCATAAAAGAAGCCTTCAGAACCCCAAATAGGTTGGACCAGAAAAGAAATTCCTCCCGACACATAATAGTCAAAGCACCAAGTGCCCAAAGCAAAGAAAGAATACTAAAAGCAGTAAGGGAAAAAGGTCAGGTAACATAAAGGCACACCAATCAGAATCACACCCGATTTCTCAGCAGAGACTATGAAAGATAGAAGAGCCTGGACAGACATCATGCACACCCTAAGAGAGCACAAGTGCCAGCCCAAGGTGCTATACCCAGCAAAACTATCAATCACCATCGATGGAGAGATGAAGATATTTCAAGACAAATCAAAATTTACACAATATCTGACCACAAACCCAGCACTACAATAAATTATAGGTGGAAAACCCAATACAATGAGGGAAAATACAGCCTAGTAAAAACAAGAAAACTCATAAACAAGAAAACCAAAAGAAGAAAAAAACACAGACACAACTCAACCCACAAAAGCAATAATGGCAGGAAACAGAAACAACTATTCCTTGATATCTATTAACATAAATGGTCAACTCCCCAATAAAGAGACATAGGCTATCAAACAGGATACATAAACAAAATCCAGCCTTTTGCTGCATACAGGAAATTCATCTCAGAGACAAAGACAGACACTATTTCAGAGTAAAAGTGTGGGAAAAAAACTTCCAAGCAAACAGCCCTAAGAAGCAAGCTGGAGTGACCATTCTAATATTGAATAAAGTAAATTTTCAACCAAAAGTTATCAAAAAAGTTAAGGAAGAACACTTTTTACTCATTACCAGGTAAATCTGTCAGGAGGAACTCTCAATTCTTAACATATATGCTCCAAATAAAAAAGCACCCACATTTATAAAAGAAACCCTACTAAAGCTCAAAAAATACATTTCACCCCACACAATAACAGTGGGAGACTTTAATACCCCACTCTCACCAATGGACAGATCATGCAAACAGAAACTGAACAAGGACACTGCAAAACTAGCAGAGACTTTGAACCAACTAGAATTAATAGATATCTACAGAATATATCATCCTAAAGTAAAAGAATACAACTTCTTCTCATTACCCCATGGCACCTTCTCGAAAATTGACCACATAATTGGACACAGAATGAGCCTCAATAGATATAAGAAGATTGAAATACTCCCATGCATCCTCTCAGATCACCATGGTCTACGGCTGATCTTTAACAACAACAAAGACAACAAAAAGCCCACATACACATGGAAACTAAACAACCCTCTGTTAAAGGATAGCAGGGTCAAAGAAGAAATAAAGAAATTAAGGATTTTCTAGAATTCAATGAAAACGAAAACATACCCAAACCTATGGGATGCAATGAAAGCAGTACTAATAGGAAAACTCATAGCCCTAAATAGAGGCCTAATATCCAAGGTACACAAAGAACTCAAAAAGCTAGACACCAGAGAATCAAATAACCCTATTAAAAATGGGGTATAGAGCTAAGCAAAACGTTCTCAGTTGAGGAACATCGAATGCCTGAGTAACATCTGAGGAAGTGCTGGACATCCTTAGCCATCACGGAAATGCAAATCAAAACAACCCTGAGATTCCACCTCACACCATTCAGATTGGCCAAGATCCAAAACTCAGATGACAACAGATGCTGGCGAGGCTGCGGAGAAAGAGGAACACTTCTCCACTGTTGGTGGGGTTGCAAGCTAATACAACCACTTTGGAAATCTGTCTGGCGATACCTCAGAAAATTGGATATAGTACTACCTGTAGACCCAGCTATTCCACTTCTGGGCATATACCCCAGAGACACTTTAATACACAACAAAGATATATGCACCACAATGTTCATAGCAGCTCTATTTATAATAGCCAGAAGCTGGAAGGAACCCAGATGTCCTTCAGAAGATGAATGGATACAAAAATTGTGGTACATATACACAATGGAATACTACTCAGCCACCAGAAACAATGACTTAACCAAATTTAAGGTTTGCACTCCCCCAGAAACAACTCACAGACTGTATGAAGTCCAAGAAATAAAGAAAACAAAAAAATATATACATATATTTACAAACAAGAAGACTTTGACTATTTCCATGTTGCGTTTTGTTTTGCATGTACTTTACGCTTATTGTAACTATTAGGTTTTCAATGTATACTGTCAAGCCCTTGAAAAAAATCAAGTACTGACTAAAAAAATATATTCATATGGTTTTATGTAAAAATTATTTTAATGTCTGAAAAAGCAATACTGACAAAAATGTATATTTTTAAGCCAAAAATGTTTAAAATCTGTACATTTATCTTTGTTTTGTAAAATAAAGTCGTTTAAAAAAAATTGCAAAAAAAAAAAAAAAAAAAAAAAAAAGCGCAGGTTTTTGGTAACAGTCTCCTGTTACGCAAAATGATTTCCTACCTTTCTCACAAACCAGAGCTTGTGCCTTACAATAAAAGAGTCTGGTAGTCACCTTGAAAAAAAAATGTATTCTATAATTTTATGCAAAAATGCTTAAAATCTGTACATTTATCTTTGTTTTGTAAAATAAAGTTGTTAAAAAAAGAAGAAGAAGAAGAAGAAGAAGAAGAAGGAAGGCCAGAATGTGGATGCCTCAGTCCTTAGAAGGGAGAACAAAACACTCACAGGAGGAAATACAGGGACAAATTGAGAAGCAGTAATTGAAGTAAAGATTATTCAGAGACTACCTCACCTGGAGATCCATCCCATATGCAGCCAGTAAACCCATGTACTATTGTTGATGCCTGGATGCCTCCTCCTTAATTATTAATTTGATTTTATTATATCCATTTTCCTCAAGTAAAACCAAAGAAATATATAATGCAAACTCTTGTACCTGACACTTATGCCAGGCTGCCATTTAACTTTCCCAAGAACTTTATTGTGTTATTTTTTTGTCTTTAAAAAAATTTTTAAAGCTAGATTTTCTTTTCCTTTACAGTCACAGATCACACATTTAAACACTTTTCAGCATCCTTGTAATTAAAATACTGGTGTTATTTGAATTACACCAGTTAAAATATTGAAAGTTAGAGAGAGATCATTAACCAAGAATGATTTTTAAGAGCACATGAAGTGGGTTAGTTGTTTAACTACTCTGTACACAAAGCCAGGCATTGTCTTTGAGAAAGGAGATGTCCCAGACTGTGCTATCTGGTGAATGTCAGGCCAGTATGGCCTATAAAAGGACAATTTGATGGTTAGTGTTAATTGGTTACTCCACAGAATCTAGAATCACTTTGGGGGCTGGCTGGTCTCTGTACACACCTGTGAGGAATTATCTATTTTAAGTGCAACTCCTGCAGATATTTTTTAGAGATATCGTCTAGACTCTACATAAATAACTGGAGGCAACCTAGCAAAGCTGAAAGAGAGAGAAGTGGCCCTCGTTGAGAAGAGCACAGCATTTGTGTATCCAGTACCAAGTAATATTCCTGAGACATATGTACAAGTAACTTTGTATATGCTCAACAGCTTATAATTGCTAATATTTTAAATATCCAAATATGCACAGTAATGTAATAACAGCAGATCTTAAACGGCCATGAATTTGAAGAAAAGCAGAGAAGGGTATATGTGAGAGTTTGGAGGGATGTAATATTGGATCATAATTTTAAACGGAGACCTGCAATTTATTCCCCATTTCCAGGAATCTTGTCCATATCATTAACTAAGATCAAATAATTATCATGAGGTATGAATATTTAAGCCAAGGCTGGACGACAACCTGAATGACTGACCTTTCTAACAAAGAAACTTTCATTACAGGTTTTTGTGGTTCTTGATTCTTAGTATCTTTCCTTATTTCACTAGTCAGATGTAGCAATTCATGAAGGTTTGCTTTTTTACTTTTTGTAGAACAGTGCTAACAGATTATCTATCATGACTAACACCTTAAGAGGACAGCAAACCTTGAGTCAGAACACACATGCCTAACTGTTGAACTCCAGAACTCATTGGTTGCTTTCTCAATCACAAACACTCTGATCCAGATGTGGCTTTGACAGAAGTAAGCTGCAGGCATGAGACATAACCTAGAAGGTATATCCTCTGGAGCCAAACATGGCCTAAAGGGCAGGACAAGCTGAGAGCTCAGTTAGAGATCAATGACATTTTTTGACCAAGCTCTGCCTACAATGCTACTTCTAGTAGCTAGCCAAACAATATATAAAGAGCAAATAGAAAAATAAAAATTGTTCATTCTTGAATTGTCTCTATCTATCATTTTCTTTCTTTTCACATCCTATGATGACCACAACTGCAATGGCCACAGTATCTAACAATGTACTAATTTCTATGTTTGGTTTTACTTAACAACTGTACATTAATTTAGTGCTATCATTTTTCAAACATAAGAAATTCACTCTCAATGCCATTTCGTCCTTATCATTGGGATGCCCTTATTCTAAAGGGGTTAGACAACTCAATGGAAACGTTTTACAACAGTAAAATCTCAAAGTGACATGGGGCCAGCGCACAGTGAAAGCTCAACCAACCTGGTAGTCAGAAACAACTCCCTATAGTAAGCAACTAGGTGTCCGGACCCCATCACCTCATTCATGTGCTGTCCCAAAACATGCAAACAATAAATCAATCAATAATGGAGCCTTAGAAAGTTACAATATTCAGTAGGCAATAGAAATAGTTTAATCAATAAGCTGTATTTATTTACATTTTAAAAACAAGAACTAAAGCCAGCAAATACCAGTGACACTAAACTCATTTCCTTAGTGAGGGTTTTAGTTGGAGCCAGAAAGTGTAGGACTTACCAAGCATCTTCAAGGTCCTTGTCTCAATCTACAATACTACACACAAAAACTACAGTTCATATTTTGAAATAAATGATGTATCTAAGCAAAAACATTCCTGTAGTAATTGCTATGTAAGCAGGCATTCTCTCAGTATGGTCTGATACTGGCAAACTTTTATCTTAAAATGTCTCTAATAGTTAGATGCATTAGAGTCTAATTTATCTTTCCCTTGTGGATACAGAAGGATAAACTTGATATTTAGTGTGAATGTTAAACACTTTTCTTTATGTAGATATCATCAACTAAACCAAGTTTTAATACTCTTTTTTAACAAGTGACAGATTCAGAAATGTATGGATTAAAATATAAACATTTGTTAATAAACAGAATTATTATAGCATTTTAGAATTTTTCAATCTTTTTATATACTATGGTTCTAATAAAACTGCAACCCAAAGACAGCCTATTTTTCTACTTACCTTTATATGCTACAAATTTGAGAAACTGAAATATTTGTAAGCAATGACTATTAGAATAAAGCACAAACATAATTTGAATCATGAAAAAAGCAAAATTATGTTTAAGGGTGAAGAATTGCACCCACCCTGAAGTGACTCAGAATCCATCTCACTCAGGACATTTGTACTGTTGACATTTTTGAAAGCACTACTTAATGTGTACCCTCGTCCATATCTCAAAAATCAATCAATCAATCAATCAATCAATAAGCTTGGGACAACTCAATTTTTTTTTCTGTTAAATTAAAAAAGCTAAAGAAAATAAACAAAAAAGATATACATGTGTCTTCATGGGTCAAGAAAGGAAGCTCTCCAAAGACTAGCTCATCCTGATAGGAAATATCATTAGGTCTTTGAAAACGTTGCTTGTGGGGCTTATGAGATGACTCAGTGAGCAAGGAAACTGACTACCAGGACTGAAAGCCTTCTCAGATCATACATGGCGAAAGGACAGATGCGACTTCTGCAAGGTGTCTTCTGATTGTACTTGAGTGAACACATACACACAGCACAAACATACGCACATATACCCGTATACATACATAACTACTAAATATACACACATATACCAAAATAATAACAAAAATTAAAACTAAACCACATATCAGTAATTATATATCAAAATAAAAGCACCAAGTATCACTACACTAAAGAGAAATTATCCTTGAAATAAAAGACAGAGTAGCAAAATTTATTAAATTACTATTCAGAAAATCAAATGCCATTTGGATACAGTTCTCCCTTGATGAATATTTTCACACTTGTTTTCATATCTATGAGTTTACTACTTCTGTAAATGAATGTGCTTGTTCACAGTCACTGTGGTTTTGCAGCATATGATCATGATCATTATATTTATATGTATATGATATTTATCATTATATATATGCTCATATTACATATATATAGTATACATATATAATCTGAATGTGATTTTCAGTTGTATATATACTCATATAAATCTACATATATATCTTTCTATTTTGTAAGAAATATATATATATATATATATATATATATATATATATATATATGTATGTATATATGTCATGTTTGTCTCTCTCTACGGACTTGTAGAAATAATGATTACTGGAGTTAGCGGAACATTTTCTTCAGCAGTAATGGTCACATATTTCTGTAACTAACTATTGGGCCATTCACAGAGAAGTAGGATATAAAAGTAGAAAGGGTTATATTTGGGAGGGAGTCAAGAGTGGAAAATGGGACATTAAAATGTAAAATAAAAAAAAACTATTCTGGTCAAAAATACATACATGAATATTATTTGTTTATTCATTTGCTTTTTTTTTTTCAAACAGAGTTTTTTCTACACAGCGCTGGCTGTAGTGGAACTGGTTACATAGACCAGATTGGCCTGGAACTCACAGAAATGCACCTTCCTTTGCCTCCTGAGTTCAAAGTGTAAAAGCAGTACATTGCTCTACTCTGCTAACTTGTTACTTTCTGAAAGAAGCAAATAATCACTTTACAGATTATTCATATGTCTATTTCCAAGTAACTGAAGTAATTGAAGTATTTAGTGAGCTGCATGCCTGTGTGTGTACACGCACACATTAAAAACAGTACCTTTTATTATTATTCTAACTCATTTCTTTAGAAACCTGTTCTTATTTCTCTAGTATATGACTGTGTAGTTAGTCAAAATTGTACCATTTTTTTTACCAGCTAAAGAAACTATTTGATTTTCATCAAGAAATTTAAAAGAGGTGCTCATATGAAATTTAAGTACTCATGGATTTTGCTGAGTTTTACAGCATCTGTAATAATATATGAGGAGACTTGGTTATCAGAAACACTTTTCCTGGCTTTGCTTTTGTTTCTTCTTTTAGTCTGTGTAGACTAAAGAGACCAGGCTTGGAGTTGCTAGTTGTGAAGATGCATTGTTTGCATTATAAGCTAAGAGTCAGTTGCTGAGTGTTACAGCTTTCATTGAAAAATTGTGAGCATAATACATACAGTAACCATTCCCTAGGATCAGGCGAGTAGCAAATTACATTTCTTGTCTATAAAACTGCTGCTGAGCACAGTACTCCGTATGGGAACAGAGCAGACCTCGCTATATACATGAGTGATGAGCGGTACTGTGGGGACTCCTTCTAAAACACACATGTAATTATGTTGTGAACTGCTCGAAATGACTGTTTCCTGCTCCAGGATAAAGCATCACATCCTATTCCAGCCTGCAGGCCGGCCTACAGACCTGCACAGCCCACATGCCACCTCTGCAGTACTGCCCCCACTCTCCTCCACGGTCCTTTCACCTGTGGGCCTTGCCCACCTCCTTATCTTTCACACAACTTCCTGCTCCTCAGAGTCATCCAAATACTTCTGCTCTTTATGAGTTACCATTGTGTTGTTTGCTTTCAATACATTTTGTCTTCTCCCATCATATAACTAGCACATATTTTCAAGGCTCAAATGTATTGCTACATAATTTCTGTATTTTCTTCCCCAAAACTTATGTCCTTGAGAGAAGAAAAGAGAGACTGGAGAACAGATGTGCATGAAACCAACTACACATTATTAAATACCATTCACCAACATGAACTGCAAAATATCTTCACAGAGTCTAGAATTCAATGGACCTGCTTTTAACTGAATGTCAGCCAGGGTACAAATAGGAGATCTATATTCCGCTAAATAACAGAAGCTTTAAAAGGCATCTAAACATTTGTCAACTTTATAAAACTTTGATGACAGCTTTTCTGGTCCTGTTTAAAATACTTAATTCTTTCTTGACTGTGACACTCGCCTTTTAGTGTTAAAAACAGAATGAAAAAAACTATGCTTATAAAGAAAAATATAAAAAAAGAATCTATGCATAAAAAGAAAACTTTTACAGTCAGAGCTGTTGCTACAACCAGATAAAGAGTTCACATGAAGCACAGTCATTTTTCAACAGTCTGTCTGGCCCATAGCTAATCTAATGACTCGTTTTTAAATAACTATAGCTGAGTAATGCTTTCACGTATAGAATTTTAGATCAATTATGATGAGTTGATTTTCAAAACTGTTGTATCAATTTTAAATAAACTGAGTTGTTTATAATATATATCAATAAATCATATATATGAATACATTACATTCCCATCATTTACATACATATTGATTATAATATATTAATCATCCATTATCTATGCATCTATATCAGTTATCATTATGGTATGTATTAGTATTATTGTATAAGCTACCAATCACATATATGTTTGTGTTTTTGTCTATTACCTATTAATCTCTGTCCATAATGTCATCTCTATGCATTTATTATCTAATGACCCATCATTTCCCTATCTTCTAAGACAAATAATTAGGTCTTATTATGGAATTTTCAAACAAGATTTATTTAAGAAGTTTTTGCTTCCTATTATTTATGTCATTTCATCTTATCCCATCCCAGACAACCTTCTTTCTTTTCATGGTGCATATAACCCTTTGCACTTCACATCCACGTTTCAAGCATCTCTTATTCTCTTCCTATGGTCATTTATACTTTCATAGTCATTTACATGATCATAACTTCATATGTACACATAATAAAAGTTAGAATCTACATTCTAGAGAGAACATGTAGTTTTTGTCTTCTCACATCAAGGGTGGAAAAAAGAAAAAAAAGTGCAGTGGCTAATAATGTCATCAAACAACAAATATCCAGTTAGTTTATTGGCTGTCACAGCAATAAAAGAAAGATTTTGTCTTGAAGGTTTCCCTTAGGAATGAAGCATGCAAAATGTCTAAGAGAAAAGTAATGCATTTTCTTGCTTCTAAATCTTTAGAGGAAAGAAGAGATGAAACGCTTTCCAAATCTGGCTCTGTATAATGATGTCTATGAAGACATAATAAGTGCTTAACCAAGGATAAGCTCATTTCAAACAAGAGAGGAATAAAATATTATAAAACGTGTAAATTGCTAGGAAGTTTATGTCAGAAATGTCCGTGGTGGTGTGGAAGATCTTTAGTGAGTGACATTGTGTGTTTTAAGACCATGCCCTTATCTCAGAAGTCCTCCAGGTCCATGAACTTTCAGATGTGCTGAGGAAGCAGGCAGTTCGTCCACAAATGGAGTCTCTCACAGTGTGCTCACTAGTTCACCTGGTTTTTCCAGATGGGCTCTTTCTGCTTTGAAAGTAGTTTGAATCAGCATTTCCCAGTTATTCTGTTAGCAGACTCCAAATATTATAAATACATTTGAAGTTCAGGTCTATCAGTTTTAAATTTGTCAAAGGATTATCTGACTTGGACATTTCTCCAAAATGACAAATGAAAATGCTTGGTGAGCTTCAGTGTTTCTCCAAGATTAGGGAAGAGATCTCTAACTTATGAATGCAGATTTTTATTGATCCCTACACTAAGTCAGAAACTGTATGAAGTGTGTTTGTATTAGTTAACAACATGTTTAGTAACACCCTTTGATTTGGAAGTTTTTATTATGGTGGGAAATACAAAACCTAAGAGAAAAAGAAATAATCCTTAAAGAAGTGACAAGTTCAAGTAGTTATTATGTTGATGTTCTAGTAGAAAGTAAGTAGAACTGAGGTTTAGGGCAGATGCTAGGTAGCATTTCTGAACTAGTCACACTTACTCTGAATTGTGAAGGTTTATAAAAAGCTCTCTAAACAAAAAACTGGATATGGGTTCCAGAAAATAAGCTAAGTAGAAAGACCACAGAAAACAGAAGAGTAGTTCAGTGAGCTGAAGAAAAAAAAAGCCATGGAAAAGCTACAAGTGGTCTTTGAGTTGTACATTCAGATGGAAGCTCTTGGTTCTGGCATATAAAGTAGATGGGGAGGGTTGGGAGAGATTTATTCCACAGGTAAAGCAGAAAGATCTGAATGTTAATCACTAGCAGATTCATATCTGTTATCAAAGTATGTACATGTGGAATGGGAGCAGACATAAGAGATTCCCCAAATATTGGCAAATTCAATAGTCTGAGAGACATTTTTGTAAACAGCAAAGATCTTGCCAATGTAAAGACCCATACCTAAGGTAATTCTCTGATTTCTACATATGCTCGGAAGATACAGCATACAAATATACATGTATTAGCTCACATAGACACAAACACACACACACCCACACACACACACACACACACAGAGAGAGAGAGAGAGAGAGAGAGAGAGAGAGAGAGAGAGAGAGAGAGAGACCTAAATATTGTAGATGAATGCAATAGTGTAGAAATCAGTGCTTAGTGATAATGGCAGTAATGGTAATAGAATATCACTGACTTCAGCATGGTTGATGGCATGAAGAAGGTGAATTATTTTTGATATACTTTGAGTGTAAAAGAAAAGAATTTGGTCAGATGGCAAACAAGAGTCATAAAAGGAAGATGAAATCAAGGAAGAGTTAAGACATGGAACACACTATATGGTAAACATGTCCAATGCAGCCATATGGCTACTCACACCTGTTGGAAAAGGTAACTAACTGAGTGACAAGGACACACAGAGGAGTTTCATAAGAGACAGAGCATAGTGAATCCAGGTTCTCTTTGCTTAAGAAACTACATGGATTCTGCACTGGTGACACAGTTTGAAGCTTTTAACCTAAAAAAATAGCTTATCCATGTAACAATACTGGAATACAGTGATTTTTAACATTAACAATGAAACAGATCTCAGGTCAGATAGGTATCTTAGAAATATTAAGTTTAAAAGAAAGAATATCCTAGAAAACAGAGAATACGTTTTGTGGTTTTAAGAAAAGGAATGCTTCTTAGAATCCTAACACAAATCCCAGAAGTCAAATAGCAAATGACTCACATATTTGAGAAATACAAACTTTGAATGTTTATATGAAGAAACACCTTTGTCAGGAGGCTAAGGCTGAATGAAATCGGAATGTCTGATATGTGACATAACTTCCTGTCATTACTAGAATGTAAAAACATTTTTCTAAAGAAAAAAATCATGGACTATCAGAAGAAAAGACCAGGCAGTTCACACAGAAAAAAAGAGGTAAACAAAGCTTTTAATCATGGGCAATTTTCCTTCTCACTATTTAAAAAATATGCAAATTAAAGTAGCAATTGGATGTCATTTTCACCTCTCAGGATAAGTGAATATTTGAGAGATTAATAATGAGCCATGTGAGCAAGTCAGGGAAAACAACTCTTCTCAAATACCAGAGGTTCCAAATTTATACAGCAATTGTTAAAGGAGAAAATCTGACCATATCAATTAAGAGTGCAGAACCACATCATTTCACATAATGATTTCACTGCCAGGAGTTGTTGCTATGCTGTAGGAGTATTCACGCTGGTTAACAGTCACAATGCTGACAGTGATATCAAAATGTGGCAAGAGCCTACATGTTGCCCCTGAGGGCCTTATTGTGCTAAGCCTTTAAGATACTGAAACATTTGAAAATTCATAAACTTCTGGGCATATACCCCAAAGAAGCTCCAACCTACAACAGAGACACATGCACCACAATGTTCATAGCAGCCCCGTTTATAATAGCCAGAAGCTGGAAAGAACACAGATGTCCTTCAGTAGGTGAATGAATATAAAAATTGTGGTTCATTTACACAATGGGGTACTACTCAGCTATCAGAAACAATGACTTTATGAAATTCTTAAGAAAATGGATGCATCTAGAGAATATCATCCTGAGTGAGATAACCAAGTCACAAAAGAACAGACATAATATGCAGTCATTGATAATGGGATACTAACCCCACAAAGCTCTGAACACCCCAGACACAACTCACAGACTATATGAAGTTCAAGAAAAAACAAAGGCCAAAAAATAAAAAAGCATTATGTTTAATCTTTACACACCAAGAAAACTTTGACTAATTCCAGGTTACATCTTATTTTACATATACTTTATTCTTATTGTAACTAGTAAGATTTTAATGCACACTATCAAACCTTTAAAAAAATCAAGTACTGACAAAAATGTATTCATACACTTTTATGCAAAAATGCTTAAAATCTGTACATTTATCTTTGGTTTTTTAAATAAAGGTGTTCAATTTATAAAAAAAAGATAATTCATAAACATGTTGGCTTTAAATAAAAAATACAAAAAATGAATGTAACTCAGAGCATGACACATTTAATATCTCCGAGGACAAAGCTGCCTTTTCGAACATGCACCTGTACAATAAGAGTGATCCACAGCTTAGAATATATGTTTTCTACATTTGAGAAACAGCATGTATTAGCAGAAGGAGGTAAACACCTCAAATCCTCTTTCCATATAATTTCTGATATATCATTGAGTGTTTTGTTGAGGATATAGTAGTTTACTCAAGTGACATCACGTGTTGCCACTTGAAAAACTCACCACTTTACACTTAAGTCAATATTCCTTAGCTGTCGCCCTCATTTATTTAGAATTAGGAAACATGTCAACAACAACCATAGAAAAATTGCCTGACAGATAAAGACAGTTTAAAGCAATTTTTTAGAGAAAGTAATCACGGTTCTTCATATTCTTAAATGAAATAATTTGCCTATAGAAGTGCGTAGGTTTACCAATTAACAGAGCATCTGTACCTAAGTGCCGAACAGTTGAGTCATTTGATTATGTTTTCTAAATAGTAGCATTTGTGACAGGAAATTGTGAATATGAAGTAATAGGAGTTTCAATTTTCACCAGTGAGACTTTTAAAGCCTTTGCGTGATATTTTGATTTTCATGGAAGTATCAACCGGTGAGGTAAAATGCAGGGCATTTTGCTGACACAATGGAAAATCATTAAAAATAAATTCTTACTATTTACTTTAAGGTGTAAAATATGTGTAGCCACATAAGCTGTAGGTCACTTTGTTGGTTTGGGATTTAAAAAAAAAAAACAAGAGTAGCTGTCAGGTAGGTAATACAGTGGTTCAGAGAAATGATCTTAAGTTCTAATAGCAACGGTGCTTTGTGGTCTTGGGTATATTTTCTTAAGTGTTTGAATATTCTATTGCTATTAAACAATAAAAAGCTATGGTTACTTTTTATAGTTTTATAAAAATGAAGGCAACACAAAGCTGAAACCCCCTGTAATAGCTCTTTAATATCATGATTATTATCAGCAGGGGCCAAATATGTTTCAGAGAACAGGGAGTGCTCATCACTGAGTCCTGCCAAATATTCAAAGACACTAAGGACCAAGAAACAATTAGATTTAATCCACTGAACGTCACCAGCGACTTTCAAAAACACAGTGTTTCAAAAGTGGTAATTACAAAGAAAATGATAACTTCTTCTAAAAAAAAAAAAAAAAAAAAAAAAAAAAACAGAAAGAACAGATACAAGTTATGCAGTGCTTTCCCATAAGGAGAGCACTTAAAGCCCTTCTGATTTCAGTAGGAGAGTCGGAAAATGAGTCCAAAGGCATCCCCTTCAAAGAAATACAACTATGTTTCCCATTAGGTAAGAAGAGACACAGTTTGCATAGAAAAATTTCAGAGATAAAAATCTAATTTACTCAAGTGAGAAAACTAAAGATGAAGGACATCTTATCTAAGTTGGAGAAGGTTCCTTGATAGCTGTAGTACTAGGACTTTTGTGTGACTGAGATTCATTGAGAGAAGTTGCTCAAACATCGAAGACTATCCCTTTGCAAATGTATATTCACACATGATACACTAACCACACAGTTTTTGAAATTCCTTTCCATCCTTCAACTTAATGTAAAATAATCATCCATAGAAAGTTTCCTCTCTTAGGATGTAATAAGGCTGATAAGTAAAATCTTGGATTTATGAATATAAATTAAACAGCTATCTGTGAGATCATAAAGCATTTCTATGAAGTATCAAAAATGCATAATATATATAACCTTTCTTAAACCGAAATAGAAAATACAAGTACATTGAAATATTAAGATTGACTCTGAAAAAATGTTCATTATAATTGAAAATTTCATTGAATTCTAAAGGCAAGTGAATTTTTCTTCTATTCACCTTACTGCTTTAATTCCTCCTGGGTAGCCATCCCTGTCTTTTGCTAATAGGTGAAGGAGCTGGGTGTTAAGAAATGTACCTTCTTATTTTGCAAATTCAAACTCTGTCCTTCAAAAGCCTGATAATTTCCCCTCCCTACCTCTAATTAAAAGATAAAAATGATCTAAAGCAACTTTCCCAAGAAAGTATATATTGATAGAACATTTGGGTGGTTATTAAAAATAATATTTTTCTTCTTCCAAAGTCCAAATGAACACACTAAAGAGAATAGATAAAATGAACTACAAAGGGTGTTACAGTTTGCCTTACAGTTCATGATTCTACAGCGTTGAGAAAGCTAATCCTCCTTACTTAACATATTCCCACAACTTTTCTTCCAGACTCTCTGACCCATTTTCCTTCAGCTTTCTTTGCTTGGCCATTTTTCTCTCCTCACTTTGTAAGTTTTCAGTCATTCAGGGGTGGGAAGCTCCACCGTGCTTTCTTGCTGTGTTTCCTCCATGGCTCTGGCCTCCACAGACTGTGTCTGCTCTCCACTGGAACTGAGAGGCCTCCACCCTGCATAGTCCTTGAGAGCCTTCATCAGCTCAAAAACAACCAGTACACATAATGCTCACCTTCTTCACCCAGAACCGTGCTGGTGTGTCTACTCTGTTCATTAGTCAGTATCACCAGTAAAACATTCTTCTCCTAACGACATTAGATGTTAGCTAAGAGTCTATTCTTGCCCCACTTTCCTGCCACCCTGTCACACAGACCTCGCCAATCAGTAAAGCCTGACAAACATTCTGTATTAGGAATATATGAGTTCTTCTCTCTCCTGGTGCTTCTACTTTAATCTAAGCATCCGTCACTTTAAATTGCATTACTCTGACATTTAACTAATGGGACTTCCGTTTTTCATTATTTATCCTTCCAAAATGTTTTCTTCTGCCACCCTATACTCTTTGTAAATGCAAATTTGATCATGTCCTTATGAAATTCAAATAATTTATGAGTATTCTTTTCCCTTCCATGGGGGTCTCCTTGAAATAGCTGTAGGTTTTCTGCAAATGCACAGAAATTTGTTTCTTGCCACACCTGTTCCCTTATGCATTTTTTACTCCCCCAGTCCAAACAAGCTCAGAAACACCTGGCTTCCTGTAACTGCTCTCTGTTCTTTCTTCAGATGACTCAGCTAGAGGCTGAAATGAAACCCTGATTAGACAACAACAAGATGTGCCAAGCTTGGTGGACTCACCATTCCTGTGTTCTTCTATGTCATAGCAAGAAGCTTTCCCTTCATGGTGCTTTTTCTTGCTTTGTCATAATTTATACAGGACCTAACCTGCCTCTTTCACCCCAGTATAAGCTCATGAAAGATATCAGCTACTACTAAAATGTTTTGCATTCTGAGGTTTGTGCATAGTATCTTAGGTAGAATTTCTTTTTCTGAATATGTTTAATGAATAAATAGACATATCCATCATTTAATCTCATAAATGAATAAAAGGATTCTTTACCTAATATGATTTTATCTTTGCTCCATCAGTCACTGGGATGTGATTAATGTTGCCCAGAACTGCCTTGCTCTATTGCCTTCAAAATATTGCAGTTAGGGAAAGGATAAATGGAAATTTTCTTCTGTTCAATTTGAGCAATCTCAATACAGATGTTTTGTTTGGCATAACCTTCCTGGTAAGTTTGTTGGAGCGGCACATAGAAGACCTGATTAAAAACACCTAAAATCTCGGACAAGCAAAGAAACTACTTTGAGCCAGATGATATACAGCTAAAGTGTAAGTAAGGCCTGTCTTCTCAGACTGTTTAGTGTAATTGACCTGAAGCAAATTAAATCATATTCTGTGAAAGCAGTCCTAAAACTAGAGCCCGGTCTCAGAACATAAAGTAATACTTCATTTGCAATTTGCCTTTAAAATCCAGAAAGATGATGGAATTCCTTTGTATGCAAAATATGGATAAATCTTAACAGATAGGCAAATGATAAATGGGTGATGGAAAAATGACTTCTCACTGGAAGGAAGTGAACATTCTTTTCCTCTACCTGATATAAACAGAGCTTAGCAAAACACCAATTTGGGGACAAGTAAAAAGTTTTCTACATTTTGTGAAAGTTTCCAAATTTTTCATGTAACCACTCTGAAATATATCAATTCTAAATTTTATAAATTATAAAATTCTGTGTTATTTGCAAAAGATGCAACTGAAGCAATGAGACTCATAATTTTGTCATTAAGCTTAGATATGTCTTAGGGGACATAGAATATCATGAGACTAAACAATAACTTAAAGCAATTTAAGCTTTTTCTATCTATTCAAACGATAAAGCCCAATAAATCACAGCCTGGTAGCACATTTTTCTAAAAGCAAATGCAAGCACACTTACTTATACTGTCTATTTGATATCTCTCTTTTGAAGGATAAACACTATCTTCAGCCTGCTTAGGATTATTATTGTACCCTCATGCAGTCTCTTGTAAGACCTGATATTCCAAAAGTGGAAGAGAAACAACAATATTTGAGCACTGTTGAATTTGACTCCAGATTTGATAGTAGGAGATCCTTAACCTCAACATGCTCTTCCTGATGTTTAAGAGGGAACTCATATGAAGCATATTGTATGTAATCTCATATTCTCTGTAGATTCAAAGAAACCGAACAACTATATTTTATGTACATTTTGACTTTTACCATTGCCCTTGAATATTTAAATTTTGCAAGGAAATTGTACAACAAAAGAAGTTAGATTTACCATTGATAAAAGAATACACATGAGCAGATATTTGTGAGTTCAAGGCCAGCCTGATCTACAGAATGAGTTCCAGGACAGCCAGGACTACCCATAAAAACCCTGTCTTTAAAACAGAAAACAAAACAAAACAAAAAAGGAAAAAAAGAAAGATGTGAATGGTATGAGGTGTGGTGGCATACACCTCTGATATCAGCACCTAGGAGGCCTGAGGCAGTAGGATCATGAATTATTCATTAGCATGTGCGACAAGAATGTTATTGCATCTCAAAACTAAACTATGTTCTTCATGGTTATGACAGTGTAATTTACAATTCTTTAATGTCCCGAACTTCTCTGTCATCATCTGATAAACAATTAAGCAGATGGTCTAAGCAGAGAAATAGAACGAAAGGACAGCATTAGAAACTAGGTAAACAAACATTCC
The DNA here is from genome assembly GCF_963924665.1 of Micromys minutus. Classification (NCBI taxonomy): domain Eukaryota; kingdom Metazoa; phylum Chordata; class Mammalia; order Rodentia; family Muridae; genus Micromys; species Micromys minutus. The sequence goes on from NC_137953.1 coordinate 52,412,922, forward strand.
GGTCAAGTGGTCCTCTCCTAAGATGGTGAAAGGAGAAATCAGTCGAGAACTCTGTCATTCTCTTTGGCGTTTTAGCTACATATCTGGTCTATCATCTGCTTCCCAATGTCCATCTTTACCTTAAAGCCTCATTCTCCACACAGGATATAGGAAGGTGATGTCACATAGCTGATCCATCAAGTGATTGCTGACAGGATGCTGTTCCTATAGGTAACTTAAATTCATATGTAATGTCGCAAATGTTTCTGTATTTTAGAAAGCTTGGTTATAAACAAGTTCAGTTGTTTGTTTACTAGTTTTCGTAAATTTAACAAATCCATTCTCCAGCTAAAGAGTTCTTAAATAGTGAAAATATATCTGCAAAGTTAGTCTGCTGTGAGTTGTATCAAATGTTTTGTAAGAATATTATCAATTTTCTACAGATAGAACAATGTTGATACTTACACAAAATATATTTATTTAAAGATTTGAATTAATAATGAACACAGAGAATATTGATTATATAAGTCTGAGATATTTGTTTTCGTTATTTTGTGTGCTTTCTATGGATGAGAATAATGAAATGATGTATATATCCACTGACACCCAATTTTTGAGGAAAAGTACCACATGTTATACTTTCTTTAATTGAAATGGTTATAATTTTATCATCTATACTTCTAATTTCCTTTATAATACCCAGTGAAATTTTACTTTCTATCACTACGAATACTTAAGAACAAAAAGCACTAACTTAATTTAAATACTGCTGAAGATAAAATATAACTAACAATAAAATTACTGCTTCCTCCAGCAATATGGTATTTAGACCCCCAAAATTGCTCTGTTTGAATTAATCATGTCCAGTTTTATAAGCTGGGGAATTCTATATATTTAGTAGTTTGGTGCTTTTTAGAAGACTAACTTAGTTTTGGTCCTGATAACCAGCATTAGATTATATCTTTTTAACAGGTAACCAACACATCTTATTCTTAAATCTGTTTTTGGTGTGAGCATAGCTTTCATAAAAGAAATGTATCTTTGTACATTTGTACTTTGACTAATATTTCTTAGTCATACAGAGAAGACTTATGCTGGTAAAGATTCAGTATGACAACACTACAATTAAAATATTAGAGTGTAACAAATATTGTTTATATTCATTCTAAAATTACATGTTGGAAAATCAGTCTCTGCCATTACAAAGAAAAAAAACCCTGCATGTTAGATTTCCAGATTACTCAACTTCAAGGTCTATTTTGACCCTTTTGTACTAAAACCCATAGAGTTTGAGAAACTAGGTTGACCTATAGGTGTTCCTTAGGTTTACCTGTAATTAAGTGGGATATGTGCATGAGCTTTGTGTCACTCTATATTCAACAAGCACCGAGCACCTGATTCACACTCTCCACCGCCTGCACCCAAATGAAGCTTGGATTTACATAAAGGGCATTTGGTATAGTAATTTATCAAGAATAAATATTTCTTTTTTTTCTAGAAAACATTTTTGCGTATTTAAAATTTGTTTTTAAACATATTTCTATACGTCTACACAGAACTAATTGTATATGAATGTGAAAAACATTGAATTGCCAACACTGTGAAACTTGAACATATCTAAAGTTACTTTAGTTCCCTCAGTGTTTGCATGTAGGAAGAATATCCTCTGTATCTCATACGTTTCAAGTTCTATTAAAATGCAACCAGCTGCCACGCTCTCAATTTACCTTTGCTTTGCCACTACCTCTTCATTTCATGCATATTTTGTTACATAACTAAAATATTTCTAGTTAAAAGTGGTAGTAAATGAGGTTAACTAATGGTCTGGTAGCAAAAGATTCAGTGCTTTAGAGTTTTAACAGCTTGAATGTCATTGTGCAATCATTTTGGCTGTTGAGATGTTAATTTGTGAAAACAAATCACAGTGTTCTACAACATTTAGAAAACTTACTCGAAATTAAATGATATCTTTCAAATGTAATTTTCAGTGGATTATCTGTCCTCAAATATATTTGGACTATCAATTAGTTTCCATGCTGGTAACATTTGACAAAATCTTAAGAGAGTCATGAAATTAATAGAAAATAAGAATGAATGAATAATAAATAATAATAAATAAATGACAATCACTTCTTAAAGAGAATGTTTCAAGTTGAATTGTGTAAAATGTTGATACCTCATTTAATACTTGGCATATGCTGAAAATAAGTCATAAAATGTATAGATAACTATCCACAAACCTAGCTATAATTCCCATGTATTTTGGCTTAAAATAAACCCCCTTTGCTTTACCATCAGTTTTATCACCAAGTAAAACAAACAAGCATCTGTCACCAAGTAGTGAGTATAGGAGTATTGACAAAACTTGACAAAAACAGACAAGCAAACAAACAACCTAACTGGAACATTTTTTAAACTGCCAAAAGCTTCAACACCTGCAGGAAATTGAGTTCTAAAATGTAGGAGTAAATAAATCTCCAAAAGAAATAGCCATCCTGTTATCTGGTAGATGAATTAATGACAAAGAAATATGAATGAAAATACTGTTCATAAAATGGATAACTTCCTTTGCTTAAACCTAGTTTCTGTTACACTTCTGTGTTCAGTTTATTTTCTTGTCCTAACAATTTTTAATTAAGAGACTTTCAAATTTGGTGCAGTAGAAACAAAGCACATACCGTTTTATGCAGGAACCAACTCTACATATCTCAGATAATGCCAAAGCATTGTAATGCAGAAGTCGTTATGCACAGAAAACCAAAAAGCATCTGAAACATGTCCACACTTAAAGAACCCAAAGCAAGCGCAATGCCATAGATGGATTACATCTCAGTGTTTTACATTAATGCAATTAGTTAGCCTTTTCCCCCACAACAAGTCCATAAAATCCTAATGGGGGCCATCGATACAACCGTTCCCAGTAGCATCCTGTGGGGTCACCCATTTGGCTTCATTATGTTGGAGATTCATCTGGATTGGTTTTAGAATCCAGGTAGCTCCGAGACAATAATGGTGGGTAATGGGGTAGGTTCCATGCAGTTCCATGAATAGACATCCATGAAGATAGCAAGAGACATGTACAACCTCAAACATAAGGGCAGAAAAGCCTCCAATGACATCACTGGATCTAATGTAGTATCTACTGGCTGACTTAAATGTATTTCCCACATCACCACTCTCTGGCATCGTCACCATGCTTTTTACTACTGGGAAGAGCATGTTTCATATTTAAAAGGAAGACAGTTACTTACTTCAGTGAGAAATCAAGAAGTAGAAGGCAAAAGAATGGAATAAAACACTAAACCGAGTACAGTTTTTACTAGCATTCAGAAGACAGGAACTACATGTAATAGAAGAATTCAGCTTATGTGACCAAGGCAGGAAGATTAAAAGGCAGGAAAGGTCAAAAGAGAGAGAGAGAGAGAGAGAGAGAGAGAGAGAGAGAGAGAGAGAGAGAGAGAGAGAGAGAGAGAGAGAAAGGGAGGGAGGGAGGAAAGGAGGAAGAGAAAGAAGCAAAGGAAGGAGACTAAACCTTTTTAACTATGATTTTTTTTTTCTAACATCATGGTTGGAATCTGAATTTTTCTTCTAGAAAATTCTTAACAAAGAAAGAATTCCCACTAGCTCATTTCAGTTCGCTTCCAATTTAGCTGTAATTTGTATTTCACTTACAGGCGTTTGTCACAGCAAAACTGTTGGCAGTCTCAATGTTGTCCACATGAGGTACCAAATTGAAGGGAGCTTCAGATGCATTGGGGCTGGTATTATGAAGAAAGATTGCCAGTCGAAAAGCAGTGTATTCCTGGTCTGTGTTTCGGATGAAGAGACCACCTATGAAAGACAGCAGAAAACACTCATTCAGTGATTCCGGTTTTAAATGTCACACCTAGCCCCATGACTGTCAAACATATCTCCGCCGGCAAACACACATAATTAAAGAGCTCTTTTTCAATATCTTAGGGGTTGCCTTTTGTCCCTGCAGTGCATGCTTCACGTTTTAGTCTTCAGGGCATTTCGGCTTTTTCATGTTTCAGTCTGTCATGATCACAATGACCTCTGAGACCATTTAGCGTGCTTTGCTTTCTTTCCCTTGCGCTCTTTAGGATTCTCCCATCACATCTTTGTATCAGGACATCTCTTCCAGCGGGGAGTATGCAGGTGAATAGACAGAGATTTCCATCAAAATACAGGACCAGAGCAAAGGAGTGTGAAGGCACAGGAGAGAGCAGGTTGAGAAGGGGGAGAACTTAGTTTGGCCCCCGAATTTGTGTAACTGGCGCAATTCGGTTTTGTGCACAGCACACACACACACACACACACACACACACACACACACACACACACATACACACACACAAATGATGCAGTGTTTTAGGTTGGGCTGGGCTGGAAGAAATTTAATAGCCGAGTCCCATCAACAGACCGGAGAGGAGAAAGGCAAGCACAGGGAGGAAGGGAGGGTCGCGAGAAACGGGGTTGGGGGCAGGAAAGAGCAGAAGCTTAAGTTAAAGGCAAAATAAAACCAGCAAAGGTTGCTCGAAAAGGCTCTAACTTTTTAATCTGCCAAGTGGCAAGGCAAGAAGGCAAGAGGTAAGGGCAGAAAACGCCTTTCTCCCCAGTCTCCTGCTGTAACGGGGAATTCTGCAGCTTACATTATAGCCAAACGTGGGTTTAAAAAAAAAGAAGACAGAAAAAAACACGAAAACCGAAAAACAAAATAAAACTCGATATTTCCTCTTGCTCTTCCAAAACGTGTTTAAAAGAAATGTACTATAATATACAAAGTCCATTTATTTATTTATTTATGCATTGATTGATTGATTGATTGATTTCTCTTTTCCTCAACTTCTTTCATTCCTACTTTAACCTACTGTAGAGCAAGAAGGAACTTGAGTCAGGGTTGGGTGTGCTACCTGGTGTCTATCTGAACTTGCACCAAGGTCTGTTGGTAAATGGAAGGCACCTCTGTAGGATTGCTTATCTGCAACTCATTTATCTCACTTTAGCCACATGCACCTCTTCCCCAGCCCCAGACTTCTTACCTATTTGAACGCTGCTCGGAAAGGCTCCCATGGCGAGTCCCCAAAATCCAGAAAACAACAAGACAATCTGCCTGCAAATAATCCTCATCTTCTTTGCTCCTCTCCCTGGCGCGCGCTCTCCTCTCTTTCTCTCACACTCTTGCTAAAGGCTTTTCAAAGAGGCATTGAAGACGATGGCGCTAAAATTCAAAGAAAGAGAGGGAGGGAGGAAGGGAGGGAGGAAAGGAGGGAGGGAGGGAGAGAGGGAGAGAGAGATTGAGAGAGAGAGAGAGAGAGAGAGAGAGAGAGAGAGAGAGTGAGAGAGAGAGAGAGAGAGATGGAGAGATGGAGGGAGGGAGGGGGAGAGGAGGGGAGAGAAATAGGAAGCAAAAAAAAAAAAAAAAGAAAAAAGAAAAAAGAAAAGGGGAAGAAGGAAAAGAAAAAGAGAGAGAGAAAGGTTTGGATGCTTTGAGGTTATGACAGCTTCCCCTCAACAATCCATTGGCAGCTGCCAGATGTTTCCCGCAGTCTCCATAGCCTGAGGGAGGTTTTCTGTCCTGCTGATAATGTACATGCAAAAGATGGTGGTGGCGGGTCTAGCTGCTGCTCAGCTCACAGGGATGAGACATGCGCTCTGTCTGTGGCTCACTTGCGCTCCCCTGCTCACATCCACACCGACGCGGGCACCACATGCGCTCCGCAGCTCGCGGCTGACCCCCACCCATACTACAGCTTCACTGAGTGCCTCCCCTGCCTCAGTACAGGAGTGCGCACTCCCACCACGGGCCCCTCACCCCTTGCACCTTGCTTCTCATCCCCACCCTCCTTTCCCCCCCTCTGGTACTCACCAGATCGCCCAGATCTTCTGGGAGGCTCTGAAGCGGGTCTGCAGATTGAGGTTTTTGAGTACACTCTCCCTGATCCCCCTTCCTCCTGTCTTCTCGGGTTTGCCGAAGGACCGGCTCTGGAAGTGGGCGCCCCTCTCCAGAACCACTCTTTTTCTTTTTATGCCCTCCAAACTGCCTTTGGCTTCTTGGTTGCGCTTGGCAGGAAACTAGCCCGGGGGGCCGGGTATGCCAGCCCGGATCCCGGGCTGGGGGGTTGGAGAGGAAGTTAGCACCTCCCCATGGTCTCAGTCCCCTGCCGCATCCTTGCAGGCTCTCGGGAGGACAGGCTGCCTCCCATCTCCCAGCCCTTTCCTCTCAGCCTAGCCCAGCCTAGCCCGCTTCTGCCATTGGGTTGCGCGCCCTCGAGCGCGCGAGCACGCGCAAGGGGGGGGGGGGCTCTATTCGTCGCTGCAGCTACAGCTGCAGCAAAGATTTCTCACCAACAAACAGCCTGGGAATCTGCAAAGCCCTTGATGGGAAAGGATGCGGTAAAGGTGATCAGAGGAGAAGAGCGAATAGGGGAACAAGGCAACAAGACAGCCCCTGGGTGATGGGGGTCCAGGAGGGAATTCAGAGAAGTTTACACATGGTAGAAAAGGGAGGTGTGTGTTAGGGGGTGGGCAAGGGAAAGAGGGGGAGGGGCCGGGAGGGGGGGAGGGGAGAAAGAGAAGTTAGCAAGAAACAGGATGACAGAGATGAAAATTCAGAGACCTCTAATCCGTTCTTTAAAAGGCACTAAGCAAAATCAGAAAGTAACATTGAGAAGCTTAAATTAAGAAAAGCCCTTAAAGGCTGCAATTCATTTCTGTTCAGTGATTCACCCAAAGGGATGCTTTCCTGCAGTGTGTATGTTGTAGTGAGTGTATTGTGTGTGTGTGTGTGTGTGTTGTGTTGTGTATGTATTCTCCATACACATCTCCTTTGCGTGGGGGGTTAGAAAGCTCACTCTACTGGCAGTCACCTCCAAGAAAGCATGCCTTTTGCAATGATGTCACCAAGTTAGTTTGAGTGTGTACAAGAAAGTGAAAAGTAGGTGATTGCCGTACCTGTAGGTAACATGGAAGACAGCTGTCTAATGTGCTGTATATGTTTTCATACCTCCCAACTCAAAATATGTCCTAAGGAGAAATAACTGTAACCTGTCTTCAGTGATACCTTTAAAGGTGGGGGAGGGCATGAAACCTCAACCCTACTCAAAAACTATAGACAACTGAGAAGTGAGAGTTGGAGAGACTGGCTTCCCACGGAATCACATTGATCAATTGCCCTCTGGCAAACAGTTAGCTCTGAAAATATACATACAAGTAGTATTGCATGGACTGAGCAGGTTTAATTTTTTATTAGTCTATGTATGTGCAATTTAAATATTATTCCCTTTTCCAGTTCACCCCTCTCCCATCCCCCCTTTCCCCTGCTTCTATGCGGATGCTCTCCCTCTCACCCACCCACTTCTACCTCTACATATGACATTCCCCAACACTGAGGAATCAAGCCTTCACAGGACCAAGGGCTTCTCCTCCTGTTGATGCCAGACAGTGCCATCCTCTCCTACATATGCCATCAATCACCCATGTGTACTCTTTGGTTGGTAGCTTAGTCCCTGGAAACTCGGGGGGGGGGGGGTGGTTCTGGTTGGTTGATATTGTTGTTCTTCCTGAGGTTGCAAACCCTTTCAGCTCCTTCAGTCCTTTTTCTAACTCCTCCATTGGGGTCCCTGTGCTCAGTTCAAATGTTAGCAGCAAGCATCCTCAACTGTATCAGTGTGGCTCTGGCAGATCCTCTCATGAGACATCAATATCAGGCTCCTGTCAGCAAGCACTTCTTGGCATCAGCAATAGTGACTGGGTTTGGTGGCTGCATATGGGATGGATCCCCAGGTGAGGCGGTCTCTGGATGGCCTTTTCCTCAGTCCTTGCTCCACTCTGTCTCTGTACTTCCTCTCATGGGTATTTTATTGCCCCTTCTAAGAAAGTCTGAAGCGTCCACATTTTGGTCTTTCTTCTTCTTGAGCTTCATGTGGTCTGGGAATTATATCTTGGGTGTTCCAAGCTTTATATTTAGAACATATATGTTATATATATCATCACAGGAACCCATGTACATATGTGCATGTGATAACAATTAGTGAAAAGAGGCCATAGATTTAAAGACAAGTAGGAAAGGGGCTTAGGTAAGAGAGTTTGAAGGGAGGAAATGGAAGGGAGAAGTGTAGTAATTCTATGACAATCTAAAAAAAGAAGTTAGAAAGGTGAAATTGCACCTCTCATCATATTTTTCAAAGAATAAAGAAAGTGCTCCTGTGTGTCTGATACAATGTGTAAAAGGGAACCTTATGGCTTATTTAAAATTGGAGTAGGAGCACTACTTGGTAAAAATTTTCTTGAAATATTGTTACATTTATCTCTTCAGGTTACCTCCCCCCCTCCTTGTTTTGTTTCATTAAAACTGGAAGTGTCCAGGCATATATACTTATTGTTTTCCATGGGATATCATGACGTATTAATATTAGCTCTGATAACAAATAGCTTATTTATATACTCATCATCTCACTATTTCTTGGTTTTGTTTTCTTTTGAGAACATTTAAAATTTGCTTTGATGATTTTGAACTCACATTCATGTGGTCAATAAGAAACATGTGAAGATTGTTGGGGGATATGATTCACGTTGGTCATTGCAGGAATCTCGAAGATTCCTCATGCAACTAGAACTGAACCGCCACATCACCATGTCTTATTACACGTGACTACTAACCTGCTTTGTAGTTTGGAGAAAATATTTTAAAACCTTTGCAACAACTCCAGAATGTTCTTCTGTTTCCTCAATTCTTAGTTTGCTTTTAAAATCACATCATTAAAAAAAAAATCCATCCACATTCCTGTTACATCTCAGCACAGATTGTTATGACACCAACAACCAAGTTCTAGTAATTGGATCACACAAATCATACATTGTCATTTTGGTTTATGAGACGTTAGTCTTGCACAACAATAGGGATTTGAAATGTTCTCTCTTTATCTTTTCTGCCTGTGTGAAAACTAAGGCTGCAAAAAATAGCATTCTGCTTCTAAGAGATGATAAAATAAGCTATACAAAGTTTATGCTGGGTTTAAATTAAATTGAAATTTCAAACATACTAAACAGTTCAACTCACCTTCTACTTGGGTAGGAATTGATCTTTGCAGAGATGATGATCAACTTTTTTCAACATTGAGAAGCTGAAGCTTTCACAAGTTCTAACAGCAGCACTGATTGGATGGCTGTAGGACAGGCTTTACTTTTCTAACAGCAGCACTGATTGGATGGCTGTAGGACAGGCTTTACTTTTCTAACAGCAGCACTGATTGGATGGGTCTAGGACAGGCTTTACTTTTTATAGAGCTTTCACACAGACTGGAAAGCCTGTAGATATATTTTTCAAACATATCAGTGCTTTGTATGCATACATTTTCTAACTAATTGGCCCATCCACTTTATTTTACTGCTCTAACCTTTTCTTCTTACATGAGCATATCGTATACATATAAAAAGAGTTAAATGTAGGGCACGTAAGTGTTGTGACATGAAGGTGAACAAGAACTACTTCTCTACTGTTACTAGAGGACCTGCAATGCTTATGACTCCTTGCTAGGACTAAGAATTGAGCTGAAGCCTGCTTGTAGCACATGATCAATACAACACTTTACATGGAATTATATAGATTATAGGGTGTTTGCTGTAAGAAACTGTAATGTCTGTTAAAATCTATGAGACAAATAAGTTTATGATACAACAAGGTTATCTGGAAGTTGGAAATAAGGTATCTGGAAGTTGAAAATAAATGCAGAATCCATGTTATTTAGATAAAGTAATGTGGCCTGCCAAGGGCTTCAGTGTTGTGGAGTAGTGGTTATTGCCTGGCTTCGAATATGAGACTTCAAGTTTCCTGGTCATTTTCGTATTGACATGTTACCGTAGTATCTGTTTTAACCATGTCTTTACATTTTCCTTACAGTTCTGACATAAAGTAAGCAACGTTTGCCATTAAAGTGTGCCTGAGAAAATGTGGCCAAAGCTTTGAAAGACAGAGCCCTAGAGTGAACAATGAGCAATCCAGGACTTGAAGGTGGCTTAGACTAAGTTCACAGAGCAAGGTATTTTGATTTTTTTATTGATTTTCGAAGACTATCTGGTAGAGATTAGTCAGATATTGAACATGAATGAACATAAGTCTTTCTGGACACTGAGAATTCAAGTTATGTAACAGGAAGTGCTGAAAGTGAAGCCAAAAAGCAACAAATTAAAAGGATATAAACCCTCTTAGCATTTTTCTATATCTACTAGATCTAGCAAACTAATAATGATGATACATTTTCTTTAGACTAAAAAATTTATGTTCATTTGGTAAAGTTACATAATGAGACTGGGGGCATGAAACATGAGTTAGAAACTTTTGATAGTCTAGGTGAGAATCTACTATTTGAGTAAAGCTAGTAACATTTAACATTGACACTTTAACCCTAAAAGCTGCCTTTCAGTTTTTATACCTAAAGATATACTACCCATATCAAAAATATTTGTGATATTTTTGATCTCAACAAAACACAGAAAATTCTACAGGCCCATTGATAAGAGGGTATCGGTGGTGGCCAGTGTTAATTGTAAGTCTGACAATATCTAGAGTCACCTGAGGGATGGGTCTCTGGGCATGCTTGTGGGAAATTATCTTCATTATATTAATTGATGTGAAACAACTCATCTTAACTTTTGACAGGACTCTTCCTTGAGCAAGATGTTGCTCAAATGTAGAAAGGACAGTGAGCAGCAATATGTAAGCATTTAGCTCCCTTTGTTTCTGGATTTGTGGTTTCATCATGACTAGATACTTCAGGCTTCTATTGCTTTGATTTGCATGTTCAATGACTGCACCTTGAACTTTGATCCAAATAAACCATTTCTCCCTTAGGTTTTTTTTTCTTTTGTTTTTGTTTTTTGTTTTGTTTTGTTGTTGTTGAATTTTTGCCCTAGAAACAGGAATAAAAAATAAGAAAATACTTTATTATGATATGGTACGTCTGTCAGTATAGCTGTGTACCGTAGTTATCGAAGGATAAAAGAGTGTCTCTATGGACCATGGAATGATCAATTTTGAACCAGTGTTGCCTCTATTCCATTTTAAATGTAAAAAATAACAACAGTTTATCAAATATCACAAAATATACTACAGGGGCATCTTATATGTTACTTGCCCTAGTAATATGTATTTTATTTTCCTAGAAATCTTGTTTAATCTTACTAGGGAAAAACATATGCATACATATACACCCACATGTTGTCATTGATTTGCTCATAGTATTTGTTTATGTATTGGCAACTGATCTGTATATCTATTTCCTCATATAAATATAACATGCTTATAATTATTTTTATGTGTATTTGGTTTAAGCTAAAAGTATTGAACGTTACTTCTGACTTACATCTCCAAGTGAACTCCAATACTGCAACATTCAATATTCCTCCCTCACTCTCCATTATTAAGATAATTTATCAAAACATATTTACTTAATCTGTTACATAATTATATTAAATTTATTTAAAATTAAATTTATAATACATATTTTAATATGTATTGTATTTACATATTTAAAATTAAATTTATAATACATAAATTTAAGGCTTCCTGAGACAAAAAAGAATCATGGGAAGCTATTGATGTCTATAGACAAGTTGAGAGCAGGCAGAAGGTAAGGCAAGATCTGTGATTGGACAGTGAAAAATCAAGGTGGGGACAGAGTTTTTGAGAGGTCATAGAGGTAGGGGAAAAAGAAGAAGCTAAGATACAAAAAAAAACAAGAGAGAGCAGGAAGAAGATAATCTCCCTCTGTGTGGCTTTAAATAGCCACAGGTAGTAATGGATATTTTATAAGGAATAGATTATTTTAGGACAATTTAGCGTATTTAGGTAGGCAGTTTATTCAGATATCAATTGGCTCCCAGTTTGTTGTATAGATGTTTTGTAGAGTAGGAATTTATTGATATAAATCTGATTGATAAATTACAAGTTTCTAGAGTTTTGGATTTAACAGGTTGCTGGGAATATAAGCAGAGTCCACAGCAGGGAGCCAGGGCTTCTGCTGATACAAGAGAGTAGCCAGCAGCAGTCTGGGTTGTAAATTGAAAACTTAGGGAGTCAGATGGAGACACTTTGCTGATTGAGATACCCCTAATGGAATGTGGCTCTACAGTGCCAGTAAAATTTTTTCTAATATTTACCACTACATAAAGCAAAGGGTTTTATCCAACTTTTGATCTATTATGGTTACTTATCTGCCTTCTAAAAAAACATTGATTTCCACAGCTATGTAGATGTATGATATTAATGATATTTCATTCTGTAAGTGGGAATTGCATTTTCCAGATGAATACCAATTATTTAATGAAGTTACTTGTGCATTTATTAGCAAAATCTTTTCTTGTCAGTGAGTGTTGTTTTCAAGGCTCATGTGTTTCTTCCTACTGAGCAACTACTTGATTTTCATCTTTATTTTAATACTCTCAATTAATAAGATCTATACCATACCACCTCAGAGAGGGCAGGGTTTCACTTTTGTATCTGGAAGACAATCTTGCTTGAAGTCAGTACACTGATCTTGGCCTATAGCAGTTGCTTGACTAATTTCTTGTCATCTGTCTACCACACATGGTCTTTTTGTGAAACTGATTGATATGATGTGTCACTTTATTGTGGATAAATTATCTACTTTCCTGGACCACAGAATATTCATTACTCCAAGAAGAATATTTTTCTGGTTTCACTGTTCTCATTCCTCTCCAGAGCCATTGTTACTGAAGAAGGTTATGGAAGAGAAGATGGCAATCTTTCTTTCACTGGCTTACTTATTTACTATGCATTTGAGATTATTTTCTCTGAATCACCATATCATGAGGGAAAAAATGTCTTATTATAAAACTATTTTCTAACACGAAAAGAATTTCAAACTCTGTGTGTGTGTGTGTGTGTGTGTGTGTGTGTGTGTGTAATAATTAATATACACCTCTTCCATTCTGAACCTGAGCCCTGAGCAGACCTTGGGCACTGGTACCAAATCCAATCCCACAACACCCAAAAGAAGCCTGTCACTCAGGTGCTCTAACACGCCCAGGATCACAGGATCACAGGATCACAGGAACACAGGTGTGCTAACAGACTCAGAATCACAAAGGAAGCTACATTTCTAGGAGATCAAACACACCCAGGAGCATTGGAGCTCTGACACACTTAAGGACATCAGGAGCTTAGTCACACAAAGACTCCAGTATCTCAGAGGTAGCTTGATTCCCAGGAGCTCTGACACACTCAAAATCCTAAGATCCCAGGATTCCAGAATCACAGAATTACAGAGACACCTGGACTTTAATAACATAATTGGAAATGTGATCATTCTTAATTAAAATTCATTAACTTGTATATACAAGATTTAGAAAAAATGTCTCCAGAAATGTTACAAATAATCAAATACTTAGAAAGTATTTTATAAACAATGAAAATAGCACTGACTTCATAACATAAATTTTCCTACATGCAATGGGAGTCATTAATATATAGAAATAGTCTGGGTATATTCATGGAGTGTTCGTGGGATATGGTTGGTACTTCCAAAGTTAAAATAAAATAGAGAACAAACAAACAAACAAACAAAATCAATTCATAGCAAAAGCAATGTTAAACTTAAACCTCCAGTTCCCAGTCCATTATGGCAGGGACATGAAGGTAGGCTTGCTTACTGTTTCTCAATGAGTGATTTTGATGGAGAAGTTTACTTTCCTGCCAAGTTATGTCAGAAACGTGAATTTGCTACCTGATATTTTGCTAGCACTCTTAGAAAAGACAGGAGCACTTCCCCAGGGAACAGGGTTGCACAAAGTAAGCTGGACCCTACTACACCAATTAGTTATTAAAGCTATTCCCCAACATACAAGTCCATGGAACAATTTTTTTTTTTAATTATTAAAGAGTTTTCTCTTCTTTTTTTTGAACAACTTTATTTAAAAAAAAACAAAAATAAATGAAGAAATTTTAAGCATTTTTGCATTAAAGTATACAAATACATTTTTGTCAGTGCTTGGATTTTTTTTTTTCCCCAAAGGTTTGATAGTGTGCATTAAGGTCTTACTAGTTACAATGAGCATAAAGTACATGTAAAACAGGATGTAGCCTGGAATTAGTCAAAGTTTTCTTGGTGTGTAAGGATTGAGCATAATGTTTTTTTTTTTTTCTTTTTTTTTTTTTTTGTGAACTTCACACAGTCTGTGAGTTGTTTTTGGGGTGTTCAGAGCGTTCTGGGGTTAGTATCCAATTATCAGTGACTGCATATTATGTCTGTTCTTTTGTGACTGGGTTATCTCACTCAGGATGATATTCTCTAGATGCATTCATTTTCTTGAGAATTTCGTTAAGTCATTTTTTCTGATAGCTGAGTAGTACTCCATTGTGTAAATGGACCACAATTTTTGTTTCCATTCGTCTACTGAACAAACCCATCTGGGTTCTTTCCAGCTTCTGGCTATTATAAATATAGCTGCTATGAACATTGTAGTGCATGCGGGAATCACTATTCCTGACCTCAAACTATATTATAAGGCAATTGTACTAAAAACTGCATGGTACTTGTATATAATGGATCAATGGAATAGAATAGAAGATCCAGAAATGAGCCCTCACATATATGGTCACCTGATTTTTGACAAAGGAGCTATAAACATTCAATGAAAAAAGGACAGCCTCTTCAACAAATGGTGTTTGTCCAACTGGTTCTCAGCATGCAGAAGAATGAAAATAGACCCTTTCTTATCTCCTTGTACAAATCTCAAGTGTATGTGGATCAAAGATCTCCACATTAAACCATGTACACTGAAACTATTAGACCAGAAAGTAGGGAAAACCTTAGAACACTTAGGCACAGGAGAAAATTTCCTGAACAAAACACCAATGGCTCATGCTCTAAGGTCAAAGTTTGACAAATGGGACTTAATGAGATTGCATAGTTTTGTAAGGCTAAGGAAGAAAACAAAACGGCAGCCAACAGAGTTGGAAAAGATCTTCACCAACCCCACATCAGATAGAGACCTAATATCCAAGGTATACAAAGAACTCAAAAAAGCTAGACACCAGAGAATCAAACAACGCTATTAAAAAATGGGGTGCAGAGCTAAACAAAACATTCTCAATTGAGGAATATAAAATGGCTGTGAAACATCTAAGGAAGTTCTCCACATCCTTAGCCATCAGGGAAATGCAAATCAAAACAACACTGAGATTCCACCTCACACCAGTCAGATTGGCCAAGATCCAAAACTCAGATGACAGCAGATGCTGGCGAGGATGCAGAGAAAGAGGAACACTTCTCCACTGCTGATGGGGTTGTAAACTGGTACAACTATGGAGCAATCTTATCTAGGCCATCCTACATTCGAGACCCCCTTCTCAGACAACTCAAGCCTGTGTCAGTTGAGAGTTATACGTAACCCCTCGTCAGGTTGACAACACATGTCACTTTTAACCATACATTTTCATTTCTTTCCTAAAGCATGCCTACAAGCCAGATTGAGACTCCTTTCTCAGAAAACTCTAAGCTATTTCAACAGTAAGAGTTAATCAGGATGAAAAACAGCCTGTTTTAGAAATGATGAAGTTAAAGCTTACAGAGGTTAAGTAGTTAGGTAACCAAACAAGTATTAGAAGTAGAGCAGGCTGGGTTGGATCTCAGTGATGAATTACCCAGCTTATATGAGATTCTGTGCTTAACTTCTAGATAGCTTCTTTAGCCCACATGAGGCTCTGTGTTTGATAGCTAGTAGTAAAAAATAAAATGAAAATAGACAAGAAAATGAAAAAAATAGAAGAAATAAATAGAAAATGAAAATTGTCTGGATGATATATACATGATTTCTGTCCTGTATACATGACTTTGTATGTGTGTGTACAGTAAAATACTTTTCTTTGCTCAAATTATACTTTTCTTTGTTCTGATTTAAATGGGAGTTTAAATAATCAAGATGAGAAAAACCTTATATTTGTATTTTTTTGAAGAAACTTTAGCAATGTGACAATGTAACTGGTAGAGTAATAATTACTTTGACAGTTGTAATACAATAAAATATTTACTTTATTGCCCAGGAAAATATGAAAAAATAGAGATGCAAATTTATTAGAAACCTAAACTAGTTTTTAGTACATGTGTTCTTCTGTGATGTTGAATTCAAATCTTATCCTGAGTATCTTACCACTGTCCACATCTCCTATTCTTTCTCTTTCTTCATCTCTAGCATCTAAGAAGATTGAATTGTATGTATTTAGTCACACTCTATCCCATTCTTTCTGTAGCCTTTTCTTGACAATGCCCTTGGCTATGACTCAATGCATTTTCAATAGCCCTTTCAGCTAAAATAATGCCTCAGAGGACTCATTTTTTCAGTCTCAGGATGGTTCTGCCTACAAAGTCTTCAGCCTTCCTGGCAGTCTTGTGTGATGAGCACTTTCTATCTACATATATTGTCCATTGTAAATTATACATAGACCATGAATGAAACTATTCAATAATTACTATCTATAAGCACAAAATTCAAATAGATTTAGTATTCATTATATTTAATTTATTTCAGAAGAATACATAAGCTTGTGCTACTAAGAACATATGATCACATGGATTATGAAACTCTATCCAAAGGCAGATACATAGCAACGAACATGTTAGTATTAATTTTGGGAGAAAATTGCAATCACATATGATTTTGTTTTCATTTTCATAATTTTATCCTAAGTAACAGTGCTCAAATTAAGTTTGTTGTTCTAAGGGTAATTGTCTAATTCATTGTTCATATCTTACAACAAAATGTATTTAACTGTAGAATTGCTTACATTTTCAAAGAGTTAGTTCATATAGAGGGTGGTGGAAAGCAGGCAGGTATGGCACTGGAGCAGTAACTGAGAGCTTTACATCTTGATCCACAGGCAGAAGGCCATAGACAGAGAGAAGGGGAGAGTGGACCTGGGCTTCTGAATTCTCAAAGCACATTCCCAGTGACACTTCCTCCAACATGTCCACAACACCTAATCCTCTAACCCTCAAACAGTTCTCTCTGGTAACTAAGTGCTGAGTGTGTGTGTGTGTGTGTGTGTGTGTGTGTGTGTGTGTGTGTGTGTGTGTGTGTCTATGGTGACTATTCTCATTCAATGACTTTATAAAGGCTTTAAAATCATCATAGCAATCAATGATTAAAGGTTTTCTTTTTTAAAACACTAGTACATTTTAATCTGTTATATCATTCCATCTGGGTTATTTTATAGAGACTGGAATGTATTGTTTAAATATTAAAATGGTACGGGGGCAATTTATAATTAAAGTTGTACTGAATGAAAGTGATCTCTAACCACAGAAAACAAAAACATCAGATATAAATGGGGAGAATATTTCACAGCAAATGCATAGATTGAAGCCTACATGGGAAAAGTGGGGCAGTAAGGGGATAAGAGGCATAAGACCCAACTTGTCAAAATACTTCTAGAAGCGAGCATTGTGGTGGGCACATGGTCTTGATTGGAGATATAATCTAAATCAGTTAAACTTTGTCTGGCCTCAGTGGGAGGGGGAGTGTCTAGTCTATCAGAGACTTGAAGTGCTAGGGTTGGGAGATACCCAGGGAGGATGCCACCCAATCAGAGGAGAAGGGGAGGGAACAAGGATTGTGAGAGGGAGTGACTGGGAGTGGAGCAGTGAGTGCGATATAAAGTGAATAAGTAAATTAAATTAAATTAACTGTAAAGGATCTCAAGGAAATAGGTAGAGTAAGAGGGCATTAGATGGGTATAGAAATATGAATATAAGGCAAGTGATAAAAGTGATTTGAAGATGAGTTCTACACTGTTGAGTAGACTATATGCATCTGTTTATAGTCTGTTATTCTAGATTCACAGAGTGAGCAGGTCAAGGTAAAGCACATATGAAGTCTCAGCACTGTGAAAAAGGAAGAGGAAAGTTCATATATTTACCACTTAAATGCAGTACATTGTAAGATCATCTCAAAATTACAAAATAAAATAAAATAAAATTTCAAACACAATGGCAGTAGCAGAATATGCTCAGAGTCTTGTAGAATGTGGGTGAGGTATACGGTAGTAGCAGAATATTCACAGAGTCCTGTAGAATGTGGGTGAAGTATACGGCAGTAGCAGAATATTCTCAGAGTCTTGTAGAATGCGGGTGACATATATGGCCATAGCAGAATATGCTCAGAGTCCTGTAGAATGCTGGTGAGGTATACAGCAGAAAATGAGACAAAATATGAAGCATGATGATACAGATTCTACTGCATGAAAAACTCTAACATTGTCTAGAAATGAAAGTGATATCTATTTTATTTTTACTGTACTGCTTAGCAAAATAAAAATGTGTATTTAGAGCAATCTGTAAGCACTGATACTTATAAATTACATATGGATAGTCTTCTCAATATATTTAGACAGGGTACCATGAAGATAGTAAATCCAAAGGATATAATGAAAATACTAAAACTTTGTTTTATTTTGATAAATTAACATGTATTTATTATTTTATTTAAAACATTGTTGGCTTTACAAGATATTCCAGTAGATAAGGACACCTTCAAGCTTAGAGTTTGACACGCTGAAACCATATGGTGAAAATGGACTCCCGAATGTTATCATCTGAATATACATGTGCTCAATGATAGGACTGTATGTACATAAACACAAGTACACACTCAAACATGCAGGCAAAGAGAAAAAGTACAAATAAAAGGTTTAAAGATGCATTACTCTAATAATCTTATACTTTATTAATATAGCCCAATAACACACACAGATATATATATACATACATATATGTATGTATATATGTATATACATATAATATTTTTAATTTTTTTTAATGTTGGTTTTAATGCCCATCAAAGCCAAAACACCAAATGTTTTCTGTATTGTGTTTAGTCAATAATGTTGATTGTTAAGCCAATGATTATTTGTTAAAATTACTATTCAAGTATTCTTATACAGATATAAAAATTCCTTGTCTCGAATTTTCATCCTAAGCTGAAGGGTGAGTCAACTTCTTCTGCCCACGTTCTACCCTGGGAATGGCTGCACAGAACTCTCATGTTTCAAGCAGTGGAACTGCCCAGGGGTGCACACTTTCGGCCCAAGGCCAGACCTGGCCCAGTTGCATCAGAACAGGCAGCCTATCCACTCACAGGTCCCTGGATGCTCAGAAGAGCTGCAGGAACACTTTCCATCCTAAGCAGAAGGAATTTGTATATTTTAAAACCTGATAGAGAAGACACAGTACCCGCCTACACACAGCTGAGTCCACAGAGAAACCTTGAAAGCACTCGCCCACCTGAGCCCAAGGTAAGCCCTAAGCCTGCCACATCCCCTCACCTGCTGTCCTGGGAGGGAATACCTTATGCTGTGAGCAGAAAGTGAGGTGAACTGTGGGATCTGGCCATCTCTGGCCCAGCCTTGATGGTGACTGCCGTCAAGACTCAGAACCAGCTCACAGATGACTGAGACACAGGAACAGCCTTGAAAGTGCTCTTCCAACTGATCCCACAGAGAGCTTGCCACACACCCTTCAGGCTGTCCCAGGAGGGATAACCTGGAGCTTCAGGAGTCCAGCAGGAATGGTGCACTTTGGGATCTGTTTTTTTCTGTCCCAGGGAGAGGGCAGGATGATCACCATCAAGACTCAGGACCTGCCTGCATATATCTGAGTTCCCAGAATAGTCTCATAAGAGGTCTCCCATCTGAGCCCATTAGACAGAATAGAGTCACTGCATCAGAATTCACTGCCTGCCTACAAAGAGCGAAACTCCAAGAAGCAATTTTCTTCCTGAGCCCATGGGCCTTCAGATCCACAGAAGAGATAGGCTCTAGTCAGAGACAACAAGCTCACCTATAATCATAGACAACAAGATGACAAGAGGAAAGTAAAAGAATGTTAACAACGGAAACCAAAACAACCTGGCAACATCAGTACCCAGTTCTCCCACCAAAACAAGTAGTGGATTGCCAAACACACTAGAAAAACAAGACTTAGACTTGAAATCAAACTTCTTGATGATGATGGAGATCTTGGAGAAACACGTAGATAACTCCCTTAAACAATTACAGGTGAACCAGGAAAAATCACTCAAAGAACTACAGGAAAACATAACCAAACATATAAAGAAATTGAAAATCGAAATAGAAACAATAAAGAAAACACAAAAAGAGACAAATGTGGAGAGGGAGAACCAAAAAAAAAAAAAAAAAAAAAAAAAGAAAGAAAGAAATCAGGAGTCACAGATGCAAGCATCACCAACAGACTACAAGAGATGGAAGAGAAAATTTGTGGGGCCAAAGACAACATATAAAACATAGACAAAACAGTCAGAGAAGATGCAAAAACCAAAAAGCTCCAAACCCTAAATGTCCAGGAAATTCAGAACATTTTTCTCATTGGACAATGAGAAGACCAACCTAATGATAATAGAAGAAGGCAAAGAATATCTACTAAAAGACACAGTAAATATCTTCACCATGATATTAGAAGAAAACTTTTTTGCCCATGAACATACAGTAAGTCTGTAGAACTCCAAATAGATTTTACCAGAAAAGAAACTCCCCTGACACATAATAGTCAAAATTCTAAATATTCAAAACAAAGAATGAATCCTAAAAGTTATAAGGGAAAAAATAAAACAAGTAACATATAAAAGTAGACTGATCAGAATTACACAAGATTTTTCAACAGACTATGAAAGCTAGAAGATAGTGGACAGACATCATCCAGAAGCTAAGAGAACATAAATGCCAGCCCAGGTTGCTAAATCCAATAAAATTCCCAATTGCCATAGATGGAGAAACAAAGGACAATGGAGAAACCAATTTCAGGACAAAACCAAACTTGTACAATATCTGTCCACAAATCCAGCCCTTCAAAGGATGATAAATGGAAAAATCTAACACAAGAAAGAAAACTACATCTAGGAAAAGCAAAAGAATAATCATGCAAAAAGCCAAAGGAAGAAAAGCACACAAACGTAAGTCTACCTCTAACAACACAAATAACAGGAAACAACCATCACTATTCCATAATTTCTCTTAACATCAAGGGACTCAATTCACCCAATAAAAAGACATAGACTATCAGACTGGATACATAAACAAGATGCAGCATTTTGCTGTGTTAGAAAACTCACCTCAGAGACAAAGAGAGACAATACCTCAGATTAAAAGCTGG
This sequence comes from Micromys minutus, assembly GCF_963924665.1. NCBI lineage: Eukaryota > Metazoa > Chordata > Mammalia > Rodentia > Muridae > Micromys > Micromys minutus. Next base: position 52,434,083 of record NC_137953.1, read on the forward strand.
GAAAAAAAAACTTCCAAGCAAATGGGCCCAGGAAACAAGCTTGAGTAACCATTCTAATACCAAGTTAAATTGATTTTTAACCAAAAGTTATTAAAAAAGGATAAGGAAGGACACTTTTTACTCATCACAGGAAAAGTTTATCAAGATGAGCTCCCAATCTTGAATATCTATGCTTTAAATACAAAGGCACCAACATTTATAAGAGAAACCCTACTAAAGTCCAAAGCATATATTACACCAAACACAATAATAGTGGGAGACTTCAACACCCTACTCTCATCAATTTACAGATCATAGAGACAGAAACTGAACAGAGACATAGCAAAACTAGCAGAGGTTTATGAACCAAGTGGAATTAACAGACAACTACAGCACTTTTCACACAAAAACAAAAGAATATACTTTCTTCTCAGCACCTTAAGATTCCTTCTCCAAAACTTACCATATAGTAGGTCACAAAACAGGTCTCAACATATAGAAAAAGTTGGAAATACTCCTATGCTTCCTATGATATCACCATGGACTAAGTAAGGGTTGTCTTTAATATCAACAAAAACATCAAAAAGCCCACATACACATAGAAGCTGAACAATGCTCTGCTCAATGATAATATGGTCAAGGAAGAAATAGAAGAAGAAATCAAGGATTTTTAAGAATTTAACGAAAATGATACCAAGATATACCCAAAATATGAGATGCAACGAAAGCAGTACTGAGAGGAACACTCATAGCTCTCAGTGCCACCAAGAAGAAACAAGAGAGATCATACACTAGTAACTTGACAGCACATCTGAAAACTCTAGAACAAAAAGAAGCAGATACACCCAAGAGGAGAAGATGGCAGGAAATAATCAAACTCAGAGCAGAGATTAACCAAATAGAGACAAAAATAACTATACAAAGAAATAAAAAAAATAAAGAGCTGGTTTTTATAAAAAATCAACAAGATTGATAAACTCTTAGCCAGACTAACTAGAGGGCAAAGAGAGAGTATCCAAATTAACAATATCAGAAATTAAAGGGGAGACATAACAGCAGAAACAGGAAATTTAAGAAATCATCAGATCCTATTATAAAACAAAAACTCAACTAAACTGGAAAAATATGGAGCAAAGAGATACATTTCTATACAGATACCACATACAAAAGTTAAATGAGGATAAGATAAACCATCTAAACAGTCCCATAACACTAAAGAAATAGAATCAGTTATCAAAAGCCTCCCAACCAAAAAAAGTCCAGGACCAGATGGGTTTGATGCAGAATTCTATCAGACTTTTATAGAAGACCTAATACATATACTCTCCAAACTATTCCACAAAATAGAAAAAGAAGAAACACTACTCAACTTGTTCTTTGAAGCCACAATTATGCTAATACCTAAACCTCACAAAGACACTACAAAGAAAGAGAATGTTAGACCCATTTATCTCATGAACTTCAATGCAAAAATACTCAATAAAATCATTGCAAATCCAATCTAAGAACATATCAAAACAATCATTCATCATGACCAAGCAGGCCTTATCCCATGGATGCAGGGATGGTTCAACATACTGAAATCCATCAATGTAATCTACCATATAAAGAAATTTTAAAAAACCTGTATAATACTCTCACTAGATACTTTCACCAAATTAAACATTCCTTCATAATAAAAGTCTTAAAAAGACCAGGAATCCATGGCCCATACCTTAACATAAGAAATGCAATATACAGCAAACCGGTAGCCAGCATCAAACTAAATGGAGAGAAACTTGAAGCAATCCCATTTAAACCAGGGACTAGTCAAGGCTTCTCACTGTCCTACTACCTATTCAATATAGTACTGGAAATCCTGGCCAGAGAAATTAGACAACAAAAAGAAATCAAAAGGATTTATACTAGAAAGGAAGAAGTCAAAATATTACAATTTGCAGATAATATGATAGTATACTTAAGTTACACCAACTTTTACAACTTTTAACAACTAATAAACAACTTTGGCAATGTGGCTAGCTATAAAATTAACTGAAACAGATCAACAGCCTTCCTTTATCCAATGGATAAACTGGCTGAGTAAGAAATTAGAGAATCGACATCCTTCCCAATTGTCACCAAGAGTATAAAATAACTTTGTGTGACTCTAACAAACAAGTCAAGTATCTGTATGAGAAGAACTTCAAGACTCTGAAGAAGAAAATTTAAGAAGATCTGAGAAGATGGAAAGATCTTCCACGATTATGGATTGGCAGGATCAACATTTTAAAACTGGCCAGCTTGCCAAGAGCAATCTACAGATTCAATGCAATCACCATCAAAATTCCAACTCAATTCTTCATAGAGCTCAAAAATGCAATTTGCAAATTCATCTGGAATAAGAGAAAACCTAAAATAGTGAAAACTATTATCAAGAATAAAACCACTTCTGGGGGAATCACCTTCCCTAATCTCAAGTTATATTAAGAAGCAATTGTGATGAAAAACAACATGGTAGAGATCCAGGGATGCAGGCCTGGTAAGACTGCTCTGCTGTACCCAAGGCACAAAGAGCTCTGGGCCAAGCGCCCTGAATGCATGCCACCACTGATTGGTTCAGGGGAGCAGGAACTCTGTCAGAGGGACTTGGTTTCCAACCAGAGGGCCTGTGTATGTAGAACAGGCACTCAGGCTATCTGCCACCAGGACAGGTAACATTCAAGGACACAGGCCTGGTACACGGGAGATACAGGAACCAATCACTGACAACAAGACCACGTATAATCACAGACAACAATATGGCAAGATGAAAGCAAAAGAACTTATCCAAGAGAAACCAAGACAACCTGGCAGCATCATAACACAGCTCTCCTATTACAGCAAACAGCAGAATGCCAAACACTCCAGAAAAAGAAGACTCAGACCTGAAATCATACCTCAAGATCCTCAAGATGAGAATAGAGATCTGTAAACAAGAACAGGAAGAAAAGCATAAAGAAATAGAAGCTTTTAAAGAGGAAACAAGAAAAACACTCAAAGAAATTAAAGAACTAGAGGAAAACAAAACCAAAGAAGTGAAGGAATTGAAGAAAAATTGAAAATGGAAATGGAAACAATAAAGTAGTCACTAAAAAGAGACAACCCTAAGGTAGAAAACCTAAAAAAGAAATCAGGAGTCACAGATGCAAGCATCTCCAACAGACTACAAGAGAATCTCAGGCTGGAGACAACAGAAAACATAGACAAAACAGTCAGAGAAGATGCAAAAACCAAAAAGTTCCAAACCCAAAATGTCCAGGAGATCCAGGACACAATGAGAAGACCAAACCTAAGGATAACAGAAAAAGAAGAGGGCAAAGAATATCAAGTAAGAGGAGCAGTAAATATCTTCAGCAAAATCATAGAAGAAAACTTCCCTACACTTAAGAATCAGATGACCATGAGCAAAAAAGAAGTATACAGAACTCCAAATAGAGTGGACTAGAAAAGAAATTCCTCCTGACACAAAATAGTCAAAATGCCATATGCCCAAAGCAAAGAAAGAATAATAAAAGCAGTAAGGGAAAAAGGTCATGTAACATATAAAGGCAGACCAATCAGAATCACACCCGATATTTCAACAGAGACTATGAAAGCTATAAGACCCTGGACAGACATCATGCAGATCCTAAGAGAGCACAAGTGTCAGCCCTAGCTGCTATACCTAGCAAAACTCTTAATGACTGTAAATGGAGAGAATAAGATATTCCAGACAAAACTAAATTTACACAATATCTGACCACAAACCTACCACTACAACAAATTATAGGTAGAAAATCAAACACAAGGAGCAAAACTGCATTCTGGTAAAAACAAGATAACTAAGCAAGCAAACCAAAAGACGTAAGACACACAAGCACAATTCTACCTCTAAAGGCAAAAATAGCAAAAAATAGCAATCACTATTCCTTAATATCTGTTAACATAAATGGACTCATTTTCCCAATAAAAAGATATAGGGTATCTGACTGGATAGATAAACAGAATCCAGTAATTTACTGCATACAAGAAACTCATCTCAGAGACAAAGACAGACACTATCTCAGAGTAAAAGGTTGAGAATAAACCTTCCAAGCAAACGGCCCCAAGAAGCAGGGTGGAGTGTCCATTCTAATATCGAATACAGTATATTTTCAATAAAAAGTTATCAAAAAAGGAAGGACAGTTTTTACGCATTACAGAGAAAATTTGTCAGGAGGAACTCTTAATCTTAAACATATATGCTTCAAATACAAGAGCACCCATATTCATGTTAGAAACCCCAATAAAGCTCAAAAAATACATTGCACCCCACAGAATAATAGTGGGAGACCTCAACATCTCACTCTCATCAATGGACATACCATGGAAAAAGAAACTGAACAAAGGCACAATGAAACTAGCAGTGGTTATGAATATATAGGAATTAATGGACATCTACAGAAAATATCATCCTAAAACAAAATAATACTCCTTCTTCTCAGCAATTCACAGCACCTTCTCTAAACTTGACCATATAATTGGTCAAAATATAAGCTTCAATAGATATGAGAAGATTGAAGTACTGCCATTCATTTTATCAGATCACCAGAGTCTAAGGCTGGTCTTTCATAACAACAAAGACAACAAAAAGCCTATATACATATGGAAACTAAACAATGCTCTATTAAATGATAGCATAGTTAAAGAAGAAACAAAGACAAAAATTAAGGATTTTTTAAAATAATAATTAGAATTTAATGAAAATAAAAACACAACATACCCAAACCTATGGAATGCAATGAAAGCAATACTAAGAGGAAAACTCATAGCTCTGAGTGCTTCCAAAAAGAAACTGGAGAGAGCATACACTAGCAACCTGAAAGCACAGTTCTAGTTCAAAAGGAAGGAGATACACCAAAGAGGAGTAGATGGCAAGAGATAATCAAACTCAGTGCAGAAATTTATTAAATAGAAATGTAAAGAACCATTCAAAGAATCAACAAAACCAAAAGATGGTTCTTTGAGAAAATTAACATACTTGATAAACCCTTAGGCAAACTAACTAGAGGGTAAAGAGAGAGTATCCAAATTAACAAAATCAGAAATGATAGTGGAGACATAATAACAGAAAATGAGGAAATTTGAGAAATCATCAGATCCTACAATAGAAGCCTATACTCAAAAAGCTGGAAAATTTCTAAGAAATGGATGAGTTCCTAGACAGATACCAGATATTAAAGTTAAACCAAGATCAGATAAGACAATCTAAATAATCCCATAACACCTAAAGGTACAGAAGCAATAATCACAATCCTCACAACCCCAAAAAGCCCAAGTCCAGAGGGCTTCAGTGCAGAATTCAATCAGACATTTCTTGAAGACCTAATACCAATACCCTCCAAACTATTCCACAAAATAGAGTCAGATGAAACACTTCCTAACTCATTTTTTGAGGCTACAATAACCGTCTTTCCTAAAACACAAAGACTCTACAAGGAAAGAGAAATTCAGACCAATCTCACTTATGAACACTGATGCAAAAATACTTAACAAAATCCTTGCAAACTGAATCCAAGAACACATTAAAATGATCATTCACCATGATCAAGTAAGCTTCATTCCTGGGATGCAGGGTTGGTTTAAATACGGAAATCCATCAACATAATCAACCATATAAACAGACGTAAAGAAAAAAACCACATGGTCATCTCACTAGATGCTGAGAAAGCATTAAATAAAACTTAACACCCCTCATGTTAAAAGTATTGGGAAGAACAGCAATCCATGGCTCATACCTAATCATAATAAAAGCAATATACAGCAAACCAACAGCCAACATCAAACTTAATGGTGAGAAACTTGAAGCAATCCTACTAAAATGATGGACTAGACAAGGCTGCCCACTCTCCCCCTACCTATTTAACATAGTACTGGAAGTCCTGGCCGGAGCAATCAGACAGCAAAAGGAAACGAAAAGGATACAAATGGGAAAGTAAGAAGTAAAAACATCAGTGTTTGCAGATGACGTGATAGTGTATGTATGTGACCACAAAAAATTCCATCAGAGAACTTCTACAGTTGATAAAAAGTTCAGCAAAGTGACTGGATATAAAATTAACTCAAACAAGTCAGTAACATTCCTCTACTCAAAGGACAAACATGGGGAGAGAGAAATTAGGGAAAAGATACCCTTCACAATAGTCACAAAGAATATGAAATACCTTGGTGTGACTCTAACTAAGGAAGTGAAGGGACTGTATGAAACAAACTTCAAATCTCTAAAGAAGAAAATCAAGGAAGATCTCAGAAAATGGTAAGATCTCCCATGCTCATGGATTGGAAGGATCAACATTGTAATAATGGCCATCTTACTAAAAGCAATTTACAGTTTCAATGCAATCCCCATCAAATTGCAACCCAATTCCTCATAGAGTTGGAAAGAGCAATGTGCAATTTCATCTAGAATTACAAAAGGCGTAGAATAGCAAAATCCATCCTCAAAAACAAGAAAACTTCTGCAAGAATCACTATCCCTCACCTCAAGTTATAGTTCAAGGAAATTGTGCTAAAAACTTCATGGTACTGGTACAAAGATAGGCACTGTGATCAATGGATTAGAGTAGAAGATCCAGAAATCAGCCCTCACATATATGGTCACCTGATTTTTGACAAAGGAGCTGTAGATATTCAATGGAAAAAGGACAGCCTATTCAACAAATGGTGTTGGTCCAACTGACAATCAGCAAGCAGAAGAATGAAAATAGACCCTTCCTTATCTCCTTGTACAAAGCTCAAGTGTAAGTGGATCAAAGATCTCCACATTGAACCATGTACACTGAAACTATTAGATCAGAAAGTAGTAAAAACCGTATAACACATAGGCACAGGAGAAAATTTCCTAAACAGAACACCAATGGCTCGTGCTCTAAGATCAAATATTGACAAATGGGACTTAATGAGATTATAAAGTTTCTATAAGGCTAAGGACAGTGTCAAGAAAACAAAACGGCAGTCAACCGAATAGGAAAGGTCTTTACCAATGCTGCATCTGATAGAGGCCTAATATCCAAGGTATACAAAGAACTCAAGAAGTTAAACACCAGAGAATCAAATAACTCTGGTAAAAATGGTGTACAGAGCCAAACAAAAGTTCTCAATTTAGGAATACGAAATGGCTGAGAAGCATCTAAGAAAGTGCTTTAAATTCTTTGTCATCAGAGAAATGCAAATCAAAACAACCCTGAGATTCTACCTCACACCTACCCAAATGGCTAAGATCAAAAATTCAGATGGCAGCAGATGTTTTTGAGGATGCAGAAAAAGAGGAACAGTTCTTCACTGTTTCTGGGGTTTTACAACCACTCTGGAAATTAGTCTGGCGATTCCTCAGATTATTGAGCATAATACTACCTGAAAACCCAGTTATTCCACTTTCGGGCATATACCCCAGAGATGCTCCAACCTACAACAAAGACACAATATTCATAGCAGCAATATTTATAATAGCCAGAAGCTGGAAAGAACCCAGATGTCCTTCCGTAGATGAATGGATAAAATACTTGTGGTATATTTACAGAATGGATTACTACTCAACTATCAAAAACAATGATTTTATGAAATTCTTAAGAAAATGAACACATCTAGAGAATATCATCCTGAATGAGATAACCCAGTCACAAAAGAGCAGACATAATATGCAGTCACTGATAGTTGAGTACTAATCCCGGAAGGCTCTGAACACCCCAGAAACAACTCACAGACTATATGAAGTTTAAGAAAAACAAATGCAAAAAAATAAAAGAAAGAAAATAAAAAACCATTATGCTTAATCTTTACACACCAAGAAAACTTTGACGATATCCAGGTTACATCTTGTTTTACATGTACTTTATTTTCATTGTAAGTAGTACAATTTTAATGCATACTATCAAACCTTTAAAAATATCAAGTACTGACAAAAATGGATTCATATACTTTTATGCAAAAATGCTTAAAATCTGTACATTTATCTTTGTTTTTTAAAATTAAGTTGTTTAATTACAAAAAGAAAAAAAGTATAAACTATCATTATCTGAATATAAAGGAAACATTCAATAATCTTTTAACTTGGGAAAAAAACAATACAAAACAAAACAAAACAAAAAACCCCAAAAAACTGTATAGTATTGGTACAGAGGTAGGCTGATTAATGGAACAGAATTGAGGGCCCAGAAATGAACCCACACACTTATGGTCACTTGATCTTTGCCAACGGCGTTCAATGTAAAAAGGACAGCCTCTTTAACAAATGGTGTTGGTTCAGTTGGCAGTCAGCATGCAGAAGAGTGCAAATTGATCCTTTTCTATCTCCTTGAAGAAAGGTCAAGTCCAAGTGGATCAAATATTTCCACATAAAACCAGGTACACTGAAACTATTAGAATAAAAAGTGGTGGAGAGCTTTAGAACACATAGGCACATGGAAAAAATTCCTGAAAAGAATACCAGTGGCTTACGCTCTAATGTCAAGAATTGACAAATGGCTACAGATACTGTGAAGAAGACAAAATGGCAGCCTATAGATTTAAAATGAATCTTTGCCAATTCTATGTCTGATAGAGGTCTGGTATCCAATATATACAAAGAACTCAGAAAGCTAGACTAAAGAGAATTAAATAATCCTATTAAAATGGATTACAGAGCTAATCAAAGAATTCTCAACTGAGGAAAATCTAATGGCTGAGAAGCACCTAAAAATGTTCAACATCAGGGAAATGCAAGTCAAAACAACTATGCGATTCCACCTTACACTAGTTAGAATGGCTAAGGTTAAAAAAAAAAAAAAAAAAAAAAAAAAAAAAAAAAAAAAAAAAAAACTCAGTTGTCGGCCAATGCTGGCGAAGATGTGGAGAAAGAGTTACATTTCTCCAGTGTTGGTGGGGTTTTAAGTTGGTACATCCACTCTGTAAATCAGTCTGGCAATTCCTCAGAAAATTGAATATAGTACTACCTAAAGAGCCAGTGATTCAACTTCTATGCATATATCCCAATGTTGCTCCAACATATAAAAAGGACACATGCTCCACCATGTTTATAGCGGCCTTATAACAAGCAGAACCTAAAAAAACCCAGATGTCCATCAACAGATGAATGGATACAGAAAGTGTGGTACATTTACACAATGGAGTACTATTTTGCTATTAGAAACATTGACTTCATGAAATTTGTAGGCAAAAGGATGGAACTTCAAGCTATCATTCTGACTGAGGTAATCCAGTCACAAAACAACACACATGGTCTGCACTCACTGATAAGTGGAAACTAACCTCAGAAAACTCTGAATACCTAATACCCAAGAAACAATTCACAGAAATTATGAAGCTCAAAAAGAAGAAAGGCCAAAATGGGGATCCCTCAGTCCTTCTTGGAAAAGAGAACAAAACTCTCATGAGAGGAAATGCAAAGTCAAATAGAGGAACAGGGACTGAAGAAAAGATCACTCAGAACCAGCCTGACCTGGGAATATACCACATATGCAGTCATCAAATCCAAGCACTATAGCTGATTTCAAAAAGTACTTACTGGCAGGAACCAGACAGAGATGACCCCTCAGGGACTAGGCTAGGGTCATATAGATACAGCTGAGCATGCTTGCAGCTAACCATTGGTGTGAGCTCGGGGATTCCAATGAGGTTTCTAAAGAAAGGACCTAAGGAACTGAAAGGGGTTGCAACCTCTTTGGATGATAACATTACCAACCAACCAAAATGTCCAAAACTCCAATGGAGTAAAACACAAAGCTTTGTGTGCACTTTGAGAAAACTATTGATCCAGTTGCATATGTAGCTGAAGGTAGAGGTGTCTGGCATCAATGTGAGAAGAGGCTTTTGTTCCAGAGAGGGCATGTTTTCCCAATGTAGGAGAACGGCAATGCAATAGGATGGAGAGGGAGATCAGGAGGGAGTGCACCTTTTTGAAGGCAACTGGAGGGGAAGGAAGGATGGGAGTGGGGTGGGGTAAAGGGATAACATCTCAAATGTAAGTACAGACTATCTAATAAAAGAAGAGAAAAAAGTTCCTTGTCTCAATTCTAGAAGAAAATATGATCTTTTGAATATTATTTGAATAATGTATCATTTGAATATATACTTTCCTTTCTGGAGTGCGTGGCTCTGGTTCATATGAGATGCTTTTTTTCAGTGACAAAACCATATAATGATGAAGAATTCAAAAAACTAAATTTTAGAATTTTTTTTCGTTTCTGTAACAAGAGTTGGTTTTCCCAAAATGTGTCTAAAGATAACATATCCCAGACAGGAAGCTGGAAAGGAATGGCAGCAACTTACAAAATGTATTCATTGACTAAGTTTAGTTTTCAGCATCCATGTCAGCTGACTCAAAATGTCATGTAACTTTGACTCCAGGACAATATGGTGTAGCTTCGATGAGTCCTGCAGCCATGTTCACTGATTACTTGTAGAGATCCATGTATATGCAGAAATGAAAACACCTTTTAAAACTGTCACCTATAATCTAATGAAAGAATTGCATTTATGTGTCTACTACTGAATCTATATAAACAAAATTATTTTGTACATCGCTTATATTTTAATAACAAATTGGCATGTCTACAATACTGTACTTAAAAAAGTTTGCCAATTGGTTTAAGCAATTTGCTTTAGGTATAAAATTTTCATAGACTTCTTTGTCGTCAATGTATTTGTATTAGTCTAGAACTAAAGTCTTGTTTGTAAAATTTACATGATCTCTATAATATCTTTAGCACAAAATTGGCTTTCTTCAATGACAAACTGTTCATAGATGTTGGTGATAAAAGTGTCATTCATTTATCTGATAATCATTCACACATTTCTAGAGTTATTAAACAATTCATCTTCCTCAGCTGACATCTTTAAAATTTCACAACAGTGGGCATGCAAGTTGGAATTAATCAGTTTTTTTCTGTTTTCTTAAGGATATATTCATGTATGTGCATGTAAGTATATTTTACATATATTCAGGTGCTTGAATAGGTCACAAAAGGTTGACATATCTCCTGGATCCTGAGCTACAGGCACCTATGAGCTGTTAATTTGGACTCTGCGAACCCACTTCATATTTGGAAAAGCAAAGTCTATCATATTATGCATAAACTCAAAATGAACCTTGATTTACGTGAGTCATGCACATTCTAGGGGCTTCATTCACAGCCTGTGAAGCTAGAATGAAGGCTATCAGCTGCAAAGGGACCATGTGGTCTGTATATTGAAAGCTAAATTAGTGATGCATATCTGAATAGATATTGCAGAGAAGCCCAGCTGGATATTCAGGTCTCTGGTTCTTTGCTTTCAGTAAGTTGGACTGAGTGTCAAGTTCCATGTGGCATCAAATCCCAGAGCCCCTGCTGCACTGTGTAATGTATATGGTGCAGTTGGCTGCAAAAGAAGACAGACACATGTCAGGTCATTTTTTTTTTTTTGTCTTTAGTACCATGTAAAGCAGTGAATATTTTATTCATTGTGTTCACAGTGCAGAAAAATACCATAATTCACTTGCATCTTCCTGACAAAATCTAAAGGCAAATCTAGTGGATTCCACAGAGGCCTGCACAAAGAGGGTCCAGGAGCTCCATTTTCCACCTGTTCTCACAAGGTCAGAGGCTGATGTTTTATGAGTAGTATTAAAAATACTGATATTAATTTTTAAGACCTTAAGGTAATGGAAGCAACACTCCTGCGAACAAAATACACAATCTCTAACATACTTTAAAGGACAATACCAAAAAGTAATAAGAAACATAATGGAAGTACAAAAATTTTTCGGAATATTCATGCCTAAGTAAATAACAGATCAAATGATGATTCTATGAGCAATACACCCGCCTGAATACTTTATTTTTATTATGTAATTTAAAAGAGTTAACTGAAGTTTATGTGCTTAGAGGAGAAGGATTTATTAGTATGACACCAGTTCAGATCTGTGTTAAATTTGTACCTCTGCTATCACAAGTGGCACTAGGCTAAAGCCACTGCAATATAAAAATGATTTAAAGTAATTAAAAAAACTGACAGTCTCCTTAGTGTCAGGGTTTGCTATTCTATCTTAAAATCTGACACGTTTACTTGACTATGATGATCCATCCATTCACTAAGCTGTTAAAATCCCACAGCTCAACCACAGGCGGAGATAAAGGCTTTTCAATTATTCAAGAATTGTCTGGAGACCCCCACAAAACATGCAATAATTAAGAAATAGATGAATCTAAGTCACAGAATGTATAAGTCTGGGCATAAGTGATGAAAATTACAGGTGTCAGTAAGGCTTCTCATTCAAATCTTCCTTATTTTATCTCAGCCTGGTTATCTAATTTCTTGAACTGATGATCTGTTAGTTTCTTATCTTGCAATTTAAAGTCAGCAGCTAAAGACTGCTGGTAAATTTTCACTACTCTATTGATTTCTTCTCTCTTTCTCTGTTTGTCTGTCTGTTTGTCTGTCCGTCTTGGCCTGTCTCTGTCTCTCTGTCTCTCTGTCTCTCTGTCTCTCTGTCTCTCTCTCTCTCTCTCTCTCTCTTTCTCTCTCTGTCTGTCTCTCTCTGTCTCTCTCTCTCTCACACACACACCCCATAAATATCTATTTTTTTTCTGTTGTATAAAATATTTAATCTGTTTAGAGAGACTTGCTTAAAGGACATCAGTGCCTTTTTTTTAAACATTATTTTACAAAACAAAGATAAATGTACAGATTTTAAGGATTGTTTGCATAAAATTATACAATACATTTTTGTCAGTACTTTTTTTTCAGATTTTAAAATAATTTTTACATAAAACTGTATGAATATATTTTTAGTCAGTACTTGATTTTTTTAAAGGTTTGATAGTATGCATTGAAAACTTAATAGTTACAATGAGCATAAAGTACATGTAAAACAAAATGTAACATGGAAATAGTCAAAGTTTTCTTGTTGTATAGAGATTTTTTTGTTTTGTTTTGTTTTGTTTTCTTATTTCTTGGACTTCATACAGTCTGTGAGTTGTTTCTGGGGCAGTACGAGCCTCTGGGGTTAGCATCCCATAATCAGTGACTGCATATTATGTCTGTTCTTTTGTGACTGGGTTATCTCACTCAGAATGATATTCTCTAGATGCAGCCATGTTCTTAAGAATTAGGTCAAGTCATTGTTTCTGGTGGCTGAGTAGTATTCCATTGTATAAATGTACCACAATTTTTGTATCCATTCATCTTCTGAAGGACATCTGGGTTCTTTCCAGCTTCTGGCTATTATAAATAGAGCTGCTATGAATATTGTGGTGCATATATCTTTGTTTTGTACTAAGGTGTCTCTGGGGTATATGCCCAGAATTGGAATAGCTGGGTCTTCAGGTAGTATTATGTCCAATTTTTTGAGGTATCGCCAGACTGATTTACAGAGTGGTTGTATTAGTTTGCAACCCCACCAACAGTGGAGAAGGGTTCCTCTTTCTCTGCAACCTCGCCAGCATCTGTTGTCATCTGAGTTTTGGATCTTGGCCAATCTGACTGGTGTGAGGTGGAATATCAGGGTTGTTTTGATTTGCATTTCCCTGATGACTAAGGATGTTGAGCACTTCCTCAGATATTTCTCAGCCATTAGATATTCCTCAATCGAGAATGTTTTGTTTAGCGTTGTACCCCATTTTTAAATAGGGTTATTTGAATCTCTGGTGTCTAGCTTTTTGAGTTCTTTGTATACCTTAGATATTAGGCCTCTCTATCTGATGTGGAGTTGGTAAAAACCTTTTCCCATTCTGTTGGCTGCCGTTTTGTTTTCTTGACAATGTCCTTAGCATTTTAGAAACGTTGCAATCTCATTAAGTCCCATTTGTTAATATTTCACCTTAGAGATTGAGATATTGGTGTTTTGTTCAGAAAATTTTCTCCTGTGCCTATATGTTCTAAAGTTTTCCCTACTTTCTAATCTAATAGTTTCAGTGTATCTGGTTTAATGTGGAGATCTTTGATCCACTTACACTTGAGCTTTGTACAAGAAGATAAGAAAGGGTCTATTTTCATTCTTTTGCATGTTGAGTGCCAGTTGGACCAGCACCATTTGTTGAATAGGCTGTCCTTTTTACATTGAATGTTTACAGCTCCTTTGTCAAAAATCAGGTGACCATATATGTGAGGGCTCATTTCTGGATCTTCTATTGTATTCCATTGATCCACATGCCTATTTCTGTACTAGTACCATGCAGTTTTCAGATCAATTGCCTTGCAATATAGCTTGAGGTCAGGGATAGTGATACCCACAGATATTTTCTTGTTGTTGAGGATGGATTTCGCTATTCTAGGTCTTTTGTTGTTCCATATGAAATTGCACATTGATATTTCCAATTCCATGAACAACTGTGTTGGAATTTTGATGGGGATTGCGTTGAATCTGTAGATTGCTTTTGGTAGGATGGCCATTTTTAAAATATTGATCTTTCCCATCCATGAGCATTGGAGATCTTTACATTTTTTGAGATCCTCCTCAATTTTCTTCTTGAGAGGTTTGAAGTTCTTGTCATACAGGTCCTTCACTTGCTTAGTTAGAGTCACACCAAAGTATTTCATAGTCTTTGTGACAATTGTGAAGGGTACATTTTCCCTAATTTCTTTCTCCACATGTTTGTCCTTTGAGTATAGGAATGCTACTGATTTGTTTGAGTTGATTTTGTATCCAGCCACTTGGCTGAACTTGTTTATCAGCTGTATGAGTTCTCCGGTGGAGTTTTTGGGGTCACTTAAGTACACTATCATGTCATCAGCAAAGAGTGATGTTTTTATCTCTTCCTTTCCGATTTGTACCCCCTTGATCTTTTTTTGCTGTCTAATTGCTCCAGCCAGGACTTCCAGCACTATGTTGAATAGGTAGGGGGAGAGTGGGCAGCCTTGTCGAGTCCCTGATTTTAGTGGAATTGCTTCAAGTTTCTCTCCGTTAAGTTTGATGTTGGCTGTTGGTTTACTGTATATTGCTTTTCTTATGTTTAAGTATGTACCTTGGGTTCCTGTTCTTTCCAGGACTTTTGACATGAAGGGGTGTTGAATTTTGTCAAATGCTTTCTCAGCATCTAGTGGGATGACCATGTGATTTTTGTTCTTTGAGTTTGTTTATATGGTGGATTACATTGATGGATATCCTTATATTAAATCATCCCTGCATCCTAGGGATGAAGCCTACTAGGTCATGATGAATGATCGTTTTGATGTGTTCTTAGATTCAGTTTGCAAGGATTTTGTTGAGTATTTCTGCATCAATATTCAAAAGTGAGATTGGTCTAAAGTTCTCTTTCCTTGTAGGGTCTTTGTGTAGTTTAGGTACGAGGGTTATTGTAGCCTCAAAAAATGAGTTGGGTAGTATTCCATCTGATTCTATCTTTTGGAATAGTTTGGAGAGTATTGGTGTTATATCCGCAATAAATGTCTGATAAAATTCTGCACTGAACCTGTCTGGTCCTGGGCTTTTTTTGGTTGGGAGGCTTTTGATGATTTCTTCTATTTCTTTAGGTGTTATAGGGTTATTTAGATAGTTTATTTAGTCCTGGTTTAACTTTGGGATCTTGTATCTGTCTAGGAATTCATCCATTTCCTCCAGATTTTCCAATTTTGTGGAGTATAAGTTTTTCTAGTAGGATCTGATAATTTCTTGAATTTCCTCAGTTTCAGTTGTTATGTCTCCACTTTCCTTTTTGATTATGTTAATTTGTATACTCTCTCTTTGCCCTCTAGTTAGTCTGGCTAGGGTTTATCAATCTTGTTGATTTTCTCAAAGAACCAACTCTTGGTTTGTTGATTTTTTTCAAAGGTTCTTTTTTGTTTCTATTTGGTCTATTTCTGCCCTAATTTTGATTATTTCTTGCCGTCTACTCTTCTTGGGTATATCTTCTTCCTTTTGTTCTAGGGCTTTTAGCTGTGCTGTCAGGTTGCTGATGTAAGCTCTCTCCAGTTTCTTTTTGGAAGCACTTAGGGCTATGAGTTTTCATCTCAGTACTGCTTTCATTGCATCTCATAGGTTTGGACATGTTTTGTTTTCATTTTCGTTGAATTCTAGAAAGTCCTTAATTTCTTTCTTTATTTCTTCTTTGACCCTGCTATCATTTAACAGAGGGTTGTTTAGTTTCCATGTGTATGTGGGCTTTTTGTTGTCTTTTTTGTTGTTAAAGACCAGCCGTAGACCATGGTGATCTGAGAGGATACATGGGAATAATTCAATCTTCTTATATCGATTGAGGCTTGTTCTGTGTCCAATTATGTGGTCAATTTTTGAAAAGGTGCCATGGGGTGCTGAGGAAAAGTTGTATTCTTCTACTTTAGGATGACATGTTCTGTGTATATATATATATATATTAATTCTAGTTGGTTCAAAGTCTCTGCTAGTTTTGCAGTGTCCTTGTTCAGTTTCTGTTTCCATGATCTGTCCATTGGTGAGAGTGGGGTATTAAAGTCTCCCACTATTATTGTGTGGGGTGAAATGTATTTTTTGAACTTTAGTAGGGTTTCTTTTATGAATATGGGTGCTTTTTTATTTGGAGTATATATGTTAAGAATTGAGAGTTCCTCCTGAAAGATTTACCCGGTAATGAGTATAAAGTGTCCTTCCTTATCTTTTTTGATAACTTTTTATGAAAATTTACTTTATTCGATATTAGAATAGCCATTCCAGCTTGCTTCTTGGGGCTGTTTGCTTCGAAGTTTTTTCCCACCCTTTTACTCTGAGATAGTGTCTGTCTTTGTCTCTGAGATGAGTTTCCTGTAAGCAGCAAAAGGCTGGATTTTGTTTATGTATCCAGTCTGATAGTCTATGTCTCTTTATTGGGGAGTTGAGTCCATTTATGTTAATAGATATCAAGGAATAGTTGTTTCTGTTTCCTGCCATTATTGATTTTGTGGGTTGAGTTGTGTCTGTGTTTTTTTCTTCTTTTAGTTTTCTTGTTTAGGAGTTTTCTTGTTTTTACTAGGTTGTATTTTCCCTCATTGTATGGGGTTTTCCACCTATAATTCGTTGTAGTGCTGGGTTTGTGGTCAGATATTGTGTAAATTTCGATTTGTCTTGAAATATCTTCATCTCTCCATCTACGGTGATTGATAGTTTTGCTGGGTATAGCAGCTTGGGCTGGCACTTGTGCTCTCTTAGGGTGTGCATGATGTCTGTCTAGGCTCTTCTCGATTTCATAGTCTCTCTTGAGAAATGAGGTGTGATTCTGATTGGCCTGCCTTTATATGTTACCTGACCTTTTTCCCTTACTGCTTTTAGTATTCTTTCTTTGTTTTGGGTACTTGATGTTTTGAGTATTATGTATCGGGAGGTATTTCTTTTCTGGTCCAACCTATTTGGAGTTCTGAAGGCTTCTTTTATGCCTGTGGTCATCTCATTCTTGAGGGTAGGGAAGTTTTCTTCTCTGATTTTGTTGAAGATATTTACTGTGCCTCTTAGTTGATACTCTTCTCTCTCTTCTATTCCTATTATCCTTAGGTTTGGTCTTCTCATTGTGTCTTGGATTTCCTGGACATTTTGGGTTAGGAGCTTTTTGTTTTTTGCATCTTCTCTGGCTGTTTTGTCTATGTTTGCAATGTTGTCTTCTGCCCCCGAGATTCTCTCTTCCATCTCTTGTAATCTATTGGAAATGCTTGCTTCTGTTAATCCTGATTTCTTTTTTTGGTGTTCTGCCTTTAGGGTTATCTCTTTTAGTGTTTTCTTTATTGTGTCAATTTCCGTTTTAATTTCCCTCTTCCATTCCTTTATTCGTTTTGTTCAGTTTTTCTCTAGTTCTTTGATTTCTTTGATTGTTTTTCTTGTTTCCTCTTTAAAAGCTTCTGAATGTTTTTCCTTTTCCTCTCGTTCTTTTTTAAGTATCTCTATTAGCATCTTGAGGTATGATTTCAGGTCTGTGTCTTCTTTTTCTGGAGTGTTTGGAATTCCGATGTTTGCTGTTATGGGAGAGCTGGGTTCTGGTGTTGCTAGGTTGTCTTTGTTTCCTTGGGATATTCTCTTTTGCTTTCCTCTTGCTATTTTGTTGTCAGTGATATGCTCTTGCATTTCCCTTGTATCTGGGCTGTTTCCCTGGATCTCCACTGGTCCAGGTGGCAGATGGGCCCAGCCCTGTTCTATGCCTCAGTGTTGCTGGGTGAGAACAGAGGTTCCAAAGTTCTGTTCCTGGTCCCCGGATCCAGCAGGTCGGAGGGTGCGCACTCTGCAGAGATCTCTCTGCTCCCCAGCCGCCCAGATCTCCCACTCACCAGTCTGTCTACCTTAGGATTTGGCAGTCCACGTGGCAGATAGGCCGGGCTCTGCTCTGTGCCCTGAAGTCGCTGCTGGGTGGAAACAGAAGTTCTAAAGTTCTGTTCCTGGTACCTGGTTCAGGCTGTTTGGAGGGAGTGCTCCGCGTGCACACTCCTCAGAGATCTCTCTGCTCCTTGGCTGCCCAGATCTTCCACTCACCACTCTCTCATCCTTAGGAGCTGGCAGTCCGCGTGCCAGATCGAATATTGATTTTTTATACTCCAGAAATACACCATGAAAAGAGGAAACATCTTTAACAAATGATATTGGTCAAATTATATGTCTGCATGTAGAAAATTCTGAGTAATTTCTTTTTTTTAATTGAACAATTTTATTTTTTAAAAAGATAAATGTACAGATATTAAGCATTTTGCATCAAAATATATGAATACATTTTGATACTATTTGGTTTTTTTAAAGGTTTGAGAGTATGATTAAAATCTTACTAGTTAAAATGAGCATAAAGTACATGTAAAACAAGATGTAACCTGGAAATAGTCAAAGTATTCTTAGTGTATAAAGATTAAGCATAATGGTTTTTCATTTTCTTTCTTTTTTTTTCTTCTTGAACATCATATACTCTGTGACTTGTTTCTGGAGAGTTCAGAACTTTCTAGGGATAGTATTCAATTATCAGTGATTGCATATTATGTCTGTTCTTTTGTGACTGGGTTACCTCATTCAAGATGATATTCTCTAGATGTATCCATTTTCTTTAGAATTTCATAAAGTCATTGTTTCTGATAGCTGTGTAGTACTCCATTGTGTAAACATATGACAATTTTTGTATTCATTCATCTACTGAAAGACATCTGAGTTATTTCCTGGTCCTGGCTATTATAAAATGGGCTGCTATGAACATTGTGGTGCATGTGTCTTTGTTGTATGTTGGAGCTTCTCTGGAGTATATGCTCAGACATAGAATAACTGGATCTTCAGGTAGTACTATGTCAAATTTTCTGAGGAATCACCAGGATGATTTCCAGAGTGGCTGTACCTGTTTACAACCCCATCAATAGTGGAGAAGTGTTCCTCTTTCTCCGCATCCTTGCCAACATCTGCTGTCATCTGAATTTTTGATCTTAGTCATTCTGGTTGGTATGAGGTGGAATATTAGGGTTGTTTTGATTTGCATTTCCCTGATGGCTAAGGATGTCTAGCACTTCTGTAGATGCTTCTCAGCCATTAGATATTCCTCAATTGAGAACTTTTTGTTTAGCTCTGTACCCAATTTTTTAATAGGGTTGTTTGATTCTCTGGTGTGTGATTTCTTGAGTTCTTTGTATACCGTGGATATTAGGCCTCTATAAGATGTGGGGTTGGTAAAGATCTTTTCCCAATATGTTGGCTGCTGTTTTGTTTTCTTGGCAGTGTCCTTAGCCTTATAGGAACTTTGCAATTCCATTAAGTCCCATTCGTCGATATTTGACTTTAGAGCATGAGCCACTGGTGTACTGTTCAGGAATTATTCTCCTGTCCCTATGTGTTCTAAGGTTTTCCATAATTACTCTTCTAATAATTTTAGTGTACCTGGTTAAACGTGGAGATCTTTGACACACTTGCACTTGAGCTTTGTACGAGGAGATAAGAAAGGGTATATTTTCAATCTTCTGCATGCTGAGTGCCAGTTGGAACAACAACATTTGTTGAAGATGCTGCCCCTTTTCCATTGAATGTTTACAGCACCATTGTCAAAAATCAAATATGAGGGTTCATTTTTGGATTTTCTATTCTATTCCATTGATCCACATGCCCATCTCTGTACCAGTACCATGCAGTTCTTAGCCCAATTGCCTTGTAATATAGCTTGAGGTCTGAAATAGTGATTCCTGTTGATGTTTTCTTGTTGTTGAAGATGGATTTTGCTATTCTAGGTCTTTTGTTATTCCAGATAAAATTGCACATTGCTCTTTCCAACTCAGTGAAGAACTGGGTTGGAAATTTGATAGGGATTGCATTGAATCTGTAAACTGCTCCTGGTAAGAATGTGATTTTTACTATATTAATCCTTCCAATCCATGAGCATGGGAGAGCTTTTCATTTTCTGAGATCTTCCTTGATTTCCTTCTTTAGAGATATGAAATTCTTGTCAAACAGGTCCTTCACTTGCTTAGTTAGAGTCACACCAAGGTAATTGTTTGTGACTATTGTGAAAGGTGTCTTTTCCGTAATTTCTTTCTCCACATGTTTGTCCTTTGAGTAGAGGAAAGCTACAGATAGTTTGAGGTAATTTTATATCCAGCTACTTTTCTGAACTTGTTTATCAGCTGTAGAATTTCTCTAGTGGTATTTTTAGGGTCACATACATATACTATCATGTCATCTGCAAACAGTGATGTTTTTACTTCTTCCTTTCCAATTTGTACCCTTTGATTTCCTTTTGCTATCTAATTGCTCTGGCCAGGACTTCCAGTACTATTGTATTTTGAATAGGTAAGGGGAGAGTGGACAGCCTTGTTGAGTCCCTGATATTATTGAAATTGCTTCAAGTTTTACACTGTTAAGTTTGATGTTGGCTATTGGTTTGCTGTATATTGCTTTTATTATGGTTAG
The DNA here is from genome assembly GCF_963924665.1 of Micromys minutus. NCBI lineage: Eukaryota > Metazoa > Chordata > Mammalia > Rodentia > Muridae > Micromys > Micromys minutus. The sequence continues at coordinate 52,454,871 of NC_137953.1, forward strand.
TTATGGGCCTTGGATTCCTGTTCTTTCCAAGACTTTTAACATGAAAGCTTTTTGAATTTTGTCAAATGCTTTCTCAGCATCTAGTGAGATGACCATGTGGTTTTTTTCTTTGAGTTTTTTTATATGGAGGATTATGTTGATGGATTTCCATTGTATTAAAACATCCCTGTATCCCAGGGATGAAGCCTACTTGATCATGGTGGATGATCATTTTGATGTGTTCTTGGATTTGGTTTGCAAGGATTTTGTTGAGTATATTTGCATCATTATTCATAAGTGGATTGGGCTGAAATTCTCTTTCCTTGTTGGGCCTTTGTGTGGTTTAGGAAAGAGGGTTATTATAACCTCAAAATATTAGTTAGGTGGTGTTCCATCTCACTCTACTTTGTGGAATTGTTTGGAAAGTATTGCTATTAGGTTGTATAAATGTCTGATAAAATTCTGCACTAAACCTATCTGGACCTGGCCTTTTTTTTTAAAGGTGGCTTTTGATTACTGCTTCTATTTCTCTAGGTGTTATGGGATTATTTAGATGGTTTAATTGGTCCTGGTTTAACTTTAGTATCTTGTATCTGTCTAGGAATTTATCCATTTCCTCCAGATTTTCCATCTTTGTTGAGTATAGGCTTTTGTAGTAGGATCTGATGATTTACTTAAGTTCCTCAGTTTCTGTTGTTATGTCTCCACTTTCCAATCTGATTTTGTTAATTTGGATACTCTCTCTTCCCTCTAGTTATGTTGGTTAAGGATTTATCAATTTTGTTAATTTTCCAAAGAATCAGCTCTTGTCTTTGTTGATTCTTTGAATGGTTCTTTTTTTTTTTTTTCTATTTGGTCAATTTCTGTTCTTAGTTTGATTTTTGCTGGCTCTCTACTCCTCTTGGGTGTATCTCCTTCCTTTTGTTCTAGAAATTTCAACTGTGCTCTCAAGTTGCTAGTGTATGCTCTCTTAAGTTTCATTTTGGAAGCACTTAGAGCTATGAGTTTTCCTTTTAGTATATTGCTTTTATTATATCCCATAGGTTTGGTAATGTTGTATTTTCATTTTCATTAAATTCTAGAAAATCTTTAATTTCTTTCTTTACTTCTTCTTTGACCATGCTATTATTTAATAGAGAATTGTTTAGTTTCCATGTGTCTATGGGCTTTTTGTTGTCTTTGTTGTTATTAAAGACCAGCCTTAAAGCATATCTGATAGGATTCATGGAAGTATTTCAATCTTCTTATATCTATTAAGGCTTGTTTTGTCACCGATTATATGGTCAGTTTTGGAGACGATGCCTTGAGGTGCTGAGAAGAATGATTATTTTTGTGTTTTAGGATGATAAGTTCTGTAGATGTCTATTAATTTCAATTGGTCCATAACCTCTCTTAGTTTCACTGTGTCCTTTTTCAGTTTCTGTTTCCGTAATCTGTCCATTAATGAGAGTGGGATGTTGAGGTCTCCCACTATTATTGTTTGGGGTGCAATGTGTTTTTTTAGCTTTAGTAGGGTTTCTTTTATGAATATGGGTGCTCTTGTATTTGAAGCATATATGTTAAGAATTGAGAGTTCCTCCTGACAAATTTTTCCTGTAATGAGTAAAAAGTGTCCTTCCTTATCTTTTTTGATATCTTTTGGTTGAAAATCTACTTTATTAGATATTAGAATGCTGACTCCAGCTTGCTTCTTGGGGCTGTTTATTTGGAAGTTTTTTCTCAAGTTTTTACTCCGAGATAGTGTTTGTCTTTGTCTCTGAGATGAGTTTCCTCTATGCACAAGGGCCGGCTGGGTGAAGACAGAGACTAAGGCAGGGTTCCTGCTCCCCTGAGCCAATTGGGTGGGGGTTGCACTTTCTGAGCACTTGGCACAGACTTCTCTGCTCCCTGGCTACTTGCAGTGCAGTCTCACCTGGCCTGTGTCCCTGAATCTCCACTGTTCTTCTTTTTCTTTTTAACTTTTAATGTACTTGATTAATTTAATTCTTAAAAATTTTTTTTAGCAAACAAGAATTTGTATGCTCTAATTTTCTGAATATGATCTCATTGATTCAGAGACAATCTTGAAACTTGATTCTCAAAATAAACAATCATTGCCTCTCTGTCATGCTGACATTGTGATTCTGAACAAGGAGTAAACTTTCCTCTTTCACTTAGAGTTTAATGGTATTCACTAGAACTTCTGCAGCTTGCTTCTAGAGAGAGGCTTTACCTGAAGCATCCTACCTGATCTTGTCATCAAGGCACACATGAAACCCAAATGGAACTGTGGTCACTCTTCAGATCTACCGAAATGAGCTTTACTTTTCTATTGGAGGAGCTGGAATCATTCTGCAGGAAAATGTTCCAATAGAGTGTTTTCAAAGAGACTTCATTCCGACTCTATCATATGCCAAAAAGATAGTATTTTTCCAGGCTACTGTATTTGATGCTCACTCCATTATCCAAGACCAGCTGGATTGCATAACTGCTCAGTGATAAATCTTGTGTTTTATGCTCAGGATCTCTGTCCTAATCTATCCTAGCACCTTCACCCCATCCTTTTTTCCCATACTCCCTCTTCTCGTCCCTTCCTTTCTTTTTCTTTCATCCTCTTTATTTTGTTTTTTGCCCTTTCTTCTCTAATGCCATTAACTTAGATTTATCAGATCAAATATGTATTTTATGCATTAGAGCATAATTTAATTACAATAAAGTTATTTCATATATATGATTATGTCACTATGACTATGTCAATAAATTCAAATGCATATATTAATCTAATATTTTCTTTAGCTTTTTAATAATGTGTATGGAATTTCCAGATTACTGAAATGAGAAAAGTATAGTTAATATATTCATGGAAGTAAAAATGCAACAACATTAATGATGATTGATTTTTGCCTATGAATAAATTAAAGTATAATTAAAATGTAGCTTAGTAAGTTTGAAATAATAGATCCACCCAAATAATTATTAATTGACCTTGTAATAATAAAAGATTGTACTTCAAACAACAAATATGAAATTTCCTTCAAAGGCTTGCATGTTTTAATGATTGTTTTTTAGCTGGTGGTACTGTTTGTGAAGATTGTGGAATCCTGAGAAGACGAGCCAACCAGGAACAAGAAGAATACTGAAGCCAATGTCTTGAGGTTTTACAGACTGGCCCTGTTTCCTGCTAACTTTCTGTTTATTAATTTGTATGGAGTGTGCCCAGCCAGCATCCTGTATCCTGTTTACCACTAGGCTGTACCTCCCTGAAAACTTTTTGTTTCCATTCTAAAACATGGATGATGCCGTTCTGGAATTGTGAGCCAAACCTTTTTCTGGCACAAGTTTACATATTGTTAAAATTTTTTCTCTTTTTTTCCTTTTCTTTTTTTTAAACTTAGATACTCTGTATTTTACATTTGAGATGTTATTCATAATCCCAGCCCTGTTTCCTTCCTCCTTCCCTTTTTATGTGCCTTCACAATGGTATATTTTCTACTAATCATTCTCTCCACCCATTGCCCCATTGCCTTGGTATTCACCTATATTGGGAAAGCATGTCTTCCCTGAACCAGAAGCCTCTTCTCACATTGACAACAGACACTGCTATCTTCAGCTACATATGGAACTGTATCAATAGGTCTCTCAATGTGTGCCCAAAAGTTGGTATTTTAGTCCATAGGAGTTTTGGAGAGTTTGTTTGGTTGATAATGTTGTTATCTTACCATGAGGTTGCAACCCCTCCTTTCAGTTCCTTATGTTCTTTCCTTGGCACCTTCATTGGGGTCACCAAGTTTAGTCTGATGGTTAACTGCAAGCATACTCTGCTGTATCTATATGACTCTAATGAAGTCCCTGAGGAGGCATCTCTATCTGGTTCCTGCCAGTAGGTACTTCTTGGGATCAGCTATGCTGCTTGGCTGTATATGTGGTGGATCCCAAGGTGAGATGGCTTCTGAATGATCTGAAAAGATCATCCCCATTTTGGCCTTCCTTCTTATTGAGCTTCATAATGTCTGTGAAGTTTTTCTTTGGTGTTCAGAGTTTTCTGGGGCTAGTATTTGCTTATCAGTAAATGTGTACCATGTGTGTTCTTTATGACAACAGACAAAGAACTAAGGCAAGTGGTGAGAGGTAATTTAAGAATGGTTTAAGAGATGATTCAAAATATTTAGGAAATTACAATGTCTGAGAATGTGGTTGCTTATTTTATTTGAATATTATGGTGACAGTATTATAAATATGAGATGTAGTCATAGAGGTGCAAGAAGTTGGAGAAGTCAGATTAAAGATTCTAAGACTAAATTTAAATGATGTAATAATTCATTTATGTTACTATACAAGTTTATAAAACAATTCACTGACAGTAGACAAGATCCTAAATTTCAGGAGCTGTTAGAAATTAACAAATGTGAATCTATGAGTCTTTGACTATTTGTATAAGTTTTAAGTTGTCCATCTAAAAATCCTATTCATCTTTGTTTTTAATTTATTTGAATGAATTATAAAGTTCATTTAATAGATAAATAGAATTTCTACGCATAACATAGGCAGGTTACAACAAACTAAAAGCCAACAACTCAAATGGAGTAAAACACAAAACAAGCCTGCTAATATCAGAAAAATATAAGGTTATTCACTCTTTCCATATCTATTCAATATAGTACACAAAGTCTCAGCTCTTGCAATAAGACAACTGAAGGAGATCAAAGGTATGCCATTTGGAAAGGAATAAGTCAATGTATTTTTATATGCAGATGATATGATAGTACACTAATAAAAAACAAATGAGTGTAATACACCATATAAACAGACTGAAAAACAAAATTGCAGAACCATCTTATAAAATGCAGAAAAGGCCTTTGATAAAATCTAACAGCTCTGAAGAGACTAAGGTTACAAGAGTGATATCTCAAAATAATATAGGTGATTTATTACAATCCTGCATCTAAAATCTACCTAATGGATATAAAATTCATAGTGTGATTCTCAATTTTCTACATTCACAACCCAATGGTTTCTTGAATATGAGCAAGTACAGCTAGTGTCTACATGGAGTCTTCATTCTTATGTTCTTGTGGTTTTGGTAGAAGAAGGTGCTATACAAACTTCCAAAAGAGATATGCAAACACCAACCCAGTTACAACAATTTTGACCTACACTTAGCCCTGCCTCCAAGACACACAGGACAACAGTGACATAAAACTTATTGGAGTAGCTTACCAATGTCTGATTTGTCTCAATATCCAGTTCATGAGATAGAACCCATAATTGAAAATGATTGGGTGCCTATGAACCAGAGACTGGATAGCCTAGAGACAAGGTGAAATCAAACACTACTGGTGAGAAAAATTTATGAATAAAATGACTCTTAATAATACCCTCCTATATTAATATAGCAGTACCTTATTAATTATCCTCAGAGAAGCTTTCTCCTACAGCAAAAAGTAACAGTTGTAGAGACAGACCCATAGTCAGACATTTCATAGAGAGAGTCCTTAGAACACACATATCTAAAGTACTTTAATTATTGAGCTCCTTTACACTTAATATATTTCTTATACTACACTTTAAAAATTATTTACTAAATATAATATATCTTAAATATCAGTGATTTTAGTTTATTTAATTTATCTACATTGCTTTTGGATTGCATTAGTTATATTCACTATATATATGTGTGTTTTAACTGAATTGTAATACCTAGTATTTTTTAGCAATCACTGTTTCTAAATTCCAGCAGACAGGCTTATTAAATCAAGAATTATTCCTCCCCCAAAGTCTTATATGAGGCTATCATTAATATTATTTTGTTTCTGTAAATCCATCAAGTGACATAAAATAATTTATGGAATTTTATGAGCATCTCATTTTATATGAAATAATATTTTAAGGGTTCTTCTATCTCTACAAATTAATTAAAAAATATTGGTCTTACTTCTTAATAAAATTTGTACTGATATTTGCATTTATCTTGTGTATTTCTCTAAAAGTGAAGTTGCAGCATCATGTTTACTTCTATATTTAAAGTTTTGAAGTTAAACATTTATATTCAAAGTAAGTACATCAGGTTGCATTCTCACTATCAAGCCCTGAATATTCTAACCTCCCATATCTTCTCTAATTCTGCCACTATTTTTAACATATCCTCTCTTATGTGTACAAGTATGATCTCCTGTACTTCCTAATAGTGGACAATGCTAGTAATTTTTTCCACAATTATTATTCTTTGGTAAGATATTTAATTCTTTATTCATTAAAAAATCTGTTGCCTTTTTAGTAATATTTTAATTTTAGAATATCTATTTGATATGTATCACTTATAACATGCAATTTTAGATTTTCCTACTTTTATGCATAATTAAATATTTTTTAATTATAAGTAATGGCATGCTATAAAATTTGATTAAACCCTATGCACCTCCTTTTGTTTTGTTGTCCCTCGAGCTTCTAGAAACATGACAATAAAACTGTTATATACACAAGATGGCATCCCAAAGATTAACTCCATAATTTCATAAGTATTTTATCATTTATATTTGCTTCCAAAAACATTTTCAGGGTATTTTTGTGTACAGTTGAGGTAGAATTTAACCGCACTTTCTTGTCTGTGGCTATCAGTGCCTTAAATTCTTTTTTAATCACTTTCTGTCTATTTGAACTTATAATGTAGGGGAAAGACATTTTTTCTTGTTGTTGAGCACATTATCTCTTCTTCCTAAGGAACAGATATTATTATTTTTACTAAGGACCGAACTCACCTGTTTTGTCCTTTCTAAAAAGTTTGACATTCTAGATAATTCTATGTGGAAACTGTAGGAAATATATATCAAAATCCCTCTGTAGTTGTAATTTTGTTAACTGAGATGAAAGCTACACACCCAGTAAATTCTGGTGAATATTTATAGGTCAGTTACAAAATTGTATAGAACAGATACCATACTTAAAGTATTACATAGAAGTACAAAGTTTCTTAGATGGAGAAACTGAAGTGGTAGCTGCATGTTTTTTTTTCAGCCACTTATATTTGCTAACCACAAAGTTATCCAATACTCGGAGCAGGATTGATGGTCATTTAGCAACTTGTTCTTATGACTGTGTATATTTCTTTCTCTATTTTCTCTGTAAGAAGCTTTAGTAGAAGAGATATGCCTTATTATGTTCTTCTTGTTCTTGCTCTTCTGGTTTTTATTCTTGTTCTTTTTGTTTTTGTTTTTTTTTTATTGTTCTTGTTCTTGTTCTTTTTCTTCTTGTTGTTCTTCCTATTGTTCATCCTCCTACTCCTCTTCTTCTTTTGCTCCTTCTTTTTCTTCTGGTCATTTTTTAACCAAGAGGGACTCTTAGGAGACTTTCAGAATAAAAGAAATAAGCTAAAATCAAGATTTCTTTTAATATATTATTTTGAAAATGATTAAAGGAATTGGAAAAAGTCAAATATAATGAATGCCTTAAGGTATGCATACTTAGGAATTGATTCACAACTTAGAAAATACAGCATCCAGGTGTAGGGGTAACTTCAGAACTCAATTGAACTGCTGAACATAAATACAAAATACCCATAGGTTGTGAAAATATTTGAGAAAACTGATGATAAAACCCCTTTACTATGTAGTTTCTCAAATCAGTGTTCTGCTTCACAGAATTACTCTAATTTCATCCTCCATTGCCAATGAATATTATTTATTTCCTAGATACAGTATAACGGACACTATTTTTAATGCTGCTACATCTTTGAGTAATTTTGATAAATGAGAAGAAAATAATTGTGTAAATGAGACCTGAAATAAAGTACTATATTACTTAATCTTTAGTGTGCTTTATTGGTTTTGGGACACACTTTAGTAGTTGTAGAACACTTCATAAACCTGCACAAAACTAGAGTTGATCTCCAGCATTTTAAATAATGTTAAATCAGAGGGAAGTTAAAATGGATGCTGGTAAATGGGAAGAAATAATTACTTTATAATGTTATACCAAAATATTTGTATACCTCAAAATTCTTAACTTTTTTCGGAGATTAATAAATATTTTTAAAATTTATTATCATTATGTCTTACTTACTCACTTTCTATCCAGCTCACTCTCCCCTTTTGGTTACCCACTCCCACAATCCTTCCCCCATAACACTTCACCTTCTCATCTGAGAAGTTGGGGGCCCTCCTGGCTATCTCCCACCTTGCCAGTTCAAAGTATCTTCAAGGCTAGGTTCTTCCTCTGCCACAGAGACAAGAGAAGGCAGAACAGTTAGGAGAACACACCTGAAATACTGGCAACAGGTTTTGGTATATGTCCCATACCAGTTGTTCAGACCCCAGAGTCCAAGCTGCACATCTGCTATATATGTGTGCGTTCTTTGTTGGTGTTTCAGTCTCTAAACGCCACAAAGTTCCATGTTAGTTGATTCTGCTGGTATTCCTGTGAAGCTCCTAACCTCGTAAGGGCTGCAGTCTTTACTCCTATTCATCTGTAAGAGACCACTAGCTCCATTTACAGTTTGGCTGGGGATATATGCCACTGTCTGAGTCAGGGTCTGGGCACATTCTCTTGGAGGACAGCCATGCCATAATCCTGTAGGCAAACATAACAAGGTACCATTAATAGTGTCAGGGATTGGTGCTTGCCAATGACACGAGTCACAAGTTAGCCTGATTATTGGTTAGCTATTCCCTCAGTCTCTGCTTTGTCTCCAATACCTGCATTTCTAGTAGACAGGAAGTATTTTGGGTTGAACAGTTTGTGGGTGGTTCATTTTGCCTGGCCACAGGAGGCAGCTTTCTCAGGCTCCATATTCCTAATGATCTGAGTCATACATAAGGATTCTCCCATTAATTTTTGGGTGTCACTCTTATCTCAGCTTTCCACCTCTTCCTGGTGATACCCCCTAACTGCACCCCTTCCATTGAAGATTTCAATTCATTTTCATGGCCATCTGGCTAGCAACGTTGTTTTTCCACAAACTTCCCCCTGAGATCCTACTCCCCTCCAGATTTACTTGCTAAAATAGTTCTCTCCCTCCATTTGTCTTCCACAACCATTCCATCCACCCTTTCAAGTTAGGCTCAAACATCCTTGCTTATAACCTCCTTCTTATACAGGATTTTTGGTTTTGGGAAGTGTAGCATATGCATATTATAATTTATGGCTAACATTCACTTATAAGTGAATGCATAGCATGCCTATATTTTTGAGACTGAGCTTCCACATTGAGGATAATATTCTTTTTTTTTTCAACATTTTTTATTGGATATTCTCTGTATTTACATTTAAGATGTTATCCCTTTTCCACAATTTCATCACCCTTTTCCCTCCCGTTACCTCCATGAAGGTTCTCCCTCTCCCAACCACCCTCTACCACCTTAGTTACTTGGTATTTCCCTATTCTGGGTAAACAAGGGGATGATATTCTTAAGATCCATCTGTTTGTCTGCAAAATTCATGATGCCTTGGTTTTCAATAGCTAAATGTTATTTCATTGTGTAGATGTATCACACATATTTCCTTATCCATTCTTCAGTTGAGGAACATCTAGGTTACTCCCAATTTCTATGACTAAATGTTCTATAAAGATAGTTGAACAAACATCCTTTTGACACATTGGAACATCTTTTGGTTGTTCCAGGCATGGTATAGTTAGGTCATGAGGTAGAACTCCTCCCAATTTTCTGAGAAACCACCAAGATGATTTTTAAAGTGGTTGTACAAGTTTGTACTTCCACCAAAAATTATTTCACATTCTTACCAGCATGTGCTGTCACTTGAGTCTTGTATCTTAGACATTCTGATAGGTATAAGATGGAACCTCAAACTTGTTTTGATTTGCATTTCCCCGATGACTAAGGACTTTGAATGTTTCTTTAAGTGTTTCTTCAATGTATTTAAGAAAATTCTAAGAATCTGTTTGAGATTTCTGTTTCAAGAATTCTCTTTTTAGCTCTGTGCTTTGTCTTTTAATTGGGTTATTAAGGTTATTGGCATTCAACTTCTTAAGTTATTTATAAATTTTGGATATTAGCCTTCTCTTAGATGTAGGGTTGGGTTTATTTCCTGTGGAGAAGTTTTGGGGTCGTTTGGCAAGAATTTGACATTGGGCCAGGACAAGAAAGTGCGGCTACTCCAGGCAATAATTTGACATTGGGCTAGGACAGGGAAGTAAGCTTAAGCAGGAATCTGATTTTAGGCTAGAGCTATTTAGGAAATAGTCTTCAGGCAATAACTTGACTTTGGGTCCGGGCAGGGAAATAGGTTCATATAATTCTGGTCATTTTTGCAAACCCTTAGAAACAGGGATTTGGGATTTTTGTCTGTTGTCCTGTTCCCTCACTATTTGAGTTCATTGTCTTGCTTGTTCCCTTAACATAGAATGGACATTATTATTCTTTGCATGTAATTTAAAAGGTATAAAAGCAGGCTGGAAAAATTAAACTTTCAGCCTGTGACCCGGCTGGAGGGGTTATGCTGCAGTTTTGTCTAGTCCTCTGTTTCTTTTTTATCCTCCATCTGCCACTGGAGAATCCCACTGACTGACTGAGCAGGCTTGGTCAATTTCCCAATCTGTAGGCTGCCGTTTTGTCATGCTAAGTGTTATCTGTCTTATAGAAGCTTTGTAGTTTCATGAGTTCCCATTTATGGATCATTGTTCTTAGAGCCTGAGCCATTGCTGTTATGTTCGGGAACTTGTTTCCTCTACCAATGTGTTCAAGGGTATTTCCCACTTTCTCTCTTTCTCTTCTAAGAGATTTAGTGTATCAGGTTTCATGTTGAGGTTAATGAAAACTTAAACCACTTGGACTTGAATTTTGTGCAGAGTCATAAGTATAGATCTATTTTCATTCTTATACATGTAAGCATCCAGCTAGACCAGCACCATTAATTTAAGATGCTTTCATTTTTCCATTGTATAGTTTTGGCTTCTTTATAAAATAAATATCAAGTGTCCATAAGTGCCTGAATTTACTTTTAGGTGTTTGATTCTATTCCATCAATCTGTCTATTTCTTTACCACTTTTGTACATAATTTACTCTGCATTGGTTTGAAATACAGGTTGAGGTCAGGGATGGTGATTTCTATGGAAGTTATTTTATTGTTTAGGATTGTTTTGGCTTTTCAGGATGTTTTGTTTTTCCATATGAAGTAAGTTAAAAATTGTTCTTTCAAGTTTGGGGGGGGGGTGGTCCATTATGTATAATATCATGCCATCTGCAAATAGTAATACTTTGGCTTCTTTTCTAATTTGTATCTCCCTGATCTTCTTTAGTTGTCTTATTGCTTTGGCTAGATCTTCAAGGGCTATATTAAATAAATAGAAAGAGAGCCAGCAGGCTTGCCTTGTTTAGAATTTTACAGGCATTGTTTTACATTTTTCTCCATTTACCTTTATGTTGTCTATTTATTTGCTGTATATTGCTTTTATTATGTTCATGTTTGTGTCTTGTTTCCCTGATTTCTCTAATTATTTTAACATTGGGGTATGCTGGATTTTGTAAAATCTGTTTTTGCATCTAATGATATAATCATGAAGAGGTTATCTCTCAGTTTGTTTATATGATGGATTAAATAGATATATATGCATATATATTTAGCTTTCTCTGGAATGAAATCTACTTGATCATGATGGATGATGTTTTTTATGTGTTCCTAGATTTCATTTACAAATTTTATTGGGTACTATTGCATCAATGTTCATAAGAGAAATCTATCTGATATTCTGTTTTTTTCTGTGTGGTTTGTTCAGGATGATATTCATAAAATAATTTTGACAAAGTTTTTTCCGTGAAATATTTTGGAATAGTTTAGGGCATTAATTTAATAGTATTGGTAGTATCTCTCCTTTGAAAATCTTGTAGAATTATCTACTAAAACAAGCTGGTCCTTAGGTTTTATTGGTTGGGAGATTTTAATGTCTGAATCTCACATGGGTTTATCTCAGTTAAAAAAATGCTCAAAGTCCTAAGTCACCCTGAAAATGCCATTCAAAACAACTATGGGGTTACATTATACACCCATTAGAATGTGTAAGATCAAACATTCAAGAGGTAGCACATGTTGGTGAGAATTTGGTGCAAGTGATACACTGCTCAATTGATGGTCAGAGTACAAATTTATACAGCCACATTGAAAATCAATTTGGTGGTTTCACAAAAAAACAGAAAATTGTTCTATCTCAAAACCTAGCTATACCACACCTGGGCATATATGAAAAAGATGATCCAACATCTCAAAAAGCTGTTTGCTCAACTATGTTCATAGCAGTTTTATTTATAATAGCCAAGAACTGGAAACAGCTTTAACTGAAGAATAAATGAATATGGTACACAATTCTACTGTTGTTAAAATACAAGGCATCATGAATTTTGCAGGCAAGTGATGAAGCTTGAGAATATTATTGTGAGTGAGGTAATGCAGTTCCAAAAGTACATGCATGATATGTACTCATTTTTAAGTAGATATTAGTCATAAAATACATACCATGTTATGTAACATTAAGCAAGGCTCTTTTATTTATTTTTTATTTTTTTAAAATTGTACCCAAGGTTAAGACAATCCACCACCAGGAAGAGCAGAGATCCAGGAACACAGGCCAGGTACAAGAGAAAGGCTAGAACCAATCACTGACAACAAGATGGCAAGAGGAAAGTGAAAGAACGTACCCCAGGGAAACCAAGAAAACCTGACAACACTAGAACCTAGCTTTCCCATCACAACCAACAGCAGAAAGACAAACACTCCAGAAAAAGAAGACTCAAACCCGAAATCCTACATCAAGATGATGATAGAGATTCTTAAACAAGAACGGGAGGAAAAGCAAAAAGAATCAGAACCTTTTAAAGAGGAAACAAGAAAAACACTCAAAGAAGTCAAAGAACTAGCAAAAAACAGAACCAAAGAGATGAAGGAATGGAAGAAGGAATTTAAAATGGAAATGAACACAATAAAGAAAACATTAAAAGAGACAACCCTAGAGGTAGAAATCCTAAAAAAGAAACCAGGAGTCAAAGAAGCAAGCATTTCCAACAGACTACAGGAGATGGAAGAGAGAATCTCGGGGGCCGAAGACAACATTGAAAACACAGACAAAACAGTCAGAGAAGATGCAAAAACCAAAAAGCTCCTAACACAAAATGCCCAGGAGATCCAGGACACAATGAGAAGACCAAAGGATAATAGGAATAGAAAAGGGCGAAGAATATCAACTAAGAGGTACAGTAAATATCTTCAACAAAATTGTGGAAGAAAACTTCTCTACCCTTAAGAATGAGATGACCATGAGCATAAAAGAAGCCTTCAGAACTCCAAATAGGTTGGACCAGAAAAGAAATTCCTCCCGATACATAATACTCAAAACACCAAGTGCTCAAAGCAAAGAAAGAATACTAAAAGCAGTAAGGGAAAAAGGTCATGTAACATATAAAAACAGACAAATCAGAATCAGACCCGATTTTTCAACAGAGACTATGAAAGCTAGAAGAGCCTGGACAGACATTATGCAGACCCAAAGAGAGCACAAGTGTCAGCCCAAGCTGCTATACCCAGCAAAACTATAAATCACCATAGCTGGAGAGATGAAGATATTCCAAGACAAAACTAAATTCACACAATATCTGACCACAAACCCAGAACTACAATGAATTATACGTGGGAAATCCAATACAATGAGGGGAACCATCTCATAGCAAAAGCGAGAAAACCCCGAAGCAAAATAACCAAAAGAAGAAAGACACACAGGCACAATTGAACCTACAAAAACAATGATAGCAGGAAACAGCAACCACTATTCCTTGATATCTATTAACATAAATCGACTCAACTACCCAATAAAAAGTTATAGGCTATCAGACTAGATACATAAACAAAGCCCAGCATTTTGCTGCATACAAGAAACTCATCTCAGAGACAAAGACAGACACTATCTCAGAGTTAAAGGGTGGGAAAAAACCTTCCAAGCAAATGTCCCCTAGATGCAAGGTGGAGTAGCCATTCTAATATCAAATTAAGTAGATTTTCAACCAAAAGTTATCAAAAAAGATAAGGAAGGACACTTTTTACACTTACAGGGGAAATCTGTCAGGAGGAACTCTCAATCCCTAACATATATGCTCCAAACAAAAGCACCCATATTTATAAAAGAAACCCTACTAAAGCTAAAAAAATACATTTTACCCCACACAATAATAGTGGGAGACTTTAATACCCCACTCTCACCAATGGAAAGATCATGGAAACAGAAACTGAACAAGGACACAGTAAAACTAGCAGAGACTATGAACCAACCGGAATTAATAGATATCTATAGAGCATATTATATTAAAACAAAAGAATACACCTTCTTCTCAACCCCTCACAACACCTTCTCGAAAATGGACCACATAATTGGACACAGAACAGGCCTCAATCGATGTAAGAAGATCAAAATACTCCCATGCATCCTTTCAGATCACCATGGTCTAAGACTGGTCTTTAATAACAACAAAGACAACAGAAAGCCCATATACACATGGAAACTAAGCAATACTCTACTAAACAATAACCGGGTCAAAAAAAAAAATAAAGAAAAAAATTAAGATTTTTTTAGAATTCAATGAAAATGAAAACACGACATACCCAAACCTATGGGATGCAATGAAAGCAGCAGTGAGAGAAAAACTAATTGCTCTGAGTGCTTCAAAAAAGAAACTGAAGAGAGCATACACTAGCAACCTGATAGCACAGTTGAAAGCTCTAGAACAAGAGGAAGCAGATACACCAAACAGGAGTAGATGGCAAGAAATAATCAAACTTAGGGCAGAAATAGACCAAATAGAAACCAAAGTAACCATTGAAAGAATCAACAAAACCAAGAGCTGGTTCTTTGAGAAAATTAAAAAGATTGATAAACCCTTAGCAAGACTAAATAGAGGCAAAGAAAGAGTATCCAAATTTACAAAATCAGAAAGGAAAGTGTAGAAATAATGACTGAAACTGAGGAAATTCAAGAAATAAAGAGATCCTACTACAAAAGCCTATACTCTACAAAGCAGGAAAATCTGGAGGAAATGGATGAATTCCTAGACAGCTACAAGACAGCAAAGTTAAACCAGGACCAGGCAAACCATTTAAATAATTTCATAACACCTAAAGAAATAGAGGGAGTCATCAAAAGCCTCCCAATGAAAAGAAGCCCAGGTCCAGATGGGTTCATTGCAGAGTTTTTTCAGACATTTATTGACGACATAATACCAATACTCTCCAAACTACTCGACAAAATAGAATCAGATATAACACTCCCTAACTCATTTTTTGAGGCTACAGCAATGCTCATTCCTAAACAACACAAAAACTACAAAGAAAGAGAACGACAGACCAATCTCACGTATGAACATTGATGCAAAAATTCTCAACAAAATTTTCGCAAACCAAATCCCAAAACACTTCAAAACAATCATTCAGCATGATCAAGTAGGCTTCATCCCTGGGATACAGGGATGGTTTAATATAAGAAAATCCATCAATGTAATCCAGCATGTAAACAAACTCAAAGAAAAAAAAACACCTGGAAATCTCACTAGATGCTGAGAAAGCATTTGACAAAATCCAACACCCCTTCATGTTAAAAGTCTTGGAAAGAACAGGAATCCAAGGCCTATACCTAAACATAATAAAATCACTATACAGCAAACCAACAGCCAATATCAAACTTAACCGGGTAAACTTGAAGCAATCTCAGTAAAATCAGGGACTCGACAAGGCTGCCCAGTCTCGCCCTACCTATTCAAAATAGTACTGGTAGTTCTGGCCGAAGCAATTAGACAGCAAAAGGAAATCAAAGGAATACAAATGGAAAGGGAGAAGTTAAAACATCACTATTTGCAGATGACATGATAGTGTACTTAAGCAACCCCTCATATTCCACTAGAGAACTCCTTCAGCTGATAAACAAATTCAGCAAAGTGGCTCGATATAAAATTAACTCAAACAAATCAGTAGCCTTCCTATATTCAAAGGATAAACATGTGGAGAAAGAAATCAGGGAAAAGATACCCTTCACAATAGTCACAAAAACTGTGAAATACCTTGGTGTGACTCTAGCTAAGCAAGTGAAGGAACTGTATGACTAGAAATTCAAACCTCTAAAGAAGAAAATTGAAGAAGATCTCAGAAAATGGAAAGATCACCCATGCTCATGGATTGGAAGGATCAACATTTTAAAAATGGCCATCTTACCAAAAACAATCTACAGATTCAATGCAATCCCCATCAAAATTATAATTCAGTTCTTCATTGAATTGAAAAGAGCAATGTGCAATTTTATCTTGAATAACAAAATACCTAGAATAGCAAAATTCATTCTCAACAACAAGAAAACATCTGCGGGAATAACTATCCCTGATCTCAAGCTATATTACAAGACAATTGTGCTAAAAGCTGCATGGTACTGGCACAGAAATAGGCAGGTGGATCAATGGAATAGAATAGAAAATGCCGAAATTAGCCCTCACATATATAATCATCTGATTTTTGACAAAAAAGCTGTAAACCTTCAGTGGAAAAAGGACAGCCTATTCAACAAATGGTGTTGGTCCAACTGGCACTCAGCATGCAGAAGAATGAAAATAGACCCATTCTTATCTCTTGTACACAGCTTAAGTGTAAGTGGATCAAAGATCTCCATATTAAAGAGATACACTGAAACTATTAGATGAGAAAATAGGGAAAATCTTAGAACTCATAGGCACAGCAGAAAATTTTTTGAACAGAACACCAATGGCTCGAGCTCTTAGTTCAAAAATTGACAAATGGGACTTAATGAGATTGCAAAGTTTCTGTAAGGCTAAAGACACTGTCAAGAAAACTAAATGGCCAATAGAGTGGGAAAAGATCTTTAACAACCCCACATCAGATAGAGGCCTAATATCCAAGGTATACAAAGAACTCAAAAAGCTAGACACCAGAGAATCAAACAACCCTATTAATAATGGGGTACAGACTTAAACAAAAAGTTTTCAATCGAGGAATATCAAATGGCTGAGAAACAACTAAGGAAGTGCTCAACATCCTTAGCCATCAGGGAAATGCAAATCAAAACAACCCTGAGATTGCACCTGACACCAGGCAGATTGGCAAAGATCCAAAACTCAGATGATAACAGATGCTGGCAAGGTCGTGGAGAAAGAGGAACACTCTCCACTGTTGGTTGGGTTGTAAACTGATGCAACCACTCTGCACTCCGCAGAGATCCCTCTGCTTTCCAGCAGCCTAGGTCTCCCACTCACCAGTTGTTCAGCCTTTACGAGCTGCCTAGCTGCCGTTCCTGGTGGTAGATGGGCCAGGATCTGCTCTGCGTCCTGAAGTCGCCACCGGGTGGAAACAGAAGTTCGAAATTTCTGTTCCTGGTCGCTGGATCTGGCAGGGCAGGGCAGGGCAGGGCAAGGGAGGGGGTGCACTTTCTGTGTGCACTCCACAGAGATCTCTCTGCTCCCTGGCAGCCCAGGTCTCCCACCCTCGTGTTGCTCAGCCTCTACGAGCCGCCGTTCTGGGTGGTAGATCAATAATGGTGAAAATTTGTACTTTTATCTTTGTTTTTCAAAATAAAGTTTTTTCAATAATTTAAAAACAACAAGAACAAAAAAACCAAAAAAAAAAAAAAAAAACTACTGGAACACAGAACTTAAATCTATTTTTTCTACTAATATATAAATGCAAAATAAATAATAATATGTGAAATTACAAAAAATTCACTTGGGCATGGTTTTAATAAACCAAATGCCACTTCTGTGTTAACTGAAGAAAGGTAGCTTTGATCTTTATAAAGAGTTTTTTTTTTTTTTGTTTTTTGTTTTGTTTTTTTGGGTTTTTTTTTTTTGTTTGTTTGTTTGGTAAGTGGATTTCTGCTTATTTGTCTCTCATTTAAAAAAATCACTTTTTTCAACAGTAACCATGCTTACTCATTCTGAATCACTATCACAGACCACCTGGACAGGTTTGTACATGATTTTGGTCTGTGGCTAGAATACACAAAGTTGGAAACATGGACCTGCCAGTACACCTTGCATTTAATCTTGCACGAGCTTTCCACATGGCGGAATACCTCTTATTTTTATTATAATAAAATAATTTTCTGTTAACTTTTTACTGTTATCAGATTATGCATGGTTGACCTTCAATGAAAAAATTATCATTATTATTATTATTATTAATAGCAGTAGTATTTTACTTAAAGCAGGCCACAGTGAGAATTAAAAAAAAATAAAATAAATAAATTGGACCCAATGATGGTAATCCACAAGGAAGTCTCAAGCAAGGAACCTTGAATGTCACTTAGAAGGGGGAATAACTTAGTCCTAACCAGCAGATGGACAGAGGGAAAATGGACAGAAGAGGTAGGATGAGAAAGGAAATTGGAAGTTCAGCATCAGGTATAAGGAAGAACAGGAGAGATTGCTAAATGTCCACGAAAATGAGTGAAAACCTTAAATTGATGGGTGTGTGGAAACTTCAGGATAAGACAGAGACCAGGGATGAAGAATGCATTCATGAATCTATGGGGGTGACTTTAGCTGTGACTCACTACATTGGGATTATGAAACTTGAAGAGGCCATCTCCCACATCTAGAGATGTACCCCAGTGGAACGATAGAAACACCAGCTCACCCACAAAACTTTTAACCCAAAATTTATCCTGTCTATAAGAAATTCAAGCAAGTGTGACAAATCAGAGACTGAAAATGGCCAACCAATAACCAGCCCAACTTGAGACACATCCCATGGGCAAGCACCAATTTCTAAAACTATTAACTATCCTCTGTTATGCTGGCAGACAGAAGTACATGCTTGGAGACATAGCTATTCTCTGGGCGGATTCACGCAGCACCTGGCTCAGAAAGATGCAGATGCTCAAGCCTAAACTGTGGGTGGAGATGGGGAACTTCTATGGAAGAATATGATGAAGCATTGCAGCCCCTAAAGGGATAGGAGCTCCACAGAAAGACCAATAGGATCAAGTAAACTGTTCTCTTGTTGCTCTAAGAGACTGAACCTCCAGCTAAAGAACATACCTGGCTCAACCTAAGCCTTCCCCCACACATGTAGTAGATGTTTAGCTTGACCTTCATTGGGTCCTGAACAACTGCATCAGGGGTATTCCAAAATTTGTTGCCTGTATGTGAGATATGTACTATTATCTGGGCTGCCTTGTCTGGCCTTAGTGGAGGAAAAATCTCCAAGACTTGCAGAGACTTACAGTGCTAGGGTGCGGTGTACCCAGGAGTATCAGGTGAAGAATTTTGGGAAGAGATGACTGGAAGGGTGGCAGTGATTATAATGTAAACTGGATAAGTAAAAATAAATGAATTTTTTTAAAAGACTAGCCTGTTGAGAAAATCAAAGACAGTTGCGAATCTCAAAATCACTGTGATTATTTTAAGAGCAAAAAAACCCCAGCAAACTTGCAATGTAGTACTGGATAGCATTTACATAAAGTTCCACCACATGCAAGTGATTTATGGGATCAAAAATAAATTAGGAATTCCATGGAATGATAGACAAATTGGGAAGAAATGGTTATGAAGGTTATAATACAGATATCAATGAGTATAAACATAAGATGAAAGGTTCTTTGAACTTTTTTAGTGTCTGTCATTATGTTCTTTCTTTTATTTATGATTTTATTCGGAGACCATCTCTTTGTCTCTTGGTATTTTTGTGAAGGGATTATTGATCTTGTTGATTTTCTCAAAGAACCAGCTGTTTGTTTCCTTGATTGTGTATTGTTTCTTTGTTTCTAATACATTGACAGCAGCCTTTATTTTGATTGTTTCCTCCATTATAATCCTCTTTGGTATGCTTGCTTCTATTTTTCTAGAGATTTCAGGTACATTTTAAAATTGTCGGCTTGAGAACTTTCTAACTTTACAGAGGCACTCAGCACTACAGACTTTCCACTTCCCATAGCTTTCATTGTGTCCCATGACTTTGAATGCATTGTGCCTTTATATTTTAATTCTAGAAAGTCTTCAATATCTTTATTTCTTCTTGGACCCAGAGATCACTGAATAGAGAGTTGTTCAATTTCCATGAGTATATAGGCTTTCTGGTGTTTCTGCTTTTGCTGAACACCAGCTTTATCGTATAGTGGAGTGATAAGACACAAAGTGTTATTTCAATTTCCTTATACCTGTAAGGCTTGCTTTTTGACCAACTATTTATGGTCAATATTGGAAAAGTAACTATGTGATGCTGAAAAGAAAGAATATTATTATGTGTTTAGGGAAATGTTTTATAGATATGTATTAGGGCCATTCAATTCATAATGTTTCATTATTTCTCTATTTAGGTTTTGACTGAATAACCTGTCAATTGGTGAGAGTGGCATGCTGAAGTTTCCCTCTCACTATTGATGTGTGGGGTTCCATGTGCATTTAAGTTGTAGCAATGATTCTTTTACAAATGTGGGTCCCCTTGTGTTTGGGGCATAGATATTCAGTATTAAGATATTGTCTTGTATTTTTCCTCTGATGAATATAACATGTCTTTACTTGTTTTTTTATTAATTTTCTTTGAAAGTCTATTTTATTAGATATTAGAATATCTACCCTTGTTTACTTCTTGGGTCTGTTTGCTTAGAATACTTAGTTATATCCCTTTACTCTGAAGTAATGTCTATCTTTACTGCTGAGGTATGTTTCTCACACAGTTTAATGATAGTTCCTTTTTTCTCATCCATTTTGTTAACCTATGTGTTTTTAGTGGAGAACTGAGTCCATTGATATTGAAATATATTAGTGACCACTGATTACTTTTTGTTATTTTGATGTTGGTGTTGTTAGATTTGTATGTTTGTGCATACGTCCCTTGTTTTTGCTGGATGAGATTACATACTTTCTGTGTTTTCTTGGAAATAGTTATCTTTCTTGGGTTGTAGTTTTCCTTGTAGGATTTTCTATAGTGCCAATTTGTGGATAGATATTGTTTGAATTTGGGTTTGTCTTGAAATATCTTGGTTTTTTTTCCCCATCTATGGCAATTACATGTTTTGCTGGGTATAGTAGTCTAGGGCAGCTTCTGTGGCTTTTTTTTAAGGTATACGAAAGATATACATTTCCATGCTCGTTCAGATTCTAAGGAGATAATCATGTAAGTTTTTTGAGTTTGTTTATGTGTTGGATGACACTGATGGATTTCTGTATATTGGACCATCCTTGTATCGCTGGGATGAAGCCCACCTGATCATGGTGAGTGATTGCGTTGATGCCTTCTTGAATTTGGTTTGCAAGAATTCTGTTGAGTATTTTTGCGTCAATGTACATGATTGGTCTGAAGTTCTCTTTCTTCATAGGAACTTTGAGTGATTTAGGAGTGAGTGTAATTGTGGCTTCAAAGAATGAGTTTGCCTTATCTCCTTGTACAAAGCTCAAGTGTAAGTGGATCAAAGATCTCCACATTAAACCACATACACTGAAACTATTAGATGAGAAGGTAGGGAAAACCTTAGAACACATAGGCACAGGAGAAAATTTTCTGAACAAAACACCAATGGCTCAAGCTCTAAGGTCAAAGATTAACAAATGGGACTTAATGAGATTGCAAAGTTTCTGTAAGGCTAACGACATTGCAGAGAAAACAAAACGGCAACCAACAGAATGAGAAAAGATCTTTACCAACACCACATCAGATAGAGGCCTAATATCCAAGGTGTACAAGGAACTTGAAAAGCTAGACACCAGAGAATCAAATAACCCTATTATAAACTGGGGTACAGAGCTAAACAAAACGTTTTCAGTTGAGGAACACCGAATGGCAGAGAAACATCTGAGGAAGTGCTTGACATCCTTAGCCATCAGGGAAATGCAAATCAAAACAACCCTGAGATTCCACCTCACACCAGTCAGATTGGCTAAGATCCAAAACTCAGATGACAGCAGATGCTGGCGAGGCTGCGAAGAAAGAGGAACACTTCTCCACTGTTGGTGGGGTTGCAAGCTAATACAACCACTCTGGAAATCTGTCTGGCGATACCTCAGAAAATTGGATATAGTACTACCTGTAGACCCAGCTATTCCACTTCTGGGCATATACCCCAGAGACACTTTAATACACAACAAAGATATATGCACCACAATGTTCATAGCGGCTCTATTTATAATAGCCAGAAGCTGGAAAGAACCCAGATGTCCTTCAGAAGATGAATGGATACAAAAATTGTGGTACATATACACAATGGAATACTACTCAGCCACCAGAAACAATGACTTAACCAAATTCTTAAGAAAGTGGCTGCATCTAGAGAATATCATCCTGAGTGAGATAACCCAGTCACAAAAGAACAGACATAATATGCAGTCACTGATAGTGGGATGCTAACCCCAGAGGCTTGTACTCCCCCAGAAACAACTCACAGACTGTATAAAGTCCAAGAAATAAAGAAAACAAAACAAAACAAAAAAATATTTACAAAACAAGAAAACTTTAACTATTTCCATGTTACATTTTGTTTTACTTTAGCTCATTGTAACTATTAAGTTTTCAAGGCATACAATCAAACCTTGAAAAAAATCAAGTACTGACTAAAAAATATATTCATATAGTTTTAGGTAAAAATTATGTTAAAATCTGAAAAAAAAGTACTGAAAAAAATGTATAATTTTAAGCAAAAAATGTTTAAAATCTGTACATTTATCTTTGTTTTGTAAAATAAAGTTGTTTTTTTTTTTTAAAAAAAGAAGAAATAAAAGAAAGAATGAAGAAAAAAATAATAAGATACAACATATTAAAAATTTTTGGTAAAGATATAACAAAAAAAAGAATGAGTTGGGTAGTATTTCCTCTGTTTCTATATTGTGGAATAGTTTAGAGTGTATTGGTTTTACGTCTTCTATGAAGGTGATATGATAAAATGCATGGAATTATTTTGATCTTCTTGTATATGTTGAGACCTGTTTTGTGACTGAATCTATGGTCAATTTTTGAGAAGGTGCCATGAGGTGCTGATAAGTTATATTCTTTTGTTTTAGGATGAAATATTCTATAGATGTCCATTAAATCTATTTGGTTCATAACTTGTTAGTTTCATTGTGTCACTTTTTATTTTCTGCATCCATTATTTGTCCATTAATGAGAGTGGGGTGTTTAAGTCTCCCACTAGTATTGTGTGTGGTGTAATATACGCTCTGATCTTTAGTAGAGTTTTTTTTTTTTAAATGAATGTGGGTGCTCTGGTATTTGAGGCTTAGATGTTCAGAATTGAGAGGTTCTCTTGATAGATTTTTCTTTTGACAAGTAAATAGTGTCCCTCCTTGTCTTTTTGATGAATTTTGGTTGAAAATAAGTTTTATTCCATATCAGGATTGTACTACAGCTTGGTTTATTGGGAACATTTGCTTGAAAAAATTTCTCTAACCTTTTATTTTGAGGTTGTTCCTGTCTTTGTGGCTGAGATGAGTTTCCTCTATGCAGAAAAATTCTGAATCTTGTTTGGGTATCCAGTCTGATAGTCTATGTCTTTTTATTAGAGAATTAATTCCATTGATGTTAAGGGATTTTAAGGAATAATGATTGCTGTTTCCTACTATTTTTGTTGTTACAGGTTTGTGTTTCTTTCTTCTTTGGTGTTTTTTGCAAAAGGATTAGTTTCTTGATTTTCCTAGGGTGAAGTTTCCCTCTTTCTGGCAGAGTTTTTCATCTAGTATCCTTTGTAGGGCTGAATTTGTAGACAGATATTTTGAAAACTTGTTTTTCTCCTGGAACATCTTGTTTTTTCCACCTACGGTGATTGAAAGATTTTCTGGATACAGTAACCTGGTCTGGAACTTGTTTTCCCTTAGGGTCTGTATAATGTCAGTCCAGGATCTTCTGGCTTTCATAGTCTGTTTAATAGTCTGGTGTAATTCTGATCAGTATGTCTTTATATGTTACCTGTCCTTTGTCTCTTACTTATTTTAGTATTCTTTATTTGTTTTGACAATATGGTTTTTTTTTTTTTTTTAACTATTATGTGTTAGGAAGAATTTCTTTTCTTGCCCAGTCTATTTTGGGTTCTGTAGGCTTCTTGTATATTTGTGGTCATCTTTTTTATTTTCTTTTAAGTTGGACAAATTTTTCTCTGTAATTTTGTTGAGGATGTGTTACTGTGCCTTTCAGTTGATATTCTTCACCCTCTTCTACATCTATTTTCTTTAGGTTTGGTCTTCTCATTGTTTCCTGGATTTCCTGGATGTTTTGTTTTAGAATCTTTTTGATTTTTGCATTTTCTCTGACTGTTGTATCAATGACTTCTATGTTATTTTCTGCTCCTGAGATTCTCTCCTCTATGTCTTGTATTTTGTTGGTGATGCTAGCATTGCCTCCTGGTGTCTTTTCTAGGTTTTCCAATTTCAGAGTTGTCTTTTTAAGTTTTTTCTCAATTGTTTCTATTTCTGTGTTCAGTTCCTTCACCTGGTTTTTAATGCTTTCCTTTAGCTCTTCAAGTGATTTTTGTGTTTCCTCTTTAAGGGCTTCAACTTGTTTTCGTGTATTCCTCTGGTTTTCCTGTACTACTTTAAGTTTGTTATTTATGCAGTTTTCAAATATCTCCAACATCATTTTGATATATGATTTTAGTTTACAGTGGGAGAACCGTGTTCTGATGTTTCCAGGTTGTCTTGGTTTCCATTTCTTAGAGGCTTGTACTTGCCTATTGCCATCTTGTTATGGGTGATCTTGTTGTCTCTTACTGGCACTTGTCTTTCTTGTGGGTCTGTGGGCCCATGGTCTCCAGAGGAAGATTGTTTCTAGGTGTTTCTCTCTCAGGGTAGATTGTGAATTTGATGGCAGAATCCAGTCCTGATGTACTTTGGCTGGGTCTGGGCTTGGGTCAGAGGTGTTCACTCCCAGGTAGTTCTGCTGCTTGAACCTTGATAGTTCTGTGGAGCCTCTTCCTGGGTAAAACATGGTTAGAAGACGTTGACTCACCCTTCTGCTTAGGATGGAAAGTGTTCCTGAGGATTTTCTTTTCTACTCCAATTGTTCTATAAGGCTCTTGTATTTTTATAGGCATATATTTTTAAGAGTTAGGAATATTTTCTTCTACAATTTTGTTTAAAATATTTTAAGGGGATTGGAACTGGGACTCTTCACCTTCTTTTATTCCTAATATTGTTTAGTAAGGTCTTTTTATGGTATCCATGATTTCTTGGGTGTTTCATGTCATGAAATTTTTAGCTTTAACATTTTCTTTGACCTATGTATCAATTTCTTGTATTTCATCTTCTACATGTGAGATTATCTTTTCCATCTCCTGAATTCTGGTAGTGACTCTTTCATGTACTCTTTTTGTTACTTCTCTAGGCTTTTTTATATCCAGGATTCCTTCAGATTGTGTTTTATTTGTGGCTTCTATTTCCACTTTTTGCTATTACAATCATTTACTAATTTTTAACTTGTTTAATTGTATTTTCATGTATTTCATGTTCTTTAAGGAATTTAATTTTTTTGCTCTTTAAAGACCTTCCCTTGTTTAATTGTATTTTTCTGTATTTTATTAAAAGAATTTTTAAAAATTTCTTCTTTAAACACCCCTATCTTCTTTATAAGATTGGCTTGAAGGACATTTTCTTGTACTTCAGCTGTGGTAGAAATTTCAGGCTTCGTATATATAGGTACCTCAGTCTGATGGTGTCATTGCCCTCGCTTTTGTTGATTGTGTTTTTTGAGGACTTTTAGTCACCTGGATAGCTTTGGTCCCTGTATGTTCCTGGAGTATTAGGTATTAACAATAAGGGTTAACCTCAGTGGTTCATGTGTGGCTGGACTCTAATAGATATACCAGAGTTGTATGGTTTCAGATTTGCAGGTCTATATGGTTCAGGAGCCACAGAATCAATGAAGGTAAGCAGAGAGGTGGTGGAAGAATGGACATCTGCCTGAGCCAGCAGCATGCTTGGTCAGCTTAGATGACCCACAGGACTCAGGAGGCAGGGAAGATATGTGGTGTAAGGAAACCTTACACGTATGGTTCAGGCCTAGCATGTCTGATAATGTTGAGGGGAGAGGTGAGGTAAAACTGGAGCTCACATGGAAAACAGTCTACTTAGGACAGTTCAGCTTGCTTCAGAATAAGCATGAAAGATGGGGAAATGGAAATTTACTAGTGTAGTTCAGGCTCTGCATATCTGATGAAGGTTAGAGGAGAGGTGGTTGGGGAATTCAAACTTCTTAACTTTTAACTTGAAATAAAAGTAACAGAAACAGAAATGCTATCCCTAGTGACAGTGTAGTATGTATTTTCAACTTTAAATATCTATATTGATATGGGTATGGGTATATGATTGTGTCATTTCTTCCCATTTGTTTTCTGTTGTAATTGTAATCTATTTTCTATTCATCTATCCTCTCCTCTAAATTTTCAGTACAGGTAATTGTCCTATATTATAAAAGCCAAAAGAAACTGAATAAATAATGCAAAGATCCATTACCTTACAAAGAAAAATTGAGAGATTGAACATGCCAAGATCCAGTGTTTTGATGGTCAATTTTTTCCCATAAGACACTAAACATTTCTCATAACATGTTTGCTTCTGTTGGTATGTTGATGCAATTCTGATAGTAAAAAATTCTTTAAAATTCTGTCTACTTTTCATTAAAATTTGGTTAAATTTTGACACTGTCACCAGAGACCAATCACAATTTCAAGTTCTCTTATGGAAGAAAAAGGTTGACATTCAGAATTTTACCCTGTTTCTCTATACCTCAAAAACATGTGCCAGAGTCCCTAATGTGAAACCTGAGCTTACTTATTTCAATAGCCTAATCAACTACTTTTCTCTGGGTACTCCCTGTGTCTACGTTTCAAGAGTTAGGATTGCAGATTGGATCAAACTCTTGTCTTCACTCTTTAGCAAAAAACATATTATGTACTGAACCATCTCCTCATCCTCAGATATTCAATTTAAAAAGTTTTAAATTGAATGACTGTTACAAAGGAAAAATGAAATAAAAGTTAGACTTATCTACATCATAGGTTGGAATGGAGAAATTCATAACAAGTGGGAGTATGGTAGTGATTCTTGACTGAGTAAACAGAAGAAACTCTTTACCACGTAAAATTTAAAACCATTCAAGTCCACAAGTTTAATGTTTTCTTTTGCACTAGTGATGTTATGCTCTGAACAGTGTTTTAGGAGTTTGATTTGTAGTGTCTAACCATTGTTGTACAAATAAAATGGCTGCTTCTACATCTCTGTATATGGTCACAGAGTTGAGCACATAAATGGTTTTCTGCCATCTTTAGAAAATTTCTTTGTGACAGAGAGGGCCAGGTCTCTGTCATCTGGACTCAGGTTCTGCCCTTGGAAGGCTGAGCTCCCACAGAGGTGCATAGGCACTTTTTCACCTCAACCAAGAGTGAACCTGATGTACAGGAATGGGGAGGGAGAAGTGGGAGTTCTCTGATCACAGGGAGCACGGTGCTCTTTGGAAAAGGGCACTTTCTGGCTGAGAGAGAGAGCTGGGTCTCTGCCATTAGGACTTAGGACCAGTGGACACCTTAGCCGACAAAGACAGAACTGAATCACTGACATCAGAACTCACTGCCTGCACACAAATATCTGAACACTCAGGAGCAATATTCCTCCTGAGTCCATTGGCCTTCATATCAACAGGAGAGAAAAGCACCAGTCAAAAAAAAAATCACCTAAAATTACTAACAAGTTGGCAAGAGGAAAGTGCAAAGGAACTGAAGCAATGGAAACAAAGACAACATGGAAATATCAGAATGCAGTTCTCACTCCAAAGCAAGTAGTGGAGTTCCCAACACACCAGAAAACAATGTTTAGACTTAAAATAATACTTCATGATGATGACAGAGGTCTTGGGGAAGCATATGAATAACTTCCTTAAACAATTTCAAGAGAACCAGGAGAAATCACTCAAAGGACTACAGGAAAATACAGCCAGACAGGTAAAGGAATTGAAAATGAAAATATACACAATTAAGAAATCACAAAAAGAGGCAACTCTGGAGACAGAAAACCTAAGGAAAAAATCAGGAGTCATATATACAAGCATCACCAACAGAATACAAGAGATAAGAGAGAGGATCTCAAGGACAGAAGACAACTTAGAAAACATAGACAAAACAGTGAGAAAAGATGCAAAGACCAAAATGCTCCTAACTCAAAATGTCCAGAAGATCTAGGACACAATAAAAACACCAACCCTAAGGATAATAGGTGTAGTAGATGGCAAAGAATATCACCTAAAAGGCACAGTACATATCTTCAAAAAATCATAGAAGAAAACTTCCTTACCCTTAAAACACGAGATGACCATGACTATACAAAAAGCTTACAGAACTCCAAATAGATTGGACCATAAATGAAATTCTTATGGCTACAAAATAGTCAAAATACCAAATGTACAAAAGAAAGAAAGAAAGAATACTAAAAGCAGTAAAAGTAAAATAACAAGTAACATATGAAGGCAGACCAATCAGAATCACATCAGACTTCTCAACAGAGACTATGAAAGCTAGAAGATCCTGGGCAGATGTCATACAGATCCTAAAAGAATATAATTGCCAGCCCAGGCTACTATATCCAGCAAAACTTTCAATTACCATAGTCGGAGAGACCAAGATATTTCAGGACAAAACCAACTTTACACAATATCTGACCACAAATTAAGCCCTATAAAGAATAATGGATGGACAATGCAATACAAGGAGGGGAAACTACACCTTAAGAAAAGCAAGAAAATAATCCTGCAAGAAAACCAAAGAAAAACACACAGACATAATTCTACATCTAACAACAAAAATAACAGGAAACAAAAATCACTATTTCTTAATATCTGTTAACATAAGTGGACTCAGTTCCCAAATAAAGAAATATAGACTATCAGAACGGATATGTAAAAAGAATTCAGCAGTTGCTGCATACAGGAACTCATCTCAGAGACAAAGACAGACACTACTTCAAAGTAAAAGGTTTGGAAAAAACTTATAAGCAAATGGTCCCAAGAAACAAGCTGGACTAGCTATTCTAATATTGAATAAAATAAAGTTTTCAACCAAAAGTTATCAAAAAAGATAAGGAAGGAAACGTTTACTCATCAAAAAACAATCTATCAAGATGAATTCTCAAACTTGAACATCTGTGCTCCAAATACAAAAGCTCCCACATTCATAAGAGAAACCCTACTAAAGCCCATAGCATATATTACATTAAACACAATAATAGTGGGAGATTTTAACACTCCATTTCATGAATGGACAGACCATGGAAGCAGAACCTGAACAGAGATACAGATAAACTAGTAGATGTTATAAACCAATTTGAATTAACAAATATCTATAGTAAATTTCATCCTAAAACAAAATGAACAAACAACAAAATAAAAACAAAAATAAAATACCTTCTCCTCTGAACCTTACAATACTTTCTCTAAAATTGACCCTTTGGTCAAAAAACAAGCCTCAACAGATATAAGAAGATTGAAATACACCCATGCATCTTATCAGAACACCATGGACTAAGTTTGGTCTTTAATAACAAAAAATACAACAAATAAACCGACATACACATGGAAGCTGAACAATGCACTACTCAACGCTAACATTGTCAAAGAAGAAAGAAAGGAAGAAATTAAGGATATTTTAGAATTTAATGAAAATTAAAGCACAGCATACCAAAACCCCTGGAATGTATTGAAAGCAGTACTAAAAGAAAAACTCATAGCTATGACTGCCTCCAAATAGAAACTGGAGAGAGCATGCATTAGCAGTTTGACAGCACAGCTGAAAGCTCTAGAACAAAAAGAAGCAGATATACCAAAGAGAAGTAGACAGCAGAAAATAATCAAACTCGGAGCAGAAATTAACAAAGTAGAACAAAAAAAGAATCATATAAAGAACCAAAAAAAAAAAAAAAAAAAAAACCAGGAGCTGAATATTTGAGAAAATCAACAATATCGATAAACCCTTAGCCAGACTAACCAGTGGGTACCGAGTGAGTTTCCAAATTAACAAAATCCGACATGAAAGGTGACACATAACAACAGAAAATGAGGAAATTCAAGAAATCATCAGATCATACTACAAAAGGCTATACTCAACAAAATTGGAAAATCTAGAGGTTATGGACAAATTTTAAGACAGATACCAGATACCAAAGCAAAATCAGAATCAGATAATCCATCTCAAATGTCCTGTAACAACTACAGAACTAGAAGCAGTCATCAAAATCTTCCCAAACAAAAGGATCCAAGGACCACATAGGTTTATAGAAAAATTTTATCAGATGTTCCTAGAAGACCTTATACCAACACTTTCCAAAATATTCCACAGAATAGAAGCAGAAAGAACACTACCCAACTCATTTCTTGAAGCCACAATCATGTTCATATCTAAACCACACATAGACAATCCAAAAAAAAAAAAAAAAAAAAAGAGAGAGAGAGAGAGAACTCCATGCCATATTGCACCATGAACATTGATGCAAAAATACTCAATAAAATGCTTGCAAACAAAATCCAAGAACACCTCCAAACAATCATTCACCAGGATCAAGCAGGCTTCTTCCCAGAGATGCAGAGATGGTTCAATATATGAAAATCCATCAACATAATCCACCATGTAAACAAACTCAAAAAGAAAACAAAACCAAAAAGCCCCAAAAACCAACCAATCAAAACAAAACAAAACAAAAAACCCCACATGATCATCTCAGTAGATGCTGAGAAAGTATTTGAAAAAATTAAACACCCCTTCATGTTAAAAGTCTTGGAAAGAGCAGGAATCTAAGGCTCATACCTAAACATAGTAAAAGCAATATATAGCAAACCAACAGCCAACATAACTAAATGGAGAGAAACTTGAAGCAATCCCATTAAAATCAGGGACTAGACAAGGCTGCCCACTGAACCCCTACCTATTCAATATAGTACTGGAAGTTCTGGCCAGAGCAATTAGCCAACAAAAAGAAACCAAAAAGATTCATATTGGAAAGGAAGGAGTCAAAATATCACTATTTGCCGATGCCATGATAGTAATCTTAAGTGACTCCAAATATTCCACAAGAGAAACTTTACAGATGATAAACAATTTTAGCAAAATAGCTGAATATAATGTTAACTCAAACAAATCAGTAGCCTTCCTCTACTCAATGGATAAACATGCTGAGAAAGAAATTAGGGAAAAGATACCCTTTACAGTAGTCACTAACAATAGAAAACACCTTAGTGTGACCCTATCTAAGCAAGAGAAAGATCTGTATGACCAAAACTTCAAATTTCTGAAGAAGGAAATTGAAGAAGATCTCAGATAATGGAAAGATCTCCCATGATCATGGATTGGAAGGATCAATATTGCAAAAATGGCCATCTTACCAAAAGCAATCTACTTATTCAATGTGACCCTCATCAAAATTCCAACTCAATTCTATATAGAGGTGGAAGGAGCAATTTGAAAATTTATCTGGAATAATGAAAAAAACTAGATTAGCAAAATCTATTCTTAACAAGAAAACTTATGTGGTAAACACCATCTCTGACCTCAAGCTATATAATAACAAAGCAATTGTGTTAAAAACCGCATAGTATTGGTGCAGAGATATGCAGGTAGATCAATGGAATAGAACTGAACTCCCAGAAATGAACCCTCCCACCTATGGTCACTTGAAGTTTGATAAAACTGCTAAAATGGAAAAAGGACAGTCTCTTCAACAAATGGTGTTGGTTCAACTGGGAGTCAGCATGCAGAAGAATGCAAATCACTCCATTCTTATCTCCTTATACAAAGCTCAAGTCTAAGTGGATTAAAGATTTCCACATAAAACCAGGTACACTGAAAGCATTAGAAGTGAAAGCGGGAAAAAGCTTAGAACACATGGGCACAGGGGAAATTTTGTTGAAGAGAACACCAATGATTTGTGCTCTAATATCAAAAATCAATAAATGGTACCTCATGAAATTGCAATGATTCTGCAAAGCTAAGGACACTGTCAAGAAAAATGGCAGCCAAAATACTAGAAAAGATCTTTACTAATCTCATATCTGATATAGTTCTAATATCCAATATGTACAAAGAACAGAAGAAGTTAAACTATGGAGAATCAAACAATCCTATTAAAAAATTGGGTACAGAGCTAAACAAAGAATTCTCAACAGAGGACTAAAGAATGGCCAATATCCACCTAACAAAATGCTCAAAGTCCCTAGTCACTAAGTAAAACAAATCAAAACAGTTCTGAGATTCCACCTCACACCTGTTAAAATGTCTAAAATAAGAAAACTCAGACGACAACAGATGCTGGCAAAGATGTGGAGACAGAGGAATACAATTTTACTGTTGGTGGGGTTGAAAACTGGTACAACCACTCTGAAAATCAGTCTGTTGGTTCTTCAGAAAATTGGACATAGTACTAACTGAAGACTCAGTTGTACAACTTCTAGGCATATACCACAAAGATGCTCCAGCATACAATAAGGACACATGCTGTGCCATGTTTATAGCAGCCTTAATTTTAATAGCCAG
This sequence comes from Micromys minutus, assembly GCF_963924665.1. Lineage (NCBI taxonomy): Eukaryota > Metazoa > Chordata > Mammalia > Rodentia > Muridae > Micromys > Micromys minutus. Next base: position 52,487,300 of record NC_137953.1, read on the forward strand.
AAGCTGGAAAGAAGCAAGATCTCTTTCACCGGAAGAATGGATACAGAAAGTGTGGTACATTTACACAATGGAGTATTACTCAGCTATTAAAAACAATGGCTTTATAATATTCCTAATCAATGGAACTAGTGGTTACCTGCATAAGGTAACTCAGTCAAAAAAGAACACACATAATATGCAGTCACTAATAACTGGATACTAGCCCCAGAAAGCTCTAAATACCATAACAATGTATTTAGTAACAATCCATGGACTTTATGAAGCTCATAAAGAAGGAAGGCCAAAATGTGGAAACCTCAGTCCTTCTTAGGAAAACAAAAAAAAAAAAAAAACAAAACAAAAAAAAAAAAAAAAGCTGGATAATGGCATGGAGATTGCGAAGTGCTTGTGCTGAGAATAAACAAAGATCTTATTGCATGAAAAAGAAAAAGAAAGAAATTGCTTTTTGTAAATGAACTCCATATTATGTATCCTCTCTTCTGTCATGAGAGAGCTGTGTTGTTTCCAGATTCTGGCTATTAAAAATAAGGCCACTGTGTATATATTGGAACACTTTCCCTGTGTCCTAGTTGGGCATCTTTTGGGTAAATGCCCAAAGTGGTTCGGCTGGTTCTTTATGTAGATATGTTATCAATTTTCTGAGGAATTTCTAGATTGGTTTCCATAGTGGTTATACCACTTTGCAATCCCACCAGCAATGGAGTGTCTCTTTTTCTCCAGATTCCTGCCAACATGTGCTATCACTAGATATTTTGATTTTTGCCATTTTAATTTGTGTGAGTGAGGTGGAATTTCAGGGCTGATTTGATTTGCATTTCATTGGTCACTAAAACTTTGAATATTTCTATAAGTGCTTCCCAGCCATTTGAGATTCTTCTGTTGTGAATTCTGTTTAATACTATACCTCATTTTTTGATTGGGTTGTTTGGTTTTATAATGAGGACATCATGAGTTTTGCAGGCAAATGGCTAGAACTAGAAAATATCATCCTGAGTGAGGTAACTCAAACCCAAAGGGGTAATCCACTCACTAATAATTGGATATTAACCAAAAAAGTACAGAATGCTCAAATTACAATCCACAGAACTCAAGAAGGTTAACAAGCCAAAAAAGGCCCAAGTAAAAATGCCTCAATCCCACTTGGGAGGGAGAAAAATGCAATCATGGGGGTGGTACAGAAGGAGGAATGACCTGGGTGGAGCAGGAATAAGGAGAAGCAAAAGAGAACCTGATCAGGTATTTTGGTGTGTTGGGTAGCACTAAAGCCCCAAGGGTCAGGATAAATATTATAAACAGGCAACCTCAGGTGGTTGGAGGTTGGGAGTACCCTCTAGTACCAGAGTCCTGGGAGGTGAGAGATTCTCAAAAGTCAAAGGGAGGGTCCTTAGATGGACTACAGTGGGAAGAAGCAGTTTGTGGAGTCTGCCTCCAGTGGAAGACCAGTGCATCAAGTAGAGGGATGGGGTTGCCATCCCAGGGTCAGGAACTCTGACCCAAAATTGTTTCTGCCTAAGGGAACTGCAAGAACAAAAGTGGAAAAGAGACTGAAAGATAGGACTTCCAGTGACAGGCCCAGATTGGGATTCAGGTCAGGGGAAGGATCCAGGGCCTGACCCTGGTCCTAAATACTATGGCCTGCTTAGAGACAGGATCCTGGCATGGCTGTCCTCTGAGAAACATGAAAGAGTATCTGAAATAGTCAGGTGGAGACACTGATATCCAACCAATGGACAGAAGCCAGGAACCCCTGTAGTTGAATTAGTTAAATGGTGGAAGAAGTTGAGAAGGAGGGTGCCCTTATAAGAAAACCAGCAGTCTCAAGTAAACTGGACCCCTGAGATCTCTTGCACAGCAAGCCACCAACCAGGCAGCATGCACCAGCTGATATGAGACTCCAAAAACATATAGCACAGAGGACTGCCTGGTCTGGCCTCAGTGGAAGAAGATGCACCTAACTCTCTAGAGACTTGAGGTCCCATAGAGTGAAGAGGTCTGGTGGGGTGGGTAAATCTTGGAGATGGGGGAGAGGAGATATGGAGTGGGAAGCAGTAGGAGAACAGTCTGGAAGGGTGGTGGTAGCTGAACTGTAAAGAAAGATATAATAATATTAACAATAGATTTCTTGTAAAACATAATTATTTTATTGTTTTAAAATGTATGGCCAATTGGGTAAAAACAAGCAACAACAAGAACAACAAGAACAACAACAACAAACGGCTGATTTCAAGTGCAACTCAAAAGCAGCCACTTGGAATAGAAGTAACAGAAAAGGTATTCTGGAAATGGTGCAGAGTTTCAAAGGGGTTCATGTGCACCGACATCCTGGCATTTCTGCACAAGCATCACTCTAGGAATCCTTAGAATATATCTATTTGTTTTAGTAAGTTGCATTGCATATATGAATGATCTTATATCAGGCCACAGGTGATGAAGTTCATTGAGAATTATTTTTCCTTTCTACTGTCAACATTGATTCTTCACATACAAATGAGACTGACAAAATTATTAATCACTATATTTTTGCTACTTTTCTTTATAGTATGCAAAAATTTATCTTGAATTGACATAATATTCTAATATCATGAAAAAAGTGCTGTGTGTTTCAAACATTATTATTTCCAAAATAGTACATTTCAGAATTAAGCTGAATTGAATTTCGATTTAATCAGCAGTAGTTAAGAAAACTCAATTTTAGCAGCAAGAACAAAAGAAGTGTTTGGGACAGAGATACCACAGGAAGTAGGATTTGGTAGGCCCTTCAGAGTTTACTACAATTTTTCAGGGAAAGCCGACTTTGGATGTTTGAATGAATTTGACTCTGTGATCAGTGATGACTAGGTTATATTCAATTGCCTTTGAAAATCAGATTTCATAGTGCTCCCATTGATTATCAATAATGAAATACCAAGGTTTTGGATGTAAAACTATTAAGAAAATATTACTGAAAATATGTTAGAGCCAGAAAAGCTTGATGATCTTTACAATCACAAATACTATGTAACATTGAGAAGTTTTCCCTATATTCTTTAAGATTGGGTTTCTTTCTTTACAAAAGAATAATGATAAATATTTCTAATAAGCCAATATAAAGTAAAGATTTAACAATGATTATAATAATTTAATCACTACCAAAGATTAGTCTAAGCATAAACTTTTTTATTATATTATAATTTATGTACCATAAGAGTTTAATATGTGTCATATGATTGCAGGCCTGTTAGTTCTGTGGATACTAGGACTATATTTTTTTTTAAAGATTAGAGACTTAAAACATAAAAATAAATAATTTGTATAAGAGGAAGATGATGAAAATGTTTCATATTAGAAGCACAGTGGGAACCACAATAAAGGAATGGGAGGGAGAGTAAAATCTTACCAAGATGGAGATGAGATAAGGTAATGAGTAGAGGCCTACAGTTAAGCATAAGGAGTTTGGAAGAAAGTACAAGGATAGTATTGATAGAGAAACTGTGTTCCTCACTACAGTTAAGCCTAAGGAGTTAGGAAGAAAGTACAAGGATAGTATTGATAGAGAAACTGTGTTCCTCACTACAGTTAAGCATAAGGAGTTTGGAAGAAAGTACAAGGATAATATTGATAGAGAAACTGTGTTCCTCAAAGTCATGGGCCAGGAAAACTTAAAGTTATAAATATGGAGGAATTTTCCTTGGATGGAGGTCTTTGTGAATCTTTCATAGCTTAGGGAGGGAGGAAAGAAATCAAATGTCAGGAGGCTGAAAAATGGGTAGAAGGTAAGCCAGTGGAGACAGTTAAGTTCTAGATGCCAACATGTGGCTGAGAATGGAAGGCAGAAAACATTAATTAGAAGAGATGCTGGTGCCAGGGTGAGAAGATTACCTCTAGGAAATGGATGTGTTGCTGAATAAGGGCTAGTCTAACCAAGAATGGGTTTCGAAGGAATGAAATCTATCATAAACGACATATTATGAAGTAAAAATTTGATCACCAAATAAAAAAATTCTAAGGTTTTTATCAGCAATAGAGAGGTGGGATGTAGGAAGACAATGGAAAACAAGAGAAGCTTTGATTTGTTTTAATAAAATCTAATGAATAAATGTTATTCATATATAGAATAATTGTAAGTATTATGTGTATGAACTATCATAAACTAGCTCCATAGTTTGCATGTGGGAGAAAATTCAAAACACTAATGCAGAAAAATGAAGTAATTAGGTTTTAAAATGATAAGATGTATCAAAATATTTTTCATTGTCTCTGTTGAGAAGTCTGGTGTAATTCTGATAGGTCTGCCTTTGTAGGTTACTTGATCATTTTCTCTTATTACTTTTAATAGTCTTTCTTTGTTTTGCGCATTTGGTGTTTTGAATATTATGTGGCTGGAGGAATTTCTTTTTTGGTCCAATCTATTTGGGGTTCTGTAGGCTTCTTGTAGGTTCATGGGCATCTGTTACTTTAGGATAGGGAAATTTTCTTCTTCTATAATTTTTTGAAGATATTTACTGGCCCTTTAAGTTAGAAATCTTCACTCCATTCTATACCTATAATTTTTAGGTTTTGTCTTCTTATTGTGTCTTTGATTTTCTGGATGTTTTGGATTAGAAAAGTTTTACATTTTCTGTTTTTATTGATTGTTGTGTCAGTATTTATGTTTGTATCTTTTGTCCCTGAGATTCTCTCTTCCATCTTTTATAGTCTGTTGATGATGCTTATGTCTATGACTCCTGATCTCGTTTCTAGGTTTTTTATCTCCAGGGTTGTCTCCTGTAATTCCTTTATTGTATTTATTTTCATTTTTAGATCCTGGATGGTTTTGTTTAATTACTTCACATGTTTGGTTGATTCTCTTGTAACTCTTTAAGGAATTTTTTTTCCTTTTTAAGGGCTTCTAACTGCTTGCCTGTTTTGTCCTGTATTTCTTTAAGGGAGTTATTTAGACCCTTTTAAAATTCTTTAACATCATCATGAATTGTGATTTTAAATCGGAATCTTGCTTTTCCATTGTGTTGGGGTATCCATAATTTTCTGTGTTGGGGGAAATGGGTTCTGATGGTACAAAGTGGCCTTGGTTTCTGTTTCTTAGGTTCATGGACTTGACTTTTGCCATTTGCTTATTTCTAGGGTTAGCTGGTTTTGTTGATTTTGACAGTGACTTGATCCTCTTGTAATCATTTGTTTCAGCACTATTGGGGGACCAGCTGTCTCCCAGCAGGCTCTCAGTACTGAGAGCTATGACACAAGGTCAGCATAGGGTGCAGACAAAAACTGAAAAGATAGTGTCCCAAACTGCCTGAGTCCTGTGTTTTGAAGGCTCTAGGCAGGTCCCTCAGAGCAAAAATGGTGTTCTTACCTGTACTCTCTGGTATGTCAGCACTTCTGTGGGGCCAGCTTTCTTCTAGTGAGGTCTGTGTATAGAGAACTGTCCCACAGGGTCAGCTCCAGACACAGGTGAAACTGGAATAATCTTGTCCCAGACAGCTCCTTAGTTCTTGTGTCCTGAGGGCTCTGAGCAGGTTCCTCTTGGGCCAGGAGTTTGAGCAGAAGTGGGGGGCTCTCTTGTGCTCTCAGATGTGTCAACACTCCTGTGAGACTGGCTCTGTCCCAGTGGAGTCTGGGTACAGAGCATTCTGGCACTGCGGTCTGATCCGGGCGCTAAAAGAATTATTTCTTTAAAGTAACCTAGTTAGTGTGTTAGTTGTGGGTTTAGACATGGATTAAAAACGATAGACACATTTTTGGCAAGTTACAGAATCGATGACATTGTTCTTTATTCATCTAGGTCCCATCATGTATGTAAATTGGCAATATAGTATCTACCTCAAAGGGCTCTTTCAGTCTTAAATAAATGTATGTATGACAACATCCGGATTGTCAGATAGTTAAGTTCTCAATAATTTTGACTGATTTTTAACAATCCACATAAGAATATCACACAAACGAACTATATCTTTAAATTTACTATTGCTGGTCTTGTGACAAGGTGACATTGCATTTTCATCTACAGACAATCCACTTACAGGTACAGAACTGGGTGATGATTAAAATTGCAAAATAATCTCATAGTTTTAACTTTGTTATTTTAAGATGGGCCTCACTTATAGCAAACCAAGGGTTATACTCACCATTGCTTATGGATTGAATATGGTATAATATCTATTATAGCATTAATAATTAGTATTCATTTAAAAATTCTTCTCTGATACAATGCCTTTCAAGGGATTTAAATGCCTTTGGAAGATGAATAAATTATTTTTAAACATATGCATCACGGTTATGGTGCCGATTTTACTTCAAGCTCTCAGAGACACACTCAAGCTATTCATCTTCAAAATCTCTTGGATATGAAGGTAACTAGTGAGTCTTGGTGACACTCAGCAGTCATTCTTCTCACACAGCTGGTTATACTCCTTAAAAGTTTTACTTTTGAGCTTTTAACAAACATTGTCCTAATGCTCAGACTTAATTATTCCAAGTTTGTGTTTCTAAAGTACTTTGGTGCAAGTTTTACCCAGTTGCCACCTCACAGCACCACTGCCCTCACATGCCAAGAGAAGAAATACAGAAGCTAAGGCTACCTAAAATGACCATCCTTATTGGCTCATCCCTATACAGATTCCATTAAGCCAAGATATACACAGCAGAGGATCCAAAGACAGAGAATCTTCAAAATAATTCCCATGAACTGAGCACAATATTCAAAAACAAACTATTGTTGAGTTCTAAAGAGACTGGAGTCTATAGATCCTGTAAATGATCCAAAGGAAGGAGTTGCCTGCTGATTTATGACAACAGAAGTATCAGATGTGAATTCTTTCCTTTCTATGCTCTATCTTAAAGAAGTTTTGTTGTTATTGTTATTATTGTTGTTGTCTGTTTTTTTTTTCCATCTCATTGGACCCACCACAGAATAAAATACAGAGATCTAGATAAAGGTAAGAAGAGTAGGCTCACAAACATGCTTCTCAAACTATTGAGGAAGTCAGAGGTACAAAATAATCATGTGTGGGGAAGGGCAGGACAGATGGCCAAATGGCTCTGACAATTAATGAAAGTCTGTAATGGATGGAGATAGGGAGTGGGGAAATCTCCAGGAAAAGACTGAGTGAGACCTAGGGTAAGGGACTTATCCAGGAACCAATGCTTGTGACCTTAGCGACGATTAACAATATGGGCGATATGGATCCTGAAGATAGCCAGAAACCTTAGTGGAGTGACAGAGACACTACCCTCCCACCAAACTTTAAACCCAATTTTTCCTGTCTACAAGATATGCTGGTACGAGCATAACCATCCCAAACTGAGACTCATCCCATAGGCAAACACCAATCCCTAACACTATTAATGATACTCTGTTGTGCTTGCAGACAGGAGCATGTTGTCCTCTGAGAGGCTCCACACAGCAACTGACTCAGACAGGTGCAGACACCCACAGCCAAATAGTGGATGGGGCTTAGGACACTTATGGAAAAACAGGAGGAAGGATCGTGGTTCTCAAGGAGAATAGGAACTACACAGGAAGTCCAACAGGGTTAACTAATCTGGGTCTTTGAGGCTTATACAGTCTGAACTACCAGCCAAAGAACATATTCAGGCTGGACCTAGGCCTCCTCGCTCATGTGTAGCAGATGTACAGCCTGGCCTTCGTGTGAGTTCAAACATCTATAGCTGGGGCTATTCCAAAATATTTTACCTAAAGATGGGGTATGTTCTACTTGTTGAGCTATCTTCTCTGGCCTCAGTGATAAAGGAAGCTTCTAGTCTTATAGAGACTTGAAGGGTCAAGTTGGAACCTACCTGATCATAGAAGAAGAAACGGAAGGGGGAAGGTTTGTGGGGGCACTTAGTGGGATATAAAGTAAATTAATAAAATATTTTTAAATTAAATTAAAAAAAGAAATGGTGATGACAGTCAGAGTAATAGATAAGAAATCTTCTCTGGCAATAGGTAGAGATCTGGAATTTGGAACTTAGAAAATTCTTTTAATGATTCTTATTGCTGATTTTATAGCAATTGTTAAACTGTTATTACATGGGCATTGACATCTAGCATGTAGCAAGTACTGTAATAAAGAAGTTGTCTTGTTGTTACTCTGGAGTATGCTTTACATACAACTGGTTTGGGCCAGCCCACCTTAAGAGGATTTTTTAGGCTTTTGATGGCCTGATGCCAAGAATAAACACTTCATAAAATAGTTTATGGAGTCAGACCTTGTAACCTCAGTGATTGGGACGCAGAATAATCTGTATATAGATTTTTCTACAGAGATTTTGTGATGTTCACACAACCATAATTTCAAGGAAAGGAGCATTTCTAAGAGTGTGTTCCTACATGCTTTCACTCTTACTGAGTTCAAAATTGAACTAAAATGTATTGTAACCTCCATGAAAGCTGGGAAGTGAGAGAGGGCAGCAGCTTGGCAGTGTGGAGCTGATGTTGACACACAGAGGAAGGTTACAAATGATTGATTATGCAAGCCTGCAAAAGCAAGTATTTTTAAAGCTTTTTCCAGCTCAGTAAATCAAAAATAGCTTGCCAGATGTGATTTCTAATTTTCTATAGGATTCATAATTTTCTGTTTGCATTTAAGTATCAGAGAAAAGGAAATTTATGCAGAGACTGACTCAGAAAATGGGAAGGATGTTTGATCCTCCCCTTACTTCTCTTTATTATCTCAATAAGTTCCTCCTTTCTCTCTTTTCTTCCTCTTTTCATCCCTTTCTCCCTCCTTTCCTCCCTGTATTCCTTCCGTATTTTCTTGGTCCTTTGCTTTTATATTACATTTGTATAAAACATATTTGAATATGAAAATTAAACAGAACAGAATAAAATATTGTTCTACAATAGTACAGTAAAAATTAAAATTATTTTAATGTTGATCTAATAAAAATTAACATCTTAACTAGTAAATTCTTATAAAATTCTATAGTTTTATAATTTTGCTACTTCAGGGTTATTAGTAAGCCATATAAATTTTATGGAATAAAATCTAATTTGAGAGTTCTCTAGTGTAGTAAACTCTATTCTACTGCTCACCTGTCATGGTGGTAGGAATAATGATTTAACATAATCTATTTTATTTGTTCTATTACATTGTCTTTTCTTCAGGTCTATCACAGAGCATTTAAATTTTTTCATGTTTGTAAGATTAATCTAAGATATGTTTTAAAATATCAAATTAGGTTCTACCATAACAATTATTTTTTACGTATATTGTTTGAATTTTTTTATCATTTGAAAGTTGCAAGCACCTATGTAATTTGTTTTAATGTAGACTAACATCTGCCCATTTTTTCTGCTCCAGTTCCCCCAACTTACCCACCCTTCCCTCCAAATTCTCTTTTTTTCTTTTTTTTTTCTAGAGTCCGCTTAGAAGGTGCTTATGTACAGTTTATTCTGATGGGTGTTTATTCTTTTTGTCTCCTCATCTCTTCTTACCTTCTTTTTCTATTTATCACTTCCCCATATTCATACCTTTTTCTGCTGCTTGCACTCATCTAAATTTGACTAGCACCATTAGAGTGACCTTGAAATTAAAATTATACATTGGAGTCTAGTGGGTAACTAACCCTTGTAGTCCACATGCTCAGTCTGATGGTTAGCTTTAAGCATCCTCATCTGTATCTGTATGGCCCTAGGAGAGCCTCTGAAGAGACATTCATAGCTGGCTCCTGTCAGCAAATATTCCTTGGCATCAGCAATGGTGACTGGGTTTGGTAGTTGCATATGGGATGGATCCCCAGGTGAGGCAATGTCTGGATGGCCTTTTGTTCAGTACCTGCTCCACTCTTGTTCCTGTCTTTTCTCCCATTTTGGGCTCTTTTCATTTTAAACTTTATACAGTCTGTGAATTGTTTCTTGGGTATTCTAAACTTTTGGGCCAGTATCTGCTTATCAATGAGTACATACCTTGTGTGCTCTTTTGTGACTGGGATACAACACTCAAGATGATAGCTTCTAGTTTTGCCCATTTGCCTAGGAATGTCATAAAGTCATTGTTTCTAATAATTAGGTAGTACTCCACTGTGTAAATGTACCATCATTTCTGTGCCCATTCCTCTGTTGAAGAACATCTGGGTTCTTTCCAGCTTCTGGTTATTACAAATAAGGCTGTTATGGTGGAACACAAGTCTGTTTTATATGTTCGAGCATCTTTTTTATATATGCCTAAGAGTGGTAGAGCTGGGTCTTCAGGCAGTATTATGTACAACTTTTAGAGGAACTGCCAGACTGATTTCCAGAGTGACTGTACCAACTTGCAATTCCACCTACAGTGAAGAAGTGTTCCTCTCACATCCTTACCAGCATCTGCTGTCACCAGAGATTTTATCTTAGCCATTCTGACTGGTGTGACCTGAAATCTCAGGGTTGTTTTGATTTACATTTTCCAAAATAAAGAGAAAGTAAATATCTTCCAGAAAATTATAGAGGTAAAATTCCCTAAGCTAGTGAAAGAGATGCCCATAAACATACAGGAAGTTTCAGAATTTCCAATAGATTGGACCAGAAAAGAAATTCCTCCAGCCACATAAAAGTCAAAACATCAAATGCACAAAACAAAGAAAGAATATTAAAAGCAAGAAGGGATAAATCTCAAGAGACATATAAAGCAGACCTATCACAATTATACCAGTCTTATAAACAGAGGCTGTAAACACCAAAAGATTCTGGGCAGATGTCATACAGACACTGAAAGAACACAAATACCAGCCCAGGCTATCATACCCAGCAAACTCTTAATTACCATTCATAGAGAAACCAAGATATTTTAAGACAAAAACAAATTTACATAATATCTTTCTAAAAATCCAACCTTATAAATAATAATACACAGAAAAGTCCAATAAAAAGAACCCACATGATATTTACTCACTTATGAATGGATATTGAGAAAAAAGCTCATAAGACCAATATAATACAACTCACAGACCATATGAAGCTCCAGAAATAGGAAGACCAAAGTATGGATGGTTCAGTCTGACTTAATGTGGGAACAAAATAATGATGTTAATTAGAGGGTGGAAGGGCCTTAGGAGAAAGTAAGAATGGGGAGATAAAAAAGGGGGCAGAAAGGTTTTGTCTTTGTGTTTTTAAAAAATGTGATTGGGCTCTGTGTGCCTTGCAGAATTATATGAATTTGATTTGATAGAGGTAGACCACTTGAAAAACTAAATTCAAAAGAATCAAGCAAAATATATCTTGATATTAAAATGTTTTCTGTTGATATATATGTGTATATATGTATATTACAGAATGGACAGCTATCATAAAACTTGACATCAAAATGATAAACTGCCCTGATTCCAGACATCAGAAACAACAATCTTCTCTGTGGCTTTTCTTCTTGAGACCAGGCTGGCTTCCTTTTTCCCAACCTCATTTCTAAATTTTCTGCCTCTGAGATTCTTCAATCTCTTGTATTCTGTTGGTGATGCTTGCGTTTATGACTCTTGATATCTTTCCTAGGTTTCTATCTTCAGGGTTGTCTCCCTATGTGATTTCTTTATTGCTTCTAATTCCATTTTTAGATTCTAGATGGTTCTGTTCAATTTTTTCACCTGTTTGGTTGATTTTACTATAACTCTTCAAGCGATATTTTTTGGTCTTTCCTCTGTAAGGGCTTCTATTTGCTTACCTGTGTTGTCCTGGATTTTCTTTATGGGAGTTACTTATGTCTTCCTTAATGTCCTCTATCATCATCAAGTGATGTGATTTTTAAATTCAAATCTTGCTCTTCCAGTGTGTTGGAATATCTAGTACTTGTGTTGGGAGAACTGGGTTCTGATGATGCAAATTGTTTTGGTTTCTGTTGCTTAGATATTTGGACTTGCCTCTCACCATCTTGTTTTCTGTGATGTTAGTTGGTTGTTTTCTCTGACTGGAGCTTGTCCCTCCTGTGGGCCTGTGAGTCTGGGATCTTGGGAGTGAGATTGGTCCTGGGAGATAAGCTCTCTCCAGGAAAATTTTGGGTCTAGAGGGCTGTGGTAAAACCTTAGCTCTGGGAACAGATGGAGACCATAAGGGACCTGTCCCAATCCCCTGCCTTCCCTGTGGCTTCTGTGCCCAGTGTTTTCCCTGTGGGTCTCTCCTTGGACAGCCTGTGGAAAGAAGTGGGGGCCTTACCTGTGTGCTGTGGGCTTAGGAGTGAGTGTACTCCTGGACAACTAGCTCTCTGTGGAAGATTCTGGGTCCAGAGTATCAGTGGACAGCATGAGCTTTGGGCACAGATGTAGGCTGGAAGACACATGGTCTTACTATATGTATTTTTTTTGACAAAATAACAAACTTTTTCATGATAAAAGTCTTGGAGAAATTAGGGTCACAAGGGGCATACGTAAACATAGTAAAGATGATAAGAAACATACAATTACTCAACATCAAACTAAATGGAGAAAACCTCATAGCAGTTCCAGTAATAGGAAAAAGACAAGGTTGTCTAATCAATATCAATTCGATATATTTCTTCAAATTTTAGCTAAAGCAATAAGACCAAAAAAAAAAAAAAAAAAAAAAAAATCAAGAGGCTTTCCATTGTGCACCTCTGTAAGGGAAGATAAAGGAGCTCTGCTAATGTAAAACCCTTCCCTGCAGATTGTCTAGTCTGCTACTCTCATCACCCCAAAGTCTGAAGATTTCTTTTCACACAGGACAACAGAGGCAAGCTCCAGACAGAGACACCCAGGCCAGTTAACCTCAGAGATAACCAGGTGAGGAGAGGCAAGTAAAGTAAATAAGCAATTAAAGCCTAATCTTTTGGCACCATCAAAGCTCAGCTCTCCCACCACAGCATGCTCTAGATACTCCAACAGACCTAAAAGCATGATGCTGACATAAAATCCCATTTCAAGAAAACAACAGAGACTTTTAAAGAGGATATAAATAATCCACTTAACAAAATATAGGAAAACATAGGAAAAGAGGTAAAAGTCATTAAAGAGGAAACAAATAACTCACTTGAAAAAATACACAAAACCACAATCAAACACTAAAGAAATTGAACAAAGCAGTCCATATTTTTCAATACAAACTCTAAGAGCCAGTAGATTCTAGACAAATGTCATGCAGACTATAAGAGACAGAAATCCCAGCCCAGGTTACTAAACACAGCAAAACTCTCAATCCTTATGAATGGAGAAATCAAATTTGAAAAAAATATATATATTTACCAATCTAACCCTAGAGAGGATTCTGAAAGAAAAACTCAAATACAAGGAAGGTATCTGTACCAAAGAAATCAAAGGAAATTAAACACATCATTACAAACTAAAGCTACAACTGTTGGCATTAGGATAGCCCCTTCCCCCAGCAATGGCTCCACCCACAGGTGACAGGAACCTAGCATATCAATTGCCATGGAAACAGCCAAAGCATTCCCAGAAGACATCAGTTCTGAATCCCAATCTCCACCTGGGAGCAAGTGACATCACTACCCCTACAAAAGACCAAAACCCCTCCTCCTCTCTCTCTCTTTTCTCTTCTTCTCTTTGCCTGGCCTTGACCCCTGCCCCATCCCTTTCTATTAAACCTCTCCATGTGGAACCGTGTTTGGTGTGGTCTGTCTGGGCCTGGGCGAGAAATCGAATTAACAGCAGCAGCAACAACAACAACAACACACAGACAAAATACCACATCCAATAACAAAATTAAAAAGAACAAACAGATCATTTGTTTTTAATATTTCTCAACATCAATGGACTCATTCTGTAATAAAAAGACAAGTCTACAGACTAGAAATGCAAACAGCATTTAGCATTTGGCTGCTTGCAAGAAACATACCTCAGTGACAAAGACAGAGAATATATTGTTCTAGTAGAGATAAAACAAATTTTTTTTTTGTCATCACACTGTGGTCTCACTCCATGGACACTCTTCGAGTGTGGAGCTGAGAGCATGGATTCTGTCACACAATCCACAAGCTGCCCTCTCTACATGGATCCTTTCCCGGAAGTTCACTCAGGGCACTCTAGCTAGTTCTGTGCTGGGAGGTCCACAACCACCCCAGTGTGTTGTTTTCACTTAGTTTTCATTGGCATGTTGTTGCTAAACCTTCCACATACTGTCCTCTGGAGCCTTGTATAGCCACAACTCAATAACCAATAACTTATCAAATAGGTGTATATGTTAAATACTCAATCCATAATTCCTTCACACTTACAACTAATTGACAGATATAAACTGCTCACCCAGATAAGATAAATGGATCCAATGAAACCCTTAGATATGTCAAGTGAATATAAAGCATTAAACTGAATGTAAAGAAACTTGATGTACCACACTAAAATTCAGGACAAGACAAGGCTGCCTTCTTTCTCCCTGTCTATTCAATATAGAGCTCAAAGTTCTAATTAGAGCAGTATGACAACAAAAGAACATGAAAGAAATAAAAATTGGAAAGGAAAAACTCAATGTAGTACTATTTGCAGATGAAACGATAGTATAGATAAGTGATCCCCAAAATTTTACCTGAGAACTTCTAACCCTGATAAAAAACTTCAGCAAAGTGGCTGGTTATAAAATTAGCAAATCAGCAAAGAATAAATAGCCTGAGAAAGAGAATAGGGAAACAAACCTCTCACAATAGCCACAAACAATATAAAATGTTTTGAAGAAACTCTAACCAAGCAAGTGAAAGATCTGTATGACCAGAACTCTAAGTCACTAAAGAAATAAATCAAAGAAAACCTCAGTAGATAAAAAAGTCTCATATGTTCATGTTAATGTAGTATTAACATAGTAAAAGTAGTTATTTTACCAAAAGACATCTAAAGATTTAATGAAATCTTCATAAAAAGTCTAACTTAATTTAAAGAGTTAGAAAGTGCATTTCTCAACTTCATGTGGAATAGGAACAATCCCAAGACAGCAAAAACAATTGTCAGAAATAAAATAACTTCTGGGGGAATTACTATCTGTGAAGTCAAGCTGTGCTACAAATTAAAAAGTACATGGTATTGGTGCAAATACTGATAGGTCAATCAATGCGATAAATTGAGGACACAGAAATAAACCTGCACATTTAAAGACACTTGATCTTTGAAAAATAAGCCAAAAACATAGTGATAAATAGATCACAGAACTGGTGATCTGTATGTAGAAAAATAAAACCTAGATCCACATTTATCACCACACAAAGATCAAGTACAGGTGGGTCAAAATCTCAACATAAAACTAGAAACACTGAATTCACCATGATATTTAGGCTTCATCCCAGATATTAAGTTCAATATAGAAAAATCCATCAACACAATTTACTATATAAAGAAACTCAAAGAAAAATCACATGATCATCTCATAGATTAAGAAAATGACTTTGTCAAAACCTAACACCTCTCCATAATAAAATTATAGAGAGATCAGGAATTCAATGTCATTGAAACAACACTGAACTCATTTACACAGGGGAAAATTTCCTGAGCAGAAATTTAATGGCTCAGGCCCTAAGATCAACAACTGATAAATGGTACCTTATGAAATTGAAAAGATTCTGTCGGGCAAAAGACACAGTCAGATGAACAAGTGAACATTCTATAGATTTGAAAACATTCTTCAATTATCCAACATCTGATAAAGGGCTATTATTTTTTCATGTTTATATAGTTTATTGTGTATGTATATATTGTATGTGTTTGCAATATGTATTTTTTTGTGCAACTTTATTTTAAAAACAAAGATAAATGAACAAATTTTAAGCATTTTTGCATAAAAGTATACAAATACATATTTTTCAGTGCTTGGCTTTTTTTTCAAAGGTTTGATAGTGTGCATTAAGGTCTTCCTAGTTACAGTGAGCACAAAGTACATGTAAAACAGGATATAACCCGGAATTAGTCAAAGTTTTCTTGGTATGTAAGGATTGAGCATAATGGTTTTTTTCTATTCTTTTTTTTTTCCGTGAATTTCACACAGTCTGTGAGTTGTTTCTGGGGGGTGTTCAAGCTTCCTGGGGCTAGTATCCCATTATCAGTGACTGCAGGTTATGTCTGTTCTTTTGTGACTGGGTTATCTCACTCACAATGACATTCTCTAAATGCAATCATTTTCTTTTTTTTTTTACAATTTTATTTTACAAAACAAAGATAAATGTACAGATTTTAAGCATTTTTTGCATAAAATTATACAATACATTTTTGTCAGTACTTTTTTTAGATTTTAAAATAATTTTTACATAAAACTATATGAATATATTTTTTAGTCAGTACTTGATTTTTTTTAAAGGTTTGATAGTAGGCATTGAAAATTTAATAGTTACAATGAGAATAAAGTACATATAAAAAAAAACGCAACATGGAAATACTCAAAGTTTTCTTGTTGTGTAAACATTTTGTTTTGTTTTGTTTTGTTTTCTTTATTTCTTGGACTTCATACAGTCTGTGAGTTGTTTCTGGGGGAGTGCAAGCCTCTGGGGTTAGCATCCCACTATCAGTGACTGCATATTATGTCTGTTTTTTTGTGACTGGGTTATCTCACTCAGGATGATATTCTCTAGATGCAGCCATTTTCATAAGAATTTGTTTAAGTCATTGTTTCTGGAAGCTGAGTAGTATTCCATTGTGTAAATGTAACACAATTTTTGTATCCATTCATCTTCTGAAGGACATATGGGTTCTTTCAAGCTTCTGACTATTATAAATAGAGCTGCTATGAACATTGTGGTGCATATAACTTTGTGGTGTACTAAGGAGTCTCTAAGGTATATGCCCAGAAGTGGAATAGCTGGGTCTTCAGGTAGTATTATGTCCAATTTTCTGAGGTATTGCCAGACTGATTTCCAGAGTGGATGTATTAGTTTGCAAACCCACCAACTGTGGAGAAGTGTTCCTCTTTCTCCACAACCTCACCAGCATCTGTTGTCATCTGAGGTTTGAATCTTGGCCAAATTGACTGGTGTGAGGTGGAATCTCAGAGTTGTTTTGATTTGCCTTTCCCTGATGGCTAAGGATGTTGAGCACTTCCTTAGATGTTTCTCAGCCAATTGATATTCCTCAATTGAGAACATTTTGTTAAGCTCTGTACCCCATTTTTTAATAGGGTTATTTGATTCTCTGGTGTCTAGCTTTTTGAGTTCTTTGTATACCTTAGATATTAGGCCTCTATCTGATGTGGAGTTGGTAAAGATCTTTTCCCATTCTGTTGGCTGCCGTTTTGTTTTCTTGACAATGTCCTCAGCCTTACAGAAACTTTGCAATCTCATTAAGTCCCATTTGGTAATCTTTGACCTTAGAGCTTGAGCCATTGGTGTTTTGTTCTGGAAATTTTCTCCCATGCCTATGTGTTCTAAGGTTTTCCCTACTTTCTCATGTAATAATTTCAGTGTATCTGGTTTAATGTGGAGATCTTTGATCCACTTACACTTGAGCTTTGTACAATGAGATAAGAAAGGGTCTATTTTCATTCTTTTGCATGATGAGTACCAGTTGGACCAGCACCATTTCTTGAATAGGCTGTCCTTTTTCCATTGAATGTTTACAACTCCTTTGTCAAAAATCAGGTGACCCTATAAGTTAGGGCTCATTTCTGGATCTTCTATTCTATTCCATTGATCTACATGCCTATTTCTGTACCAGTACCATGCAGTTTTCAGCACAATTGCCTTGTTATATAGCTTGATGTCAGGGATAGTGATTCCCGCAGATGTTTTCTTGTTGTTGAGAATGGATTTCGCTATTCTAGGTCTTTTGTTGTTCCATATGAAATTGCACATTGATCTTTCCAATTCCTTGAAGAACTGGGTTGGAATTTTGATGGGTATTGCATTGAATCTGTAGATTGCTTTTGGTAGGATGGCCATTTTTAAAATGTTGATCTTTCCAATCCATAAGCATGGGAGATCTTTCCATTTTCTGAGATCCTCCTCAATTTCCTTGTTTAGAGGTTTGAAGTTCTTGTCATACAGGTCCTTCACTTGCTTAGTTAGAGTCACACCAAGGTATTTCATAGTTTTGGGGACTATTGTGTAGGGTATCTTTTCCCTAATTTCTTTCTCCACATGTTTGTCCTTTGAGTATAGGAAGGCTTCTTATTTGTTTGAGTTAATTTTGTATCGAGCCACTTTCTTGAACTTGTTTAACAGCTGTAGGAGTTCTCTGGTGCAATTTTTGGGGTCACTTAAGATTACTCTCATGGCATCGGCAAATAGTGATATTTTGACTTCTTCCTTTCCACTATGAATCCTTTTGGGTTTTTTTTTTTTTTTTGTTGGTTAATTGCTCTGGCCAGAAAATCAAGTACTATATTGAATAGGTAGGAGTAAAGTGGGCAGCATTTTTGAGTCCCTGATTTTAGTGGGATTGCTTCAAGTTTCCCACTGTTAAGTTTGATGTTGGCTGTTGGTTTGCTGTATATTGCTTTTATTATGTTTAAGTATGGACCTTGGATTCCTGTTCTTTCCAAGACTTTTAACATGAAGGGGTGCTGAATTTTATCAAATGCTTTCTCACCATCTAGTGAGATGATCCTGTGATTTTTTTCTTTGAGTTTGTTTATATGGTGGATTATATTGATGGATTTTCTTATATTAAACCATCCCTGCATCGCAGGGATGAAGCCTACTTGGTCATGATGAATGATCATTTTGATGTGTTCTTGGATTCTTTTTGCAAGAATATTGTTGAGTATTTTTGCATCAATGTTCATAAGTGAGATTGGTCTGAACTTCTGTTTCCACCCAAGGGCAACTTTAGCAGAACAGAGCTTGGCCAATCTGACACCTGGACCAGTGGAGATACCAGATACAAGGGAAAGGCAAGAACATATCACTGACATCAAGATGGCAAGAGGAAAGCAAAAGAGTATATCCCAAGAAAACCAAGACAATCTGGCAATACCAGAACCCAGTTCTCCCATAACAGCAAACATAGGAATGCCAAACACTCCAGAAAAAGAAGATGCAGACCTGAAATCATACCTCAAGATGTTGATAGGGATCCTTAAACAAGACCGGGAGGAAAAGCAAAAAGATTCAGAAGCTTTTAAAGAGGAAACAAGAATAACACTCAAAGAACTCAAAGAACTAGAGGAAAACAGAACCAAAGAGATGAGGGAATTTAAAACAGAAATTGACACAATAAAGAAAACACTAAAAGAGATAACTCTAGACGTAGAACACCTAAAAAGGAAATCAGGAGTCACAGAAGAAAGCAATTCCAATAGACTACAAGAGATGGAAGAGAGAATCTCGGGGGCAGAAGACAACATTATAAACATAGACAAAACAGCCAGAGAAGATGCAAAAAACAAAGAGCTCCTAACCCAAAATGTCTAGGAAATCTATGACACAATGAGAAGACCGAACCTAAGGATAATAGGAATAGAAGAGGGAGAAGAGTACCAAGTAAGAGGCACAGTAAATATCTTCAACAAAATCGTAGAAGAAAATTTTCCTACCCTCAAGAATGAGAAGACCACGAGCATAAAAGAAGCCTTCAGAACTCCAAATAGGTTGGACCAGAAAAGAAATACCTCCAACACATAATAGTCAAAACACCAAGTGCCCAAAGCAAGGAAAGAATACTAAAAGCAGTAAGGAAAAAAGGTCGGGTAAAATATAAAGGCAGACCAATCAGAATCACACCCGATTACTCAACAGAGACTATGAAAGCTAGAAGAGCCTGGACAGACATCATGCACACCCTAAGAGAGCACAAGTGCCAGCCCAAGCTGCTATACCCAGCAAAACTATCAATCATCATAGATGGAGAGAAGAAGATATTTCAATACAAATCAAAATTTACACAATATCTGACCACAAACCCAGCACTACAACGAATTATAGGTGGAAAACCGAATACAAAGAGGGGAACTACATCCTATTAAAAACAAGGAAACTCTTAAGCAAGAAAACCAAAAGAAGAAAAAGACACAGACACAACTCAACTTACAAAAGCAATAATAGCAGGAAACAGAAACAACTCTTTCTTGATGTCTATTAAAATAAATGGACTCAACTCCCCAATAAAGAGATATAGGCTATCAGACTGGATACATAAACAAAATCCTGCATTTTGCTGCTTACAGAAAACATATCTCAGAGACAAAGACAGACACTATCTCAGAGTAAAAAGGTGGGAGAAAAACTTCCAAGCAAACAGCTCCAAGAAGCTAGCTGGAGTGGCTATTCTAATATCGAATAAAGTAAATTTCCAACCAAAAGTTATCAAAAAAGATAAGGAAGGACACTTTTTACTGATTACCTGGTATATCTGTCAGGAGGAACTCTCAATCCTTAACATATATGCTCCAAATCAAAAAGCACCCACATTTATAAAAGAAACCCTACTAAAGCTCAAAAAATACATCTCACCCCACATAATAATAGTAGGAGACTTTAATACCTCACTTTCGCCAATGGACAGATCATGGAAACAGAAACTGAACAAGGACACTGCAAAACTAGCAGAGACTTTGAACCAATTAGAATTAATAGATATCTACAGAACATATCATCCTAAAGTAAAAGAATACACCTTTTTCTCTTCACTCCATGGCACCTTCTCGAAAATTGGCCACATAATTGGACACAGAACAAGCCTCAATCAATATAAGAAGATTGAAATACTCCCATGCATCCTCTCAGATCACCATGGTCTATGGCTGGTCTTTAACAACAACAAAGACAACAAAAACCCTACATACACATGGAAACAAAACAACACTCTATTAAACAATAGCAGGGTCAAAGAAGAAATAAAGAAATAAATTAAGGATTTTCTAGATTTCAACGAAAATGAAAACACAACATAACCAAACCTATGGGTTGCAATGAAAGCAGTACTGATAATAAAACTCATAGCCCTAAGCGCTTCCAAACAGAAGAAACTGGAGAGAGCTTACATCAACAACCTGACAGCACAGCTAAAAGCCCTAGAACAAAAGTAAGCAGATATACCCACGAAGAGTAGATGGCAAGAAATAATCAAAATTAAGGCAGAAATAGACCAAATAGAAACAAACAAACAAACAGACAAAAAAAAAACCATTGAAAACATCAACAAAATAAAAAGTTGGATCTTTGAGAAAATCAACAAGATTGATAAACCCCTAGCCAGACTAACTAGAGGGCAAAGAGAGAGTATACAAATTAAAAGAATAAGAAAGGAAAGTGGAGACATAACACCTGATACTGAGGAAATTCAAGAAATCATCAGATCCTACTACAAAAACTTATACTCCCCAAAATTGGAAAATCTTGAGGAAATGGACGAATTTCTAGACAGATAGAAGATCCTAAAGTTAAACAAGGACTAAGTAAACCATCTAAATAATCCCATAACACCTAAAGAAATAGAAGAAGTCATCAAAACCTCCCAACCAAAAAAAGCCAAGGCCCAGACGGGTTCAATGCAGAATTTTACCAGACATTTATTGCAGATATAACACCAGTACTCTCCAAACTATTCCAAAAGATGGAATCAGATGGAATACTACCTAACTCATTTTTTGAGGCTACAATAACCCTCGTATGTAAACCACACAAAGACCCTACAAGGAAAGAGAACTTCAGACCAATCTCACTTATGAACATTGATGCAAAAATACTCAACAAAATCCTTGCAAACCGAATCCAAGAACACATCAAAAAGATCATTCATCATGACCAAGTAGGCTTCATCCCTGGGATGCAGGGATGTTTTAATATAAGGAAAACCATCAATGTAATCCACCATATTAACAAACTCAAAGAACAAAATCAAATGATCATCTCACTAGATGCTGAGAAAGCGTTTGACAAAATTCAAAACCCCTTCATTTTAAAAGTCCTGGAAAGTACAGGAATCTAAAGTCCATACCTAAACATAATAAAAGCAATATACAGCAAACCAACAGCCAACATCAAACTTAACGGTGGGAAACTTGAAGCAATTACAGTAAAATCAGGGACTCGACAAGGCTGTCCAATCTCCCCCTACCTATTCAACATAGTACTGGAAGTCTTAGCTGGAGCAATTAGACAGCAAAACGAGATCAAGGAAATACAAATCAGAAAGGAAGAGATAAAAACATCAGTATTTGCTGATGACATGATAGTATACTTAAGTGACCCCAGAAATTTTACCAGAGAACTCCTACAGCTGATAAACAAGTTCAGCAAATTAGCTGGATACAAAATTAACTCAAACACATCACTAGCCTTCCTATACTCAAAGATCAAACATGTGGAGAAAGAAATTAGGGAAGAGTTACCCTTCTCAATTGTCACAAAAACTATGAAATACCTTGGTGTGACTCTAACTAAGCAAGTGAAGGACCTGTATGTCAAGAACTTCAAACCTCTAACAAAGTATATTGAGGATGAATCAGAAAGTGGAAAGATCTCCCATGCTCATGGATTAGAAGAATCAACATTTTAAAAATCATCCTACCAATAGCAATCTACAGATTCAATGCAATACCCATCAAAATTCTAACCCAGTACTTCATTGAATTGGAAAGATCAATGTGCAAATTCATATGGAATAACAAAAGACCTAGAATATCGAAATCCATTCTCAACAACAAGAAAATATCTGCGGGAATCACTATCCCTGACCTCAAGCTATATTACAAGGCAATTGTGCTAAAAACTGCATGGTACTGGTACAGTAATAGGCATGTGGATCAATGAAATAGAATAGAAGATCCAGAAATGAGCCCTCACATATATGGTCACCTGATTTTTGACAAAGATCAGTAAACATTCAATGGAAAAAGGACAGCCTATTCAACAAATGATACTGGTCCAACTGGCACTCAATATGCAAAAAAAAAAAAAAAAAAAAAAAAAATGAAAATAGACCCTTTCTTATCTCCTTGTATAATGCTCAAGTGTAAGTGGATCAAAGATCTCCACATTAAACCAGATACACTGAAACTATTAGATGAGAAAGTAGGGAAAACCTTAGAACACATAGGCATAGGAGAAAATTTTCTGAAGAAAACACCAATGGCTCAAGCTCTAAGGTCAAAGATTAACAAATGGGACTTAATGAGATTGCAAAGTTTCTGTAAGGCTGAGGACATTGTCAAGAAAACAAAACAGCAGCCAACAGAATGGGAAAAGATCTTTACCAACTCCACATCAGATAGAGGCCTAATATCCCAGGTATACAAAAACTTAATAAGCTATACACCAGAGAATCAAACAACCCCATTAATAAATGGGGTACAGAGTTAACAAAACATTCTCAGCTGAGGAATATCGAATGGCTGAGAAACATCTGAGGAAGTGCTGGACATCCTTAGCCATCAGAGAAATGCAAATCAAAACAACTCTGAGATTCCACCTTACACTAGTCAGATTGGCCAAGACCCAAAACTCAGATGACAGCAGATGCTGGCGAGGTTGCAGAGAAAGAGGAACACTTCTCCACTGTTGGTGGGCTTGCAAACTAATACATCCACTCTGGAAATCTGTCTGGCGATATCTCAGAAAATTGGACATAGTACTACCTGAAAACCCAGCTATTCCACTTCTGGGCATATACCCCAGAGACACTTTAATACACAACAAAGATATATTCACTACAATGTTCATAGCAGCTCTATTTATAATAGCCAGAAGCTGGAAAGAACCCAGATGTCCTTCAGAAAATGAATGGATACAAAAATTGTGGTACATTTACACAATGGAATACTACTCAGCCACCAGAAACAATGACTTAACCAAATTCTTAAGAAAATGGCTGCATCTAGAAAATATCATCCTGTGTGAGACAACCCAGTCACAAAAGAACAGACATAATATGCAGTCACTGATAGTGGGAAGCTAACCCCATAGGCTTGCACTGCCCCAGAAACAACTCACAGACTGTATGAAGTCTAAGACAAAAAGAAAACAAAACAACAAAAAAAATCATGCTCAATCCTTACTCACCAAGAATACATTGACAAATCCCGGTTTGTACCCTGTATTACTGTCTGCTCATCGTTAAAAAAAAAATCTTTACACACCAAGAAAACTTTGAATATTTCCAGGTTGAATCTTGTTTTGCATGTGCTTCTTGCTCATTGTAACTGGTGGGCTCTTGATCACACTATCAGACCTTTTTAAAAAAAAAAAAAAACAAGTACTGGCAAAAATGTGTTGTATACTTTTATGCAAAATATGCTTAAAATCTGTACATTTATCTTTGTTCTTTAAAATAAAGTTGTTAAAAAAATTAAACAGATAACTGGACAGAATTCTCAATAAAGTATTCTCAAATGCCATAAAAACTTTTAAAAGTGTTCTAAATACTTAGGCATCAGGAAAATGCAAATCTATATCACTTTGAGTTTCCATCCTAAGCCTGTCAGAGTGACAAAGAACAACAACACAGATGACACCTTAAGCTGGTGAGTATGTGAAGCAGAGGAAACATTCCTCTGCTGCTGCTCAGAGCCCCAACTTGCAAATCCATATAGAAGTTTGTCAGAATTCAGGAAATAGATCTGTATCAAGAGACTCATACTAAACGAATGCTCCATCATACCACAAGGACATTTACTCAGCTATGCTATAGAAACTTTCTTTAGAATTGTCAGAATTGAAAAAAAACTATATGTTCCTCAAAAATTGAATGGAAAAATGTGGTACATTTATACAATGGAGTATAACTCAACTGTTAAAAATAATGACATTATGAAATTTATAGGCAAACAGAACTGAAAGACAATCATTCTGGTTGTGATACAGAAAGACAAACCTTGTATCTACTTATTTATAAGT
The DNA here is from genome assembly GCF_963924665.1 of Micromys minutus. Taxonomy (NCBI): domain Eukaryota; kingdom Metazoa; phylum Chordata; class Mammalia; order Rodentia; family Muridae; genus Micromys; species Micromys minutus. The sequence goes on from NC_137953.1 coordinate 52,511,959, forward strand.
AGCTCTTAGCTGTAAAGTAAAGAAAATAATTCTAAAATTTAGATCCAAAGAATCTAAGTGACAAGGTTTTAAAAGAAGTGGATGAATCTCCCTGGTAAGACAAAACAATAGAATAGATATTGCCAGTGGAGGGACATTGGGGAACAGGAATTTTAGGAATCAGTTTGAAGGGAGGATTGAGAGAGAGAGAACTCTGAGAGAGATACATGGGATTGGGTGTCATTTTTAGGATGAGCTAGAAGAATAGAGCAATAGAAACTTTCCGAAACTTATGAGGGTAAACCTAGGTAATACTTCTAACAATTGGGGAAAGGGAAATTGACCTGATCCTCTCTTGGAAACAGGTACAACTTTCAGCAGAAGGACTGGACTACTAATCAAATCACCTACAGTTGACCTACAGTTTATCCTGTATACAAGATATGCTGGAGTAAAGGTGGTGCAAAACTTGTGGAAGTGGACAACCATTAACTTGTGTAGCCTGAGACTCATGCCATGAGAAGCAGTCTAGCCCTGACACTGCCTTGAGGGCAATAGCCCCCTCCCCCAAAAAAATGGATAGCTCAGAAACCTAGAATAGAACTAAACACATCTGGAAGAGGGAGGGAGGTTTTAATAAAATTATTCCTGATGATATTCTGCTATTCTCATAGATTGGTACATGGGCCACATGTTATCAGAGGTTTCATCCAGCAACAGGTGAAATCAGATAAAGAAACCCACTACCCAATATAATAGCTTCAGCTGGGGAATTCTGGGAAAGAGGGAAGGAAGGATTGTAGTATCCATAGAGGTTAAGGATGCCACCAGTAACCCACATAATCAACTAACTTGGGCTCATAGGGTCTCAGAGTCTGAACTGACACCCAGGAGCATTGGACTTACCTAGGCCTTCAACATATATTTGTGTAGTTTGGTGATCTTGTAGAACTCTATACAGTGGGAGCAAGGGCTGTCTCTGTGTCCTCTGCTGGCTTTTCAGACCCCTTTGTTCCTACTGGTTGCCTTGTCTGGACTTAATATAAACGAAGGGTGGTTCCTAGTTTTACTGCAACTTGATATTCCATGTTTGGTTTTTACCTATGGGAGGCTATCTATTTCTTTAGAGTATGAGGGGGAAAGGATATGGACCAAGATTGCAGAAGGAAGCAAAAACATTTCAGGATACAAAATCTATGATGATGATGATGATGATGATGATGATGATGATGATGATGATGATGATGATAATAATAATAATAATAATAATAAATTTGAAAAGAGAAAAATAAAATTGAGATTTGCAAAAAATAACATTTGTCTTAGACAAAAATATAAATATTACCATTATTTAAAGACCACGTGTCCTTCCACAGTAAGAAAGAGTGTATAATGTAGAGACTGAGGTTCTGCCAATATTAACCACTCAAGGGAGAATTAATGAGAACGAACTCAAGGAAGAAACATAAACAATTTTTAAACATTGTTGCTATTTTCTCATGTTAATGATTTTCTTCTATATGATTAGAGTAAGAACTACCTGATTTTAGGATGAATATTATGCAAGTTTATCCTTTGTAGCTTTTTAGTTTGTACAAATATGTTTGTACACTGCCCACTGTTTGGCTTCAACATGAGAAGTGTTTCTAGTAGTGACCACACAGCAGCTATGGCTCATGCCACAAGACCTCATGAGGTTGAGCTCCTAAAGAGTGGCAGAGAGGCTCAATCCTTCCTGGCTATTGGAAATGAACAGTTGCTGGGGAAGGAAATAACACTTTCTTCTGTGGTGCAGCCACTGACAAATTGCTCTTGTTCCAGTAAGTACCATCCACACCCACATTTGAGCAAGAAACTCTTAATTAAACTCAGTGAGCCACGCAAAATTGATGACACGAAAACAGGACAAGGAGTTGCTGAGAAGAAGGGTTTCAGCAGGACAAAGGAGTAGGATGAGGGAGTAAAGGGGGAGGGAATTATAGCAACTACAATATAGTGTACAAATGCAGGAGAAAGGAAAAGATTGTAAATAAAATTTGCTTTTCATAAAAAACCTGTGTCCCAACCCCTGAAGTGATTTCTAACAGAATTTTGTTCAATACATTATGCTTAAGGAACATTTTCCTCCTGCTCATCTACAATCAGAGATATTTATATCAAGATTAATGTCTGTTGGTTCTCTTATCATTTTATTCCAGGTCGACTTAATCAGCATCATTATATCTATAATGCCTCTCTTTGCCTCTGTCACTATGAGACTCCAAAGAAAAAGCAGCTTTCATGTTCACCCCTAAGTTCGGCTATTTAGAATATTGAAGATGGTTTCTACTGGAGTCAACACCCCCATCACAAAAATATTTCTAGTCATTTCATAGCAATGCTTTAATAATGTGTATACATAAAATGATTCTTATGTACTGGTGGTGAGTTCAGTTTCTTGCCATGACTTTCCTGTGATAATGAATTCCATCTCTTCAAAATAATGCAAAATAAATCCTTTCTGGTCTTTTGACAAGAAATTGGTTCTAGCATTGAGGAAAGTAACTCAAACTGTTCATTTCTGAGTGTTCTAATATTAGAGATTGAAACATTAGACACATGCTTTGAGTTTTCTCTTTTTAATATTTATTCATTGTGTGTAAAAGATAAACAGTATGGGAGTGAATAAAAGAGAGATTATGTGTGTGTGTGTGTGTGTGTGTGTGTGTGTGTGTGTGTGTGAGAGAGAGAGAGAGAGAGAGAGAGAGAGAGAGAGAGAGATTGAGAGAGAGAGAGAGATTGAGAGATTGAGAGAGAGAGAGAGAGAGAGAGAGAGAGAGAGAGAGTCATTGCTCACTTGTACAAGTCAGAAGAAATTTGAGAGTCAGCTCTTTTCTGGTATTAAGTTACAGGAATTGAACTCTGGTCATCAGACTTGGTGGAACATCTCTTGACATAAGGAAACATTAAATTGGTACTTCATTTTTCAAGTATCTTTTAAAGAATGATTCCTGGCTAATCTGATGGAGGGCTAATATCTAAAATACATAAAAACTCAAAACACCAAGAACCAAAATAACCCATAAAAATATGGCATAGAGTTAAACGGAGAAATTACAAAGAGAAATATTGAATGTCTGAGAAGCACTTAAATGTTCAAAGTTCTTAGTCATTAGGGAAATACAAATTAAAATAACTCTGAGATTCCACCTTATACCTAGCAGTGTGACTAAAATAAAAAATTCAAGTGATAGCACATGTTGGAAAGCATGCAGAGCAAGGGAAACACACCTCCATCGCTGATGGAAGTGCAAAGTTCTACAGCCACTTTGGATATTAGTTTGATGTTTTCCTCTGAAAACTGGGAATAGTTCTACCTCAACGCCTAGCTATACCACTCCTGTGTATGTACCCCAAAGATTCCCCATTACACCACAGAGACAGTTCATTAACTATGTTCATAGCTTTGTTTATAGATGGGTTCTTCTTTAAACAGTCTCCTGAGGACGATGATCCCTAACACAAAACAACCTCTCATAACATTGAATTTAGACTATGTGACAAGAGAAATAAAACAGCGAAATAAAAGTAATTTACAACATGGCTAATCTTTTCCACAAAACAAGTGACATTTAGGCTTGCTTTGATTGAATAGTTTTAAATTTCTCTAATACCAATACTAGATTAAAATGCATGCTGTGTTCTGTGACTGACCTTAGCTGACAGATCTTTTTATTTCCTTCTAAGTTATAATGTTCTCTGGCGCTCATGGTGATTAATGAACGAAAGAGTTACAAACAGGGAAAGATTAGTTAATTACTAATGTTCTAAGTTGGAATTCATATTTAAATTGTGGTTCTATTTTTGCAATGATCAAATGTGAAGCACATATTTTCCCCATTCTTGAAATGTTTCAGAGATGCCACATTATATATAATGTATTTTTATGGAAAGAATTTTGGATCATAAACTATTGAACCAAATTCTGAGAAGTAGAAACGGTATTATAGAGAAGCTTGTTCTATATTTTCAATTACTTAGAAATAGAATTATCTTTCAGTTTCTTCAGAAAGGCAATTTATGAAACTGAAATATTAAAACGTCCCAATATGAAGGTTTTGGCATGCTATTTGACATCTAGTTACATATAGATATAAAATGTTATGGGCTTTTCCAATATTTTAAAAGGGGGATGTGGTTGTTTGAAATAGAAATATCTCACATACTCTCAGGCATTTGAAATTTTAGTCTCCAGTAGTTTGGCACTGTTTGGGAAAGACATAGGAGGCCTCTTCATGCTGCATGATATATACCATTGTTTGCAGGATATGAGATGAAAGGCCTTGAGCCAATTCTACCTGTGCTCAAGAGACCTTCCTGTGACCACCTCCTGTAGCCATGACTCTGTTCTGCCACCATGGATTCTCCTGGAACCATAAGCCAAAATAATTTTTCTATTCCTGAATTTGCTCATGGTCATGATGTTTTATCATGGCAAAAGAAAATAAACTAATATACTGTACTACCCTTTATTATGAAACATTGAACACTTCCTGAAAAATCTGAAAAGATCTATAACAGCCATATTAGAGTATCTGTTTAGCTCTAGTGCATTCATAAGCAGATAAGATAAGGTACACTTCATAAATTTTATTTTGAAGAAATACTTCAATGTAGGTTAGAAGGGTAGAGATAAAAAAAAAAACTTTGAAGCTTTTACCCTCCAATACTACTAGCAGTCAGTAATTTGAAGTGAGTATTGTAGCAGATTATATTTTCCCAACGTGGTCCTGGAAATACCAGAGACCATGCTACATTCTCAACTAGGCCTTCTAAAAGCTATAAGTTTGGTTTTTATTCTGTTAGAATCAGGGTAACCTGACAACTGCATTAAAGAATGTCAGAATGATACTGTATCACATCCAGGTAAGGCCATCAACAGGTTTGCAGTAACTGCTTTTGATTTCTAGGTGAGCCATTTTAAGTACAAAAGTTAACAACACAGAGCTTACTATGTTTGGAAAGCTAAAGTCTCTTGAGATGGCCCTTAAACATGATCACATTATAAAGAAAGAAAATGGACAGAAGGAACTGGCCCACAGAGCACTGACAAAGGTAACAAATGCTGTTCCAGGATGCTAACTTAGGACAATTGGATCCACCTTGTCATGTGAATAGCAAGGTTTATATAATCTTTTACTTTACTTGTTTCTATGTTCATAGAGCAAAAACAGTCCAGTGGGCTAATTTCTCATCTCCAGAGTGGCTATCATTTTTATTTTGCCGTTTGTAAAGTTGCATCTAAAAGATAAAGTATGCTACCAATTAAAGCACATGTGTGTACAAGAGAATTTTAGTCTAAGTTTGGCATCACCCTTATTCTCACACACTACATGGATTCCTATCATACTACCTCAAGTGTGGTCAAATTCATGAGATTTTTCCTGTACCTAAAATTAAGACTCTGTGCTTTTGCTTAAATTTCTTAGGCAATAATCATTCTCTTTTAATTTTGAGAATTTAAAAAGTCACCTGAAGAAATAATTTCTAGGTATGTGTAATTAGTTTTAAAATCTGAAGACATGGATTGGCCTCACAAACATCATAGGAGTATCTTATCCTCGGTGATCCACACACAAGTAATATATAGGCTTCCTGTTTGAGAGCCTGTCATATTACCTTGCCTTCATAAGATGGGATGGGTTGGGTAAATTCCTTCTTTGGATTCTCCCATTGTCTTGTCTTTTATAAACTATGAATGAATTACACTTAATCATTTGACTAGGGTTTGATAGCAAACTGAAAGGAAAGAACACTTAAACCCAAATAAATAAATTTGTATCACATAATGAAACATCAAGATTTTAGGAGCAGATTAGATTTCTCTGGCTTAGTGCTCCTCAGTGGAACTTCACAAAGCATAGTATTGAGGACTCTGGCATAATATCTCTAGTTTTTCTTGAAACAACTATCTTACCCCTTGCACTTCAGTTACAGGGCTAATGGAATTAGTGTTCATACTATTGCCTACTTTAATCTGTACATAGAAATTATTTTTGAATACCATCTGTAGTATGAACATCTTCCATGCTTTTGATTCTTATTTAATACGTTTGTTAATACTAGAATTCGGGGCTGTAGAGATGGCTCAGTGGTTAAGAGCACTGACTGCTCTTGCAGAGATCCTGAGTTCAAATCCCAGCAACCACATGGTGGTTCATAACCATCTGTAGTGGGATCTGATGTCCTCTTCTGGTGTGTCTGAAGACAGTTACACTGTACTGATATACATTAAATAAATACAGGAAGTTAGATAAATATTTGTACAGAAACTTAAACTGTAATAACCAAAAAATTATTTATCAGACACACAAAAATACAGTAGGTTTTAAAAAGAAGATTATATGTGATTAAAATAATTATATAAAATTTCCAAAGTTCTAACAAAAGGTGAGAAGGTGAGAAAATAGTTAACAAGAAACAAAATTACAATATTTCAGATTCTTAGATTTGACATAAATAAAATAATAATCTATTGTTTGAAATTGATTCTATGAAGTTAAGTAAAATATTCATATTTCTAATTTTATTATAAAATGTTAAGCCTATTAAAATGTACAAATAAATAAAAAAGCTTCAATTAAACAATTTTACTGGAAAATTTCTTGATAAATAGATAAGTTCATTGGATTGCATAAAGTTAATTGTTGTGCAGATGTCCATCTGTTTCTGGATTTTATTTCTTTTAATGGTCTAACTCTTGTTCTACTCTAATGACTTCATGTTGCTTTATAAAATGTCTAAAGTTTTATTTAATATGATACCATTTATATAAATCTTTTAGGTTCTACCTAAATGTTTTTATTATATTTGGTCATGAAATATGATTATAAACTGTTTTCATTCTTCCATATTCTCAGAAATTATATGACTCTAATATTTTTCTTTAAAAATGATATGTAGGCATGACATTATGTTTTGTTTTGTATGTTTTAAGCTCCCTGTGTTGGTTTTGGACTTTATAAATCATCCTACAATATATCTATACCAATACAGTTATGACTATGTTTAGAGCTATTGTTTAGAAACAGAATTTTGTATGACAATGATGTATAGCTGAGAATAGCCTTGAACCCCTAAATTGCCTTGTGTTTCTAGAGTCTGAACTGTATATGTGTATTACCACACTCATTGTTTTTTAGTTCTCCAAATTGTTGCTAATAAGTCTTCATTAATTCATAGATCCTTTTATTTTTTATTTAATATACTATTTTGGAAAGATTCAAATGATTGTATCTTAAAATATTGCTCTTATTTCATGTTTGCTCCCATTTGTGGAGGAAAATACTTGGGTTTACAATTTGCTTTGTTTATATTTACGATTTCAAGATTACCTTCATGATAAGTAGGGATACAATACTTTTGTGTGTTCATGAATTTTGCTTTGTAAATATTTTACTGTGTATTTTAACATAACTAAAATTGATTTGAAATTCTCAAAAAAAACCCTTAATTTACTTATTTATGTGTTTTTTTGTTGGGAGAGAATCTGAATTTGTTCCTTCTAGAGTCTCAGTATTTCTTTAATCAAAGGCAATTTTAAAGATAATTATTTTGTTATTGATAGGTTCTTCTTTTCAGCGTATTACCTTTCATGTATGCACACCTTAGGAGACTTGATGTGAATTTTAATGTAAGATTGTTTTTTTATTCTAAGAAAATGAATTTTTTTTTTACTCTCATGGTCCTTTTTTTGATTCAGAATCTTTGACTCTCCAACTTAAAAGTGGTTTTTTTTTTTTTTTTTTTTTACATTCAGACTTATATTTGATAAAAAACAATATCACATACATTTTCTTATATTATTATGTAGGAAACTGTATCTATATTGTCTTCATGTCTCTTGCTACTTTGATACCAATTTGTTTACATGTATAAAATGCTTACTGTGGCTTTATTTTGGTTATTGAGATTTGATATTAAATGTTTATCAGTAAGATCTATAGTGTTACTTTTAAAATGCTATACTTACCCCAGTACTGTATGTTTTTATAATTATAGTAAAATTCTGTGATAGCTTCCCTGTTGTAGTAACCTCTTCAACCTGAATAAACTCATTCAATGAAAATATAACCCTGTAATTATGAATAATTTCTACTTAATAATAACTTAGTGAGAGAAGAAAAAAGTTAAAGACTTTTGAGAATTCAATGAAAACAAAGATACAACATACTTAAATGTATCAGACACAATGAAAGCAGTGCAAAGAGACAACTCATACCACTGAGTGCCTCCAAAAATTAACTCAAGAAAGCATTTCATAGCATCTCAACAAACATCTGAAAGCTCTAGGCCAAATGTAGAAACTACCCACAACAGGAATTTTTGGCAGGACATAAACAAACTCAGGGCTGAAATCAACCAATTAGAAACAAAGACAATGATACAAAGAATCAATAAAACGGAAATCTGTTTCTTTGAGAAAGTCAACCAGATAAATAAACCCTTAGCCAGGATAACCAGAGGGCACAGAGACATCATCACAATTTGCAAAATGGGATGGGGGGGGAGAGATGAAACTAGAATTGTGGAAATTCAAAGAATCATTAGATTGTACTACAAAAGCTCATTCTCAACAAAACTGGTATATATATGATACTTCTTTAGACCAGTAACAGTATGGCAGTTAAATATAGATTAAATATACTATCTAAACAGTCCCCTAAACCCTAAAGAAATAGAAGCAGTCATTAATAATCTCCCAACCAACAAAAACCCTGGACCAGATGGTTTCAGTGCAAAATTTTATCAGACATTTAAAGAAGACCTAATACCAATACTATTCAAAGTATTCTACAAAATAGAAACAGAAAATAAAAACTTCTTTATAGAATTTTTTCTCTAAAGCCATAATTGTGCTTATTCCTAAAGTACGCAAAGATACAAATAAAGAGAACTTAAGACCAATATTTTTATGAATATTAAAGCAAAAGTACTCAATAAAATTCTTGCAAACTGAATCTAAAATCACATCAAACGGATCATTCAACACAATCAAGTAGGCTTCATCCTAGAGATGCAATATTGGGAAATACATCAACTTAATCCACTAAATAAACAATTACAATGAAAAAAAATGAACATGATCATCTCATTAGATGCTGAAGTAGCTTTTGACAAAATCCAACACCCCTTCATGTTGAATAGCTTGGAAAGATAAAGCATTCAAGAACCATAGCTAAACACAATAAAAGCAATATACCGCATACCAGTAGTCAATATCAAATGAAATGGAGAGAAACTTGAAGCAATTGCATTAAAATCATGGACTAGACAAGGTTGCCTACTATTCCTACCTAGTCAATATAATCGTCTAATTTGTAGCCAGTCCAATTATACAACAAAAGAAGGTTAAAAGAATACGAATTGGAAAGAAAGAAATCAAAATATCACCATTTGCAGATGATATAATAGAATACTTAAATGACACTCAAAAATTCTAACACAGAACTCCTATACTTGATAAACAGTTAAGGAAACTGGCTGGATATAAAATTAACTCAAACATACTAGTTGCATTATTTTCCTTTAAGGATAAATGCTTTAAAAAAGAAATTAGAAATGACACCCTTAACAATATTCACCAGTAATATAAAATATCTTGGTGTGACTCTAACCAAGCAATGAAAGATTTGTAAGATAAGTACTTCAACTTTCTGAGCAAAAAATTTGAAGGGGACATCTGAAGACATCTGCATCTGATAGAGGATTAATATCCCATATGTAAAAAGAACTCAAAAAGTTAGACTCCAAAGAACCAAATAACCCCATTAGTAATGGGGTACAGAGCTAATCAAAGAATTTTCAACTGAGGAAACTCAAATAGCAGAGAAGAATTAGACATAGTACTACCTGAGAATCCAATTAAACCTCTCCTGAGAATATACACCCCAAAAGCTCTAACACATAGCAAGTATACATGTTCATAGCAGCTTTATTTATGACAGCCAGATGGTGGAAATAATACAGATGTCCCTCAGCTGAGGAATTTATAAAGAAACTGAGGGATATTTACACAATAGGGTACTACTCAGCTATTACAAAAACTTCATGATATTTGCAAGCAAATTGATGGGACTAAAAAATTATCATCCTAAGTGAGATAACCAAGTCACAAAATACAGACATAGTATGTACCCTCTGATAAGTGGATATTAGGCAAAAATCTGGTAACATGATACAACTCATAAACCATTTAAAGCTCAAGAATATAGAATACAAAACTATGGATGCTTCAGTCCTTTTGAGAAGGGGGTAACAAAATAATTATGGGTGGGAGGGAGTAGGAGAGAGTTGGGAGGAAGAGGGGAGTGAGAGGGCAAGGTATGGAAGGAGAGAGGAATGATATACAGATGGCCAGAAATTTGAAGATAGGTGTGTTGCAATGGAGGATTGGGAACTTGGGTTAGCCAACAGAAATTTTCAGATGCTAGGAAACCCAGAGGCTCCGAGAACCTTGTGAGGGTTATTATCTGAAATGCCCTACAAGGGGGAGGGAGACCCTATAGAGACCATATCGAGAGGTTATGCAAGGCCCCAGTTTGGAAGATGGGGTCACTTACTCTTCTCCAAATTATTTGTTTTTTTTGTTCTTTTAGTGGATAAATTTATGATTATATTTTCTTTTTTAATGGAGTTTATAGGGTTTTTTTTTACAATTTTATTTTTAAAAAACAGAGATACATGCATAGATTTTCTTTCTTACGACTTTATTTGTACATGTACAAATTTTAAAGGTATTTTGGCATAAAACTGTATGAATATAATTTTGCCAGTACATGATTTTTTTAAAGGTTTGATATATGCATTGAAATCTTACTAGTTACAATGAGCACAAAGTACATAAAAAAATAACATGGAATTAGTCAAAATTTTCTTGGTGTGTAAAAATTAAACATAATGATTTTTAAATACCAAAAAATTGTCACAAGGCTGTATTCTTAGTTCTTGAGTTATTAATGATTTTATGATGATATTCTATAGATATATCTAGTTTCTTAGGAGTTTCATAAAGTCACTGTTTCTAATAGCTGATTAGTACTCCATTGTGTAAATATACCACAATTTCTGCATCCATTCATGTCCTGAAGGTTATCTGGGTTCTTTCCAGCTTCTGGCTATTATAAATAAGGCTGCTATGAACATGTTGAAGCATGTATCTTTATTGTATGTTGGAGAATCTTTGGAGTATATGCTCAGAAGTGAAATAAGTGGGTCTTCAGGTAGTAATATGTCCAATTTTCTGAGGAAACTCCAGACTGATTTTCAAAGGCAGACAAGTGTTCCTCTTTCTCCACATCCTCACCAGCATCTGCTGTCATCTGGGTTTTTGATATTAGACATTGTGACTGGTGTTGTCGAGCATTTCATTAGGTTCTTCTCAGCCATTTGATATTCCTCAATTGAGAATTCATTGTTTAGCTCTATACCCCATTGTTTAGTAGGATTCTTTGATTCTCTGGAGTCTAACTTCTTGGGTTCTTTGTATATATTGGATATTAGACCTCTGTAGATATGGGATTGGTAAAGATCTTTTCCTAATCTGTTGGCTGCCATCTACTCCTCGGGTATATCTGCTTCTTTTTGTTCTAAAGCTTTCAGCTGTGCTGTCCAGCTCCTAGTGTATGATCTCTCCAGTTTTTATTTGGTGGCACTTAGAACTATGAGTTTTCTTCTTAGTACTGCTTTCATTGCATCCCATAGGTTTGCGAATGTAGTGCTTTTATTTTCCTGAAATTTTAAGAAATCTTTAATTTTGTTTGTTATTTTTTTTGACCATGTTATCATTGAGTAGAGCATTGTTCTGCTTCCATGTATATATGGGCATTTTGTTGTCTTTTTTTTTTTGTATTAAAAACCAGAGTTAGTTAATATTGATCTGATAAGATGCATGGATGTATTTCAATCTTCTTATGTGTGTTGAGCTTTGTTTTGTGACCAACTATATGGTGACTTTTAGAAAAGGTGCCATGAGGTGCTGAAAAGAAGATGTAGTCTGTTAATTTAAGATTAAATATTCAGTAGATATCATTTAATTTCATTTGGTTCATAACCTCTGCTAGTTTTACTGCGTCTCTGTTCAGTTTCTGCTTCCAAGGTGTGTCCATTGATGAGAGTGGGGTGTTGAAGTCTCCCACTATTATTGTGTGTGGTGCAACATATGTTTTGAGCTTTAGTAAGGTTTCTTTTATGAATATAGGTGCTCTTGTATTTGTAGCATATATGTTAAGGATTGAGAGTTCCTCCTGATAAATTTTCCCTTTAATGAGAAAAAGTGTCCTTCCTTATCTTTTTTGATAACTTTTGGTTAAAAATCTACTTTATTCAGTATTAGAAGGGCTACTCTAGCTTGTTTCTTGGGGCCATTTACTTGGAAGTTTTTTTTAGCCGGCCTTTTAGTCTGAGGTAGTGTCTGTCTTTGTCTCTGAGGTAAGTTTCCTGTATGCAGCAAAATGCTGGATTCTTTTTATGTATCCAGTCTGATAGTCTATGTATCTTTATTGGGGAATTGAGTCCATTTATGTTAACAAATATTAAGGAATAGTGATTGTCATTTTCTGCTATTTTTAATTTTAGAGGTACAATTATGTCTGTGTGTCTTTCTTCTGTTGATTTTCTTTCTTAGTTATTTTATTGTTATTTCTAGGTTGTAGTTTCCCTCCTTGTGTTGGGCTTTCTATCTATTATCCTTTGTAGCTCTGGATTTGTGTTCAGATATTGTGCAAATTTAGATTTGTTCTAAAATATCTTGGTCTATTCATCTATTATAATAGAGAGTTATGCTGAATATAGTAACCTAGACTGGCATTTGTGTTTTCTTAGTATCTGTATGATGTCTGTCCAGGGTCTTCTAGCTTTCATATTCTCTGTTGAGAAGGCTGGTGTAAATCTGATTGGCCTGTCTTTATACTATATGTTACATGTCATTTTTCCCTTATTGCTTTTAGTATTCTTTTGTTTTTTGAACATCTGGTGTTATGACTATTACGTGTCAGGAAGAATATCTTTTCTGGTACAGTCTATTTGGACAATTGTAGGCTTCTTTTATGCTCATGGTCATCTCATTTTTAAGGGTAGGGAAGGTTTCTTCTATGATTTTGCTGAAGATATTTTCTCTGCCTTTTAGTTGACATTCTTTGCCCTCCTCTATTTCTATTATCCCTTGGTTTGGTCTTCTCATTGTGTCCTGGATCTCCTGGACAATTTGGGTTAGGAGCATTTTAGTTTTTGCATCTTCTCTGACTGTTTTGTGTATGTTTTCAATGTTGTCTTTGGCACCACAAATTCTCTCTTCCATCTCTTGTAGTCTGTTGGAGATGCTTGCATCTGTGACTCCTGATTTCTTTTTTAGGTTTTTTATATCTCCAGGGCTGTCTATTTTGTGTTTTCTTTATTGTTTCTATTTCTGTTTTCAATTCCATCATCTGTTTGGTTGTGTTTTCCTGTAGATCTTTGAGTGATTTGTCCTGGTTCTCCTGAATTGTTTAAGGGAGTTATTCACATGCTTTTCCAAGATCACTATCCTCATCATGAAGTATGATTTCCAGTCTAAGTCTTGTTTTTCTGGAGTGTTTGGTAATCCATCCACTACCTCCTGTGGTAGGAGAGCTGGGTTATGATGTTGCCAGGTTGTCTTGGTTTTCATTGCTTAAATTCTTTTCCTTTCCTCTTGCCATGTTGATATCTGTGATTATACGTGGTCTTGTTGTCAGTAATCAGTGCCTGTCTCTCCTGTGAATCTGAGGGCCCGTGAGCTCAGGAAGAAAATTGCTTCTGAATGTTAGACTTTTGGATGGTAAGCAGTGAGTACTGGTGGCAGTGAATCAGCTCTGTCTTTGTTTGCTCACGTGTGGGAGCTCTTGTGATGCTGTTCCTGGAAATCAGCTCTCTGCCCACAGGTCCTGAGTACTTCTGGCAGGATCCTGGATCTTTTTCTAGGCCAAAAAGGACCCTTTTCCAGAGAGCACAGCACTCTCTGCTCTCTGAGAACTCCTGGTGTGCCCTCTTTGGGCCTATGTGTCAGGCTAATCTCTGGTCTACATGTAAAGAAGCCTGTGGAGCTGATCTTTGAGTACTGCATTTCCAGGGCAGATGCAGAGATCAGATGACAAAGGTCAGGCCCTCACTGTGGGCCAGAAAGGATCCTTTTCCACAAGCATTATCAAGCACTCTCTGTGTTCTGGGTACTTACATCACAAACTCACCAGGCCTGTGTCCCAAGTTCTCGGGTGTTCAGGTAGAAAAAAATCCTGTGTGTCTGGTCCTCTTCTCCAAATTTTTAATCCCGAATTGCTCCTGTCTAAAGGAAATTAAAGCAAAAAGTGATGAGCAGAGACTGAAGAAAAGACTATCCACAGACTTCCCCACTTGAGGATCCATCCCTTATACATATACCAAACCCTGACATTATTGCAAATTACAAGAAGTGCTTGAACACAGGAGCCTGGTATAGCTCTACCTGGAGAGGCTCTGCCAAAACCTGATAAATACAGATATGCCTTCAGAGTCAACCATTGGACTGAGCACAGTATTTCAAATAAAAGAGGCAGGGAAAGGACTGATGGAGCTAAAGATCTGTGCAACCCCATATGAAGAACAACAATATCAACCAACCAGAACTTCCAGAGCTCCCAGGGAGTTAACCACCAAGCAAAGAGTACACAGAGAAAGAAACATGACTTTAGCTGCTCATGTAGCTGGGGGTAACCTCATCTGGCATCAGTGGGAGAGACCCTTGGTCCTGTAAAAGGATTGATGCCCTAGTGTAGGGGAATGCCAGTGAGGTGAAGTCTGAGTGTGTGGGTGGTAGAACATACTCAGAAACAGGGGAAAGGGGATGGAATACTTGGTTCACAGAGGTGAAACTAGGAAATGTGATAATATTTGAAATGTAAATGAAAATAGACCCTTTCTTATCTCCTTGTACAGAGCTCAAGTGCAAATGGATTAAAGATCTGCACATTAAACCAGGTACACTGAAACTATTAGATGAGAAAGTCGGGAAAACCTTAGAACTCATAGGCACAGGAGAAAATTTCCTAAACAGAACACCAATAGCTCAAGCTCTAAGGTCAAAGATTGACAAATGAGACTTAATGAAATTGCAAAGTTTCTGTAAGGCTAAAGACACGATCATAAAAACAAAACAGCAGCCAATGGAGTGGGAAAAGATCTTTACCAACCCTACATCAGATAGAGGCCTAATATCCAAGGTATACAAAAACTCAAAAAGCTAGATACCAGAGAATCAAACAACCCTATTGAAAAATGGGGTACAGACTTAAACAAAAATTTCTCATTTGAGGAATATCTAATGGCTGAGAAACTTCTAAGAAAGTGCTCAACATCCTTAGCCATCAGGGAAATGCAAATCAAAACAACCCTGAGATTCCATCTCACACCAGTCAGATTTGCCAAGTTCCAAAATTCAGATGACAACAGATGCTGGTGAGGATGTAAAGAAAGAGGAACACTTCTCCACTGCTGGTGGGGTTGTAAACTGATACAACCACTCTGGAAATCAGTCTGGCAGTTCCTCATAAAAATGGACATAGTACCACCAGAAGACCCAGCTATTCCACCCTGGGCATTTACCCCAGAGATACTCCAACATACAACAAAGATACATGCATCACAATATTCATTGCAGCTCTATTTATAATAGCCAGAAGCTGGAAAAAACACAGATGTCCTTCAGTAGATGAATGGATACAAAAATTGTGGTACAAATACACAATGGAATACTACTCAGCTCTCAGAAACAATGGCCTAATGAAATTCTCAAGAAAATGGATGCATCTAGAGAATATCATCCTGAGTGAGATGACCCAGTCACAAAAGAACAGACATAACATGCAGTCACTGATAATGTGATACTAACCCCAGAAAGCCCTGAACACCCCAGAAACAACCCACAGACTGTGTAAAGATCAAGAAAAAAAGAAAAAAAAAGAATATGTTTTAATTAAAATAGAACTGTATCACATCCCCCTTTTTTTTCCTAGAGCCCCTCCCAGTTTCTCTCCTATCTCCTCAAATTAATAACCTCTTTTCCTATATTATGGCTACATATATACATATGTGTATGTATAGGTACCCACAAATACTTAATTACAACCTTATAAAAATGTGTTTGTATACTTTTATAAAAAAATGCTTAAAATCTGTTCATTTATCTTTGTTTTTTTAAAATAAAGTTAAAAATTAAAAGTAGTTTAGAATGGAGGTAGCTTGCATAGGTACAGAAGGATTCTCCAAGTAGGTGTGGATTATTACATGAAATCCTAGTGGCCCGCGTGGGGTACCTCTAAAGCTGTTAGACATAAAAAAAAAAAAAAAAAAAAAAAAAAAAAAAAAAAAAAGAAAGAAAGAAACAGGGGAAAGAAGATGGAATACTTGGTTCACAGAGGTGAAACTAGGAAATGTGATAATATTTGAAATGTAATTAAATAAAATATCCAAAAGAATAAAAAAGAAAAAGAAAGAAAGTTATAGCAATGTTATCATTTTACTATTAACAAGGTTTTATAACTATGCCCTAGAATGATTAGTACAATGATTAACAAATGTCTTTTATATTTAGCTTAATAAATACACCTGCACTTAAAAAGGCATTAATTTTAAAACATCTACATACTTGATCTTCCAATGGCTTTGGATTTTATTATCTGTAAAGTCCAGTTGGTAAAACAACCTGTAAAATCCCTCATTCATTGAATCTCAATCAATTTTGGTTCCTGTTTTATTATTATTTGTTTTTATTCATTGAAGTCCAGTCACAGCCAGTTTCTTCTGCTGTCTTATACTCCTGAAGCATTCTCCCTTATTAATATCCTCACATTACATAAGTATGTTTTTCTCTCTGCTTCTGTGTTCTCCTGCCTGATGTCTTTAAGCTTAATTCTGTTCCAATAATGTTTTTTTAAAATATTCATTCAGGTTGGCAGCTATCACTTATGTCCCAAAGCTAGTTTTATTTTATTTTTCTAGTCTCTGAAGTACTTTCCACTTTTTGTCTATATGAGGTAGTTATTTATTGCATATAAATATGTTTATCTATTTTCCCTATTTGAATGTAAATTCTGTGGGATGGGGATGATTATTTTATTCACAGGTGTTGATTTTCACAAAAAGACTGATAAAAGCCAATCTACTACCTACATCAAAATTTTATGATGTTTCTTGTTAACATCCCACACATAGTCCAGTATTCATGCAGCTTTCATACAATGATAAATTGAAGTATATTTATCTATTCAAGAGAAAACCATGAACCATAAATATCTATAAGGATTTCACAGATAATTTATATTCACAAACATTGAACACTTATATAGTTAGAAATTATTCTTGAGCTTAGTAGAGAACACATTTGGTTTGCTACTATATATGGTAGATTTTCAGAGATTTCTTTCTTAAAGAAATTAAATTTGGTCTTCTGTGGTCAAGTTAGTTGATATTGTTCTTCACATTGACTTTTAGTATATTTGAATTATTTTCCCATGGTATGTATGTATATATATATATATGTATATGTATATATCACAGTTCTACAAAACTTTCTGTAGGCTTACCTATATATCTTAGTTTCTGCCTGCCAACAACTGCCTTAAACTGTGCTTTACTAATTAGATTATAATTCAGAAATACAGGACTTGGAATATCTGAGGTGAGAACCTGGATACTAAATCTTAAAATAATGGACTGCTGGGGTAATTCTAACCCATCTCTCATTGTTGTCTTTTATGGTCCATGTCAGTGTTACTGCACAGGGAGCTGTCACAGCTACCTCATCTAAGACTGCAGGTTTCAAAGGGGTCATGAACAATACAACAGTATTCTGAATTCAATGACCTTCTCTAGACACAATGAAGAGCTATAAATATATGCTCCAGTGGACAAAATACAATAACTGCTTTCCTCAAAAGTTTTAAAGTGGGACAGAATCTCACAGTATTCTTCATTTACGTGACTCTTGTACTGAAAAGGCTTTTCTGATAACTAGTGCAAAGCCAATGTACTTCTACTGCCTGAGATTCTGTGAAACCCAAAAACTATTTTTGGATAAACTTCACAGTAAGTGCTTTTTCTAGCCTCAGGAAAATTTACAAATCTTATTTCACTCAAGAACATAAGGTCTATTTGTATTAGAAGGCACAAATTAGTTAACTAGTATTCTTATGTAAGGACAAACAAAATATTGGTATGTGGCATGTTAGATGACAAACTTTAAAAGAAAGCCCAGTCATAGATTACCTTTTTCTGTTTAATGCTTATTTTATTTTGTTAAGTAAATTCCCATCTTCCTGCTGACATGTGTGCCTAGAGCAGACCCTGGGCTCTGGCTCTCTACTCACTTCTCCTAGGCCCAGAGGCAGTATGACTCCCAGGAGCTCTGACATACCCAGAAACTCACAGACAGCCTCACTCTCAGAAACTGTAACACACACACACAAAATCTGGGGATTACAGGATTTCAGGATTGTAGGACTTCTGAAACAATTTGGATTACAGGATAAGATTCTCACAGGAGGACAGGCTCCACTTTAAGATAGTAAGGCCAGTTAGTAGTAGAGCTAGCAAGATGGTGAGAGACAAGTTCAAGAACATAAGCACCAGAAACTAATACTATTTGGCAACAACAAGACCTGGATAATCCAACATACCTAAAAAGCAAGACTCAAATTTAAAATCCCATCATAAAGATACTAGAAATGTTTAGGGACAATGTAAATAAATCCCTTAATAAAATACAAGAGAACACAGGTAAACAGGTAGAAGCCCTTAAAGAGCAAACACAAAAAAATCCTGAAGAATTACAGCCAAACACAACCAAATGGGTAAAGAAATTGAACAAAACTGTCCAGGATATAAAAATGGATACAGAGATATTAAATAAAACACAAAGGGTGACAACCTTGGAGATAAAAAAATGAGGGAAAGTGATCTGGTGTCACATATACAAGCATCACCAACAGAATTCAGAGATAGAAGAAAAAATCTCAGGCATAGAAAATATCATAAAGGACATTGATACAACAGTCAGAAACATTATCAAAGCGAAACATTTAAGAAATCCAGGATTCAATATAAAGACCAAACCTATGAATAATAGGTATAGAAGATAGTGAAGATTCCAAACTCATAGGCCAGTAAACATTTTCAACAAAATTATAGATTAAAACATTCTCCTGTCATATAATAAACAACACACAAAATGCACAGAACAAAAAAGAATATTTGAAGCTGTAATGGAAAAAGTAACATATAAAAGCAGACCTATCACAATTATACCAGACTTCACAAGAGAGATTAAAAAACCAGAAGATCTTGGGAAGATGTCATATAGATTCTAAGAGAACAAAAATGACACTCCAGGCTACTACCCCCAGCAAAATTATTTTGTGCAGTGTATGGATAAAACAAGATATTCCATTACAAAGCTAAATTTAAACAATATCTTTCCATTAATTCACACCTACTGAGCATAATAGAAGGAAAACTCCAACACAAGAAGGGAAAATACTCTGAAGAAAAAGCAAGAAATTAGTCTTCTCACTGCAAAACCAAAAGAAGATAACCACACACACACATAATTCCATCTTTAACAACAAAATTAACAGGGAACAACACTAGTAGATTAGTAGATTCAATTCCCCAACAAAAGTTATAAGCTAACAGACTGGATAAGTAAATATAACAAAGCATTTTATTGCCTATAGGAAACCTACCTCAGTGACAAAGACAGAAAATACCTTACAGTAAAAGGCTGCAAATGATCCCAAGAAAGAAACTTGAGTATCAATTCTAGTCCAATGAAATAGACTTTCATCCAAAAGTTATCAAAAAAGATGGAAATGACACTACATACTTACCAAAAGAAAAATCCACCAATATGAAGTCTCAATTCTGAATATCTATGCCTCAAATTCAAGGAAAACCACGTATGTAAAATATACATTAAAAAAGTTCAAAGCACGTGTTGAACCTCACACAATAATAATGAGAAACTTCAACACCCAACTCTTACCAATGAACAAGTCATGGAAAGAGAAACTAAACAGAAACATGTTCAAACTAATAGAAGTTATGAACCAAATGGATTTAACAGAAAAAAAACAAAAAATATACTTTTTTTCTCAGCACCTCAATGTACCTTCTTTAATATTGACCATATAACATAGTAAAAATGTCCATCTTACAAAAAGCAACCTACAGATTCCTTGCAATCCCCATTAAAATTCCAACACAATTATTCACAGATATAGAGCAATTATCAAGTTTATCTTGAATTGCAAAAACCCACAAAAGATCAGAATACTCACAATACAGCTTAAAAAACAAATGCAATTTAAGAAGAAGGAAGATCCAAGTTTAGATGCTTCAATCCTATATAGAATTGAGAACAAAATGATCCCAGGAGTCAGAAGGAGAGAGAGACCTGGGATGAAGAAAGAGAACGAATGCTTGATACAGGTGGCAGAAATTCAGATGGAAGGAAATTAGAGAAAGAGGGAGATAGGAGATTGAGTAGTAACATGAAGTAGTGGGGGATGGAGATTCGGGAGTAGCCACTAAACTGTTCTAGATTGTAAGTAGCAAGAGGCTACCAGGACCCAATGGTGATGACTTTAGCTGAAACCCCAACAAAGAGAAGATACAACCTGTAGAGACTACCTAGAATAGATAAACACATCCTCTAATTGAGAGATGATACTATCCATGCATCTCAAAGTTTTAACCAAAAAATGTTCTTGTCCAAAAGAGAGTGACAAAAATGGAACAGAGACTGAAGGAAAGGCCTTCTCTCCTAGGGATCCATACCATCTGTGGATAACAAAGCCCATGCTATTTCTGATGCTAAGAAGTGCTTCCTGAAGGAAACCTGATGTGGTTGTTCTCTGAGAGGTTCTACCAGTACCTGACTGTGGGGCGCCGCCCACACATTCCCACGCATTCGCCATTACAAGATCGCGCTGATATCTGGCTGGAGTTAGCAGTAAACAAGCCATGTGCGCGCAGGCTGGGTAACTTCCGCTTCATGAGTTCCGCCTCTCCCGTGGCGTCATAGGGCCTGGTGAGTTTCAACCAATCAGGGGGCTCCGCGTCCAAGGCAAGGACTGATCCCTTTATAAGGGGGCGAGCTGGATAGCTCTCTCTCTCTTCCTCTCTTCTTCCTCTCTTTCTCCCGTTGGTTTTCGGCCGTCTCGTGGAGCTTGTTCGTCCTGTTCGTCTCCTTGGATCTCTTGGTTTTCTCCGTCTTTTTCGTTACGTGAAGCAAGTACCGGTTTTTCCAGATTAATAAAGTTTACCGCAGAAGGATTCTATTTTGTGTGCTGCGTCGTTCTTGCAGGCGAGACGGTTGCGCGGGACATCTGGTGCCTCAAACCCGGGAAATTCGACCACTCCATTGTCTGCACCACAGAATTCAGAACTGCGGGGAGATTAGTTCGGCAAGGTATGTCTGATTCTGGATCTTTCTTTAATTTGGTTTAAATCCTCCACGGCCGTGTGAAGGGTCTGTAGAGGCTCCGGTCTTCGTCAGTGCAGTTTTTATTCTCTTCCTCTTAATTTCCTCTGTGTCCAACGGGGCTGGTGTTAATTTTGTGCTTAAGTCGGACGTAGATAAGCAGAGGCACCCCTGCGTTCCATAAGTCTTTGTAGATAAAAAAAGCGAGAACGCGCTGAGACTTGCCTTTCAGTTTCGCCTCGGGCCGCCACGCAAATAAGCCGCGGGCAGTCCATCCCTGTGATGGGCTCTTCACACTCGACCATTACAGCCCTGCAGTCAATTCTTAAGCAGAGAGATTTAGAATTGCCCACCCGCATCTTGCAGCGTTTTGTAAGAGAGGTTGAGCGTACTGCCCCTTGGTTTGCAGTTTCTGGGTCTCTCTCACCAGCCTCATGGAACAGATTGGGTAGAGAATTAAACTGTGCGCAGAATGCCGGAGACCTCGGGCCCGGAACCATGGCCATTTGGACGATGGTACAAAATTGTTTAAGAGATGAGAGTTGTAGGCCCGCCGTCGCTGCGGGGCAAGAGGTATTGAGTGAAGCGCAGGATAGGCTATCAGAAGCCGAACAGAGTGAGAGAATGGGCGCGCGCAGGAAAAGGTATTATCCCCCTAAGGAAAAAGGTCCTCCAGAAACGCGGTATAGCAGGAGAGTAGCTACCCACGAACCTTCAGATTATCATTCCCTTATGCCCTCTAATGTTAGGAGAAGGGGAGTCAGTTTGTACCCTGTAGAAGACTTCGAGGCTCTAGACATTGATAGCCCTGAGACTTCAGATGATGATTATGAGCGAGAAGGCTTAGACCCAGAAGAGGAGGCAGGGGTAGATGAAGGAGCAGCTAGTTATGAGGAAAAAGGATATTATCCTGACGAGCAGTATAGGCCCACGCGCTTGTCCCCAGTTGTCCCGACAGCGCCTCCTTTACCGGTGGCCCCCCCTCCATATGCAGCACGCACGCCTGTAAAATCCTTCTCTTTCCTCCCGGAAATGGTGAGAAGGCAGATGTGTCTTGCTTTCCCTGTGTTTGAGACAGCTGAGGGTGGCCGCGTTCATGCCCCCGTAGAATATAGTCAGATAAAAGAATTGGCAGAGTCAGTCAGAAAATATGGGATAACCGCCAATTTTACCATCGCTCAGCTTGATAGATTGGCTACCTCTGCCTTAACTCCCTCTGATTGGCAGACAATCGCCAAGGCTGCTCTACCGAGCATGGGACAGTATATGGAGTGAAAAGCTCTTTGGTATGAAGCTGCCCAAACCCAAGCAAGAGCCAATGCTACAGCGTTGACTCCTGAACAACAAGAATGGACATTTGATCTGTTGACGGGCCAAGGTCGCTATGCGGCAGATCAGACAGCTTATCATTGGGGTGCCTATGCCCAAGTGTCAAGCACAGCCATTAAGGCCTGGAAGGCACTTTCAAAAAAGGGAGGGGCTGCTTACAAAAATCATTCAGGGACCCCAGTAGCCTTTTTCAGATTTTGTAGCCCGCATGACCGAGGCGGCAGGTCAGATCTTCGGGGATCCCGAGCAGGCTGCCCCTCTTATTGAACAGCTTATTTTTGAGCAGGCCACCCAAGAATGCCGAGCCGCTATCGCCCCTAGAAAGGGCAAAGGTCTTCAAGACTGGCTTCGAGTCTGTAGAGAACTGGGAGGGCCACTTACTAATGCAGGTCTCGCGGCAGCCATTTTGCAGTCCCAGAGGGGCCCTTCCCGAGCCCCTGATAGAAGGGTCTGTTTTAGATGTGGAAGATCTGGACACTTAAAAAAGGATTGTCGGATGGTCGCTAGGGACCCTCCGCCCCTTTGCACAAGATGTGGCAAGGGGTACCATAAAGCTGAACATTGCCGCTCTGTTAGGGACCTCAGAGGCCGGCTCCTTCCCCCGCTAGAGAGTCAGACTGCCCAGACCAATGAGATGCCAAAAAACGGGTCACTGGGCCCCCGTTCCCAGGGCCCTCAAAGATATGGGAGCAAATTTTCCAAACCCCTAGGGGAGAGCAAGGTGAGCACACAGACAGGCCAACAAGAATGGACCTGCGTGCCTCCTCCTCACTGGTATTAATGCCTCAGATGGGCGTTCAGCCCATCCCTGTAGGAGCGGTCACCTTGCCTCCGGGAACCCTAGGACTGATCCTCGGACGGGGGTCCCTTACAGCGCAGGGACTGATAATCCACCCAGGCATAGTAGATAGTGACCACTCCTCTGAAATACAGGTACTGTGCTCCAGCCCAACCGGCATATTCTCTGTAACTCAGGGTGACAGGATTGCACAGTTATTGCTCCTCCCTGATAGCTCTAATAAAAGGACTAAGGAAAAGGCAGAAAAACAGATGGGTTCCTCTGGGACCGACTTAGCTTATTTAGCGGTATCTTTGAATACCAGGCCTAGGCTTAACTTGTGGGTTAATGAGAAGAGATTTGAGGGCATCCTTGATACAGGGGCTGATAAGAGTATTATATCCACTCATTGGTGGCCCAAAAATTGGCCGGTTGTAGAGTCATCACACTCCTTACAAGGATTGGGTTATAAGTCCTGCCCCACCATTAGTGCAGCCTCGCTCACCTGGAAAACCCCTGAAGGCCAATGTGGGCAATTTGTCCCCTATGTACTTCCTCTTCCAGTTAACTTATGGGGGAGAGATATAATGCAACAGATGGGGCTAGTTCTGTCCAATAAATATTCGGCACAGGCTTATGATATTATGGATAAGATGGGATAAAAAGAGGGAAAAGGCTTAGGACGCTATGAACAAGGACCCCTAGAGCCTGTCTCGCCTAACCCTAACAAAGAAAGGCAGGGTCTGGGTTTTTCCTAAGCGCCATTGAGGCAGCACGGCCCATACCTTGGAAAACGGAGGAGCCGGTATGGGTTCCTCAATGGCCTCTTACCTCCGAAAAGTTAGAAGCTGTTACCCAATTAGTTAAAGAACAACTACAATTGGGTCATATAGAACCCTCTACCTCCCCTTGGAATACCCCCATTTTTGTGATTAAAAAGAAATCGGGAAAATGGCGATTGTTGCATGACTTGAGAGCCATTAATAAACAAATGCATTTGCTTGGCCCTGTACAACGTGGCCTACCGGTTCTCACGGCGCTCCCAAAACATTGGCCTTTAATGATAATAGATATTAGAGATTGTTTCTTTTCCATACCTTTACATTCTCAAGATAGGCCCAGGTTCGCCTTTACCCTTCCTTCTATTAATCATGCAGAACCTGACAGGAGGTTTCAATGAAAAGTCCTACCTCAGGGCATGGCTAACAGCCCGACTATATGTCAGTTATATGTTTACCAAGCCCTTATTCCTGTTAAAAGACATTTTCCGTCATTAACCTGGGTCCTTTATACAGATGACGTCCTAGTATGTGACAAAGATTTATCAATCTTAACAGAGGCTTTTCCTCTATTGCAGCAAGCGTTAGAAAAAATGGGCCTACGTATCGCCACAGAAAAAGTCCAGATTTCTGATACTAGTCAATTCCTAGGGTCTGTGGTATTCCCTGATAGGATTGTCCCTCAAAAGCTCGAGATAAGAAGGGATCACCTCCACACTCTTAATGATTTTCAAAAATTACTGGGAGACATTAATTGGCTTAGACCTTTTCTTAAGATTCCTTCTGCTGAACTTAAACCCTTATTCGATGTTTTAGAAGGAGATCCGCATGTCTCCTCACCTAGAAGTTTGACCCCGCAAGCAGAAAGAGCATTACAGTTGGTAGAAGAAGCTATACAGGATGCACAATTGGTTCGCATGGATTATGATAAACCTTTTTCATTATGTGTTTTTAAAACAAACCGGCTCCCTACTGCAGTGCTTTGGCAACAAGGACCCTTACTGTGGGTACATCCTAATGCCTCGCCAGCTAAAATAATTGACTGGTATCCAGATGCTGTGGCACAATTAGCGCTGAGGGGGCTAAAATCTGCCATCACGCATTTTGGCAGTGAGCCACAGCTGTTAATTGTTCCCTATAATGCCATGCAGGTTTCCACTCTTGCTGCCACTTCGAATGATTGGGCTATCTTAGTCACTTCCTTTTCGGGAAAAATAGATAATCATTACCCAAAACATCCAATTTTACAGTTTGCTTTAACTCAACCTGTAGTTTTTCCCAAAGTAACGTCCTGTAGTCCCCTAAAAGAAGGGTTAGTTATTTATACTGACGGTTCCAAAACTGGGCTGGGGGCTTTTGTGGTTAACGGTCAGGTCTATTCGAGGCAGTATACAGAGACCTCTCCACAGGTGGTAGAATGTTTAGTGGTTCTTGAGGTTTTACAACGTTTTTCAGAGCCTATAAATATAGTGTCTGATTCATCTTATGTTGTTAATGCTGTCAATTTGCTTGAGGCGGCTGGCATTATTAAACCGTCTAGCAGAGTTGCCTCAATTTTTGCGCAAATTCAAAATTGCCTTCTAGCCAGAAGATCACCCTTTTATATTACTCACATTAGAGCTCATTCTGGATTGCCAGGACCTATGGCTCAAGGCAATGATTTGGCAGACAGGGCTACAAAAATAATTGCTATAGCCATGTCTTCGCCGCTAGAGGCTGCTAAAAGTTTTCACAAAAACTTTCATGTAACTTCTGAAACTTTGCGGCACCGCTTTTCCATTTCCAGAAAACAGGCTCGCGATATTGTTGTCAATTGCCAAAATTGCAGTCAGTTTCTGCCTGCGCCCCACTCGGGGGTTAATCCTCGGGGCATCCAGCCTCTTCAAATATGGCAAATGGACGTTACCCATGTCCCCTCCTTTGGTAAACTGCAATATGTACATGTATCCATTGATACCTGTTCAGGAATAATTGTAGCCACTCCCTTATCTGGAGAAAAGGCCTCACATGCCATCCAACATTGCTTGGAGGCTTGGAGTGCCTGGGGTAAGCCAAAGTTCTTAAAGACAGACAACGGACCGGCTTTTACCTCACAAAAATTTCAACAATTTTGTAGCCAGATGGCTGTGACTCATCTTACAGGTTTGCCGTATAATCCACAAGGACAAGGTATTGTGGAACGTGCTCTCCGCACCCTTAAATCATATCTAATAAAACAGAAAGGGGGGATTATGCAGGCTTTGCCCCCTGTGCCTAGGACCGCAGTATCCATGGCACTGTTCACCTTAAACTTTTTAAATCTTGATGACCATGGCCATACGGCATCTGAAATGCATTGCCTACCCATGGATAAACCAAAAGAGATGGTAAAATGGAAAGATGTTATAACTAATAAATGGAAAGGACCGGATCTTGTGTTGATAAGATCCAGGGGAGCTGTTTGTGTTTTTCCTCAGGATGAAAATAATCCTTTCTGGGTTCCCGAGAGGCTCACGCGAAAAACGGCAGAGACTCCTGATGACAGCCCTGCTCCTGATGCTGTGGAACCAGAGAGCCAGAGAAGAGACGAGATGGGCGATTCTGTCGGCATTCCTGAAACCAATTCCAGCGGAACTTGATGCTACAGTCTTCCCTAACCTTTTCACCCCCGATATTAACTTGGGTGGGGGTGGGACTCTTGGGAGCAATCCTTTGCTGCGGACTTGCGTTGCTTCTCTGGCTGGTTTGTAAGCTCAAGGCCCAAACAAAAAAGAGACAAGGTGGTTACTGCCCAAGCGCCTGTCGCTCTAGAACATGCAGCATCAGCCGATATCTGTTTGTCTTTGCTTAAGCAGTAGGTCGCCGGCCAGACAGCTCTTGCACTCCTAGAACTTCGGTTCATTGCACAGGATTAGAGTGTCTGGTTTGAGCAGCCCATGAGGGATGCCGAGCTTAGCATCGCACTGAGAAACCCCTGGTCGCGGGGCATTCTCCGGGAGATAAGCCATTTGTATGAGGGTTTCCTGCCCCAGTGTCCCTCCCTCAGAAAAACGGCAGAGTGACAGGTCAGGTGTACTGCGGGCTACAAAAGGCCTAGCGGTTACTCCTGTACATGGTCTTTATACACCTTAATGAGGATTTGACCTCTATCTCCACCCTCCTAATATGGGTGTCCTACTTTGCTCAAAGTATAAAAGATAGGGGGAGATGTGGGGCGCCGCCCACACATTCCCACGCATTCGCCATTACAAGATGGCGCTGATATCTGGCTGGAGTTAGCAGTAAACAAGCCATGTGTGCACAGGCTGGGTAACTTCCGCTTCATGAGTTCCGCCTCTTCCGTGGCGTCATAGGGCCTGGTGAGTTTCAACCCGCGCAACCGTCTCGCCTGCAAGAACGACGCAGCACACAAAATAGAATCCTTCTGCGGTAAACTTTATTAATCTGGAAAAACCGGTACTTGCTTCACGTAACGAAAAAGACGGAGAAAACCAAGAGATCCAAGGAGACGAACAGGACGAACAAGCTCCACGAGACGGCCGAAAACCAACGGGAGAAAGAGAGGAAGAAGAGAGGAAGAGAGAGAGAGCTATCCAGCTCGCCCCCTTATAAAGGGATCAGTCCTTGCCTTGGACGCGGAGCCCCCTGATTGGTTGAAACTCACCAGGCCCTATGACGCCACGGGAGAGGCGGAACTCATGAAGCGGAAGTTACCCAGCCTGTGCGCACATGGCTTGTTTACTGCTAACTCCAGCCAGATATCAGAGCCATCTTGTAATGGCGAATGCGTGGGAATGTGTGGGCGGCGCCCCACACCTGACCAATACAAGTGCAGATTCTTACAATCAACTGAGCCCAGGGACCCCAATAGAAGAGCTAGGGGAAGGAATGAAGAGGTGGAAGGGATTATAACACCATAGGAAGAACAATATCAACAATCTGGACTACCCAGAGCTCCCAGAGACTTAACCACTAACTAAATAAAGAGTATACATGGAGGGATTCATGGCCCAAATTACATATGTAGCAGAGGATGACCTTATCTTGGATCAGTGAGAGGGGAGGCTCTTGATGCTGTGGAGGTTTGATGGAGGGATGTCAGAGCAGTGCGGTAGTAGTGGGAGAGTGGGTGGAAGAACACACTCATAAAGGCAAAGTGGAGGGAAAACGGAATATAAGAGTGTGCGATTGTGTGCGATTGTGTGTGATTGTGTGCGATTGTGTGAAGAGGTAACCAGAAAGAAGGATATCATTTGAAATGTAAACAAAGAAAATCAATAAATAATAAAAGTCAATGAGAGAAAAAATAGTGATTATTGAGAGAAAGTAATTTGTCATAAATCTAATTTTTTGGTAATGGTTCTTACATGCACTAAACATGTTATTTTTATTTCTAAGCAACATCATCATTACTCAGTACATATGTTATGTGTATTGGAATTTAAATATTTAAAAATATGAACAACATATGTTTAGATTTTATTGCGGAATGGCACATGCTATAATATGTATCTGACTTCCCTTTACAATCATCATGTACAGTATTTTAATTTATTCTTTAAGAATTCATACAATTATGTAGTGCATTTTGATCGTATGCATCCTTTCCCCGATATGACCTACAATCACTCACAACAAGATGGCAAGAGGAAAGCACAAAGACCCATGCAATGAACACCAAGATAACCTGGCAAACTCAGAACACAGTTCTCCCACCACAGCACATAGTGGATTCCCCAGCATTTCATAAAAACAAGATTTACACTTAAAATCATACTTTATGATGACAAAGGAGATCTTTGAGAAGTGAATAATTCCCTTAAACAATTACAGGAGAACCAGGAGAAATCACTCAAAGAACTAGAGGGAAACACAAATAACAGGTGAAGGAATTGAAAATGGAAATAGATATAATAAAGGAATCACAAAAGAGGCAACTCTTGAGATTAAAAACCTAAGAAAGAAATCAGGAGTCATAGATACAAGCATCACCAACAGACTCCAAGAGATGGAAGAGAGGATCTCCGAGGCCAAGGACAACATAGAAAATATAAACAAAACAGTCAGAGAAGATAATAAAACCAAGACTTGTACGGAAACACAGTAAAAGCAATATATAACAAACCAGTAACGAACATAAAACTAAACAGTGAGAAACTTGAAGGAATCCCACTAAAATCAGGGACTATACAAAGCTGCCCACTGTCCCCCTATCTTTTCAATATGGTACTGGAAGTCCTTGCCAGAGCAATTAGAAAACAAAAGGTGGTCAAAGGGTTACCAATCAAAAAGCAAGAAGCCAAAATATCACCATTTGCAGATGACATAATAGTATATTTAAATGACCCCAAAAATTCCACAAGAGAACTTTACAACAGATAAACAACTTCATCAAAGTGGCGGGATATAAAATTATCTCAAACAAACCAGTAGTTTTCCTCTACTCGAAGAATAAACATGGCAAGAAAGAAATTAGGGAAAAGATACCATTCACAATAGTCATAAACAATATAAAATTCCTTGGTGTGACCCTAACTAAGCATGTGAAAGATCTGTGTGACAAGAACTTCAGATCTCTGAAGGAGAAATTTTAAGAAGACCTCAGATGATGAAAAGATGTTCCATGCTCATGGATTGGAAGGATCAACATTGTAAAAATGACCATTTTACCAAAAGCAATGTAGAGATTCAGTGTAATCCCCATCAAAATTTCAATTCAATTCTTCATAGAGTGGGAAAGAGCAATTTGCAAATTTATCTGGAATAACAAAAAACCTAGGGCAGCAAAATCTATTTTCAATAGCAAAAAGAAACTTCTGCGGGAATCACCATCCCTGACCTTAAGCTATATTACAAAGCAATAATGTTAAAAATCTGCATGGTATTGGTACAGAAATAGATAGGTAGGTCAATGGAACAGAATTTAAGATACAGAAATGAACCCTCACACATATTGTCACTTGATTTTTACAAAAAAAAAAAAAAAAAAAAAAAAAGCTAAAAACATTCAATGGAAAAAGAAAAACCTCTTCAATAAGTGGTGTTGGTTCAACTTGCAGTCACCATGTAAAAGAATGCAAATCGATTCTTTCTTACTTTGTTGTACAAAGCTCAAGTGCAAGTAGATCAAAGATCTACACATAAAACCAAGTACACTGAACATATTAGAAGAGAAAGTGGGGAAAAGCTTAGAACACATATGCACAGGGAAAATTTTCCTGAACAGAACACCAGTGGCCTATGCTCTAAGATGAAGAATTGATAAATGGAACCTCAAGAGATTGTAAAATTTATATAAGACTAAGGACACTGTCAAAACAAAAAGGCATGCAACAGACTGGGAGAGGATCTTTACCAATTCCACATGTAATAGAGTTCTAATATCCGGTATATACAAAGAAATTAAGAAGTTAGACTCCAGAGAATCAAATAATTCTATTATAAAATGGGGTATAGAGCTAAACAAAGAATTCTCAATTGAGGATTTCTGAATGGCCAAGAAGCACCTAAAGAAATTATCAACATTCCTAGTTATCAGCGAAATGCAAATCAAAACAACCCTGAGATTCTACCTCACACCAGTCAGAATGGGTAAGATCAAAAACTCAGATGACAACAGATGCTGGTGAGGATGTGGAGAAAGAGGAAAACTCCTCCACTTTTGGTGGGATTGCAAGCTTGTACAACCACTCTGGTAATCAGTCTATCGGTTCCTCAGAAAATTTGACATTGTACTACCTCAAGACCCAGCTATTCAACTTCTGGGCTTATACCCCAAAGATACTCCAACATATAATAAGAGCACATGTTCCACCATGTTTATAGCAGCCTTATTTACAATACCCAGAAGCTGGAAAGAACTCAGATGTCCTTCAGTAGAGGAATGCATACAGAACGCGTGGGACATTTACACAATGGAGTACTACTCAGGTATTAGATACACTATCTTTAAAATCCCTAGCCAAATGGATGGAACTAGAGGATACCATCCTGAGTGAGATAACTTAATCACAAAAGAACACACATGATCTTCAGTCACTGATAATTGGATACTAGCCCTAGAAGCTCTGTATACCCAAGAAACAGCTCTCAGACCATATGAAGCCCTAAAAGAAGAACCACTAAAATGTGGAAGCCTCAGTCTTCTTAGAAAAAAAAAAAGAAGAAAAAGGAAATAAAATTGTGTGTTCATCATATATTATTATGTAACAAATTTTGTGAGCTATAATAATATTTCATAAACTACATAAATTAATAAAATATTTTAGTAAAAGACAAAATATAATTTTTAAAATAGCATAAAAATAAATCCTAAATATCCAGTTGAACTAAATAAACTCCATATTTTTTTATTTATTGAAAATGGATCATTTCTTATGCAATATATCCTGATTAGTTTCCCTCTCCTCTTCCCACTTCCTCCCCCATTTCCCTCCCTGTGATAGTTTGCATATGCTTGGGCCAATGTAGTGGCACTAGTAGAAGGTGTTGCCTTGTTGGAGTAAGTGTGTCACTCTGGGGGTGGGTTTGTCGACACTCCTCCTAGTTGCCTGAGGATGCTCAGTCTGTTCTTGGTTTTCTTTGGATGGAGATGTAGAACTCTTAGCACTTCAAGTGCCATGCCTGTCTGGATGCTGCCACGTTTTCACCTTGAAGATAATGGACTAAACCTCTGAATCTGTAAGCCAGTCCCCAATTAAATGTTGTCTTTATAAAACTTGCTTTGGTCATGGTGCCTGTTCAAATCAATAAAACCCTTACTAAGACACCCCACTTCATTTGTCTTCACCTTCTTCTCATTAGAAAACAAGAAGCTTCTAAGACATAACAAATATGTCAAAATAAAATATAATACGATGAAGCAAAAGCTGTCATAACAAATTTAGATATGGCCACACAACAGAAGGAATGGGCACAGAAGTCAGACTCACTCACTCTCACAGTCAGGAGTCCCACCAAATAGTAAGTTAGTAGCCATTATATATATATATGAAAAGTACCTGATACAGACCTTGTGTTGGGTGCTTCAGTCTCCGTGAGGTGATCTATACAATCTTCAGTTGATATAGATGGCCTTGTTCGTCTGGTGTCTTCCATTTCCCCTTGACTCTTACACTCTTTAATTTCCTATTCTGTGGAAGTCCCTGTGCTCTGAGGGATGAGGTATTTGATTGAATGTAGGGGTAAGGGCTCCAGCTTGACTTTTTTATGTTCAATAAGTTTTGTTGATGCTCTCCTCAGTAATAGGACACCACTCTGAGTTCGAAGAGAGCAATCTTTTGTCTTAGCAACATCCTAGGATGATTTGAGATTTCTGTGGACCCGCCTTGTCTTACAACTCAATTCAGAGTGACCTAGTCCTACCTTTGGAAGCCTGGTCCAGTTACAGCAGATGGCCAGGCAAGGCTCTGTATCCAACATTCCTCCTCAGTATCAACTTCGTAGATTCCATGAGAAGCTGTGGATCAAAAGGTAACTGTGGTTGTTCTTTTTTTTTTTTTTTTTTTTTTTTTGATTATTAAAGTAAGGACTCAGGCACTTCCTAATTACTTTAATGTTTTGTATAGAACAGATATATTTCTGATTGAATATTTTAACATTGAAAGGTAATTATTAAAGTATCAAAATAAAAATGAGGGATGAAAATAAGAGTGAGTTTAAAGGAGAAATAATTAACGTATAATGCTGTTAATAAATGTGTCAGGGGAGAAAACCAAAAAGAAGCCTCAGGAAAAAAACAAAACAAAACAAAACAAAACAGATGTTTAATGGTAAGTGTCCATCTCAGCACTTCAGCTGCCTGAGAACTTCTAGGTTAGTTCTGGACACTTGCCTGGAACTTTTGCTTTGTACTCTAGTAGATGTGTATCAGAAAATTTTGTATTCTGTCTTATTTCTGGGAATTGTTAGGTCATCCATGTTGTACATTCTGGAGGCACTGACCCTTTGGCCTATATTGGCACTGCCTGTGTTAAGATAGATTTATTTTATTTTAGACTGTGACATTAAGAAATCCTAATGCTGATATAGATCTAAGCAATTTTTTTCATTAATTTATTTGCTCTCAACCTAGCTTTGATATCTTTACTTTGTTCCTTTTGCTTGTATTTCACTGTGTTCTGTATTTGTCAAGGTTGATAGGAAACTTGTTTATTAGCTTCTTAAAATTTATATATTGAGTATATTTAGATAACCAAATACTTCAGCCTGAACTCTTATTTATGAAGAAATGAGTTTTATTAATATACATTTACTTTAATGATTGTGGAAGTGAATATCCCATGACAAGGTAGTTTCACTGGTTCACTGTCTGCTGAAGTCCCCTTAGCTATGTGACATTGTGACAGATGGCATCATGGTGGGTGGGTGATCCAAAAAAAATGTATCATATGGCTGAGGCAAGATGCCAGAGAATAGAGAATAGTCAGTCTTTTTTTTTTATTCCAACACTTTCTTGATAATTAACCAGGGTTCCACATAACTACACTAATTCCTCGTTACGGCACCCTTTTGACTGCTTGATATACAGTGAATAGAACCTACATCCTAAATTATGACATGTAGGTTCAAGCTACTACTTTTCAAACACATGATAGACATACTCAAACTAAACCTGTGTTTGTTCTGAGAGCAGTCATTAGTGGCATGAACTGTGCCCTCAAAGAATGAATGAGCCACTGAGCTTCCCTGTTATATATTCCATGGTATAATTCTTGGACAACATGGCTTTGATTTTAACTCATTAGGATTGAATTCTGATCCAGCACAGGTCATGGTTCAAAGATGTCAAAGTTCATGGAATTCTTATAAGGACAGTCCTTTAGCTTGTAATAAAGTAATAAAGAACTAATCTAGACGCAGGTACTTTCCTACATTTTTAATGTTTATTGTCTTCTAGTATAAAAGGTGTGACAAAATAATTTTCTATAAACTGTAGTTATCTTAAGCTACAGATGCTGGTGTTAATAATTTGGAAAAATAACATTTAGAAAATGTACTACCAACTATTAAATATTGCTAATTGTGTAAGTTGTTGTTTATGATTGAGATGTATCTCCAGATATGATTGGGCCACTTTTAAAGATAGAATTTTCTAAGGGGACATTATGTTTGTTTTCAATGCACTCTTTCCAAGTGTCATATTTCATCTTCATAAGCTCCTAGAATCTTGGATGTATTTCTAATGGAGGAAGGATATTTGGCACTTGGTACTGTTGCTCAGAAGAAGAGTTAATCTATAAAAAAAAATGTTCACATTTTGTATCCAAGCAAACAGACACAAATTATATAAAACAGATTGGCCAGTGTCACTTATAATATTCAGAATTGAACAGCTTCCAAATTAAAGGTATTGCTTCAGCCTTTATAATATATTCAGAATATATAATAAAGTATATTAGTCAAGGTTCACTAAAGTCACAGAAATTATGGGTAGACTCTATATAGTAAGAGAATTTGTTAGTGACTTTCAGTCTGAAATCCAACTCTTCAACAATGGTTAGTAGCAGCTGTGAATTGAAGTCCAAGGATCTAGCAGATATTCAGTCCTATAAGGCAAGCAGGCTAAGACAGAAAGTCTTCCTTCATCCCCTGTTCTTAAGTAGGTTTCCAACAGAAGCTGTGTCCCAGATTAAAGGTGTATACCTCCGTGCCTGAATCTGGGACTTGCTTTGTCTCAGATTACCTTGAACTCAGAGATCTCCTTGCCTTAGTGCCCTGAGATTCATGGCTACCATGTCTCAAGTTCTCCATGCCAAGATCCAGGTCAGAAACTTTTATTGCCCAGCCTCAAGATCAGGATTACCAGTGAGCCTTCCAGTTCTGGATTGTGGTTCATTCCAGATATAGTTAAGTTGATAACCAGGAATAACTACCACATAAAGTAAATTAAATGCAGCAATCTTATGATGTTAATTATAGGATATTGTTGTGAACATAGTAGAAAACAATGTTCTGCATATATAATTTTTCTTGTAGTGTAAAGAAAGTGATAAATGTATGAAAATACTATCTATTAACTCCCCCAACACAACACACACACACACACACACACACACACACACACACACACACACGCACACACACCAAAGGACACAGAGATCTGGATTAATGGTACCACATGTACTAATTAATTCTTTAAGGTAATATACTCTTATTAGAATTGCAAAGGTCTCAGTGGTACCAGTTCTGACTTATAGCAGTATGAAAGCCTAATGAGACCCACCACTTTCTTCTGAAATGACATCCCCATTGTTTCTGTACTTAAATTCTGTTTATTGATCACTTTGCTCTCATGCACTAGACTTTCTAATTTCTTTTCGATGTTTGCTATATATTTATGGCTTTAATGTTCGAATCCATTATGCTTTGCTGATACATGTTCACTTCTGATTCAATGCTAGACATGTGCTAATGAATTCTGTCTCGGTAGGAACATCTGTACATACTATGTCCATTGCAATTACTATGAGAGCTGTTGATATACTCACTGTGTTGCCTTTACTCATGCCAATTTCTTATCCATTTTATAAGTAAAAACCATCATTTGTAAAAAGCAATAGAAAAAAACATGGTTAATTGCTTAATGTTAAGATGTTCATGCTGCAGACATATGTCACACTTATAAAGGTAGCATTTTGTATTTGACCATCAAGATTTTTTTTTTGCCAATGTAAATATATTTGCCAATCTTGTTAGCGCTTAAACAGTGGGAATATGAATTGTTATTTTTTACTTTATTTTATTTTATTTTATTTCAGTGGGAGTAGAATCCAGTTTACTAAGCAGTCATAAATTGTACAATAATTATTTTAGAAAATTGTGTTTAAGAATTAAGTGCTGTATTTGTCTGAGTTATTTGCTAATATACCTCTACTTTTGTTTCCAATGGGATAATTTAAGAGTATTTTCTATTGAAATTTTAGTTATATCTTTTAGTTAACTTCACGAATGGTATGATGATTACCCAATAATGGCTTGGAATATGGGAGAAACATGATACATTTTCTAGGAAATTTGCCATAAAATTTTGAGCTTTTTAGGCTCTCTTTAGATAATTAGTTCAAAACCTATGGGTTACAACATGTATCCCACATATCAGATATTCTCATTACAATTCCTAACAGTGACAAATGTACACTTATGAAGTAACAAAAATATAAATTAATGTTTGGGGTGTTATTATAACACAAGGCATTTTATTAAAGTAT
Source organism: Micromys minutus (assembly GCF_963924665.1). NCBI lineage: Eukaryota > Metazoa > Chordata > Mammalia > Rodentia > Muridae > Micromys > Micromys minutus. The sequence continues at coordinate 52,548,520 of NC_137953.1, forward strand.
TGCAGCATTTGGAAGGTTGAGAACCACTGTGTTAGAATTAAAAAAAAATATCAATATCCTAACCAAAATACCAGCTGAATTCCACAAAGCATATAGAAAGTTGGAGTCTCTTAATGGAAGATGTATTAGACACTCAAGAATAAAGGTTTCGTTTTATTTATTTATTTTTTTGGTCAAATTCTCCTTCTTCCTACTCCAGTGGCATGCATAAATGCACAATTGTATTGCTTCTGACAAGATCGATTAATAAGGTCAGAGTAAACAAAAAACATATTAAAAAAGAAGTATGGCCTAAATGGGAACACCAAAAGGATTTTAAACTAAACTGATACTTTGGAAGAAGGGTAGGAAAACAAAACAACTAAATATCCAAAATGAAAAATGAGGTTCAGAACATTCTAATCTCTACATTATTGTAGTTAATGTAGGTCTCAGAGAGTCTAAGATGAATAAAGTTTGGGTAGGTGTAGATCTTGGTGGTAGAGTGTAGTAGTCAAAGGAACCTTAGTTCCCCCATGCACAGAAATAAATACAATAAAGAAGGCCAGTCACAAATAAAAACATTGGCAGCATTTTCTTAGTCTTGTCCTTTATAAAAATGTAATAGAGATTATTTTAATGTTATCTATTTGGTAAAAAATTTTGGGAGATATTTAATTGAAAATATATTTGAACACATTTAATATAGATGAAGTGAAAATTTTGTACATATTCATTAATTTGGTTCAGTCCTCAAATATCCTTTGCCGTTAGGTTAGTGTAAGCTATCTTGATTGTTATAAAATCTACCCTGTTGTCTATCATTTATTCTAATCCACTTCCAATCCATGTAACACAATGTGGAGAGCTGTGAGGTGCTGTGCCCGGAAGGTGGCACTGGTTTCTGCCTTTCACCTAAATGTTGGTGAGCGCTCTCAGTCATAAACAACTCCTTATTTGGCTGTGCCTGTTCAGCTTGCCTGCTTCCACATTGAAGCAGCCAATCTGCAGGGCCCACGTGGCTAACAGGGGTTGGTGGGCTCAAAGGGATTTAAGCCTGTGTGGGCGTTCCCCGGGGGTGGATTCAGAAGCAGAAGCTGAAGAAGAAGCTTGTTCAGGTTCCTGAATAAACTGCTTGAAGAAGATCTTCCCCAGGTTGTGTCTTCCTTGTTGGTTGAGGTTGGGCGCGACAATACAATGTAACTACAGAAAGCATTTATTCTTCACATCACTTTTTCTCCTGGGAAAGATGAAAACTTGCAATGGTGACTCACTCATTTTTTAGAGAAGAATCTGGCATCAATTGATCTATCTATATAATCTTTACATGGACTGCCTCTCAAGTCTCATTTTATATGACTCTACCAGCAGGTAACATGTTTAGCTTCAAGTCTAAGAGGTTTTGGTGCTATATAGTTATCTTTATGGATCTGACACTCTAGTCTAAAAATGGACAAAAGAAGTGGTTGGGTTTCATTAAAATAGGTACTTGTTAACTAAATGTACACACTAGATAATATTTGTGAAAGAGAATAATTGAGATATCCACAGTAATAATGAAATTCAATATGACAATCTTTGCAAACTTTTCCCTGCAGCAGAAAAAGATACTTGAGTCAACCTTAGCTCCTTATTTTGGAAGTAAATCTAATTCCTTTGGGTATCCCATTTTAACAGCTGATTACGGATTTTTTTTCTGGTTCTAGGTGTTCTGATACTTAGTTGCTTCACAACCTAGCATGAGAACCTGGGCCACTGTGTGCTGTTCATTTTGTGAGCAAAAAGAACACAAGAGTTATATGATTACACTGGGCTATACCAGGATTTCTGCGTCATGAATAAGAAAAAGGCCATGTGCATTAAAATTGAATTAAATTCCAGACACAGATGAATGTGGATAGGAGTTTGAAGGCTAATTCTAAGATGGTCACAAGTTACCACTTTGTGTGACATAGTTAGGAAAGCCCAACCATTTGACATTGTCCCCTGCAGTACACATTTTCCCTCCCTTGAGCCAGTTCTACCCAGTATATTCTACTCATCTTTCTTTAGCTAACATTCCACACTTCCAGGTGAATCACACAGACTTAGGTTTTTCAATGTGATCCTTTGCCAGAGCAATATTTCTAGATTAAATTCCTCTACACAATACCCTTAAGTACATGTGAAGTTCGTGGACTTTGATATAAATTAATTCTGAATTAAATACCTAGAAAGCATAATATCAACCCATAAATGGCTGTGAAGACAGCTACATGAGATGATTTTTATTGTAACTTTCTGTATGAGATTAGCTATTATGACATAATGAAATTCCTAGTTGAATATTATATTTATATGAAAAAATTTTAAAACATTGAAGAAATGCTTTCCAGAAATGGGTATAAATTTTCTCTTTTGGCAAATGATAAATTAAAGGAACAAAAAAATAACTTTAATACCTGAATCAAAATCTTGGAGAGAAACTATTTTCTATAACAAAAAAAGATATGCAAGGCACAGAAATATAGTCATTTGAATAATCTTTACAATCTCGAGCCCGAATTATTTTCTTTGTATGTATAGTAATAACACATCACTATGATTATATACATGTCATTTGAAGAAAAAAATTTTACCTTTCCAAATGGGCCTGTTTTATTCTCAGACAATTTCTAACTTATGTTATTCCAGAATCAGTATCTAAATCAGAATGAATGACTCTCAAATAAAAAATTATGCTGTTGTCTGAAAGTTTGTGTTTTAATCTTAAATAAATACTGAAGAAACTCTGTTGTAACTCAGGTCTTATTTTGACATCTAAAACATAATACCTGCATTTCTAATACAAAGTCTTGTGCTCCTTATCAGTACGGTGCCAGCCCTGTGATGAGATACTGAGATGGTGATGGAGTGAATAGTATTTTTAACCTCTAAATAACCTGAAAATGGCTGTATTCAAAATTTTTCATGCATTCACATTTTGGGAAAAATTATATAGCCTTTTCATCTCAGATAACTCTTGATACTGAAAGCCAGGTTTATACAATGTTAAAGGCACATCACCATCATATAACTGCAAAAGGGTGAAGCATGTTTCTTCTATTGCTAAGGTAAATTAATTGTTAAGTGTTAAAACCAGGATCCACAACGGTTTATAAAAAGCATATGACTCCTGTGAAAACTCTTATCATAAGCATCCATACAAGATCTGGCTCTTCTATTTAATAGGTTTTAGGATACTCTTTCAAAAGTAAATCCTATAGATCATTCACATAAGAATTATTAATTTCATTTGTACATTATTCACTTAGAGATATGCCTCTAAAATGTTATATGTTTAACTTTTATTATTTTAAATGCTACCAGAGTAATACAAGCTTTTATTTTCTCTTAGCTAAAATACTACTTTAGGTCATCAACAAGTTTCATCGCATTTCTTCCTGAGTTTATCTTGCATATAGACTCTGCTGTCTAACAGCAAGGATTCCACTTATAAACAGGAGCCCAAGCTATACTAGTTACTTTCTTAAAACTCCCAGTGTCTTCCTTCAGTGATCCTGTACAAATATCTTAATCACTTTTGTTTCTTGACTTCATTATTTTATAGTCCTGCCCTCATTTTGTTTGCTAAAGGAGAACCCCTTCCCCATGTGTGTCTTCAAATTCCCAGAAGACTGTTTTTCTCTAACAACTCTATCCAGGGCACCCTACCCCAGCCCATCTTCAATCCTATTTTTTATGTTTTAATCTTCCTGTGTGTCTGAATTAGCTAGCCTCTAATGGTATGTGAGTGCCCTAACTAGGGTTTTTGTTATTGTGAAGGGGCACCTTGACCATGGAAACTCTTACAAAGGAAACTATTTAATGCTTTTATCTTACAGTTCAGAGGTTTAGTTAATCATGACAACATGCCTGCAGATAGGGTGCTGGAGAGGTAGCTCTATTTTACATCTAAATTGGCATCAGGAAGTGAAGGTGACAGGGACATGTTTTGAGTATATTAAACCTCAAAAACACTCCTAGCAAAAGGCTTTCTCCAACAGGGTCATACCCCATCCAACATGGCTCCTAATTGTGTCACGTCCTATGGCCCTCTGGGACCAATTTTTTACTCAAACTACAATACTATGTATCCATCTTGTTGCTTGATTTTTTTAAATGCATATTGGAATATTACGTGAATGGTGGGACAGGAGGGATACATCAAGCACCATGGTTGTCAGAAAAATGATCAACATGAAACAAGAATGAAAACTCAGATTAGGCCTATTTTGTCAGCACTAATTCAAATTTGTGAAGAGTCTGACACCAGGAGCTTCATTGTACAATTATTTTATAAGTTAGTAGAAAAAGGTTCCCTGGTTTTGCACAACCTTGAATACACAAGGAGGCACAACTGAATTGAATCTAAACTCAAACTACATGTTTTTTTTTCCAAGAAGATGGTTACATGTACTAGTGTAGGGCCCCAGGGAAAGATCTGTCTTGGACTTGGCCATAGAGATAGTGTGGAGGCCATTTGGGCTATAAAGTACATATGTTATCTCCCTAAGGATGGGTTGTACTGACTGAGAAAGCTAAGGATAAGTTCGAGGGAAAGAGAGTCTGGAATTTGAATGTTATCTGGCTGTACAAATAGCAAAGGCCATCAGATCATTAACAACAGCCTCTATCATCCTTTTAGACAGAAAACCAGTATACATTTTCTTCTTTGAGGAAATAAATGTTCATGATTAACATTCTCAGTTTCTCCAATGCATATTTGTGAGCACTAATGGCATCTACAGAATAAGATATTCCATGAGGAGAATGCTTCATTTCTTGAATTTTATTTGAATTACATATGTTGATGACAATAACTATACATTATTTCCAATGAAATAGCAGCTTTCATGAAGGAGAAGCCACGTCCCCAGGAAAAGTGAGCTTTGCTCAAGAGATAATAGATTTAATCAATAGAGAGGGATTAAATTGAATATAAGTGCCAGTACTGGTTGGTGGTGGTTAGAAAGCCTTAGCTTTAGATTAGAGGTTGTATCATGTTGGGAGAATGTGTTTGGAAGGTAGGACGACAGTTTCAATAAAAAAATTCAGCTTCTGCTTCTAAGTTCTAACAGATAATAAAAATGCCGGTAGTCTGAGCATAACTTTGTAGCAATGAAACTGAACAGGATTCTAATATTCTCCTCTGAAGGCATTAACTCCAACTAATCTTTAAAACACACACACACACACACACACACACACACACACACACACACACACACACACAGTTTTTAAACCATGATACAATGTTATGTAGTGTCAAAAGTATTAAATCATTCCTCAGAATAACCTAACAGACTGGTTCAAGCTGAAGATTCAGTGCCATTGCCTGAGATCTAGAGAAAAATTTTTATACCATGTAGTCAAGAAGATTTTTATTATATCCTCATGTCCTTGACTTGGTCTTTGAGTTATGTGTCTAAAACCAGATGGGTTGTTTATCCCAATTGTCTGAGATTCTAAAGACAGGAGACTATTGACTATTGAACCTCTGAACATAGCTCTTACCGCCAAGAGAGACAAACTGTCACAGTTTATAATGGCAACATAGATTATCAGTCCCAGTCCACTTATCTGCTGCCATGTATAGATTTTAAATATCTCGTTAGCATCTGTGCAAGCTATTGAAGGAGACAGAGGGCTGGCACCAAACCTGCTCCTTACTTCCTTCCCCTCAACACAGGTTCCCAATACATCTGGGTTTCCATATTGAGTGTTCTGCCATATGTCTTGGAACTGAGATAAAACACTCTGAATTAAACATGTTGCAAATTCAAAGCCATGTTTAAAAAAACTAGAATGTGAATGATCAGTGTCAAAGTACTTAGTTCTTTTAACATAATTAATTCATTCTATTTATTATATAAATAAAATGGTGAGATGAATACTAGACAGATTTAGGGTTTAAAAGAAAAAAGAGGAGTCATGTGGGATAAATTAGATTTATAATTGCTTTTCTTCAATGTCAAGATCAAGAAAGAGAAATATGATTTGCAAGGTTATTCAGAAGACCTACAAAAAATCTGAATCACATTGACAGTAAGAACAATATAATAAACACTGAGCAGGTAGATCAGAAATTTTTACTTGCTGTTGTTATTTCCAAGGCAATAGGCTTGAGAATACGTAATAGTAAGTTCACATAGAAAATAAATTTTGATTTCTAGGCTGCTGTTCCATTCATCTCATTGTATTGCTTTATTGTCATTCAGTACTAGTCAGATAATTGTTTAATAGTGTGGATAAGTTAAACGTACCCTTTCCCTAGTGATTCCCACTTTGTCCCAGGAATTTTTACAGGCTTTCTCTCCAGTCAACTGTTCCAGACAATGTCATCTACTTTCTGTTTCAAATATTCCATGAATCATATCCCCACAGACCTAACACTGCAGGTGATAGTTTTTGAATAAGTATCTGCCTTCCTTAGGTCCCCTAATTCATATGCTGTATGAATCTACACAGATGGCAAGTGGTCAGTCTCTAATTAGACAATGACTAAAAGATCATAAGGCATTTACTAATTGCTTTTTCCATACACACAAAACATTCAATAATATGCTTAAAAGCATATGAGTTTTCTGACTTAGCATAACAAAATGTTGACCAAGTTGAAAAATAAATAGCAAATTTTTTTCTTTAAGTTCAAAGCTTAGGTGTGATTTGTGTTTATATCATAGAAAGATACTTATTTTTTTTAAAGACCATATTTCGACGAAGTCACAATCTATGTACCTAAGGGAAAAAATCAAAAAGTTATTTGCAGGGTAACAGGGAGACCATTCACCTATAACTTATAGTTACTAGTTGCTCATGTAGATAAGAAAAAATATATTTTCTGCTGTATATTTAACTGGTGACAATTTGTCTTTCGTTTGTAAATATTTGTTTCAGGTTTATTTTGTTTCTTAAACTGGGCTTTTGAGTTTTCACTTGAAATAGTTTCTTCAGATCCAATATGAATTTAAACTGCTTTCTAGACATTTTTAATTTGATCGTTAATACAAGCATAATTTAATTTTGTCCATATAATTAATAAATTCAATTTTATTGGTTATTTTATTTATTTACATTTCAAACATTATCCCCCTTTCCAGTTTCCCTTCCACAAGATCCCTATCCCCTTTCCAACCCCATCCTCTGCTGGAGAAAGACAATTTCTCTTCACTGTGTTTGCTTCTATTTTTTCTAGAGCTTTCTGAAAAATAAAGAAACAGAGTTTGTGAATCAAAGAAACATAACAAATGAGTTTTTTATTTTTTTTCTCCTTCATTTAATTTTGTAGAGGTCTCTACCCATTTGATTTTATTCTACTATATTCTAGATTGCTGATATGTGAACTCTCTAATTTATTTTAAAGGGCATTTAATTCCAGGGACTTTCATATTAGGACTGTTTACATTTTGTCCTATAATTTGGGGTATGTTGTAACTTTAATTTCATTGAATTCTAAAAAGTTTTCCATTTCCTTTTTCTTCCTGACCCAGAAATTATTGAGTAGAGAGTTGTTCAATTTCTCTAAGTATATATGCTTTCTAGGGTTTTGATTGTTGAAGTCTGGCATTTATTTATAATGGTCTGATAAGATACAAGCCATAATTTCAACTTTCTTGTATTTTTTGAGGCAGGCATTGTAATTGAGTATGTGGTCATTTTTTGTGATGGCTCAGTGACATGCTTAGAAAAAGATGCACTCTTTTCCGATTTTGGGAAATGTTCTGTCAATATCTTTTAGATCCCTTTGATTCACAGTCTCCATTAGCTTCATTATTTCCTTGTTTATTTTCTGTTTCAATAACATGTCCATTTGTAAGAGTGGGATATTGAAATCTTCCTCTATTATTGTGTGGGATTCAATATACAATTTAAATCTTAGCATTTTACTTTTGAGAATATGGGCAACTTTTATTTGGGGAATGAATATTCAGAATTCAGAAACCATCATGTTTTTTTTTTCTTTGATAAGTACTAAGTGTCATTCTCCCATCTCTTTTGATTAATTTTGATAAAATATCGTTGTTGTTACTGTTCTTTGTTTTTGTTGTGTGTGTGTGTGTGTGTGTGTGTGTGTGTGTGTGTGTGTTTGTGTGTCTTGTTTATTGATATTAGAATGGCTACTCTAGTATAATGCATTGCATCCTTCCTTGAAAAACTGTTTTCCAGATCTTTATTTGGAGGTAATATCTATCTTTATTTCTGAAGTGTGTTTCTTTTATCCACCAGAATAATGGATCCTGTTTTGCATCTATTGTATAGTCTGTGTCTTTTTACTAGGTAATTGAGTCTATTGATATTGAGAAATATTAATGACTAGTGATGGTGATTTTCTGTTATTTTGATGTTGGTGGTGATTTGTGTGTGTGTGTGTGTGTGTGTGTGTGTGTGTGTGTGTGTGTGTGTGTGTATGTGTGTGTGTGTGTGTGTGTGTGTGTGTTATACTTATTTTGATTTTGCTGGTATAGAATTTCCTATTTCCTCTAGTTATTTTCTTTTTCTTTATCCCCTTTTAATATACTTTATCTCATTGGGTTAGAGTGTTTCTTCTACTGATTTCTTGTTTCCTCTTTAACAATCTCTACCAATTTAAAATTATTTTTTTGTATTTTTTCTTTTTCTTTGTTGTTTTTATTAAATATTGTCTGTAATTACATTTCAAAATTATCCCCATTACCCTCAGTATCATCCCCACTCCCCATCCACTTGTTTCCATGAAAGTGCTCCCTCTCTCAACCACCCTTTCCAGCTCAGACCCTTGGCATTCCTCTACACTCAGAACACACACATTCACTGGATCAAAGGCCTCTTTCCCCATTAATGCCAGACAATGCTGTATTTTTCTGTATTTTTAAAAGGTACTTGTTCATCTCTTCTTTAAAAACCTCTACCATCTTTATGAGACTGGTTTTATGGTCATTTTTTGTGTTTTATTTGTGTTAGACTATCCAGGGCTTGCTATAGTAGGATAGCTATGTCTAAATATGTCATATTTTTCCGGCTTTTGTTGATATTATTCTTCGACTGGCCTTTAGTCATTTGGTTATTTGTGGATGTTTCTGTTTACTGGATATTGGAACAGGGCCTATCCTCAGTGATGCTGGTGTGGCTAACCTCTGGTGATTGTTCTTGGGCTAGACAAATGAACTTAGAGGACATTGCAAGTCTATCAGTCATTGGGTTGTTCTTGTTGATAGTGAATGTAGGTAATTAGGTGGTGGGTGTTGGGCACAGTTGTGGCAGCTCAGTAAATTTTCCAGAGACAATATGCCACTTTGAACAGTTGGAAGTGCTCCTGACATTCAGGGAGCCATGTTGATGGTTGTGGTAAAGAAATCTTACCGTATGCATCTAGAGAAGCAGATCTGATGAAGGTAGGCAGAAAGGATTCCGGATAAATGAAGTCTGGGGTCTGGGGATAGAATGTTACTGCAATATTTCTGTTCATAAAGTTTTAGGTAAAACTTTATGCTAATATATCTGGAGTTTCAGAGTCAAGATTGTAGTTTTGAAATTTTGTATACAAAAATAAGTATGTGACAAAAACTTTAAATTTTTGTTACTAAGAAATCCCTAGATATATTATATCTATCTCCTAATAAAGTATGTTAGGTAAAACTGAATTTTACAGATTATGTCACAGAGCTTCACTTTTCTAAGGCATATGCATTATAAAATAAACATGTCTGTATTTTATCTGAACTTATCTTCAATTAGTAGGTATTAAAGTTCACCAGTTATTGTTTCTGTTTTTATTTTGTTAGGAAATACAATTTATTGTACTTTTAATATAATTAACTATACTTTTATTAATTATATTTTGTAGTATTTCATGTATGTAACTTGAAAAATAATTTAAATTTGTCTTATACTTCTCACTTGGTCATTTATTACTTTTTTTTTTTTTTTTTTTTTGGACTGTTCTTTTCTGAACTTTAAAAAAAAATTCTTATCTTCCTGAACTTACTTTGCATTTTTGTCAGGCTGTTGGTAAAGTTTTCTTTCTTCAAGGTCCTAGAATAGTGTATTTGCTCAGAGGTAGTATTTGTTAATGGTGCTTCTTTTTTGTGATTAATTTTTACTACAGTATTCACATTTGAAGGTGTATTATACATCCTAACCTTTGAACATTATGTGTACTAGAAGTCCCTTATCAGGCAGTCTATTTCCAGGTTTTGGGCATGACTGTATTTTAATGTAAGGGTGGCCTTGCTGATGGGTTCCTCACATATAATGACTCTATGGTCATTTAAGGAAATAGAAGATCCCACTATCCTTCATGGTAGAATATTGCCTAAAGTATAAACAGTTGGTAAGTCTTCTGTATTGAACATGAGGAACGAGTCAGAATTTTAGATCGTAAATAAATGTCTAGAACCACTATCCCTTTGATAATCAGTTTCAATCCTTTATTATAGTGAAGATGTGCTAGAAGCTTAAATTCATGGGTTTTGTCTAGCAGAAGACTGTCTTGCTCCCTGAGACAACTTAGTAATAACAATTTTTAAGCCATGAGTGGTTCTTGAAGCCTCTCCTTTTTTAGGATGGTGGTAGAAACTAGGTACACTGATAGAGCATACATGTATCATGAGATTCTATGCATTCTAGTACTCTTGTGGTCTTTCTGCAAGCATTAATAGCCTATTCTTTAAATTGACGTTAGATCAACCTACACCAGGGCTGAGCTACAGCCAAGAATTTTGTATACTAGCATGAAGTCTATAGATACTGAATTTGTCCAGGTACTAGCCACTTTGGTAGCTATGTGTTTCTGTTACCTAATAGGCTAAATGGGTATAGGCCTCAAGACTAGAATCTTAGTGCTGGATTTGGAACTTGTTACAAAGTGTAGGTTGTAGTTTGTTGTTTTGTTAGTAGTAGGGATGTGTATGAAGGCAGTCCTGGATGGTTGTGAAACATGAAATAGAAAAAATAATTTGTAGGGTGAACTAGGGCAACTTTCCAGAAAGTGATTTGTTTTAAGTCAGTGTGTGTGGGGGGTGTGCGTGTGCATGTGCATGTGCGTATGTGTGTATATGTAAGTGTGTGTGGTCTGCATTTGTTGTGAAGAAAATTGACATGACATTGGGACAGTAAATGAAACATCTATAGTTTTGATAGGAAATATTTTCTATCCACTTATGAGTTTAAATATGCTACCCACAATGAATGTTGTTTGGGGGTACAGGGAGAATCAAAATTAGTTCCTCTCTCCTTAACTGCTCCTTGACAGTTTGCCTCATAGGAGGACTGAGAAAAGTGATTTATAGAAGAATATAGACCTGACTTATTCCTGAGTGGACTTAGATTGATTTTTATCTACCGAGGAGCTTTATTAGAACTTAACATCCACAGAAATAGAATGATGTGTGGATAGCCTTAATGTTGATAGCCTAAGAATATTGGGGATGATCTCTTCGTTGAAAAGCACAAAGTTCAGAGACATGGATTGATCTAAGAATCAGGGCTGATCTAGTGACTGAGATTACTGTGGAATAGGAATATTGTGTATTGTTCTGCTATTAGAGCTAACTTGACAAAAAGAAAAGTCAAGGAATCAGAGTTATAGCAGTGGATATATGATCAGGCAATTGTTTTTAGATGAGGTTACGAATGAGCTTAGATTTGAGGCATGCATTATAGTGTAGTCTGAGCAATGGAATTTGATACAGCGTTTTACCAAACAGTACATTAGTGTGGGCATCCAATGGAAATTGCATGTGCTTTCTTCTACTGACCTTATAAAAAAAATCTCTTTTCATGTTTCACTTGCCTGAGGGTGTGTAAGAAATGATTTAAATAATGGTTTATGTTATGGAAAATACAATCATTTAATAACATTATTATTATTATGTATTTGGTACATAGTCTTGTTTATTCCAGGCCGTTTTTAAACTGCTCAAGTAGTCAAAGATTTCTTGTCTTCCCACCTAAACCCTGCAGTACTGGGTTACAGTCAGTTGCTACAATTCTTGATTTATCTGATTCCATGAGTTGCCCTCAGAGCGTTATGCATGCAAGGAAGACACAGCTTTTTCTTAGTTTTTAAGTCTAGTATCCTTAACTTTTGAGAATGCCAACTTACTTATTTAAATGTCTCTGCGAGTCACAGAACATCCAATATTACAACCCTGTTGATGTTGACATTATTTAATTTTTTTTAGTATAGAATAATGTTTATTTAGGCCATGGGGGAGTTAAGAGGGTAAAAGAGGCAGAGAGAAAGAGAAGAGAGAAACGGAGGAGTAGAGGCTGGCCATGAGTACATTGAGAGAGAGGGAGGAAGGGAAGGGGAAGAGGAGGGGTAAGGGCCAGAGAGCAAGAGAATTATTTGACTTTTTAATTAAAAATAGTTTTATTTGATTTACTTGCCTACATGTCACAACTAATATTGATTAGATATAGTAAGTGTCAGGATTTAAAAAAAATCATCTTGGGGTTATTGCATCAGTTTATCAATCAGTGGCTTACATTTATAGGCATTATAGAACAACTGTGATCATATATATCAGTGCTGTGGCTAGACTCAGGTAATCTATTTAGATGCTTCCATAAGTCATCTGTTGTTCTCTTTCAGGTATACATCACCCTGGCATTAGTCCCCAGTCTAGGAAGCTGTGATTGCTTTGCCTTTGTCATTCTTGTCATATATTTGTGGAGAGTTGTTAAGAAACATTTTACTCTACTAAAGATGCACAGACTGTTTTTTCTTACAACTTTATTTATAAAAGAGAGATTATTCAAAGCATTTTGGCATAACACTATATGAATATATTTTTGTCAGTACTTAATTCTTTTAAAGGTTTGATAGTATGCATTGAAATCTTACTAGTTACAATAAGCATAAAGCACATGTAGAACAGAAGGTAACACGGAAACAGTCAGAGTTTTCTTGGTGTGTATAGATTAAACATAATGATTCTTGGATTTTTAATGTTTTTAAGATCCAGGTTTATCACAATCTGAGAGGGGCTATACACTTATTTTTTTTCCTAAGAAGGACTGAGGCTTTTACCTTTTGGTCTTTGGTTTTCTTGAGCTTCATATGTCCTGTGAGTTTTTTCTGGGGGTGTTCAGAGCTTTCTGTGGTTAGTATCCAATGATCAGTGGCTGAATATTGTATCTGTACTTTGGTGACTGGGTTATCTCACTCACTATGATATTCTCTACACTCATCAATTTTCCTAGGAATTTCATAAAGTCATCTCTAATAACTGAGTAGTACTCCATTATGTAAATGTACCACAATTTTTGCATCCATTCATCTACTGAAGGACATCAGGGTTCATTCCAACTTCTGTCTATTATAAATAGGACTGCTATGAACATTGTGGTGCATGTGCCCTTGTTGTATGTTGGACTTTCTCTGGGCTATATGCCCAGAAGTAGAATAACAGAGTCTGCAGGTAGGACTATGTTCAATTTTCTGAGGAACCGCGAGACTGATTTCCAGAGTGGTTGTACGAGGATGCCCAGACTTTTAAAAAATGTACTGATTTATTCACTCTATAAATCATTCACCATTGCTCTCACTTCTCTCCTCCTAGTTTTACCTTCACAAAAATTTCTCCCCATTACCATTTTCCCTTTTTTTCACAGAATGGGAAGTGCTGTTGGGTACTACTCAGCTCTGGTTCCTGAATTTGTCGAAGAATTAATAAGGATGCACTGACTTTTTAAAAGACTGCCTAAGACATCCTATTATCTGTTTTTTTTTTTTTTTTTTTTTTTTTTTGGTTTGTAAAGGTTCAAAAATAAAAGCGTCTACAAATTTTGACATATTTACCTATCACATTTTCTTTCATTTTGTGGTACAGAGACTAATATAGCATTCTGAAGATTGCTAAGGATATTGTCAAAGAAATGAAATGTACCATACTGTACATATGTGGCAGATTTTTTTAATTATTTTTTCTTTTACAAAACAAAGATAAATGTACAGATCTTTATAGTCACTGATGGATGATTGGATACTAACCTCAAAAGTCTCTGAACACCCCAGAAACAACTCACAGACTGTGTGAAGTTAAACAAAAGAAAAACCATTATGCTTAATCCTAACACTCCAAGAAAACTTTGATTAATTCTGGGTTACATCCTGTTTTACATGTATTTTATGCTCATTGTAACTAGTAAGATCTTAATGCACACTATCAAACCTTTAAAAAAAACCAATCCATAACAAAAATATATTCATATACTTTTGTGCAAAGATGCTTAAAATTTGTACATTTATCTTGGTTTTTGTTTCTTAAAATAAAGTTGTTTAATAAAAAAAAAATGTACAGATTTTAAGCGTTTATACATAAAAGTATATGAATACATTTTTATCAGTACTTGATTTTTTAAAAGAATTGATAGTATTCATTAAAATCTTACTAGTTACAATGAGCATAAAGTACATTGAAAACAAGTTGTAACCTGGAAATAGTCAAAGTTTTCTTGGTGTATAAAGATTAGCATAATGATTTTTCACTTTCTCTTTTTTCTTGAACGTCATATATAGTCTGTGAGTTGTTTAGGGGGTGTTCAGACCTTTCTGGGATTAGTATCTGATTATCAGTGACTGCATATTATGTCTGTTCTTTTGTGACTGGGTTATCTCACTCAGGATGATATTTTCTAGATGCATCCATTTTCTTAAGAAATTCATAAAGTCATTGTTTCTGATAGCTGAGTAGTGCTCCATTGTGTAAATATACCACAATTTTGTATCCATTATCTACTGAAGGACATCTGGGTTATTTCCAGCTTCTGGCTATTATAAATAGGGCCGCTATGAACATTGTGGTGCATGTGTCTTTGTTGTATGTCGGAGCTTCTCTGGAGTATATGCCCAGAAGTGGAATAACTGGGTCTTCAGGTAGTACTGTGCCCAATTTTCTGAAGAAACACCAGAGTGATTTCCAGAGTGGATGTACCAGTTTACAACCCCACGATCAGTAGAGAAATGTTCCTTTTATACTGCATCCTCATCAGCATCTGCTGTCATCTGAATTTTTGATCTTAGCCATTCTGGTTGGTGTGAGGTAGAATCTCAGGGTTGTTTTGACTTGCATTTTCCTGATGGCTAAGGATGTTTGGCACTTCCTTAGATGCTTCTCAGCCATTTGATATTCCTAAATTGAGAACTTTTTGTTTAGCTTTATACCCATTTTTAATATGGTTGTTTGATTCTCTGCTGTCTAACTTCTTGAGTTCTCTATATACCTTGGATATTAGGATATCAGATGTGGGGTTGGTAAAGATCTTTTCCTAATCTATTGGCTGAAATTTTGTTTTCTTGAAAGTGTCCTTAGCCTTACAGAAATTTTGTAATCTCATTAAGTCCCACTTGTCAATATTTGACTTAGAGCATGAGCCATTGGTATTCTGTTCGGGATATTTTCCCCTGTGTCTATGTGTTCTAAGGTTTTCCCTACATTCTCTTCTAATAGTTTCAGTGTACGTAGTTTAATGTGGAGATCTTTGATCCACTTGCTTTTGAGCTTTGTACAAGGAGATAAGAAAGGGTCTATTTTCATTCTTCTGCATGCTGAGTGCCAGTTGGACAACACCATTTGTTGAATAGGGTGTCCTTTTTCCATTGAATGTTTACAGCTCCTTTGTCAAAATTCAAGTGACCATATATGTGAGGGCTCATTTCTGGATCTTCTATTCTATTCCATTGTTCCACCTGCCTATCTCTGTACTGGTACCATGGAGTTTTTAGCACAATTGCCTTGTATATGTCTTGACGTCCGGGGGAGTGATTCCCACAGATATTTTCATGTTGTTGAGGATGGATTACGCTATTCTAGGTCTTTTGTTATTCCAGATGAAATTGCATATTGCTCTTTCCAACTCTATGAAGAATTGGGTTGAAATTTTGATGGGGATTGCACTGAATCTGTAGATTGCTTTTGGTAAGATGGCTGTTTTTACAATGTTGATCCTTCCTTCCAATCCATGAGCTTGGGAGATATTTCCAGTTTCTGAGATCCTCCTAATTTCCTTCATTAGAGATTTGAAGTTTTTGTCATACAGGTCCTTCACTTGCTTAGTTAGAGGCACACCAAGCTATTTCATATTGTTTGTGACTATTGTGATGGGGTGACTTTTCCTTAATTTCTTTCTCTGCATGCTTGTCTTTTGAGTAGGGGAAGGCTACTGATTTATTTGAGTTAATTTTATATCCAGCCACTTTGCTGAACTTGTTTATCAGCTGTAGGAGTTCTCTGGTAGAATTTTTGGGGTCACTTAAGTACACTATCATGTCATCTGCAAACAGTGATTTTCTTACTTCTGTTTTTCCAATTTTTATCCCTTTGATTTTTTTTTTTTTTTTTTTTTTTTTTTTTTTTTGCTGTCTAATTGCTCTGGCCAGGACTTCCAGTAGTACTAGGTTGAATAGATAGGGGGACAGTGTGCAGCCTTGTCTAGTCCCTGATTTTAGTGGGATTGCTTCAAATTTTTTACCGTTTAGTTTGATGTTGGCTATTGGTTTTATATAATATATGTTGACAGATTTCTGTATGTTAAACCATCCCTGCAGCCCAGAGACGAAGCCTACTTGATCATGGTTAATGATCACTTTGATGTGTTTTTGGATTTGGTTTGCAAGAATTTTATTGAGCATTTTTGCATCAATGTTCATAAGGGAGATTGATCTGATGTTCTCTTTCTTTTTAGGGTGTTTGTGTGGTTTAGGAATGAGAGTTATTGTGGCTTTGAAGAATGAGTTTGATAGTATTCCAACTGACTCTATGTTGTGGAATCATTTGGAGAGTATTGTTATTAGGTCGTTAGTAAATATCTGATAGACTGATAGAATTCTGCACTAAACCTGTCTGGTCCTGATTTTATTTATTTATTTTTTTTGGTGAGGCTTTTTATGACTGCTTCTGTTTTTTAGGATTATGGGATTTTTAGATGGTTTATCTGGTCCTGATTTAACTTTGGTATCTTGTATCTGCCTAAAAATACATCCATTTCCTCCAGAATTTCCAGTTTTGTTGGGTATAGGCTTTCGTAGTGGGATCTGATGATTTATTCAGTTTCTCTGGTTTCTGTTCTTATGTCTCCCCTTTCATTTTTGATTCTCTTAAATTGGATACTCTCTCTTGGCTCTCTGGTTAGTCTGGTAAGGGTTTATTAATATTTTTAATTTTCTCAAGGACCAAGCTCCTTCTTTTGTTAATTCTTTGTATTTTTGTTTGTTTGTTTGTTTCTTCTTTGTTGATTTCTGCTCTGAGTTTGACTTTATCCTGCTGTCTATTCCTCTTGGGTGTATCTAATGCAGAATTCTATCAGACCTTCATAGTAGACCGAATAGTAATACTCTTCAAACTAATCAACAAGTAGAAACATAAGAAACAGTACAAAGTGCATTCTTAGAAGCCATAATTACACTGATTCCAAAACCATTCAAAGACCTAAAAAAGAAAGAGAACTTCAGATTAAATTTCCTCATGAATATGGATTCAAAAATATTCAATAAAATTGTTGCAAACCATATCCATGAACACATCAAAATGGTCATCTGTTGTGAATAATTTGGCATCATCCCATAGATGCAGAAATGTTTCAATATATGAAAATCTATAAATTGAATTCACTATCTAAGAATCTGAATAAAACAAAACTACATTATTTTTTTCATTAAATACTGAGTAAGCATTTAACAAAATTCAACACTTTTCATAATCTTGAAATAATCTGGAATTTGAGGCCCACAACTAAACATAATTAGAGCAAAACTGTAGCCAACACCAAAATAAATGGAGAGAGATTTGAAGCAATCTCACTAAAATACGGGACTAGACAAAGCTACTTACTCTCTTGCTACATATTCAAATCTTAGCTCTAGCAACTAGACAACAAAAGAAGCTTGCAGAGATAAATTTAGAAAGAAGTGAAAACACAACTATTTGCAGATGATATGGTAGTCTATTAAATGACCCCAAAAGTTACACATGAAGAACCCCTAAGTCTGATCAACAACTTCAGCAAACTGACTGTATATAAAATGAACTCAAACAAATCAGTAGCTTTCCTCTACTCAAAAGGAAATCAGGCTGAGAAAGAGATTAGGGAAAGACACCCTTTTCCATAGTCACAAATAATATAAAATACCTTGGTGTGACTCTAACCAACCAACTGAAAGATCTGTAAGACAATAACTTCAAGTCTCAGAAAAAAATCAAAAAAGATTTCTGAAGATGGAAATATCTTTCATACTCAACATTTGGCAGGATTAATATAGTAAAAATATCTGTCTTGCAGAAAGCAATCTATAGATTCAATGAAATCTCCAGCAAAATCCCAACTCAATTCTTCATATAGCTAGAAGGACCAATTTGAAAATTTATTTGGAATCACAACAACAGAAACAACAACAATAACAAAACCATAATAGCTAAAACTATTCTGAACTATAAAAGAACTTCCCTCACCTTAACCTATATTACAGAGTTTTCCTGTTAAAAATTGCATGGCATTGGTACAGAGACAGGCATGTAGATCAATCGAATGAAAATAAATATCTTAAAAAAAAACTCACACACCTATGGTCACTTAATCTTTGACAAAGCAGCTAAAACCTTCCAGCTTTAAAAAAGAGAATTTTCAACAAATGGTGCTGGTCCAACATGTTGTCAGAATGTAGAATGCAAATAAGTTTATTCTTATCTCTTTTTACAAAGATAAAGTCCAAGGAAATCAAGAACTTCCTCATAAAACCAATAGACGAAAACTAATAAATGAGAATGTGAGCAATAGCGTTGAACACATCTGCACTGAGGAAAATTTCCTGAACATGACACCAATGGCATATGCTCTAAGATCAATGATAGACACACAGGACCTCAAAAACTGCAAAGCTTCTGTAAGTCAAATGACACTCTCAGTAGGATAACACAGCAACAATCTGATAGGGCAAGATCTACTAATTCAATATCTGATAGACAACTAACATCCAGTATATACAAAGAACTCATGAAGTTAGACTTCAGAGAATCAAATCATTCTATTAAAAATGGGGTAAGAAGATAAGGAAAATATTCACTTCTGAGGAATATTTATTGACAAGAAACACCTAAAAATATTCAACATTCTTAGTCATCAGGGAAATGCAAATGAAAACAACCCTGAGATTCCACTCGACACCTATCAGAATGGCTAAGATCAAAAACTTAGGTGACAGCAGATGCTGGTGAGGATGTAGAGAAAGAGGAACACTCCATTCTCGGTGAGATGGCAAGCTGGTGCAACTACACTGGAAATAAGCCTGGAAGTTCCTCAGAAAAATTGGACATAGTACTACCTGAGGACCCAACTAGTCCACTCCTGGGCATATACCCAAAAGATGTTCTGACATATAACTAGGTCACATGCTTTACTATGTTTATAGCTGCCTTATTTATAATAGTCAGAAACTGAAAGATGCCCCTCAACATAGAAATGAATAATGAAAAAGTGGTACATTACACAATGAAGTACTACTCAGCCATTAAAGACAATGACTTCATGAAATTCTTAGGCAAATTGATGAAACTATAACATATCATCCTAAGTGAGGTTACCCAATCAGAAAAGAACACACATGGTTGGTCCTCACTCATAAGTTATTATTAACCTCATAGCTTAGACTACCCAAGATACTATTTAGAGACCTCTTGAAGCTGAAGAAGAAAGAAGACCAATAGGTGAAAGCTTCAGTTCATCCTATAAAGGGGAACAAAGTGTGGAACAAAGACTGAAGGAAAGGTCATGCAGAGACTGCCCTACCTGGGGATGTTTCATATTCCCTCACCAAACTTGGATGCAAAAATTTGCATGCTGATAGGAGCCTGTTATAGCTGTCTTCTAAGAGGCTCTGCCAGAGCCTGAAAAATAGAGAGGAAGATTATCACAGCCATCTATGGGACTGCGAATGGGGTCCACAATGTGGGAGTTAGAGAAACTGAAGGAGCTGAAGAGGTTTGCAAGCCCATAGAAATAAGAACAATAGCAATAAACCAGACCTTCCAGAGCTCCCTGGGACTAAACTACCAACCAGAATGTATACATGAAGCGATCTTTGGTTCCAAATTCATATGGAGCAGAGGATGGCCTTGTAGGGCATTAATGGGAGCAGAGGCCCTTGGTTTCTGTTTAGCCTCAAAGCCCCAGAGTAGGGGAATACCAGGGTGTGGAAGCAGAAGAGATTTAGTGGGTAGCTGAAGCAGAACCCAGACACAGGAGAAAGGGGTATGGGATAGAGGGTTTGTGATGGAAAACTGGAAAAGGGGATAACCTTTGAAATTTAAATAAAGAAAATATCCAATAAAAGGAAAACATTTTTGAAAAGTTGTAATTTTAAAGTTCAAAGGCACATTCACAATTTAATGAAGGTACAAATAAACTTTAACACTATAAATGACTTAGTGTCTAATGTCTGGAATGTTTATCTATTCGTTCTTAGAGGATTTCGAGCCATTCTGTGGCTTGACACTGCAAACCACACAAATTGTCTCAGAAACTCTTGCAGGTTTTTCTCCACGGCTGCTGCTGGCTTTAGCATTTGTCCTGTTTTTCTTGCAAGTACAAAATATTATGATCTACTCCAAAGGGGATATGCTTTAGAAGAGGAGTGGCACTTTTAAGTGATTCCTTTCCTGTCTTATATTGTCAAGTCTCAGCTGCTATGTAGTACACTTGGGTACCTCTATGAACATTACCACAGGGAATACTACTGACCTCACAAAGTACAACTTTGGACACCCCCAGAATACAGTTTTTGTGTCTGATTCTAAGAAAATACTTTTTATATTTCACCTCATTTCTTCTAAAATTATTTAATCTCTGATAATTTCTTATTTTAAAAGATTTATTTATTTTTTTGTGTGTGAGAACACTGTTGCTGTTTTCAGACACACTATAACAGGGCATTAGATCTCATTACAGAAGGTTGTGAGCTATCAGATGGTTGCTGGGAATTGAACTCAGGACCTCTGGAAGAGCAGTTGTTGTTCATACCTGTTGAGCCATCTCTCCAGCCACTCTGTTAATTTCTTAATGTCTGCTAACTAGCAGTAATTTTCTTAGTAAAGCATGTTTTAGCTCAGTGGTACTTATCTCTTTTTTGAATTCATACTTACTCATTAAAAGTGAATCATTTGAGTTGTTTATTTAGACTACCTACAGAAGTAAGTAAAGCAAAAAGTTCACTTGGAGCCCACACAATATTGAAAAGTAAATTATACATATAAAAACATAAAAAAATTGATTTTTAACACAAACTTTCTCTCTTCTCAGTGAATGTTCGAATATTCTTTAGAATATTCATGGAAAGCATGGTTGTCCTTATTACATTACACACTGTTCAAATTCATTTATCACATATATTTTTACTTAATCATCAAAATATTACTTTTTATAGTAAATCACGTCTAGAACATATGGTAATTTTTGTTTTGTTTTGTTTTGCTTTTGTCTACTTGTAGGACACATTTATTCCAGCTAAACTGAGTGTGAACAAGTATAATGAAATGGCTAGCACAATTAAAGGACTAAGCCATTTTAAAAAATCTCTGAGGACTGTGATACAGCAAAGTGTTTCCACAGTTAGCTTCCCACCTCCCACAGACGCTGGGATAATCCAGGCCATGGTTGGACTGATGCTTGAATTTTGTTTTATCCTATTGTTTTTAATTAAAATTTTATTTACCTTACACTCCTGTTCACTGCCCATCTTCCCAGTCATGATCTCCCACAGTCTTTCTCTCCATACTCCTCTTCTTCTCCGCTGAGCAGGCGGGGCCCCCTGGGTATCTCCTTATTCTGGCATATCAAGTCTCTGGAGGGTTAGGCATATTCATTCCCACAAAGGTCAGACAATACAGTCCAGCTAGAAGAACATACCTAACAGACAAGAAAGAGGTTGTGGGGTAGCACCGATGCCACTTGTTTGGGATCCATATGAAAATCAAGCTGCACATGTGCTACTTATGTGCGGGAAGGCCTAGGTCCAGTGCTCTTTGGTTAGTGGTTCAGTCTCTAAGAGCCCCAAGGGTTCAACTTTCTTTACTCTATTAGGCTTCTTGTAGAGCTCCTATTTTTTTCAGGCCCATAGTACTTGCCCCTGCTCTTCCATAAAAATCCCCCAAGCTCCATCCACTGTATGGGCATCTGCATCCATTTGAGTCAGCAGTTGGGTGGAGCCTCACAGGGACAACAAGGATAGACTCTTGTCTCTAGCATAACAAAGTATCATTAATTGTTTAAGATGTTTTTGCTTGCCTATGGCATGGGTTTCATAATGGGATGGTTATTGTTGGCTATTCACTCAGTCTCTGCTCCACCCCTTGTAACTCAATTTATTATAGACAGAATAAACTTTGGGTCAAGAGTTCTGTGGGTGGATTAGTGTCCTATCACTCTACTGAGGTTCTTGTCTGAGTTCAGGAGGTGGCTTCTTTAAGTTCCATATTCCTAATGCTATGAGTCTAAGATAAAGTCATACCCATTGGTTTTTGGGTGCCTCCCTATGCCAGGTCTTTTTTCTATCCTGGAGATTTCCTCCACCTCTTCATCCCTGTCAGTTGAAGACTTCCATTCATTTTCATGGTGATCTGATCATCTCTCCTGTCCCACATCAGATCCTGAAAACTCCCAGCACCCTTTGCCATTCTCCTTCCTACTAAGTTCCCTCCCTCCATCTGCCTCTTATGAATAAGTTATTGCCCCTCCTAAGTGACATTAAGGTGTCTTTGCTAGTGCCTTCACTCTTGTTTAGCTTCTTTGGGTCTGTGGAGTGTAGCATAACCATTCTGTTATAAACCATATGTTTTAAGGCTGATTTCCACTTATAGGTTAAGTACATATCCTTTGGCTCTGAGTTACCTTATTCATGATGAAAGTCTCTAGTTCCATCCATTTGCCTGCAAAATTAATGATGTCTTGCTTTTAAAGACTAACATTGTATTTCAACTTTTTCTTTAACCATTCTTTGTAAGGGGCCTCAGCCAGCGCCCCACTAAGATGGCACCGGTTTGCAGGCGGTGAGTCAGCTGAAAACTGACAAACAACTCATGAGCACATGCGAGAGAGATGATTAAGCCTAAAGTCACCGTCCATCCTGGGGCGTCACAATCAGACCACTGGCGGGCATCCAATCACACAGCAACACACCCCCCTTGGAGGTATAAATTAGGGTGCCTTTTCCTGCCCGGGGTCTTCCTTCATTACTTGCAATAAAGCTTTGCTGCAGAAGGATCCTTGTGTACCGCCTCTGTTCTTGCTGGCGACTCGGTGGTGTGAGACATCTGGTGTCGAAACCCGGGAGAGCCACAACATTGCCGGCGCCGAGGAGACCCACCGGCTATGGAGAGGATCCAGAACTGCAGGATAAAGGTAGGCTTTGAGAGATATGTTTGTTCCTGATATCGCTGACTGGGGTGCAGGAGAGGCTTTGATACTTGTCTTCATTGCAGCCGTTCTCTACCTTTTGGTTTCGTTTTGTTTTCAAGAGGCCCTAGAAGAGATTCAGGACAGCATGTCAGAAACAGAGCGAAGTGAGAGACTGCAGTCAGGCAGGGAAATGGACCGGTCAAGGAATACAGGCCCTGCGTGGGCCAGTAAGGCTCCTGTAGTAACAGAGGAGGGAAAGCACGCCCTCGTGGAAGAAAGCCTGCCCCCGGCCAGTTACTCTGCTGGGGAGGGCCCTTCAAATAGGCCCTTGGTGGCGATTGATTCCTCTAGGGCACCACTTAAACCATTGGCACCGAGGAATTCACTGGGGGATGTTCAAAAGAAAAGGCATCGTCACCATGAAAAGGAACCCCCCAAAAGTCGTGGATTCTACCCACTGGCAGACTTCGAAGCCATTGGTTTAGATTATGACCTCAATCCCTCAGAAGAAAAAAACCTAGAAGAGGAAGCTGCCCGCTATGAGGTAGAGCGATACCATCCTGATGAATGGCGAGGTCGGCGCCCTCTACAAAAAAGACCGACCGCCCTGCCTCCTTATAATCCACGGGCAGCATTTGACTCCTTCTTTACTAAAGATGTTCACAATAAGATCTTTCAGTCCTTCCCTGTTTGTGAAGCAGCAGAAGGAGGATGCATTCGTGTGCCTGTAGAGTATAATCAGATTAAAGAACTTGCAGAGTCAGTCTGCAAGTATGGGGTTAATGCCAATTTTACAGTATCCCAGGTTAAGCGCCTGGCTACTACCGCGCTGACTCCTGGAGATTGGCAGACCACAATGAAGGAAGTTTTACCCAGTATGGGCCAATATATGGAGTGGAAGGCTCTGTGGCATGAGGCTACCCATACTCAAGTAAAAATTAATCTAGCCAATGAAGGACCACAAAGAAACTGGAATTTTGAGATGCTGACAGGACAGGGTCAATATACTAATAACCAGATTAATTACGATTGGGGAGCCTATGTCCAGATTGCGGCAGCCATAGTAAAATCTTGGAAGGCGTAGTCAAAAAAGGGCGGAGGTGAAAATCAGCTGACAAAGATTATACAGGTCCCCCAAGAGCCATTCTCAGACTTTGTGGCTAGAATGATCGAAGCAGCTACTAGGATCTTTGGAGATCCAGACCAAGCCATACCCTTTATTGAACAATTGGTCTTTGAGCAAGCCACCCAAGAGTGTAAGGCTGCTATAACTCCTAGGAAAAATAAGGGTCTACAAGATTGGCTCTGAGTCTGTCGCAAATTAGGGGATCCCCTGACCAATGCCGGCCTTGTGGCAGCTGTAATCCAAGGGCTCCAGCATGTAAACCTAAGAGGAGGCAAAGGTCCTAAAGTCTGTTTTAATTGTGGGAAGCATGGACACTTTAAAAAAGATTGTCCAGGACAAAGACAAAAGAGGCCCGCAGGAATCTCTACTAGGTGTAAGAAGGGGTACCACTAGGCATCAGAGTGTCAATCCATTAAGGATCTACAAGGGCGGGTTCTTCCCCCACCACAGCAGGGATTGTCCAAGTCAAGTGTGTCAAAAAACAGACTTCGGGGCCACAGACCTCAGGCCCCCAAAACATATGGAACCACCGCTCTGCAGATCGGGCTCCCTCAGGCTGCCAGCCCACAAGATTGAACCTCAGTTCCACCACCCAACTTATGCTAAAGCCAGACATGGGTTTTTCAGCCAATCCCCGCTGTCTTAGCCTCTGGCACTGCGGGGTTGGTACCGGGAACTGACACCATGACAAGAAAGGGTATAATAGTGCTGCCTGCTGTAGTAGAGAGTGTCCCTCAAGGTGAGCTTCAAATCTTGTGCTCCAGCCCCACTGGGGTTACATCTGTGTTTGTGGGAGATATTATTGCACAACTAATATTGTTGCCAAAAGGTATGCCTAAAACAGACCAGTCACCTGATAGTTTTGGAGCTTATTTGACCATTGATTTACAAACTCGGCCCTCCCTTCAGCTGGTTATAGAAGGCAAAAGATTCACTGGCATTCTTGATACTGGGGCTGATAAAAGTATTATCTCTGCTAATTGGTGGCCTAAGTCCTGGCCTATGGTACAATCATCCCATTCCCTACAAGGATTGGGGTATGAGTCTAGCCCTATCATCAGTTCAAAGTCATTACACTGGCTGGTGCCTGAGGGCCAATCAGGACATTTTATTCCAAATGTCATTCCTCTTCCAGTTAACCTATGGGGGAGAGACATATTGTCTGGACTTGAACTCACTTTGACTAATGAATATTCTCCACAAGCACATAATATTTTGGAAAGGATAGGATATACTGAGGGAAAAGGTTTGGGAGCATTTGAACAAGGAAGACTAGAGCCAGTCCCCTCTTCAGGTAATCAAGGAAGACAGGGACTGGGTTTTTCTTAGGGGCTGTTGAGAACTTGCTACCCATCCCATGGCTAACAGAGGAGGTGGTTTGGGTGCCTCAATGGCCTCTATCCTTTGAAAAATTAACTGCCTCTACAAATCTGGTCAAGGAACAATTAAGTCTTGGACACCTGGAGCCTTCCACATCTCCATGGAACACACCCATATTTGTCATTAAGAAAAAATCTGGGAAATGGAGACTGCTCCACGACCTGCGAGCCATTAACGCCCAAATGCGTTTGTTTGGCCTGGTGCAGCGAGGTCTGCCATTGCTATCAGCCATACCAAAATTTTGGAAAATTATTATTATAGATATAAAAGATTGCTTCTTTTCCATTTCCCTTCATCATAAAGATAGGCAGCACTTCTCTTTTACCCTACCTACAGTTAATCATTTAGAGCCCGATAGGCACTTTCAGTGGAAGGTTCTGCCTCAAAGGATGGCCAATAGTCCCACCATGTGCCAACCATTTGTACAAATGGCCTTAACACCTATAAAGGAGCAGTTTCCCACCCTTTTGCTTATCCTTTACATGGATGACATTCTAATGTCCCATGCAGATGCTGATGTTCTCCAACGAGCATATCCCTTGTTGCTCAATGTTCTTAAAATACAGGGCTTACAGATTGCCACTTAAAAGGTTCAATTCACAGATATAGGGTCATTTCTGGGTTCAAAGATCCTCCCTGACAAAATTGTTCCTCAAAAAGTAAAGATTCAAAGGGACCATTTGCATACTTTAAATGATTTTCAAAAGCTGTTGGGAGATATAAATTGGCTGAGACCTTTCCTCAAGATACCCATAGCAGAGTTAAAGCCTCTAGTTGATATACTTGAAGGCGATACTCACATCACTTCCCCCAGAAAGTTGACACCGCAGCTAAGAAGGCATTACAGCTGGTAGAAAGCGCCTTGCAGTCCTCTCAGCTACAGCGGATTGATGATACTTGGCCTTTTGATTTATGTGTCTTTAAAACCTTGCAACTTCTAACCGCAGTCCTATGGCAAGGGGGCCCCTTATTATGGGTCCACCCCAATGCTTCCCCTGCAAAGGTTATTGACTGGTATCCTGATGCGGTGGCCTGGATAGCCATCAGAGGCATAAAGTTAGCAATATCACATTTTGGAAATCAACCTAAGACATTGATTGTCCCATTTACTGCAGCACAGGTCCAGGTACTAGCCTCCAAAGCCTGAGCAGTTCTGGTAACCGTTTTCTCGGGTACAATTGATAATCACTATCCCAAGCATCCTATTCTTCAATTTGTATTACAGCAGTCCTTGGTTTTCCCACGAGTAATTTCCCCTGATCCACTAAAAGATGGGTTGGTTATCTACACAGATGGATTCAAGTCTGGGTTGGGGGCTTATGTGGTAAATGAAAAAATTATTACTAGACAATTTGAAGAAAACTCACCCCAACTTGTAGACTGCTTAATAGTGTTAGAGGTATTAAAAATTATCCCGAGTACCTTAATATTGTTTCTGATTCGGCCTATGTAGTTAATGAAGTGCGGGCTCTAGAGGTTGCTGGAATGATCAAGCCCTTGAGAAAAGTGGCTGCAATTTTTACTCAGTTGCAACAAGTCCTCCTTGTGAGGAGATTTCAAATTTACATTACGCACATCCATGCTCATTCTGGTCTCCCAGGACGTATGTCCATTGTCAATGACTTGGCAGACAAATCCACAAGACTGGCTGCTGTTGCATTGGCCGCACCCTTAGACAAAGCTAGGGATTTTCATAAACAATTTCATGTTACTGCTGAGACCCTTGGCTGAAGATTTGCTTTGACCAGAAAAGAAGCAAGGGACATTGTCACTCAATGCCAAAACTGTTGTCAGTTTCTGCTTGTCCCTTATGTGGGCATCAACCCTCATGGTCTCCGGCAACTACAGGTCTGGCAGATGGATGTGACACATATTAAGTCCTTTGGAAAGCTTAAATATCTCCATGTATCCATTGATACTTGCTCAGGCATTATTTATGCCTCTCCCTTAGGGAGAGAAAAGGCCTCACACGTTATCCAACTTTGCCTTGAGGCATGGAGTGCCTGGCGTCAATGTAAAGTCTTAAAAACTGACCATGGACCTGCTATACCTCACAAAAATTTCAACAATTCTGCAAACAAATGGGAGTGACCCATTTAACTGGCCTCCCTTATAATCCTCAAGGACAGGGCATTGTGGAACGTGCCCACTGTACAATCAAAGCCTATTTAATAAAACAAAAAGGGGGAATAGAGGATGCACTGCCCTCTACACCCCAGACCTCAATATCAATAGCTCTTTTGACACTCAATTTTTTAAATTTGGATGACCATGGTAGAAATGCGGCTGAGCGACACTGCTCTGAGCCTGCCACACCCAAAGAAATGGTCAAGTGGAAGAATGTCCTGACTGGACAATGGAAAGGCCCAGATTCTATTTTAATAAGGTCCAGGGGAGCTGTTTGTGTTTTTCCACAGAATGAAGACAATCCCTTCTGGATCCCAGAGTGACTTACCAGGAGAATACTCTAGATTGAGGACACTGACAATCAAGAAGACCCGATCGCGGTTGATGGTCCTCCTGCTCCTCTACTGGACGCTGGTTCCTAAATTGGACAGTGGAATTCGAGCAGACGCTTTGAGAATTGAGACTCGCCATTTTAAAAATGAATTCTACAAGA
Organism: Micromys minutus; assembly: GCF_963924665.1. Lineage (NCBI taxonomy): Eukaryota > Metazoa > Chordata > Mammalia > Rodentia > Muridae > Micromys > Micromys minutus. Next base: position 52,577,013 of record NC_137953.1, read on the forward strand.
TTAGACCTGTCGCTAACGGAGGGATTTTCTACTTGGATTTCATCTATTTTTTCCTAGAATTGGTGGGGGTAGGGTTATTTTTAGCAATATTATGCTGCAAGATCATGCTCATGCTCTGGTTGGTCTGTAAGCTAAGGTCGCAACAAAATTGTGACAAGGTTGTTATCACTCAAGAGCTTGTTGCCCTTGATTGTGGAACCTCCCCTGAGGTTTGGCTTTCTATGCTCAAACAATAATTACCAAACATAATGCCTACAGCGCTTGGCCTCCTGCAAGGAGTTTTGCCTTAGAATTATTAAGAGGCGAAACAGATTTTCAGTGACGGGCAACCTTCCTCTGGTGTAGACCAATCTAAGACAGGACCACTGAGGCGATAAGGGAATCCCAAGATGGATAAGGTTACATTAAGAGTGATTAACCTAAGACAGAGTTCACAGCATGAGATAATCTCTAGTCTGAGTCTATTGAGCTAGCCCATCCCCTGCTTAATAAAACAAAAAGGGGGAGACATAAGGGGCCCGCAGCCAGCACCCCACTAAGATGGCGCCAGTTTCCGGGCTGTGAGTCAGCTGAAAACTGACAAACAGCTCATGAGCACATGCACGAGAGATGATTCAGCCTAAAGTCACTGCCCATCCTGGGGCGTCACAATCAGACCACTGGTGGGCAGCCAATCACACAGCGACACGCCACCCTTGGAGGTATAAATTAGGGTGCCGTTTCCTGCCCGGGGTCTTCATCCATCACTTGCAATAAAGCTTTGCTGCAGAAGGATCTTTGTGTACCGCGTATGTTCTTGCTGGCCGGACGGTGGCGCAGGACAATTCTTAAGTTGACAAATATCAACATTGTTTCCAGTTTCTGGCTATTATGAATAAAGGTGTTATGAACATTGCTGAACTATTAAGTATCCTTGTGGGATGGTGGAACATCTTTTCAGTACATATCCAGGTATAGTATTGCTGGATCTTAAGGTAGTATTATTTCCAGTTTTCTGAGAAACTGCCAAATTGATTTCCAAAGGTGTTGTATAAGTTTGCACTCCCACCAGGAGTGGTGGATGCTCAACTGGTTCCTTATCCTCACAGCTTTTTCTCTCAGTTGAGTGTTTGTTTATAGCCATTCTGGCAGGTGTCACATGGAATTTTGTACTTGTTTTGATTAGTATTTCCCTGGTGACTAAAGGCTTTGAGCATTTTGTAAGTGCTTCTCAGTGATTTGAGATCTCTATAGAAAATTCTCTGTTTAGCTCTGTACCTCATTTTAAGTTGGGTTATTTGGGTTGTTCATAACTAACTTCTTGAGTTATTTACAAGTGTTGGATATTAGACTTCTGTCAGATATAGGGTTGGTAATGATATGTTTCCAATCTGGAGACTGCAGTTTGTCTATTGACTGTTTTGTTTGCTTTTCAGAAGCATTTCAGTTTTCTGAGGTCCCATTTATCAATTTTTGTTTTTAGAGCCTGAGCCATTGGTATACATTTTTTGATAAATAAAGCCAAATGTTTATTTACAGAAAAGAATTCCAACACTGTATCCTTCACATATGAAGGACAAAGCATTATATATATCAACACACACACACACACACAATTACAAGGGATGGCAGGACCATAACAAGAGAAGTGACACTTTCACACAATCACAGGTCTACCATTTCTGGTTCACTGGAGATAGTGGCTCTGCCCATGGTTCTCAAGTACTTAAAACTCTTGAGAGGAGGGCTCTTTACTAGATGGCATTTAAAAGAAGAATGAGGCACAATGGAGAAAATTTCAAAGCTTAAAATAAAATAAGTATGGCCATACTACATATTAGCTTCTAAGAGTGTTGGCATAAAACTTACATGGGCAATATTTCTTTTTTAAAAAGCAATAAATTATGTCTACTAACTAACTGACTTCAAAATGGCCAAGTAAAAGAAAACCAAAAAAAAAAAAAAAAAAAGAATTTTGTCTTTCCTATCTTACCAGCTATGAAGCATAGCATGTCTGGAGATAAAAAAAGTAAATGAAAGTAGGTGACCAGAAAAGAAAATATCAAAAATTCAAACTAAATTAAAATTAAAATTATTTAGGGTTAGGTTAGTAAAACATGATTAATTCTGAATAAAAGCTTTTGGTTCTGCCTGCAAGTTGGGTAGACTTTTAACTTGATGTAACTAAGACAAACTCAGCTTCACCATACTTTTTTTTCTATTGAAAAACTTTATTTTAAAAAACCAATATAAATGTACAGATTTTAAAGATTTTTGTGTAAAAGTATATGAAGAGATTTTTGTCAGTGCTTGGTTTATTTTAAAGGTTTGATAGTGTGCATTAAGATCTTACTAGTTACAATGAGCATAAAGTACATGTAAAACAGGATGTAACCTGGAAATAGTCAAAGTTTTCTTGGTGTGTAAGGAATAAGCATAATGGTGTTTTCTTTTCCTATTTCTTTTTTTCTTTTCTTGAACTTCATACAGTCTGTGACTTGTTCCTGAGGTTTTCAGAGTTTTCTGGGGATAGTGTCCAATTATCAGTGACTACATATTATGTCTGTTCTTTTGTGAGTGGGTTATCTCACTCAGGATGATATTCTCTAGATGCATCCATTTTCTTAAGAATTTCGTTAAGCCATTGTTTCTGATAGCTGAGTAGTACTCCATTGTATAAATGTACCACAATATTTGTATCCATTCATCTATTGAAAGACATATGGGTTCTTTCAAGCTTCTGGCTATTATAAATAGAGCTGCAATGAACATTGTGGTTCATGTGTCTTTGTTGTATATTAGAGCTTCTCTGGGGTATGTGCCGAGAAGTGAAATAACTGGGTCTTCAGGTAGTAATACGTCCAATTTTCTGGGGTAACACCAGACTGATTTCCAGAGTAGTTGTACCAGTTTACAACCCCACCAACAGTACAGAAGTGTTTGTCTTTCTCTGTATCCTCACTAGCATCAGCTTTCATCTGAATTTTTGATCTTGGCGAATCTGACTGGTGTGACATCAAATCTCATGGTTGTTTTGCCTTTCCCGGATGACTAATGATGTCCAGCACAACCTTAGATACTTCTCAGCCATTCGATATTCCTCTATTGAGAACTTTATGTTTAGCTCTGTACCCCATTTTAATAAGGTTGCTTGATAATCTGGGGTCTAGCTTCTTGAGTTCTATGTATACCTTGGATATTAGGCCTTTATCTGATTTTGGGGTTGGTAAAGATCTTTTCCCACTCGGCTGCTGTTTTGTTTTCTTGACAGTGTCTTTAGCGTTACAAAAATTTTCAGTCTCATTAAGTCCCATTTATTAATCTCTGACTTTAGAGCACAAGCCATTGCTGTTCTTTTCAGAAAATTTTCTCCTGTGCCTATGTGTTCTAAGGTTTTCCCTACATTCTCTTCTAATAGTTTCAGTGTATCTGATTTAATGTAGAGATCCTAGATCCACTTGCACTGGAGCTTTGTACAAGGAGATAAGAAAGAGTCTATTTTCATTCTTCTGCATGCTGAGTGCCAGTTGGACCAGCACCATTTGTTGAAGAGGCTGTCCTTTTTTCATTGAATGTTTACAGCTCTTTTGTCAAAAATCAAGCGACTATATATGTGAGGGCTCATTTCTGGATCTTCTATTCTATTCCATTGTTCCACATGCTTATCTTTGTACCAGTACCATGCAGTTTTTTCCACACTTGCCTTGTAATATAGCTTGAGATCAGGGATAGTGATTCCCACAGATGTTTTCTTGTTGTCGAGGATGGATTTTACTATTCTAAGTCTTTTGTTATTCCATATGAAAATGCATATGGCTCTTTCCAACTCTATGAAAAATTGGATTGGAATTTTTATTGGGATTGCACTGAATCTGTAGATTGCTTTTGGTAAGATGGCCATTTTTGCAGTGTTGATCCTGCCATTCCATGAGCATGGGAGATCTTTCCATTTTCTGAGATCTTACTCAATTTCCTTCTTAGAGGTTTGAAGTACTTTTCATACAGATACTTCAGTTTTTTAGTTAGAGTCACACCAAAATATTTCATATTGTTTGTAACTAATGTGAAGTGTATCTTTTCCCTAATTTCTTTCTCCACATGTTTGTCCTTTGAGTCAAGGAAGGCTATAGATTTGTTTGAGTTAATATTACATCCAACCACTTTGGTGAACTTGTTTATCAGCTGTAGATGTTCTCTGGTGGAATTTTTGGTGTCACTTAGATATACTATCATGTTATCTGCATATATTGATGTTTTTACTTCTTCCTTTCCAATTTGTGTCCCTTTGATTTCATTTTGCTGTCTAATTGCTTCAGCCAGGACTTCTAGTACTATGTTGAATAGGTAGGGGGAAGAGAGGGCTGCCTTGTCAATTCCCTGATTTTAGTGGGATTGCTTCAATTTCCCACCGTTAAGTTTGATGTTGGCTCTTGGTTTGCTGTATATTGCTTTTATTATACTTAGGTATGGTCCTTGGATTCCTCTTCTTTCAAGGACTTTTAACATGAAGGGGTGCTGAATTTTGTCAAATGCTTTTTGAGGATCCAGTGAGATGACCATGTGGTTTTTTTCTTTGAGTTTCTTTATATGGTGGATTACATTGATGGATTCCTTTATATTAAACCATCCCTGCATCCCAGGGATTAAGCCTACTTGATCATGGTGAATGATCATTTTGATATGTTCTTGGATTCAGTTTATAAGGGTTTTCTTGAGTAGTTTTGCATCAATGTTCATAAGTGAGATTGGTCTGAAGGTCTCTTTTTCTTATAGTTTCTTTGACTGGTTTAGGAACAAGGTTTATTGTGGCCTTGAAAAATTAGTTAAGTAGTTTTCCATCTGACTCTATTTTGTGGAATAGTTTGGAGAGTATTGGTATTAGGTCGTCAATAAATGTCTGATTGTAATCGGCACTGAACCCATCTGGACATGTGCCTTTTTTGGTTGGGAAGCTTTTGATGAATTCTTCTATTCTTCTAGGTGATATGGGATTATTTAGGTGGTTTATCTGGTCCTGGTTTAGCTTTAGTATCTGGTATCTGTCTAGGAATTCATTCATTTCCTCCAGATTTTCCAGCTTTGTTGAGCATATGCTTTTGTAGTAGGATCTGATGATTTTTTGAATTTTCTCAGTTTCAGTTGTTATGCTATTTTCCTTTCTGATTTTGTTAATTTGGATACTCTCATTTTGCCCTGTAGTTAGTCTGCCTAAGTGTTTATGAATCTTATTAATTTTCTCAAAGAACCAGCTTTTGATTTTGTTGATTCATTGAATGGTTCTTTTTGTTTCTATTTGGTCTATTTCTGCTCTGAGTTTGATTATTTCTTGCTGTCTACTCCTCTTGGGTTTATCTGCTTCATTTTGTTCTAGAGCTTTCAACTGTGCTATGAAGTTGCTAGTGGATGCTTTCTCTAGCTTTTTTTTTTTTTTTTTTTTTTTTTTTTTGGAAGCACTCAGAACTATGAGTTTTCGTCTTAGTGGTGCTTTTGTTGAATCACATAGGTTTGGATATGCTGTGTTTTCATTAAATTCTAGATAATTCTTAATTTCTTTATTTCTTCTTTGACCATTCTATCTTTTAATGGAGCATTTTTTTTTTTTTTTTTTTAGTTTCCATGTGAATATGCACTTTTTGTTTTCTTTGTTTTTATTAAAGTCCAGCCTTAGACCATGGGGTCTGTTAGGATACATGGCAGTATTTCAATTTTCTTATATCTATTGAGGTTTGTTCTGTGACTGAATATATGGTGAATCTTGGAGAAGGTGCTTTGAGGTCCTGAGAAGACACTGTGTTCTTTTTTTTAGAATGAAATGTTCTGTAGATGTTTATTAATACCAATTGGTTCATAGCCTCTTTTAGTTTCACTGCATTCTTGTTGAGTTTCTGTTTCCATGATCTGTCCATTGATGAGAGTGGAGTGTTGAGGACTCCCTCAATTATTGTGTGCGGTGCAACATATTTTTTTGAGCTTTAGTAAGGTTTCTTTTACGAATATGGGTGTTAGTGTATTTGGAGCATATATGTTAAGGATTGAGAGTTCCTCCTACCAAATTTTTCTGTAATGAGTAAAAAGTGTCCTTTATCATTTTTGATTACTTTTGGTTGAAAATCTACTTTATTCGATATTGGAATGGCCACTCTAGCTTGCTTTTTGGGGCCAATTTTTTGGAAGTTTTTTCCCAACCTTTTACTCTGAGATAGTGTCTGTCTTTTTTGTATGCATCAAAATGCTGGATTCTGCTTATGTATCCAGTCTGATAGTCTATGTCTTTTTATTGGGGAATTGAGTCCATTTATGTTAACTGTTATTAAAAAATAGTGGTTGCTCTTTCCTGCTATTTTTGCTTTTAGAGGTAGAATTGTGCCTCTGTGTCTTTCTTCTTTTAGTTTTCTTGCTTAGGTATTTTCATGTTTTTACTAGAATGTAGTTTTCCTCCTTGTATTGGGTTTCCCACCTTTAATTAGTTGTAGTGATGGGTTTGTGGTTAGATATTGTGTAAATGTAGTTTTGTTCTGGAAAATCTTGTGTTCTCCATATATGGTGATTGAAAGTTCTGCTGGGTATAGCAGCTTGGGCTGACACTTTTGTTCTCTTAGGGTCTGCATGATGTCTTTCCAGAATCTTTTAGCTTTCATTGTCTCTGTTGAGAAGTCGGGTGTGATTCTGATTAGTCTGCCTTTATATTACATCACCATTTTCCCTTACTGCTTTTAGTATTCTTTCTTTGCTTTGGGCACTTGTAGTTTTGACTGTTATGTGTTGGAAAGAATTTCTTTTCTGGTCCACTCTATTTGGAGTTCTGTAGGCTTCTTTAATACTCATTGTCATTTTGTTATTTAGGGTAGGGAAATTTTCTTCTACAGTTTTGTTGAAGATATCGACTGTGCCTCTTAATTGATACTATTTTGCCTCTTCTATTTCTATTATTATTAGGTTTGGTCTTTTCATTGTGTCCTGGTTCTCCCAAATATATTGGGTTAGGAGCTTTTTGGCTTTTGCATCTTCTCTCACTGTTTTGTCTATGTATTCCAAGTTGTCTTCGGCCCCTGAGATTCTCTCTTTCATCTCTTGTCGTCTGTTGGAGATGCTTACATCTGTGAATACTGATTTCCTTTTTAGGTTTTCTACCTCTAGGGTTGTCTCTTTTATTGCTTTCTTTACTGTGTCCATTTCCATTTTAAATTCCTTCTCTATTCCTTCATTTATTTGGTTCTGTTTTCCTCTAGTTCTTTGACTTCTTTTAGTGTTTTTCTTGTTTCCTCTTTAAAAGCTTCTATTTCTTTATGCTTTTCCTCCTGTTCTTGTTTAAGGATCTCTATCATCATCTTGAGGTATAATTTCAGGTCTTAGTCTTATTTTTCTGGAGTGTTTGGCATTCAGCTGTTTGCTGTGATGGGAGAGCTGGGTTCTGGTGTTGCCAGGATGTCTTTGTTTCCATTTAGTAAGTTCTTTCATTTTTCTCTTCCCATCTTGTTGTTGTGATTATACTTGTTCTTGTTGTCAGTGATTGGTTCCCCTCTCTCTGGTTTACATTGCCTTTGTCCCTGGATCTCTGCTTTTCAGTGTAGCAGATTTCCTGAGCATTTGGTTTGCATGCACAGGCCCTGTGTGTGAAAACCAAGTCCCTTTGGCAGAGTTCCTTTTCCCCTTAATCAATCTGGGAGTGTGTGTTTTCCATTCACTCAGTCCAGACCTCTCTGAACCCAAGCTACTCCCAGCACAGTCTCACCAGGCCTGAGTCCCTGGATCTCTGCTGTTCCCAGTGGCCAGATTGTTATTTTTGAGGTAGGTTCATGGCCCCATCCTTCAACCAGGTGCTGTGCCTATCCACTAGATATGGTCTTTACAATTTGTATCGCCGCTTTACTGGATATTTCACTTAATGTCTTCCCTGTTGGGTCCTGGGAATCTCTTGGCTTCCTGGCATGTGGGACTTTCCAGTGATTACCTTCAGTTTCCCTCCCCCATTGCTACATACCTCCTTTAAAATTCCTGACCCTATGTACTTCCCTGTCTCCAGTCATATATGAACTGTCTCTCCCCTTTCCACCCTTACTTCTCTCTGTTTCTGAGATCCTTCTTTCCTTAATTCCCAAAATTATTTTTCCCTTTCTGCATATGACTTTGGTCACTTGATCTTTGACAAAGGAGTTAAGACCATCATGTGGAAAAAAGACAGCATTTTCAGCAAATGATGCTGGTTCAACTGGTGATCAGCATGTAAAAGAATGCAAGTTGATCCATTCTTATCACCTTGTACAAAGGTCAAGTCCAAGTGATTCAATGTCCTCCACATAAAACCAGATACAATGAAAGTAATGAAAGAGAAAGTGGGGAAGATCCTTGAACACATAAGTACAGGACAAAATTTCTTGAATAGGACACCAGTGGCTTATGTTCTAAAATCAACAATCAATAATGGAACCTCAAAATCATTGGAAAGCTTCTGTAAAGCAAAGGACATTGTCAAGTAGGACAAAATGGAAATCCATAGAATTGGAGAAGATATTTACCAATTCTAAATCTGATAGAGGGCTAATATAGAATATATACAAAGAACTCAAGGAATTATACAACAGAAAACCAAATAACCCTATTAAAACTCGGGTGCAGGACCAAATAAAGAATTCTCAACTGAGGAATATCGAATGGCTGAGAGTCATCAGAGAATGCAAATTGAAATGACCCAGAAATTCTACCTCACACCAGTTAGAATGGCTAAGATGAAAATCTCGGGTGACAGCAGATGCTAGCAAGGATGTGGGGAATGTTGGTGGGATTACAAGCTGGTACAACTCCTCTGAAAATTAGTCTGCCAGTTTCTTAGAAAATTGGATATAGTACTACCTTAAGACCCAGGTATATTAGTCCTTGGCATATACCCAAAAGATGCTACAATATATAACAAGGACACATGCTCTACTATGTTCATAGTAGTCTTATTTATAATATCCAGAAGCTGAGACAATCCCAGATGTCCCTCAAAAGAGGAATGGATACAGAAATTTTGGTACATTTACACAATGGACTACTCAGCTATTAAAAACAACGATTTCATGAAATTCTTTGGCAAATGAATGGAACTTGAAAATGTTATCCTGAGTGAGTTAATCCTATCACAAAAGAACACACATTGTATGTACTCACTGATATATGGATGTTTGCCAAAAAAAAAGACAAAGTTGTTTCATGTAGCCATGTTTGTCCTGGAACTCCAAGATCCACTTTGTCTGTAGTGTATAATAAAAATAAGTTAAAGTTGTGTCACCATGGTATAACTATTTGATTAGGGATAATAACAGAGAATGTAGAAAACAGAGAATCAAAGTAATGGCAGGTGAGCTGTCATTCTGTAAGCACTATGTATCCTGAAAGTCTGTCAGGTTGACCTCAATTTTAGCCCAATGTTTGATGAAAAATAAGCAACCATGTTTTATTCACTTAATTAAAACAAATTTTGAACCAAAAATTATTTTAGCCTAAAGTGTAATTTCATCATGATAAAGAAGTATTTTGAAACCTTAAAACCTGTTGAAAATGAATATAGAAGTTTTAAAACATAATAAATGGAGTAAAATTCTGCAGTCATAATAATAACCTTTATATTTCTTTCAGAAGAGAGTTAAAGATATATTATTTTTAAGTTATCAAATGTTATTTTTTTCAAATATTTCTTACTTGAGAATCCTTACTTCTCATGCAAGGCTTTGGGTTCTGCTTCTAGAATCCAAAACAGGACATTGGATTATCTCAAAAAATGTCCTTTATTCAAAATAAAGTAAATGTTTAACAGGCTAAAGGCAAAGGTACATCTCTACACATAAGAAATTTAAATAACACACTTTTAAATATTTCAAATATCACAAAGGAAGTCAAAGGAAAAACAAAATATATAGAACGGAATGAAAGCAGAATGCAATGTTACAGAATTCATGAGTCCCTACTAAGTCCACTCAAGAGAAAGACATCACATACAAATTCCTACTTTACATTAGGAGGCATAATAGTCTGAAAATTATAATTTATATTCCCATTTCAAAGGAATTATCAAGAACAGCAAAATATGTCTATAGCAAACAGGACAAAAAAAAAAAAAAAACATTATTTCAAGAACCTAAGATAATAAGATTGAAATTGGGATGGAAACAACTAAATTCTCTTAAGTCTAAAGCTAGTTCTTCATTTAATGAAATCTATTTGATTTTCATTGTTGAAAAAAATTAGGTTAGAGCTGGGGATATCATTTGGCAGTACAGTACTTGTCATGCATAAACACATCTCTGTACTCTGCCTCCACTACTACAAACCAAACTGCCAAATAAAAATGAATGAACTTTATAGACTATCAATGAATCAAAAATAATAAAGACATGTACCATAAATCACTAATCCCTGGGTGACAAAGCTGCTTCAATTTAAATTCTCACAAAACTAACAATCAACAATGGATTATTATGAAAAATGGCACACAAATACATTTAACAACATCGTTAAAAATAGATCAGTTTCCTAAGATGAAAAACACTCCAATTGAACCAATAAGAAATAAGAAATTCTAATCCTGTAGCCATTAAGTCATAAGCTTGTTGGGGATATTTTAATCGTTTTTATAAAAATGAACATGCAAAAATTAGATTCATATTTCATAAGAGACATTTATCTCAGACTAGAAACTTTCCAAGAGATGAATGTTTGTACATATTTGCGAAGGAGTTTCTAGGTTGGATTAATTAAGGTGGTAAGACCTACCCTACCTATGAGTGGCATCATTCCATGACCTGAAATCAGAAACTGAATTAAAAGGGGGAAAATCATCTTCCTGCCATTACTCAACTTGCTTCCTGAATTAAAGTAATCTAACCAGAGACAGTACAGGTCTTCCACCACTCCTTCTCTCTGTCTATTCTGCCAACAGTGAACCAAACCAAATTGTTCCTTCTATAAGTTGCTTTTGTCAGATATACTGTTACAGGAGCCAGGAATGTAACAAATAAACCCATTTCCATAAAATGTCTATTCCAAAATGTTGGTGCTGAATACAAATGAGAACACTTGGGAATTCTTAGTGTAGATGTGATTGGTATTACATATCTGAAGTGATCGAAATTTGGAAATATGGTACAAGTTAGTGATTGACAAGTTTATTAATATGACTGATATAGGCAGAAGGAAGGAGGTCATTTTTCTAAAGGGGCAACATAAGTAGCAAGGGCTTATACTGTGATAAATCATTAAACACCAAACATTGTTATCCAGATCTTTGTGATTCTAGTTAAAAGTGATTGAAAACTGATCAGGATGGATTAATTAAAAATGAGCATAATGTAGTCTATTAGAACTATAGCTAACAGGGTCTGTTCTGGCCCAGAGACAGAGACAGGTCTCTACCATCTGGACTCAGGGAATGCTCAGACTGCTGAGCACCCAGAAGAGTGTAACAAGCTTTCTCCTACCTGAACACAAGGGTGAGACCCCCATTTCCCTGCTCCCAACTGGCAATCTGTGGAGAGAATGAGTAAGATTCTAAGAGCCCAGGTAGGATGGTGCTGTCTGGGAACAGTCTGTTCCTGACCAGAGACAACGCTGGGTCTCTGCCATCAGGACTCAGGGCATGCATGCAGACTTCTGAGCACCCAGAAGAGCCACACTCGCACTCTACCACTTGAGTCCATGTGTGAACCAACAGATGAGCTCACAGGTGAGTACCCCACACTCCTTCACATACTATCCAGGGAGAGGTCACAGGAAACTCTCAAAGCTCAGGTAGCCTGTTGCTGCCTGGAACAGGACTCTTCCAGTCCAGAGACAGAGCTACCATCGCAACTCACTACCTGCCTGCAAAGAGCCAAACACCCAGGAATAGTCTCCCTCCTAAGCCCATGGGCCTCAGACCCAAAGGAGAGACAAACTCCAGTCAGAGACAACAAGATCATCTAGCATTACAGATAACAGGAAGGAGAGGGGCAAGCACAAGAACCTAAGCAGTGGAAACCAAGGAAAACTACCAACATCAGAACACACTTCTCTTACTACATTAAGTAGCAGATTTCCTAACACACAAAAAAACAAGATATTGACTTAAAATCATACTTCATGAAGATGATGGAGGTCCTCAAGAAGCACATGAACAACCCCCTTAAAGAATTGGAGAATACATGTAAACAAGTAGAAGCTCTTGAAGAAGAAACACAAAATCACTTTAAGAGCTACAGGAAAACATAAACAGGTGAAGTAATTGAAAATAGAAATAGAAACAATAAAGAAATCACAAAAGGAGACAAGCCTAGAGGCAGAAAACCAAGGAAAGAAATCAGGAGTAATAGATGGAAGCATCACCAACTGACTACAGGAGTAGAAACAGGGGCACAGGATAACATTAAAAACGTTGACACACAGTTACAGAAAAAGCAAAAATCAAAAAGCTCCTAACCCAAAACATTTAGAATATCTATGAAACAATGAGAAGACCAACCATAAGGATAAGTGGTACAGAAGAAAACAAAGACTTCTAATTAAAACACCCAGTAAATATCTTCAACAAAATCATAGAAGAAAACTTCTGTACCCTTAGGAACAAGATGACCATAAACATACAAGAAGCCTAAAGAACTCCAAATAAATTGGACCAGAAAAGAATTTCCTACCGACTCACAATAGTCAAAACACTGAATGTTCAAAACAAAGAAACAATACTAAAATTATTAAGTGCAAGGACAAGTAACATATAAAGGCAGACTAATCAGAATTATACCAAGACTTCTCAACAGAGATAATGAAAGCTGGAAGATCCTGGACAGAGTTTTTACAGATCCCAAGAGAACACAAATGCCAGACCAGGTTATTATATCCAGCAAAACTCTTGATTACTATAGATGGAGAAACCAATATATTCCATGACAAAACTAAATTTACATAATATCTGTCTACAAATCCAGCCCTACAAAGAACAATAGATGGAAAAACGCAAAACAAGAAGGGAAACTACATCCTAGAAAAAGCAAGAAAAAATCATGCAAGAAAACCAAAACAAGAAAGGCACACAAACATAATTCTACCACTAACTACAACAACAACAACAAATAACAGGAAACAACAATCACTATTTTTTAATATCTCTTAACATCAGTGAACTCAATTCCCCAATAAAATGACATAGACTATCAGACTGAATATATAATGAAGATTCAAAATTTTGCTGCATACAAGACACTTATCTCAGCAACAAAAAGAAAAGTAAAACGTAGGGGAAATATCAAAAATTTGTCCCAGGAAAGAAGCTAGAGTAGCCATTCTAATATAAGGACACTTTTTACTCATCACTGGAAAAATCAATCAAGAAGAAAAGTCTCAATCCTGGACATTTATGCTCCTAATACAAGAGCAGCACATTCATAAAAGAAACTGGTATAGCTGAAAGCATATATTGTACCACACACAAAAATAGTGGGAGACATCAACACCCCACTTTTATCAATGGACAGAACACGGATATAGAAAGTGAACAGAGACACAGTGAAACTTGCAGAAGTTATAAACCAATTTAGCAGACATGTATAAAACATTTTATCATAAAACAAAAATGATTTATCTTCTTCTCAGCACCTCATGGTTCCATCTCCAAAACTGACCATGTAGTCGGTCAGAAAACAGGCCTTAACAGATATAAAGAGATTGAAATACTTCCAAGCATCCTATCAGATCACCATGGACTAAAGCTGGTTTTTAATAACAACAAAGACAAGAAAAAGCCCACATACACATGGAAGTTGAACAATGTTTTACTCAATGATAACATGATAAGGAAAAAAATATAGAAAGAAATCAAGAATTTTTTTTTTACAATTTACCAAAAAATGAAGGCACAACAGACCCAAACTTATGTAATGCAATGAAAGCAGTAATAAGAGGAAAATTCACAGATCCAAGTACCTCCAAAAGGAAACTGGAGAGAGAACACAGCATCAGCTTGACAGCACACCTGAAAACTCTAGAGCAAGAACAAACAGATACACACAAGAGGAGTAGATGGCAGAATGAACTAAGTAGTAACAAGAAGAAGTATAGAAAGAATCAACAAAACAAAGAGGTGGTTCTTAGAGAAAATCAACAAGATTGATAAACTCCTATCCATACTAACTAGAGGCAAAGAAAGAGTATCTAAATTAACAGAATCAGGAATGAAAAAGGAAAAATAGCAACAAAAACTGAGGAAATTCAAGAAAACATCAGATCCTACTACAAAAGCCTATCCTCATCAACATTGGAAAATTTAGAGGAAATGGACAATTTTATAGACAGTTACTAGGTATCAAAGTTGAATAAGTATCATATAAACTAAGTAAACAATCCCATAACACCTAAAGAAATAGAAGCAGTCATCAAAAGCTTCCCAACCAAAGAAACCTCAGGACCAGGTGGGTACAGTACAAAATTCTATCATATTTTCATAGAAGACCTAATACCAATACTCCCCAAACTATTTTAAAAAACAGAAACAGAAGGATCACTACCTAACTCATTCTTTGAAGCCACAGTTATGCTTATACCTAAACCAGTCAAAGACCTTACAAAAAAGTGAACTTTAGACAAATTTCCCTCGTGAACTTGAATGCAAAAATACTCAAGAAAATTCTTGAAAATGGAATCCAAGACACAACAAAATGATCATTCAGCATAATCAACTAGGCTTCATCCCAGGGATGCAAGGATGGTTTAATATATGGAAATACTTCAATGTAATCCACCATATAAACAAACTTAAAGAAAAAAAAAAACACACACATGATCCTCTCACTGGATGCTGAGAAAGCATTTGACAAAATTCAAGACACTTTATATTAAAAGTCATGAGAAAATCAGAAATTCAAGGATCATACATAAAAATACTAAAAGCAATATACAAGAGACCAGTAGTCAACATCAAATTAATGGTGAGAAACTTTAAGCAATCCCACTAAAATCAGAGAAAATACAGGGCTACACACTCTCCCGTTACCTGTTCAATATAGTACTGGAATTCCTGGCCAGAACAATTAGACAGCAAAAGAATATCAAACAGATACAAATCAGAAATAAAAAAATCCAAAATATCACTATTTGCAGATGATATCTTAGTATTTTTAAGTGACCCCCAAAATTACGCCAGAGAACTCCTACAGCTGATAAAACAACTTCTGCAAAAAGGCTGGTTATAAAGTTTACTCAATCCAATCAATAGCCTTCTACTCAAAGGATAAACAAGCTGAAAAAAAGATAGAAAAAAGACACCTTTCACAATAATCACAGAAAATATGAAATACCTTGGTGTGACCCTACCTAAATAAGCAATAGATCTGTATGACAAGAAATTCAAAACTATGAAGAAGAAAATTGAAGAAGTTCTCAAGAGATGGAAAGTTCTCCCATGCTCATCAATTGGGAGGATGAACATTATAAAAATGGCTAACTTGCCTAAACCAACCTGAAGATTAAGTGGATACTCATAAAAATTCCAACTCAATTCTTCCTGGAGTTAGAAAGAGCAATTTGTAAAATCATTTGGAATAACGAAAAAAAAAACTAGGATAGCAATAACTATTCTTAACAATAAAAGAATTTCTCGAGGAATCACTAACTCTGACCTTAAGCTATAATTACAGATCAATTGTGATTAAAAACCTTATTGTATCTGCAAAGAGATAGGCGGGTAGATCAGTGGAACAGAATTGAAGACCCAGAAATGAACTCACACACCTATGGTCACTTGATTTTTGACAAAGGAGCTAAACACTTTTAATGGAAAAAAGGATAGCCTCTTCAACAAATAATGCTGGTTCAACTGTCATTCAGCATAAAAAAGAATGCAAATTGATCCATTTTTACTTCCTTGTACAAAGCTCAAGTTCAAGTAGACCAAAGACCTCCACATAAAACAAGGTACACTGAAACTATTAAAATAACAATTGGGGAAGAGCTTAGAACACATAAGCACAGGGGAAATTTTCCTGAACAGAACACCAATGGCTTATGCTCAAAGGTCAAGATTCAGTAAATGAGATCTCATGAGATTGCAAAGTTTTTATAAGGCTAAGGACACTGTCAAGAAGACAAAATGACAGCCAACAGACTGGAAAAGAATCTTTACCCATCCTACATTTGATACAGGGATAATATCCAATATATACAAAGAACTCAAGTAGGAATACTCCAGAGAATCAAATAATCCTATTAAAAATCAAGTACAGAGTTAAACAAAAGAATTCTCAACTGAGGAATACTGAATCGCGGAGAAGCACCTAAAGAAATGCTCAATATCCGTAGTCATCAGAGCAATGCAAAAAAAAAAAAAAAAAAAAAAAAAAAAAAAAAACCTCAGATTCCACCTCTCACTAGACAGAATAGCTAAGATCATAAACTCAGATTACAGTAAATGCTGGTTAGGATGTGGAGAAAGAGGAACACTTTTTATTGTTGGTGGGATTGTGTGCTAGTAAACCACTCAGGAAATCAGTCTGGGGGATCCTCAGAAAGTTGAACATAGTACTACTTGAAGACCCAGTTATTCCACTCTGGGAATATACCCAAACATTACTCCAACATATAACAAGGACACATGCTCCACTATGTTCATAGCAACCACATTTATAATAGCCAAAAGCATGAAAGAGCCCAGATGTCCTACAACAGTGGAATGGATACAGAAAGTGTGGCACATTTCTACACTGGAGTACTATTTGGGTATTAGAAACAATGCCTTTATGAAATTTGTAGGCAAATGGATGGAACTAGAAACTTTCATCCTGAGTAAGATAACCTAGTCACAAATAACGCACATGGCATGTACTCACTGATAACCAGATACAAGTTCCCAAAAGTTCTAAATATCCAAGAAACAATTCACAGAACTTATGAAGCTGAAATGAATGAAGGCCAGAATGTCAAATAGAGGAGCAGGGATTGATTAGAAGATCAATCAGACGGGGAAGTCTTTGGTGTCACAATTATGCTCATTCCTAAACCACACAAAGACCTTACAAAGAAAGAGAACTTCACCTATTTCCCTCATGAACATTGATGCAGAAATACTCAATAAAATACTTGCAGACTGAATCCAAGAAAACAACAAAATGTTCATTCAGCATGATCAAGTGGGCTCCATTACCGGGATGCAAGGATGTTTCAATATATGGAAATCTGTCAATGTAGTCCACTATATAAACAAGCTCAAAGGGAGAAAAATAAACACATGATCATCTCTTTTTA
The DNA here is from genome assembly GCF_963924665.1 of Micromys minutus. NCBI lineage: Eukaryota > Metazoa > Chordata > Mammalia > Rodentia > Muridae > Micromys > Micromys minutus. Next base: position 52,594,236 of record NC_137953.1, read on the forward strand.
TGCTTAGAAAAATTTGACAATATTTAACACCCCTTCACATTAAAAGTCTTGGAAAAATCAGGGAATTCAGGGCCCATACTTATAATAAAAGCAATATATAGCAAACTATTAGCCAACATCAAACTAAATGGTGAGAAACTTGGAAGAATCAAACTAAAATCAGAGATTAGATAAGCCTAGATAAGCCTCTTCACCTTTCCCCCTAACTATTCAGAGTAGTACTGAAAGTACTAGCTAGAGCAACCAGACAGCAAAAAAAGTCAAAGAATAGGAATTGGAAAAGAAGATGTCAAAATATTACTATTGCAGATGACATTTAGTATATTTAAGTGACCCTCAAAATCCACCAGAAAATTCCTACAGCTGATAATAAACTTCAGCAACTTAGTTGCATATTAAATTAACTCAAACAAAACAGTACCCTTCCTCTAATCAAAGGATAAAAAGGCCAAGAAAGAAATTAGAGAATATACACCCTTCATAATATTCACAAAAAATATAAAACACATTGGTGTGACCCTAAGAAAGCAACGGAAGAATCTATATGAAAAGAACTTCAAGTCTCTAAAGAAAGAAATTGAAGAAGACCTAAGAAGGTAGAAAAATCTCCCATGCTCATAAATTGGAAGGATCAACATTGTAAAAATGGCCCTCTCACCTAAAGCTATCTATAGATTCCATGAAATCCCAATCAAAATTCCCACTCTTCATAAAGTTCTTCATAGAGTTAGAAAGCACTATTTGCAAATTTTTTTGTAATAATATAAAACCCAGGATAGCAAAAACTATTCTCAAGAATAAATATCTTCTAGGAGCATATTCATCACCAACCTCAAGCTGTATTACATATCATTTCAGGTAAAAACTGCATGATATTGGTATAGAGACAGGCACGTAGATCAGTGGAATGAAATTGAAGACCCAGAAATTAACCCACACTCCTATGGTTACTTGAACTTTAACAAAGGAACAACAAACATTCAATGAAAAAAGAACAGCCACTTCAACAAAAGATGTTGGTTCAATTGGCAGTCAGCATGCAGAAGAATGCAAATTAATCCTTTCTTATCTCCTTGTACAATGTTTAACCCCAAGTAGATCAAAGACCTTCACATAGAACCAGGTACTCTGAAACTAATAAATCAGAAATTGGGGAAGAGCATAGAACACATAGGCACAGGGGAAAACTTCTTGAAAAGAACACCAACGGCTTATGCTCTAAGATTAATAATCAACAAATGGCACCTCATGAAATTACAAAACGTCTGTAAAGAAAAAAAGCACACTGTCAAAGGACAAAGCTACAACCAACAGATAGGAAAAGATCTTAACCAATCTTAAATCTGACTGAGGGTTAGTATCCAATATACACAAAGACCTCAAATAGTTAGACTCTAGAGAATCAAATAATCTTATAAAAATTGGGGTACAAAGCTAAACAAAGAAATTTCAACTGAGCAATTTTGAATGGCTGAGAAGCACCTAAAGAAATGCTCAACATCGCCAGTAAAAGGAAAATGCCAATCAAAATAAATCTTAGATTTTGCCTCATACCATCAGAATGGTAAGATCCAAAACTCAGATGAAAGTTGTTGTTGGTGAGGATGTAAAAAACAGTGAACACTTTTTCACTCTTGGTGGGGTTTTAAGCTGGTACAAAAACTCTGGAAATTTATCTGGCTATTGCTCAGAAAATCGAATATAGTACCATGTGAGGACCCAGCTCTACCACTTTTGAGCATATAACCACAAAACGTTCCAACATCTAACAAAAACACATGTTCTACCCTGTTTATCGCAGCCTCATTTATAACAGCCAGAAGCTGGAAAGAGCCCAGATGTCCTTCAACAGAGGAATGGATACAGAAATTGTGGATATTACAATTACGGAAAAAACAACGGAGTACTACTCCACTATTAAAAACAGTAACTTTATGAAATTCCTAGGCAAATGGATGGAACCAGAAGCTATCATCCTGAGTGAGGTAACCCAGTCATGAAAGAACACACATGGTAGGTACTCACTGATAAGCATATTCTAGCCCCAAATGTTTGGAATATTCAAGAAACGATTCACAGAACTTGTGCAACTCAAAGAGAAGAAAGGCTAGAACAGGGATGCCTCAATCCTTCTTAGAAGAGAGAAAACATACTTTAGGAAATAAAGAGACAAATAGAGGAGCGGGAATTGTTGAAAAAGATTATCCAGAGATGGCCTTACCTTGGGATTTATTCCATAAGCAGCCACTAAACCCACACACCATTACTGATGCCAAGTAGTGCTTATTGAGAGGAATCTAATGTAGATGCTTTCTCAGGTGCTCTGTCAGAGCCATACTAATACAGAGGGGAATGCTTGCAGATAACCATTATAATGAACCTGGGAATCCCAATGATGGAGCTAGAGGAAGGGCTGAATTAGCTAAAAGGATCTGTACCCCCATGGGAAGAATACAATTCTCAACTAACCGAATCCACTACAGCTCCCAGGAACTGAAACCCCAACCAGTGAGTTCCCATGGAGAGACTCATGGCTTCAGGTGTATATGCAGCATTCTCTGGAGGAGAGGACTTTGGTCCAGTGATGGTATTTTTTCCCATTGTAGGTGATTGCCTAGGCATTGAGCGGGGAGAAGTAGGTTGGGAGATGGTGCACCCTTATGGAAGTAATGGAAAGAAGAGGGATGGGATTTGGGAAAAGTATATAACATCTTAACTGTAAATATAGAGACTATCCAATGAAATAAGAAAAAGAAAAAAATATGTCTTTAAACTCTAGGGGATTTCTGTGTTTATATTTTATATAGATTGGCAAATTGTACCTTTATACTAACCCCAATTATGAAATATATCTAGTTTAGGAAAAAAAAGATCAATCAGAGACTGCCTCATCTGGGTATGCATCTCATTTTCAGCCATCAAACTGAGCATTATTGCTGATACCAAGAAATCCTTATTGGCAGGAACCAGCTACGGATGATTCCTCAGAGGCTCTGCCAGAGATACAGACATACATCTGAGGATGCTTTCAGCTACCCATCAGACTGAACATGGGGACCCCAATGAAAGTGCTAGAGAAAGGACTGAAGGAGCTAAAAAATACTTTGCAACCTCATGGGAAAAACAATGTTATCAACTAACTGAACCCTCCACAACTCCCATGGACTAAAGCACCAACCATTGAGTGCACATTGAGAGACCTATGGCTCTAGTTGCATATGTAGCATAGAATAGCATTGTCTGGCATCAATAAGAGAAGAGGTCCAGTGAAGGCATGTTTTTCCAGTGTAGGGAAATGACAAGGCACTGAGGTGGAGAGGGTGATTGGGAGATGGAGCACCTACATGGAAACAAGTGAAGGGCTAGTAGGAATTGGAGCCGGGAGGAGGGCTTGCAAAGGGGATAGTATTTAAAACATAAATACAGAGAATATTCAATAAAGTAATTAAAAAGTAATATAGATATTATCTTTACTGAAATTAATGTGATTACATTTTCAGGTGTTCTAAAATGGTCAAATAATGCAAAGGATGATAGAAATTGTAATTGAGGAATGTTCTTAAATTCCAGCTGTCTGTCAAACCTGATATTCATAAGAGATAGAGAATATGTGTGGTTCACTGGGTAAGAATGATCATGGCCTTTGTTTACCAACTAGGATTGTTCTATCATTCCAGACAACTGCACTACACGTGTCAGGGATTGGTAGGTCCATGGTCAAAGGAAGCACAAGCATGCAGAAGCCTTTTTTTGAAATTCTAATTTCACTCTCTTGCTAACAACTCAAGATTAATATGTTTACTCTTAATAACTAGTTTTCCCCCCACCCTCACTCATACATAAGGAAAGGTCTAGATATCACATTTGGATTAGCAGTTCTATTTTTATAAAACACATAAAATTAAGAGCCTTAATCACATTAGTGATGGCTGAGAATTCTGTTTCAATTCCAGGCTGTCTGATGAGGCTAATGAACTGCTGTGTAGCTCCAGTCTGGAGCCAGGGTCTCACAGGCATCACAGGAATTTGTGAGTTATGAGCACAATTCCTTTTATTGCCTATAAATCTTTTTCAGTTTTATATTCACAGTAGCTTAAAACACCTAAATTCATATCAGTGACTGTGCAGCAGTACTCTCAACATTTAGAATTAATAGTGAAGTTAGGTATATCCCCTATATTTAAAAAATGCATTTTCAGTACAGCCTAACCTTAATTATAGTAAATCAGACCTTATCTACTGACAGAGTTGATAAATGCTGGTGCCTTTTTTTCCAGTATGTGTCATAATAACTCTGTACCCTGCCTCATGAAATACTGTTTAGGATAGAAATGGAACTGGAGTTAAGTACTAGAGCATCAGATTTGAGCAGGTATATTGGTTTTGACAAGAAACCAATGCCTGACTGGACTGGAGTAACTAATGCCCATGCCAAGAAATGGGTGTGGAGAAACTGATATGGACATTAGGTGCTTAGAGGTTGCTGGGGAAAAAAAAAACAAAAACAAACCAAAAACTTTGTTTTCAAATGGAATTTCTTGGAGGAATGAATAAAGCCAAGGTGATTTTTCACTTAGACTTAGGGGAATTATCTAGAGAAGTTGCAAGATGAATGGGGAACAGTTAAATTGAAGGTCAGCAAAGTATAGGTCTTATATTTGAAGGTAAGTGAGGAGCATAGGTAAATATATGGATAGAAAAGGTTTAAGAGAACAAGTGCCTCTTTTAGGCAGCCATGTAAATACAGGACATATGGAGACAGTGAGAGGAGGAGGTAGGGAGAGGAGGAGGTAGGGAGAGAAGGAGGTAGTGAGAGGAGGAGGTAGTGAGAGGAGGAGGTAGTTAGAGGACCAAATATCGCTCTAAAAATATAATAGCTGTAACAAAGATCATTATGTCATATATGACAACTACAATTCTAGTTACTACTGATAATAATGATAATAATCATAATAATAATAAACAACTCTATAATGTGTTCAACATGTGTTGCATGCAAGGCATTATTATTTATACTTCTTTTATTTTCTTTATTTTAATCGAATCTATAGCTTCATAATTTAAAATTTATTGCTCCTGTTCCACTCTCTATTTCCTTCTACCTAGTTCATAAATAAGCACTCTGAATTTCAGAGATTAAGAAATTTGCCTCCAAGTAGAACAAGGACCTCCACATAAAACCTGATACACTGAAACTAATAGAAGAGAAAGTGGGGAAGAACCTCAAACACATAGGCACAGGTAAATTTTTCCTAGCAGAAATCAATGGCATATGCTCTAAGATCAAGAATTGACAAATGAGACCTCATAAAATTGCAAAGCTTCTCTAAGACAAAGGATATTGTCAATGGGACAGAACCACAACCAACAGATTGGAAAGAGGTCTTTACCAATTCCTACATCTGATAGAGGCCTTATATCCAATATATACAAAGATTCAAGAAGATAGACTTCAGAGAACAAAATAACCATATTAAAAATGAGAACAGAGCTAGACAATGAATTCACAACTGAAGAATACTGAATGATCAAGAAGCACCTAAAGAAGAAATATCCAAGAAAAAAATTTTCAAAACTTATATAGCTCAGAGAAAAGGAAGGCCAGAATGTGTATGCCTCAGTCATTCATAGAAGGTATAACAAAACATTCATAGGAGGAAATAATGGGACAAATAGTGGAGCAGGGACTGAAGAAAAGATCATCAAAGACTTTCTTACCTGGGGATTCATTCCATGTGCAGCTACTAAACCCATACACTATTGCTGATATCAGGTAATGCTAACTGACAGGAATTTGACATGGATGCTTCCTCCAAGGCTCTGCCAGAGCCATACTGATACAGAGGAGGATGCTTGCAGCTATCCATTGGAATTAACACAGGCACCCCAATGAAGGAGCTAGAAAAAAGACTGAAGGAGCTGAAAGGGAAGAACAAAATTATTAACTAACCAAACCCATTAGAGTTCCCAGAGACTAAAACACCAACCAATGAGTTCGCATGGAGAGACTCATGACTCCAAGTGCATATGCAGCAGAGGATATCATTGTCTGGCATCAATGAGAGGAGAGGACTTTGGTCCAGCAAAGGCTCATTTTCACATTGTAGGAGTGCCAAGATGCTGAGGTGAAAGAGGGAGGTTAGGACAGGGAGCACCTTCATGGAGGCAATGAGGGGGGAGGTGCAATTGGGGAAAGGGTATAACACCTGAAATGTAAATACAGAGAATATTCATTTAAAAATAGAAAAAGAAATAAATTAAATAAAACAATGAAGAAAATATTAACATCTTTAGTCATCAGAAAAATTCAAATCAAAACAACCCTGAGATTCCACCTCATCCCAGTCCAAATGGCTAAAATCAAAAACTTAGGTGACAGCAGATGTTGGAAAGAATGTAGAGAAAGAGAAACACTCCTCCACTGTTGGTGGGATTACAAGCTGGTATAACCACTCCAGAAATCAGTCTGGCATTTCCTCAGAAAATGGACATAGTACTAACTGAGGACACAGCTATACCAACTTCTGCGCATATACCCAAAAGATGCTCCAAAGTATAACAAGGACACATGCTCCACCATGTTCATAGCAGCCTTATTTATAATAGCCAGAGCTGGAAAAAACCAAGATGTCCCTCAACAGAAGAATGGATACAGAAATTGTAGATATTTACATAATTGAGTACCACTCAGCTATTAAGAACAATGACTTCATGAAGTTGTTAGGCAAATGGACAGAACTAGGTAATATTATCCTGAAAGAGGTAATCCAATAATATCACTGATAAATGATATTAGCCTAAAATCTCAGAATACCCAAGATATAATTTACATATTGCATGAAGCTCAAGAAGCTGGAAGGACTCTTCTTAGTAGGGGGAACAAAATATTCATAGGAGGAAATACAGAGATAAAGTATGGAACAGAGACTGAAGGAAAAGTCATACAGTTATGGTTCCATCTGGGGCTCCATCCCATATACAGCCATCAAACACAGACAATATTGTGGATGACAAAAAGTGCATGCTAATAGGAGCATCATATATCTATCTCTTGAGAGGTTTTGCCAGAGCCTGAGAGATAGAGTCCAATATTCTCAACCAGCCATTGGACTAAATAGGGATCCTCAATGGAGGAGTTAGATAAAGGACTGAAGAAGCTGAAAGAGTTTTCAACCCCAAAGCAAAACAACAATATCTACTAACCATATAACCCAGAGCTCCCAGAGACTATACCTCCAAATAAACAGTACACATTTTGGGACCCATGGCTCCAGCCACATGTATAGCAGAGGACGCCCTTATCAGGCTTCAAAGAGAAGAGAGGTCCTTGGCCCTGTGAACGCTCAATTTCCCAGTGTAGGGAAATGCTAGAGCAAGGAGATGGAGAGAGTGAGTGGGTTGTTCTCATAGAGGCAGAGCAGGGTCAAAGTGATAGGGGCATTTCAGAGGAGAAACCTGGCAAAGGGGACAAAATTTGAAACACACGTAAAGAAAATATTCAATAAAAAATTTAAAAATAAGTAAATATTTTAAACAGCCAAAAAGTTGCCAACTGGAATTAAATGGGCTGTTTTCTTCCCAGTAACCTGGACAACCTTTAACACTTGGTAGGAATGTAGCATTCTGGATTAATCCCAGGATTAAGGACTGTTTTTCTGTCTGTAAATTCTCTATCATGAGAGCATGAGATGATAATTATATTGTTTTACTGTGGTTTGCATAAATTCCTATTTATTTTCCAACTTCTGGGGCTGATATGCTGTAAAAATTCTACTATTCAGTTCTTAGAAACAATGAATTTATTAAATTCCTAGGAAAATAGATGTATCTAGAGAATATTATCCTGAGTGACGTAGTTCAGTCACAGAAGAACAGACATAATATACAGTCACTGATAATTGGATACTAGCCCCAGAAAGTTCTGAAAACCCAAGAAACAACTCACAGATCATATGAAGCTCAAAAAAAAAAAAAAAAAAAGGGCCAAAAAGTAGAAGCCTCAGTTCTTTGTAGAAAGAATAAATAAAAACAAATAAACAAGTGTTTAGCACTCACTCAGAGTGGGGTATAACTAGACCTTAAATCATTAAGCTAAGAAATAACCCTGTGGCAATTTTTGGTATGTAAAAATCATTATGTTTAATCTATACCTACCAAGAAAAAATTGACTATTTCCATGTTACATTTTGTTTTACATGTACTTTATGATTATGGAAACTAGTAGATTTCAATGCATTCTATCAAACCTTAAAAAATCAAGTACTGACAAAAATATATTCATATAGTTTTATGACAAAAAAATTCTGGATATTCCTATAGGAACAATTTTATTAAGCATTTTGTGGGAAAGAAAAAAGGGGACATAATCAGGAAGGAAATTTCCCTAAACTTTACAATTTTATTAAATTGTCCAATATGAAAATGTTATAGATTAGTTTATTTTTACAGAATAATCAGCAGACATATATTTTGCAGAGAAATGAAAGATTATCTTAAGAATGTCTATCCTGAGTCTTATTTCAGCAAGATAATTTTGTACAGTTTTTCTTCTTCTTAGTTTTATATGTGTCCTAGTATTTCTGTGGACTATTTGACAGAGACTGGAATACATTATAAGAGGATATGAAAAAGTGCCTCTAAGAGGTTACCAGAGTTGCTTTTAAGTTAAGGTATAAAATTTTCAAACACAAAGCTGGGAGGATATAATAAATGCCAGTGAAAAGTCAACAGAGATCGAGATTGGATGCAAGGCTATGGGCTAACCTAATATGGTGGAAAGTGTCTGTAATGCTTTCGCTTTGGGAGTAGAAGCAATGAGTCATATGTTTAAGGTCAGCCAGTGATAAAGAGGGTAATTGTCAAAATGATTTGAGGGCAAGTTAAGGCATTGTAGATAACTGAATCTAAAATCCTCAAAACCCCAAAATGAAGAAAAATTTAGTATCATACAGAATAAAAAAATAGAACATTCGGCACAATTAGAATAAGTAATATATTCCTACAATTTTGTAATCACTTTGAGTTCCTTCTCAAAGGGAGGCAGCAATATAGTGGGGACTGAGAGCACCTGAATATTAACTTGAATCTGGAATGCAAGATTTAAAATTACTGTTCCTAATATAGACAAAATGGTGAGATTTCCTGGAAGAGGCATGATGCTTGAGCTGTCTATAACTATGAGAAAAAAAAATACCTACTGAAGACAACTAGGGTTCTACCTCTTGTGATGTAGTAGAATATTACATTTCTAAAGAAAGAATTGGGTGCCTTCCAGGATACATAGCACAACTAAGAAGCAGTTCTGATCTTAAAGGAAGGGAAGAATTCTACAGAGTATTTAAACAAAGAAGGGCAAAGACTCTTGTTAGACGTTCAGCCCAGAGTGCTCTATTTTGATGCATTTTCTGACACATTCTTAGGAGTTTGAACTTAGAAACATCTTTTTTAAACTTTATTTTACAAAACAATGATAAAAGAAAAATTTTTTTGCATAAATGTATACAAATACATTTTTGTCAGTGCTTGGCTTTTCTTTTTTTTTTTTTCTTTTTTTTTTTAACGTTTGATACTCTGCATTAAGGTCTTACTAGTTACAATGAGCAAAAAGTACATGTAAAACAGGATGTAACCCGGAATTAGTCAACGTTTAGTCTGTGAGTTGTTTCTGGGGCTGTCCGAGCCTCTGGGGTTAGCATCCCACTATCAGTGACTGCATACTATGTCTGTTCTTTTGTGACTGGGTTATCTCACTCAGGATGATATTCTCTAGATGCAATCATTTTCTTAAGAATTTGGTTAAGTCATTGTTTCTGATAGCTGAGTAGTACTCCATTGTGTAAATGTACCACAATTTTTGTATCCATTCATCTACTGAAGGACATCTAGCTATTATAAATAGAGCTGCTATGAACATGTGGTGCATGTATCCTTGTTGTATATTGGAGGGTCTCTGGGGTATATGCCCAGAAGTGAAATAGCTGGATCTTCAGGTAGTACTATGTCCAATTTTCTGAGGAACCGCCAGACTGATTTCCAGAGTGCTTGTATCAGTTTACAACCCCACCAACAGTGGAGAAGTTGAACTTAGAAACATTATGTGGGGAAATCCTACTGTTTTCTACATATAAAAAACTGAGAAAAGTTGGACACAGAGGGGCTGCAATTTCAGTGTAATTGTTTCTTTAATGATAGAATTCCATACTCAGAACAGAATGGTAAGCAAGAAACTCTGAGGTTTATAATGAGGTTTTTATATATATATAAAATTATACACATGACTTGAGAATGATGTCTATTGAATTTTTTATAAAGATTGTTAATTCTTGGCCTGTCTGAATTTGTAACACATATTTATTCTAAACAATATTAAGGAGATAATTTAATTTAAAATGCTCCTTGGTTGGCAGGAATCCCATCAGTGCATAGTATCAAATAAAGACTGCACATTTTCACCCCTCTAATTCCAGTAAGATGACAGAGCTCACAATAAAATGTCACATTGTATATATTGAAACAAGCCTTGGAAATGATACCCAAAGGAAATTTCACAAAATAGAATGAAATTCATCCATTTCTTACATCCTAGAATAATGAAGCTGATACATACATGTTCACAATACAACACTACTAAATACATTTGAAAAATGAAGCACATAAAACAAAAGCAATGAAGAAAACCATGCAAGAATAACAGAATTAAACACAGCAAAGAGCATTTGCAGAAAATTATATAATGTATATGTACACATATATAGATGACTTTAAAACTCAATGAGGAATTAAACAGTAACTTTTAAGAGAGGACTATTAAATAGAAATATTGCATGAGTAAACTTGTAGACAAAGGAACACACTGAAGAGCACTGAAAAGTAAATGATGTCAGATGGTGGGTTTCACTTTTCCAGACTCCCAGCATAAAATACTAGAAAATAAGTAAAATTCATGGGGACCAGTGAGTGAATCAATCACGGTTCACGGATTCTGGAATTTCACTAAATGTTTGTAGATTAATACAGGAGAATACAAAAGAAGACAAAAGATTATGTAACACAAATGAAACCAAGCAGAAACTAGAGTATCTTTTAAGTAGTTATTGGAAAAAGAGGGATCACCACTATAAGGTAATGTAGTTAGATTTTACTTGTGTCTCAAAAGCACAAATGAAAATAAGAATGAAATATCCTATAAACTCAAGAGAAACTATCCAGATAATAATATTATGCTATTGGAAATTGGCTAAGAGCATATACATTTTAATATTCTTTCCACAAGTGATGAATATTTTTTAGTTAGTTTGATTTTGTCAATAATTTCATAAGGTTCACACATATATGCATATACATATAAATGTATTATATTGTTCTCCATAACTAAATACAGTTTTTACGTGTTGGTCATATCTTAAAAAGTTGAAGGACACAAGAGACTTTACTACCCAGAGAAACTATCCCACTGATTAGTTCTTTTTTCAAATTGAGACAGTTTAGACTTACCTGGAAAGAGGAAATCAGAATTGCCCTGTTCAGGTTAGCCTCTTGCTAAATATGTGGGACAGTCTTCCAAAATGTGAAAGGGTAGGAAGTTCAGTTTGCTGTGGGTAAATAGGTCCCAGGTATATAAAAATTTAGACAAGGACTAATGAGATGGCTAGCAGTTAATAGTAGTTACTTCTCTTGCACAGAACATTGTTACAATTTCCAGCAATTACGTGGTAGAACACAACTGCCTATAACTAGAGTTCTAGGAGATCCAACATCATTTTCTGACCTGTAGAAGCTTCTGTACACACATCATGCACATATAAACACCTAAGTACAAACAAACTCAATAAAATAGAATAAAAAATATTTTTCAAAGAAGTCCAGATAATGGAAAAGTGAGCAAGCAGGTAGTTTTCCTTCATGATTCTTGCCTCCAGGTTTATGCCAAGTATTTGCCTATTATCTAATAAAAAAATAAAATAGAAAACAAGAGTACAATAAGCATAGAACCACCCATCCAATGAAGATAAACTCGGAATCCTAGTCCTAAACATTTAAGGCCAAAACCATGATGACTAGAGGCCAGCACGGGAACAAAATCAGCAACACATGGAGCAATATAGTTCCCCTAAAATCTAGCTATGTCCAGCAAGTCCTGGGTGAGGCACAGATGAAGTACAAAAAACTACCATAAATCCAATCTTATGATGATGATAAATACCCTTAAGAGGAAATGAATACATTCCTTAAAAAAACACAAAAAAGAAAAATGCAAGCAAACAGGCGACAGAAAAGAGAAAGACTTTTCAAGACCTAAAAATGAAAATCAAAGCAATAAAGAAAATTTAAACTAAAGGCATCCTGGGATTGAAGATCTAATTAAGTGAGCAGGAAATATAGATGCAAACATCACCAACAGAATACATGAGATGAAATATAAGACACTATAGAAGAGACTCAGAAAAGAGGCCAAAGACACTGTTATACCTAAAACACTCCAGACATAAAACATCCATGAAATCTGAAGACTATAAAAAGAACAATACCAAAACCAAGAAGACAGGAGAAGCTTTACAGCTCAAAAGCCCAGAAAACATTGTCAACAAAACCACTGAAATTTCCTAACTGAAAAGAGATGACTATAAAGGAACAATAATCTTACTGAATACCGAATAGATTGGACTAGAAAAAAGTCTGCCCCTGTTGGGAGCAATGCCCATCCCCTATCAGCTAAGGATTAGCTGATCTGCCTGCTTATATTCCTAGACATTGGGTATAAGACACATCCTCAATTCAAGTTTAGATGGGCCCAGTCACCTGTGTTCCTATTGTTTTTACTGCCACAGGTTACAGACTCACCCCAGGGGTGTTGCTTCAACCCATCAGCTAGGGAATTTGCATATTGACTTTGTAAGTGTATATCTTAAGAGCTGGATTTCAGAGAGAGACAGAGTAAAACAGTATTTTCTGGTAACTGGAATAATTTAGTCAAGTCTTTCTTCAAATCTTCAGACCATCGCCTGATGCTGAGTAGCTGTTTGCAGTGCAGGCACCCCAAGCCCCCACCTCACATAATACTCAAAACAGTAAAAATACAGAACAACAAAAGAATATTAAAAGTTTCAAGAAGAAAAAGCCAAGTATCATTTAAAACCAGACATATTCGAGTTGCATCAACTTTGTAATAGTCTAAATGCCAGAATGGTCTGGAAACCTCTCTAAGACCTCAGATGCCAAATGTAAATGATATCTGTTCACAAACCCAGCCCTATAGAACATACTAGACAAAAACTCTATATCAAAGAAGTTCACTACACCCATGCAAATACAGGAAATACAATCACAACAAAGAGGGAAATCTCTCTCTCCCTCACAGACACACAGACACACACACACACACAGACACATACACATACTCTCTCTCTCTCTCTCTCTCTCTCTCTCTCTCTCTCTCTCTCTCTCTCTCTCTCATGACTAGTACCTGAAAACAAAAACAAAACAATAAGAATTAACAATCATTAGTCAATAGTATATCTTAGAATCAATGAACTCAATGTTCCAATAAAAAAATTACAGACTAATAAGATGTAAATTAGAATCCATCTTTCTGCTGCATAGAAAAACCATACTATAGCATTAAAGACAGATACTACCTCACAGAAAAGAGTTAGGAAAAGATTTCCCAGCAAGTCAACCCAAGGAGCAAGTTTGTACAGATATTCTAATATCTTTGAAAATAAACTTTAATCCAACCTTAATTGAAAATATAGAGAATACTTTATACTCACCAAAGAAAGTATCAAAAAAGATGCTCCAATCTCATAAGGAATATTGAGAACTGCTCTGGCAGTCAGCTGTCTTTACTAATTATTTAAGTTTTCATTGCTTTGTTGTGGTCCTTCATACCTACTCAGGTAATATTCAATTCCTGCTCAAATCTCTGACAGGATCGAATATTAGTGCAGTCATGAATAATTTGCAATCAACTTTTAATAAGTCTTCAACCTCTCCTCTAGCCTACCACCAAGCAGAGGTAGCAGAAGAGAAAAGTTATTAGGGTATGGCAGAGGTAGACGTATTTAGGAGTAGTTCTCTGCATGAGCTAGCCCTTCTTTAGCAGCAGTACAGTTCTGTAGCAAATGCCAAATATTAGAAACAAACCAGCAACTGTAGCTCAACTCCGAAGAAGCTGAGAGGTTTGCCAACTGGCCTACGGTAAGACCCCAGAAGTGGCAAGCTCTGACAGGAACCGTTAGGTGAAACTATTGGGTAAGTTTCTCCCAGGGGCAGCTTTACCAGAAATTGAGCTCAATAACACTATGTAGGGTGAACCAAAACAGGTGTGTTTTTAGTTAAGAATAGTGAGGCAGAGCAAACCAATCCAAAGCTAAATTGTCCTTTCTCACCGTCTGTGGTATCATATTTATACTCCTTCATCAAATGTCCTCTTATGTGTTTGCTATATCTAAACGCCATTTCACCTGTGTCTGCTTCAGGCAATAAAAAAAGTCTTTCACATGTTTGCTCTACAACGACATTCTTTTATCCAAGGACCCCGGCAAAACTTCATTTGACAAACTAATTTTCCAAAGAACTAGAAGTGTCTACTTCAATATAGTTGTACTCTGACCATTAAACTGTTTACCATTAATGAAAGTGTTGTAGATTCAAAAGAATAGTTTTCAGGTGGTAATACCAGTTGAAATCACTATGACTTAGGTAGAGAATTGTAACTCTGAAGTTAGATGATAGTATACTATCTAAACTGTCAAATATAATGGGCTGGATGTTAGAATGTATATCATACCTTGTAATTTGCAGAGTTGTTATAGTTATGTTCAATTTATATCTGCAAAACAAGAGGCTTTTATTGGACTTAAGGTTGGAAATGTGATTTTGCATTTTACCATCTATTTTATTATATTTCATTTATTTACATTCCAGATTTCCTCCATTCCTTGTCCTCTGTCCCCAAGTTCCTTAACACATCAACCTTCCTTTTTGCTTCTTAGAGACTGTGTACCCCCACCTCTTTCCCGCCAGCATCACACTTCCCTAGGAAAAAGTCTCTAGAGGATTAGGTATATCCACTCCCATTGAGGCCTGATAAGGCAGTCCTCTGACACATATGTCAGGGGCCATTGATCAGTTCATGTATGCTCTTTGGTTAGTGATTTAGTTTCTGTAAATCTGTGAGGTGTTAGTTGACACTGGTGGTCTTTCCATGGGGTTGCAATTCCCTTCAGTTCATTCTGTCCTTTTTCTGACTCTTCTATAGGGGTCCCTGACCTTGGTCCAATGGTTGGCTGTAAATATCTTCAACTGTCTCTGTCAAGACTTTCAAAGAACTTTCATGCTGGGTTCTTGTCTACAATCACAACATGGTATAAGTAACACTGTCAGAATTTGGTGCTTGTACTCAGGATGGATCTAAACTGGGTGGCCATTCCTTCAGTCACTCCTCATTTTTGTCTTTGCATTTTCTTTAGACAGGAACAATTTGGGGTCTAAAATTTTGAAAATGGATGGGTGGTCCTATGCTTCGACTGGGAGCCATGTCCTTCCAAAATAATTCTCAAATTCAGGAAATACTGTTTATTTTATTGCTAATTACATCCACACAAGACCTGGAGTCTGCACATAGCCCCTGTGACCTTGCCCCAAGTTAATCATGGTTGGTAATAAAGATACAAACAGGCAATAGCTGTGCAGAAGAGACTTAGATGGGCCTGAGGTTTTATGGGTAGGTGAGAGCAAGTGGATAAAGTCATTAATAAGGGAGAAGCAGGAAGAAACTGCCATAGAAGAACAATGTACATCTGGGGGACTGAAGGGAGGGAGAAGAGCTACCATGGATAGCTGAGCCATAAAACCATGGCAATTTATGCTCTCCAAATGGGGTTAAGAGCAGCCCAGTTGGAACATAGGAAATAGTAAAGTAATAACTCTGTGTTATCCATAGGAAATCTGTAACAGCCTGGAGGGTAGGCAGCTACCCAACTATCGTGTTGCCTAAGGCTATGTAAATATATATATATATATATATATAAAGGCTGTGTGTGTTATTCATCAAGGAATCTAAATAGAGGTAGATCAAGGTAGATGCTCTTGGATAGAATTTTAAATAATACTACAAGAATCAATGAGACAAAACTTTGGTTCTTTCAGAAAATTAACAAGTTAAACAAACTCTTAGCCAAAGTATCTAAAAGGCAGAGAGAAGATACCCAAATTAACAAAATCAGAAAAGGAGGTCATAACAACACTTAGGAAATAAAAATACAAAGCCTTTGTCATACTTCTTAAAGAAATGTCAATTTTCTTGATAGATACCACTCACCAAGGTTAAGTCAAGATCAGATAAACAATACAAATAGAACGATAACCATTAAGAAAATAGAAACTAATTAAATTTCCCAAACAGTAGTTTCAACAAGGCATCAAACAAGATGGTTTAAGCACAAAATTCTATCTGAGTTCAAGGAGATTCTAATACCAATATTCCTCAAAATATCACAAAACAGAAACAGAAGAAATATTGCCATTGAGTCTTTTATGAGGCCATCCTCATCCTGATACCCAAGCAACACAAGACTTAGCAAAGAAATTGAATTACAGAAAAAACATTTTGAAATGAATGCAGTTTCAAAAATATTGAAAAATATTTGCAACATTAATCCAAGATTATCTCTATGATCAAGTAGGCTTCCTCCCACAGATGCAAGGGTTGCTCAACATATGAAACTCTGTCCATGTAATCTACCATATAAACCTGTCAGAAAGGACAAAACAGATAATCATGAATTTAGCTGCTGAAAATGTTTTGATAAAATCAAACAGTACATAAGTCTAAGGGAGATTAAGAGACAAAGGATATAACTAAATTTAATAAAGGCAATATACAGCAAGCCTATAACAAACATAAAATTGAATGAAGTAAAACTCAAGGCAATTCCAATAACATCAGGAACAAGACAATACTCTCCACTTTTTCCATATCTACTCACTATAGTACTTGAAGTTTTAACTAGAACAATAAGACAACCAAAGAACATGAAGATAACACAAATTGGAAAGAAGACGAAGTATTGGTATTTGCAGATGATATGACTGTATACATACTGGACCCTAAACTTCTAAAAGGCAACCACTTCAGCTTACTTATACCTTCAGCAAAGTGGCTAAATACAAGACTGGATTTTAAAAAATCAGTAGCCCTCCTATATCAAAATGGGTTAAGAAAGAATTCAGGGAGCCCACATATTTCCTAATAGCCAAAACTAATATAACATATCTTGGTGTACTTCTAACCAAGCATGTCAGAAAACTTAATGACAAAAATGTCAAGTCTGAAAAAATAAATTGAAGAAGGTAACAAATGATGAAAGATCACACATACTCAAAAATTTATAGGATTATTAGAATCTAAAAATGGCCATCTTACCAAAAGCATCTTAAAAATTCAATGCAGTCCCTTTCAACAATCAAATATGATTCCTAAAAGACGTAAAAATAAATTCTCAACTTCATATAAAAAAGCAAATAACACATGATATCTAAAACTATTTCTATATAATAAAAACTTCCAGAAGCATCACCATAATGGATATCAAGCTCTCCTGCTGAGAGAGAGTAATGTGTCCTTGTACTGGCATAGAAACAGACAGGTGGATCAATGAAATAGAATAAACTATTCAGACATAAATCAACATTTAAATTGTCTTAGTCAGGGTTTCTATTCCTGTACACACATCATGACCAAGAAACAAATTGGGGAAGAAGGGGTTTATTCAGCTTACACTTCCATATTGATGTTCTTCACCAAAGGAAGTCAGGAATGGAAATCAAGCAGATCAGGAAACAGGAACTGATGCAGAGTCCATGAAGGGACGTTCCTTACTGGCTTGCATTCCCTGGCTTGCTCAGCCTGCTTTCTTATAGAACCTAGGTCTGCCAGCCAAGGGATGGCACCACCCACAATGTGATGGGCCCTCTCCCTTGATCACTAGTTGAGAAAATGCCTTACAGCTGGATCTCATGGAGGCATTTCCCCAATTGAGGTTCCTCTCTCTGTGATATCTCAAGCTTGTGTCAAGTTGGCACAAAACCATACATAGATCAACACCTAATTTTTGTCAAATAAGCCAAAATTGTACAATAGAAGAAAACATCTTCAAAAATGCCGCTTGTGTAACTCAATATAAGCCTATAGAAGAATGTGAATGCACCCAAAGTCAACCAAAAGTGAACCAAAGTCAAATCAAACTAAAGCAAAGACCTCAACATAAAAGCAGACACACTACACCTGACAGAAGAGAAACTGGGGAAACAGCCTTGAAAGCACTAACACAGAACCCAAGTTCCTAAAGATAACACCAATAGCACAAGCATTAAGTTCATCTGTTAGTAAATGGAAACTCATGAAACTGAAAGCTTCTGTAAGACAAAGGATGCCTTCAGTAGGACAAAACAGGCATACAGAATTGAAAACTATTTCATTATCCCCTTATCTGACAGAGGGCTAATTTCTAAATTATACAAATTATTCAAGAAAGTAGACAACAACACAACAACCAAAAAAAAAAAAAAAAAAAAACAAAACAATAAAAAACAAAACAAAAAAGTCTCATTTAAAAATGGAGCACAGATCTAAGCAATGAATTCTTTAAAAAGGAATGGTAAGCCATTAAGAAGAACTTGAAAACTTGTTTATCATCATTAGCCATCTGGAAAATAAAAATCAAAACACCTCTGAGATTTTTTTTTGAACAAGTCCAATTGGCTTAGATCAAAAAACACACGTGAGAACTTATGCTGGAGAGTACCTGGAACAAAGGGTACACTACTCCATTGCTGATAAAAGTGGAAATTTGTACAGTTTCTGAAAAGATCAATACGAAATTGTTTTCAGAATATTGGAAAAAGATCTACCTCAATACCAGCTATACCACTCATGTATATTCCATCATGCCTTAATGTCACCTGCTCATTAAGTGAAATAGTATGGTCATATTCATGCTACATCTGCAATAACTAGAAACTAGAAATAATCTAGATGTCCCTCAACTAAGTACAGATAAAGAAAACTTGATACAGTTACATGATGGATCATCATTTATCTGCTAATAAAAAATAAAATCATGAAATTTTTCAGGAAAATGAATGGAACTAGGAAAAATCACCCTTGATAATGTAAACCATGTCCAGAAAGGCAAGCATGGCATGTACTCATAGGATTTAATATTATTTAAAGTAAACTATAATCATGCTACAGTCCATATCCCCAATTTATATAAATAACAATGAGGCATCTCCCAGGATTTGTCACATGAATCTCTATGGTAAGGCCAATAGAATAAATGTCATAGGTGGAGGAGAGACAGGGGGACGGGAATAGGATGAATCAGTTAGTAGATGGTCAGAGAGTGAGAGTACACAGAAAGACATCTTGATAGACCAGAATATGACTAGAAAAAATGAAAACAAAAGCAAACACACACAAATCAATAGAAAAAAATCCTAATGATATTTTGCTATATGAGTAGACAAGGGCAAAGCATGACTGTCATCAGAGAGACCTCATCTAGCAACTGGTTGAAACACACGCACAGACCCACATTCAAACATTAGAGCCCAAAGAATCATGGGAAAGAAGGTGAGGAAGGATTGTAGAAGCCAGGGAGGTAAAGGACATTAGAAGAAACCTCATAGAATCACACAATTTCTGCTCATAGAGGCTCACAGAAGACAACTGGCATCCAGAAAGGCAGGATGGGACTGAACTGGCCCCTCTGCATAAAGTCACAATATTAAAAAAGTATAGCTTTGTCTTCTTGTGGGATTCATTACTGTGGGCACAGGGCTGTCTCTTTCTTTTTGCTGGCTTTTGGGACCCTTTTCCTCATTCTCTTTTGCCTTCTCCAGTCTTAATACAAGATATGTTCCTTAGTTTTACTGTAAGTTGTGTGCCAAGACTAGTTGTTGTTCATGGGAGGTTTTCCTTTCCTGAAGAGAAATGGAGAAGTTGATGAGTGCAAAGAGGTGAAGGTGGGGAGAACCTGGAAGAAGCAGAGGAAGGCAAAACTGCAGTTGCAATGTAAGTAATCATCTTGCAGGGTGGGGGTGGCTCTCAGCAAAGCAGGGCATGGAAGTGGAGGAAATAAACAGTATGGGGGGCATACCCTGAGAGGTGGAACAGCACTGAGGGTGTAAAGTCAATAAATAAATTCATGAGAAAAAAATTTATTACTAATTAGCAAAAAAAAAAAAAGATGGTAGGCTTAGACATCATTACAAGTTTGCAATTCTTAGAAATTTCTTAAACACCAAACAATTACACCAAACTACCACACACACGCACACATGAACACAGTGTACTCTTATATATAGAAATTTCTTCAAAGATGCTATTGAAAAGTCACTAACTAGGAGAAAATATTTGTGATGCATAATGAACTTGTACATAGGACAATGCATAAATGACACTAAATGTATAAAATACACTTAAATTATTCTGGATCGAATGACAGTGGTGATGTACACCTTTAATCTCAGCATTCCTGAAGTAGAGGTAGGCAGATCTCTGTAAGATTGAAGCCAGGCTGATCTACAGATCCAATTCCAGTACAGTCAAAGTTACACAGAGAAGCTTATTTTAAGAAGACAAAAGCAAAACAACAATCACAACAAACAACAATATAAATAAATAAATAAATGAATACATACATACATACATACATACATACATACATACATACTTACATACTTACATACATTGATGGATGGAAATAACTTTGTGGAGTAACTTTACTCTCCCCATCTTTATGTTACTAATAACACCTTTTAATTATACTAATGTAGGATATAAAAGAATCAAAAGGAATAAAAAATAAAGGAGAGTGATGCCCATACAAAAGCTGTTATACAATGAGGGCATCTTTTAGATCACTGGGTTTTCCTTTACAAAATAGTTATTTTATTCTCTAAGACCATTTTAACCTTATAAGAACCAGGTAGATTCCACAAATAGTCAAAGATGTAAGTGAATATATCTTACCTTAATTATAAGTGAATATAAAATTTATTTTTAAGAAAATAGTAGCTAAGATACTTTAGGAGCACATCCAAAGCTATACATCACGTTTATATTCTATACTAAAAGCATCATGTGAAAGAAATGGTTCATTTAATCTTACAGTCCATCATTTACAAAATCCATGACCATGATTTAATGCAGAAATCTGGAGGCAGGAACTAAAGGAGAGATCACAAGAGAAACATTGCTTACTGGTTGGCTTAGATGTCCTTACATAGTACAGCATCAACTGCTTAGGGAAGATACTGCATAGTGTGCTGTGCCTTCCTAGATCCATTTTTGTTTCAATCTTCACTGCCTTTGGTATACTGAGAGTATACTATGGTTTGAAAGTTACATCAAATAAAGATTTACTGAAGATTGAATCATCATTACATAATAATTTAAATACCGATCTTAAAGAAATTGATACACCAGTTAAAGAAAATATTTTTAAACGACTTTATTTTACAAAAAAAAGACAAATGTACAGATTTTAAACATTTTTTGCTTAAAATTATACTTTTTTGTCAGTACTGTTTTTTCAGTCATTAAAATAATTTTTCACATAAAACCATGTGAATATATATTTTTTTTAGTCAGTACTTGATTTTTTTCAAGGGCCCGACAGTACACATATATATATATATTGTTTTCTTTATTTCTTGGACTTCATACAGTCTGTGAGTTGTTTCTGGGGGAGTGCAAGCCTCTGGGGTTAGCATCCCACTATCAGTGACTGCATATTATGTCTGTTCTTTTGTGACTGGGTTATCTCACTCAGGATGATATTCTCTAGATGCAGCCATTTTCTTAAGAATTTGGTTAAGTCATTGTTTCTGGTGGCTGAGTAGTATTCCATTGTGTATATGTACCACAATTTTTGTATCCATTCATCTTCTGAAGGACATCTGGGTTCCTTCCAGCTTCTGGCTATTATAAATAGAGCCGCTATGAACATTGTGGTGCATATATCTTTGTTGTGTATTAAAGTGTCTCTGGGGTATATGCCCAGAAGTGGAATAGCTGGGTCTTCAGGTAGTACTATATCCAATTTTCTGAGGTATCACCAGACAGATTTCCAGAGTGGTTGTATTAGCTTGCAACCCCACCGACAGTGGAGAAGTGTTCCTCTTTCTCCGCAGCCTCGCCAGCATCTGCTGTCATCTGAGTTTTGGATCTTGGCCAATCTGACTGGTGTGAGGTGGAATCTCAGGGTTGTTTTGATTTGCATTTCCCTGATGGCTAAGGATGTGGAGCACTTCCTCAGATGTTTCTCGGCCATTCGGTGTTCCTCAACTGAAAACGTTTTGTTTAGCTCTGTACCCCATTTTTTAATAGGGTTATTTGATTCTCTGGTGCCTAGCTTTTTGAGTTCCTTGTACACCTTGGATATTAGGCCTTTATCTGATGTGGTGTTGGTAAAGATCTTTTCCCATTCTGTTGGTTGCCGTTTTGTTTTCTTGAGGATGTCTTTAGCCTTACAGAAACTTTGCAAACTCATTAAGTCCCATTTGTTAATCTTTGACCTTAGAGCTTGAGCCATTGGTGTTTTGTTCAGGAAATTTTCTCCTGTACCTATGTGTTCTAAGGTTTCCCCTACTTTCTCATCTAATAGTTTCAGTGTATCTGGTTTAATGTGGAGATCTTTGATCCACTTACACTTGAGCTTTGTACAAGGAGATAAGAACGGGTCTATTTTCATTCTTTTGCATGCTGAGTGCCAGTTGGACCAGCACCATTTGTTGAATAGGCTGTCCTTTTTTCATTGAATGTTTACTGCTCCTTTTTCAAAAATCAGGTGACCATATACATGAGGGCTCATTTCTGGATCTTCTATTCTATTCCATTGATCCACATGCCTATTTCTGTACCAGTACCATGCAGTTTTCAGCACAATTGCCTTGTAATATAGCTTGAGGTCAGGGATAGTGATTCTCGCAGATGTTTTTTTGTTGTTGAGGATGGATTTCGCTATTCTAGGTCTTTTGTTATTCCATATTAAATTGCACATTGATCTTTCCAATTCCATGAAGAACTGGGTTGGAATTTTGATGGGGATTGCATTGAATCTGTAGATTGCTTTTGGTAGGATGGCCATTTATAAGATGATGATTTTTCCAATCCATGAGCATGGGAGATTAAAGAAAATATTTAAGCTAAACATTTCCTGACACAAAACATCCAGGAATTCTGGGGTATCATGAAAAGTCCTAACCCAGGAATAATAGGAATAGAAAAAAGATGAAGTGTCCCAGTTCCAAGACCCACCAAATATTCTCAACAAAGTCATAAAGCAAAACATTTTACACCTAAAGAAAGAGATTTTTTAATATAAACCAAACTAGACTGTACTAGAAAAGAAAATCGTCCCGGCACATATTTATCAAAACACAATATCTACACAACAGAAAGCAATATTAAAATCAGAAAGACAAAAAAGCCATGTAACAAAGACTAAACTAACAGAATTGCACCAAACTTCTTAATCGAGACTCCAAAATCTAAAAATGCCTGGTTAAGTATCTTGCAACCTTTAAAAAACCCACAGGTACAAACCTAGATTACTATACTGAGAAAAACTCTCAAAACAATATAGAGGGAGAAAACAAAATATTTGAAGACAATGGGAAATTCAGAGAGAGAGAGAGAGAGAGAGAGAGAGAGAGAGAGAGAGAGAGAGAGAGAGAGAGAGAGTGACGAAGAAAGGGAATAAATACCACCACCAACAAAATAACAATCTCTGGTCATCAATATCTCTCAACATCAATGCACTCAATTCCCCAATATGAGACACAGGCTAAGAGAATAGATTTGAAAGGAAAATCCATCATTCTGCTGAGTACAAGAAACACAGCTCAGGCACAAAGATAGATATTGTCTCAGAGAAAAGGTCTAGAAAAAAGATTTCATAACAAATGGACAAAAAAAATCAAGGTGGAGTTGCTATCTTAATATCTAATAAAATAGACTTTCTAACAAAATTTAATCAAAACAGACAGATGAATTTATACTCATAAAAGGAAAAATCCACCAAGATACCTCTATCCTCACCATCTATAACCCCAAAACAAGGACACCCATATATGTAAAGAAAGCATTGTTAAAACTTAACACACACATCAAACACCACTTAATACCAATTAATAGTGGGAGACTTCAACACCCCACTCTTATGAATTGTTAGGACACCTAGACAAAAAGTAACAGAAATAATGAAACTAACAGACATTATGAATCAAAGGGATCTGATAGACATCTATAGAATATTTCATGCAAACAAAAAAGAATATACATTCATTTGAGCACAACATAGTTGGTCACAAAGTAGGTGAGTGCATCAACAGTTACAAGATAATTGAAATAATGCTTTGTATTTTATCATACTACCCTGAATTAAAGCTAAACTACAACAGCAGAAACACTAGAAAGCCTACGTACTCATGGAAATAGAAAATTATCAACTCATTGAACTTTGGTTTAGAAAAGAAATAAAGAAAGAAAATAAAGACTTTCTAGAGTTCAATGAAAATGAAGGTACAGCACACATAAATAGATGGAACACATTGAAAGTAGTGCTAATAGGAGAGTTGATAGCACTAAGTGCCTCTAAAATGAAACAAGAAAATTCTCATATCAGTAAGTTAAAGATTCATCTGAAGGCTCTAGAAAAATGAAGCCAGAACACTAAAGATAAGTAGAAATTGGGGAATAATAAAAATCAGGGCTGAAATCATTCAATTAGAAACAAAGAAAACAATACAAAGAATCAATGAAATGAAGAGCTGGTTCTTTGCAAAACTCAACAAGATAAATAAACCCTTAGTCAAACTAACCAAGAGATGAGAGAGACAGTATTCAAATAAACAAAATCCATAATGAAAAGAGAGACATGACAACTGACACTGAAGAAATTCAAAGAATCATTACATCTTACTTCAAAAACTTGTACTTAACAACATTAAAAATTCTTAATAAAATGGATGGTGCTTTACACAGATGCCATTTACCAAAGTTATATAAAGATCAGGTAAACAAATTAAATAGTCTCATATCCTCTAAAGAAATCAAAGCAATCATTAAAATTTGCCCAAACAAAAAATGCCCTGGATCAGATGTTTTTGATGCAGAATTCTACTCGCCCCTTTTAAGAGAAGTTAATTCCAAAACTGTTCAAAATATACCAAAAATAGAAACAGAATCAACACTGCCAAACTCATTCTATGTGGCCAAAATCATCCTGATATCTAAAGCACACAAAGGCTCAACAAAGAAACAAAATTTCAGACTGATTTCTCTTAAAAATATAGATTAAAAAATAATAAAATACTTCCAAGCTAAATCCAAGGACACATAAAAAACACCCTCCATCATAATTACATAGGCTTCTTCCCAGAGATAGAGGGATAGTTCAATATATTAAAATTCATCAATGCAATCCACCATATAGACAAACTAAAAGAAAAAATAATCACATGCTTATCTCATTAGATACAAAAAAATGATAAAATCTAACCCTACATTGTGTTAAAGGTATGAGGGCACATGCCTAAACTCAATTAAAACAATATATAGCAAGTCAATAGCCAATATAAAACAAAATGGCGAAAAACTTATAGGAAAGCCACTAAAATCAGGGACAAGTTAGTGTTCTCCCCCTCTCCTATTTATTCTATATAGTATTTGAAGTTTTAACTAGAGCAATAAGACAGCTAAAAGACATCAAGTGTATAAAAATTGAAAGATAACAAGTCAAAGTATTGTTATTTGTAGATGATATTATTGTATATATAAGCAACCCCAAATATTTGACCAGAGACCTACTATAGCTGTTAAACACTGTCAGGAATATGGCTGAATACAGAATTAATTCAAAAAATCTTTAGCCCTTCATTATATAAATGATAAACAGGTCATGAAAGAAATTAGGGAAACAACACCCTTTACAATAGCCATGAATAATACCAAATAATTTAATGTAATGCTAACCAATCAAGTAAAAGATCAGTACAAGAACTTCAAGTATACCTAAAGAAAAAAATGGTATATAATATCCAATGGAACGATTTTTCATGCTCAAGGATAGGTAGAATTTACATAGTGAAAATGGCCAAAAATCAATCTACATATTCAGTAAAATCTCCATCAAAATTCCAATACAGTTTATATAGATCTGGTACAATCAATTCTTAACTTTCTGTGGAAAAACAAAAATACCCAGGATAGCAAAAGACATTCTGAACAATAAAAGAACTTCCAGAGGAATCAGCATTTCTGACCTGAACCTGTACTACAGATTAATAGTGATAAAAAAAAAAATGCTGTATGGTACTTGTATATAAACAGATATGTTGATCAATATCATCAAAGCAAAGACCCAGAAATAAACACACACCTAAGAACACTTGATTTTTCATAAAGAACCAAAACCATACCAGAGAAAAATGAAAGCATCTCCAACAAATTATGCTGACTTTGGATGTCTCCATGTAGAAGAATGAAAATAGATCCATACTTATCATCTTGCACAAAGTTCAGGTTCAAGTACCTCAACATACAATGGGATACACTGGAAGGGGAAGTGGGAAATATCCTCCTGTGCATTCATACAACTGAGATGTTCCTCAAGAGAATAGAAATGGCTTAGGCTCTAAGATCAGCAAAGGATAATTAGGACCTCATTAAATTGTAAAGCTTTTGTGAGGTAAAGGAAACTGTCAATAGAATAAATTGGAAACCCACAGATTGGGAAAGAATCTTAACCAACTCAACATCAGAGTGTTAATAACCAAAATTTACAAAGAATGCAAGAAGTTAAATACCAACAACCAAAATAACCCAGTTATAAAATAGGGTACAAAACTAAACAGAGAATTCTTAGCAGAAGACGCTTGAGTGGCAGAGAATCACTTTAAAATGTTCAAAGTTCTTAGTACTCAGGAAAATGCAAATCAAAACAACTCTGAGGTTCCATCATACACCCATCAGAATGGCCAAGATCAAAAGTTCAAGAGACAGGTCATGCTAGAAAGTAAGAAGAGGAATACTCTTCCATTTCTGGATAGAATACAAACTTGTATAATCTTTTTGGAAATCAGTTTGGCAGTTTTTCAGAAAACTGTCTATAGTTCTGCCTTAAGACCAAGGTATAATATTCCTGAGCACATGCCCAAAAGATGCTCCTCCATCCCACAAAGATAGTTGCTCAAATATATTTATAGCAGCTTTGGTCATAATAGTTACAAATGAAAAAAAAACAGAACAACAACAACATAAACAAGTTGTTCCTCAATTAAAAATGGATAAAAAAGGTCGTACATCTACACAATAAAACATTATTCAGCTATTAAAAACCAAGATGTTATGAATTTTGTAGGCAAATTAATGGAATGTGAGATTATCATACTGAGTGAGGTGACCCAGTCTCAAAAGAACATGCATGGTATGTATTCACTTATAAGTACACATTCGTAAAGACAGGTACCATGTTACAATCCACAAACCACTGTAAACAAGAAACAAAGCTCAAGCGAAGAAGTTTAAGTCTCACTTACAAATTAGAATAAACTAGTCATAAAAGATGGATGGATAGAGAGAATTTGGAGGGAAATGGTGAATTTAGGATGAGGTGTGTGGAAGAACAGAAGAGATTGCTTGATGGGAACGGGCATGAAAATGAAGGGAAATCTGCAACAGACATGGGTAAAAATATGGGGACATCTCTAGGAGAGAAGTCCTGGGACAAGGGAGGTGCCCAAGAATTAATAGGGTGACCTTAGTTGTGACTCACTACATTGGTAATATGGAACCTGAGGAGGCCATCTCCTATATCCAGACAAGAGCCCCAGTGGAACAACATAGACACCAACCCAACCCAAAATTTAAGCCCAAAATATTTACTGTCTACAAGTAATGTAAACATGGGAATGAGAGCAGAGACTGAGTGAAGAACCAAACAATAACTGGCCAAACTGAAGACCCATGCCATGGGTAAGCACCAATTCCTAACACTATTAATGATACTCTGGTATGCTTGCAAACATGAGCATGTTATTTTCTGAGAAGCTCCGCCTATCAGTTGTAGAGCTTGGGGGTTCTTAGGGAAGAACAGGAGGAAAAATTGTGGGTCCTGAAGGGAATAGAAACTCTATAGGTTTTCCAAAAGGGTCAACTATCATGGAAATTGGGGCCTCTCAGACACTGAACCAACAACCAAGGAACGTACAGGGACTGGACTAAGGATCTCTCACTTACATGTAAGAGATGCATGGCTTGAGTTTCATGTATTTCCTAAATAACTGAAGTGGGCTATCCCAAAAAGCTGTTGCCTATATGCGGGGCATGTTCTACAATGTGGGCTGCCTTCTCAGCCTCAGTGGGAAAGGAAGCACCTAGCCTCACAGAGACTTGAAGTGTAAGGGTATATACTTATGTGTAGAGGAGAAGAGGAGGAGAGATGGGGAAATAATTCTGGGAGGGAGTAACCTGGAGGGGGGCAGTGAATGGAATTTAAAGTGAATAAGTAAAATAAAAAAATAATTTTCAAAGACAGAATAGATGATTCTATTGATTAAAAAATCTTTTATGTGTGTGTATTTTGAAAATATAGTGACATGGATACGTTTCAAATTTGTAGGCTTATTTATACCTAGCACTCTATTCTCATATGTAATTTTACTCAGTATTCATTTTGAGTTTTTTATATTTATAGATGTAAAGACACAATATGGTAAAATTAGAAAGCTACAACTTTTAAAATATTATCACAAATAGAGAATATTATTTCTTAAATGTTACTGTACATTTTATACATAATTTTAGTAATGCCGACACTATTTGGTTCTCTTATATACTGGAAAACTTAGGAAGCAGATTCCACACTGTTTTATTTCTGGTCACACAGTGACTCCCTTCTATGCTTCTATTTTCATTATTACAAAAGTGAAATTTGTACTTGATTCATATCTGTATTCTGGAGTGAGACTGGTATAATTTCTTAAATTTATGTACTTAAAATATTTTAGGGGAAAATACTTATTATCTCTCTAGTGCAACTCACTGTATCATTCAGATGCTCACAAGGTTACTAAGGACAGTAGATGTTCTAAGTACCATTATGTGCCTCATTCTAGGTGATAGCTGCATTATTTACTGAGCATTCCTATTATCCTGCCAATGAGTAATTACTTTTAATTATGATGCTGAACTCATGTTTAGTTTCACAGCCTACTTCCACCCACATTATTGTATTTGGCTTGTGGACTTCATAAATAGAAAGCTTTCCATGTACTTTCGTAAATTAATCCTTATGATACTATTTCAAGAGAAATGATAATTATAAGAAATGAGTTTCAAAATATGTAGGACATTTGCTCAAATATAATTAATTAAAAAATAAAGAATTTTAAATATATGTATACACACAAATATATACTTATATTCACATCTGTGTATATAACTATATTCTTCATCTTATGAACATAATTATATACTTTCATACAAACTATTCTCCAATAGATATTTTTATTATAGAATTTATTGGTAAAACCTGGAACAACTTAATGATTTCTGCATCTTTTTCCTCTCGTACAAGAATCCTATAAAATATTAATCCAATTTTTGACACAAGAAGCTATAGAAATATTTTATTTAATTTCCCCTTATGTTTAATTCCGATTCGAAGGTTTTGGTCATCAAAAATTGGCCTTGACATTTTCTTTCTTTCTTTTTTCCTAATCTCATCTTGTATAAGTCTATCCGTATGAGGAGTAACATTATTCCTCTGTTGATAGCAATCAATTTCTTTTTTGAAAAGATTAATTTCAACTTTGAGGGTGTGCTCTTGGTCATCCAACTAAAGATTGATTTTGGAATAGGTACCTAATAATTTCTGCAGCTACAGCAGTCAATATATGTAGTAAAATAAGAAATTTTAAGCACATGTAAGTACTTAAATGCTTCATAAATAACCCATAATTTTAGATTTCATTTATATATTTAATTTATTAATATTATGGTTGACTGATTTGAAAGTTCATAGTTTTCAGTTTTAATGCTCTTATAGAGAGCATTTTTGGCACCTCTGGACAGTTGGTGTGGAAAATCTTATTTTACCAAGACATTCTGAAGCTGTCCAAGTGCAGGAACCTGGTGCTAGTGCTGTGCCCAGAAAAGGCTTAAATCAAGTACTTTTGCATCTGTAGCTCAAGGAGGAATCCTTAGGAATGTAGCTTAGGGCAGGGCAGATTCGAAAATGTAGGCACAGCCATCTCCTTGAACCCCATTTTTTCCCCTGACATTTACACCTGGCCTCCAGGAAGATGTTTACTGGATCTTTGGTTGTTAACTTGCCTGTTCCCAGATTCAGAACTGATGCTATCTTTCTGCATGTAATTAAAGTGGTTTAAACCAGGATTCAATAAACCAGTCTTTGCTTCAGTCTCAAGTCTGGCCAAAGTCGTGTTACAATTTCTACTAACTTGTTGCTCCTTTCTTTCAATCCTTGCTCAGGCCCTGGAGAACCTGTTGTTTGACAACGCTGGTCTTGGACATACTCTGGGATTGAGCTTTCTTCATTTATTTACTGGACTTTGTTAAGCATACTCAGAGCTACTAGTCAAGCATTTGCCCATTTCAGTTGTAAATCAACACCTCTTACAAGTAGAACATTGCTTTAGAATTTCATTTTGAGGTTTTTGTTTGTTTGGTTGGTTTGTTTTGTGTTTTTAATTTTGTTTTGTAAGTTACAGGTTATGGGACTAAGTAGTGGATTTGTATTATTTGGAAGACGGAAAGAGAGCTACCAAGATTGCAACTCAAGCAGTATAATAAAGTAAATGAATATAAAGCAGGGGTTTGTTGTTTCAGAGCCCCTGAATTTTATGATAGTCTACCTTTGTTCACTTTCATCTAATTGTTTTGAATGTATATGTGTGGGCCAAGTTAGTAATGGTCCTTTCTGTTGATCATCAAATCAACTTGGATGACAACAAGACACTAGAGAATAGGTAGGTTTCTTCAAACATAATAGAAAAATACTCCAGAAAAGCTTGGTTGACATTTGATGTATGACTATTTTTTTCTTTTTTTTTAACATCTTTATTTTACAAAACAAAGATAAATGTACAGATTTCAAGCATTTTTTGCATAAATTTATACAATACATTTTTGTCAGTACTTTTTTTCAGATTTTAAAATAATACTAACATAAATCTATATGAATAGTCAGTACTTGATCTTTTTAAAGGTTTGACAGTATGCATCGAAAACCCAATAGTTACAATGAGCACAAAGTACATGCAAAACAAAATGTAACATGAAAATAGTCAAAGTTTTCTTGTTGTGTAAAGATTTTTTTTTGTTTTGTTTTGTTATCTTTATTTCTTGGACTTCATACAGTCTGTGAGTTGTTTCTGGGGCAGTGCGAGCCTCTGGGGGTTAACATCCCACTATCAGTGACTGCATATTATGTCTGTTCTTTTGTGACTGGGTTATTTCACTCAGAATGATATTCTCTAGATGCAGCCATTTTCTTAAGAATTTGGTCAAGTCATTGTTTCTGGTGGCTGAGTAGTATTCCATTGTGTAAATGTACCACAATTTTTGTATCCATTCATCTTCTGAAGGACATCTGGGTTCCTTCCAGCTTCTGGCTATTATAAATAGAGCTGCTATGAACATTGTGGGGCATATATTTTTGTTGTGTACTAAGGTGTCTCTGGGGTATATGCCCAGAAGTGGAATAGCTGGGTCTTCAGGTAGTATTATGTCCAATTTTCTGAGGTATTGCCAGACTGATTTCCAGAGTGGTTGTATTAGTTTGCAACCCCACCAACAGTGGAGAAGTGTTCCTCTTTCTCCTCAACCTCGCCAGCATCTGTTGTCATCTGAGATTTGGATCTTGGCCAATCTGACTGGTGTGAGGTGGAATCGCAGGGTTGTTTTGATTTGCATTTCCCTGATGGCTAAGGATGTGGAGCACTTCCTCAGATATTTCTCAGCCATTCGATATTCCTCAACTAAGAACGTTTTGTTTAGTTCTGTACCCCATTTTTTAATAGGGTTATTTGATTCTCTGGTGTCTAGCTTTTGAGTTCTTTGTATACATTTTATATTAGGCCTCTATCTGATGTGGGGTTGGTAAAGATCTCTACCCAACAGTGTCCTTAGCCTTACAGAAACTTTGCAATCTCATTAAGTCCCTTTTGTCAATATTTGACCTTAGAGCATGAGCCATTGGTGTTCTGTTCAGGAAATTTTCTCCTCTGTGTATGTGTATGTGTTCTAAGGCTTTCACTATTTTCTCTTCTAACAATTTCAGTATACCTGATTTGATGTGGAAATCTTTGATCTACTTGCACTTGAGATTTGTATAAGGAGATAAGAAAGTGTTTATTTTCATTCTTCTGCATGCTGAGTGCCAGTTGGACCAACACCATTTATTGAAGGGGCTCTCCATTTTCCATTGAATGTTTACAGCTCCTTTGTCAAAAATCAAGTGACCATAAATGTGAGGGCTAATTTCTGGATCTTCTATTCTATTCCATTGATCCACTTGCTTATCTCTGTACTAGTATCATGCAGATTTTAGGACAATTGCCTTTTAATAAACTTGAGGTCAGGGATATTGATTCCCGCAGATATTTTCTTGTTGTTAATGATGGATTTTGCTATTCTAGGTCTTTTGTTATTTCAGATGAAATTGCACATTATATCCACCCACTTGGTTGAAATTGTTCATCAGCTGTAGAATTTCTTTGGTGAAATTTTTGGGGTCACTTATATACACTATCATGTCATCTGCAAACAGTGATGTTTTTACTTCTTCTTTTCGAAATTGTATCCCTTTGATTTTCTTTTGCTGTAAAATTGCTCTGGCCAGGACTTCCAGTACTATGTTGAATAGGTAGGGAGAGAGTGAGCAGCCCTTCTATTCCCTGATTTTAGTGGGATTGCTTCATGTTTGTTACCTCTAACTTTGATGTTGGCTATTGGTTTGCTGTATTTTGCTTTTATTATGTTTAGGTTTGGGCCTTGGATTCAGGTCCTTTCCAAGAGTTTTAACATGAAGGGGTGTTGAATTTTGTCAAATGCTTCCTCAGAATCTATTAAGATGACCATGTGTTTTTATGTCTTTGAATTTTTTTTTCATATTATTGATTATATTGATGGATTTCCATATATTAAACCATCCCTGCATCCCAGGGATGAAGCTTACTTGATCATGGTGAATGATCATTTTGATGTGTTCTTGGATTTGATTTGCAAGGATTTTGTTGAGGCTTTTTGCATCAATGTTCATAAGTGAGATGGGTCTAAAGTTATCTTTCCTTGTAAGGGCTTTGTGTGCTTTAGGAATGAGGGTTATTGTGGCCTGGAGAAATGAGTCAGGTAGTGTTCTATCTGAGTCTATTTTGTGGAATAATTTAGAGAGTGTTGGTATTAGGTCGTCAATAAATGTCTGATAGAATTCTATACTGATTCCATCCGGACATGAGGGTTTTTTTGGCTGCAAGGCTTTTAAGGTCTGCTTCTATTTCTTTAGGTGTTATGGGATTATTTTGTTGGTTTATCTGATCCTGGTTTAGCTTTAGTATCTGGAATCTGACTAGGAATTCATCCATTTCTTCCAGATTTTCCAACTTTGTTGAGTAAGATCTGATGATTTCTTGAATTTTCTCTGTTTTAGTTGTTATGCCTCCATTTTCCTTCATAATTTTCTGTTTTTAGATACTTTCTCTTTACCCTGTAGTTAGTCTGGCTAAGGGTTTATCAATATTATTAATTTCCCCAAAGAACCAGCTCTTGGTTTTATTGATTCTTTCAATATTTTTTGTTTCTATTTGGTCAATTTTTGCTCTGAGTTTGATTATGTCTTTCTGTCTACTCCTCTTGGGTGTATCTGCTTACTTTTGTTCTAGAGCTTTCAACTGTCCTGTCAAGTTGCTAGTGCAAGCTCTCTCCACTTTTTTTTTTTTTTTTTTTTTTTTTTTTGGAAGCACTTAGATCTATGAGTTTTCCTGTCAATGCTGCTTCCACTGCATAGGTTTGGGTATGTTGTATTTTCATTTTCCTTATATTCTAGAAAATCCTTAATTTCTTTCTTGATTTCTTCTTTGACCATGGTATTTTTTTATAGAGTATTGTTTAGTTTCCGTGTGTATATGGGCTTTTTGTTGTCTTTTTTGTTATTAAAGACCAGTCTTAGAACTTGGTGATCTGATAAGATGCATGGAAGTATTTCAATCTTATATCAATTGAGGTTTTTTTTCTGTGACAGATTATATGGTCAGTTTTGGAGTAGGTGTTGTGAAGTTCTGAGAAGAAGGTGTATTCTTTTGTTTTAGGATGAAATGTTCTGTATATGTCTATTAATTCCAATTGGTCCATAACCTCTGCTAGTTTAAATGTGTTCTATTTTCATGATCTGTTTTTTGATGAGAGTGGGGTGTTGAGGTCTCCCACTATTATTGTGTGGGATACAATGTATTTTTTAAGCTATAGTAAGGTTTCTTTTCTGAATATGGGTGCTCTTGTATTTGGATCATATATATTAAGGATTGAGAGTTCCTCCTGACAAATTTCCCCTGTAATGAGTAAAAAGTGTCCTTCCTTATCTTTTTTGATAACTTTTGGTTGAAAATCTACTTTATTCAATGTTAGAATGGACAGTCCAGCTTGCTTCTTGGAGCCATTTGATTGGAAGTTTTTTTCCCACCCTTTTACTCTGAGATAGTGTCTGTCTTTGTCTCTGAGATTAGTTTCCTGTATGCAGCAAATTGCTGGGTTTTGTTTATGTATCCAGTCTGATAGCCTATATCTTTTTATTGGGGAATTGAGTCCATTTATGTTAACAGATATGAAGGAATAGTGGTTGCTGTTTCCTGCTATTTTTGCTTTTGGAGGTAGAATTGTGCCTGTGTGTCTTTCTTCTTTTGCTTTCTTTCTTAGGTGTTTTCTTGTTTTTACTAGGATGCAGTTTCCCTCCTTGTATTGGATTTTCCACCTATAATGCACTGTAGTGCTGGGTTTGTGGTCAGATATTGTGTAAATTTAGTTTTGTCTTGGAATATCTTGGTCTCTTCATCTATGGTGATTGAGAATTTTGCTGGGTATAGCAGCTTGGACTGACACTTGTGGTCTCTTAGGGTCTTCATGATGTATGTCCAGGACCTCCTAGCTCTCATAATCTCTGTTGAGAAGTCAGGTGTGATTCCGTTTGGTCCTCCTTTCTATGTTAAATGACCTTTTTCCCTTACTGATTTTAGTATTCTTTCTTTGCTTTGTACAATTTGCATTTTTTTCTATTCTGTATGTTGAAGAATTTCTTTTCTGGTCCAATCTATTTGGAGTTCTGTAGGCTTCCTTTATGCACATGGTCGTCTCATTCTTAAGGGTCGGAAAGTTTTCTTCTATGATTTTGTTGAAGATATTTACTGTGCCTCTTAGTTGATATTCTTCACCCTCTTCTATTCCTATATTTTTTAATTTTTTTCTTCTTAATGTTTCCTGGATCTTCTCAACATCTTGGGTTATGACCTTATTGGCTTTTGCATCTTCTTTCACTGTTTTGTCTATGTTTTCAATGTTGTCTTTGGCCCTTGAGATTCTCTCCTCCATCTCTTGTAGTCTGTTGGAGATTCTTGCATCTGTGATCCTGATTTCTTTTTTAGGTTTTCTACCCCCAGGGTTGTCCCTTTTAGTGATTTCTTGCTTCCATTTCCATTTTCAATTCCTTCTTCAAATCCTTCATCTGTTTGGTTCTGTTTTC
Organism: Micromys minutus; assembly: GCF_963924665.1. Lineage (NCBI taxonomy): Eukaryota > Metazoa > Chordata > Mammalia > Rodentia > Muridae > Micromys > Micromys minutus. Next base: position 52,630,061 of record NC_137953.1, read on the forward strand.
CTCTAGCCCTTTGATTTATTTGAGTGTTTTTCATGTTTTGTCTTTAAAAGCTTCTCTTTCTTTATGGTTTTCCTCATGTTTTATTTTTCTTTTAAGTGAATTATTCACGCTCTTCTCAAAGATCTCCATCATCATCTTTAGGTATGATTTTAGGTCTGAGTCTTCTTTTTCTGGAATGTTTGGCATTCTGCTGCTTACTGTAATGGGAGAACTGGGTTCTGATCTTGCCAGTTTGTCTTAGTTTACATTGTGTAATGCCACCTTGTTGTCTGTGTTTATATGTGGTTTTGTTGTCAGTGATTGGTTTCTGTCTCTCTCGTGTACATGGCCTGTGTCCCTGGATCTTCACTGTTCTCGATGGCAAATGGCCTCTTTGGTCTATATGCCCCATCTTTAATTTTTTTAAGCACTAGTAAAATATATTGGTATGGGCTCTCCACAATACTTATAGCATTAATGCATGTTGTACTTAATTAAATGCTGTGTCACGTGTGTTTTGTCCTTTGGATTTGTTTTTGTATGAATCACATTAATGGATTTACATATAATTAGTCAACCTTGCATCCCTGCGATGAACCAACTTGATCATGTTGAGTAATAGTTTTGTTTTGTTCTTAGATTCTTTTTGCAAGAATTTCATTTAGTGCTTTTGCATCAGTATTCATAAGGGAATTTGGTCTGAAGTTCTCTCATTTGGTTGGTTCCTTGTGTGATTTCTATTTGTGGTTATTAGAATGAATTAGGTAATGTTCATTCTGTTTCTGTTTTATGGGATAGTTTGAGGGAAACTGGTATTAGGTCTTCTTGGAAGGTCTGGTAGATTTCTGAAGTATATTTATCTGGCCTTGGAATTTTATTTTTTTAGTTTGGAATGTTTTAAAGTCTTCTATTTTCTTTTGGGTATGGCCCTGTTTGATAGTTTAATTGCTCTTGATTTAACTTTGCTGTATGATATCTGTCTAGAAGACCATCCATTTTCACCCTTTGAATATTTTTGATATACTATGTATTTACACTTAAGATGTTATACCCTTTCACCCAATCCCATTCCCCCATGCCTTTCCATTACCTCCATAAAAGTGCTCCCTCTCCCAAGCGCCCTCTCTCATCAGAGTACCTTGGAATTCCCCTACACTGGGAAAAACTGCCTTCAGTTGACCAAAGGCCTTTTCTTTCACTGGTGACAGAGAATGCTATTCTGTGCATATGCACTTGAAGCCATTGTTCTCTCCATGTGAACTCACTGGTTGGAGTTTTAGTCCCAGGGTGCTGTGGTGGCATTGGTTAGTTGATAATTTTGTTCTTGCCATGGAGATACAGATTCTTTCAACTCCTTCAGTCCTTTTTTTAGTTCCTACATTGGTGTACCCATGTTCATTCTGATGATCAGCTGCAAGCATCCTCCTTTGTATCAGTATGGCTCTAGTAGAACCTCTGAGGAGGCATCCATATCATTATTTCCTGTGTAGGGAGAACTGGGTTCTAATGTTTCTAGGTTGACTTGGTTCCCATTTCTTATATTCTTGTGCTTGCCTATTACCATCTTGTTTTTGATGATGCTATGTGATCTTCTTATCTCTTACTGGAGATTGTTTCTTCTGTGGGTCTCCGGAGGGAGGTCTTCACAAGACAATTGGTGGAGAGAAAGCTTGGGCTCAACTGTAGGTTCAGTGGAAAGAGCACTACTGTTTCCATACTGGGCACTCATTTCTCTGCAGGTAGGCCACCAGTCCTGATGTCAGTGTGCCTGATATTTTTGTGGTTCTATGCCAAGATAGATGCTAGAATAGTCCAATCCTATTGGTCCCTGCGCTCGGAGAGTTTCCAGAGTTCCTCTCTACACACATCTATGTTCACTTGATCTTTAAAAAGGGAGCTAGAAACATTCAGTAGTAAAAGATAAAAAGTAACATTTCTCTACTTTTGATGCAGTTCTAGGCTTGTACAAGCACTCTGGAAATCAATCTGGCATATCCTTAGAAAACTGGACATTTTACTAGCTGAAAACCCTGCTCTACCACCCTAGGCATATAACCCAAAGATGCTCTGACATATAACAAAGGCACATGCTCCACCATGTTTATAGTAGCCTTGTTTATAATAACCAGAAGCTAGAAAGAACTCAGATGTCCATCAACAGAAGAATGGATACAGAAAGTGTGGTACAATGGAGTACTACTTAGCTATTAGAAACAATGACTTAATGAAATTTGTAGGCAAATGGATAAAACTAGAGACTATCATTCTGAGTGAGGTATTCCAGTCACAAAAGAACACACATGGCAGGCATTCACTGATAAGTGGATACTAGCCCCGAAAAGCTCTGAATACCCAATACCCAAGAAACAATTCAAAGACATTATGAAGCTCAAAAAGAAGGAAAGCCCCAGTTCTTAGAAGCGAGAACAACACTCTCATGGGAAGAAATGCAAGGTCAAATAGAAGAACAGGAATTGAAGAAAAGATCACTTAGAAGCTACCTTATCTTGGGATCTACCACATATACAGTCACCAAATCCAAGCACTATAGCTGATCCCAAGAAGTACTTACTGTCAGGAACCAGATAGCGATGACCCTTCAAGACTATGTTTGAGTCATATAGATACAGCTGAGCATGCTTGCAGCTAAACATTGGGCAGAACTCTGGGACCCAGAATGAGGTTTCTAATGGAAGAACCTAAGGAGTTGAAAGGGGTTGCAACCTTATAGGAAGAATAATATTATCAACCAACTAAATCCTCCAAAACACCCATGGACTAAAACACCAACCTTTGTGTACATTTTGGGACCTCTTGATCCAGTTGCATATGTAGCTGAAGATGGCAGTGTCTCATATCAATGTAAGAAGAGATTTTTGTTCCTGGGAGGGCATGTTTTCCCAGTGTAGGGGAATGCCAAGGCCATGGGGTGGAGAGGGTGATTAGGAGGGTGTGCACCTTTGTGAAGGCAAATGGAGGAGAGGGTAGATGTGAGCAGGGAAGGGTTAAGGGTTAATATCTAAAGTGTAAATAAAGAGTATCTAAATATTTTTTTTAAAGAAGTGCTTACTGGCAGTACCCTGATATAGATGCTTCCTCAGAATCTTTACCAGAGCCATACTGATACAGAGGAGGGTGCTTGCAGCTAACCATCTGACTAAGCACTCCCAAAGAAGAAGCTAAAGAAAGGGCTAAAGGAGCTGAAAGGTTTTGCAACACCATGTGAAGAACAACAATGTCAACCAAAGAAATGCTCCAGAGCACCCAGGGAGTAAACATTAACCACTGAGGACACATGGAGAGAGCATATACAGCAGAGGATACCATTGACTGGCATCAATGGGAAGAGAGGTCTTTGTTCACATGAAGGCCTGCTTTCCCGGTGTAGGGGAATGCCAACACACTGAGATGGGAGTAGGAGATTGGGAGTGGAAGCATCTTCATGGAAACAAAGTGAGGTGAAGGGGGAATGGGGGATGGGGTAAAGTGGATAACATTTAAAATGTAAATACAGTGAATATCCAATAAAATGTTATTAAAAAGAAGATAATAAAGCTAAGGACATGCTAACCTTGGATCAAAAAAGGAGCCACAAGGCAATTATATTCACCTGAAACTGACATATCTGTATAATATAGAATTAATAAAGTACATTCTATCTAGGGACATTTTTGTTTCCCTTTCTTTGAGTGTTTCTAACGTATGTAGCTACAGAAACGCTTTGCAAATTTAAGTTAGAGTCAGTTTATTTGCTCAGGTTACTCATGGAAAACATGCTTTTCATCTTTGCTGTTTAATTCCTGTTGTAGATGAGCAACTAATGTCTTCCTGCTAGCAGTGGGGCTGCCCTCTGCCATGGTGTTTTCTAGGGTTCTTAGAAAGTCTATAAAATTCTGTTTTTAATCTGCAGAATTAGATGGCTTCAGCTTTAGCTCCAACTTCTGAACTTTTCTTCCAACTCTTTTCTTTTATGCACTAAAATCCTAAGGGTACCTTGTCTGTACCAGGTCACACCTTTTTTTTGCGAGATCCTTTTTGGGTATCTTGTTCTTGTGAGTGTTATGCAATGAATGTGCTGAGAGACTTTTCAGAAAAACAAACTGGGTGAAACTGTAGCTGACTATAGGTGAAAGCAGGCCTGGAGACCAGAAGAAATCACCCGCTGTATAAAGACATGATTATAAACAGGCCCTTTCACTTTCTGTGCTCTGTGAGGCTTGGTCACCTTCCTACTGACTTTGATACTGACCCAGTGCTGCTTCCTGCAAGGATGAGAAACATTATGTCCTGAGGCCAAGAGCTTGTCAGAGACTTCATGCAGCTTCTTTATCCATAGACACCTTCTACGAATTTCAGCAGGATGATATAAGCCCATTACTTCCTACTTCCTAGCTAGGAGTGAGACCTATTTTCTTCCAGGGTCAGCACCAGTGCTTCTAATGTTAGTAAGTTCTGCATCCCAAATCCAGTCATTCTTGTTTTTCTTGCAGTTTTCACATCATCCAGTTTTGCCGAAGTGTTTCATTTTTCCTTTCAAAACACTGCTCTTCTTTTATTTCACATCCAGATCCTAAAATACATGAAACATGTTTATTCTCCCATCTAAATACCATTAATTCCACAAATCTAATTATTCTCCTGTGAAATGTCATAATGGTACATATGAAATCCATCTCCTTTCTGGTTCTGCTTCCCTCCCCTTTCCTCCATTCCTCTCCTCTCCCCTCTCACTCCTTTCCTTAGGTGAGTCCCCTCCCTTCACTCCTTTTTCCTACCCTCCTCTCCCCTTCTCTTCTTCATATCAAAAGCCAGATGTGATAAACATCTGAATGTCAGCACTTAGACAGCTGAAGCTCGAAGAATGTTAGCTTGACACTAGTTTGACTGTCAGTGCATAACTTTGTTTCAAGCCTATTGAGGGAAAAGGAAGGAGAAAGTGAATCAAAAGTGCAAGAGCAAAAAGGAGGCAATAAATATTGGTATTACTAGGGAGTGAAGATGGCAGTCTGACTCTCAGAAAGGAAACGGGATGGAATAGGGAAAAAGGAGCAAAGGAAGTAAAGAGAATAAAAGAGAAAACAAAATTTACCTAAAGCCACCAAAACCTAAAAGACAAAGTCTGAATTAAAATCTATCTTAAATGTTTATGCTACAGAGTGTAGTTTTTCACAATCCGATGTAATTGGACTGTACAATGAAATCTAGGGAACACCTAATATTCTTGTTTTAACTTCCAACATTGCCTGGATTTTGGCACTTCTTTTTCATTTAATTCAGCATGAAATGCATTTTTATGTTTCTTTAAAGGCTTCTGGAAGTTTAATTTCAGCAAGATTATACCGAGATACTGAGCAACACAAATATTGTTTTCAGAGAAAAAACCATCTTAAAAAAGAATATCTCTGAGTACTCGAGATGGCTCAGAAGGTGAAACCGCTGCATAAATCTAGTGATCATATCTCAAAGTATGAAGACAGACTGATGACCAAAATTTGTCTATTTACCTCTACGTGCATACCTTGGCCCCTGTGTACACCCTGAGTAGTAATGAGAAAGATTATGACAATGGCAGTGATTAAACCTAAAGGAAACATGTGGCTAGGTTTATGATCAATATCAACAGATTTTATTTGAAAATTAAAACTAATAAATTAAAACCCAATAGAATAAACATTAATAGTGCCCACAGCATTTAACTTCACAGGAGATGGAGTTCTTGTTAAAATATAATAGCAGACTCCACATCCGATAGAGTGCTAACACACAGTCGAACTCCTACATCCACGTTTGGTTCATATCTGATCCTATTCTGTACCTGTCAGTGCTTCTTAAGTAGAATCTTAGAAAAATAGAAACTTTGGAATGTGTATGAAAACTAGGGCACAATAAATGTCATAGTTAACTAGAAATGGTTAATGGTTATAATGTAGATTTTTTTATGAAAAGTAACTACCACATTTTGACTTTGATATGTTCTATACAATTAATTTTATTAATCCACACACATGTCTGTCTGTCTCTTTCTCTCTCTCTCTCTCTCTCTCTCTCTCTCTCTCTCTCTCCTCTCTTTCTCTCTTCCTCTCTCTCTCTCTCTCTCTCTCTCTCTCTCTCTCTCTCTCTCTCTGTGTGTGTGTGTGTGTGTGTGCTTTGTGTGTACATACCATAGGCATGCATCCATGTGTGCAAAGTGGAGTTTAGAGGACAAATAGTCTCTCATACCATCTAGATCTCAAAGATCAAATTCAGATCTTTAGGTTTGAGATTGTGTGTCTTTACATGCTGAGCCAGCTCATGAGCCTGTCTAGAAAATTTTGAAGTTTTCTGTGACCAAAGTCTTTTTCAGATTGACTTACTAAGTATGCACATATACACAGTTATTTCCCATCACAATTTATTTTTGTATTTGGAATAGATGGTCTTACTGGTTAATGATTAAATGGGTATTCCACAGATAACAGTTAGATGTGATTATCTATCAACAAAATACATTTATTCATAAGTATATATGATAATTGAAGAACCACTTAAGCTTTATTTGAAACTCATAGTTTCAGATAATAAGAAACAAAAATTTATTGTTTTAGCAAGCTAAAGATGTTGCTTTTCAAAATGCTACTTAGTTAAGCAGTGATATAAAAGTACTCTAAGAAAATGATTGTAAAATATATTAAAGATTTTAGGGATAGTTTTAATTCAAAAAGTTATATGAGTTTGTTCTTAAGAGAATATATCTAAGATGAAATTGAGAATAATTTATCTGAAGGACACCCTTGTCAAAGATAAAACTTAAAGTCAAGACTTATAAGGTCTAGGAAGCTAATATGGGAGGCTAAGGATATCATTCTGAAAAATGGTTTCTTCTGTGGAGAAGACATTTATAGGCAGAATACTGAAAAATTAATCTTGATTTCAGAATTATAATGGAAACTCATAAAATTGAAGAATTATATATAGTCTTTGAGAGCATAAACTATGTTATATATATATTTGAATTTTGAGCATCTGTATTCTACTAGGAATATCCAAGTTATAATGTATGTGAAATAATACTTTGTTATTACTGGAACAATTTTTTTTATTTCCTCATGCTTCAAAAGGTATAGAGGAAAGACACGAGAGAGGGGTGGGGGCAGAAATCTCTACTGTACACACAGCAGAAATTTTCTTATCTTCTTTCTCTTTGAGGTCTAGATTTTATATTCTTCACCTGATATTTCCTCTGGTTTAAGTGACAGTGTTTCCTCAGCACTCTTGTTTATGACAAGCATGTCATGCTTGATTTCATATTCAGCTCGTCTCATGGCCATTGAGGTCAGCCTTGACTTTTCATTTTATGTCTAAAATTGAGACCCAGTAAAATCTACCATTTTCCTAGTTTTTCCTCAGAGTGTAAATGCCATTTATCCAATTTGTCCTGAACCATATTTCATTTTACCCACCTTTATTGCTACAAGGTTTCTGATTTTTTTCATAAATTATATGTTATACAAGAAAGTCAAGGTAAAAAATATATTTCCTAGTATTAGTTTTACACTTAAATTTTCATTTTACATTTAAAATTTCATTTTACATTTAAATGAATCTTACAGAAAAATTTTCTTTTGTTTTCTATAAGACTTTACAATTTTATTTAAATGCTTTCCTTAAGTCATAACATCTAATTTGTTATCTTTGTCTCTTATGTAGGGTTCCTTCTCTTCTAGTATTCTAAATGGGAATATACTATATACCGGTGGGGTGTGTTTGTGTGTGTTTGTGTATTGTGTGTGTGTGTGTGTGTGTGTGTGTGTGTGTGTGTGTGTGTGTGTTTGTGTGTGTGTGTGTGTGTATTTGTGTGTGTGTGTGTTTTACTAACATCAGAATCCTTTAAATGTTTGTGTCCTTGTAGATGTCATAGTTTATCTATTCAAACTAGTGAATATCTTACTTATTTCTGTTTTGCTTTTACTAATGAATAGGCTTTGAACTTTCATTATTAGGTTTTTAGATATCTTATTCACATATTGAGATTTTAAAAAGTCCATGAGAAATATTATCTGAATGTATTGATACAGTTCTTAATGTAGTTTAGTTTGAAATTACCTGATGTGTGTGTCATTTTCATTTCTTCATCTGACAATGTTTGCACTGTTAATTTGCCTGTGTGTTTGCTATTTTTTTTGGAAGAGCATGACATATATTCCTGCTAAGAGATATTTTAGCTACAATAAATTGATATTTCTTTAATGCTTGTATCTTTGCTCTGTCTGTGCAAACTCAGGATTTCTTCTGGCCAAGTATCTTTATACCAAAAAGAAAACAAAAAATGTCTACGTAATTTCAGGGACGACTTGTTTCTGAGGAAATATGTCAAATCCTAGAAGTATAGATTGTTTCATTTTATTTTTTATTTGTGAAAAGCAGCAACATTATGATAAACTTAAATTCTTTTAGGGGTTTATTTTAAAACACAGTTCTATAATCTAGAATTCTGGATCTTCAATTTTAGCTATGATCTGATAGATTTAAAATGTATTTTCATAACTTTAATTCTTATTTTAGGTTCATGTATTAGTTCTAAATGCATTTGGTTTTTTTAATGTTTAATGGTATTATTGACATTAACAAAGCTCAGTTTTTATTTATTCATTCTTGATTTGGCATCTTTTTCAAGGGATGTGAACAAGTTAGCGTTTTTCCATCTGATATGCTGGTGGTAGAGACTTTTTTCCCATAGGGATAAGCCTCAGTTATCTGAACCACAATCAAGACATATAATTAGGAAGAATTCTTCTTACCAACTGAAGTAGCAGACAACTTCGTGAGTTAAATTATGCATTTCTATATTCAATTCCAAACACTAGTTTTTGGTTTGTTTGTTTTTTAAGGTATATCACAACTTACTAGTTTCTCTTCCCCAATGCATATGTTTTTTAATCTTTTTTCCTTCTAATTATTCTATGGTTACTTCAGGGAAAATTCAATCCAGATAATTGAAAGTTCTTAAACATGTACCTTTTAAACAAGATGGGTCAAAATGCTATTTGTAGATTAGCACTTAAACACAGAGGACACATTTAAGAGGCAGCACAGGAGCACTGATTTCAAGATTTCTGTTCAGTTAGCACTGTGATGCTTTGACTCAATCCAGGTATGTCTAAATATGCCTTTATTGTCTAAGACAAATACCCTCACCTCATCCTACAATGGCTCTTAGCTTTCAATTAGAATACCATTATTATCTACTTTTTTAGCACTACTCTTTGCACTTGTAGTTACGCTCTCCATAAATATTGGACTAAACAGTTTTTCATTACTGAACTGACTTGCTTAAGTATCCTTCCTTGTACATTCACCATTTACCTATATTCTATCTTATTTCATTAGAACATATGTTCCAGAAAAATAAAAACTTATGTGCCTTTTTCAGTTTTGGCATGTCTAAAAAAAATCCCAGTATGGCATAGATAGTTTAAAAATAGTTTAGAGAAGCATAAATGTGTAATAAATGAACTTCATACATGTGTCATACAATCAATTCAGAGCAAATATAACACATTTTGCATATAAATGGGGTTATTTGATTGATATGCAAAATAAGAGACTAGTTGGTCTAACAATGGCTAACTGTGTATCACAGAGGTAGAGAAAATGGTTCATACTCTATTAAGTCACTAAAGTTCTGGCAGCTTCCTAGAGAGTTGCTAGTACAGAGTGAATGCTTAATGGCTGAAAAAGCTGGCTTCTGATCTCTATAGGAAAGAGAGATAACAGGAGATGGCCTCATTCAATTATTGTGACAGCTGCTTTTCTGTTTCTGTGAGAAAACAGTTTGACAAAAGAAATGTAAGAGAGAGACAGTTCTATCTCACATTTCAAGTATATATTTCATCATGATAATGAAATCAAGATGAGAAGAGTTTGACATAGCTGGTAGTCAGCATTTGTAAGGAGGAAACAGAGTGCAGGATGAATGAGCTGTATATATAGTCCAAGGCCTCTGCCCAAGGAATAAACCTTCCCTCAGTTAAGAAATTTTTTCCCTGTTAATTAACATCATCAAAATAATTTCTCACAGATTTTCTCAGGATCTAATGGTAATCTACACAATCCTCCAAGAACATGATATCGAGTTTGTCTCCTACATAATTTCAGATAGTTTCAAGTTAAGGAATTAACACTATCAGCTGTACTTCACCCATGTGTTCTTGCTTCCTCTTGGTCCAACAATTTTCATATTAAAGCAGCCTTTAGTTAGGTGAAGTTAACTTCATTCAGGAAAGGACTTTCTCCTGACTCAATGTCTAGAATGTGTTAGCTATCAATGTAAATACTACCACTGAATCACCTAAGGTTGTACTTTATCAGCCTACCATATCATGAAAATAAAACAATATATTTTTAATTTGATTAGGATTGATCACTGGGTAATGTATTTGACCTGTGGCATGAAAAACTATGTCATCTGTAAAGTGTAGATGAGTGGGAAAAGTAATGTCTCACCTTAGAATCTCTAGAGGATGTAAACATGAAAGATACTCAGGGAAGTATGGCTTATTGGATGTTTCATATATTTACATTTTAAATGTTATTCCCTTTCTTGGTTTCTCTCTTCTCATGCTACTCCCCCTGGTTCTATGAGCATGCCTCCCCCCCACCACCACCACCCATATCCACTTCACCACCCTGGCATTCCCCTATACTCTGGAATCCAGCTTTCACAGGAGAAAGGACTTCTCCTATTGGTGACAGACAGTGCCATCCTCTGCTATATAAGCAGCTCCATGTGTACTTTTCGGTTGGTGGTTTAGTCTAACTGGGAACTCTGGCTGGGGGTTGGGGGGTAATTGGTTCATATTGCTGTTTATCCTACGTGTTACAAAAAGTTTCAGCTCCTTCAGTCCTTTCGATAACTGTGGTCCCCAAGCTCAGTATGATGATTAGCAGCAAGAATTTTCATCTGTATCACCGAGGCTCTGTAAGAGCCTCTCAGGAGACATCCATACCAGGCTCCAGTGAACAGGCACTTCTTGGCATCAGCAATAGTGACGTGGACTGGTGGCTACATATGGAATGGATCCCCAGAGGGCACAGTCTCTAAGTAACATTTCCTTCAGCCCCTGTTCCACTCTGTCCCTGCATTTCATTTCATGAGTATTTTATTTTGCCTTTTAAGAATGAATGAAGCATCCATATTTTATTCTTCCTTCTTGACATTCTTATGATCTGTTAATTGTATCATGTGTATTCTGAGTAATTGGGCTAATATCCACATATCAGTGAGTGCATACCATGTGTGTACTTTAGTGATTGGATTAGTTTACTCAGGATGGTATTTTTTAGTTCCATACATTTGGCTAAGAATTTCATAAAGTAATTGTTTTTAATAGCAGAGTAGTACTCCATTGTCTAAATATATCACATTTTCTGCATCCATTCCTATGTTGAACGACTTCTGAATTCTTGCTAGCTTCTGACTATTATAAATAAGGTTACTATGAACATAGTAGAGCAAGTGTCTTTGTTATATGTTAGATCATATTTTGGGTATATGCTAAGGAGTGGTATAGCTTTGTTCTCAGGTAGTATTTATGTACAATTTTCTAGAGAATTGCCAAACTGATGTCCATAGTGGTTATATCAGCTTGTAATCTCACCAACAATGGAATAGTGTTCCTCTTTCTATACATCCTTGCCAGCCTCTGCTGTAACCTGCATTTTTGATCTTAGCAGTTCTGATTCATATGTGGTAGAATTTCAGGGTTGTTTTAATTTTTCTTTCTCTGATGACTAAGGATGTTAAGCATTTCTTAAAGTGCTTTATGGCCATTCTATATTACTCTGTTAGAATATTTTTAAACTCTGTACATCATTTTAAATAAGGTTATTTGTCTGGAGTCTAACTTCTTGAATTCTTTGTTTATAATAGATAATTGCTCTCTATCAGATATAGGATTGATAAAGGTCTTTTCCCAAAATGCTAGTTGTCTTTTCTCCTATTGACAGTGTTGTTTGGCTTACAAAAGTTTTGCAGTTTTATGAGTTCCATTAGTTAATTGTTGATGTTAGAGTCTATGCCATTGGTTTTCTGTTTAGGAAATTTTCTTTTGTGTCTTTGTGTTCGAGTCCCTTCCTCACTTTCACTTCTATTAGTTTCATTGTATCTGGTATTATATGGAGGCCCTTGATTCACTTGGACTTGACCTTTGTATGATGAGGTTACATCAAGGTATTTTATATCATTTGTTTCTATTGTGAAGAGTGTCATGTTCTTAATTTCTTTCTCAGCCTCTTTATCCTTTGAGTAGAGGAAGGTTACTGATTTGAATTAATTTTATATCTAGCCACTTTGCTGAAGTTTTTTCAGGATTACTTGTTTGTTGGTGAAATTTTTGGGTCACTTAAGTATATTATCATATAATCTAAAAGAGTGTTATTTTGACTTCTTCCTTTCCAGTTACTAACCATTTGATCTCATGTTGTTGTCTAGTTGCTCAGCTAGGACTTCAAGCATTATATTAAATATGTAGGGAGAGAGTGGGCAGCCTTGTCTACTTCATGATTTTAGTGGGATTGCATCAAGTTACTTTTTATTTAGTTTGATATGGCTACTGATTTGCTATATATTACTTTTTACTATGCTAAAATATAGGTCTTGAATTTATAAAATTTCCAATACCTTTTTCTTGAAGGGCTGTTGAATTTTGTCAAATCTTGTCTAAGCATATAATGACATGATCATGTGTTTTTTCTTTCAGTTTGTTTATATAGTGGATTACATTCATGTGTCTCCATACATTTAACTATCCACAGATCCCTAGGATCAAGCCTACTTATTCATGGTGAATCTTTGTTTTGGTATGTTCTTGGATTCAGTTGGAGAGGAAAGAAGATTACTTTCTCACTTTCTCTGGGGTTTAGAAACTCTCCTTTTGTTGGAGTCTTCTATTATTCCTTTTCTTTGTAGTGCTGGATTCGTGGGAATAATGTGTGTAAATTTTTTTCATAAAATATCATGGTTTCTCCATCTTTGGTAATTCAGATATTTGCTGTATATAGTAGCCTTGACCAGCATTTATGTTCTCTTAAGGTCAGCATTACCTCTACCCACAACGTTCGTTTTCTCTGTTGAGAAGTCTGGTGTCATTCGGATAGGTCTGTCTTTATATGTTACTTGACCTTCTTCCCTTACTGCTTTTAATATTATTTTTTTGTGTGTTGTGCATTTTGTGTTTTTAATATTATGCAATGGGATGAAATTATTTTCTTCTCCAATCGATTTGGAGTTCTGTAGGCTTCTTGTATGTTCATGGGCATCTCTTTCTTTAGATTAGGAACTTCCTTTTTCTATAATTTTATTGAAGATAATTACTGGCCCTTTAATGAGGGTATCCTTGCTCTCTTATATACCTATTATCGTTGAAATATGTTTTCTTATTGTGTCCTGGATTTCCTTCATGTTTTCAATTAGAAACATTTTTCATTTTTCATTTTCTTTTACTATCATGTCAATTTTTTTATATTATCTTCTTCTCCTGAGATTTTCTTTTCTACCTCTTGTATTCTGTTCATGATGCTTGCATCTGTGACTCCTGATCTCTTTAGTAGATTTTCTATCTCTAGGGTTTTCTCCTTTTGTGTTTTTTTTTTTTTTTTTTTTTTTTTTGTTTCTATTTGCATGTTAAATCTTGGATTTTTTTTTTCAATTCCTTCATCTGTTTGCTTGTGAGTTTCTGTAACTCTTTAAGGGATTTTTGTGTTTCTCCTTCTAGGGTTCTCTTGTTTACCTGTGTTCTCTTATATTTCTCTAAGGGAGTTATTTATGTCCTTCCTAAATATTTTTATGAGATCTGGTTTAAATCCAAATCATGCTTTTCTTGTGTGTTTGGGTATTCAGGACTTGCTGTGGTATAAAAACTGGGTTCTGATGAAGTCAAGTAGCCTTGATTTATTTTGCTTATGTTCTTGTGCTTGCTTCTTGTCATCCGTTTATCTCTGATGTATTTGGTTTTGCTCTCTTTGACTGTAGATTGTCTCTTTTGTGGGTCCATAAGCCTGTGATCTTCGAGTGTGAGTCTCCTCGGAGACCAGCTCTCTTTTGGTGTGAACGGTGTATGGAGTGCACAAATGGAAAAGGGAACAATCATGGCCGAGGCTGTCTCTGGAATTCTGTGTCCTGTTTTTTCTGGCTGTTACTAAAGTAAATGTGGTGGTCCTTCATGTAGGCTTAGGAATAAGAGCAGTCCTTTGAGACAGCTCTCCCTGAGCAAGAGTTTGGTACTGAGAGTTGTGGGACACCCTGAGATCTCAGGCACAGATAGAACCAAAAGCAGGCAGGGCTATTTAATGTCATTATTTTTAGGAAAATGTAGTGACTGAGCAAAGTAAATAGGCACAATAAAGAAAGAACCTCCTATGTAATCACATTCCTGCAATGTTTATTCTTGATATATGCATGGGAAGCTAGTAAAATGAAACATCCAGGCAACTCTCTCCATGGCCAAAGCAATACTTCAGAAAACATACCAAAAGTTAATTGTAAATTTGAGGCTCGGCATCAACTGCACACAACACTAAAAAATGGATCTACTAGCATGCTTCAAGTTGAGGGATAAGAAACAAACATGAAGACATGATACTTTATATTCTTCAAGATAAGAGTAAGTTGTTCTTATATATGATAACATTTGCTTTTATATTACATTATAAATAAAATTTTAGGATAGATATTATATCATATTATATCTTTCATGATAGTGATACATTTTAATCTATATAATATTACAACAGATATCTGTTAAAACCTTTTTGGTCATAACCTCTATTAATTTCACTGTGTCTCTGTTTAGTTTCTGTATCAATGACCTGCTCATTGGTGAAAGATGGGTATTGAAGTCTCCCACTATTCTTAGGTGGAGTTAATGTGTGTTTTGAACTTTAGTACAGTTTACTTTATGAATGTGAGTGCCCTTGTTTTGGGGGCATAAATGTTCAGAATTGAGACTTTCTTTTGTTGGATTTTTTCTTTGATAAATATGAAGGGTCCTTCCTCATCATACTGGGTAACTTTTGGTTGAAAATCTGTTATTAAATATTAGATTGCCAACTCCAGCTTGCTTCTTGGACCTGTTTGCTTGGAAGACATTTTTCCATTCTTTTACTGTGAGATAGTGGCTCTCTTTGTTATTGATGTCTATTGCTTTAATAAAGCAAAATGCTAGATCTTGTTTCCATATTCAGTTTGTTAGTTTATGTCTTTTTATAGTTGAGCTGATTCCATTAATACTGAGTAGTATTAAAGACAGAGGACTTTTGATTCCTGCTACGTTTCTTTCTGTACATGACTTTATAAGCTGTGGTTGTCTCCTCCTAGATTTTTTTCTTCTGAGATTCTTAATATCTTATCTCTTCTTTGGGGTATGTACCTTCCCTGTGTTAGAGTTTTCCATCTATGATTCTCTCTAGGACTAAATTGGTAGACAGATACTGTGTGAATTTTGTTTCGTCCTAGAATATTTTAGTTTCTCTATCTGTGTTGATTGACAGTTCTTCTGGAAATAGTAGCTTGGGCTGGCATTTGTATTCATTTAGAGTCTGCCTGACATCCGATTAGGTACTTTTGGCTGTTAGTGTCTCTATTGAGAAGTCTGGTGTATTGCTAGTAGGTCTACCTTTGTTACTCAGGATTTTTTCACTTGCAGCTTTTAATATTCTTTCATTGTTCCATGTGTTTAGTATTTTATTATGTAATAGAGGATTTTCTTTTCAGGTCCCATTCTTTGGTGTTTTATACGCTTCCTGTTCTTTGATGGCCATCCCTTTCTTTAGGTTGGGGAGAATTTCTTCTGTGATTTTGTTGAATAAATTTTTAGGTCCTTTGCACTGTGAATCTTTTTTCTCCTCTATTCCAGTTATTCTTGATCTTGGTCTTTTCATTGGGTCTAAGATGCTTTGGGTTAGGAGTATTTTTTTTTTTTTTTATGTTTTGATTTTTTTGACAGTTGTGTTAATCTCTTCAGTGATATCTTCTATACCTGAGATTCCCTAATCTATCTCTTGTATGATGCTGGTAAATGTCCATCCTGTGAAAGGCACTCTATAGATTCACTGTAATCTTCAATCAAATCTCAGCACAACTCTTCAAAAACATTAATAGGGCAATTTTCAAATTCATCTGGAAAGCCAAAAAACCCAGGAAACAAAAACATTTCTCAACAATGAAAAGATTGCTGGGGGAATCACCATCCCTGACCTTAAGCTCTGCTACAGAGCAATAGTGATAACAACCTGCCTAGTACTGGTATAGAGACAGACACCTTGATTAGTGGAATAAATCTGAAGTCGCAGAAAATAAACCACACACTTTCTTTGACAAAGAAACCAAAAATATACAATAGGAAAATAGAAAGCATCTTTAATATATGGTACTGGTCTAACTGGCTGTCTGTATGTAGAAAAAATAAACAAAATAGACCCATATTTGTCACCCACACAATGCTCAAGACCAAATGGATCAAGGACCTCAACATAAAAACATATACACTGAATCTAATAAAATACAAAAATGGGAAAGAGCCTTGCACTAATTGACACAAAAGGGAAATTTCCTAAACAGAACTGTAATGGTTCATGTTCTAAGATCAAGAATTGATAAATGGGACCTTATAAAACTGGAAAGCTTCTGTAAGTCAAAAAACATAGTCAATGAGCCAAATCGGCAACCTACAGACTGGGAAAAAAACTCTTCACTAACTACACATCTGATAGAGAGCTAATATCCCAAATGTATAAACAACTCAAAAAGCTAACCAAAACAATCAAACAGTCAAACAGACAAAAAGAAAAATACAACCTCATCAAAAAATGGGTTATAGAGGTATACGGAGAATTCACAACAGGGGAATCTTGAAAACCTGAGATGAACAGGGCTCAGACCACCCACAACCTGGACCAGCAGAGCCCCAGAGATAAAGGCCTGGTGAAAAGGGGATCCGAGTAGCCAGGGGGCAGAGAGATCTCTGCCAAGTGCACACGGAGAGCGCTCCTCTGCCCTGCCTGATCCAGGGACCAGGAACCCAGCATTGGGACCTCTGTTCCCACCAGGCGGCTTTGGGGTGCAAAACAGGGCTCAGCTCATCCACCATCTGGACCAGCGGAGATTCAGGGACAGAGGCCAGGTATAAGGGAAAGTCAAGAACCTATCCCTGACAACAAGATAGTAAGAGGAAAGCAAAAGAGCATATCACAGGGAAACCAAGCCAACCTGGCAATATTAGAATCCAGCTCTCCCATCACAGCAAACAGCGGAATGCAAAACACTCCACAAAAAGAAGACTCAGACATAAAACTGTGCCTCAAGATGATGATGGAGATCCTTAAACAAGTACAGCAGGAAAAGAATAAAGAATTAGAAGCTTTTAAAGAAGAAACAAGGAAAGCACTCAAGGAACACAAAGAACCAGAAGAAAACAGAACCAAAGAGATGAAGGAATGAAAGAAGGAATTTAAAACAGAAATGGACACAATAAAGAAAATACTAAAAAAGACAACCCAAGAAGTAGAAATCCTAAAAAAGAAATCAGGAGTCATCATCTCAGAGACAAAGATAGACACTATCTCAGAGTAAAAGGGTGGGAAAAAAATTCCAAGCAAACAGCCCCAAGAAGCAAGCTGGAGTGGCTATTCTAATATCGAATAAAGTAAATTTCCAACCAAAAGTTATCAAAATATAAGGAAGGACAGTTTTTACTCATTACCGGGGAAATCTGTCAGGAGGAACTCTCAATCCTTAATATATATGTTCCAAATACAAAATCACCCACACTCATAAAAGAAACCCTACTAAAGCTCAAAAAATACATTTCACCCCACACAATAATAGTGGGAGACTTTAATACCCCACTCTCACCAATGGACAGATTATAAAAACAGAAAGTGAACAAGGATACTCTAAAACTAGCAGAGACTATAAACCAACTGGAATTAATAGATATCTATAGAACATATCATTCTAACATAAAAGTATACACCTTCTTCTCAGCACCTCTTAGGACCTCCTCGAAAATTGACCACATAAATGGACGCAGAACAAGCCTCAATTGATATAAGAATATTGAAATACTCCCATGCATCCTCTCAGACCACCATGGTCTAAGGCTAGCCTTTAACAACAACAAAGACAACAAAAAGCCCACATACACATTGAAACTAAACAACGCTCTGTTAAACTATAGCAGGGTCAAAGAAGAAATAAAGAAAGAAATTAAGGATATTCTAGAATTCAATGAAAATGAAAACACAACATACCCAAACTTATGGGATGCAATGAAAGCAGTACTTAGAGGAAAACTCATAGGTCTGAGCACTTCCAAAAGGAAACTGAAGAGAGCATACATCAGAAACTTGACAGCACAACTGAAAGATCTGGAAAAAAAGGAAGCAGATATAGCCAAAAGATGTAGACAGCAAGAAATAATCAAACTTCTGGCAGAAATATAACAAATAGAAACAAAAAGAACCATTGAAAGAATCAACAAAACTAAGAGTTGGTTCTTTGAGAAAATCAACAAGACTGATCGACCCTTAGGCAGACTATGTAGAGGGCAAAGAGAGAGTATCCAAATTAACAAAATCAGAAAGGAAAGTGGAGACATAACAACTGAAACTGAGGAAATTCAAGAAATCATCAGATCATACTACAAAAGCCTATATTCCACAAAGTTGGAAAATTTGGAGGAAATGGATGAATTCGTAGACAGATACAAGATCCTAGTGTTAAACTAGGACCAGGTAGACCATCTAAATAATCCCATAACACCTAAAGAAATAGAAGAAATCATCAAAAGCCTCTCAACCAAAAAAAAAGCCCAGGTCGAGACAGGTTCAGTGCAGAATTTTATCAGACATTAATTGCTGACATAATACTTATACTCTCCAAACTATTCCAAAAGATAGAATCAGATGGAATACTACCTAACTCATTTTCTGAGGCTACAATAACCCTCGTTCCTAAACAACGCAAAGGCCCTAGAAGGAAAGAGACCTTAAGACCAATCTCACTTTTGAATATTGATGCAAAAATACTCAACAAAATCCTTGCAAACTGAGTACAAGAACACATCAAAATGATCATTCACCATGACCAAGTAGGCTACATCCCTGAGATGCAGGGATGGTTTAATATAAGGAAATCCATCAATGTAACCCACCATATAAACAAACTCAAAAATAAAATCACATGGTCATCTCACTAGATGTTGAGAAAGCATTTGACAAAATGCTTCATGTTAAAAGTCCTGGAAAGAACAGAAATCCAACGTCCATACCTATACATAATAAAAGCAATATACAGCAAACCAACAGCCAACATCAATTTAATGGTGGAAAAGTTGAAGCAATCCCACTAACATCAGGGACTCGACCAGGCTTCCCACTCTCACCCTACCTATTCAACATAGTACTGGAAGTCCTGGCTGGAGCAATTAGACAGCAAAAGGAAATCAAAGGAATACAAATTGGAAAGGAAGAAGTAAAAACAGCAGTTTTTGCAGATAACATGATAGTGTACTTAAGTGACCCCACAAATTCCACCAGAGAAGTTCTACAGCTGATAAACAAGTTCAGCAAAGTGGCTGGATATAAAATTAACTCAAAAAATCAGTAGCCTTCCTATATTCAAAGGGCAAACATGTGGAGAATGTAATTAGGGAAAAGATAACCTTCACAATAGTCACAAAAACTATGAAATATGTTGGTGTGATTCTAACTAAGCAAGTGAAGGATTTGTATGACAAGAACTTCAATCGTTTTTCTTAAACTGGGTAATACATTTTTAATAGGGTTATTTGTTTCACTGGTGTCTAGCTTCTTGCATTCTTTTTATACCTTGTATATTAGGCCTCTATCTAATGTGGAGTTTTTAAAGATCTTTTCCCACTGTGTTGGTGGCTGTTTTGTTTTCTTGACAGTGTCCTTAGCCTTAAAGAAACCTTGCAATCTCATTAAGTACATTTTTCCCAGTCTTTGACCTTAGAGCACGAGTCATTGGTGTTCTATTTAGGAATTTTTCTCTGTGCCTATGTGTTGTAAGGTTTTACATACTTTTTCATCTAATAGTTTCAGTGTACCTGGTTTAATGTAGAGGTATTTGATCCACTTGAACTTGAGCTTTGTACAAAGAGATAAAAAAGGGTCTATTTTTATTCTTCTGCAGGCTGAGTGCCAGTTGGACCAACACCATTTCTTGAATAGGCTGTCCTTTTTCCATTGAATGTTTACAGTTCCTTTGTCAAAAATCAGGTGACCATATATGTGAGGGCTCCTTTCTGAATCTTCTATTATATTGCATTGATCAACGGGCTTATCTTTTTACCAGTACCATGCAGTTCTTAGCACAATTGCCTTGTAATATAGCTTGAGGTCAGGGATGGTGATTCCCACAGATATTTTCTTGTTGAGGATGGAGTTCACTATTCTAGGTCTTTTGTTATTCCAGATGAAATTGCACATTGCTCTTTCCAACTCTATGAAGAACTGGGTGGGAATTTTGATGGGGATTGCATTGAATCTGTAGATTGATTTTGGTAGGATAACCATTTTTACAGTATTAATCCTTCCAACCTATTAGTATGGGATATCATTCCATTTTTTGAGATCTTCCTCATTTTTCTTCTTTAGAGGTTTGAAGTTCTTGTCATATAGGTCCTTCATTTGCTTTGCTAGTGTCATGCCAAGATATTTCATATTTTTGTGACTATTGTAAAGGGTATCTTTCCCTAATTTCTGTCTCCACATGTTTCTAGTTTTTTTAGTTCTTTGAGTGTTTTTCTTGTTTCTTCTTTAAAAGCTTCTAATTCTTTATGCTTTTCCTCCTGCTCTTTTTTAAGGATTTCTATCATCATCTTGAGGTATGATTTCGGTTCTGAGTCTTCTTTTTCTGGAGTGTTTGGTTTTCTGCTCTTTGCTGTGATGGGAGAGCTGGGTTCTGGTGTTTCCAGGTTGTCTTGGTTTCCTTGAGTTTCATTCTTTCACTTTTCTCTTGCCATCTTGTTTTCAGTGTTTATATGTGTTCTTATGGTCAGTGATTGGTTCTCGCCTCTCCCTTGTACCTGGCCTGTGTCCCTGGATCTCTGTGTGTTCCTGTTGGCCGATGTCCTGAGCATCTATTCTGTAAGCATGGGCTACTGGCCGATAGACAGCCCAAAGCAGGGTTCTTGCTTCCCTGAACCAAACGGGGGGGGGAGGGGGTGGTGTGGCGCACTTTCTGAGTGCTCAGCACAGACCTCTCTGTTCCCTGGCTACTTGGCTACTTGGAGCATTGTCTCACTAGGCCTGTGTTCCTAGATCCCCACTGCTCCTGGTGGCAGATGGCCTGAGCACTTGTTCTGCATGCACAGGCCACTGGCTGGAAACACATAACTATAAAGCAGAATTTCTGGTCCTCTGAATCATTTGGGGGAGGCACACTGTCTGTGGGCTAGGCAGAGATGTCTCTTCTCTCCGGCTACTTGGACTGCCTTCTCACGAGGCCTATGTCCCTGGATCTCAGCAGTTCCTCGATACCACTCTTGAATATATACCCTAATGATGTCCCCACTATGCAACAGGGGCATGTGTTCCGCTATGTTCATAGAAGCCTTGTTTTGATACCCAGAAGCTGGAAAAAAACTTGATGTCCCATGGGAAAAAGAAAAGTATACATAAAATATGGTTCATTTACACAATGGTATACTACTCAACTATTAAGAATGAGGACATCCTGAGTTTTGAAGGCAAATGTATAGAGCTATAAAATATCAACCTGAGTGAGGTTAGTCAGACCCAAAATGACATGCATGGTATGTACTCACTAATATGTGAAAATTAGCCAATAAAAGTACAGAATACTCAAGAGACAGTCCACAGCGCTCAAAATGGTTAAGAAGCTGAAGGATCCAAGAGAGGATGCTTCAGACTCACTTGAGAGGAAGAAGAATGCAACTACAAAGACAATAGAGGGACCTAGAATAAAAGTGGACTGAGCTAGATAATGATCTGGTGTTGGATGGGGGAAAAGGACTAAAGCCTCGAGGGCCAGCAGAAAGAATATAAACAGGCAATCTTGGGAGGTAGTAGGTTGACAGTACCCTCAACAATATACCATAAATCTGGAGATTAGAGACTCTCAGGACTCAAGGGAAGGGGCCTTAGATGAAATACCTGTAAGTGAGAAGAGGAAACTTCTAGAGACCATCTCAAGCAGAATGACAGGGAGTCAAATGAGGAATGAGGTTGCTATCCCACAGTCAAATTTCTGACCAATAAGTTTCCCGGTCTGAAAGAAATGCAGAAACAGAAAAGGAGAGGAGCCTGAGGAAAAGGATGTCCTCCAACAGACCCAAGGTGGATCTAGCTCAAGGGAAGGCGCCACAGCCTGATATTATTACTGAGGATATGGAACACTCACAAAATGTGGTCTTTCATGAGTACCCTCCAAAAGCAGCTGAAAGACTCAGATGCAGATGTTTGCACCCAACTAATGGACAGAAACTACTGACCTTTGTGGTTGAATTAGGGAAAAGCTGGAACAAGTTTAGGAGGAAGGGGACCCTGTAGGAGGACTAGCAGTCTCAATTATCCTTCATCGCAAAGATCTTTTAGACACTGGACCACCAACCAGGCACCAAAAACCAGCTGATATAAGGTCCCAGAACCTATATGGCAGAGGACTGCTGGGTCTGGGTTCAGTCAGAGAATATGCACCTAACTTCCAAGAGAATGGAGGCCCCAGACTCTTTAGAAGTCTACTGGGGTAGAGTGTGGGGGAGTGTGTAGAGAAAGGGGTCAGGAAGGAGGCATGGGTGTGGAAGAGTGAATGAATGAACTGGGAGGGAAATAAAATTTGTAGTTTACAAAACGAACAAATACAAAAAAGGAATAAGAAATTTGAAACAACAAAATAAAAGAGCACAAAATACTACAATAAATAGACATGTAGAAACAGTATTGCTAATTAATTCATACACTATATATGGAAAAAATGAAAATTCAATAACACTCTTAATGTTAAAATCAAATTTTTAATATTCTATTTGAAGTGTGTTCTTAACTTAAAGTTTTATTTAAAATGGCTCTGATATATTTATACCTAAAACAATTTAATCCTGAGATTTGAAGATTCCCTTCTTTCAGTAAAATCAGAGACATGGAATTTTATGGAAGGATCAGGTTTAAGAAATCATTTTGAATGACCCGTTAGGATATTTTGACACACAAAGACAGATACTAATGTAAAGAAACAGAATTACCTCTTTTCTTTGTAAGAGGAAATAATTAGAGTTTTTTGAAACATAGTTCCCTCAAAAAAGTTGCCTAGCTTATGAATTCCATAATTTTCAAAGAAAGGAAAGCCATTATGTGTCATCCTTGAGAACAATACTCTCTGGTAAGAGTGCAGAACAGAGATGTATAATTAATCTGAATGGATTAGCATGGTTTCATGGGCAAACAGTACTCTGTCTCTTTCTGTCTCTGTCTTTGTCTCTGTCTCTCTCTCTCTCTCTCTTATTCATCTTTAGGCCACTGACATTTTAATTATCTTAAAATATGTCAAAATCATTCAGTTGAGATGAAAATGCTTCATTTTACTTTTATTTCATGTGAACATTCATTCAGAGAATTATGATGGTTAATTATACAGACACAAGAGGCCATGTTTCCAAATAACCACATTTAAACTTTTCATGAGTTGTAGGATATTATGCAAGTTTCATCAGACTTTATTAAAACTGATAGCATGTAGCTCTATTATTGTGTGTAAGACATTGAATGATGATTGGTAAATGGTACTTTTCTATATCAGCAAAGATGAATGGCCTAATACTGTTAGAAGGTTGACATTTATGTGTCATTAATTAATTACTTATATTCAATGGTAAGCCATTACTAAACATTTCTGATCTCTAATAGATGCTCAATAAATATTTAATGAAAGATAAAGAGAAATAGAACTTTTAATTCTTCCTAAACTGATAAAATAAAATAGGTATCATTTATAATTTTAAAAATAGCTGTTTACAGGTGATTTCAAAGTATTTCTCATTGTCTTACAACTGTTTCATAATGGTTTTAGATCTCTGATTGGGAAGAAAATGATTTGTAGCAGATTGACAAATTATTATTTTTCATTTTATATGTAAGAGGTTGTATATTAGTCCCCAAAATGATGGGAGAGAAGGAGGAAAGAATAGAAAAAAAATGGAGAGGGAAGAAATGATGAGAAGAAGGACAAAGGTGGAGACAATTGGTTTACTATCTCTTTGCTTCCTTTCCTTTTAATTTCAGCTATGTTTTTCAAAACCCATTCATTGTCCTTTGCTTTATGAGTAGAGTTGACTGAGCATTCTATGATGGTCACTGACACTTTGTATCCATTTCTCAAAGATTGTACTTACCCATTATCCCAGTTTTCCAGAGTGCCACAACCAGTGAGAGCTGAGCTAGTTCTGAAGGCCACGTAGATGGTGGACTTCTTGGTGTTCTGTGTTTAGAAGCACCACATAGCACAGTAGCAGGGAGCCCTCTGGGAAGTGGTTATTTTTATTACTAATTTAATGAGATAGATAATTATCTGAAAAGAAGTCTCAGTGAGAGATTGTATTCATCAGGTTGGCCTGAGTGAATTTCAGTGAGGCTTTATCTTTATAACGTTAATTGAGTTGCTAAGATCTAACTTTTTTGTATGTGGTACCATTTCATAGGCTTTATGCATTTCATAAAACTAAAGAATTCATTTAATCATCTCATTTACTCCTCTTGAGTATTAGATAGGATGTGGCTGGATTTCTCAAGTGTCTGCTCTAACTTCCCCTTGAAAATAGATTGTAACTGCCTAGAATTGTGACCTAAAATATGATGCCTGCTCTAAATTGCTTTTCCCAGAGTGTTTTATCATGAGAACAAGAAAGAAAAGTAGGAATACAGTCAGCATTAAGAGTAAACGTACTTGTACTTCCTTCTTTCGATGTGTTTGCAGCCGTTCATGTACATACATTGCTGTGCTCAGATAGCTTTTTCTTCTGTCACAAGGATGGTTTGCAAGATTTTGGCTTTGTAGATCTAGAGTGATAGCTTGTTAAAGAAAGATTCTACTGTATAACTGTACAGTTCTGAGTTTGATGCTGAGTAACAGTGTAAAGAGCCAAGTTCTAGGACTGTACTTAGGCTTTTAACTCAGATGTTAAAGTCATGAAGACAAACAAACCTCTGGAATTCACTGAGAAGCAACATTGCTTAAATTCTTAAGCTCCAGGTTCCAAATGATAAATTGTTAAAAAAAAATAAAACAACAACAACATAAACAAAAGCAGGTGGAGAAATATGAAGGAAAATATCTTTTTTCTACACATGCCCTCAACAAGGCTACCTCAAAACATACATAAACTAATTATACTTACATCACACTACATATTCCTACAGAGTGTGCAGACACATGAATATGCACTTAAAGGACAAAGCATTGGTACTGGGGAAAGGGATACAGACTTGAGCTTTAGCAAAAAGGATGGTAGTGAATCCCTTTTCTGACTCTTATTGCTTAGAGAAGGAATTCTTGCGAGACCAGGCATGATTGTACCAGGACGGGTGTCCGCCAGCACACAGATTCCTGAGAGCTCGGAAGAGGGGCAAAAAATCTTTCCATCCTAAGCAGACAGTTGAGTCGACTTCTGTCCACTTTCTACCTCTGGAAAGGAGAACCCCCAAAGAACTGAATGGGGGTGCTCACTTCTGACCCAAGGCCAGACCCAGCCCACTTGCACCAGGACAGGCAGCCTGCCTGAACACAGGTTCATGGGAGCTCGGAACAGTGGCAGGAACATGTTCCATCCTAAGTGGAAGGAAAACTCAGTACCCGTCTGCACACAGATGAGCTCAAAGAGTAGCCTTGCAAGTACTCTCCCACCTGAGCCCACAGAGAGCTTAACAGACACCCTTCAGGCTGTTCCAGTAGGGATAGCCTGCAGCCCCTGGAGACCAACTGGCATGTTGGACTCATAGATCAGGTAATTTTGGACCCATCAGGAGGGCAGGGTGACCACCATTAAGGCTCAGGACCATCCTGCACACAGCTGAGCTCCTAGAATAGCCTCACAAGAGTTCTCTCACCTGAGCCCACTGAGACAGAACTGAGTCACTGCAATCAGAACTCACTACCTATGTACAAAAAGCCGAACACCCAGAAGCTATTTTCTTTTTTAACCATGGCCCTCAATTCCACAGAAAAGACAGGCTCCACACAGAGACAACAAGATCACCTATAATCACAGATAACAAGATGGCAAGAGGAAAGCAAAGAACCTAAGCAATGGAAACCAAGACAGCCTGGCAATATCAGAATCCAGGCCTCCCACCACAGTAAGTAGTAGATTACAAACCATACCAGAAAAACAAGACTTTGACTTGAAATCATACTTAATGATGATGACAGAGATCTTGGAGAAACATGTAAATATCTCGCTTAAACAATTACTAGAGAACCAGAAGAAATCACTCAAAGAAATACGGGAAAACACAACTAAACAGATGAAAATGGAAATAGAAACAATATAGAAAACATAAAAAGAGACAACCCTAAAGATGTAAAACCAAAAAAAAAAAAAAAAAAAAAAAAAAAGAAAAGAAAAGAAATCAGCAGTCACAGATGCAAGCATCACCAACAGACTATAAGAGATGGAAGAGAGAATCTCAGGGGCCAAAGACAACATAGAAAACGTAGACAAAACAGTCAGAGAAGATGCAAAAACCAAAAAGCTCCTAACCCACAATGTCTAGGAGATCCAGGACACAATGAGAAGACCAAACCAGAGAATAAAAGGTGTAGAAGAAGCTTAAGAATATCAAATAAAAGGCACAGTAAATATCTTCAACAAAATCGTAGAAGAAAACTTCTCTGCTTTTAACAATGAGATGATCATGGACATACAGGAAGCCTACAGAACTCCAAATAAGTTTGACTAAAAAAGAAACTCCTCCAGAAACATAACACTCAAAACACCAAATATTTGAAACAAAGAATCCTAAAAGCTGTAAGGGAAAAAGGACAAGTAACATATAGAGGCATATCTATCATAATTAAACCAGACTTCTCAACAAAGACTATAAAAGCTAGAAGATTCTGGACAGATGTCATACAGACCCTTACAGAACAAAAATGCCAGGTCAGGTTACCATATCCAACTTAACTCTTAATCACCATAGATAAAGAAAACAAGATGTTTCAGGACAAAACCAAATTTACACAATACCTGTCCAGAATTCTTGGCCTACATAGGATGAGAAATGGAAGTATCCAACACAAAAAAGGAAACTACACACAAGGTAAAGCAAAAAATTAAAAATAAAAAGACCCAAAAACTAAAAACCCAAAACAACAATGACAAAAACAAAACAAATAAACAAACAAAAAAAAACCACAAGGAAAGGCACACAAACATAAGTTTCCCTCTAACAACAAAAATAACAGGAAACAAAAATCACTATTCCATAATTTCTCTTAATGTCAAAGGAATCAATTCCCCAATAAAAAGACATAGACTATCAGACTGAATATGTAAACAGGAGTCAGCATTTTACTGCATACAGGAAACTCATCTCAGAGAAAAGGACAGATGCTACCTCAGAGTAAAATGCTGGGGAAAAAAACCTTCCAAGGTAATGGGCCCAGGAAACAAGCTGAAGTACCTATTCTAATATCAAATAAAATAGGTTTTCAACCAAACGTAATCAAAAAAAGATAACAAAAGACACTTTGTACACATCACAGGAAAATTTAAACAAGATTTTTCTATCTTTAACATCTATGCTCCAAATACAAGGGCACCCACATTAATAAAAGAAACCCTACTAAAGTTCACAGCATGTATTATACCATACACAATAATAGTGGGATACTTCAACACCCCACTCTCATCAATGGACAGATCATTAAGAGAGAAAATGAACAAAGACACCGCAAAACTAGCAGAGATTATGAACCAACTGGGATTAATAATCATCTACAGGATGTTTCATCCAAAAACAAAAGAATATACTTTCTTCTCAGCAGCTCATGGTACCTTCTACAAAATTAACCATATAGTCGGTCACAGTACAAGCCTCAACAGATACAAGAAGATGGAACTACTCCTCTGCATTCTATCATATCACCATAGATTAAGGCTTGTTTTTAATAACAACAAAAACAACAAAAAGCCCACATACATATGGAAGGTAAACAATGCTCTTCTCAATGATAACATAGTCAAGGAAGAAATAAAGAAAGAAATTAAGGATTTTTTAGAATTTAACAAAAGTAACACCCCTACATACCTAAACATATGGGATGCAGTAAAAGCAGTACTAAAATGAAAACTCACAGCTCTGAGTGCCTCTAAAAAAAAAAAAAACTGGAGAGAGCATACACTAGCAACCTGTCACCACAGTTGAAAACTTTAGAACAAATACAAGCAGAAACACCAAGGAAGAGTATGGGCCTGGAAATAATCAAACTCAGAGCAAAAATCAACCAATTAGAAACCAAAAGAACTGTACAAACAATCAACAAAACCATGAGCTGGTTCTTTAAGAAAATTAATAAGATTGATAAATCTTTATCCTGACTAACTAGAGGGCAAAGAGAGTATCAAAATTAACAAAATCAGAAAAGGGGAGAGATAACAACAGAAAATGAAGAAATTCAGGAAATCATCAGATCTTACTACAAAAGCTGGAAAATCTGGAGGAAATGGAAAAATTTTTTAGACAGATACCAGATACCAAAGTTAAATGAGGATCAAATAAAGCATCTAAACAGTCTCCTAACACCTAAAGAACTAGAAGCAGTCACCAAAAGCCTCCAAACAAACAAACAAACAAACAAACAAAAAAGCCTAAGATGAGATGGGATTAGTGGAGAATTCTGTCAGACATTTATAGAAGGCCTAATACCTATACTCTTCAAACTATTCTACAAAAGAGAAACATGAGGAACACTAGCCAACTTGTTCTTCAAAGGAACAAGTACACTGATACCTAAACCACAAAAAGACACTTCAAAGAAAGAGAAAGTCAGACCAATTTCTCTCATGAACTTCAAAGAAAAAATACTCAATAAAATTATTGCAAACTGAATGCAAGAACACATCAAAAGAATCATCCACCATGAACAAGTAGGCTTTATCCCAAGGAAGCAGAGATGGTTCAAAATAAGGAAATCCATCAACATAGTCCACCATATAAACAAACTCAAATAAAAGAAAACACACTATCCTTTTATTAGATGCTGAGAAAGCACTCAACAAAATTTAACACCCATTTATGATAAAAGTCTTGGAAAGAGAAGAAATAAAAGGCCCATACCTTTACATAGTAAAAGCAATATAGAGCAAACAGTAGCCAATGTCAAACTAAATAGAAACTTCAACCAATCCCATTAAAATCAGGGACCAGACAAGGCTGTCCACTATTCCTGCTACATATTCAATATAGTCCTGGAAGTCCTGGCCAGAGCAATTAGACAATAAAAAGACATAAAAGGGATTCACATTGGAAAAGAAGTCAAAATATCACTATTTGCAGATGATATGATAGTTTACTTAAGTGATTCCAGATATTCCACCAGAGAACTTTTACAACTAATAAACAACTTAAGCAAAGTGTCTGGCTACAAAATTAACTTAAACAAATAAACTACCTTCCTCATGTAATGGATAAACAGGTTGAGAAAAAAATTAGGGAATTGATACCCTTCACAATAGTCACAAAGACTATAAAACACCTTGGAGTGACCCTAACTAAACAAGTGAAGGATCTGTATGAAAAGAACTTCAATACTCGGAAGTAGGAAATTGAAGAAGATCTCAGAAAATGGAAATATCCATGGATTGGCAGGACCAACATTGTAAAATGGCCATCTTGCCAAAAGTAATCTACAGATTCAATGCAATCCTCATCAAAATACCAACTCAATTCTTCACAGAACTGGAAAAAGCAATAAAAAAAACTAGACTTGCAAAACCTATTCTCAAGAATAAAAACACCTCTGGGGTAATCACCATCCCCGATCTCAAGCTATAGTACAAAGAAATTGTGATAAAAACTGCATCGTATTGGTACAAAGATAGGCAGGTAGATCAATGGAACAGAACTGAGGATCCAGACATGAACCCACACACCCAAGGTCACTTGATCTTTGACAAAGAAGTTGAAAACATTCAATGGAAAAAGACAGACTCTTCAATGAATGGTGTTGGTTCAATTGGCAGTCAGTATGTAGATGAATGCAAATCGATTCTCTCTTAGCTCCTGGTACAAAGCTCAAGTCCAAATGGATTGAAGATCTCCACAGAAAACTGGATACACTGAAACTAATAGAAGAAAATGTGTGGGAGGAGCTTAGAAAATATAGGCACAGAGATATTTTCCTGAATAGAACAGCAATGACTTATGCTCTAAGATCATTAATTGACTAATAGGACTTCATAAGAGTGCAATGCTTCTGTAAGAAAAAAGGATACTATCAATTGGACAAAATGGTAACCAAACCTATATGTGATAAAAGGCTAATATCCAATATATACAAAGGACTCAAGAAATTAGACACCAGAGAATCAAATAATTGTATTAAAATAAGGGTACAGAACTAAACAAAAGATTCTCAACTGCGGAATAACTAATGGCTCAGACACACCTAAAGAAATGTTCAGCATCCCTAGTCATCAGGGAAGAACAATCCTGAGATTCTATCTCACTCCAGTCAGAATGGCCAAGATTAAAAACTCAGATTATAGTAGATACTGTGTGGAAAAAACACTCCTCTTTTTTTTTTTTTTTTCTTTTTGGTGGGATTACAAGCTGGAACAACTACTCTAGAAATCAGTTTGGCTGTTCCTCAGGGAATTTGACATATTACTACATAAGAACACAGCTATTCCACTTTTTGGTATAAACCGGAAAAATGCTTCAACAAAGAACAAGGATACATTCTCTACCATGTTCATAGTAGCCTTATTTATGATAGCCCAAAGCTGGAAAGAATCCAGATGTACTCCAACAGAGGACTGAATACAAAACATGTACTACATTTATACAGTGAAATACTACTCAGCTATTAAAGACAATGACTTCATGAAATTTCTAGATTAAGAGATGGAACTAGTAGCTATCACTGTGAGTGAGGTAACCCAGTCACAAAAGAACACACATAGAATGCACTCACTGATAAACAGATACTACTCCCAAAAGGCACATACTTTTGCTGATGTCAAGAAGGGATTACTGGCAGGAGACTTATATGATGCCTCCTCAGAGGCTCTGACAGATTCATACTGATACAGAGGGGGATACTTGCAGCTAACCAACAGACTGATCAAGGGGACCCCAATAAAGGAATTAGAGAAAGAACTGAGGGAGCTGAAAGGGTTTGCAACCCCATGGGAAGAAAAACATTATCAACAAACCAAACCCTCCACAGTTCTCAAGAAATAAAACATCAATCAATGAGTACATATTGAGAAACACATGGCTCCAGTTGCACTTGTAGCAGTGGATCGCACTGTCTGGAACCAATGGGAGGGGAGTCCTTTGGTCCTGTGAAGTTTGGTCTTTCCAGAGTAGGAGTGAGGTGGGAGAGGGTCCTCAGGAGTTGGAGCATCTTCATTCAGGCAAGGGAAAAAGGAGGTGTTATGGAAGTTGGGGGAAAATGAAATAACATTTGAAATGTAAATACAGAGAATATCCAATCCAATCAAAAAAAAAAGCACACACTTAATGCCATTATGAACACAGTTGAGGCATTCATGATGGTATACATGTATTATTTGAAACTTTGGAAAATATGTTTAGTGATTAGAAAGGTGTGTGTGTGTGTGTGTGTTTATATGTATTTATGCATTTTGTAGTTTTTATAGGAATGATTCCTATTGCCTCATATTTTAAAATTTGGTCTTTGATTTAATGGTTTGACAGTATTTAGAAGGTGTGCAACTTTGGAGGCCATTTGCAACTGGGTCTGGGCTTGAGTAATTAAAAAACTTGTGCCATTCCATTGTAAGGTCTGTGCCTGAGTATCTCAGATGCTGTCCTAGAGTCATATCTTCCTGCCTGCTCCTTGTTCCCCTTTGAAATGGTGAAGAACTCCTAACTCTCAGAAATATGAGCCCCAAATAACTGTAGGTACCTTTGTGGTGCCTTGGTCAGAGTGTTTTAGCACAAAAGAAAGCAAGTACTACAGTTCAATTGAATGTGACATTATTATGCTCATAGATATATTTGAGTTTAAAATTATTTTACAATTGTTTTAATTTTTAAATTTATTTTAAATTTTTGATTTTAAATTTTTCATAAACAGTGAATTAGAATTCAAACCATTTTAACTAATTTTGTAAAAAATAAGTTAGTTGCAGTATTTTAATTTCAAATAACTAATTGTAAATATATTCTGCTTACAGAATTTTATTAACATTTAATCCTAAATAATCCTTGGCATTGGTGAAGAAATCATAACAATTTTACAGGTGTGGGATTATCTTAAATTCTAATTAAAGTCCTCTATTGAATGTATATGGATGACACATTGTTTAAATATTTTTCATGATGTCCCTATAGGCTGTTCTTCTTCTTCTTTTTTTTTTCCAGAAGGCACACACAAGCTAAGCCTCTGATTTGCTCATCTATTTTGTACAGCCTTAAATCTGCATGAAGTTCACGCTCACTGTTCTGTAATTCTGTTGACAGATATTCCTAAGGAAGCGACAGTTACTCAACATACTGTCTGAACACCCACACTTTGTTGGCCTTGTCATGTCATATTTCCTTCCTAGGATATCAGAGTAGCATTTAATTGCCACCCTTTCTGCTCCTATAGATCACAGGTCTCATTTGAGTGTTCTCCTGAATGGAATTGCCTCTTCATATAAAACATAAAAAAGCTAGAATTGCCTTTGAAATCTGGTCTTAAATTGGGTTTATTCTTGGTAGATCATGCTTGAGGTAGACTGGTTCTAGCCCATGGCAATAACCCCTGCACTTATGAAGCCTGGTCATTAAGAAGTAAAGCCAAGGGTCATTATATAAGAAGACTGTCTCATCAGGAAAGAACCCCTATTAAACAGTTAACTGAATTTCAGGAAAATAAGAGAAAAACTATTATAAAATAAAATGGACCATCTGGATAACTGCCAAATATAGTCTTTTCCATGTTTCCTATGAGAAAAATAGCATGACTTCATGTTCTGCAATATGAAATCACTATATATTCTTTTTGCCTTTTTTCCCTTACTGAAAATAAATTTATTTCTTTCATAATATATTCTGACTTCTGTTCCCTCTTACTCTATTCCTCCAAGTTCCTCCACAGCTACCCTTCCATCCAGACCCACTCTCTTTCTGACTTTTTATTGGCACAGAGTGGGAATTTGAGAGATAATACTATATACCATGATTAAAAAAAAAGCACCATATCAAGGATGGAGAAGACAAATTAAGATAAGGGAATGAGGCCATGATGAAGCA
Source organism: Micromys minutus (assembly GCF_963924665.1). NCBI lineage: Eukaryota > Metazoa > Chordata > Mammalia > Rodentia > Muridae > Micromys > Micromys minutus. The sequence continues at coordinate 52,663,544 of NC_137953.1, forward strand.
AAAGAATCAGAGAGCCACTAAATCACAATCTCAGGAATTCCACAAATCACTACAATATGTAAGCAGAAGGCCTGGTGCAGGTTCTATGCATGTTGCCTGAGTATCTGTGAGTGCATATCAGCTTGGCTCAAGTTGATTTAGAAGGCCTGTTTTTCACGTGTCCTCCATACTCTCTGGTTTATAAAGTCTTTCTACTTCCTCTTCTGTTTTGTTTCTTGGTCATTGAGGAAAAAAATTCCATGGAAACACTTTGTTTGGACAGAGTGTTCAAGTGAAATGTCTGGTTGAAAGTCTCTGAATTTTTTTATTTTATGCAGAAATAAGCTTCTCTGATGAAGACTGAAAAATGCACAAGTCAGTGAGAATAGCAGGATGTGTTTAGGACTCACCTGATCACTATCATTTTCCTTTATTCTTTCCTTTTTTTTTCTTTTTTAAAAAACAGTACAGTTTGTGTTTGGTCTAGGTCCCTATATTATCTGATATCTTTTGTGTTCTTATGCACACAAGCAGTGTCTGGTATGGGTTTTATCACAATGCTAGAAAGTTTTCAATTTTTTTTTTTATAGTTTCTGTCCTAGGAGAGTTTTTCAGTTCCAATGAGATTGTAAAATTTCTCTTGTTTCAGATTTTGTTTATATCTATTGTAATCTGTGGTGGTCATATAGGATACATGGTATTATGTCCATTTTCTTCTATCTTCTGTGATTTGCTTTTTATCCAAGTATGTGGTCATTTTAAAAGAAAATTTTTGAGATGTTGAGAAGAAGGTATATTTGTTGTGTATGACTGAAATGTTCTATAAAAAATGTTGCCTGTTTTATTTATTATGTCTTTTAGCCCTGGTTTTCATTTGTTTAATTTTTGTCAGGGCTGCCTTGTCTGTTAGGGAGAGTAAAGAATTGAAGCCTCCCAATATCAATGTGTGAGAGTAAATATGTGACAAAAGATAAGTCACAAAGGTGATTGCCCTTGCATTTGAGACATAGCTGCTAAGAAATTTAATGTCCTCTTGATTGTATAGTTTGCCTCTGTGGTTCCTGTCCAGTTCCAACATTTTTTGTTTTTAAATATTCATTAGTTTGTGTTTTCTTTATTGATTTTATTTCTATGTTCAGTTTTTAAATTCTTTCATTAATTTTTACCTACTTTTCTATTTCAAGGTGTTTATATAGGGCTCTTTAAGCGATTTATATGTTTCCTCTATTATATTCCTAAAGTTTCTTTTTCTTGAATTTCAACCATGTTAGACTATCAGTAGCCTGCTGTTGAGTGGCTCTAGTGCAGTCTTTTTGTTGTTGTTGTTGTTGTTGATTGTGTTATTTTGCTGGCATCATGAATTGGGAAGAGTATTCTTCTAAGTACTGTTGTCTGGTCTTCTCTAGGTTAAGTGGATGCTTTATTCCTTGGTTTATTTCTTTTCTGGGTTTTAAGAAAGTGTGGTGGATGCATGTTACTTGAAAGGAAACACTTTGGGGGTCCTGATAGATATGCCCATTGATAGCATCACACGAAATGCATTACCAGGCATTTGGGCATTGATGTGTGTGAATGTACATGGGTGTATGGAAATAAGGTCATTGACAAAAGGGAGGAAAGCAGGGTTTTCAATCAGGATTTACTTATTTAGTCAGAGTAGAAGTTGGGGTACAAAACATATTGGAGCTCGGGGCTACTAGCTTTGGACTAAGCATTAAAAATGAACAGGAAGAGAAAGCTTTAAACTAAAAACAAAACAAAGAAAACTATAGGCCTAGTAGATTTTTCTTTTATTAAAAAACATTAGTTTTATTGCAATATAACTTGACTACTTTTTCCTTTCTTTCAGTTTCTTGCCACATTCCCTCTCATCTGGTTCCTTATCTTTTTTTTTATCTTTTGTAGTAAAACAAACATCTGAAAAATAATAAGAAGAAAAAGAAGAAAAGCAAACATAAACAAGAGGAAACAAGAAAACCAGAAAAAAAGCCAAACAAAAAAGCATGAGAAATTCATACAGATGCAGAAACAAATACATTCATAACCACACAAATTTTATAAAAGTAGATTTAAACTAAGATTGTAGCCTGTTCTATGATTAGGAAAACAGAATATTTTTATTTTAAATCGATACCACTTCCAGAAACTCTGAACATAGAATTTTGCTAACTCTAATCTTATAAACTATGAACTATTGGTGAACCATGTTTTCTTCATCCTTTACAAATTCATATATCTTTAAAAAGGTAACTTAATCTTAAAGTAAAAAGGTATTATGCATATGGTTTCTTGATGAAAAGAATTTATTATATAGCAAATATTAAAAGCACTTAAAATAACACTAGACATCTAGTCAACCCATTTCTGAAATTAAAATCTATATGAAGTAGAATACAATGATTCAACATTTTTAGATAGTAATCTGGCATTCTGAACAATAAATTGAAATTATGGAATCTATCTATTCTCCTGACACTCTAATTCTTTTGTGAACTAAATTGCCCCTTCCCCCACACCCTAACATTCCATCATACTAAAATAACCCAATAGATATAGGAATATAAACAGCTACTTTAATGTTTTCATTTATAATATATATTTTTATTTTACACAATTACATTACACGATGGAAATAATGAATATATTGTTAAATATTATTCAGCATCATTAATTTCTGTGGTAATTTAGGACTATAATGATTTTATATAAGAAATTCAAATTTTGTTGTAGCCATGAAGATATTAATCATGCATAACAGCAGCACAAGACACAGAGTTTCTTTTTCTCCCATAGTGTTTTCATCTTATACTTTTCATCTTTCAAAAATGCATTCTCTTACTGTGTTGTAGTTTCTCTTCAACTTTTAGAAGATTTTTTTTCCCTATCCTGGGTTAAGAAGATTCAATAATCTTTATTTATCTACAATAACAAAGCCTCATACCCAATTGCCTTTTTTTCTTATGGAGAGAGTGGTGATTAAGAAGACCTACTATCTTACAGATAACACACAGGCGTTTTCAGTTTGATCAAAGATAGCTTTGTAATGAAAAACATAAAATGAAAATACCTTATCTGCCCCTATCCTCTTGGCTGTTAGCAAACCAGAGAGACTCTGAAAACACCCATGGAGCATACATTGTACTTGATAAGGTGCTAGCGATTCAATATTGGCAGGAAAAAATTATTTTGTGGAAGAAGAAATGTATGCTCTATTAAATGTAACTTCTCAATCATAGTCCACAGTCAATATGTCTGGACTAAAGGTGAGCTTAATCCATAAAATGTTTCTTTCCTTCTTTTTTACTTTATCTTGTGATAGGAACATTGAAGAAATCAAAGCATCTAGTTTCCTCTGTCTGTCCATCCTTCTTTGCTTCCTACATTCCTTCCTTTTTCCCTTCTTCCCTACCACCTCTTCTTTCTTGAATTCAAGTCCATAGACTGAAACTGCTCATGTTAACTTCTCACTGCTTTTCCACCTCAATAAAGCTCATATGGAAACAGGCCCACATTTACACCCCTATGCTTTTTCCTAGATCACTTTAAATTGTTTCAAGTTACCAACATCAACTGTCACAAACATATTATCCTTAATGAGAACTGAAGTTCAAATTTTAGGTGAACTTCAACTCTACACATAAAAATTTCCTTACATGTAGCACACCTTGAAAACATTGACAAAACACTAAACTTAATTTATAAAGATGACTTATAATTTAAAAATGGAAGCATTAAAAAGTACCAAGACGTAAGAAATAGTGTTAGGAAAACCTGCAAAATAATAGAATATGTAATAAAATTCTTTTCAAAATAAAGAACAAAATAAGTTCTGCTATTTACTCAATGCATAAAAGAGAAAAATAAAATAATACTATGCATGTTATGACTTCTTGAAAACATACACTGAAACATTCAAAATGTTAAGTTAGTAATGATTGAAAGACAAGTGGCTAATTATCCATACTGAAAATTATTTACGTTGACAGCAAAAGTACGTTCAGTCAAATCATTGACTGAAGATTTGTGATGTAAGAAGAAATTGATACCTGGCCGCAGACTCTATCTTCTGACACGTGGTATTTTTAGTCCTGGCGTCACTGAGTGATGCAGGTGAGAGTTTATTACACTGAATCTTTGTGTCTTACCTTTAAAGAGAAACTTTAAGTCTTTTATCAATTTATGCATCTTTTTTATGCTTTAGTGAGACTGATGAGGAAAGTACTAATGGAGGCTAAACTTGGAAGAGATTACATTAAACAACAATGAAGGATTAGCACTTTGGAAATTTCTTAAACATTCTCAACCTCCAAAAAGGAGACAGAGGCTGGAAAAGGATTTTATCACCATAGAAACCATGATTTTGAAGTAGAACTCTACAAAAGCACCTAAAGCAAAGAGGTTGAATGAATTTCCACAGTGGCTGTCACATATATCCACATGGCAGGAGGTAGCTCACCTAACCTTCACAGTGACAGAAATTTGTACTGCTGACCATTCTGAACATTTACTTACATAGCTCTTGATACACTGTCCATTTATATATACATTTATCCATTATAAAAAAACTAGTAATGATACAAAGAGTCACCCTCTGCTTTAAAACCTGTGGTAACAGCTTAATTAATTTGAGGAGGGAACTCATGGATACTCCCAATTACAGCTAATTTAAATGTATAAAGGTGAACTTGCAACGGATGTATAATATAGAAAACATCATCATCCTGAGACTTTAACTTTCGAAGTCTACAGTAGGTGTAAGAAATGAACTCAGAACTGTTTGAATTCATGCAAAGTCAAAATATATAAACATGGTAAGAAATTATACCTACACAAAAATTCTTTTTCATTTTAATGAAGTCAAGTCCACCAATTTGTCTTTTGTTTATAATTGTTTTATGTTCAGGTCTTAGGATTTTTCTTCTGTATTTCTTTTTTCATTTAATTTGAACATTTAGTTAGTTTCCCTATCTAACCATTTCTGCATTCATTTTCATACATTATATCAAGTGTTTATCCACTTCATTCATTTGCATATAGATAATACAACAATAAGGAAAAGAAGTATTGAATTTTTAAAAAAATAGATTAAGAAAATACACATGAAAGAAGCCCATTGTAGCTCACATCTCTAATCCCAGGACTCAGAATGTGAATGGGAGGGAGGAGACAAGTACAGTCTGAAACAAGATTGGCTGAAGTAGCCATTTCTAGGTGCACAGGCCTAAATTTCAAGTTCTAATCTAAAGAAGAAGGTAGGAAAATGGAAATAATAAAGTAAAAGGCAACAGACAATACATACGAGTACCATTAGTTTCACAATTACACTTTAATAATACATTTGAAACAAAAAACTGCTGATGAGCATGAATTAAAATAATGACCTAGACTAAAACAGGGTTTTACAAGAGAACAAAGGACACGAGAGAAGGTGACAATACCAGTCTAGGGAATCTGGCTATGCTTGATTCTCAAAAATCAGAAATTCTATATCTAAAAACTACAGATATTTATTTGAATAAACAAGATAAAATGCATACCTTTTATGAAATTTGTACATTTGTATATCAGATTTGCTAAAGTAGAACTATAAAACAGCGTAAACTATATAAATTTATAAAAACAGTATTTTAATATAAATAATTATGGAGATATTTAAAACTCATAATTAAAATGTATCATCTTTATTGCAGTCATTTTATTGAGGATTTTCATTTCAACAATTGAAATAAACATTTCAAACATTTGTATAAAATTCATGTGCTATTAATGATACCAATATAAAGGAAATGATCTACTAAGTTGAGGACACTCAAAACAAATCTAAAATATTTTCACTAATTAAAGAAATGTAGTATCTATTGATTATTAATTTCACATATATGTATGTTGTATATTTATCCCATAAATATGAGTTATTGGCTGAGTTTATTTTCAAATTTATCATTAGACCATATGAAATTATTTTGTAAAAGTTTTGAAATTGATTAAAGCCAAAATTGTCAAGTTCTTTGTTTTTTGTATTTTGGAGCTGAAGGGAGGAGACATTGCCACATTGCCAGATATGAACACTTAACATTCTATGTGGACCTGTTAACACTTTGTTATTTTAACTCATAATGTTAGGTGATTAAGAAACAGCTCAGCAAATGAAGTCACGTGTCACTAAGTCTGATAACTTGACTTGGAGTCCCATTTGACTCATAGTGAGGATTATGACAACAGTTATTCTCTAGTCACAACATGTGAGCCATGAAATTGTGTACACATTACGACTTATGTTAGTTTTTCTATATGATATGATATGAGCCTTCACTTTATTCCCTGATATCTAAAACAGGAGTTAAGAACAGAAAATGTTGAAAAGATTTCTCTGTAGACTACTTATTGAAATAATTACTAATATCAAAAATAAATTTTCTTTACATGTTAATTTTTAGGCTGTATAACTGACTTTCAGGATCTAGTTGTATATTTATGTCACTGATAGTAAGTTTTGGGTTAGAAAAAACATAAATTCTCTTAGTTCATTATTCTGTTTTCAGAATCATTTTCACAGTTTGCTGTCCTTGGAGTTCAATGGGAGCTTGCAAGAGTGTCTGTAGTGTCAAACAAGTTGTTGACTAAAGATAGTGACAGTTGTACCCCAGGTCCAATGCCAGCTAAGTGACAGTGCCTTCTGTGGCTGGGTCTGTTTGTAAAAAAGTGTGCCACATTCTAGAGTTTTTCACTCTGTGTGTGCAGTTCATTCTTCCTTGACTATTTCACATCCCACTCAAAATAAGAGCAGGCTTTTCTCTGACCTGGTTTTTTGTTTCTTTAGCTCCCTGGTCTGTTTCCAATTTATTTATTCATGTTAATTCTGTTGTAAATGAATTTGTTGTTTGAGTGCCACTAAAATATATATTGTGGGTGCATACAATGAAAACTAAATTTAGCTTGGAAATCATATGCTCTGAAACTCAGCTGGATTAATTTACAAATTAAAATCTTTCTTATAATATCTTCTGAATTTCTCTAGATAGATTAATGTACTTCAATAATAAATGTACTTCTAATAGAATAACAAAAATAAATTAGGCATCTCTATTTTGTTTTTTATATTTAAAATAAGTTCTTTAATTTTTTATTGGATCTGATAATAGTGGATAGCTACATAACCATCTATCTATCTATCTATCTATCTATCTATCTATCTATCTATCTATCTATCTATCTATTTATCTATCTATCTATCAACTATTTATATATCTATCTATCTCACCTCACACCAGTCAGAATGTCTAAGATCAAAAACTCAGATGATAGTAGATGCTAGCAAGAATGTGGAGAAAGAGGAACAATTCTCCATTTTTCATGGGATAGCAAGATAGTACAAACACTGTGAGAATCAGACTTGTGATTTCTCTGAAAATTGTACATAGTACTACTTGAGGACCCAGTGACAAAATTCCTGGGGATATACCAAAAGAAAGCTTCAACATATAATGAAGGCACATGCTCTGCTATGTTGATAGCAGCCTTATTTATAATAGCCAAAAACTGGAAAGGAATACAAATCTTCTTCAACAGAGGAATGGATACAAAATATGTGGTACATTTAGACAATGGAATACTATTCAGCTATTAAAAGCAATGACTTCATATTTGCCAAATAGACAGAACTGGAAATTATCATTCTAAGTGAGGTAACCCAATCACAAAAGAACACACATGGTATGCACTCACTAATCAGTCGATATTAGCCCAAAAGTTTGGAATAACCAAGATGCAATCAACAGACCACATGAAGCTCAAGAAGAAGGAAGACCAAAGTGTGGATGCTTCAGTCCTTCTTAGAAAGGGGAACAAAATGTTCACAGAAGAAAAACTGAAAACAAAGCATGGAGCAGATACAGAAGAAAAGACCATTCAGAGACTGCCCCACCTGGAGATTCATCCCATATACAGTCACCAAACCCAGACAGTATTTTGAATGCCAAGAAGTGCATGCTGACAGAGCCTTATATAGCCCTGCAAGAACTTGAGTAATACAGAGGCAGATGCTCTCAGCCAATGGTTAGACTGAGAACTGGGTCCCCAGTGGTAGGGTTAGAGAATGAACTGAAGGAGCTGAAGGGGTGTACAACTCAATAATAAGAACAATAATATCAACAAGACACCCCCAGATCTCCCAGAGACAAAACCACCACCCAAAGAGTAAGCAGAGGGACCCATGGCTTCAGCTCCATGTGTAACAGGAGATGACCTTATTGGACATCAAGGGAGGTAAGGCCTTTGGTTCTGTGAAGGGTTTATGCCCTAGTGTAAAGGAATATCAGGAGGCAGGGAGGTGGGAGAGTGTGTGTTTGTGGGTGTGGCAGATCACACTCATAAAAGCAGGGGAAGGGGTGATAGGATATGGGGATTCTGGAGAAGAAACCTGAAAGTGGATCACATGTGAAACATAAGTAAAGGAAATATCAAATAAAACAAACAAATAAGCAGACAAACCAGCAAACAAAACACAACAATGGCAGCTTCTGATCTTTGAAATTTGAAACTAGAGTTATAAAGTTTTTACTATATAATTACTATCCCTGAGAAGTGAGAGAAATGTATCAAAATATTTTCTATCTCTAATGAATGGTACATACTGTGGTCTGATGGTATAAAAAGAGGCTGCTACAGCAGGCTCTGTCTTCAGATAATAATATGGAAGTGTTCATCTCACATGTACTATAAAGCAACACATGGAAATTAAGCCCAAAATTTATTCTTCTACTATATCACACCTGAGCATAAACATAGGTCTGTGATCATATTTTTAAAGAGCTTCGGTTTATTTTGTCAAATTTTGAAGAAATATCTCCCTCCCTCCATTCCTTTCTCTCCATCCTTCCCTTCATATCTCTCTCTCTCTCTCTCTCTCTCTCTCTCTCTCTCTCTCTCACACACACACACACACACACACACACACACACACACACACACACACACACACATACACACACACACATATACACACACACACATTACTTGGCCATCAGAAAGTGTGTATAGCCTATGTACTATATTTTAGTGTTTTTATTCTTTGAACAGGTCTTAAATGTATACTATATGCAATTTATATCCATCTCCAAATTCCTAAGCCTCAATACCTTAAGCTCCTTCCCCAACACTCTCCACTCCTCTTTTATTTAGTCCTGTGCACATATTTATCTGTATATGGGACATTTATATTAAATATTTTATTTCATGTTAAGTTAATGTTGAGATAAAACCTCTGGAAAGAATATGAGAGACAGGAGATGGGCAGGAGTGCTGTGAAATGCTGGTTCTTTTCATGAAACAATTATCCAATACATGAACTCTTAATAGTCTTGTTTACCTTTAAAGTGATTACCCAAGTTCAAGCAAGTTAAAAAATCCAGTATGGACAGGAGTAAAGGGAAAGTCACCTTTCTTTGGAGGGTGTCTACTGATAGGTTGAAAGTGGTATCAATTTTTTTGGTAGTATGTAGTTTGTCCTGAAGAGTCTCATATTTTAATGTTAATTCAACTTCACCAAGAAGAGCTGCGAGTAAATACACTGACAATAAGACACTTTGGAGTGCCCATCTCCAAATGAGAAGTTTATATAATACCTTGTGCTACTAGTGCTCACAGATGACTGTGGCAGAGGATGATCATAAGAGCAAAATAGAATAGATGTCTACAGAAAAACAGTATTTGCCAATCATGACAGCACAGTTATACATTTAAACTCACTGGCCAAGATTGCATATACATCATTCATTCATACAACATCAAGGCAGTTTCAACCCCAATCTGAATGAAGATTTGCCTAATGAACTTCTCTATCTAAAGAAAGATTGTTGATTTTATTCTACTAGGAAATGGAGAGTAACTTTTTTGAGAGATGTGATCCTCAGGGGGTAACAAATGCTCCAGAAGAAAGACCCATAACAATATACAATAAAGAACACTGAATGAAATTAATATGATAAATTTGATATATATATGTGTGTGTGTGTGTGTGTGTGTGTGTGTGTGTAGATACAGACAGAGAGAGAGAGAAAGAGAGAGAGAGAGAGAGAAAGAGAGAGAAAGAGAGAGTTTTAAACATTTAATCAGATAGATAATTTGTAGTTCTCTTGTGACATTATACTGAACATTCAAATATTTTTGAGTCTATTCAAATAATAACATGACTTACTTATTTTTAAAAAGAAGCCAAATGTGACTTGTCTAGACAATTCAGTAGAAGTAGCTACCTAACAATAGTATTTGGAAGAGTGTAGATCAAAATGTTTTCGATACTGATTTGCCCATATGTGTAAAATATAAAAACAGGTTAATTTCAATAGTAATAAGTGACACTTTCTTATTTGGGAGCTTTATTAATGAAAGATTAACAGTTACCATGGCAGCATAACACCACTATTGTACTATGTCCAATTTTCTGAGGAACTTAAAGACTGACATCCAGAGTGCTTGCAATCCCACCAACAATGGAGGAGTGTTTCTCTTCCTCCACATTCTTGCCAGCTTCTGCTGTCACCTGAGTTTTTCATCTTTCTGACTGGTGTGAGATAGAATCTCATGGTCATATCACCTGCAAATACTGATAATTTTATTTCTTCCTTTCCAATTTGTGTCCATTTGACTTCCTTTTTGTCTAATTGCTCTGGCTAGGACTTCCAGTACTATACTGAATAGGTAACAGAGAATGGGCAGCTTTTGTCTAGTCCCTGATTTAAGTGGGATTGCTTCAAGCTTTTCACTGTTTAGTTTGATGTTGGCTACTTATTTGCTGTATATTGCTGTTGTAAATATTAAGATGATGGCTTAACTTTTTCTTGGCTCCCACGGTCACACTCTGTTTATACCAATCTAGTGGGAAGCCAAGCAAACACTTTCAGTCCTCACACTACTTGGCACTTTAGGCTAATCATAAACTCTGGTGCAGTTCACTCCACCACCCCTTTGCTGTTTGTGACCCAGGTGGATATGACTACCCAGGCATGTTCTTTTTCTCCAAAGCCCAGTACAAACATGACTTCAAAGCCTGACAGCTTATCAAATACGTTTATATATTAAATTCTTAATTCACAAACCCTCTGCACAATGAGCTTACAACCGATGGACAAAGATACAAACTGCCCTTCTATATGAGATAAAAACATCCATAGAAACCCTTAGAATTAATAATAACCTCAGCAAGCTAGAGATGCACTGAGAGAAACACACAACTGCCTCCATCTCTGTTCCTCCTGGGATCTTCTCTCTCTCTTCTTCTTCTCTTGTGTTTTCCTAGCCTTTTTTCTACCTACCTCTTCACTGTCCAATCATGTATCATCTTACCATCAACTCACACATCACTTTTTCTGTTTACTTAAAAAAAAATTTGCTCAAATATAAGCTGTGTACAACTATTACTACTTGAACATATCCTAATGACTATGTTTTCTCACATTCATTATTAGCTTGAGTAGGCAATAAAACTAAATTAGATTTCAACTCTGACAGAAATCTGAAAATGACAAAATATCTAAAAACATAGGAAGAGTAACACGGTTTCCAGAATTGAGAGAGGTTGTAGAGAAAAATCTCCACTAGCAGCCCCTGTAAGCAACATGTGAGAGTAATTCTTTAGCCTTCAGGCTCAGGATCACTAACACTTTGAAATGAAGAAATCTTGATAATTTTGGCTCAGGAAAAGATTATCAATTGACTATTCTGAAAAAATGTGTCCCTGTCTGGACAATATTAGTCTGTAGATGAAATAGAACATTTCTATCCAGTGGCTGCCTAGCCATAAAGTATATCTCACCTGGAGGTAGAGATGTTCAATTTCTTTATTAAATCTACCAAAGTAGAACTGTAAGGAGCAGTTATGTCTCAGCAAAAAATAGATAACATTAAATGTCATAATTTATGGATTTTTGATATTTTTGAAAACTATCTACAAAGAGCATTTCGGAACTGTTAAGCCTTGAATAGTCATGGCCATTTTTAATTAAAATATTTCAAAAACACCCATTTGATTGACTCAGAATCATGAATTTTCTATCCAGTTCTTAACTAGTATTGTTTAATTAGATAAAAACAATGTATAATAGCAGTTACAGGACTGGGTCTGAGTCTTGCATTCCCACATGTAATGTATAGGTACAATACCTGTATTAAAGTAACAAAACTAATCTCAAGTTTAAATCAATAAGAAATTATACCACTGAAAACCTTAAAACTATATCAAATAAATTTTATAGCACGTAATGATTGTAATTTCAACTTTGCCTCAATTAAAAAGATTTCTACCGGTATAAGATATCACTTTAGCTTAGTTACCAAGAGAAGATTATGGATATGCAAATCAATCTGGATATTTCCCCCCTGCTAGATTATGACCACTTCTAAATTCTTTATAAAAAACAACTTTACAATTACCACCATCATGCGCCAAAGTCCAGGGAATCTGGGTAAAGACTTCATAACTTCTCCAAGATGTATATCTCGGTGTTGAGAATTTAGAAGGGGGGTCTTTAGGAGTGGGCCTTGGATTTCTAATTTTTTTCAAGACTTATCTTGAAGGGGTATGGATTTTTGTTAAATGCTTTCTTAGCATCTAAAGAAATAATTATGATTTTTTTTTCTTTGAGGTTCCTTATATGGTGGATTGCATTGATGGATTTTTATATATTGAACCACCTGCATTCCTGTGATGAAGCCTACTTGGTCATGGTAAATTAATATTTTGATGTGTTCCTGAATTCAGTATGCAAGTATTTTATTAAGTATGTTAACATTGTTGTTCATGAAAAAACTTGGTCTGAAGTTCTCTTTCTTATAGGGTTGTGTGGTAAAGTATGAGCATAATTGTGGCTTCTAAGAATGAGTTGGGTAGTGTTCCTTCTGTTATTATTTTGTGGAATAGTTTGGAGAGTATTGGTATTAGGTTTTCTATGAAGGTCTGAACTAAACCCATCTGACTCTGGGCTTCTTTTCTTTTCTTTTTTTTTTTTTTTTTTTGGTTGGCTTTTAATGACACTTTTAATATTTTCAGGGTTATAGGATGGTTTAGGTGATTTATCTGGTCCTAATTAAACTTGGTACCTTGAATCTGTCTAATAAATCATCAATTTCCTCAAGATTTGAGTATAGGCTTTTTTAGTATAATCTGATAATTTCCTCAGTTTCTGTTTTTATGTCTTTCCTTTCATTTCTGATTTTGTTAATTTGGATACTCTCTCTGTTTGGATACTCTCTCTGTTCTCTCTCTCTCTCTCTCTCTCTCTCTCTCTCTTTCTCTCTCTCTCATTCTCTCTCTCCTTTCTCTCTCTCTGTTAGTCTGACAAAGAGTTTATCAATCTTGTTGATTTTCTCAAAGAATCAGCTCTTGGTTTTGTTGATTATTTGTATAGTTCTTTTTGTTTCAACTTGGTTGATTTTAGCCATGAATTTTATTATTTTCTGCCATCAAGTTGTCTCAGAGTCATAGAATTCCAGAGACAACATCAGCACCCACAATCTTGTATGTCACTCAGGCCATCAAAGTCCCAGCAAAGGATCTTAAAAACTCACTGGTCACTTGATCTACAGGACACTCAGGCTAGAAGACCATAAAAGTAACAGAAATCAAGGCAACCAACATCCATCCAATAAAGATAAATTCAGAAACTTGGAGCTAAACCTATAATCACTCAAACCCAGATACCTAAGTGCCAATGAAGAAAGATACTAAACAATATCCAGGGCAATATAACATGTCAGAGTCCAGCAATCCTACTAGAGCTATCACTGCATATTTCAATAAAGGGGAAGCACAGAAACATGGCCTTAAATCCTGTTTAATGGAGAAGATAGAGGCACTTAAAGAGTAAATGAATCAATCCCTTTGTAAATTCAAAAAATTCAAACAAATTGGAAAAAATAAATAAAACAGAGATTTTCAGAAAAACAAGACAAAACAAAACAACAAATAAAGACAGACAAACAAAGAGGGAAAGAAACTTGTTGAAACTTTTCAGAACCTAAAATTAGAAATAAATGCAAAACCAAAAAAAAAAAAAAAAAAAACCCAAAAAACAAAACTCAATGGGGGAAAACTGGAAACACAAACAAAAAAGCAAAAGCAAGCAAGAAAATAAACAAATAAACAAAAAAAAAAAAAACAAAACCAAATAAAAAACCCACAAACTGAGTGATAGAAAATCTAGGCAAGTGAATAAGAACTACAGAGACAAGCATCATCAATAGAATACAAGAGAAGAAATAGAGACTCTCTGGCTTACAAGGTACAATAGAAGAAATTGTTCAGTTGAAGAAAATGATAAATCTACAAAAGTTCTAAAATTCAGAAAATCTCGAATAGTATGAAAAGACCAAATCTAAGAATAATTGGACTAGAGGAAGGACTAGAATTCCAACATGAAGATCCAGAAAATATTTTTACTAATTTATTCTCTTATATATGCCATTTTTAACTGCTGTTCACCTGCCCTCTCTCCACACTTCAAATCCTTCATCTCCATGACTTTCTTCCTCACCATCCTTTATTTCTCTTCAGAAAATGCCAGGTCTTCTAGGGATATCAACTAATCATGAAATATCAGCTTTCAATAAGATCAGGCACCTACATTCATATAGGACTGAACAAGTCAATCTAAGAGGAGGATGAGGGATCTAAAGTCAGGAAAGTATGCCAGTAACAGCCCCTGCCCACCTTGTTTGAGTCCCATAAAAACACAAAGCTATACAACCATAACATATATACAGAGGACCTAGGTTAAACCCATGCAGTCCCCTAGATTGTCAGTCCAGGTTCAGTGAACTTATGTACATTCAGCTTTGTTGATTCTGTGAGTTTCTTGTAGTGTTCTTGACCTGTATGCCTCCTACATTTTTTCCTCTTCTACATTAGAAGGACACCCCACTCCAAGTCGAGTGTTTGGCTGTGGTTTTTTTGCATCTGTTTCCATAAGTTGCTGGACTAAGTGAACTTGGTCAGGAACCAATTGATCAGTATAGCAGCATATCATCAGCCATTGTTTCATTGATTAATAGTTAATTCATTTTGCCTCTTCTATTTGGGTCTGCCATAGGTCTCTGTGTCATCTGGCCTCTGATATCTTTTCCCCAGGCAGTTTTAGCTGTGGTCTTTCTTTCAAGGCATTGCTTTTAAGCTAGAGCAGTCCACTGGTTAGCTACTTGCACGTTTCCTAATCTATCTTTACCCTAGCACATCATGATGGCATGGCAAAATGTAAATTTCAGGTGTTGTGTGTGGATTAGCATCTCAAACTCTCTACTGGAAGCCTTGCCCAGTTATGATTGATGGCCAATTTAAGTTATGGATCTCCCATTACTAGAAGTCTTAGCTAGGGAAGCCATAATCGTTTCCTGGAAGTTTCCAGTGGACTAAATTTCTACTTTGACCCAGTATTGACTTCCAATTCCTGGTATCTATCCCAGTATTCTTTGTGTCCATCATCTTCCCAACTGATTCCTCTACTTTTTGAAACCTGCTGTCAGTTTACCCTCAATATATATTAAATTTTCCCTTCCCAGGAAGATCCATGTTTTCCCCATTTAAACCCTTTCTGTTATTTAGCACAATTATCATTTGTTTTGCACTTAACATTTGCTTATAAGTGAGTCCATGCCATGCTTGTAATTCTGGATTTTGATTACCTTACTCAGAAAGATTTTTTTCTAGTTCTATCCATTTGCCTGAAAATCTCAAGTACTGTTTTTTAACTGTAGTGTAAATGTGCTAGATTTTCTTTATTTTTAGTTGAAGAACATTCAGATTCTTTCCAGTTTCTGGCTATCACAAATACAGCTGCTATGATGATAACTTATCAATGGTCTTTGTGGTAAACTGGAACACAGTTTGCATCTATTTCCAGAAGTGGTATAGCTGGATCTTCAGGTACATCTATTCCCAATTTTCTGACAAGCAGCCACATTAAGTTCCAAAGTGATTGCATAAGTTTACACTTCCACCAGTCATGAATGAGTGTTTCCTTTGTTGTACATTCTTACCAGCGTAAGCTGTTACTTGTGTTTTTGAATTTAGCAGTTTGGACCAATACAAGATGGAATCTCAGAGTTGTTTTCATTTCCATTTCAACAATAGCTAATGATATTAAAATAGTTTCAAGTGCTTCTTTGCCACTGAGGTTTTGCTGTTGAGACATCACTGCTAAATTCAAATGGATGATTTTGTTTGTTGATGTGGTTTGAGTGTTTGTAGCCCAAGGAGTAGCACCATTTGGAAGTTTGGTCTTGTTCAAGTAGATATGTCACTGTGGGTATGGAATTTAAGACCCTTATCCTAGCTGGCTGGACATGAGTTGACTCATTGTACCCTTCAGATAAAGATATAGAACTCTTTTGTGCCTATACCATGTCATGCCTGCCTGGATGCTGACATGCCTTGATCATTATGGACTGAACCTCTCAATCTGAAAGCAAACCCAAATTAAATGTTGCCCTTTTAAGTCTTGCCTTGGTCATGGAGTCTGTCCACAGAGGTAAAACTCTAACTAAGGCAGTTGATATATAATTCCTTGAGTACTTTATATATTTTAGAAATTAGTCCTCTGACAGATGGAGAGTTAGTGAAACTCTTTTCTTATTTGGCTTATATTTTGTTTTATCTATGGTGTCCTTTTCCTTGCAAACGATTTTTGATTTCAAGAGGTTCCATTGTTTGTTTTAGTGCCTGTACTATTGGTGTTCTACTCGGAGAGTTGTGTCTTGTGCCAATGCATTTAAGGCTATCCCCTACTTTGTCTCCTATAAGATTTAGTGTATCAGTTTTATGATGGAGTCTTTGATCCAGTTTGGACTGAGTTTTGGGCAGGGTAATAAATATGAATCTACTTGTAATCATCCACATGCAAACATACAATTAGCTCAGCATCAGTCATTGAAGATCATTTCTTTTCTTTCTGTTGTATAGTTTTGGCTTCTTTGTCAAAAATCAATATTCTGTAGAGATGTGAGTTTATTTTTGCACCTTCAATTCAATTTTCTTGGTTATCTTGTCACTTTTTATTCCAAGAAAATGTGTTTCTTATTACTATTGCTCTTTAGTACAGCTTGAAATCAGGATGATGATACCTCTGGATATTCTTTATTGTGTAGGATTGTAAAAATATCCAAAATTTTATTTGTTTTTCATATGAATTTTAATTTTATATTTTCAAGGATTTGAAAACCATGTTGGAATTTTTTTGGGATTTCATTGACTATATATATTGCTGTTGGTTAGTATCCCATGCTTTTCCTTGTGTAATTCTTCTGATTCATGATTGTATGAAAATTGTCTATATTTCAATATCTTCTTTAATTTCTTTTTTCAAAGACTTGAATACTTTCTCATACAGGTTTTTCATTTGCTAGGTTGGAGTTGCAAAAAGATATTTTTATTATATTTGTAGCTAATGTAAAGGCTATTGTTTACCTAGTTTACTTCTCAGCTGTCTTACTGTCTATACATATGAAGGCTACTAATAAATTTTAGTTAATCTTATATTCAGATACTTCATAAAAGGTGTATGTCAACTATAGACATTGTCTAGTAGAATTTTTGAGTTCACTTATATGTATACTATCATATAATCTGCAAGTAGCAATACCTTAAAGGTCTAGAGCCAAAAGAAGTAAACACACACACACACACACAGAGAAGGAGTAAAAGGTAGAAAATGTTCAAATTCAGGGTTGGAATCAACAAAGTGGTAATTAAAAGAACAATACAAAAAACCAATGAAACAAAAAGTTAATTATTTTTGAAAACCTGTGAGATATGCAGGTGCTTTTCAAAGCTAAAATACAGAAAGAAAACATCTAAATTAATAAAATTATAAATGAAATGGGGACATACTAACAGATACTTAGAATTTAAAAAAGAATTATACTATACTTAAAAAACCTGTGCTTCACAAAGTGAACTGGCCATTTTTCTTGATAGATAACAATTACCAAGTTAAATCAAAATCAGACAAATATTTAAAATATACCTATAACCCCCAAGAAAATATAAGCAATCATTAAAATCTTCTCAACAAAAATGAAAACCCAGAGCCAGCTCATTTTAATATCAAACTCTACCAGACTTTCAATGAAAATCTACAATTAGTACTCTTTATGTCATTCCACAAAATAAAGAATGATCATGGCCCAATGTGTTTTAGTTGGTCACAGTTATCTGAATATTAAAGTCCCACAAAGCCTCATCAAAGAAAGAAAATTACAGATTCATTTCTCTCATGAAGATAGTTGTAAAATACTCAATACAATACTTGCAAAATGAAACCAAGAACAGGTCAGAAATGTCATCCACCATAATCAAGTAGTCTTCATCCCAGATATGTAGGACTAGTTCAACATATAAGAATTTGATAATGTAATCCATCCTATAACCAAACTTTAAAAGAAATCCCACATGTTTTATCTCATTAACTGCTGAAATATGAAATGAGACAGGCTATCCACTGTCCATATCTATACACTTAGTACTTGAAGGTCTAGCTAAGACAATTAGAGGAGAAAAATAAGTTAATATAAATTGGAAAGATAATACTGCTAATTTTGGATGATATGAGAGTATATATAACTGATCCCAAAGTTCTACAGAGGTACTTCCACATCTAAAATATACCTTCAGCAAAGTGGATGAATGCAAGACTAAATATAAAAAATTGGTAGTCTTCATATGCACAACTGATGAAAGGGATAGAAATTAAAATCAAAGAAGAAACATTCTTCACCACCACAGCCTCAGATCACATAAAATATCCCAGGGTAACTCTAACTAAGTGGATGAAATATCTACATGAGAAAAAGTTTATGTTTTTGAAGACATATTTTAAAAGATATCAGATAAAAAATCTCTCAAGTTTATCAGTCGGTAAAACCAACAAAGTAAAACTGGCCAGTCACCAACTGCAATCTATGGATTCAATAGAGTTTCCAAAAAAATTCCCACACATTTTTTGCAGACATTGAAAAAACAAACAATGCTCAAATTAATATGGAAAATTAAACCAAAACCCACCATTCACCCAAACAAGCAAGCAAACAAACACTTAAGGTTATCTAAAAACAACCCCACACAATAAAAAGAATTTCTGAAACTATCATCATCCCTAATTTCAAGCTCTACTACAGAGTTATAGTAATAAAAACTGCATAGTGTCAACATAAAAATAGATAGGTTGATTAAGGGAATTAAATAAAGACCCAGATATGAATCCTCATACCTAGGGACACCTAATTTTTGACAGAGGAGACAACAGTATTCAATGTAAAGACAGCAAATTTAGAAATGGTCCTGGTCTGACTGTTTGTTGACATAGAAAAAAATGTAAATAGATCCATATCTATAACCCTAAGCAAAATTGATGTCCAAGTTGACGAAAACAAGAAACAAAACTCAGAAGTATTAGTTAATGCTGGTGATGATGTGGGGTAAGGGCTGTAACACTCCTCTATTGTTAGTTGGAATGTAAGCATGCACAGCAACTTTGTAAATAAATATTATATTTTTCCCCTGTGAATATATATATAGTGGGCAGACATTAGATCAGGTGGTAAGTGGAACAGAAAGAAACAAGTAGACAGAAGCTAGAAACTATACTTGTAAAGACAACAGACATGGTAGGAACATCTCAGGTAAACCAGGATTCTATGAGGGTGACTCTCTCTAAGAAGAATAGGAATAGGAACTAAGAAGTCTGAATATCTCAACTCCTGCAACCAGGCAAGACTTCTAGTGGAGGACTGGGGACACCATTGCAGCTGCCAAATCTTTAATTTGTTCTGGCTACAAGATATGCTGGAGTAATTGTGGTGCAGAAAATGTGGGAGTATCCAACCAATGACACGTCTGGCTGCAGACACACCCATTCTAAAAGAGACGCTCAAACCCTGACTATGTCTGGAACGGTAGGTGTTCCAATTCTGTAAACCCCACCACTCAATTACCTGGCAGTAGCCAACTATGCTCCACTCCAATGACCTGACACTATAAAAGTGGCTGCTTGACCCCTCCTTGCTCTCTTGCTACTTTGCTCTGCCCTATCCTTCCTCTTCCCCTTCCCTTCCCCCCCTCTCCCTCCATCATGACTGGCCTCTACTTGTCTATTCCTCTCTCTCTCTCTCTCTCTCTCTCTCTCTCTCTCTCTCTCTCTCTCTCTCTCTCTCTCTCTCTCTCTCTCTCTCTCTCTCTGTCTCTCTACCTCTACTATACTCTTACCTCTCCCATGACCTGAATAAACTCTATTCTGTACTATACCGTTGTGTGGCTGGTCCCTCAGGGGGAAGGGATTCCCAACATGTGCCCCCTAGAGGCATCTCCCTTGCCCCCAGGCCTCACTGCACCTCCATGGGCCATATGCCCCCAACTCTCTTCATCCTCCTTCCTCTAACATTGGTGCTGAAACCTGGATATCATCTTTTTCTTTCCATGACTTTTTCTTTTATTGGTGCCCCATCATCTTTTCCTTTCAGTAGGAATAGAAACAAAATAACCAAGAGACCTAAAATAGAAATAATTTTGATGGAGAAAAACAAAATAAACAAAAAGTCATTTAAATGAACACCAATGATATTTTACCATCATTGTAGGAAGGAGCCTAGAATCATCATTAAAGTATTCATTCAACAACTGATTGAAACATGAAAAGATCCATAGCCAACAGATGGAGTTGATAAAATACCGAGAAAATGGGAGAAAAAAAAATATTTCTGGAGTCAGAGGGGTCAGGACAGCATAAGAAAGCCAACAAAATTATTTAACCTGAGCTCATTAAGGCTCATGAAGACAAAACCTAAAACCAAGAACACTGCATAGGTATAACTCTTTTGTCTTCTTTTAGGACTTTTTACTTTCTACTGGGTTGCTTTATCCAGCCTTAATTTAAGAGGAGGTGCCTAGTCTTATTACAATGTTTGGGTGATATTCCATGCTATAAGCCTTATTGCAAAAGGGAAGGGGAAGAATGAATGGGATGGTTAATGAGAGTAGAGGAGGAAGAAAAACTTCACTAAAGATCTAATATGTAAGACAAGACTTAATTAAATAAATTAATTAAGTAAATTATGTAAAATATATAAGACAAAAATTAATTAAATAATATATAAGAATATTGAGTACTTATTAATTAACATTATCAAACCATCTAAAAGACAATAGGAAGAGAGGCACAGCATCACATGCTACTCTGGGAAAGTATATTGACTTACTGTACATACTGAAAGGCAGCAGAAAATTTCTGTGTATGAGAAGCATACAGCATTATGAGTTAAAGTTAGATGAGTTTTAGTTAAATTACATATTGCATGATACTTTGCAGAAAATTTGACGACATTTGAAAAAGTAACTAAGGCATCTATCCACTGATGTTTATAAGTCACAAGCTGTTCTTTCTTTTTGCAGTTTAGTTTTTTTTGATGATTATGTTTAAGATATCTCTGGTCCTCCAAAAATAGTGTAGACTTAACCATTAAGTCACAGAAACTCTTCAAGGAATATGAGATTTTTCTCCCATGCCACAGATTATGTCATTGAATGTTTGGATTCATAATTATGATTTATACAGATGAAATTTATACAATTTAAATTTTACTAATAATTTTCTAAATCTCTCTGTGCAATATAAAAGATCATTGCAGGTTAATTTCTGCATTCCTATTTTTCTTATGAAAATGAGAAAATTTGATTTTAAATCTAAGTGTAAAAATTAACTTTTAAAATATATTACTTCTTGTTTAATAAAACAACAAATATGTTTTTATTAATTATAAGAACAAAATTAACAAAATATTAAATAGGAGAAATCCACCATTTATTTTTCCTCATTAAATTAAAAAATCTGTATAAATTTATTTGTTTTCAAATGCAAATGGTAGTTGCCTCCCTAACAGTATTCATACTATTTTCTAAAAAAAATTATATTCTATGTCAATATTGGTTCTTACACACACTGACATGCTG
This sequence comes from Micromys minutus, assembly GCF_963924665.1. NCBI lineage: Eukaryota > Metazoa > Chordata > Mammalia > Rodentia > Muridae > Micromys > Micromys minutus. Next base: position 52,685,511 of record NC_137953.1, read on the forward strand.
AAGTCGAGATATGTTCTTTTCATATGATGATGGATGTTTCTACCCATTTTCAATTTTATGGCTTGGTGGTCCACAAAGCACTCAACTCATGATAAATACCTCAGGTTCATTGCAACTGGTGAAGAATAGAAATGAAGCAGAAAAACATTTGTAAAAGCAAGCAGGCCTGGAATTTAAGGGCTTCAGTTTGGCTTTATATCAAGACAAAGATCATATTTTCTGAGAGTATACACTCATTTAGGTTTATATTGTGTTTGTGTGTATGTATGTTTGTGTGTGTGTGCACGTGCACACGCAGGCATGAACAGAAGATGTCCTTATTCTTATATAGAGATTTTCTTTAGGGGGGATTCTGAATATGGGGAAAGATACCTCATGGGGCACAGAAAGCAAACAAATTTCACATGTATGGAAATTCCATCCCAGAAATAAAATTGCTGGAAGTTAGATTCTGAGCTGCAGGGTTGCTGAGAACAAATTGTTTTGACAGTGTAGAATGTGCAGGAAGCTTAAGGTTTCAGGTTTGTGCATACTAAGAAATGTGGGAATGAGCCTTTGATGGTGCAGCTGCATTGAGTCACTCTTTCTCCTGTAATTCCAATTTCATGTTACTATTGGTAACTTCAATAAATTCCCTAGTTTGTCAAGTTAGTCTTTTGGAGACTTGATACTTTGGTCAGATATAGGTTCTCTATTTGGGGTAGAATAGATCTTCTCTCTTGTCCAAGTATATGCAAGTGCATGTGTGTGTGTGTGTGTGTGTGTGTGTGTGTGTGTGTGTGTGTGTGTGTGTGTTGATGGGCATAAATGAACTTGCACATGTTTGTCTTTGTATCACTCAGGTTAGCATTTCAAATAGCACCTGCTATGACACAGTATGAAAGAAGAGGTTAACCGCACAGAGATTAATAATTAGTCCTCAACATTTTCCTTGTTTGAGACAGGGATATATGTGTAAGCTTGACTTCCTGATTTATAAGATTGTAGGGACTTTTTGTCTCTGCCTCTTATCTCAGCATAGGAGAACTGGGTGATGAATTAGAAATAAGGTGTGAATTAGAAATAAGGCCCTTAAAAATGGATGACAAATATTTTACCTATGGCAAGTGAGCCACATTCTCATCCCAGGGTTTGACTGAGAAATGAGGTTTTTATATGAAACAAAGTATTTCAGTGATCTTTAAAGTCATGTCACAATTTTGCCAGCATTTTTTTAAAGATGTACCTGTAGCTCAGTGTCAGAGATGCTCTTCACAGGGCATATGGTTATAAATTGAATCCTATCATTTTAAAAAGTAAATATTTCTTTCAACATTATAAATTAAGTTTTAAAATTGTAACAGTAAATCTTACCACTTCAGTGTTTGGAAATATAAATGTTTTCTTGGGTTCATAGAAGTCAGTGTTCATGATTGTTTTTCTTTAAACCATAGAATAACATTTTTTCTTGATTCTTTTGTTTATAATGGTCATAAGATATAAATATGGCTTCTTTTTTCCAGCACATTTGCTCACATCACATAAATGTTCATGTTTCTTAAATTTCTAAATAAATATTAAATAATAGGCTAGCATATTATGTGTATTTTGTAGCATTAATATGTACCCAATGTATATCGGGTACACAGAGGTATGTCACACTAATGAAACTGATGAAACAGCTGGACTGAAAACTACTAACATATGTGTTGACTCAGAAACAGTTATTTATAATACAAAGCACAGTTACCTGAGAAGCAGAATTAAATTCTTAAGTTGTGGAAATTACTCATTCATATTTAATTATATATGCACAATTTAATATTTGCAGTTAGTGGCATATTATAAATTTATCTAGTTGACCAAGTTTTTAAACATTTCTCAGAGAATTTAAATGTAGTCAAATGCTGTAAGTTCTATTGTGTTATGATGAATAGTTTAATGTATTTCAGAGTAAAACAATATATCATTTTAGAATTCCCTTCAATTGTCTAATTGTAGAGTTGATAAAAATAGTTCTTTTAAAAATATACATTTTTTGGAGCTTATAAAATTCCTCAGTGGTTAAGAGTATAGACTGCTCTTGTAGAAAATGTGAGTTTAGTTTCTGACCACAATTCAAATTTCAGGGAATCGTACACCCCCTTCTGTACACTGTGCCTGCACTCTTGTACATGTATCCAATCACATAAACTCAGACACAAATAAACACAATTAAAAATAAAACCTATCTGAAAAAATAAAATAAATGTTTAAATGTACCTACAATATTAAAAACATACAATATTAAAAACATAAAATGTATTTAAAGTACAGTAAAAGAAGACATTTACACACACACACACACACACACACACACACACAACGTACACCTCCTCTTAAGGCTGAGTGACACTGCAGAAAAGACGGTGAAAAGAATGTCAGATCTAGGAGATATCAAAAAAAACAATGTGTTCTGGACACAGCAGGAGAGTTTTATATATGAACCCAGAAGGAATGTGATAGCCAGCACAAAACCTGATAATATCAAGACATAAAATAATCTCAGCATGAAGAAGGATGTTAGATGTGCAGTTTTACCTCTGCCTGTGGATTAAGTAGCAATTGACAACTACTAAGAAAGGGGAAGTCCTTGCCTTCTGGTTCATACCTGTGAGGAGAGCAGAGCCTCAGCTCTTCAGTCCAGTTGCAGTTAGACTCCCCAGGTAATCTGATACATACAGGATCACAGGAACTCAGGCTCACAGGCTCACAGGCAGGACAGGCTCTAACTATAGAAAGGGAGGACAGGTAATACTAGGGATAACTAGATAGTTAGAAAAATGCTTAAGAACAAAAACAACAATAATCAGTTTGACTTGACAACAACAGAATATAGTTCTCCCATCACAACAAACCTTAGCTACCCCAACTGGGTCTTCAGGTAGTATTATGTCCAATTTTCTGAAGAATCGCCAGACTGATTTTCAGAGTGGTTGTACCAGTTTACAACCCCACCAACAGTGGAGAAGAGTTCCTCTTTCTCCACATCCTTGCCAGCATTTACTGTCATCTGAATTTTTGATCTTGGCCAATCTGACTGGAGTGAGGTGGAATCTCAGGTTGTTTTGATTTGCATTTCCCTGATGGCTAAGGATGTCGAACATTTCCTTAGATGCTTCTCAACCAGTGCTTATTCCTCAATTGCAAACCTTTTGCTTAGCTCTGTACCCCATTTTTAATAGGGTTGTTTGATTCTCTGGTGTCAAGCTTCTTGACTTCTTTGAATACCTTGGAAATTAGGTCTCTATCTCATATGGGGTTGGTAAAGATCTTTTCACACTCTACCAGTGGTTGCCATTTTGTTTTCTTGACAGTGTCCTCCAACTTTCAGAAACTTTGCAATCTCATTAAGTCCCATTTGTCAATCTTTGACTTTAGAGCCCGAGATATTGGTATTCTATTCAGGACATTTTCTTCTGTGCTTATGTGTTCTTAAGTTTTCCCTACATTCTCATCTAATTGTTTCAGTGTATCTGATTTAATGTGGAGATTTTTGATCCACTTGTACTTAAGTTTTGTACAAGGAGAAAAGAAATGGTCTATTTTCATTCTTCAGCATGCTGAGTACCAGTTGGACTAACACCATTTGTTGAATATGTTGTCAGTTTTCAATTGAATGTTTACAGCACATTTTTTTGTCAAAAAACAGGTGACCATATATGTGAGTGCTCATTTCTGGATCTTCTATTCTATTCCATTGATCCACATGCCTATTTCTGTACTAGTACCATGCAGTTTTCAGCACAATTGCCTTGTAATATAGCTTGAGGTCAGGGATAGTGATTCCCGCAGATGTTTTCTTGTTATTGAGAATGGGCTTCATCATTCTAGGTCTTTTGTTATTCCAGATGAAATTACACATTGTTCTTTCCAACTTAATGGTGACCTGGGTTGGTGTTTTGATGTGGATTGCATTGAATCTGTAGATTGCTTTTGGTAGGATGGTTATTTTTACAATGTTGATCTATCTAATTCATGAGCATGGGAGATCTTTCCATTTTTTGAGATCTTCATCGAATTCCTTCTTTAGAGGTTTGAAGTTCTTGTCATACAGGTCCTTCACTTGCTTAGTTAGAGTCACAACAAGGTGTTTCATATTGTTTGTGTCTATTGTGAAGGGTATCTTTTCCCTAATTTCTTTCTCCACATGTTTATCCCTTGAGAAGAGGAAGGCTACTGATTTGTATGAGTTAATTTTATATTCAGCCACATTTCTGAACTTGTTTACCAGCTGTAGGCATTCTCTGGGGTCACTTATGTACACTATCCTATCATCTGCAGATAGTGATATTTTTACTTCTTCCTTTTCAATTTGGATCCCTTTGATTTCCTTTTGCTGTCTAATTGCTCTGGCTAGGACGTCCAATACTATCTTGAATAAGTAGTAGGAGAGTGGGCAGCCTGGTCGAGTCCCTGATTTTAGTGGGATTGCTTCAAGTTTCCCACAGTCAAGTTTGATGTTGGCTATTGGTTTGCTGTATATTGCTTTTATTATGTTTAGGTATGGAACTTGGATTCCTGTTCTTTCCAAGATTTTTAACATGAAGGGGTATTGAATTTTGTCAAATGCTTTCTCAGCATCTAGTGAAATGACAATGTGGATTTTTTCTTTGAGTTTGTTTATATGCTTGATTACATTGATGGATTTCATTATATTAGATGTTCCCTGCATCCCAGGGATGAAGCCTACTTGATCATGGTTAATGATCATTTTGATATGTTCCTGGACTCAGTTTACAAGGATTTTTTGAGTATTTTTTGCATCAATGTTCATAAGTGAGATTCATCTAAAGTTCTCTTTTCTTGTCGGGTCTTTGTATGGTTTAGGAACAAGGGTTATTGTAGCATCAGAAAAAGAGTCAGGCAGTGTTCCATCCGATTCTATTTTGTGGAAAAGTTTGGAGAGTATTGGTATTAGGTTGTCAATAAATGTCTGATAAAATTCTGTACTGAACAAATCTGGACCTGGGCTTTTTTTTGGTTGGGAGGCTTTTGATGACTGTTCTATTTCTTTACATGTTATGGGATTATTTAGATTGTTTACCTAGTCCTGATTTAACTTTAGTATCTGGTATCTGTCTAGGATTTCATCAATTTCTTCGAGATTTTTCAGCTTTTTTGAGTATAGGCTTTTATAGTAGGATCTGATGATTTCCTAAATTTCCTCAGTTTCAGTTATCATTTCTCCACTTTCATTTCTGATTTTGGTAATTTGGATACTCTCTCTTTGTCCTAGTTATTCTGGCTAAGGGTTTATCAGTATTGCTATTTTTCTCAGAGAACCAGCTCTTGGTTTTCTTGATTCTTTCAATGGTTCTTTGTGTTTCTATTTTGTCTATTTCTGCCCTAAATTTGATTAATTCTTGTCGTCTACTCCTCTGTGTGTATCTCCTTCCTTTTGTTCTAGAGCTTTTAACTGTGCTGTCAAGTTGCTAATGGATACCTTCTCCAGTTTCTTTTTGGAAGCACTTAGAGTTATGAGTTTTCCTCTCAGTACTGTTTTTATTGCATCCCATAGGTTTGGGTATGTTTTGTTTTCATTTTTATTGAATTCTAAAAAATCCTTAATTTCTTTATTTCTTCTTTGACCCTGCTATCATTTAATAGAGCATTGTTTAGTTTCCATGTGCATATGGGCTTTTTGTTGTCTTTGTTGTTTTTAAAGACCAGCCTTAAACCACTGTGAACTTCAAGAATGCATTGTAGTATTTCAGTGTTCTTATATCTATAGAGGTTCTTTTTGTGACCAATTGTGTGGTCATTTTTTTGATAAGGTGCCATGAGGTGCTGAGAAGACGATGTATTCTTTTGTTTTAGGATGATATGTTTTGTAGATGTCTATTAATTCTGGTTTGTTCAAAACGTCTGCTAATTTTACTGTGTCCTTGTTCAGTTTCTGTTTCCATGATCTGTCCATTGGTGAGAGTGGGTTATTTTGGTCTCCTGCTATTATTGTGTTGGGTGAAATGTATTTTTTGAGCTTTAGTAGGGTTTCTTTTATGAATATGGTTGCTTTTTTATTTGGTGCATATATGTTAAGGATTAAGTGCTCCTCCTGACAACTTTTCCCTGTAATGAGCAAAAAGTGTCCTTCCTTATCTTTTTTGACAACTTTAGTTGAAAATCAACTTTATTCAATATTAAATATCCACTCCAGATTGCATCTTGGGGCCATTTGCTTGGACGTTTTTTTTTTTAACCTTTTACTCTGATATTGTGTCTGTCTTTGTCTCTGACATGAGTTTCCTGTATGCAGCAAAATGCTGGGTTTTATTTATGTATCCAGTCTGATAACCTATATCTTTTTATTGGGGAATTGAGCACATTTATGTTAACAGATATCAGGGAATAGTTGTTGCTGTTTCCTGCTATTTTTGCTTTTAGAAGTAGAATTGTGGCTGTGTGTATTTCTTTTTTTGATTTTCTTTCTTTTTTCCCTTACTGCTTTTAGTATTTTTTCTTTGCTTTGGGCACTTGGCGTTTAATTACTATGTGTCAGGAGGAATTTCTTTTCTGGTACAACCTATTTGGAGTTCCGTAGGCTTGTTTTATGCTCATTGTCATCTCATTCTTAATGGTAGGAAACTTTTCTTCTACAATTTTGTTTTAGATATTTAGTGTGCCACTTAGTTGATATTCTTTGGCCTCTTCTATTCCTATTATTCTTAGGTTTGGTCTTCTCATGTGTCCTGAATCTCCTGCACATATTGGGAGCTTTTGGGTTTTTGCATCTTCTCTGACTGTTTTGTGGAAACACACAATTCTGAAGCAGGTTTTCTGGTTCCATGAACCTAGCAGGGGGATCCCACTTTCTGTGTGCTCAGCAGAGATCTCTTTTCTCCCCAGCTACTAGAAATGCCTTCTCACCAGGCCTGTAACCCTGGATCTTTGCTGTTCCAGGTGGCAGATGGCCTGAGAACCTGTTCTGCACTCCAGGGCTACTGGCTGGAAAGAGACAGCACAATGCAGAGTTCCTGGTTCCCTCATCCTAGCAGGGGTGTGGACGCACTTTTCAAGCACTCAGAGGAGATCACTCTGCTCCTCTGCTCTCAGAACCCCTTCTCACCAGGCTTGTGTCCCTGCTTCTCCCTCTATTAGACTTTAGCAAAAGAGTGCAGGTATGGTTCAAGATACAAAACTCCATCAATATAGTCCACTATACAAACAAACTTAAAAAAAAACAAAACAAAACAAACAAAAACAATAAAACTCCACACATGGTCGTCGTCTCTTTAGATGCTGAAAAATCCTTTCACCAAATAAAAACCCCTCCATGTTACAAGTATTCGGGAGATCAGGAATTCAAGGTGAATACTTCAATGCATGCTATCAAACCTCTAAAAGAATTGTCAAAATGCTTTGAAAAATCTGTACATGTATCTACTTTAAATAAAGATGTAAAAAAAAGAAAAAAGATATTAGCGCAGAATAATAAATAATTATGTATATTAAAGAAATATGCTAAAAATTGAAAAAAATGTTAATTTTCTCATCTTATACTCTGTTCTTTCCTTTTTTCTTTTTTTCTTTGTATTTTTATTTGCTCAGGCATAAATATCTAACAATTTTGAAAAAAAAGCAATATACAGCAAAGCAACAGACAACATCAAACTAAATGGAGAGACACTTAATGCAATTTCATTAAAACCAGGGACAAGACAAGGACGCATATTCTCTCCCTGCCTATTTCATTCAGTACAAGAATTTCTAGCCATAGCAATTAGAGAACAAAAATAGGTGAAAAGGCTACAGATTGGGAAGGAGCAAGTCAAGATATTAATATTTACAGATGACATTAATATATATATATGTAAGTGACGCCAAAAATTCTACCAGAGAGCTTCAACAGCATATAAACAAATTTGGTTAAAGTGGCTGGATATAAAATTAAATCTATCGAGTCAGTAGCCTTCCTCTACTAAAAGAATAAAAGGGCTGAGGAGAAAATTAAGGAAACAATACCATTTACAATAGTAACAAATAATACAAAATATATTGGTGTGACTCTAACCTAGCAAGTGAAGAATCTGTTTGATGAGGATGTCAAATCTCTGAAGAAAAAAAATGAAGAAGATCTCAGAAGATAGAATAATCACCTATGCTCAGGATTGTCAGGATTAATAAAGTAAAAATGATCACCTAGTCAAAATTAATCTACAGGGTCACTGCAATCCCTATCAAAATTTGAATTCAATTTTTCATAGTGTTAGAAAGAGAAGTTTACAAATTTATTTGGAATAACAAAAAATCCGGGATAGCAAAAACTATACTCAACAATAAAAGAACTTCTAGAGAAATCACCATCCTTGAACTTGAGCTATACTATAGAGCAACAGTGATAAGAATTACATTGTATTCGTATAGAAACAGGCAAGTAGATCAATGGGATATAATTGAAGACCCAGAAATGAACCCACACACTTATGATCACTTGAACTTTGACAAAGATGGTAAAACTATCCAGTGGGAAAAAAAAACATTTTTAAGAAGTGGTGCTGGTGCAAATTGTGGTCTGCATGCAAAAGAATGCAAAGCAATTCCTGCATTTTCTTTGTAGAAAGCTCAAGTATAAGTGGATCAAGGACCTGTACATAAAACCAGATATACTGAATCTAACAGAAGAGAAAGTGGGGAAGAGCCTCAAATACTTGGGCACAGGGTAAAATTTCCTGAACCAAACCCCAATGGCTTATGCTTCAAGATGAACAATTGACAAATAGGACCTCATAAAATTGAAAAGCTTCTGTAAAGCAAAGAACACCGTAAATAGGACAAAAAGGCTACCCATGATTGGGAAAAGGTATTTACCAAACCTACATTGAATTAAGGGTTAATATTCAAATTAACTCAAGAAGTTAGACTCCAGAGAATCAAATAACCCCATTAAAAAGTACAGAGATAAATAGAGAATTCTCAACTGAGGAATTTTGAAAAGCTGAAAAGCACTTAAAGAAATGTGTAGATTTATGTTAAGGTGATTCATGATTGGACAGTGGAGGTAGGAAGGAAAAGGGTAGGAAAACAGAAAAGGACAGGGAAGGAGAAAGAAAAATCAAGGTAGAACCAGGGAAAGCCGACTTATATCCTGGTGACTGTAATCAGACATAGGTAGATACAAATATTTAAGGGAATTCTATAGGTCTTTATCTCATATAGTTTGTATCTTTGATTATTCCATATAATCTTATTGTGTAGAGTGTTTTTGAATTGAGAATTTATTATATAAAACCATTTTGAAAATTACAAAGCTTTGAAGTGATGTTTGTGACAGTCAGTGGAGGAGAGAAGATGCTGGGGTGGTAATTCCACCTGGGGCAGAGGCAGTAGGGCAGGTGAAGTGAATCATTTGGGAAGGGAACTGTGCAGAGGGAGTGTCATGAGGACCAAGTAACAGAATTTGTGTGCATGGCTCCGCATTAGAACAGCATCTGTGGAGTGAGGTCTCGGGTGCCAGTAAAAGGTGAATCCTTATATTTAATATTTACTGCAACAGAAATGTTCATCAGGTTTAATCATCAGGGAAATGCAAATCAAAATGACCTTGATATTCCACCTCACACCAATCAAAATGGCTAAGATCAAAAAAGGCAGGTGACACCTGATGCTGAAAAGGATGTAGAAAAAGAGGAACAGTTCTCCGTTTTTGTGTGGAATTGAAAGGTGGTGAAACCGCCTTTGAGATCAGTTTGGAGGCTCCTGAGAAAAATGAAAATAGTTCTACAATAGGACTCAGCTATACCACCGCTGGGCATGTACCCAAAAGATGCTTCAACTATAAGAATTATACGTGCTCCACTATGTTTATAGCAGCAGTATTCGTAATAAGCAGAAACTGGAAACAACCTAAATGTCCTTCAACAGAGGAATGAATACAGAAAATGTGGTACATACACACAATGGAGTACTGTTATTATGCAGTCATTAAAAGCAATGACCTCATGAAAATCATAGGCAAATGGGTGGAACTGAACCTGAGTGAGTTAACCCAGACACAAAGGAACACACATAGTATGTTCTCACTAACAAGTGCATATTTTATCAAAGAATCACAATGTTCATGATACAACTCTACCATATGGAAAATAGAAGGTAGGCCAAAGTGTGGATTCTTCTGTCCTGCACTGATGGGGTAACAGGATAATCATGGGGGTTGGAGGAAGTAGGAGACCTGTAAGGGAGAGAGGAGTGGAGGAAATAAGGGGGACAATATCAAGAACTGGTGGAGGTATGAGAGAGGTACAGAGGCTCATGAAATCAAACTATAATATGTAGCAGGTGCGTGTGCATTGAGGAACTGAGGATAACTGAGGATAACCAAAGTGTCTCAGACACCAGGGAAACATGAGGTTCCCAGAACTCAACAGGTATGACTTCTGCCAAAATGCACTGAGAAGGAGGAGATGTAAGCTGTTGAGAACATCCTCAGTAGATAGGACCAGACCCTGGTCAAAGTTTTTAATCCATAAATGTTCCTGTCTAAAGGAAGAACACAGACAAAATATGGAACAGAAACTGAAGCAAGGGCCATTTGGAGACTACCCCATATGGAAATCTCTCCTGTCTACAGACACCAAACCCAATACTGTTGTTGTGGTCAAGAGGTGCTTGCAGACAGGAACCTAGTGTGGACGTTCCTTGGAAGGTCTGGCCAGCAAGAATGCAGATGTGCATGCGTGTAGCCAGCCATCAGACTGAGCTCAGGATAACTTGTAGGGGAGCTGGCAGAAAGACAGGAAAAGCTGAGGGTGATTACAACCCCATTGGAAGAACAACATAGGCTGAGCTGAGCATCTAGCTGTCCCCGAGTCCAGATGACCAACCAAGGAGTGTGCCTGGAGGGATCCATGGCTCCAGATACATATGTAACAGAGGATGTTCTTGCCAGAGAGCAATGGGAACAGAGTCACTTGGTCCTGGGAGGTTTGATTCCCCAGTATAGGGGGATACTGGAGTGGAGGGGTGAAAGAGGTACGATGAGCTGGTTATCAGTCTCACACAGGCAAAGTGGAGGAGAGAGAGAAAAGGGGGTCATGGGGTGCAGGGTTGGGAGGGAGGAAAGGGGAAGTGGGACTTCAAATGGAATGATTAATAAAAAAATTAAATAAACTAAAAAGAAGGGAGGTCAACTTCGAAGCTCCTGTTTATATAATATTTCAATGAAATGTTTTAAGAAAGGGAGAATGACAGTTCAATAAAATTTAAGAAATTAATTACATTTATGGATTTCCAAATACTGAACCAATCTTGCATCTCTGGAATTAGGCATATGTGACCATGATTTTGATGAATTTTTAGATTTGTTTTCAAGAATTTTATTGAGTATTTTTGCAACAATATCCACAAGCAGGTTTGGCCTGAAGTACTCTTAGTCCTTGTGTGGTTTAGGTATCAGAGTAATTGTGGCTTTATAGAATGAATAAGGTAGTGTTCCTTCTGTTTTTGTTTTATAGATTAGTTTGAGAAATATTGGTATGATACAAGTCTTCTTGGAAGCTCTGATATAATTCTGCACTAAATTCATCTGGTCCTGTACTTTTTTGGATTGGGAAGTTTTTAATGATTTCTTCTATTTTCTGATAGCATGTGGGCCTGCTTAAACAGTTGACCTGCTCTTGATTTAACTCTGGTACCTGGTATTTCTCTAGAAAATTTTTTGTCCAGATTTTCCAGTTATGCTGAGTATGTGCTTTTGTAGTAAGATCTGATGATTTTTTGAATTTTCTGTTTTGTTGTTATGTATCCCTTATCATTTCTGATTTTGTTAATTTGGATATTGCCTCTGCACCCTTTAGTTAGTTTTACTAGGGGTTTATTTATCTTGTTGATTCTTTCAAAGAGCCAGCTTTTGGTTTTATTGATTCTTTGTATTTATTTTATTGTTGTTGTTGTTGTTGTTGTTGTTGTTGCTTTTTGTTTGCCTCTATCTGGTTTATTTTGGCCCTGAATTTGACTCTTCCTCTCTTCTACTCATCTTGTGTGGTTTTGCATTTTGTTTCTAGAGTTCTCAGGTGTTCTGTTAAGTTGCTAGTGTAAGAGCTCTCTAGTTTCTTTACCCAGGGTGCTAAGTGCTATGAGTTTTCCTCTTAGCAATATTTTTATTGTGTCAACATTTTCATCAAATTCTGGGAAGTCTTTAATTTCTTTAATTTTTCCCTGAACAAGTTTTTATTGAGTAGAAAGTTGTTTAGCTTCCATGTGTTATATGAGCTTTCTGTTGTTTTTGCTCTTATTGAAAACCAGTCTTAGGCCATGTTGATCTGATAGAATGCATGGGATTATTTCAGTCTTCTTGTATAGGTTGAGGGTTGATTTTGGAGAAGGTACCATGAGGTACTGAGAAGAAGGTGTATTCTATCATTTTAGGGCAAAATGTTCTGTAGATATCTATTAAATTTATTTGGTTCATAATTTCTATCAGTTATAGTGGGTTTCTATTTAGTTTCGGTTTTAATATCCTGTCCATTGGTGAGAGTAGGATTTTGAAGTCTCCCACTATTATTGTGTGTGATTCATCTGTGTTGGGGTGTTTTTTTTTTTCCGAGCTTTAGTTAAGGTTTTCTTATGAATGTGTGTGCCCTTGCACTTGGAGCATAGATATTCATAATTGAAATGAGGCCTTCTTTTGCTGAAGTTTTGGTTTTTTTTGTTTTTTTTTTTTTGTTTTTTTTGATGAATATAAAGTGTCCTTAATCATGCTTACAACTTTTGGTGGAAAGTCTATTCATTGGATATTAAGACGACATTCCAGCTTGTATTTGGGACCATTTGCTTGGAAGACATTTATCCATCCTTTTACTCTGAGATAGTATCTGAATTTGTTATTGCGGTCTGTTTCTTTTATGAAGCAAAATGCTAGATCTTGTTTGCATATCCAGTTTGTTAGCTTATGTCTTTTTGTAAGTGACTTGAATCCATTAATTTTATGAGATATTAAAGATAGATGACTGTTGGTTCCTGTATTACTTGTTTTTGAGGTCAATTATACGATTGTGTTTCCCTCCTTTTGACTTTGTTTTGAGATATTAAATGTCTTGTCTTTACTTTGGTACCTTCCTTCTGTTGGTGTTTTCCTTCCAGTATCATGTGTAGGGTTGGATTGGTAGAAAAATACTATTTGAATTTGGTTTTGTCCTGGAATATTTTGGTTTCTCCATCTATATTGATTGAGAGTTTTGCTAGTTATATAGAAGTACATCATGATTCTGCTTGTAAGTGTTATGTGATATTGTTATGATATTTAGACATTATTTCTCCAGTTAAAACCCACATTTAAATTCCTCTGTTTTATATTGTCCTGTGTGGTTAAATATCACTTAGTTAGAATATGGTATGTAGTTACTTCCTAAGATATACTGAGAATACTGAATTATGTCTGCAAATCACAATGATTTAAATTTTTTATAATGCAGAGTTAAAACTCATTTTGGATGTACATACTACACATTATATATGTGAATATAAATTGTAAATTGTAAAGATTTCTTAATGATAAAATTCAAATTTTATCTTTATATCTACAAATGTTATAATAAATTTCATGATTTTTTAAATGTTGTGAATTCTCTTATGTATATTTCAATCTGAAGTGAATTAGGCAATGGTAAACATAGAATAATTTATTACTTACTTTTTTAATAATTAATTTATTATTACTAACAGGTTTTTTGATTCTTTATAACTATTCAAATGTTTAAAATGACTTTATGCTCTGGTACTAGTCTCTTGTTCCTAGACCGAGTCATTCTTCAATCTTAATTCATGAAACCTGTGATCTGAGTGATATTTCTTCTATATCCAATAACTTCTGTAAACCAATGTTTCTCTGCTGGGTTCTATTTTTCTCCCTTGTATTAGCTTATATTTATTTAATTTATTTTAAAATTGATATACATCTGCAAGTAATGTAGATTTCTCTCCATTGGAAAATGCATACTGAAAATCTGATATATCTACACAATTTTTTAAATAATGGTAGTTTATTAGACTTTCTCATACTGGACATAATTTTTTCTTACAACTTTATTTTAAAAAGAGAGATACATGTACAGTTTTTAAAGGCATTTTGGCATAACACTATATGAATATCTATTTGTCAGTACTTAATTCTTTTAGAGGTTTGAAAGTATGAATTGAAACCTTATTAGTTACCATAAGCATAAACTACATGTAGAAGAGAATGTAACATGGAAAGAGTCAGAGTTTTCTTGGTGGGTATAGCTTAAACATAATAAATTTTTGAATACCAAAAATTGCCACAAAGCTCTTGGATTATTAATGATTATGGTCCAGGTGTACCACACTCTGAGAGGTGCTATACACTTATTTTTTTTCCTAAGAATGACTGAGGCTTTCACTTTTTGGCCTTTGTTCTTCTTGAGCTTCAAATGGCCTGTGAGTTGTTTCTGAGGTATTCAGAGCTTTCTGGGGCTAGTATCCAATTATCACTGACTGCATATTATGTCTGTTCTTTTGTGACTGGGTTACCCCACTCAGGGTGATATTATTTAGATGCATCCATTTTCCTAGGAGTTTCATAAAGTCATTGTTTCTACAAGCTGAGTAGTATTCTGTTATGTAAATATACCACAATTTTGTATCCATTCATCTACTGAAGGACATCTGGGTTCTTTCCAGCTTCCGGCTATTAGAAATAGGGCTGCTTTGAATATTTTGTGCATGTGCCCTTATTGTATGTTGGAGCATCTCTGGGGTATATGCCCAGAAGTGAAATAGCTGGGTCTTCCGAGGAACCAGAGACTAATTTCCAGAGTGGTTATACCAGCTCATAACCGACACCAACAGTTTGTATCTTTGTCCATTTGATGTAATCTTATGTTATAGAGGGTTTGTGGATTCAGAATGTAATTTTAAACCTGTATGAAAAGCTATCAGGCCTTAGAGTCATATGGTTTAAAGAAACAAGCCAGGGCAGAAGCACGAGTTTGGGCCTAGTGAACCACTTGGGAAGGAAATCTTGTGTAGAGTGTAGCTCATGGACTGAGTGAGAGTCTATGCACTTAACTCCACACTAGTGTGGCTTCTGGGGAGTGAATAAAAAGTTAAATCTTTCTTTTAATATTTACTTCAACATATAGTCACTTGATCTTTGAAAAGAAGATAAACTATCCAGTGGGAAAAAGACAGCATTTCCACAAATGTGCTGGTCCAAGTGACGATAAGCATGTAGAAGAATGAAAATGGATCCATTCTTATTGCCCTTTACAAAGCTCAAGTCCAGGTAAATCAAGGATCTACAAATAAAATCAGGTAATTCAAACTAATAAAACAGAGTGTGGAAGAGCCTTGAATACATGTGCACTGGGGAAATTTTTCTGAACAGAACACCAATGGTTTATACTCTAAGATCAAGAATCAACAAATGGGACCTCATAAAACTACAAAGCTTGTAAAATTCTAAGGCAAAGGACACTGTCATTAGAACTAAATGGCAACCAACAGAACAGAAAAAGATCTTTACTAATCCTATATTCAATAGAGGGCTAATATCCAATATATACAAAGACTCAATAAGTTAGACTCCAGAGAATCAAATAACCCTATTAATAGTAATTAATAAAAAATAGGGTTCAAAGCTAAGCAAAGAATTCTCAACTGAGGAATATCAAATGGCTGAGAAGCACCTTCAGAAATGTTTGACATCCTTAGTCATCAGGAAAGTGCAAATCAATACAACATATGTTGGCGAGAATTTGGAAAAAGAGGAACACGGTTGTATGCTTAACAGCCAGAAATTGGAAACAACTTAAATGTTTCCTAATAGAATAATGAATAAGTAAAATGTGGTATATTTTTATAATCAAGTATTAGTCAGGTGTTAAAATGTCAAATAATGAAATTTATAAGTAAATAGATGAATTTACAAAAAAAGTATTAAGGGTGAGGTAACCTAGACTCAGAAGGATAACCACAATATTCATTTGCTTACATGGACACACTAGCTGTGAAGTCAATGATAACCAAGCTACCATCCTTAGAACCCTGAAGGTTATGTATAGTATAAAGGACTAGGATGAATGATAAATGGATCTCATCAGGAAAAAGAAATAGTATAGATAATTATGTATTGATAGGTCTTAACTGGAAGGATCAAGTGTATTGAGGGAGAAAACATTGGAGAAAAAGCTAAAATTAAGTAGCATGGAAACCTAACACAGTAAACGCGTTCTAAAATATATACATATATAAAGGGAATCTAAATGAAATAACCAAATAATGGGGGAGAAGGAGCCTCCAACTGGACATCTGCTACTACCAATAAAGCTTCTATACAGGAATTGGGTTGCATCCAACTGAGATGTGGACCAAAATGTCCCATTGTAATTCTTCAAAACCTAGGTTGTTATTAAAGAGTTTGTTCTCTATAAACTAGTGCAAGATTCCATTGCTGAGGGCAATAGCTACATAACTCATTGAAAAAGAA
Organism: Micromys minutus; assembly: GCF_963924665.1. Classification (NCBI taxonomy): domain Eukaryota; kingdom Metazoa; phylum Chordata; class Mammalia; order Rodentia; family Muridae; genus Micromys; species Micromys minutus. The sequence continues at coordinate 52,701,973 of NC_137953.1, forward strand.
TAATATTTGGTGTTTTTTTTTTTTTTTTTTTTTTTTTGGTACAGAATGTTAGTCTGCATATTTTCATCGGAGAGACATTGACATAACTCCCAAAACAGACAGAAAACATTTGATCTAAGATAGTATTCTATTTACTAGGTATATTAGTATAATTTTTGCACAAAATTTATAGATAGGGTAACCTACCAATATCTGTTTTGATATAAATCTCACTATAGAAGATAGATTCCATACCCGATAACTACTTGGGTGACCATGAACCTGACACTAAATAATCTAAGGGCAGAAGGTAAAACCAAATACTACTCATTTAAAAGCAATCAAACAATAACAACAAAAATAATAAAAAAATTAACCTAGCAATAAACTGACTTCTAAAGATGTTCTGTTACATTCACATATTAGTACTTTACTTTGACAATGTTAGAGAACCTTCTCTGCAGCAAATGTGAACATATACAGAGACTGAGAGAAAGAGGAAGACATCCTGCCACAAAGAGGATGTCAGCTTTGTTTGGTTGAGAGGTTTTTAATGACTGCTTCTATATCATTTGAGGACATGGACTTATTTAAATAGTTTATCTGCTCCTGACTTAACTTTGGTATATTATATTTGTTTAGGAAATCATCCATTTCATGTAAATTTTCCAGTTTTGTTAAGTATAGGCTTTTGTACTAGGATCTAATGATTTTTTTTAAATTTCTTCAGTTTCTCTTGTTATATCTTCATTATCATTTCTGATTTTGTTAATTTGGATACTCTCTGTGTGCTCTTTAGTTAGCTTGTCTAGGCTTCTATCTGCCATTTTGTTCTCAAAGAACCAGCTTTTAGATTTGTTGATACCTTGTATGGTTCTCTTTGTTTCAATTTGGTTGATTTTGGCCCTGAGTTTTTGACTGTTTCCTGCCTTGTATTCCTCTTGCTTGTGTTTGCTTCTTTTTGTTCTAGGGATTAGTTGTGCTGTTAAGTTGATAGTGTATCCATTTTTTTTACAGGACACTTTAGTGCCATGAATTTTCCTCTTAGCACTGCTTTAATTGTGTCCAGTACATTTGGCAATTCTGGGTTATCATTTTCCTTGAATTCCAGGACCTCTTTAATTTCTTTATTTCTTCTCTGACCAGGTTTTCATTCAAAAGAAAGTTATTTAGTTTCCATTGGTATGTGGGTTTTCTCTCATTTTAATTGTTATTGAAATCTAGCCTTAGTCTATAGTGATCTGATAAGATACATAGGATTATTTCAATCTTCTTGAAACATTTGAGGCATGTTTTGTGACTGATTATATGGTCAGTTTTGAAGAAGGTACAATGAGGTTTCTAGAAGAAGATGTATTCTTTTTTTTTAGGGTGAAATGTTTGTGTATATTTTAAAATAAATTGGGTTCATAACCTCTATTAGATGCACTGTGCTTCTTTTTAGTTTCTGTTTCAATGACCTGTTCATTAGTGAGAGTGGGGTGTTTAAGCCTCCCACTATTACTGTATGAGGTTCAATTGGGATTTGACCTTTAGTAAAGTTTTGTTTTTTAATGTGGGTGTCCTTGCATTTGGAACACTGATATTGAGAATTGAGATTTTCTCTTTGTGAATTTTTCCTTTGGTGAATATGAAGTGAACTTTCCCATATCACTTGATAACTTTTGGTTCAAATTTTGTGTGATTGGATATTAGCATGACAACTCCAGCTTGTATGTCATGACCATTTGTTAGGAAGAATTTTTCCCACTCTTATTCTAAGGTAGTGTCTGACTTTCTTATTAAGGTGTGTTTCTTGTATGCAGCAAAATGCTGGATCATGTTTGCCTATCTAGTCTATTAGTTATGTCTTTTTATTGGGAAATTGATTCCTTTGATTTTGAGAGATATTAACAACTGATGATTGCTTGTTTCCATTATATTTTGTTGTAGGTGGCATTATGTGTATATGAGTTTTTCCTTTTGGCTTTGTTGTGAGATGGTTAACATCTTTTTTTTTTTTTTTTTTTCATTTGTGTAGGTACCCTCCTTCTGTTCGAGTTTTCCTTCTAGAATCCTTTGTAGATCTGGATTGGTAGGTAGGTATTATTTGAATTTGGTTTTATCCTGATTTCTCCCTTTATCCTGATTGAGAATTTTGCAGGATATATTAACCAGTGCTGGCATTTGTGTTTTCTTAGGGTTTGTGTGACCTCTGTCCATGCCCTTCTGGCTTTTAGGATCTCTTTTGAGGAGTCTGATATAATTCTGATAGGACTGCCTTAATATGTAACTTGGCCTGTTTTTTTTTTTTTCTTACAGATTTTAATATTCTTTTTTGTTCTGTGCATTTCATGTTTTGTGACAAGAGGAATTTCTTTTCTGTTGTAATCTATTTTGTGTTCTATGGGCTTCTTGTACATTTATGGCCATCTTTAGGTGGAGCTTTGTTTTATGATTTTGTCAAAAATATTTTCTGGCCCTTTAAGGGAATTTTCTTTCTTATCTATTTCTATTTTTCTTAGATTTGGTCTTCTCATTGCATCCTGCATTTCCTGGATTTTTTTTTTTTTGGTTAGGAGATTTTTGCACTTTGTATTAAACTGTTGTGTCAATATTTTATACAGTATCACCTACACCTGGGATTTCTCATCTGTTTCTTTTATTCTGTTAGTGATGCTTGTATATTTGGCTCCTGACATCTTTCCTAAGTTTTCAGTTTCCTGGATTATATTCATTTGTGTTTTCTTTATTATTTATACTACAACTTTTAGGTATTGGTGTGGTTCATTCAAATTCTTCACCTATTTGTGTTTTTTGTTGTTGTTTTTTGTATTTTTTAAGGGAATTGTTTCCTCTTTAAGGACTTTTATCTCTTTACTTGTGTTTTTATGTATTTCTTTTAGTGTGTTACTTATGTCCTTCTTAAAGGCCTCCGTTATCTTCATGAGATAGGATTTTAGATCAGCATCCTTGTTTTCAGAAGTTTTGGTGTATCTAGGTCTTGTTGTCGTGAGATGACTGGATTCTGATGAGGCCAAAGTATATTGGTTTCTGTTGCTTATGTTCTTGTGCTTGCCTCTCCCAATCTGTTTTTTTCTGGTATTAGCTGACCCTGGTGTCTCTGTTTAGAGCCTGCTTCCTGTGTTCCTGAGTTGCTGCAGATATCCTGGGAGGCCTGTGACCCTGGCTTTAGCAGTCATTTTCTGAATCTTTTAAAATGTAGGATCTTCCAAGTGGCAGACAAGATGTTGAACTGTTGCCCTTCATGTAGTTCTTCTATTGTCTGGGTAACTTTGAGACTGTGGGGACTTTGCCCTGTGTGTAGCTGAAGTCTTTATAGTCCTTAAAATTGTTGAGTCCTTAGAGGAGCAGACAAGCTGGTAATTTGCCCTGGTAGAAGGGGAGTAAAATTGGGGGTAGGGTCAGTGATGTGTCTCAGAACCACTAGACTCCTTGGAGTTCCCAGCTACAAAGATTCCTTACTAAGTTTCCCTGAATGCAACAGAACTCCTGGAAGGCATTCAGACTATAGGGTCTTTAGGCACCCCCTTTTTTTCTCTTTCTTTCTTTCTTTCTTTCTTTCTTTCTTTCTTTCTTTCTTTCTTTTGTTTGTGTTAAGTTGGTTTTTTTTGTTTTGTTGTTTTTTTTTTTTTTTTTTTTTTTTTTAACAATATAGTCATTGCACCCATCCTGGTTTGATGTCCTATAGTTTTTTATCCCTTTGCTCCTTGCCCCATGACACCAAGAATATGACTTCCCACCAGGCCAGGCCTCCTCCTCATGCCCTGGAGCCTCAAGTCTCTCTAGGGTTAGGCCCATTTTCTTCCACTGAGCCCAGACCAGGCAGTTCTTTGCTATCCGTGTATCGGGGGAGCCAGCTCCTGTATTCTGCCTGGACAAACCAGTTTTTCAACTGCCTTAGACTGAGAGAGCCAATAGTGACTAAAACTCTAGTTTTCTCCAGATTTTAATGCAAGTGTAGTATTCAGACATCCTCATTATCATGCCATCCTGGTTAAACTGCATGTTCTTTACAGTTTGACTGTTTCTCTTTTTACTGAGTTTATGAAGATTTTTTTCAAATGTAACTAAATATGCATGGCCCTTATTTGACAGCAATGATTAAGATATACACATACAGATAAATTATTCAATGTAATAACTGTTATAGGTAATACTTGGTTTACTATCATAAGACCCCTTCCTAGAAAAAAGATGTGATATGACAAATCTTACAGAGCAAATGTTACAGCAGAAACAAATGAGAGACATTCCTATGGCAGTCACTAGAAAATTTAAGTTAGTAACAGCCAGGATCACTTCTGAGTGTTTTAAGCTTAATAATGTTTTTCCCCCCTTGAAGATGTAAATTGGTTGGATGAAGTCATAGAAAAGTTTCAAAGTAGAAATAAAATATGCATCTTTTTCTCTTATTAGCATAGACAATTAAGTGCTAGCTGGTGATAGAATAAATGTTCTCTGAATATATTTGAATTTATGTGATTAAAATATATTTTTAACCTCCATTGAGTGAAATGAATATGTAGCTAGAAACCACAGGTTGACTTTCTGGGACATAGAGTGGTCTGAAAAGTTTACTATTGCAGGTAAAATGATTGTAGTCTATATCTGTTGGAGTTATTGAGTACTGAGATCTATAGTCAATGAAATGAAATTACCCCATTGTCTGGTGAAACCTGGTAAGAGAATATATAAAATTTTAAATGTGACCTAAGAAGCAATCAACAGAGATAAATATCTGGAAGAAAAAAGAGCTGCTGAGTATTTTATGGCAAAAGCACACTGGGACATGACAACTTGTGTAATATGAACAAATTAGATAATGTAATGGGAGAGGTTCATAGACTTTCCCAGTGTATCAAAGCATGAACATCAGAAAAAGAAGAACTTTTATTGTTACTTAAATCAGGATGTTGTGAAAATTCATGACATTATTCTAAGTAGGCCATGTAAAAACAATGTCAGTATGTATCAAATAACCAAGGACTACTATATGGTGTATTCACACAAAAGAATGCTATTTGACTATAAACATAATATTAAAGAATGAAAAAGTAAGGCTACAGGAAACAAGCCAAACTCAAATACTACATATTGTATCAACTAATTTCTATTCAAAACATTCTGAGTGAACAAAATCATAGAGGCACTGATAGTGCACACAAGGAAATGAAGAGTAAAAACAATTGGGTGTGAATATTTAGTGAGAATGAGGCTTGAGTTCTAGAAGTAGATATTGGTAATTATTACATACATTGTGAAACTTCAACTGCCTGTAACTTTATTCATGCAAGCAGGTAAACTAGTTATTTAAAATTATTTTCATTAAAAGAGGGTAAATAAACATTTACACAGCTTACCACTAAAGGAGCAGGCCGTAAGGCTGGCGGCACAGATAATCATTTTTTTGAATATATCAGTGTGCAAGAAACTGCTGTAAGAAGCACATGCTCCGTCACACCTCTAATTGAACAGGACCTGCCAAGGAGTTACCCACAGCTCTTTGCTCAGATGGACCTTTGATTAGCAATGTACTTCATACTAGCTAAAAGATAGTGTTGAGTACAAAGTAGACATTTAAGAAGGTGCTTTCATTATTACCTCATTCCGCTTATTTTAGCTATCCCAATCCTAAGGAAGTTAACCTGAGAGTAAGGGAAAATATTCTTTATGCTCTCCTGGCTCTGCCGCTTCCAGAAAGTAGTGAGCAGAATATTATAGTAACATGTGTAGAATGGATGAAAGCTACCACCTCATGTTGTCAGAAAGTGTGATAGGAGTCAGGAAAGAGATAGAATCATTAAAACATGCTCCCTCTCACATTACACTCTTTAATTAGATTTTATCTCCTTTTAGTACCTGGTAATATCTGACTGTGTGATGAAGCTATCAGTAGACTACACTATTGATAAGATTAGAGCTTCATGTCTAAGTTTTATTTATGTCTAAGTTTTGCTGAATTAAAAATGAGCAATCAACAATGAACTTATAGGTTTAATTCAGTACTGAAAGTCAAGAGTAATCTGAACTTCACTGTAATGTTTGCCTCTTAAAATCAGTACATTTTAACTGTATATAATGAAAAGTTTTATTTTCTTTCCTTTTTGCTGGCTATCATTTATTTATTGGATACTTTATTTATTTACATTTCAAATGTCATCCTCTTTTCTGTCTCTCCCCAATGTCTCTTCCCCTGCTTCTTTGTGGATGCTCTCTCTCCTACGTACCCACTCCCACCTCACTACCCTGACATTTCCCTACACTGGGCATTGAGCCTTCATAAGACCAAAGTTCTCTCCTCCCCATGATGCCCAACAAGCCCATCCTCTGCTACATATGTGGCTGGAGCCATGGCTCCCTCCATGTGTACTATTTTGTTCATGTGTTAGTCTCTGGGAGCTCTGGAGGGTCTGGTTTGTTGATAAATTGTTGTTCTTTCTATGGGGCAGCAAACTCCTCCAGCTCCTTCAGTCCTTTCTATGCCTCCTCCACTGGGGTCCCTGCACTCAGTCTGATGGTCAGCTGTCAGCATCCTTATCTGTATCAGTAAGGCTCTGGCATAGCTTCTCAGGAAATATCCATATTTAGGCTTTTGTCAGCATGAACTTCTTGGCATCAGCAATAGTGACTAGCTGTGGTGGCTGAATGGATCATTAGGTGGGGCAGTCTCTGGATGGCCTTTTCTTCAGTCTCTTCGTCACTTTTTGCCCCAGTAATTCCTCCCATTAGTATTTTGTTATCCCTTCTAAGAAGGACTGAAACACTCACATTTTAGTCTTCCATCTCACATGAAGGGTCTCATTTTCTTAAGCAGTCCCAATTCATTCTCTTACGTGGTAACTCTTCATTTTGAAATTAAAGCAGATTTGTTTTCTTTTTACACCATTAAACAGTGTACTTTTTCAGGTTACATCATTGTTTGTTTCAATTTAAAGTCAATGATTAGACTGTGAAGCCACCCAGGCTGCTGTATTCTAGTCCAATTCTAAATGAATTTAACATTTACCATAGACTATTACTAGCACCATTTGAGAACATGTGAATGCAATCTGGTAATTTAATCTAACACTGCTGAAACTAGACATACAAGAATCAATTTTCAACTAATTAAAGACTGCATATGTCATACCTGTAGTCAATACTGTCTGAATATTGGTAACAGAAGCAGCTCCTCTAAGACAAAAACAGGGAAAGTCTGCTCATTGCAACAGCCTTGTTCAATTCAAAACATAAAATAGCAATTGTTCGAGTAAAAGAAACATAAGATTATATAATCAGAAATGAAGGTGTCAGGTCATTCCTCCTTTATTGTGTATCAAATGAACAGCTCTACACAAAGCCTTTTAGATATGACCACGGCTTTCCATAAAGTAACAGATAGATAGAACATAAATAAGCACAAATTTATAGCTTATTAAAAGTTATCCAGGAAGTCCTCTTCACAATAGCTTCAACAATGTTGTAAAAACAAGTAAAATTCTTATGTAAAAATTTAAGTAAGTAAAGCTCTGAAAATGAAAACTATAAGGTGCTGTATTAGTCAGGGTTTCTATTCCTGCAGAAACATCATATTAAAGAAGCAAGTTGTGGAGGAAAGGTTTATTCAGCTAACTCTTCCTCATTGTTCTTCATCACCAAAAAAAATCAGAACTGGAACCCAAGCAGGTCAGGAAGCAGTAGCTGATGCAGAGGTCCTGAAAGAATGTTACTAATTGGCTGGCTTCTTCTTGCTTGCTCAGCCTGCTTCCTTATAGAGCCCAGGTCTAGCAGCCCACAGATGTCACCACCCACAATGGACTGAGCCCTCCCACCTTGATTAACAATTGAGAAAATGCCTTACAGCTGGATCTCATGGAGGCATTTCCTCAACTGAGGCTCCTTTTTCTGTGATAACTCCAACTTGTGTCAAGCTGACACATAAAACCAGCTAGTACCCATACCAAAGAAGGCATTATATGAGACAATAGAAAATAGAAAGACAATTCGTGATCACTTTACATTGTGGAAAGGGGCATTTCTGAAAAGCTATGTCTAGACTTGATGCAATCACCAACTAAGTGACAATGTGGAAATGTCAATTTTCACCTGAATACAACACGAAAAGATAAAAATCTCAAACAGCTAAAATAATCTCATTTTAGAAAAGGGTTCCATGAATGTACCTTTGAAAATAGATATTCTCATTAACAAGGAGTACTAGGGATTGAATATCATTATATGTAAGATTGGAATTATCTTTACATAAAAGCAAATGAATGACAACAACAGAGTTGTAAACAGATCAAATAAAAAACCTTAAAGATCTATGTCTCTGAATAGTAGTGATCAACATAGAGAATCACACCTAGGCATAGTTTGGGCTTTCTGATTTAAAATCTAATGAACTATGGGGCTAGTAACAAGAATTAATTAATGAGGTTGTATAAAGCTAAAAGGCTTCCACAACCAGAGACTCACTGACTTGGTAAAACCAAATCTAGTAGAATGAGATAAAATGTTAGCCGAACACATTTGACAAGACTGTTGTCAAAACTCACAGAAAGCTCAATAATTAAGTAGGAAGAGATAGAATACTCCAATAAATAAATAAATTGGTTAATGAACTTAACAAACAGTTTTTAAAACTGTCCAATACCTATATAAAAAGAGGTGTTGGACATTTTAGCTATTAGAAAAATGCAAATTAAAACTTAATTGAGGAGACTTTTGGTGCTGGCTTCACATCAGTTCCACAAAAACCAGAGGAAGCCTGATTTCCAGATGCTTCAATATGCCCAGCATCAAAGGTGAGGAGGCCACAACATCTGCCCCAACACTCAGAATTACTGGGTACCCTCTGGATCCAGGGACACGGGAATTCCCTTTTAGAAAGTGTCATAGGTTGTTTCTGGTCTGAACTTGTTCCATAAGCAGAACTTGGGAGCTGATGATGTACCAGGAGCCACAACACCCAGAGGAAGTCCAACACCCACGTTCTCTAACATGTCCAGGATCACAGATTAGGAGGCTGCAACATCTGCCTCACTACCTGGAGTAATTGGGTCTCACGGGACCCAGAGATGCAGGAACCACCACACAGTCAATGGCACCAGTTTCTTCCCATCAGAACCTGTGCCATGAGCTGACCTTGGGCATTGGTTTCACACCCATTCCCACAAAACCTAGAGGAATCTTCAATCTCTAGGGCTCTAATATGCCCAGGATTACAGAAAAAGCTTGGCAACCAAGAGATCAGATGTACCAAGAAGCACTGGAGTTCTAGCATAGTCAAGATCACAGTTGAAGCTACAAAATCTGTTCCAACCTCCAGAATAACTAGGACCTCTACAGGAACCAATGAAACACAAACCCCTGAACAACAAGAGGTATGGGTTCCTTCCAATTTGTACTTGTGCCCAGAACAACATAGAACTCTCACTCTACACCTACTCCTACAACAACCAGAGAAAACTTGACTCCTAAGAGCTCTGACAAAACAGGATCTCAGGTGCTTGTTCACACAAGGATTTCAGGATCAAAGAGGTAGCTTGAAGGACAGGATCTCTGACACACCGAGGATCTCAGAATCACAGGATCACAAAGAAATCTGGACTCTGAGAAGTTTTCTTACAACCAAAATCATAGGAGGGTCAGGTTCTAGGCAGAGAGAGAAAGGGCAGGTAGAACTTGAGATAACCAAATGGTGAGAGCCACACAAAAAAAAAAAAAAAACAAAAAAAACAAAAAAAACAAAAAACAAAAAAACTAAGCAAAAGAAACCAAGGCCACATGGGATGATTAGAACCCAATTCTCCCACTACAGTAAGTCCTGGATACCCCATGACACTGGAAAGACAAGACTCGAACTTAAAATCACATCTCATAATGATGATAGAGGACTATAGGAAGGTCATAAATAGTCCCTTAAAAAAAAAAAGCAGAAGAACACAGGTAAAAAGAAACAAAAAAAAAAGTGCTTTAAAGAAATACACGAACAGGTGAAAGAATTGTACAAAACCAACCAGGATCTAAAAATTGAAATAAAGACCAAAAGTAAAAAAAAAAAAAAAAAAAAAAAAACACTAAGAGAGATAACCCTAGAGACAGAAACAACCTAGGAAAAAGATCAGGAGTCATAGACACAAGTGTCACCAGCAGAATACAAGAGATTGAAGAAAGAATCTCAGGTGCAGAAGATACCATAGAAAACATTGACACAACAGACCAAGAAAATGCAAAAAGCTCATAACCCAAACATCCAGGAATACCAGGACACCATGAAAGGACGAAAGATAAGAATAATATGTATAGAAGGGGGCAAGGACTCTCAATATAAAGGCCAGTAAATATCTTCAACAAAATTACAGAAGAAAACTTCCCTAACCTAAAGAAAGTGATGCCCAGAAACATACAAGAAGACAATAGTACTCTAAATTGCCTGGACCAAAAAAGGTAATTCTTCCTGTCACATAATACTCAAAATACCAAATGCACAAAACAAAGAAAAATATAAAAAGCAGTAAGAGAAAAGTTCTAATAACATATAAAGGAAGGCCTACCAGAAATTAACCAGACTTCTCACTAGAGAATCTAAAAAACAGAAGTTGCTGGACACATGTCATGTAGACTCTTAAAGAACAAAAAAATACCAGTCCAGGATACTACACTCAGCAAAATTCTCAATTAACATGAATGGAAAAACCAAGATAATCCATGGGAAAAAAATTATACAATATCTTTACACAAAGCCATCCCTGTAAAAGATAATAGATGGAAAACCCTAATACAAGGAAGGAAAATATACCCTAGATAAAGAAAAAAAAAATTCTCTGCTTTCAACAAACCCAAATAAGATAGCCACACAAACATAATTCAAAATCTAATGACTAAAATAACAGAAAGCAACAATCACTAATTCTTAATATCTCTTAACATCAATGTACTCAATTGACCAATAAAAAGACTTACACTAATTAAGAGGATACATAAAGAGGACCCAACATTTTGTTGCATACAGGAAAAACATCTCAGTGACAAAGGAAAGGACTGCCTCATAGTAAAAGGCTATAAAAAAAAAATCTCCAAGCAAATGGTCCCAAGAAAAAAGCTGGAATAGCCAATCTAATATCAAATAAAATTTACTTTCCATGAAAAATTATAAATAAAGATAAGTAAGGACACTTCATATTCATCAAAGGAAAAATATACCAAGATGTACTGTTAATTATGAACATCTATACTCCAAATGCAAGAGCACCCAAATTCATAAAATAAACTTTTCATAGGTTTAAGCACACATTGTGCCTCACTCAATAGTAGTAGGAGACTTGAACAACCTATACTCAGCAATGGACAGTTCTTGGAAACAGAAACTATACATAGACACTGTAAAACTGTGAACAGTATTTATGATCCAAATGGATTTAACAGATATCTATAGAACATCACATACACATGGAATATGAACAACCCTTAACTCCATGATAACTTGGTCAAGGAAGAAATAATGAAAAAAAAGATATAGACTTTATACAATTTAATGAAAATGAATGTATAACATACCAAAACATATGGGACACAAATATAGCAGTACTAGGCTGAAAACTCATAGCTCTTAGTGTCTCCAAAAAGAAACTTGAAACATACACTAGGAACTTGAAACATACCTGAAAACTCTACAAAAAGAAAAAAATAAAAACCAGAGACACACAAGAGAAGTAGATGGAAGGAAATAATCAAACCCAGGGCTGAAACCAACCAAATAAAACAAAAAGAATTAAACAAAAAATCAACAAAACCAAAAATTAGTTGAGAAAATTAAGAAGATAGCGAAATCCTTAGTTAAACTAACCAGAGGGGACTGAAACAATTTCAAAATTAACAAAATCAAAAATGAACAGAGATGTGTAACAGAAACTGGGGAAATTCCAAATATCATCAGCTCATACTACAAAACTTGAAAATCTGGATGAAATGAACAATTTTCAAGGCATATACCACGTTGCAAAGTTAAATTAGAATCAGATGAACCATTTAAACTGTCCAATAACCTCTAAAGTAAAAGTATCACTCAGTAACAGTATTGGGACCTTAAAAAAGCACAAGAACAGATGGATTTAATGTAGAATTCTATTAGACCTTCAAAAGAACACTTAATAGCAATATTTTTCAAACTATTTCACAAAATATAAACAGGAGTACTACCCAATTTGCTCTGTGAAGTCACAATTATGGTTATACAGGAACCAGACAAGGACCCAACCAGAAAAGAAAACTTGAGACAAATCTTGCTTATAATTATAGATCCAAAAATGATCAATAAAATTTGAACCAACTGAATTCAAGTGCTCATCAAAATGTCCATCCATCATGATCAATTAGGCTTCAAACCAGATAGTCATGAATGGTTCAATATACTGAAATCTATGAAAATAATACACTATATAAACAAACTCAAAGGGGGTGCGGAAATACAGTATCACCATATTGGATGCGGCAAAAATATTTGACAAATTTCAATTCTCCTTCTTGATAAAAGTATTAAAAAGATCATGAATTCAAGGCCCATATATAAACATACTAAAAGGAATATATAGCAAACCAATAGCCAACAACATATTTAATGAAGAGGAATTTGAAGCAATCCCACTAAAATCATGGACTAGACAGGGCTGCTCACTCTCTCCCTACCTAATCAATATAGTACCCAAATTCTAACCAGAAAAATTAGACAACATAAGTAGGTCAAAAAGATACAAATTAGAAAGGAAGAAGTCAAAATCTAACTATATGCAGATCATATAATATATATAAGTGACCCCAAAAAATCCAGCAGAAAAAACCTAAACGTAATGAACAACTTCAGCAAATGGCTGAATACAAAATTAATGCAAACAAATTAGTAGCCTTCCTCTACACAAAGGATAAAGAGGCTGAGAAAGAAATTAGGAGAACAACAGCCCTCACAACATTCACAAATAATACAAAATGTCTTGGTATGACTCCAACCAAACAAGTGAAAGATCTGTATGACAAGAACATCAAGTCTCTTAGGAAAGAAATCAAAAAGTGCCTCAGAAAATAGAGAGAACATGGATTGTTAGAAATAGCATATTAAAAAGTAGCCAACCTACCAGCTGCAATCTAAAGATTCAGTGTAATTCCCAACAAAATTCAGATTGTTTTTCATAAAGTTGGAAAGAAAAATTTGCAAATTCATTTAGAATAACAAAAAACCCAGGATATGGAAAAGAATTCTCAACAATAAAAGACCTTGTAGGGTCATCAGAATTCCTGACTTCAAGTTATGTAACAGAGAAATCTTGATTGAAATCTCTAATGTTATTGGTACGGGGACAGAAAGGCAGATCAATGGAGTAGAATTAAAGACCCAGAAATAAAGCCCCTCCTATAATCACTTGAATTTTGACAAACCATTCAGTGAAAAAAAGATAGCATTTTTCACAAATGGTCCAAGTGATGGTCAGCATGTAGGAGAATCAATCCATTCTTATTGCCCTGTACAAAGCTCAAGTCTAGGTGAATCAAGGACCTACACATAAAATCAGGAAAACTCAAGCTAGTAGAAGAAAGAATGGGTGAAGTCCTTGAAAACGTGGGCACTGGGGAAATTTTTCTGAACCGAACACCCATGGCTTAAACTCTAAGATTAAGAATCAACAAATGGGACCTCATAAAATTACAAAACTTGCAAAATTGTAAGGCAAAGGACACTGTCATTAGGACAAAATGGCAACCAACAGAACAGGAAAAGATCTTTGTTAATCCTACACTGAATATAGGACTAATATCCAATATATACAAGGACTCAAGAAGTTAGAGTCCTGAGAAGCATGCCCCCCCATTGGTTCAGGAGAACAGGAACTGTGCCATAGGGTTTCCACCCAGCAGGCTTGTGCATGCAGAACCCAAAAAACTCCACCAGAGAACTTCTAGAGCTGAAATACACATTCAACAAAGTGGTTGGATATAAAATTAACTCAAACAAATCAGTAGCCTTCCTCTACTCAAAGGACAAACTTGTAGAGAGAGAAATTAATCACAAGCAATATGAAATACCTTTGTATGACTCTAACTAAGCTACTGAAGGACTTGTATGCAAAAAGTTCAAATCTCTGAAGAAGGAAATTGAGGAAGATCTCAGAAAATGGAAACCTCTCCCATGATCATGGATTGGAAGGATCAACATTGTAAAAATGACCATCTTACCAAAAGCAATCTACAGATTCAATTCAATCCTCAACAAAATTCCAACCCAATTCTTTATAGATTTGAAAAGAGCAATGTGCAATTTCATCTGGAATAAGAAAATACCTAGAAGAGTGAAATCCATTCTCAAAAACAAGAAAATATCTGTGGAATCAATCTCCCTGACCTTGAGCTATATTACAAGGCAATTGTGCTAAAAACTGCATGATACTGGTACAGAGATAGGCATGTGGATTATTGGAAAAGAATAGAAGATAAAAAATGAGCCCTCACATATATGGTGATTTGATTTTTGACAAAGGAGCTGTAAACACTGAATGGAAAAAGGAAAAGCCTCTTCAACAAATGGTGTTGGTCCAACTGGCACTCAGCATGCAGAAGAATGAAAATATATTCTTGTACAATGTTCAAGGGCAAATGGATCATAGAACTCCACATTAAACCAGGTACACAAAAATTATTAGAATAGAAATTAGGGGAAACCTTAGAACACATAGGCACAGAAAAAAATTTCCTGAACAGAAAACCAATGGCTTCTGCTCTAAGGTAAAATATTGAAGAATGGGACTTAATGAGATAGCAAAGTTTCTGTGAGGCTAAGGAAACTGTGAAGAAAACAAAATGGTGGACAACAGATTGGGAAAAGTTCTATACCAACCACATATCTGATAGAGGCTTAATATCCAAGGTATACAAAGAACGCAAGAAGTTCGAAACCAGATTATCAAACAACCCTGTTAAAAAATGGGGTATAGAACTAAACAAAAAGTTCTCAATTGAGGAATATTGAATGGCTGAAAAGCATCTAAGGAAGTGATCAACATCATTAGCCATCAGGGAAATGAAAATCAAAACAACCCTGAGATTATACCTCACACCAACCAGAATGGCTAAGATCAAAAATTCAGATGACAGTAGATGCTGATGAGGATGAGGAGAAAGAGGAACATTTCTCCACTGTTGGTGGGGTTGTAACCTGGTACAACCACTCTGAAAATCAGTCTGGCAATTCCTCAGACAATTGGACATAGTACTACCTGAAGACCCAGTTATTATACTTCTGGGCATATACCACAAAGAAGTTCCAACATACAACAAAGACACATGCACCACAATGTTCATTGCAGCCCTGTTTATAATAGCCAGAAGCTGGAAAGAACCCAGATGTTTTTCAATAGATGAATGGATACAAAAATTTTGGTATATGTACACAATAGAATACTACTCAGATATCAGAAACAATGACTATATGTAATTCTTAAGAAAATGTATACTTCTAGAGAATATCATCCTGAGTGAGGTAACCCAGTCACAAAAGAATGGGCATAATATGCAGTCACTGATAATTGGATATTAACCCCAGAAAGCTCTGAACACCCCTCAAACAACTCACAGAATTTATGAAGTTCAAGGAAAAAAAGAAAGAAAATAAAATTCATTGTGCTTAATGTTTACACACCAAGAAAACATTGCCTATTTCCAGGTACATCTATTTTTACATGCATTTTATGCTCACTGTAACTAGTAAGATTTTAATGCATGCTATCAAAGCTTTGAAAAAATCAATACTGAAAAAATGTATTTCATACTTTTATGCATAAATGCTTAATACATGTCCATTCATCATTGTTTCTTAAAATAAAGTTGTAAAAAATAAATATCATTAAAATATAAAAAATAAAATAAAAATAGGATTCAGGGCTAAACAAAAAGTTCTCAACTCCTCAGCTGATTATATCAAAAAACCCAAAAGAAGTGTGAAATCTTTAATCAACAGGGAAATGCAAATCAAAACTACCCTGAGATTCTACCTCAGACCAGTCAGAATAGCTAAGATCAATAATTCAGGTGACAGAGATGCTATCTAGGATGTAGAAAAAGAGAAATACTCTTCCATTGCTGGTTAATTGAAAGTTTGTGCAACCACTCTGGAAATCTGTATGATGGTTTCGTAGAAAACTGGACATACTTCTCTCTGAGGGCCCAGATATGCTACTTTTGGGCATATACCCAAAAGATGTGCCAATGTATAACAAGGACACATGCTCCATTCTGTTCACAGCAGCCTTATTCGTAATTGTCAGAATCTGGAAAGAATCCACATGTCCTTTAACAGAGGAATGGATATAGAAAATGTGGTACATTCCCACAATGAAGTACCACTCAGCTATTAAAAACAAGGACTTTATGAAATTCTTTGGCAAATTTATAGAACTAGAAATTTTCGTTCTAAATGACATAACCCAGTCACAAAAGGACACACATGGTATGCACTCACTGATAAGTGCATATTGGCCAAAATGCTCAGAGTGCCCAAGATATTATTCATAGAACAAGTTAAGCTCAGGAAGAAAGACCAAAGTATGAATGCTTCAAACCTTCTTTGAAGTAGGAACAAAATCCTCAAGGAAGAAAATATATATATATATATATATTCACCAAACCCAGACAGTATTGTGAATTCTAAGAAGTGCATGCTAATAGGATCCTGATAGAGTATCTTGAGAGGCTCTGCCAGAATCTGACAAGTACTGAAAGAGATGCTTGCACCTAAGCATTGGACTTAGATCTGGGTCATTATTGGAGGAGCCAGAGACGGATTGAAGGAGCTAAATGGGTTTTTAACCTTGTAGAAGTAGCAGCAATATCAACCAACCAGACCACTCAGAGATTTCACTGAGTAAACGACCAACCAAAGAGTACAACATAGAGTGACCCATAACTACAGCTTCATATGTAACAGAGGAAGGACTTATTGGACATCAGTGGGAGGAAAGGAACTTGTTCTTGTTAAAACTCCATGCCCCTCTGAATGGGAATTCCAGGTTGAGTAGTCAGGAGGGAGTGGTTGGTTGGGTATTGGAGCACTCTCAGAGAGGAAGGAAGAGGGTTGATGGGATAGGAGTCTTCTGGAGGAAAGTCAGGAAAGGGGATAACAAAATATAAAGAAAATATTTAAAAAGTGAAAAAACTGTTTTACTATTTTGCATTTAAAAATATAAAACTGAATTGAGTTTTCAGCTAGTCTCAGAATATCTATCATTAATTAAGATGAAAGGGGGGCACTATCTATCATAATGTTGAGTTATATAAGCATTTTTCAGAAAGAGAAACATGCTATACTTTCATGTATAGATGAAAAATGATAAAAATGGACATAGATTTTAAAGGAGAATAAGATGCTGGAAGGAGTATGAGAAAGGCAGACTGGAGAGAGAATGCAAGTATAATATGTGAGGCTGACATGATAAAATGCATCATTTGAATTTATGCAAATGTCATAATGAAACACCTTCCTTCCTGTGACATTCTGCCTTACTTATTACTCAATATGATTCTCCTAAAAGAATATGAACATGTATATGGATAAATGGTAAATAATCATTTACCCAGCTCTGGAATTAGCTCCTCCACAACAAATTAGACAGTTTGAGTATTTCATTAACTAATCTGTTATGTACTAATAGAAATAAGTATCATTTATTATTACTATTATTATACATAATTATGAGGTACAATGTCAGAGTCCCTTTATGAAGTATATCTATCTATCTATTAAGGAATGGGTAAATACATAAAACATGTTTTACATAATCAATTCAGTTCTATTCAGACGTAAAAAATAATTAAATTATATTGTTTTCCTACCCAAATGAATGTTTACAGTATGCCAAATCCCAACAGATTGAATTAAAATGACATTGGTAGCATATCAATATAGTTCATTATCTATGAACTATAATTTATAATATAATTTAATCAAGATTTTTATTCTATTAATAATCATGCTTTAAAACTAATATGCCAACACAGAGCTCAGTAACTATGTGAATTAATGTCTCCTTTTGCATGGATTGATCCCACAAAAACAAAAACTTTAGTTATGTAATTAGTTTCAGTAGCAACAATCAATTAAAAGACAGTTTGTACAACACATAGTCATGTATTTTATTTAAGCTATTGTTAGAAGAATTATTTTAGTCATTTTTTTCTGAGATAAAATCTTATATTATCAATTATTGCATTAAACTCATTTGGCTGACGTTGAGCTACCAATCTTACTGTATTTATTTCACAAGTGTTGGGATTACAGGTAATGGTCACCAGACACAGTTTATATAATATGGTAGATAAAATGTAGGGCGTTGTACAAGTTAGACACTACCACAGCTGCAGTAGATAATCACTTATTTTTGCTATACTTTCAAAAATAATTATACACTTTTAGAGATGTTATCAAGATCATAAATCTAAAAATTAGTAACAATTTATTCCTGTTGATTCAAAATCAACTTTCTTTTCTATACAGATTTATTCTATTTTTAAGTGTATTGTGCATTTGTGTATCTGTGTAAGTCTGTGTAAATGAGAAATACAGAAGAGTACAGAACAGGGAGTAAGACCTTCTATAGCTAAAGCTGGAGACAGGTAAAAACTTCCTGAAGACTAGAACATGGGTCTTCTGAAGTATGTGTTTGTACTCTTAACTGGTAAGAAATTTGCTACTGCCTGTAAAATCAGTTTTCTTCAACACTATGATATATAAGTTCATTTGCGTTCATATTTCCCATAAGTCTATTTCTAAAATTTATTAAATAAGTGTATGGTTATGATTCCTAAAAATTGTTTCAGTAATACTTAATGGAATCATTTTCTCTGCTTTTTGCTGGTTCTCCTTCTAATATTCTTTGATTTTGAGAAAATTCCAAATCCATAGACAGATAAATCTCTAAACCAGCATGTCACAGCTGCCATATTTATTTCTTTGTGTGTGCATGACTTGAATTTAGGTAAAATACACAGTTCTAAAGAATGACTTATAACTATTCTCAAATGCCAGCCCTTCTCTAAATCAACACATTATGAAAACACTCTAGTGTGCAGTAATGGACCATGTGCCATCTATCCTTTGCATCCAATTACCCCACGACATACTGACACTCCTTATATGTCTTCAAGGACTAAATCTTCTGAATATGTATGAGTTTAGGGAAAGCACATGTAAGAGAGTTCTTAATCCCACTCACCTTTTGGGAAAACATCTCCTATGAAATGTGACTAGATGCCTTTCTTAACAGTCACAAATCCATCTTAAACTGGCCAAATGCTTGCCCATTCAGTGACAGTACCACTCCAATAACCAGTTGTTCTATTTATCTACTGAAGTTTCGTCATATAATATCTCTAATTCTTAGGATGTGGAAATCAGATAAAACTTTGTGCTTGTTGCTTTCTAATGAGCATTGTTAATCATTTCTTAGTCGTGTCTCATATCATTATCTGAAGTAATAGATTTTATCTTTGTTAAGATAATCCACTTTCTGTCCACTCGTATGACCGATTGTTTTCCTTTACTTAAAATTCTAGGATTCAGTCTAACAACTATAATTGTAGGCTCCCACTTGGCTTCTTTGCTACTTCATCCTGCAAAAATTGAAAACACACACACACACACACACACACACACACACACACTCTCCTTACATATACACAGGTATATGCCATACAAACATACATACATACAACACACAAACATTACACACAGACACACACCAGGTACATAAATCTGCATACACCCACAAAATACATGCATATACACAATACACACAACATACACAAACAAAAGTATAGTATATATATTTTTATTATGGAGAACTTAAGGTATAACTCCACTGAAATATTCTTTCAAGGAACAAAAGTGGATTTAAAGTGTATTCTTTCTTCTATTTTTCTTATATTTTAACATATAGCTTTAGGAAAACAATTTTTGAGTCTATAGTACTAGTTACTATAAAACGTTATTATGTCCAGCCAATTTTTCCTTTTTAAAAATAAAAATCATAAACCGTGAACATAACTGACACTGTACTTTTAGAACCGGAATAATTCCATCGTCATTAAAAGGTTCGTGGTACAAGAAAGATTTTCTGAGGGACACTGCTTTAAAAGATACTTCGGAAAGGCTCTTTTAAGAGACAGGGTTACTTACCCACAGCCAAAATTTCTGACCCAGAATTGTTTCTGTATAAAAGAACTGCAGGTATAAAAATGGAGAATAGAGTGAAGGAAACGTGATCCAGTAGTAGGGAAACAACAAGGCCTCTCTTGGCACTATTACTGACACTATGATCCGCTTCCAGACAGGAGCCTTACATTGCTGTTTTTTTAATGGCCCAACAAGCAGCTGACTGAGACAGATACAGACAAAGACACACGAAACTGCAGTCAGAGATTCCTGTGGTTGAATTAGAGGAAGTATTGAAGAAGCTGAAGGGGGGCATATGAAGACTAACAATCTCAACTAACCCGGACCCTGGGAGCACCCAGAGACTTAGCCAATAACCAGGCAGCATACACTGGCTCGTCTGAGACTCTGGATACATATAAAGCAGATAACTGCCTGGTCTGGCCTCAGTGTGAGATGAGTTTCATTCTTGCAGAACTTAGGCCCTAGGGAACAGAAAGGTCTGGTAGGAGGGAGAATCCTCTTAGAGGCCAAGATGAGGAGGAATGGGATTAGGAACTTTGGGAGGGAGAACTTGGAAGAGGGAAATGGCTGGAGGAGAGTGAGAACCGGTTCCGACTAGCAAGGGGGCAGAGAGATCTCAGCAGAGCATGTGGAAAGTATGAGCCTGCCCGGCTTAATCCAGAGACCCAGGAACCCAGCATCTGGCCCTCTGCTCTCAGCCGGCGACTTTTGGGGTGCACAACAGGTGCTCAGACCATCTGTCACCAGAAAGAGTGGAGATCCAGAGACACAGGACTGGTGAGAACTGGGTGAGAACTGGGAGCAGGGTGGGGTGGGAGAATGGGTTCAGACTAGCCAGGGAACAGAGAGATATCAGCAGAGCACACGGAAAGTGCGCACCTGCCAACCTTGATCCAGGAACCTAGGACACAGCATTGGGCCCTCTGGTCCCACTCTGCAGCTTTTGGGGTGCACAACAGGCACTAGGACCATCCACCACCAGGAACAGCAGAGATCCAGGCACACAGGCCAGGTAAAAGGGAAAAGCAAAAACAAATCACTGACAATAAGATGGCAAGAGGAAAGGGAAAGAATGTAACCCAAAGAAACCAAGACTAGCTGGCAACACTAGAACCCAGATATCCCATCACAACAAACAGCGGAATGCCAAACTCTCCAGAAAAAGAAGACTCAGACCCGAAATCCTACCTCATGATGATGATAGAGATCCTAAAACAAGAACGAGAGGAAAAACATAAAGAATTAGAGGCTTTTAAAGAAGAAACAAGAAAAACCCTAAAAAACCTCAAAGAACTAGAAGAAAATACAACCACAGAGATGAAGGAATGGAAGAAGGAATTTAAAATGGAAATGGACACAATAAAAAAAAAAAAAAAAAAACTAAAAGAGACAACCATAGAGGTAGAAATCCTAAAAAGAAATCAGAGGTCACAGAGGCAAGCATTTCCAACAGACTACAAGAGATGGAAGAGAGAATCTTGGGGGGGGGGGGGGGTGAAAGACAACATTAAAAACATAGAAAAAACAGGCAGAGAAGATGCAAAAACCAAAAAGCTCCTAACCCAAAATGTCCAGGAGATCCAGGACACAATGGGAAGACCAAACCTAAGGATAATATGAATAGAAGAGGGCAAAGAATATCAACTAAGAGGTACAGTAAATATCTACAACAACACTGTAGAAGAAAACTTTTGTACCCTTAAGAATGAGATGACCATGAGCATAAAAGAAGCCTTCAGAACTCCAAATAGGTTGGACCAGAAAAGAAATTCCTGCCGACACAAAATAGTCAAAACATCAAGTGCCCAAAGCAAAGAAAGAATACTAAAAGCAGTAAGGGGAAAAGGTCAGGTAACATATAAAGGCAGGCCAATCAGAATCATACCCGATTTCTCAACAGAGACTATGAAAGCTAGAAGAGCCTAAACAAACATCATGCAGACCCTAAGACAGCAAAAGTGCCAGCCCAACCTGCTTTACCCAGCAAAACTATCAACCAACATAGATGGCAAGATGAAGATATTCCAAGACAAAACTAAATTCACACAATATATGACCACAAATCCAGCAGTACAAAGAATTATAGGTGGAAAGACCAATGCAATGAGGGGAACTACCTCATAGTAATAACAGGAAAACTTCTAAACAAGAAAACCAAAAAGAAGAAAGACACACAGGCATACTTCAACCTACCAAAGCAATAATAACAGGAAACATCAACCACTATTCCTTGATATCTATTAACATAAATGAATTTCAGTCCCTAATAAAAAGATATAGGCTATCAGAGTGGATACATGAACAAAATCCAGCATTTTGCTGCATACAGGAAACTCATCTCAGAGACAAAGACAGACACTATCTCAGAGTGAAAGGTTGGGAAAAAACTTTCCAGGGAAAAAACCTTACAAGCAAATGGCCCTAAGAAGCAAGAGGGAGTGGCCATCGTAATATCGAATAAAGTAGATTTTCAACCAAAAGTTATCAAAAAAGATAAGGAAGAACACTTTTTACTCATTACAGTGGAAGTCTATCAGGAGGAACTCTCAATCCTTAACATATATGCTCCAAATAAATAAGCACTCATATTCATAAAAGAAACCCTACTAAAGCTCAACAAATACATTGTAACCCACAAAATAATAGTGGGAGACTAAATACCCCACTCTCAACAATGGAAAGATCATGGAAACAAAAACTGAGCAAGGACACTGTAAAAATAGCAGAGATTAGGAACCAACTGGAATTAATAGATATCTACAGAACATATCATCCTAAAACAAAAGAATACACCTTCTTCTCAGTATCTCATGTCACCTTCTCAAAAATTGACCACATAGCTGGACACAGAACGAGGCTCAAACAATATAAGAAGATTGAAATAGTACCATGCATCCTTTCAGATCATGGTCTAAGGCTGGTCTTTAATAACAACAAAGACAACAAAAGTCCATAAACACATTGAAACTAAACAATGCTCTATTAACAATAGGAGGGTCAAACAAGAAATCAAGAAAGAAATTAAGGATTTTCTAGAATTCAATAAAAATGAAAACACAAAATACCCAAAACTATGGGATGCAATGAAAGCAGTACTGAGAGGAAAACTCATAACTCTGAGTGCTTCCAAAAAGAAACTGGAGAGAGCATACAGTAGCAACCCAACAGCACAGTTGAAAGCTCTAGAACAAAAGGAAGCAGATACACCCACGAGGAGTAGATGGCCAGAAATAATTGAACTTAGGGCAGAAATACATCAAATAGAAACAAAAAGAATCATTCAAAGAAACAACAACACCTAGAACTGGTTCTTTGAAAAAATTAACAAGATTGATAAACCCTTAGCCAGACTAACTAGAGGGCAAATAGGGAGTATCCAAATTAACAAAATCAGAAAGTAAAGTAAAGAAATAATGACTGAATCTGAGAAAATTCAAGAAATCATCAGATCCTACTACAAAAGCCTGTACTCAACAAAGCTGGAAAATCTGGAGGAAATGGATGAATTCCTAGACAGATACAAGATACCAAAGTTAAACCAGGAGCAGGTAAATCATGTAAATAATTATATAACACCTAAAGAAATAAAAGCAGTCATCAAAATCCTTTCAATCAAAAAAAAAAAAAAAAAAAAAGCCCAGGTACAGTTGGGTTCAGTGTAGAATTTTATAAAACATTTATTGAAGACATTATCAATACCCTCCAAACTATTCCACAAAATAGAATCAGATGGAACACTACCTAACTCATTTTTTTGAGGCTACCATAACCCTCATTCCTAAACCACACAAAGACCCTACAAGGAAAGAGAACTTCAGACCAATTTCTCTTATAAACATTGAGCAGAGATACTCAACAAAAACTTTGCAAACCGTATTCAAGAACACATCAAAACAATCATTCACCATGATCAAGTGGGCTTGATCCCTGGGATGCAGGAATAGTTCAATATATGAAAATACATCAATGTAATCTACCATATAAACAAACTCAAAGACAAAAACTGCATGGTCATCTCACTAGATCCTAAAAAAATGTAAAAAGTCATAGAAAGAACAGAAATCAAAGGCCCATACCTAAACATAATAAAAGCAATATAGAGCAAACCAACAGCCAACATTAAACTTAATGGTGGGAAACTTGAAGCAATCCCACTAAAATCAGGGACTCAACAAGGCTGCCCACTCTTCCCCTACCTATTCAACATAGTACTGGAAGACCTGGCCAAAGCAATTAGACAGCAAAAGGAAATAAAAGGGTTTCAATTTGGAAAGGAAGAAGTAATAACATCACTATTTGCAGATGACATAGTGTACTTAAGCAACCACACAAATTCCACCAGAGAACTCCTACATTTGATAAAGAAGTTCAGCAAAGTGGCTGGATATAAAATTAACTCAAACAAATCAGTAGCCTTCCTATATCCAAAGGACAAATATGGGGGGAAAGAAAGTAGGGAAAAGATACTTTTCACAATAGTCAACAAAACTATGAAATACCTGGGTGTGACTCTAACTAAGCAAGTGACAGACCTGTATGACAAATCTTTAAACCTCTAAAGAAAAAAATTGAGGAAAATCTCAGAAAAGTAAAGATCTCCCATGCTCATGGATTGGAAAGATCAACATTTTAAAAATGGCCATCTTACCAAAAGCAATCCACAGATTCAATGCAATCCCCAATATAATTCCAACCCAGTTCTTCATTGAGTTGGAAAGAACAATGTGCAATTTCATCTAGAATAAAAAGACCAAGAATAGCAAAATCCAACCTCAACAACAAGAAAACATCTGGGGGAATCACTATCCCTGACTTCAAGCTATATTACAAGGCAATTGTGCTGAAAACTGCATGGTACTGGTACAGAAATAGGAACAGGTTCAATAGAATAGAATAGAAGATCCAGATACAAGCCTTCATGTGTATGGTCACCTGACTTTTGACAAAGGAGGTGTAAACGTTTAATGGAAAAAGGACAGCCTATCCAACAACTGTGTTGGTCTAACAAGCACTCAGCATGCAGAAGAATGAAAATAGACCCTTTCTTATCTCCTGTACAAAGCTCAAGTGTAAGTGGATCAAAGATCTCTACATTAAACCAGGTACACTAAAACTATTAGATGAGAAAGTAGGGAAAACCATAGAACGCATAGGCACAGGAAAAAATTTCCTGAACAGAACACCAATGGCTCGAGCTCTAAGGTCAAAAATTGACAAATGGGACTTAATGAGATTGCAAAGTTTCTGTAAAGCTAAAGACACTGTCATGAAAACAAAACAGCAGGCAACAGAGTGGGGAAAGGTATTACTACACCCACATCAGATAGAAGCCTAATATCCAGGTATACAAAATAATTCAAAAAGGTTGACACCTGAGAATCAAACAACCCTATTTAAAAATACAGCCTAGTAAAAACAAGAAAACTCCTAAACAAGAAAACTAAAAAAAGAAAAAAGCACAAACACAACTCAACCCACAAAAGCAATAATGGCAGAAAACAGAAACAACTATTCCTTGATATCTATTAACATAAATGGTCTCAACTCCCCAATAAAGAGACATAGACTATCAGACTGGATACATAAGCAAAATACAGCCTTTGCTGCATACAGGTAACTCATCTCACAGACAGAGACAGACATTAACTCAGAGTAAAAGGGTGGGAAAAAAACTTCCAAGCAAACAGCTCCAAGAAGCAAGCTGGAGTGGCTATTCTAATATCGAATAAAGTAAATTTCCAACCAAAGTTATCAAAAAAAATAAGGAAGGACACTTTTTACTCATTACCGGGGAAATCTGTCAGGAGGAACTCTCAATCCTTAACATATATGCTCCAAATAAAAAATCACCCACATTCAGAAAAGAAACCCTACTAAAGCTCAAAAAATACATTTCACCCCACACAATAATAGTGGGAGACTTTAATACCCCACTCTCACCAATGGACAGATCAGGGAAACAGAAACTGAACAAGGACACTGCAAAACTAGCAGAGACTTTGAACCAACTAGAATCAATAGATATATACAGAACATACTATCCTAAAGTAAAATAATACACCTTCTTCTCATCACCCCATGGAACCTTCTCGAAAATTGACCACATAATTGGACACAGAATGAGCCTCCATCGATATAAGAAGATTGACATACTCCCATGCATCTTTAAAGATCACCATGGTCTACAGCTGGTCTGTAACAACAACAAAGACAACAAAAAGCCCACATACACATGGAACCTAAGCAATGCTCTGTTAAAGGAGAGCAGGGTCAAAGAAGAAATAAAGAAAGAAATTAAGGATTTTCTAGAATTCAACGAAAACGAAAACACAACATACCCAAACCTATGGGATTCAATGAAAGCAGTATTGAGAGAAAAACTCATAGCCCTAAGTGCTTCCAAAAAGAAACTGAATAGAGCTTATATCAACAACATGACAGCACAGCTAAAAGCCCTAGAACAAAGGGAAGCACATATACCCAAATAGAGTAGACGGCAAGAAATAATCAAAATTAGGGCAGAAAAAACCAAATAGAAACAAAAAGAACAATTGAAAAAAATCAACAAAACCAAGAGTTTGTTCTTTGAGAAAATCAACAAGATTGATAAACCCCTAGCCAGACTAATTAGAGGGCAAAGAGAGAGTATCCAAATTAACAAAATCAGAAAGGAAAGTGGCAACATAACAACTGAAACTGAGGAAATTCAAGAAATCATCAGATCCTACTACAAAAACTTATACTCCACAAAATTGGAAAATCTGGAGGAAATGGACAAATTCCTAGACAGATACAAGGTCCCAAAGTTAAACCAGGACCAAGTAAACCATCTAAATAACCCTATAACACCTAAAGAAATAGAAGAAGTCATCAAAAGCCTCCCAAACAAAAAAAGCCCAGGTCCAGACGGGTTCAGTACAGAATTTTATCAGACATTTATTGAGGATATAACACTAATACTCGCCAAACTATTCCAAAAGATAGAATCAGATGGAATATTACCCAACTCATTTTTTTGAGGCTACAATAACCCTCATACCTAAACCACACAAAGACCCTACAAGGAAAGAGAACTTCAGACCATCTCACTATGAACATTGATGCAAAAATACTCAACAAAATCCTTGCAAACCGAATCCAAGAACACATCAAAACGATCATTCATCATGACCAAGTAGGCTTCATCCCTGGGATGCAGGGATGGTTTAACATAAGGAAATCCATCAATGTAATCCACCATATAAACAAACTCAAAGACCAAAATCACATGGTCATCTCACTAGACACTGAGAAAGCATTCGACAAAATCCAACACCCCTTCATGTTAAAAGTCCTAGAAAGAACAGAAATCCAAGCCCCATACATAAACATAATAAAAGCAATATACAGCAAACCAACAGCCAACAGCAAATTTAATGGCGAGAAACTTGAAGCAATCCCACTAAAATCAGGGACTCGACAAGGCTGCCCACTCTCCCCCTACCTATTCAACATAGTACTGGGAGTCCTGGCTGGAGCAATTAGACAGCAAAAGGAGATCAAGGGGATACAAATTGAAAAGGAAGAGATAAAAATATCACTCTTTGCTGATGACATGATAATGTACTTGAGTGACCCCAAAAATTCCACCAGAGAACTCCTACAGCTGATAAACAAGTTCAGCAAAGTGGCTGGATACAAAATTAACTCAAACAAATCATTAGCCTTCCTATACTCAAAGGTCAAACATGTGGAGAAAGAAATTAGGGAAAAGGTACCCTTCACAATCGTCACAAAAACTATGAAATACCTTGGTGTGCCTTGAACTAAGCAAGTGAAGGACCTGTATGACAAGAACTTCAAACATCTAAAGAAAGAAATTGAGGAGGATCTCAGAAAATGGAAAGATCTCCCATGCTCATGGATTGGAAAAATCAACATCTTAAAAGTGGCCATTCTACCAAAAGCAATCTACAGATTCAATGCAATCCCCATGAAATTCCAACCCAGTTCTTCATGGAATTGGAAAGATCAATGTGCAATTTCATATGGAATAACAAAAGACCTAGAATAGCAAAATCCATCCTAGACAACAACAACAACAAAAAAAAAACATCTTTGGGAATCCCTATCCCTGACCTCAAGCTATATTACAAGGCAATTGTGCTGAAAACTGCATGGTACTGGTACAGAAATAGGCATGTGGATCAATGGAATAGAACAGAAGATCCAGAAATGAGCCTTCATGTATATGGTCACCTGATTTTTGACAAAGGAGCAGTAAACATTCAATGGAAAAAGGACAGCCTATTCAACAAATGGTGCTGGTCCAACTGGCACTCAGCATGCAAAAGAATGAAAATAGACCCTTTCTTATCTCCTTGTAAAAAGCTCAAGTGTAAGTGGATTAAAGATCTTCACATCAAACCAGATACACTGAAACTATTAGGTGAGAAAGTAGGGAAATCCTTAGAACACATAGGCAAAGGAGAAAATTTCCTGAACAAAACACAAATGGCTCAAGCTCTAAGGTCAAAGATTAACAAATGGGACTTAATGAGATTGCAAAGTTTCTGTAAGGCTAAGGACATAGTCAAGAAAACAAAACGACTACCAACAGAATGGGAAAAGATCTTTACCAACACCACTTCAGATAGAGGCCTAATAGCCAAGGTGTACAAGGAACTCAAAAAGCTAGACACCAGAGAATCAAATAACCCTAATAAAAAAAATGGGGTACAGAGCGAAACAAAACGTTTTCAGCTGAAGAACACTGAATGGCCGAGAAACATCTGAGGAAGTGCTTGACATCCTTAGCCATCAGGGAAATGCAAATCAAAACAACCCTGAGATTCCACCTCACACCAGTCAGATTGGCCAAGATCCAAAACTCAGATGACAGCAGGTGCTGGCGAGGCTGCGGAGAAAGAGGAACACTTCTCCACTGTTGGTGGGTTTGCAAGCTAATACAACCACTCTGGAAATATGTCTGGCAATACCTCAGAAAATTGGATATAGTACTACCTGAAGACCCAGCTATTCCACTTCTGGGCATATACCTCAGAGACACTTTAGTACACAACAAAGATATATGCACCACAATGTTCATAGCGGCTCTATTTATAATAGCCAGAAGCTGGAAGGAACCCAGATGTCCTCCAGAAAATTAATGGATACAAAAATTGTGGTACATATACACAATGGAATACTACTCAGCCACCAGAAACAATGACTTAACCAAATTCTTAAGAAAATGGCTGCATCTAGAGAATATCATCTTGAGGGAGATAACCCAGTTACAAAAGAACAGACATAATATGCAGTCACTGATAGTGGGATGCTAACCCCAGAGGCTTGCACTCCTCCAGAAACAACTCACAGACTGTATGAAGTCCAAGAAATAAATAAAACAAAACAAAACAAAAAAATATTTACAAAACAAGAAAACTTTAACTATTTCCATGTTACATTTTGTTTTACATGTACTTTAGCTCATTGTAACTATTAAGTTTTCAAGGCATACAATCAAATCTTGAAAAAAATCAAGTACTGACTAAAAAATATATTCATATAGTTTTATATAAAAATTATGTTAAAATCTGAAAAAAAAGTACTGACAAAAATGTATAATTTTAAGCAAAAAATGTTTAAAATCTGTACATTTATCTTTGTTTTGTAAAATAAAGTTGTTTAAAAAAATGTCGTACAGAGCTAAAAAAAATTCTCAATTGAGGAATATCGAATGGCTGAGAAGCATCTAAAGAAGTGCTCAACATCCTTAGCCATCAGGGAAATGCAAATTAAAACAACCCTGATATTCTACCTCTCACCAGTGAGATTGGCCAAGATCCAAAACTCAGATGACAACAGATCCTGGAGAGGATGTTGAGAAAGAGGAACACTTCTCCACTGCTGGTGGGGTTGTAAATTGGTACAACCACTCTGGAAATCATTCCTGCGGTTCCTCACAAAAATGTACATAGTACTACCTGAAGACCCAATTATTTCACTTCTTTGCCTTTACCCTAGAGATGCTGCAACATACAACAAAGATACGTGCACCATAATGTTCATTGCAGCCCTATTTATAATAGCCAGAAGCTGGAAAGCACCCAGATGTCCTTCAGTAGATGAGTAGATACAAAAATTATGGTACATTTACACAATGGAGTACTACTCAGCTATCAGAACCAATGATTATCAAAATTCTTATGAAAATGGATGCATCTAGAGAATATCATCCGTAGTGAGATAACCCAGTCACAAAAGAACAGACATAATATGCAGTCAGTGATAATAGGATACTAACCTCAAAAAGCTCTGAACACCCCAGAAACAACTCACAGACTGTGTGAAGTTCAAGAAATAAAAGAATATATTTTATTTAAAATAGAACTGTATCACATCCCTTTTTCCTCCCTACAGTTCCTCCCAGTTTCTCTCCTATTCAGTCAATTAATAGCCTCTTTTCTATGTTATTGTTACATATATACATATGTGAGTGTATATGTACCCACAAATACTTAATTACAACCTTAAAAATGAATTCGTATACTTTTATGCAAAAATGCTCAAAAAATTGTACATTTATCTTTGTTTTTTAAAATAAAGTTTTTCAATTAAAAAAAATAGGGAAATGGCTGAAAGGCTTAATTTATTTTAAAGAGTACATTACCAGATCATTTCTCAACTGGTTTCTGAGTCACTGTTTCGGAAAATCTTCAGGAAATACCATTATCTATGTAGACAGTAATTTTGCAAATATTAATTTTATTGTTTTCAACGAGATGACTTGACTAATTTTCTAGCATAAGTAATATAACAAGCTAGATACGTTCAAATAGCTCATTTTATGTGAAACCAATTTTATGGGCCTACTATTTAGTTATTCACATAATATTATCAGAAAATTGGATTGAATCTCAGATTCAAAAGTGTCCAGTAAGATAAACTTTAAGAAATATATTTGATTAACACTGATCATATTCAAATAGCTTCATAAAGCCATAACTGTTATTCCTTGATTATTGGACTACTGTTAGCCTTCTCATATATTTTTACACTATCCACAATTTTTGTTATGGCTTGAGTAAGGACAGGCTCATAGCAATCAACATGTAAGCCTGTAACAGAAACTCTGTATTTGCAATAATAGCATTTGTTCTTAGCAAAACTGCAGCTCCTCCTAGATATCTCCTATGGATATCTGGAGTAAATCAGTTGAGGTATCACTTGAGAGTTATGATTCTGCATGCTGTGGCTCATGTCTTTTGACCTCCTCATCCTAAGACAACTTTTATGGCTGGATTATATTTTTAGCATTTGTCCTAATATTTCTAATGATATTATGAGTTTTTCATTTGAAGGAAATTGTGCTTAGATTTGAGAAAATTTATAAAACTATCTACTTCTATTTAAATGAATGAACTATTTTGAAATGTAGTTATAATGGTAAGAGGTTTCAGCCCAGGGTTTAATTTCTATATCTCCTTTAATGTTTTACCATAATATCTTCAGAAATGTTTTACTCTTTTCCTGACTGACAATATAATTATGACAAAATAATTTACTTCCATCTGATTATTAAAAGAAAAAGTATATAGTTTTTTCTAAAAATTGGAAGAACATTTTGAAGTTTAGCAAAAGAAAAAGACTCAAATGATACCACTGGGGAATGAATGAAGGCACTTTAAACAATGCTTTATAGCTTGCCAGAGTTCAGTTAGATAGCACTTTTTTTTCTTACTCTAGAACCATAATAGAATAAGGTTGAAAGTGTAAAGACAAAGTCTTCAGAGTAAATTAAACAGTGCTTAGTGCTGCCACCTCAGCCTTTCTCAGTCAGTCTCTCATTTATTTTTGTTTTGTTTATGTAACCATGAAAGTGTGAGCTAGAGAAAATGAGAGAGATCATGTTGGCTTTGTTCATTTAATATTCCAAGTTTAGAAAAAGTGTGGCAAATTTGCTCATTATATTATGAGGGATTATCAACAACTTTATACCAGAAAAGATTAAAAGATACACTCACAGACAGGGTAAAGAGGTATAATTTTACAAACATATTGTTTATGTCACTTCTCAAATACAATTCTGATTTTTCTCTCATAAGAACTTCTTGCCTATATTTCTCTAAAGATGGTAGAGATATCTGACTTATTTGGAGGTAACAGCTCCATCAGTTTCTTAATTATTTGAGATGATTTTCTAACTCTAGATATAATGTTTTAACCTACTTTATTAATTGTCCTTAAATTAATTCTGAAAGCAATTGTTCTTAGACTGGACATCTATGGGATTATATAGAAGATAAATTTTAAAAATTATTTTCTTTATATTCCAGCTGTTGCTCCTCTCCCAATCTCTCTCCTACAGTTTCTTACTTTGTTCCCTATCCCCTTTGCCTCCAAAAGTGTACTCCCTTTCTCCCCTCATACCAGGTGTCCTCTTTGCCTAGGAGCTCAAGTCTTTGGTGGATAGACAATTCTACTTTCACTGAGGCCTAACCAGTGATTCCTCTGCTGTATATGTGCTGGACCTCAGACAAGCCAGTGTATGCTGCCTGGTAAGAAGCTAAATTTCTTGAAGACTCCCAGGGATCCAAGTTGTTTTAGATTGCTGATATCTCTATTAGGTCATCTCCCCTTCATCTTCTTCAGTCTTTCCTCTAATTCAACCAAAGGAGTCTCAGTCTTCAGTCCAATAGTTGGGTGTTTTAAGTATCTGAGTCTGTGTGAGTCAGCTGCTTGTACGGCCTCTCAGAGAACAGCCATTCCAGGCTTCCAGCTGTATACCAAATTCAAGTACCTCCTTGAAATAAACCTCAAGGAGAGAATTGACTGGCCAAGATTATTTTAATTATATATGTATCTTGTGATAGTATAACAATTCAATAAAACAAACAAAAAAGGAAACTCTATGAATTTTATAATAAATAAGGAATTACCCATACTGGGTTTTGTTTCTCCATCTTTACTTCTTTGAAATTTTGTATGAGTTTTGACCAAATGTACTCCTATCAAATCCCTTCCAGATCCATAATTTTTTCTATACAGCCAACTTTGTGTTATTTTTTTGTTTTCAGGCATTGAGTCCAATTTTTGCTACCTAAGAGTTCATAAAAGAATGTCTTTCCACTGGAGCACGGTAAACCTACCTACCATAGGCAACACATTTAAAGAAAATCAACTCACCCTCTACCAACTATCTCCTGCTCATAGCACTTCCACCAGGAGTGGATGTGTATGTCTAACTCTTTTGTCCATATGCTGGTATTCAACATAGTTTGAATGTGTTTGGAATTACATATACTATCATAAGAGCTGTGAATTCGTGTGTGCAGCTATCCTGGTGTGTCCCAGAGATATTTCCTTGTATCCACTCTCTGTCTCTGATTCTCAAGTATTCGTTCTACCACTTCATTCACAGTGATCCCTAAGGCTTACAGGGCAGTGGTACAATACATGTGAAGTATACATGCTCTTATACTGTATATCTTGAAAAGCTATGAGTCTCTATGCAAATTGTTATGCAAAGAAAATATAAATTTCTCTGATTAAGAATGGAAAATACATGAATTTGTGGTTATAATATGTCATCTGATATTAGTTAAAATTATATTCATTTATTAGAATAATTGTTCTAGATTCAGCCCCAAGGACCTATGATGTGTATAGTCACAGATTCCTAGCCCCAAAATGGGGCTCGGTATAAGTTCCATCTTGTGAGAAAATACTTACACACAATCAGAAAATGGTTGGCTTCTCCCACGAGGGCCATGTTAGTATTGTTCCCTTAGAGATGTGTTTACACGATTGTTTGTTTTGTTAAGAATTATAGAGAATCAGATCTCATTATATATTTTACACATGCATGTACATGTATATATCTATGTTGTATGTCTTAGAAATACCGAGCTCTTACAACTATATTGCCTAAATAAAACATTTACAAATTTATTCACTACAAAAATGTCCCAAAAGATTTGGAAATATTCCAAGTGTTATGTTTTTATACATCATTTAAATAAATAACATTTTAAAAATAGAACAGGTCCAAGAAGCTTTTCATCATTTTTGTTCAGATAAAATAATGTTATAAAAAATGTGGTTAACAACATACTTTTCTTTGCAACGATTCACATTTGTTTTCAGTATTTTTGAGCCTTTCCTTGTATTTTAATTTTTTTCCAAATATATGTAAATTATTTGGAATAAACTCATAACAGCACTCAGATATATGTTAATAATTAGGCATAAATTAATTAGCCTATACTTGCAAATGAATAAGTATTAAAAAAAAATTAAAATGAAATACAATTTGTCCATACATGCTCAAGGCAAGAAAAATATGAAATGATTAAAGTTGAGTTAGTTTATTTTGTATTATACTAAGTTACTTGAATTTTAAATATCTTTAGGATACTTGATGTTATCCAACGAAGCAAGCATTCTGAGTATTCTAGGAAGCAAAATATATAAAATATATCCCTTAAAAGATGATGCTCTAATCTGTGTTCTGATGCAGATGATCAAATAAAATCTGTGTATTGTGAGAATATTGAAGTGATTCATTGATTTGTAAGAAACATTAGAGAAAATATGAATATATAGCATGATTGCTGTAAATTAAGGCAATTATTTATAATATCTACACTTACATAGATATTTTCATTTTGCTGAAGATTGTCATTTTTATTACTTATTAATTTATATTGATTAATTTTAATAGTTGATGTAGAGACTTCATGTTCTTGTTAGCTACTGTGCCATTCTTTGTAGTATAAATTTAAATTGAGATTTCATTAAGTTTAATATTGACAAAGAATACTCATCACCCTTTGCACTCTACTGAAAGATAAGAATTATGTATTTTATTTAAGTGTAATATTATATCTCTAAAAACACTAAAAGCTAAATACTTACTTGCTCATTTTACACTACCCCAAGGAGTGGGTGACAGGTACAGTTAATTTCTGGTTTATGATGAGAGAAATAACATGTTCAATGTTAAGGAAGGGAATATCTTCTGCATGCCTCATTCTTCTCATGACATGTCTTCACATGTGTTCCCTGTATTTGAAGGCAAGTAATTAACACTGAGATACTGGAAGCAGAAGACACACGATTTACATATTTCAAAAGATTTCAAAATATACCAAATTATTTTAGTAGTAATTTTTTTGAGCAATGAGTATTGACATATTTATATCAGCCTTCAAATTTATATTAATTTTTAAACATTATTTCAGATAGTATCAGGTGACTCCTTGTACCATCTCTAGTATCATTCTTTTCACTCTGGTAATAAAATAATCTGTGCACCTCTCCTAAAAAGAGTAACGTTTCCATCTCCTCCATTGTTGATAGGATTGAAAGCTGGTACAACTACTCTGGAAATAGGTCTGGCGGTTGCTCAGAAAATTGGACAGCATATCACAAGGACACAAGCTCCACCCTGTTCATAGCAGCCTTATTTATAATAGCCAGAAGCTGAAAAGAACCCAGATGTCCTTCAACAGAGGAATGGATACAGAAATTGTGGCATGTTTACACAATAGAGTACTACTCAGTTATTAGAAACAACTTTATGAAATTCTTAAGCAAATGGATAGAACCAGAAACTATCATCCTTAATGAGGTAACTCAGTCACAAAAATAGTAATAATAAATAAACAACCAAAAAAAAACCTATTGGTGTACACTCTGTGATAAGCAGATACTCGCCCCAAAACCTCTGAATATCCAATATCCAAGAAACAATTCACAGAACTTATGAAGCTCAAAAAGAAAGAAGGCCAGAATGTGGATGCCCTAGTTCTTATTAGAAGGGAGAACAAAACACTCAAAAACAAAAAAAAAAAACAAAACAAAACAAAAAAAACAAAAACAAAACAAGGTCAAACCGAGGAACCAGGATTGAAGAAACGATCAATCAGAGACTGCCTCACCTGAAGATTCACCCCATATACAGCCACCCAAAACAAGCACTGTTATTGATGCCAAGAAGTCTTTACTGGCAGGAACCAGATAAGAATGCCTGCTTCAAGCCTTGCCTAGAATTATACAGAAACAGTTGAGGATGCTTGCAGGTAACTATCAGACTGCACATGGGGACCCCAATATAGGAACTGTGGAACGAACTGAAGGAGCTGAAAAGGTTTGCAACCTCATGGGAAGAACTACATTATCAACCAAACAAACCCTCCAGAACTCCCTTGGACTAAAAGAACAACCATTCACATGCAGAGACGTATGGCTCCAGTTACATACAACTCAGGGGATTGTCTGTCATCAGTGAAAGAAAAGGACCATGGTGCCATGAAGATGCATTTTCCCAGTGTAGAGAATGCCAAGGAACTGAGATAGAAAGAGTTAATGGGAGAAGGTGCACCTTCATGGAAACAAATGGGGGGGGGGGGATTGGAACGATGAGCGGGATGATAAAATTTGAAATACACAAAAATTGAACTAATCCTATGAACCTTATCAATCCACATTGGCCTAAAGCTGGTATTAACTAACTAACTAACAACAACAACAACAAAGAAAAAAAAAAAGCCCACATACATGGGGAAGCTGAACAACTCTCAGTGATAATTTGGCCAGAGAAAAATACAAAGAGAAATTAAAGGCTTCCTGGAATTTAATAAAAATATTGACAGATCATGCACAAAATTTATAGGACATAATGAAAGCACTGCTAAGAGAAAAATTAATAGCACCAAGACTCCTAGTTAAAAAACTGGAGAAATATGTAATCCACCATATAAACAAAACTCAAAGAAAAAAATCACATGGTCATCACACTAGATGCTGAGAAAGCATTTGATAAAATTCAACCCTT
The DNA here is from genome assembly GCF_963924665.1 of Micromys minutus. NCBI lineage: Eukaryota > Metazoa > Chordata > Mammalia > Rodentia > Muridae > Micromys > Micromys minutus. The sequence continues at coordinate 52,738,974 of NC_137953.1, forward strand.
CATGTTAAAAGTCTTGGAAAGAACAGGAATCCAAGGCCCATTCCTAAACATAATAAAAGCAATATATAGCAAACCAACAGCTAACGTCAAACTTGATGGTAGGAAATTTGAAACAATCCTACTAAAATCAGGGACTCTATAAGGCTGCCCACTCTTCCCCTACCTATTCAACATAGTACTGGAAGTCCTGGCCAGAGAAATTAGAGAGCAAAAAGAAATCAAAGGGATACAAATTGGAAAGGAGGAAGCAAAAATATCACTATTTGCAGAGGACATGATAGTATACATAAGCGACCCAACAAATTCCACTGGAGAATTCCTACAGTTGATAAACAAGTTCAGCAAACTGGCTGGATATAAAATTAACTCAAACAAATCAGTAGCCTTCCTATATTCAAAGGACAAAAATGTGGAGAAAGAAATTAGGGAAAAGACACCTTTCACAATAGTCACAAAAACTATGAAATACCTTGGTGTGACTCTAACTAAGCAAATGAAGGACCTGTATGACAAGTACTTCAACCGACTAAAGAAGGAAATCGAAAAAATCTCAGAAAATGGAAAGATCCCCCACGCTAATGGATTGGAAGGATCAACATTTTAAAAATGGCCATCTTACCAAAAGCAATCTACAGATTCAATGCAATCGCCATCAAAATTCCAACCCAGTTCTTCATTGAGTTGGAAAGACCAATGTGCTATTTCATCTGGAATAACAAAAGACCTAGAATAGCGAAATCCATCCTCAACAGTAAGAAAATATCTGTGGGAATTGCTATCTCTGACCTCAAGCTATATTACAAGGCAATTGTGCTGAAAACTGCATGGTACTGGTACAGAAATAGGCATGTGGATCAATAGAATAGAATCGAAGATGCAGAAATAAGCCCTTACGTATATGGTCACCTGATTTTTGACAAAGGAGCTTTAAACATTCAATGGAAAAAGAACAGTCTATTCAACAAATGGCGTTCGTCCAACTGGTACTCAGCATGCAGAAGAATGAAAATAGACCCTTTCTTATCTCCTTGTACAAAGCTCAAGTGCAAGTAGACCAAAGATCTCCACATTAAAACAGGTACACTGAAACTATTAGATGAGAAAGTAGGGAAAACCTTAGAATTCATAGGCACAAGAGAAAATTTCCTGAACAGAACACCAATGGCTAGAGGTCTAAGGTCAAAGATTGACAAATGGGACTTAATGAGATTGCAAAGTTTCTGTAAGGCTAAAGACACTGTCAAGAAATCAAAAGGGCAGGCAACAGAGTGGGAAAATATATTTACCAACCCTATATCAGATAGAGGCCTAATATTCAATGTATACAAAGAACTTAAAAAGCTTGATACCAGCGAATCAAACAACCGTATTAAAAAATGAAATACAGACTTAAACAAAAAGTTCTCAATCGAGGAATATCGAATGACTGAGAAACCTCTAAGGAAGTGCTCAACATCCTTAGCCATCAGGGAAATACAAATCAAAACAACCCTGATATTTCACCTCACACCAATCAGATTGGCCAAGATCCAAAACTCAGATGACAACAGATGCTGGCAATGATGTGGAGAAAGAGGAACACTTCTCCACTGTTGGTAGAGTTGTAAACTGATACAACCACTCGGGAAATCATTCTGGCGGTTCTTCACAAAAATGGACATAGTACTATCTGAAGACTCAGTTATTCCACTTCTGGGCATTTACCCCAGAGATGCTCCAACATACAACAAAGCTACATGCACCACAATGTTCATTGCAGCTCTATTTATAATAGCCAGCAGCTGGAAAGAACCCAGATGTCCTTCAGTAGATGAATGGATACAAAAATAGTGTTACATTTACACAATGTAGTCCTACTAGGCTATCAGAAACAATGACCTAACAAAATTCTTAAGAAAATGGATGTATCTAGAGAATATTATCCTGAGTGAGATAACCCAGTTAGAAAAGGACAGACATAATATGCCATCACTGATAATGGGATACTAACCCCAGAAAGCTCTGAACACCCCAGAAACATCTCACAGACTGTGTGAAGTTCAACAACAACAAAGAAGAATATATTTTAACTAAAATAGAACTGTATCACATCCCCCTTTTCTCTCTACGGCCTTTCCTAAATTCTCTCCTATCCCCTCAAATTAATAGCCTCTTTTCCTATATTATTTTTACATATATACATATGTGTATGTATATGTACCCACAAATACTTAATTACATCCTTAAAAATGTATTTGAAAAAAGAAAGAAAGAAAGAAAAAAAAAAGAAAAGCTTCAAAAAAATTCTTGCACAACAATTTCTAGAACATATAAAAACCCTCTGTCACCAAGATCATATCGGCTTCGTTTCAAGGATGCAAGGTTTTTTCAATATATAAAAAGCTATTAACACAATTCATTATATAAACAAACTAAAAAAAAAACACATGATCATCTCCTTAAGTACAGAAAAAGCATTTGATAAAATACAGTACCTCTTCATGTTAAAAATATTTGAGAGATCACAAATTCAATGTCAATACCTACACAATATAAAAGCAATTTACTGCAAACCAACTACCAATGTCAAAGTAAATGGAAAGATACTTCAAGCAATCCAATTAAATTTGGGGACAAGACAAGGATGCCCACTGTTTCCATAACTATTTACTATAATACTAGACATGCTAGCCATAACAATAAGACAACAAAATCATATCAAGTAGATATAAATTGACATTGAAAAAATCAAGATATTTTAATTTGAAAATGATATGATCATATACATAAGCGACCCAAAGAATTCTGCCAGAGAACATCTCCAGATGATAAACAACTTTAGCAAAGTGGCCAGATATAAAATTTACTGAAATAAATCAGTACCATTTTGTAATACACATGATAAACAGGCTGAGGAATAAGTTAGAGAAACAACTCTTTTCACAATAGCCACAAATTATATAAAATATTGCGGTTAAACTAATCAAAGAAGGGAAAGATTGTATGACAATAATATCAAGTTTATCAAGAAAGAAATGGAAGAAGATCTCAGAAAATAGAGAGATCTCCCATGCTTATGGATTGGAAGAATTAACATAATAAAAATGCCATCCTACTAAAGGCAATCTTCATTTTCAGTGCAATCTCCATCAAAATCCCAACACAATTCTTCAAAGACATGGAAAAAGGCATTCTCAAGTTCACCTGGAAAAGCAAAAAACAAAATAAAAGAAAACAGAATAGTGAAAATTCTTAACAATAAAAGAATAGCTCAGGGAATCCACACCCCTGACTACAAGCTCTACTACAGAGTAATGGTGATAAAAACTACATAGTATTGGTACAGAGACAGACACATTGATCAATAGAATAGAACCAAAGACCCAGAAATAAAAACACATACTTGCAAACACTTGTTATTTGACAAAGAAGCCAAAAATATACACTGGAAAAAAATAGAGCATCTTCAATAAATGGTGTTCATCTACCTGTCTAAAACTGGTCTGGTTTTAGAAAAAATGAAAATAAATCCATATTTGTCACCTTGCACAAAGCTCAAGTCCAAGGACTCAATATAAAATCAGATACACTGAATTTAATAAAGAGAAAGTAGAAAAGAGAATTGATCTCACTAGCACAGGGGGACATTTCCTAAATAGAACTCCAATGGCTCATGCTACACATTGGCAACCTATTCGTGGGTCAAAATAGTCACAAAAACAAAAGCAAAAAAAAAAAAAAAAAAAAAAAAAAAAAAGAAAAAAAAAGAAAAAAGAAAAAAAACCCAAAAACTTCACTAACACTACATCTGATAAAGAGCTAATATCTAAAATATATAAAGAACTCAAGAAGCTAACCACCACAAAAAAGAGAGAGAAAGAAAATAAAAAATAAAAAAGGTATAGGACTAAACTGAGAATTCACAACAGAAGATTTTTGAGTGGCTGAGAAATTCCTTAAGAAATGTTTAAAGTCCTTGGTCATCAGAGAAATGCAAATCAAAATAACTCTGAGATTCCACCAACACCAATCAGAATGGCTAAGATCAAATCATCAAGTGACAGCATATGTTGGCAAGGATGTGGAGAAAGAGGAATGTTCCTACATTGTTGGTTGGATTGAAAACTGGTACAACCATGTTAGAAATCAATTTGGAGAAGTCTCAGAAAACTGAAAATGGATTTAAAGACCCAGCAATACTTCTCTTGGGAGCATACCCAAAAGATTCCCCACCATGCCACAGAAGCTTGTATTCCACTATATTTATAGTGGCCTTATTTTTGACAGCCAAAAGCTGGAAACAACCCAGGTGTCCCACAACAGAATAATGGATACAGAAAACATAGATCACTTACACAATGGAATACTTACTACTCAGCTATTAAGAAGTATGATATCCTCAGATTCTCAGGCAAATGAATGGGACTATAAAATATCATCCTGAGTGAGGTAACTCAGATGTAAAAGACATTCACAGAATTTACTCCCTAGTATGTAGATATTGGAAAAAAAGTACAGAATACCCAAGATGCAGTCCACAGAAGTCAAAACAGTCAACAAGCTGAAGGGCCCAAGGGAGGACCCCTCAGTCCAACTTGGGAGAGAGAAGAAAGCATCCACGGGGGTGGGGGAGAAATGGGAGTAAAAGGGGCCAGAGGAGGCAGGGTAATATAATCTGATATGAAGGTAGGCAGAAATAATAAAAATGACAACATTGGAAGGTTGGAGGTTTGGGGAACCCTCCAGAATGCACCAGAGATGAGACAGGTAAGAGACACTCAGGACACAAAGTGGAAGGGGGACACTAGATGAAATGCCCTAAAGTGGGGAGACAGAACTTGTAAAGCTCACCTCTAGCAGAAAAACAAGGCATCAAGTGAGGGACGGGGTTGCTATCCCACAGTCAAACATATGACCTATAATATTTCCTGTCTGAAAGCACTGCAGGGATATAAATGGAGAAAAGCCGGAGGGAAAAAAGGTACAAAGATATTCCAAAAAGGGGATACACACCAAGGAGTGGCCCCAAGGCCTGACACCTAACTGAGGCTATGAAGCACTCACAACAAAGAACTTACTGAGACATCCCTCAGAAAGACCCAATAAGCAGCTGGAAAACTCAGATGCAGATATTTGCACCCAACCAATCAACAGAATCTTTTCACCCCTGTGGTTGAATTAGAAAAATGCTAGGGGAAGCTGATGTGGAGGATGACCATGTAAGAGTACCAGGGCTCTCAAATTACCTGAACCATCAGCTGTTATGACGCTCGCAATGCGTATACAGCAGAGGACTGAAGGGTCTGCATTTAGTCAGAGAAGATGCACCTAACCTTAAAGACTGGAGGCCCCAGGGAGTTAGAGGTCTGGTGGGTTGTTGTGGTGGGAACAACCTTGTGGGGATGAGGGAGGGGAGTTTGAGGTATGGGATGTGGAAGAGTCAGAGGGTGGACAGGGAAAGGAATGAAATCTTGAGAATAAAAATATAAATATGATAGAGCCTCAGGTAGATCAGGCACACTGCCATCAGGTTTCACAGCCTACCTGCAGAGAACTTAGTGCCCAGGAGAGACTCAGAAGCACTAGCCTTTCTGAACCCACAGGTGAGCCCATACTCTCTCTCCACTGATTACCCGGGGAGAGGCCCCCGGGACTCTCAGGGTGCATGAATTGCAGTGCAGTCTGGGATCAGACTGTTCCAACCCACATCTCTGCCCAAAACCCCACGTAGATCAGGTACACTGCCATCAGGTCTCACAGACTGTCTGCAGAGAACTGAGCACCCAAGAAGACTGAGGAGCACTCACCCTATTGAGCCCAAAAGTGCCCCCACGCTCTCTACTCCGATTGTCTGGAGAAAGCCACCCAGGAACTCTCAGGGTAGAAGTACCTCATTAATGCTTGGGTCTGTGCCTTTTAGGCTACTGTCTGCACCCAGAGCTAGAGCTGGCCCATTGCCATTGGAACTCACAGCCTGCCCACAGAGAGCTGAACCAATCTCTCTCTGGAGTCCACAGCCCCACAGAGCACAAGAAAACCAAGCTCCATTCAGAGATAACAAGATCAACTAACATCAAAGATAGGAACATGGCAAGAGGCAAGCACAAGAATCTTAGCAACAAAAACCAAGACAATCTGGCAATATCAGAACCCAGGACTCCCACCACATCAAGCAGTGTATATCTCAACACACCAGAAAAAAAAAACAAAAAAACAAAAAAAAAAACATTTGGATTTAATATTATGCCTCATGCTGATAATTGAGGGCCTCAAGAAGCGCAGGAATGACCCCCTTAAAGAAATACAGAAATAGGGGAGAACACAGACAAACAAGTACAAGCCCTTAGAGAAACACAGGAAAACACAAGAAAACAAATGATGAAATTGAATAAAATAATCTAAGATCTAAAAACAGAAATGAAAACAATAAAGAAAACACAAAGAAAGACAACCCTGGAGATAGAAAACCTAGGTAAGAGTTCAGGAGTCATAGATGCAAGAATCACCAACAGAATACAAAAGATGGAAGAGAGACTCTCAGGGGCAGAAGATAACATAGAAAGCATTGATAAAACAGTCAGAAAAAAATGTAAAAATTAAAAAGCTCCTAACACAAAACATTCAGGAAACCCAGGACACAATGAGAAGAACAAACATAAATATAATAGGGGTAGAGGAGAGCAAAGATTCACTACTAAAAGGCCCAGTAAGTATCTTCAACAAAATTATAGTAAAAACTTTCACTATCCTAAAGAAATAGAAAACCATGAACATACAAGAAGGCTATATAACTTCAAATAGATTGAACAAGAAAAGAAATTTTTTCTGACACAAAATAGTCATAACACCAAATGTTCAAAACAAATATATATATGTATATATATATTACACCTGACTTCTCACCAGAAACTCTAAAAGCTAGATGATCCTGAACCTATGATGATCATATGGACCCTAAGAGAACACAAATGTCAGTCCATGTTACTATATCCAAAAAAATCCTCATTAACCAAGACATTCTAGATCATGAACAAACTTACACAATATCTGTGCACAAATCCAGCCCTACAAAGGATAATAGATGGAAACTCCAACACAAAGAGGGAAGGTCCACCATAGGAAAAGGAAGAAAATAATTCTTTAGCAAGAAGAAGAAGAAGAAGAAGAAGAAGAAGAAGAAGAAGAAGAAGAAGAAGAAGAAGAAGGAGAAGGAGAAGGAGAAGGAGAAGGAGAAGGAGAAGGAGAAGGAGAAGGAGAAGGAGAAGGAGAAGGAGAAGGAGAAGAAGAAGAAGAAGAAGAAGAAGAAGAAGAAGAAGAAGAAGAAGAAGAAGAAGAAGAAGAAGAAGAAGAAGAAGAAGAAGAAGAAGAAGAAAGGCACACAAACATAATTCTACCTCTAACAAAAAAATGACAGGTAAGAGTGACCATTATTCCTTAATAACTTTTAACATCAATGCACTCTATTTCCCAATTAAAAGACCTAGACTAACAGAGTAAATATGTAAATAGGACCCAGCATTTTGCTGCATTCTGGAAACTCATCTCAGCAACAAAGACAGGCACATCAGAGTAAAAGGTTCAGAATAAACTTCCAAAAAATGTTCTAAGAGACAAGCTGTAGTGGCCATCCTAGTAAGAAATAAAATAGATTTTCAACCAAAAGTCATCAAAAATGATGAGGAAGGACACTTTTACTCACTAAAGTAAATAATCTATCAAGATGAATTCTCAATTCTGAACATCTTTACTCCAAATACAAAGGCATTTCACTCATAAAATAAATCCTACTAAAGCTCAAAGCATATATCACACCACACATAATAGTAGTAGGAGACTTCAACACCCACTTTCATCAATGGACAGATCATGGGAAAAGAAAATGAACAGAGGCACAAGGCACAGAGAAACTAAGAGAAGTTATGAACCAAATGGATGTAACTGACATCTATAGAATATTTCAACCTAAACCATAGGAATATATTTTTATCTCAGCACGTCATAGTACCTTCTTCAAAACTAACCATGTAGTTGGTCACAAAACAGGCCTCAACAGATACAAGAACATCGAAATAATGCCATGAATCCTATCAGATCACTATGGACTAAGACTGGTCTACAATAACAAAAACAACAGACCCAGTAATGAACCCACACCCCTATGGTCACTTGATCTTTGGCAAAGACGCTAAAAACATCCAATTGAAAAAGGATAGCCTTTTCAACAAGTGATGTTGGTTGAATGGGTGGTCAGGATGCAAAAGAATGCAAATTGATCTTTTCTTATCTCCTTGTACAAACTCAAATCCAAATGGATCAAACACCTCCACATAAAACTAGGTACTTTGAAACTAATAGAACAGAAAGTAGGAAGGAGCTTAGAACATATAAGCACGGGAGAAAATTTTGTGAACAGAACAACAATGGCTTATGCTCTAAGATCAAGAATTGACAAATGGGACCCCATAAAATTGCAAAGCTTCTGTAAGGCAAAGGACACTGTTTAAAGGACAAATGAGCAACAAACAAATTGGGAAAAGACCTTTACCAATCCTACACCTGAAAAAGGGCTAATATCCAATATATACAAAGAACTCAAGAAGTATGACTTTAGAGAATCAAATAATGCTATTTATTATGGGGTGCCGAGCTAAACAGAGAGTTCTCAACTAAGGAATATCGAATGGCTGAAAAGCACCTAAAGAAATGTTCAACATTCCTAGTCATCAGGAAAACGCAAATCAAACCAACCCTGAGATTCCACCTCACACCTGTTAGAGTGGCTAATATAAAAACTCAGAAGACAGCAATTCCTGGTGAAGATGTGAAAAAACAGGAACACTCCTCCACTATTGGTGGGGTTGTAAGCTAGTAGAACTACTCTGAAAATTAGACTGTTCATCAGAAAATTGGACATAGTACTATCTGAGGACCCAGGTATACCATCTCTGGACATATTCCCAAAGAAGCTCCAATATCTAACAAAGACACTTGTTTTCTCATGTTCATAGCAGCCTTATTTATAATAGCAAGAAAGTGGAAAGAACCCAGTTGTGCTTTAGCAGAGGAATGGATACAGAAATTGTAGTACAGTTAAACAATGGAGTGTATTCAGCTATTAAAAACAATGACTTCATTAAGTTCCTAGGCAAATGGATGGAACTTGAAGCTATTATCATGAGTGATGTAACCAGTTACAAAAGAACACTCATGGTGTGGACTCACTGATAAGTGGATCCTAGCCCAAAGAGCTCGTAATACCCAAGAAACAATTCACAGAACTTATAAAGCTCAAAAGAAAGAAGGCCAGAAATTAGATGCCTCAGTCCTTCTAAGAAGGGAGAAGAAAACACTCATGGGAGGAAATGCAGGGAAAAATAGAGGAGCAGGGATTGGAGGAAAGATCTTCCAGAGACTGTCTCACTTGGAAATCCATTGCATATGCAGCCACTAAACAAACCCAAGCATATTGCTGATGCCAAGTAGTGCATTCTTGTAGGAATCTGATAAGGATGCCTCCTCAGAGGCTCTACCAGAACTATACTAATATTGAAGAGGATGCTTGCAGTTAACCATTGGACTGAACATAGGAACCCCAGTGAAGGAGCTAGAGAAAGGAGCTGAAAAGTTCTGCAACCCTATGGGAAGAACAAATTTATCAACTAACCAAACCCACCACAGCTCCTAGGGACTGAAACACCAACCAGTGAGTTGTTATGGAGAACCCTGTGTCTCTGTGTGTCTCTGTGTGTCTCTCTGTCTCTCTGTTTTTCTCACTCTCCCTCCTCCTCAGTCCCCCACTCTCTCCTTCTCTCCCCTTCCTTTCTCTTTTTCATTCTTTCTTTAGCCTTTGCTTTCTGTAAGTGTTTAGTGTTTGGGGAAAAACATAATCTCTTTGCTGGAGTAGTAGGTGTGTCATACATGTTGGCCTGCCTGTTGCCATGATGGGCAAAGTCTAGTACTCTGAACTTTTATTCCTCTAATACTATTTCTTCTATAATTTACCTTGGTCACAGCACATTTTAATAGCAATAGGAAAGTAACTAAATACACTCAGATGTTACACATGCATAGAAACTCATACAAACTGCTTGTATTTTAGATAGAATGTGACATTTTCTTTGAAATGCATATTTCATAATAGTCAAACAAAAGGTATATAACATACCAATCTCACATGCAACATTGCTATTATATATACAGTGGCATACACCTGTGTTCTTCAGTGATAAAAAAGAAAAAACAAGACATTCTTTCTATATGTTGTTTGACCTGCTGACTGTGAGTACTCTTCAATCTAAGGGGAAGAAGAATCAAGCAAAAATAGAAAGAATAGAGATTTGAAAGTAGTGAAAAACTGCCTGATGGGAATCACCAGTGATATGATAGGGTCCTGGCTTAAGTTGCCACCAAGGGCTATGTCTTGGTTTAAGACACCTAAGACCGAAGGGGTTTGTTTTCACAAAAAGCTAGGTTGATGTTTTTGTCTGGCCTGCTGCCTGGGACCATGTTCATGTCAGAGGACTGTGAAAATCTGGCCCAACCTCTTGCCTGGGCATTGTGGAAGAGCTCGTCTTGCCGTTTACTAACTGCAGCACATCGTGACTGGGACAACCCCTCACCTTAGCAGAATAGTAGAGTTGACACTGGTGGTTGGAATTGTTGGTAAGCTTGCCTTGAAGTCATGAGCATGGAAGAGCTGACCTTAACACATCTGCTATACAGTGATGAGGAGAAGGAAGAAATGCCCTTGACCCCAACATTCTTTACCACTTACAGGAAAGCTGGCCCTGAAATTATAATAGCAGGTGAGCTGGCTTTGCCCTTTGCATTCCTCAGCATTGAGTGAACTAATTAGGGCAGTGCTGGAGAGCTTACCCTAGTGGTGGGATTGTTGGAAAGCTGGTAGGCTAGCTCAGTTACTAACCGGGAACAGATACAGGGCTTTGATTTTAACAGAGCCCAACATCTACCTTATCTATAAACTTTTGAAGCACTTGAAAAGGCCAGTCCTTCGCATCCAAAGCAGCAGAATCTCTATGACACAGGGCAACAGCAGGATCACCAGAAGTTCTCATAAGGATCCAGTATTGATAGTGTAGCAGAAGACAGAAGCCTCAATCTAGACCAAAGACTCATTGCAATGAACATTTGTAGTAAACAAGTGTGAACAAAAGGTGAGACACACTGTGACACACTATAGCTTCCATAATATATTTTTTTTCTTTCTTTTTTATTTATTTTGTGAGGGGAGGTGGCAAGGAAGGGGCTGGATACAAAGGAAGAAAGAGATGAGAATAATTGAAATACATTTTGTTGAATCCACAAAAAAATCAATGAAAACTTAAATGAAAAAGGAAAGATAGAAGGGTACAGTCTTATTCATTTTCACTCATCAGTTCAACTTGTTATTATGTCTTTGAAATAGGGTCTCAAAATGCTGCTCAGTTTGGTGTTTTCTGCATCCCAGTCTTTCTATTTCAGACTTTCAAATTCTGAACTTAAAACCATCAACCCATTACTTGGATCAAACAAATGTTTAATATGCAAAGACAATCATTTTTCCTTACAGAGTCAGTGAACAAGTCATATTTGAAATTAAGAATACTGTAACAGTTATACTAGCCACAATGAAATACTTAAATATATGCCACGTAAAGTATATACACAACTTATAAGAATCTTAAGAAACCATTCATTGATTAAATTAAATAATAATTTAAAAATCAATTTTGAAATTCAAAAACATATGTATGTACAAGCAAGATTTTAAAATACAAATTAAAGCACATGAAAAGACTTAATGTGTTTATGAAATAAGACATCTCAGCACTTTCAATAAGTAACTTACAATGACTTCAAAAGATTGAATGTAATCCGACTCAACATCTTAGAGACTTTTAAATTTAATATTAATTTATTGATTTTTAACATTTTATTGAGAAGCAAGAAGAAAAGCTAAGTTAATATTGAAAGAGATTGGTTAAAGCAGTGCTTTACTGTTGAAAATAGCTAAGCAGGTTTATGGATGATTGGGAAAGTGAACATAGCTGGAAAGGATAGGTAGCGACTAATAGAGCATGACATATTCCCTCTCATTTGCTTCCCTTGCCTCTTCACGCATGGGACAGGGAAAATGAAGGCCATTCGAATGGTGTCACTGTGTTTATTTTATTTCTCTATCCCATACTTTTCAACTTGTTTAGAAATGTGAGTATTTTTACTATGGGCAGGGGAGGTAGAATGGAGCACATTTGAATAGTCATTGCCACTTCAAAAGGGGTGGGGGGCTCTTACTACCTTTGTTTGGTATTTTGTTTGGATATTGCAAATATATAAAGCTTCTTTCAAATCACTGAATTACCATACACATTTTGCTCTGTGAATAATAGCAGACTGCTAAACCAGGAAAGAATAGGCAGTAGTGTGTGCATCTAGATATACACCAAGAAATTTAAAGCTTGTTATACACTATAGAAAGAACAACAAACTATCTGTATGACACGATCTCATTTCAGAATTACCTTGATGTATTATATATGCTTAGAAGTGGATTGCATATGGCATGAAAGGGTTACTTGGAGATTTTTTTATGTATATACTTGATACTTTAATATGTGGCCTTATTCTGCATATTTATTATAGTTACATTATCTGTTTTTTAAACTGAAGAGACAGAGTGCTTGCTGTAAAACAAACAATGAACATCTAATACGGAAGCAATGTTTTGACTTTTTCACAGGAAAACAACTTCTTGCTAGCTTTAATGGGAAATGTTTTCTTCTAGAAGTGACAAGGGCAGGGTTTAAGGTTCTCACTATTATGCACAGCAGAGATGAAAAGAACAAAAAAAGATCCAAAAACCAGCTGATGCCATAGTTCTGAGAAAAAGCATTTGGCAGAGCTCTATTGTAGAAACTCTGGGATGGAGGACAGAACTTTGTATTTATAGAAGAGCTGCCAACTTTCACAAGTTAGTTTCTCACTAAGTTCTGATAGTTTTGAGAACATGGCAAAACATAAGGATGAGAATGAATACAAACAACAAAGCCTTCACCCATTGCAAAGAAAATAATAGCAGGGTGAGAGAAAGGGGAGATACACGGAACTCAAAGAAGGAGGCCTTGTCACGGTGCAGAGGTATACAGGAAACATATTTAAAGAGAAATATAATCATAAAATTTTATAACTTATCACAAATTATAAATTTGTACTGAAATTTAGAAAAACCTTATAGCCTTCATTTCTTCCTGTGATTATGAAGGGCAGTAAAAAATCTAAACATAGGGTGAGTGATGAGAAAATGGGTAAGAGAGAGACGACTATAGAGACTTATAACTAACACTGGTGACTTTGTATACCCACACAGAAAATACTACTCTAGAAACTTGCTGTGATGTACACATACATATGTATATATATATATATATATATATATATATATATATATATATATATATAGATAGATAGATGTATCTATATACATATATATTTAAAATGAGTTTAAATTACCATAACATACAATAGACAATAATTCCATTTCTAGACAGCATAACTTATCAAATAAAAAACCTAGTACTGCCCTGCCCATCAATCCCCTGAAAACAACCCCCAAATTGGTAAACTGCACCCCATATTCTGTGCTCCATTTCCTGCCTGTGTTCCTAGAAGCCTGTCTGCAGCAGTAATGCCATGTAAGTCCCACACCAAGTACTTCCTAGTGACTCGCCTGAAAGAAGAGCCAACATCTGCGACCTGAACCCTATATTCTGCCTTCACTTCACACCACACAACTCTATCTGCTTTCTCGAGGTTTCCTAGCACCAGGAACAATAGCTAACCCAACAAGCACTAGAACCTTGTCTATAAACTTGTCTGAAATTACATCCAACAGTGGTAAATTATACCACAAAATCTGTACTCCATTTCCTAAACCTTAAGTGTCTGCATTTTCAGGAGCGTGCCAGCTCCAGAGACAGCCAGATAAGAGCCTGACCTAAGATCTTTACTTCCATATTCCTCTAAAGCACACCAATTATCCTTAAAACTACACACTCTGAATCCATTTTCCAGCCCACAAACCAATTGTTGTGCTGGAGGACTGTTGACATTAGAGAATGCAGGCTACAGTGTTACTAGAAAACCCAGAGGCAAAGTTAGCACCCAAAACCTCAGAGACTTGACAACACACAGACTTTTATAGAGACATCCTACTAGAACTAAAGACTAGCTAAGCACTAGAAGCACAGGCTACTCAGGAAGTAAATAAAGAGAAAATAGAAAACAAAGAGAAAAATCCCCAAAACATCCATACAACAGAAACAAACTCAAAATTAAGCAACTAAACCTATGATAACTGCAAAATCTAGATGCCCAAAGCCGAGTATAAAAATACTATCAACAACAGCACAGTGATCTGGCACTACCAGATCCCACCTAATGTACTACAGCAAAGCCTGAATATTCTAACATACTTGAAGCATGATAAAATGACCTTAAATCCCATCTCATGAAGATGATAGAAGCCTTTGAAGAGGAAATGAATAATTACCTTAGGAACACAAGAAAGTACAACCAAACAGGTGATAAATAATTAGTAAAACTGTTGAAGACCTATAAAGACAGGAAGAAAACACAAACGGAGAGAATCCTGAAGACAGAAAATCTATGGAAGAGAACAGGGACTATAGAGAACTATAGAGATCATCATCAACAGGATATAAGAAAGGGAGAGAGAAACTCAGGCAAAGAAGATGCAATAGAAAAATTCAACATATTGGTCAAAGAAAGTATTAAATCTAAAAAGAACCTGACACAGAATGTTCAAAACATCTGAGACACTATGGGAAGAGTAAACCAATAATAGTAATAAAAGGAGAAGATTTTTTTTTTTGAGAAGGGTCTACTCAAAGACCCACAAAATATTTTCAACAAAAAATACTCAGGAAGAAATTTTCAACCTAAAGGAAGAAGTACCTTTAAATAAAAAAGAAGCTCACAGACCAATGATTACACTGAACCAGGAAAGAAAAATCTCTTCGTCTCTCATAATTATCAAAATAATTATTACAATTATCAAAATCCACAGATGGAAGAGGGAATATTCAAAGCTGCAATGGAAACAGCAAAGTTACAAATAACAGCCGACCTATGGGATTAAACCTGACCTCTCAACAGTGACTCTAAAAGACAGAAGGGTCTGGGCAGATGTCATGCACTCTCTAAGAGACCACAGCTGTCAGCCCAAATAACTATACACAGCAAAAATTCTGATCACCACAGACAGAGAAAGCAATATACTCCATTACAAAACCAAATTAGCCCTACAAAAGATACTAGAAGTAAATATCTAAGAAAAGTAGGTACAACTACACACACACACACACACACACACACACACACACACACACACACACACACACACATACACACACACACACGATAAATACAATATTTTCTGGACCCATCCATTTGCCTGCAAAATTTACAATGTCCTTGTTTTTAATAGCTGAGCTGCATTCCATTGTGTAAATGAACCAAAATGTCTTTATACATTCTTGAGTTAAAGGACATCTGGATTCTTTCCCCATTCTGGCTATGATAAATAGATAACTGGCTTCTATGAACATTGTTGAGAAAGGGTCCTTGTGGTATGGTAAAATATATTTTGAGGATATGCTCAGGAGTGGTATAGCTAGGTGTTGAGGTAGAACTATTTTCAGTTTTCTAGAAAACTGCAAAATTGATTTCCACAGAGGTTTTACAAGTTTTTATTCCTACTGGTAATGGAAGGGTGGTCCTATTGCATGATTCCCTCAGCAGCATTTGCTTTACTTTGAGTTTTTAATCTTAGCATCCTAATGAGTATGGCAAAAAATCTCACTGTCATTTTGTACTGCATTCCCATAATTACTAAGGATGACATACATGTTTTAATTCTTTCTTGGTCATTTGCGATTATTTTTTTGAGAATTCTCTGTTTAGCTGTCTACCACTAGTTTTATTGGGGTATTTAGGTTATTTCTATCAAACTTCTTCAGTTCTTTATATATATACATACATACATACATGCATACATACATACATACATATATATATATACATACATATATACATACATACATACATATATATACATACATACATACATACATACATGCATACATACATACATACATACATACATACATACATACATATATATATATATATATATATATATATATATATTTATATATGGATCATGGCCCTCTGTCTGCTATAGGTTCATAAAGATCCCAGTATGTAGGCTGTTTTGTCTTATTAACAGTGTTCTTTGCTTAGCAGAGCTTTTTTGTTTCATGAGGTCATATTTTTAGTTTTTTATCTTAATGCCTGAACTATGGGTGTTTCATTTAGGTATTTGTTGCCTGCACCAATAAGTTCAGGACTATTCTACACTTTTGCTTCTGTTAGTGTACCTGGTTGAATGTTGAAGTATTTGATGAACTTGGATCTGAGATTTGTGCAGGGCAATTAATATAGATCAATTTGCATTCTTCTATATGCAAGGATTCAGTTAGATAAGCATAATTTATTAAAGATGCTTTCCTTTTTTCATTGTATAACATTGGCTTCATTTTCAAAAAGAAATTATCTATAGATATGAGGGTTTATTTCTTGGTCTTTAAACGGACTAAAACATATTTCAGTTAATATACCAATACTATTATTATTACTGATCTGTAGTACAGCTTGAAGTTAGGAATAGTGATACTTGTAGACTTTTTTTCAGATAATCCTATTCATTTTTTAATTGAACAACTATATTTTAAAAAACAAGGATAAATGTACAGATTTTAAAAGGATTTTTTGAATAAAAATATATAAATATAGTTTTGTCAGTATGTTAATTTTTAAAGGTTTGATATTATACATTAAAATCTTACTAGTTAAAATGAGCATAAAGTACATGTAAAACAAGATGTAACCTGGAAATAGTACTCTTGGTGTGTAAATATTAAGTATAATTATTTTTCATCATTTTGGGGGGCAGTTTATTTGAACATCATATATTCTGTGAGTTGTTTCTGGGGGTATTCAGAGCTTCCTGGGGTTAGTATCCAATTATCAGTGACTGCATATTATGTCCTTTATTTTGTGAATGGGTTACCTAACTCAGGATCATATTCTCTAGATGCATCCATTTTCTTAAGAATTGAATAAAGTTATTGTTTCGGATAGCTGAGTATTACTCCATTGTGTAAGTATACCACAATTTAGCATCCATTCATTGACTGAAAGACATCCAGGTTCTTTACAACTTCTGGCTATTATAAATAAGGCTGCTATGAACATTGTGCTGCATGGGTCTTCGTTGTATATTAGAGTGTCTCTGGGGTATATGCCCAGAAGTGGAATAACTGGGTCTTCATGTAGTACTATGTCCAATTTTCTAAGGAACCACCACACTGATTTCCAGAGTGGTTGTACCAGTTTGCAACCCCATCAACAGTGGGGAAGTGTTCCTCTTTCTCCCCATCATTGCCAGCATCAGCTGTCATATGAATTTTAGATTTTAGCCATTCTGGCTGATTTGAGACAGAATCTCACAGTTGTTTTGATTTGCATTTACCTGATGACCAAGGATGTTCAGCACTTCCTTAGATGCTTCTCAGCCATTGGAAAACTGTCTGTTTAGTTCTGTATCCCATTTTCAATATGGTTGTTTGATTCTCTGGTGTCCAACTTCTTGAGTTCTTTGTATACCTTGGATATGAGACCTCTATCAGATATGAGATTGGTAAAGATCTTTTCCCAATTAGTTGTCTGCCATTTTTTTTTCTGAGAGTCTACTTAGCCCCACAGAAATTTTGCAATCTCATCAAGTCCCATTTATCAAAATTTGACCTTAGAGCATGAGCCATCAGAGTTCTGTTCAGGAATTTTTCTGCGGCACCTATGTATTCTAAGGTTTTTCCCTAATTTCTCTTTTAATAGTTTCAGTGTACCTGGTTTAATGTTGAGATCTTTGATCCACTTGCACTTGAGCTTTGTACAAGGGGATGAGAAAGGGTCTATTTTCATTCTTCTGCATGCTGAGTGCCCGTTGGACCAACACCATTTGTTGAAGAGGCTGTCCTTTTTCCTTTGAAAGTTTATAGCTCCTTTGTCCAAAATCAAGTGGCCATATATGTGAGGGCTCATTTTTGGATCTTCTATTCTATTCCTTTGACTCACCTGCCTATCTCTGTACCTGTAACATGCAGTTTTTAACACAATTGCCTTGTAATATAGCTTGAGGTCAGGGGTGGTGATTCCAGCAGATGTATTCTTGTTGTTGAAGATGATTTTTGCTATTCTAGGTTTTTTGTTATTCCAGATGAAATTGCACATTGCTCTTTTCAACTCTACAAAGAATTGGGTTGGAATTTTTATGGGAATTGCATTGAATCTGTAGATTGCTTTTTGTAAGATGGCCATTTTTATAATGTTGATTCTTCCAATCCATGAGCATGGAAGTTCTTTTCATTTTCTGAGATCTTCCTTGATTTAGTTATTCAGACATTTGAAGTTCTTGTCTGACAGGTCTTTCACTTGCTTAGTGAGAGTCACACCAAGGTATTTCATATTGTTTGTGACTATTGTGAAGAATATCTTTTCCCTAATTTCTTACTCTGCATGTTTGTCCTTTGAGTAGAAGAAGGCTACTGATTTGTTTGAGTTAATTTTATATCCAGCCACTTTGCTGAACTTGTTTATCAGCTGTAGAAGTTATCTGGTGTAATTTTTGGAGTTACATACTTTATCATGTCATCTGCAAATAGTGATGTTTTTACTTCGTTCTTTCCTATTTGTATCCCTTTAATTTTCTTTTGCTGTCTAATTACTCCAGCCAGAACTTTTAGTATTATGTTTAATAGGTAGGAAGAAAGTGGTCAGCCTTCTCTAGTCCATGATATTAGTGGGATCACTTCGAGTCTCTCACTGTTAAGTTTGATGTTCGCTGTTGGTTTGATGTATATTGCTTTTATTATGTTTAAGTATGGTCCTTGGATTCCTGTTCTTTCCATGACTTTGAACCTGAAGGGGTGTTGAATTTTGTCAAATGCTTTCACAGCACCTACTGAGATGAGCATGTGTTATTTTTTTTCTTTGAGTTTGTTTATTTGGTGGATTACATTGATGAATTTCTATATATTAAACCATCCCTGCATCCCAGGGATGAAGACTACTTGATCATGTTGAATGATCATTTTGATGTGTTCTTGGATTTCATTTGGAAGGATTTGGTTGAGTATTTTTGCATTAATGTTCATAAGTGAGATTGGTCTGATGTTCTCGTTTCTTGTAGGGTCTTTGTGTGGTTTAGAAACGAAAAATATTGTGGCCTCAAAAAATGCATTAGGTAGTGTTCCATCTGACTCTATGTTTTGAAATAATTTGGAGAATATTGGTATTAGGTTGTCAATAAATGTCTGATAGAATTCTGTACAGAACCCATCTGAACCTGGGCTTTTTTTGGTTGGGAGACTTTTGATGACTGCTTCAATATCTTTATTTGTTATGGCATTATTTAGGTGATTTACCTGGACCCGGTTTAATTTTAGTATCTGGTATCTGTCTAGGAATTCATTTATTTCCTCCATATTTTCCAGCTTCGTTGAGTATAGGTTTGTGTAGTAGGAACTGATGATTTCTTGAATATTATCAGTTTCAGTTGTTATGTCTCCACTTTCCTTTCTGATTTTGTTCATTTGTATACTCTCTCTTTGCCCTCTACTTAATCTGGATAAGGGTTTATCAATCTTGTTAAGTTTCTCAAAGAACCAGCTCTTGGTTTTGATGATTCTTTGAATTCTTCTTTTTGTTTCCACTTGGTCAATTTCTGCTCTGAGTTTTATTATTTCTTGCCATTTACTCCTCTTGGGTGTATCTGCTCCATTGTGTTCTAGAGATTTCAACTGTGCTGTCAAGTAGCTAGTGTATCTCTCCAGTTTCTTTTTGGAAGCACTCAGATCTATGACTGTTCCTCTCAGTGCTGCTTTCATTGTATCCAATAGGTTTGAGCATGTTTTGTTTTTATTTTCATTAAATTATACAAAATCATTAATTGTTTGTTTATTTCTGCTTTGATCAGGCTATCGTTTAATAGAACATTGTTTAGTTTCCATGTGCATATGGGTTTTTGTGGTCTTTGTTGTTATTAAAAACCTGCCTTAGAACATTGTGATATGAAAGGATGCATGGGAGTATTTCAAACTTCTTATATCTATTGAGGCTTGTTTTGTGACTGATTATATCGTCAATTTTGGAGAAGGTGTCCTGAGGTGCTAAGAAGAAGATGTATTTTTTTGTTTTAGGATGAAATGTTCTATAGATGTCTATTAATTCTAATTGGTTCATAACCTCTGCTAGTTTCACTGTGTCATTATTCAGTTTCTGTTTCTATGATTGTCCATTGATGAGAGTGGAGTTGAGGTCTCCCACTATTACTCTGTGGGGTGCTATGTTCTTTGAGCTTTAGTAGGGTTTCTTTTATAAATATGAATGCTCTTGTATTTGGAGCATATATGTAAAGGATTGAGAGTTTCTCCTGACAAATTTTCCTTGTAATGTGTAAAAAGTGTTCTTCCTTATATTTTTGATACCTTTTGGTTTAAAACCTACTTTATTCGATATTAGAATGGCTACTCCAGTTTGTTTCTTTGGGTTGTTTGCTTGGAAGGTTTTTTTTTCTCAAACATTTACTCTGACATAGTGTCTCTCTTTGTCTCTGATATGAGTTTCCTTTATGCAGCCAAATACTGCATTCTGTTTATGTATCTAGTCTCATAGCCTGTGTCTTTTTATTGGGGATTTGACTCCATTTATCTTAACAGTTATTAAAAAATAGTGGTTGCTGTTTCCTGCTATTTTAGTTTTTAGAGTAGAATTGTGCCTGTGTGTCTGTCTTCTTTTGGTTTTCTTGCTCAGTTATTTTCTTGTTTTTACTAGGATGTCATTTACCTCTTTGTATTGAATATTCCACCTATAATTTGTTGTAGTGTTGAGTTTGTGGTGAGGTATTTTGTAAATTTAGTTTTGTCCTGGAATATATTGGTCTCTCCATCTATGGTGATTGAGAGTTTTGCTGGGTATAGCAGCTTGGGTTGACACTTGTTCTCTCTTAGAGTCTGCAGGATGTCTGTCCAGGATCTTCTAGCTTTCATAATCTCTGTTGAGAAGTCGTGTGTGTTTCTGATTCGTCTACCTTTATATGTTACATGACCATTTTCCCTTATTGATTTTATTATTTTTTCATTGCTTTGGGCACTTGGCATTTTTACTATTATGTGTCGGGAGGAATTTCTTTTCTGGTCCACTCTATTTGGAGTTCTGTAGGCTTGTTTTATACTCATCGTCATCTCAATCTTAAGGTTAAGGAAGTTTTCTTCTATGGTTTTGTTGAATATATTTACTGTTCCTCTTAGTTGATATTCTTTGCCCTCTTCTATTCCTATTACTCCTAGGTTTGGTCTTCTCATTATTTCCTGGATCTCCTGAATATTTTAAGTTAGGAGATTTTTGACTTTTGAATCTTCTTTGACTATTTTTCTATGTTTTCAATGATGTTTTTTGGTCCCTATGATTCTCTCTTCTATCTCTTGTAGTCTCTTGGAAAAGCTTGCTTCTGTTACTCCTGATTTTTTTTTTAGGTTTTCTACTTCCAGGGTTGTCTCTTTTAGTGTTTTCTTTATTTTTCTATCCCCATTTTAAAATCCTTCAATTCCTTCATCTCTTTATTTCTCTTTTCCTCTAGAAAAAAAATAATCCTTTTGATTTCTTTGAGTGCTTTTCATGTTTCCTATTTAAAAGCTTTTATTTCTTTACGCTTTTCCTCACATTATTTTTTAAGGATCTTTATCATCATCTTGAGGTATGATTTCAAGTATGAGCCTTCTTTTTCTGGAGTGTTTGGCATTCTGCTGTTTGCTGTGATGGGAGAGCTGGGTTCTTATGTTACCAGGTTATTTTGGTTTCCATTGTGTAATTTCCTTTGCTTTCTTCTTGCTATCTTGTTGTCTTTGATTATACTGGTCTTGTTTTCAGTGATTGGTTCCTGTCTCTCATGTGTACCTGGCCTTCATTCCTGGATCTCTTCTGTTCCTGGTGGCAAATGACCTGAGTGTTTGGTCTGTATGCACTGGCCCTCCAGGTGGAAATTGAGTCCCTAAGGCAGAGTTCCTTTTTTCCTGAACCAATCAGGGATTGGAGGGTCGTGCTTTCTGCATGCTTGACCCAGACCTCTCTGCCACCCGTCTACTCCTATCACAGTCTCACCAGTCCTGTGTCTCTGGACCTCTGCTGTTCCTGGTGGCAGATAGCCTGAGTGTTTGTCTGCATGCACAGGCCCTCTGGTTGGAAATCGAGTCCCTACTGCAAATTTCCTGCTGTCCTGAACCAATTGGCTGGCCACGCTTTCCTCACACTTTTGCCAGACGTCTCTCTGCCTAGGCTACTCACAGTGCAGTCTCACCAGACCCACGTCCCTGGATCTCCGCTTTTCCTGGTGGCAAACAGCCTAAGCGTTTGTTCTGCATGTAAAGGCCCTCCGGTGGAAACCAAGTTCCTGTGACAGAGTTTCTGCTCTACTCAACCAATGGGAGGGCACTTTCTGCGTGCTCAACCCAGACCTCTCTGTGCCCTGGCTACTCGCAGCACAGTCTCACCAGGCCTGTGTTCACTAGATTTTTTTTTTAATTGTACATTATTGTTTTAGTTATCACAGGTTTTTGTTTTTCTGTGTGATACTGAAAATTGGTCTTTTAACATCAGCAATATGTTGTGTTGCAATTTAGGTGGGGACTGCACTGTATCTATAAATGGCTTTTAGTGATATAGCCATTTTTACTATTGTAATCCTGCCAATTCATGGGCATTGAAGATTTTCCCATTTTCTGTTATTGTCCATCTTTCTTCAGGGACTTGAATATCTTGTCAGACTGGTCTTTCAATTGTTTGAGTTGAGTTACATCAAGTCATCTTGTGGTGATTTTGAGGCATATTATTTTCCTAACTTCTTTCTTAGCCCATTTATCATATGTATAAAAAGTGCTACTGATTTCTTTGAGTTTATTTTATATCCAGCTACAAGAATTCTCTAGTAAAAATTTTGGTGTCACAAATATAGTATCGTGCCATCTGCAGATATAAACACTTTGTCTACTTCCCTTCCAATTTGTATCCCCTTGATTTCTTTTAGAAGTCTAACTGCTTTAGCTAGGGATTCAAGTCCTATATTGAAGAGGTAGTTAGATAGTGGACGGAATTGTCCTTTCCCTAATTTTAGTGGAATTGCTTTAAGTTTTTCTCCATTTACTTTGATGTTATCTATTAGTTTGCTGTACTTTGCCTTTATTGTTTATATATGTGCCTTGTGTACACAATCTCTCCAAGACTTTTTCCATGAAGAGTGATTGGATTTTTGAAAGTCTTTTACAGCCTCTAATGAGATGATCATGTGGTCCTCTTCTCTTTCAATTTGTTTATTAGGTAGATTACTGATAGATTTTTTGATTATTGAACCACCCCTGTATCTCTGGGATGAAGCCTTCTTGATTCTGGTAGATGATGTTTTTGATGTGTTCTTTGATTCATTTTTAAGTATATTATTATGTCTTTTTTTTCATTAAATTTTATAGGGGAAAATGTTCTGAAATGCCTCTTCTTTGTTGAGTCTTTAAGTAGTTTAGGCTTCAAGGAAACTGTGGCCTCATAAAATGAGTTTGGCAATGTTCCTTCTATTCCTTTTATATGGAATAGTTTAAGGATTCATGATATTAATTAACTCTTCTATGAAAGTCTGGCAGAAATTTGTGCTAAAACCTCTGGCCCTGGGCCTTTTTTGGGGTGACTTAAATGACTGTTTTTTAATAACTCTCTGACTCTTTCATTTACTTGATCTTGACTTACGTTTGATAATAGGTATCTATCAAGAAATTCATCAATTTAAATTAGATTTTACAAGTTTGTGCAGTATAGGATTTTGAAATAAAACCCAATTTTTCTTTGAATTTCCTCAATGTCTTTTGTTATATTTCCTTTTGAATTTCTGATTCTATTATTTCTGATACTGTATCTGCCTTTTAGCTAGTTTGTCTCAAGTTTTTTCTATCTTGTTTATATCTCCAAGGATCTAGCTCCTAATTTTCAGTTGATTTTTACATATTCTTTTCTTTGTTTTTAATTAAATGATTTTAAAGAACAGTTTGGTTATTTTCTGTTGTCTATTCCTTTGGGGTGTATTTGCTACTTATCTTCTTGTTTTTCTTCCTTTTCTTCTTCTTCTGTTTTTCTTTCTTCTTCCCCTCTCCCTTTTCCTCTTCCTCTTTCTTCATTTTCTTTTTTTATTATTTTGCTTACATTTGAAATGTTGTTCCCCTTACCAGTTTTCCCACTGGAAGCCCCTTATGCTATCCCCCTCCTCTTTCCTTCTATGAAGATCCTCGACCACCCACCCACCCATTTCCATCTCACTTCTCTGGCATTTTTCTATTTTGGTATTTTGGGGCATCAAGCCTCTGTAGAAACAAGGGACACCCCTCCCACTGATGCTAGATTAGGCACTCCTCTGCTACATCTGCAGCTGGAGCTATGGTATCCCTCCACATGTGATCCTTTGTTGGTGTTGGCTCTGGAGGGTCTATTAGTTGATATTGTTGTTCTTCTTGTGGGCTTAAAATCCCCCTCAGCTCCATCAGTCATTTAACTAACTCTTTTTAGGGGCTATGAGCTTAGTTCAATGGCTGGGTGTGATTGTACTCATCTGAATTGGTCAAGCTCTGGCTTAACCCCTTGGGGTACCAGTATATCAGGCTCTTTTAAGCAAGTGCTTCTTGGCTTCTGGGTTTGGTGTCTGTAAATGGGATGTTTCCCTAGGTGGGACAGTCTCTGGATACCCTTTCCTTCAGGCTCTTCTCCACTCTTAGTACCTGTCTTAGTTAGGATTTTATTGCTGTGAACAGACACCATGACCAAGGCAAGTCTTATAAATAACAATATTTAATTCAGGCTGGCTTACAGGTTCAGAGGTGCAGTCCATTATCATCAAGACAAGAGCATGGCAGCATCCAGGCGGGCATGATGCAGGAGAAGCTGAGAGTTCTACACCTGCACCCAATGGAAGCCAGGAACAGACTAAGCATCCTCAGCCAGTTAGGAGGAATGTCTGCAAGCCCACCCCCAGAATGACACACTTCTTTCAACAAGAACACACCTTCTAATAGTGCCACTCCCTGGGCCATCACAGTACCCATATTTCTTTATACAAGAGAAATTCTGGGTTAAATTTTCTGAGATGGGTAAGTAACCACACGCCTCACCCTCAATGCTAGAGACATGCTGTTCCTAATGTCTACAGGTTCTACAACATCTTTGTTGACTATTTTGATTAATGTTATCCGTATTGGTTCCTAAGAACCACTTGGCTCCCCAGCATTTAGGAGTTTCTAGTGGTTACACATCTATTACATCTACACGCCTCCATTTGATTTCTTCACCCTCTGTACTTTTGTCTCTTCAAACACCTGATCCTGCCCTTCTTCTTATCTCCCGTTCCACTCACCCTCCCAAATCCCCCCTTCACTCTACCTCCATAAATTAGTTTGTTCCTCCTTCTAGGTAAGAGTTTGGTCTTTTTTTTTTTTTTACCTGAGCTTAACATGGACTGTGAGTTGTATTGTTGTTATTGTCAGCTTTTGAGCTAAAATTCACTTATCAGTGAGTAAATTACATGTGTGTTCTTTTATGTCTTGGTTACCTCAATAAGAAAGACATTTTCTAACTCCATCAATTTGCTTACAAATTTTATAAAGTTGTTCTTTTTAGTAGCTGCATAGTACTCAATTGTGTAAATATACCAAATTTTCTGTAACCATGTTTAGTTTAGGAACATCTGAGTATTGTCCAGTTTCTGGTTATTATAAACAAGGCTACTATGAACATAGTGGAGCATGAGTAATTTTTATATGTTAGATCATCTTTTAGTATATGCCCAGGAGTGGCATAGCTGTGTCCTCGGGGAAACAGATTTCCAGTTTTCTGAGGATCTACCAGATTGTTTTCCACAGTGGTTTGCCAGCTTTCCTTCCCACCAGAAAATGAGCAGTGTTTGTCTTTTCCCCATTTTGCCAGCATCTGCTGTGACCAACATTTTTTATCTTAGCCATTCTTGTTCATGTGAGCTTGAATCTTAGTCATTTTGAATTGCACTTTACTGATGACTAGAGATGTTGGACATTTCTTTAGGTGCTTCTTGGCCATTCAAGATTCCTCAGTTAAGAATGCTTTGTTTAGGTCTGTAACCCATTTTAATAGTGTGATTTGGTTCTCCAGAGTTTAAGTTCTTATGTTCTTTGTATGTTGGATATTAGCCCTCTATTGGGATGGATCCCTAGAGGAGAAAGTTTCTGGATGGCCTTTCCTCCAGTCTCCGCTCCAAACTTTGTCTTCACATTTTCCCCTATCAGTATTTGTGTTTCCCCTTTTAAGAAGGACTGAAGCATCCACTTTTTAGTCTTCCTTCTTCTTGATCTTTATGTGGTCTGTGAATTGTACTTTCAAATTGTTAATAAAAGAACTTCCCACTTACTTCATGAATGTACTTAGTGCTGTTAACTCTCCTCTTAGTACTTTTTTCATTGTGTTCCATGAGTTTGGGTACTTTGTGTCTTTATTTTCATTGTATTTTAAAAGTCCTATTTTCTCTCTTTAAGTGAGAAGAGAGTTTTTCAGTTTTCATGACTATATAGGGTTTTTGATGTTTCCATTGATGCTGAAGTTCAGAATTAACCCATAGTGATCTTACAGGTTACACAAACTTATTTCCACTGTCTTCTATCTGTGGAAGCCTGCTTCTGTGACTGAGTATATGACCAATTCAGCAAAAGGTCCTATGAATTTCTGAGAAGTTATGAACTTTTTTGTTTGGGTGAAATGTTTTATAGATATCTGTTAGTCCCATTTAATTCATATCCTCTTATATTTTTATTATTTCTCTGCTTAGGTTTTTTTTTCTTTTTTTTTTTCTTTTGATGGTCTGTCTATTGCTGAGAGTTGGGTCTTCAAATCTCCCACTATAAATGTGTGGATTTTGATGAGTTATTTAATCTTTAGTAATTCTTCATTTACAAGTGTACATGCTCTTGAATTTAGGGAATAAACATTCAGAACTAAGATGTTATCATGGTGGATATTTCTTCTTATGGGTTTGAATTGTCCTTCTGCATATTTTTATGTTGTTTTCTTAAATGTCTATCTTATTTGTTGTTATAGTGGCTATTTCAGCTTTTTCCCTGGGTCCATTTTCTTGGATAGCCTTATTCTAGTCCTTGATATTAAGACAATGTATGTCTTTTTTGAAGAAATGTGTTTCTCTTATGCATCAGAATGAGGGGATACTGTTTGTGCCTTCAGTCTGTTAGCCTTTTTCTTTTAGTTGGGGAGTTGACACCACTGATAGGAAACATTCATGAAAAATGATTGTTAGCTCATGTTATGTTGATGTTGTTATTGTTGTTAGTAGTGGTGGTGTGTGTTTGCTTTTCAGTGGTGTGAAGTTATGTAATTCTTGTGTTTTCTTGGATTCAGTTACCCACTTCGTGTTGATAATTTCTTATTTCTACTTCTTGTAGCCTCTGTAAGGTTTAGTCTATTGATATTGATTAAATTTGATTTTGTGGTGGAATATCTTATTTTGTCTCTCTAGTATGACTGAAAATTTTGCTGTGTATAGATGTATGAGCTGACATCAATGGTCTCTTAGAGATGATACAATATCTACCCTGAAATGTCTTGCTTTTAATGCCTCTGTTGAGAAATCTCTTGTCATTCTAATAGGTCTGACTTTGAATGTTATTCAGCCTGTATTACTTGCAGCTTTCAATACTCTTTCAACATTCTATAAATTTTGTATTTTGATTATTATGTAGCAGGAAAAATTTCTATTTTGTATTCAATGTTATGTAAGCTTCTTGTACATTGATAGGTATCTCTTTCTTTATTTTAGGGATTTTTTTCAATTATTTTGTTGAAGGTATTTTTTAAGCCTTTGATTTGGGAGTTTTCTTTTTCTACTTCTATTATTTTTAGTTTTTGTTTTTGTTTTTTTTTTTTTTAACTTTTTACAGTGTCCCACATTTCCTGTACTTTTAGTGTTAGATTTTTTTGCATCAGTACTTCTTTTTGACTAATGTATAAATTTCTTCTATCATATCTTTTATGCCTGAGATTTTTATCTTCCATCTATTATATTTTATTGGTGATGATTGCATAGGTTTTTTCTGCTCCATTTACTATGCTTTTCATCTCAGAGTTCTCTCACTGTGTGCCTTCTTTACTGTTTCTATAGCCATTTTTATGTTGGGAACAGTTGTCCCTCTTTCCCACGTTTTGATTATATTTTTCTTTATTTTATTATAGTTATTTGTTTCTTCTTTAAGCTCTTCTAACTTCTTTGGTTGTATTTTCTTGTATTTTTTAAGGGAAAAATTCATTACATCTTCAACTATTTCAATCATCTACATATTAGTAGATTTAAGTTCAATTTTATTGTGATTCAGATTTTTGTTTGGATAGTTGGGGCTTGCAAGATAGCTTTGTTCTGATGGTGCCCTATTACCCTGGCTTTTGTTTATTGTGTTCTGATGGCCTGTAGCCATCAATGTGGCCAAAGTTTTGGCAATATTTCTAGGGCCTAATCAGAGTAGGACACTGAGGATATCAGCGGAGCCAAAAGTACCTGATGATTATAGGCATGTTGTAGATTTGTTCTAGGCAGGAACAGGCCTACAAAAGTAAATGTGGAGTTGTGTCTAGGAAATTAAATATAGAGGGTGCATGGTGAACCTTTCTACGGCTGGGTTTGCCCAATGAGGCTATAAGGAAGGAAATTGGGGAAGGGGTCTCAGTGACTGTTCTCTGATGTCTGTAGGCATCTGAAGTTAATATTAGTGTTATGACCTGGAATATGGTATACAAAGGGGCAAGGCAGACCTCAAAGTTGCTAGGCTTCAAACTTCAAGTCTGTAAAAACAGAAATTGAAGAAAAAGAAATAAAAAAGGTGGAAACATCTCCTGGGCTCATGGCTTACTAGGAATAGCGTAGCAAAAAAAAAAAAAAAAAAGTGATTTTACCAAAACCAATCTACAGACTTAATGTAATTCCCATAAAAATTCCTACATAATTCTTTAGAGACCTTGAAATGACAGTACTTATAGGGCACATAGAATATGTCATCAGAGAACCTGACATGTAGCAGGTGAGATGGATCATATTTAAACCCTGGCAATCTCAAAACTAGGAAACTTGAGAATTAACCTTCATTCTGGTTTCAGCAAGAATGGGGCTAACTCCTGTAGATTGTCCTGAAGCTGTTAGTATTTTAATGTTAATTCCACTTTCCCAAGAAGGGCTACCTAGTCACATGAATCCAAGTGAACCTTCCCATTTTAATTAGTAAAATAAAGGAACTTCAGTGAATGGTGGGGTGAGGGAGGTAGAGAGGGCTGAGAGGTCGAAGGAAGTCAGAAGAGGTCAGATGATGGAGGAGGAAGATTGTGACAACATGGAGCTTCCAAAGGACCAGCTAGAATTGCTTGGTGCTAAATAGCTATGAACATTAAGGATTTTAAAGGACTAGTATCTCATATAAAAAAGGCAGTTGGTATCATTGTCTATTTGATGCAATCTTGTTGTTTAGGTTTGTGGATTGAGAATTAAATATATAAACCTGTATGAAAAGCTATCTGGCTATAGAGTTGTATTTGTGAAGTTTTGGGGTACAGAAACATCATGGGACAGAGGCAGAGAACCGGCGGTAGTAAACCGCCAAGGGAAGCGAGTTACAATGACAAGCTGGGCTGTGGGAGCAGCTCAGCCTGGGCGCCAGAGGTGCACATGGCTCCATATGAAGTCGGGCCTGAGGAGTGAGACCTCAGGGCCAGAAAAGATATAAACTGCTTTTTATTTTTGAATATTTACTGCAACAAACCCCTTCCCTGTTTCTGTGCCTTACTTGGGGCATATAACTAGGTAACCCATAACTAGGTGTTCACAATACTCAGTAAAATAGCCGAGCACAAGAAGTTCTTCTCTATACAAATAGAGTATCACCGGCATCTTTGCCTTAGGAAACAGAATGCTTTACATCCCAAATTCTATCCAATTCCACCAAATTATCAGCATCTCTATTCACATGGCAAAAGCAATACAAGCTATTTCACCAAGAATCATCTGAGATAGGATGTTTTTTCTGAGTTTTAACATTTGGGGGAAGATTTTCTCCCCTGAGAAGAACTTGTCTACCTGGTCAGGCTATTTACATTTACATAGGCTCTCATCAAAATATAGGCCCTGACACTCTCAAGATAGTTGATGCTGCCATGGAAACTGACTCTAATGACCTAAGCCTGTACTACCCACCTGAACCTCTTTATTTTATGTTTTTTGTAAGATTTGGGACATGATTCTGGCATTTCTGACTCTACCAGAGTTATAGAGTCCCCAATCATCCCAGGTTCTGCTTCGTCCTTTTTGACCTGGCCTGCAACATCTAACATTCTGGAAAGAGAAGTGAACCTAGGATAGCTAGAACATTCCTGATCAATAACAGATCTTCTAGAGATATTACTGTGCATGACTTAAAGTTGTACTCTAGATCTATAATAATTAAAAACAAAAGGTATTGACATAAAAACATACTGATTGATTAATGGTATTGGATTGAAGATACAGATTTAATCCCACAGATCTATGGACACTTGATTTTTGACAAAGAAGGAAATACTATAGAATAAAAAGAAGAAAGCATGTTCAAAAAAGGGTGCTACCTGGCTGTCTACATTTAGAAGAAGGCAACGAGTTCAGTATCTATTACCTTGCACAAAATTTAAGTCTAAGTGAACTTTGCACAAAACTTAAATGTAGGTAAACCACATATCTTAAAAAACAAACAAACAGAGAAAACATGTACATTAAATCAGATAGAATAGAAAGTGGGGAATAGTCTTGAACCTATTGACACAGAATGTATTTTACTGAACCAAACAATAATACCTCAGGCCCTAAAAGTCAACAATGAATTAATTAGACCTCATGAAATGCCAAAGCTTCAGAAAAAAAGGACGAAATAACAGTGTACAGAATGGGACAAGATCTACATTAATTTCATACTTGACAGAAGAGTTATAGCTAAGATGTATAATGACCATAAGAAACAAGACAGTAACAAACCAAATAACCTAGTTTCAAAATGGGGTACAGATCTGAATAACACATTATCAACAGAGGAATATCTGATTCCCAGGGAACATTTAAATAAATGTTCAATATCCTTAATCATCAGGAGACTGAAAATAAAAATGACTGTGATGTTCCATGTTATAAACATCAGAGTAGCTAGGATCAAAATCTCAAAGGAAAGCACATGACAGCAAGAATGTTGATCAAGGGGAATAACTTTATTGCTAGCTTGAAAGAAAACTTATATACCACTTTGAAAATCTATTTATTTATTTATTTATTTATTTATTTATTTATTCAATATAAGGATATTGTCTTATTAACATTTCAAATGCTATCTCCTTTCCTGCCGTCTGATCCAGAAACCCCCTATTTTATTCTTCCTCTCCCTGCTTCTTTGAGGGTTTTCACCAACCCACCTACAACAGTTGCTTAGAAAATTTGAAATAGTTCAACCTCAAGACAGAGCTATGCCACTGTTAGGCATATATACCCAAAAGATGTCCTATAATACCCACAAAACACTTGTTCAACTATATTCATGATGTCTTTAATCATAATAGCTAGAAACTGGAAATAACCTAGATACCCTTCAATAGAAGAGTGAATAAAGAAAACAAATGTCCTACATGTAAACAATGAAATATTACCCAAATATTAAAAACAAGAATATCACTAAATCTGCATGCAAATTAATAGAACTAGAAAAGAACATCCTGAGTGAGGAAACCTAGACTGAGAAAGACAAAAGTGTATGTGTTCATTAATAAGTGAATATTAGCTGTTAAGTAAATGGTAACTGTGGTATAATACACATGCTCAAAGAAAATAAATAACAAGGAGGACCTGAAGAAGGATGCTTGAATCTCTCTGAGACAGGAAATAGAATCAATATCAGAGACAGATGGAGAGGAGTAATTAGAAGGGAAAGCAGTTGGGGAGAGGAGCAGGAGGAATCAAGGTGGAGAAAGTAAGGGGGATAGAGAAATGAAATCAGTGGAGTGGCATCTGGGATGAGCTAGAAAACTAGAACAATAGAAACTCCAGGAATGTATGAGGATAACCCTGTCTAAGACTCCAAGCAAAGGAGAATGTGGAACCTGAAATAGCCATTTTTTGTTTTTTTGGAATCAGAAAGGACTTCCAATGGAGAGACTAGGACACCAACACAAACACAGAAACCTCAGACCTTAAACTTACACTGCTTACAAGATGTGTAGGGGTAAAGAGAGAGGAGAAATTCTTTAAATGGGAAATTAATGACTCTTCCACCTCTACACCCAGTCCACTCGAGAAAGTGCACTACTGACATTATTAATGATACTGTGCTATATTTTCAGGCAGAAGAAGCCAAACAAAACTGTCACCTGACAGAATTTACGTGGAAACTGATGAATACAGATGTAGAGATCTAAAGGTAATCATTAGGCAGAGCTTGTGAAATTCTGTGGACTAATATTAGGGAAGATATAAGAACCTATAGAGTTTAAAGGCACCACAGAAAAAAACAACAGATTCATCCAACCTGGTCTCATATGGGATCACAGGGACTGAACTGCCAAAGACCATGCATGAGATGGACTAGGCCCTCTGAACCTATGTGATAGTTCTGCAGCTTTATTGGCATAAGGGATTCCAAATACCAGTAGTAGACACTGTCTCCATGTTGCTTGCCCTTTGACCCCTTCCCCCTAGCTGGTCTGCCCTGCCTACTCACATTAGAAGATGCACCTACTCTTAATGCAAATTGATACCTGAAGGTTACTTGATAGGCATGATGAATTTTGTGAAGTCATTGTTTTAATAGCTGGGTAGTACTCCATTGTGTAAATAAATGTACCACCATTTTTGTATCCACTCCTTTACAGAGGAACATCTGGGTTGTTTCCAGCTCTGGCTATTATCAATAAAAGTGCTATGAACTTAGAAGAACATGTGCCCTTGTTAATTGTTGGCACATCTCTTGAGAATATGCCTAGTAGTGGTATGGCTAGGTATTCAGGTAGAACTATTTTCAATTTTCTGATGAACTACCTGGCTGATTTCCAGAGTGTTTTGCCAGTGTGAAGTCCCAGCAGCAGTGGAGAAGTGTTCCTCTTTTTCCCAACACCTGCATCTGCTGTCACCTGCATTTTGATTTTAGCCATTCTGACTGGTATAGGTAGAATCTCAGGATCATTTTGATTTGCATTTCCCTGATGACTAAAGGTGTTGAACATTTCTTTATGTGCTTCTCAACCATTTGAGATTCCTCAGCTGAGAATTCTTTGTTTAGTTTTGTATCTCATTTTTAATAGAGTAATTTGTTTTTCTGGAGTCTACCTTCTTCTGTTCTTTGTACATTTTAGAAATTAGCCATTTATGGGTTATAGCATTGTTAAAGATCTTTTCCCAATCTGTGGCTTGCCATTTTGTCCTATTGACAGTGTCCTTTGCATTAATGAATCTTTTTAATTTACGGCATTTTCACTGATCAATTGTTGATCTTCGAGCATGAGCAATTGGTGTTCTTCAATTTTCCATGTGTCCTAGACCTTGGCCTGCTTGGTGTGGGCATGATCACGTTAACAATTCGTATTCTCTCAGAGATACCTCCGGCCCGAGTGTAAGATTTAAAAGTAAAACTGTAATAATGCATGGCTTTCTTAAAATTTCTTTGTATATAAACATTTGAAGTTTTAACTATGTTGAGATTAATTATGTTTAATAATTTGACTATTTTCTTAGTTAGAGGTTTTTCATGGGCTACATAACGTTTCATGAAGCCTGAACACCTACTCAAACATCCTTTCTTAATTTTCTCCAAACACTTGACTTTTCTGTATCTATCTCCTTTATTATCTTTAAGCCATATAGATAGGGATTTTAGGTGTTGAGCCTTTAGCTCTCTCTCAAGTATGATTTACAACCATGATAACTCTATTTAGTTGGTTGTTTGTTCCCCACTCCTAACTCAAACCTATGTCTTATTTTGTTATGAACAGTTTTGCCTAAACTGAATTGCAGCTTACTGAGGAGAAATCCACAAAGGTTGTATTTTATTAGCTATGCTTTTCAGCAGAAATGTTTGAGAAAAAGGAAAAACCAAAATATTTTTAAAGAGAATTTATATTTCAGTGTCAACTCAGCTATTTGTGGTTTGTATCATCACCCATATTTAGTTCAACACCTCTTAGGACAGAGATTAAGGAAATGTTTCATATATATAGTGGTGAGATTCAAAAATAACATAAGAAGTTACTATTTTACTCTAACATTAAATTTAGTCATGAATCTAGATGTTTGACATAGAAAGAATTTTATAAGCAAGCAGGAAATGATGGCAGTGAATTTTATTGCCTCTTGTCATCAACAGAGTTAGAAAATATGAGAAGGCAAGCCATAAACATTGAAGTTGATACGTTTGGTAGGAAACATCTTTGCTCTTGGTTCTAAATCTTTGTTATATTCTGAAGTCTTTATATAGAAAAAATAAAAAAAAAAATAGAAAGAAAACTATATGATGAAAGTAAGAGCCCAACAGAGATGGGAAAAAATAACCATAGGTATGGAAGGAGAGAAATTCTTTGTTTTTTCTCTTGTATATTTGTATGTGTATATATGAATGTATATATGAGTGTTTCTCTGTGTGTGTGAGTGTACATGTGTCCAAATTTACATATGCATATCTACTGGAGAGTAGAAGTGTCTCACATCAATGTGAGAAGAAACCTTTGGTCCAGTGAGAGCACATCTTTCCAGGCACTGAGAGTGAGAGGATGATTGGGTGCTAGTGCACCATCTTGAAGAGATCATCCTCCTGGACAAAGTGAGGCATTTTGTTTTTGCATACTCACCTTTCATATTTGAAGGAAAGTTTATCTACTGTCTGTTTACTTTCTTCAGATTAGAACCAGCTTTTAACAGTTTCCAACACTAAATAAAGACTGGTGGCCTCCCAGGAATCCTCCAGACTTTTGACCCAAATGGAATATTGCTGAGACACCCAACCTTATTTACTAAACATGCAAATGCCTGTCCTTTTTGGTGTAATATAGCCATTGTTGAAGTTTTCCTACTTTATCATATATATATTGATCCTGTCAGATTTACTTCTAGGAAGATCATTAGCTAATCCAATATTTCTACCAGTTTGAATTTCCAGTATTATTTCTTCTTAAGTCTTTATTGTTCAGGGGTATACAGTTTCTTCCTTCACACATAGGTCTTCAAGTTGCTTTTAACATCCCCTAATTTGGTCTTTTTGTTGATCTTCTGTTTATAACCAACTTCCTGCATTACTGTTTTTTCCTACAGTGGCATACACAGGCAAATGCGTTTTCTTTTCTTTCAAAATACTTTCTAGAATGATTATAGACGAATTTAAAGTCATATTCTCAGTAGCCCAGTAACACCAATACCACAGTTGATACTAGTGAATTTCTGTTGCTTCTGAAGTTAGCATTTTAAACATGTTGCAGGGTTGGGACCTGTTTTTCCAGTCTCTATTGGATGTTCCCTAAAAGAGCTTTGTTTTTTGTTTTGCTTTGCTTTTGTTTGTTTGTTTTCACTTAATCTGTTTATCTTAGATACTGGCTTTGAAACACAGACCTAAGCTCCATCAGCCCTATCAAAGGATGCATTTGTATTTGTGGATTGGTTATCATAGGATGCCACTGAGGCAAGATAAAGAGGCTTGGGACCAGCACCAGTGATGTATGCTGAACAAAGCAGCTTGGTATTTGTACATAAAGACTTAGGACAGATGCATATTGTTCAGGGTTTCAAGAAACTGTTCTTATTCAATTATTCAAGATAGAGTTGTTGAGAGCTTTATTTGATTCTATCTTATTGACTTATTGGCACTGTATTTTGTGAAAAGGAGATTACAACTGGAACATAGTTGGGAAAAATATTATTAATTATTGACTGAAGATTAAATTTCTGGTGTGCAAATTTGTTCAAATATAAAGTAACACGTAAGACAACCTGTTTTAATGCTTCTTGTATGAAATTATGAATTTACATGAGTCTTGACTGTTAATTCTGTTAAGTCTCTAGGGGATTTGGTAACCCAAAATAAAACAGGCAAACAAGCAATATGCCTTTGTAGAGGGAAAAAACTGTTATGTGATACCTTTCTCCTGGGTAACACACAGTTACATGACACATTTGTGAAGCACTCTCTGTACTTTAGAGTTTTATAATTTGGTAAAACCTTGACAATTTTTTGTTTTATTTTTCTCCCTAAATTATTGTTCTGTTTCTTTTGGCGGGGGGGGGGGTGTTTTTGGTTATAATAAAGTTTTAATTACTCAGATTCTAATAATTTTGTCAAATTAATACTCTTACAGAGAACATAAATGAATGCTATCAGTAAGTAGAATTAAGTAGTTACAGGGAAGGAATTGAAAAGTTTGTACAAATTATGATCGAGGAGATATTAAAAATAACATAAATTGTAATTTCCTTAATTTTGACAAATACATTTTGCTTTTTTTGATGTTCTTTTTGTTTTTTTATTAGACGCTTTCTGTATTTATATTTCAAATGTTATTCCCTTCCCTCCTTCCATCTCCCCTACCCCTCCACTTGTCTCCCTGAAGGTGCACCCTCTCCCAATCACCTTCTCTACCTCAGTGCCTTTTCAATCCCATACAATGGGAAAATGTACCAAAAGCCTCTTCTCACATCAATACCAGATACTACTATCTCCTGCTAAATTAGTCAATACTAAATCCTTATATCCGTTCTCATTTCTCACAAACAGTGACAGACTCTGCTTGTGTAGTAGATATTTCTGGTTGTCAACTTGTCTATCTGGAATTAACCACAGTCCAGAATTGGGAGCCTTACCTTTGATCCTGACCTTGAGGCATAAAGGCTATGGGTCTTAGGACACAAAGGTAAGGAGATCTGTAAACTCAAAGTCATCTGGAACAAAGCAATTCTTAGATCAAGGTGTGGTGGGACACACCTTTAATCTGTTACACACCTTCTATTGGAGACCTAGATAATGACATTGGAAGAAGGGAGACTCTCTCTCTCTTTGCCTGATTGCCTGTGGGACTGAGCATCTGCTAGTTCCTTGCTAGATCACTCACAGCAGCTGCCAACCATTGTAGGGGAGTTGGACAACAGACTGTAAGTCACAACCTTACTATATAGTGACTACCATAAGTTCTGACTCTAGAGAACCCTAATATAGCTTGTATTCCATTGTTTTCTACAGTCCACTTATAGCTTGGTTGTCACAGTTGTCTTGCAGTAGAATATCTCCAATGTTTACATGTCTGTCATCATGATGAGCTATGAACATTTGAAGGACAGACATCTTGTTTATTTGCCTTTATTCTTTGGTGTTCAGATTAAAGTAGGCACTCAGTCAATATTTGCTAACTAAATGGACAAATTAGTAGCCTGAATCCATAGATGCTTTAATTTAAATAAATCAAGTTATAAACAATCAGATTGGTCCTTATTTAAACATCTTCTAACCTATTTTACTCTACCAGAAAATTGTAAGTTACTTCAGCTTCTTAACATATTTTATGACTTCTCATCTGTTACAAAATTCATACTAGTAGTGAATATTAAATTATTATTTTACTTTTTATGCATAAAGACTTATTTTTGAGATTATTTGATCCCAGGATCCTGTTTATTGATAGGAAATTGATTTGTAATAATAGCATATTAATGAGTTTTCATATTTGAAGTGATATTATTTGTTCAATTGAAACAATGTGTAGCACAAGCTGTGAAAATTATGAAAACTGTCAATACTAAAGAAAGTATACTGGGTCATTCATTCTGCAGTATGTATAAACCTAATCACCCTAAGTTGAGTATTACCCCTCATGACTGATGATGGTAGATTAAAACTAAGACACAAATAAACCCTCGACATATCTCTGCTTTTAATAAACTAGATAATACACAGCTGTAGAAATGTCATAGTGGAAAGAGATAGCTGCTACCAACATTGTCCAGAAAACTTTCGGAAGGAAACCACTGACTACTGTAAGTTAATTTTTGATTGCCTTATGTGTGCAGCTGGGCATGGCGAACCAACCATAAACACACAGTTTTGAATTTCCCAAAGAGATTCTAGAGTCAGCAGTGATGTGTACTCAATAGGACAACTTATTTTCTACATAATTATATATATATATATATATATATATATAAATGTATATATATAATATATATGTATATAATATTGAATATTATTGATCACTGTGATATAAGAAGAGGATAGAAATTTTGGAGAGTCCAGCTATAGCAGGTAAAATGTTTTTTTGGGTAATATCAAAAATGAGACATACAAAATACCAATAATTTTTTTCAGTCAAAAGCTTTGCTAAATACATGGTAGACTAGGAATTACAATTCAGAGAAAAAAGAGCTCAACACTAGAATATAATTCAGGAAAATGGCCATTTATTTTTAGTTCTCTTTGATAATAATTGAGAACTAAATTCAAAGCATTCAATTTTTTATAGTCCTGCAAATATTCCTCACTATTTGTAGTTTTTTCTATATGTCTAGTTCTTTATATTCAAATTTAGTACAATTATGTATCTCTCATATATTAATGAGCAAAGCAACATTTTCCAGGCTAATAATCAATTTCTATAATATACTTACTTACTTCTCAAACATCTTACTACTTATTACATGTAGAAATCTTTAAAATAAAATAAAAAAAAGAAGAAGAAGAACCCAAGCCTGTAGGTAAATATTAAATAGACCTGAGAATCTATGCTCCAAGCATAAGCCTGCTTCTGGGAAATTCTTCTTACTGTACTATCAACAGAAATAAACTGGGAAGGGCAAAAGAGGGAGGAGAAGGGAGAATAACTGGGAGAAGAATGATGTTGTGGTCAGAATGGAAAGTGAATAAATATATGAATTAAGGAGGAAAAAAGACGTGTAACTTTTTCCCACACTAAAGAAGTTTTGGACACAAATGCCTATTTTCTGATGCTCTACCATGAAGGTAACTGACCTTTCTAAAATATATATATAGAAAGGCAGATTTGGAGGTGGTTTTCGAACCTAGACAGCTCCCTGATATAAATGCTCCATTAATTATAAAATACATTATGTTTCCACTGACAATTTACTGGTCTTCTCACAAAATAAAAATGTAGAATTTTCTCCCAGAGGTATTATACTGGTATGTTTTCATTACTGTGTTGAAAAAATAACATGACATTTTCTTGACATATTTATATTTATATATGCCACTGTAGTGACTGGTTAAACACTGTTTGCTGAGTTGAGCTTGTGTTATGATATTTCAGAGAGAAAAAAATATTAGAACAATTTTTAAAAATAATTTGAAAATTAAGTATTTGGATTAACTTGAATATAAATAACAGCATGACTATAATCCTTAAACATCACATTATGTTTTAAATATTTACTTTTGTTTTTAGATTTTAAGCATGTTTCTGTATATACTTTATACATGTAACTACAGTAGCACTGGTGAGCAGAAGAGGGTTTCAGATTTCTTGAAGTTGGAGGTGGTTTTGAGTTATCTAAAGAAGGTGGTATATAGATGAAACATGGGTCCTTTTCAAAAGCCATAGACATTCTTAACTGTTAGGCATATTTTCAAATATGTGTATGCATATTTTCAAATATATATATACATATATGTGTGTGTGTGTGTGTGTGTGTCTGTGTGTGTGTGTGTCATAAACCTAATAATGAATCTGCATTAAACTACTGGCTAAGAACCCACAAAAAATGACAATATAGAATTTTTGTTCTGTCAGAGAAGCTGGATTGTTAATTAAAGACTGACAAAAAAAAAAAAAAGAAATAATTAATAAAGTCACGTGGTTTAGTCCCTGAGAGCTCTGCTGTTTCTAGTTTGTTGATGTTGTTTTTCTTCGGTTACAAAACCCTTTAGCTCCTTCAGTTCATTCTCTAATTTCTCCACTGCGGGCCCTGTGTTCTGTCAAATGGTAAGCTGCAAGAATCCTCATCTGTATCAGTAAGGCTCTGGGTTTGGTGGCTGCATACGGGATGGATCAGCAGGTGAGGTAGTCTCTGCTTTTCTTTCAGTCTCTGCTTTACTCTTTTTCCCTGTATTTCTTCCCATGAGTATATTATTCTTTCTTCTAAGAAGGACTGAAATATCCAAAATTTTGGTCTTCCTTCTTGAGATTCATATGATCTGTGAAGTGTATCTTGGGTATTCTGAGCTTTTGGCCTAATATTCACTTATCAGTGAGTGCATAACCTGTACCTTCTTTTGTGATTGAGTTATTTTATTCAGGATGATATTTTGCAGTTCTATCCATTTGCCTAAGAATTTCATGTAGTCATTGTTTCTAATAGCTCAGTTGTACTATATTGTATAAATGTACCACATTTTCTGTATCCATTCTTCTGTTGAAGGACATCTTGTTTCTTTCCAGCGTCTGGTTATTATAAATAAGGCTCCTGTGAACATAGTGGAACATGTGTCCTTGTTATATGTTGGAGCATCTTTTGTGTAAATTCTCAGAAGTAGTACAGCTGGGTTCTCAGACAACACTATGTCTAATTATCTGATAAACCTCCAGATTGATTTGCAGAGTTGTTGTACCAGCTTGCAATCCCATCAACAATGGAGGAGTGTTTCTCTTTCTCTACAGACTTGCCAGCATCTGCTGTCACTTGAGTTTTTGATCTAAGCCATTCAGACTGGTTTGAGTTGGAATACCAAGGATGTTTTGATTTGCATTTTCCTGATGACTAAGAATGTTGAACATTTCTCTAAGTGCTTTGTGGCCTTTCTATATTCCTCAGTTGAGAATTTTTTGTTTAGCTCTGTAGCCAATTTTTAATATGTAGCAGAGGATGGCTTTGTTCTGCATCAATGGGAGTAGAGGTTCTTGGTTCTTTGAAGGCTCAATGCCCCAGTGTAGGGGAATGCCAGGGCAGGGAGGTAGGAGGGAATGGATGGACGAGGAGGTGGAGGAGCACCCTCATAGAAGTAGTGAAAGGGGGGATGGGATAGGGGTTCTGGGGGGGGAACCATACAGGAAAAGAAGATAAGATTTAAAATTTAAATATAAAAGATATCTAGTGAAAGGAACAATATAGAGTCATTGCGAACTCTTGTAAAGTCTGTGAAGATGGAGGGAGTGAAGGGAAAGAAAATGTTGTGATTAAAATACATTGTCAAAAGTTAACAGAGAACAAAGAGGAAGAGATTGCTTTTTTAAAAGAACCAGGAAAGAGTTTTCCTAGTAAATGAAGCATTGAGCCAGTCTTAGTTATTATTCTGTTGATGTAAATATTCACCATGACCAAGGCAGATCTTATATTCAAAAAACAAACAAACATTCATTTGGGGTCTTGCTTATAGTTTCAGAGGCTTCTTCCATTGTCATCATGGCAGGGTCATCATGGCATAGTGGCATTCTGGCATCCTTGCCCAGAGTCCAAGAGGGAGAGATGACACTGAGCTTGACTTGGAGTTTTGAAATCTCAAAGTCCAACACTAGTGATATAGTTCTTCCAACAAAATCACACTACTCCAACAAGATCACACATTACAATCTTTGTAAACTTTCAAATGGTGCCACTCCCTGGTGGCATTCACTTGAAATTTGTAGGGTTAGACCTTCTTATTCAATTCACCACAGAATACAAAGAATTTAAAAGTAGAGGAGTTTAGGTTTCTAATGACCAAAAGAAAAACAAACTTTCTTCAAGTTTATAGAAAGGTGCATGTGTAAAATAGTTAAGAATCTGATCCCAAAACATATTATCAAATGATATTTAACTCCTAAGTATAAATTTAGCATTCAATTAGAAATGTAATGAAAACTTACATTTTAATTTTTTATGTAGTAAATAAATAATGTTTTCCCATTTATTTTATTGTATTTTACCAATATTTATTTCCCATTTTTATAATTTCTGCTAATCTTTACCTATCATCTCAAAACCTTTGATATTTTCTTATTACATATGTGTTACATATTTCTACACACACAAACATATATATATATATATATATATATATATATATATATATATATATGCAAAAAAATAATACTGTTTCCCCCAATTTGACATGAACAGAAATTATTTTTCTTTTCTAAATTAGAGAAGGTAGTATTTTTCCAGGGATTTTTTAGTGTCCAGGAACATCTTTCAGTGATAATGTGTTGCTTGTTCTAACATTATGAAAAAATAAAGTTTATGTGAAATATCTATAATTCTACATGTTAAAGCTTATTTTATATATTTTTAACATTCTTTTGCCATAAAGTCATGTCTGAATATTGGGTAAAAATCCACTTAAGGGAAAGAGGGCCTATTGTGCCTTACAGATTGCATTCATCAAAATAGAGATGGGCATTGGGAATTAGGTGGTGGCTCTTCACATTGCCACAACAACCATGAGGCAGAGGAAAGACAAACAGTGGGACCTGG
This sequence comes from Micromys minutus, assembly GCF_963924665.1. Lineage (NCBI taxonomy): Eukaryota > Metazoa > Chordata > Mammalia > Rodentia > Muridae > Micromys > Micromys minutus. The sequence continues at coordinate 52,781,638 of NC_137953.1, forward strand.
ATACAGATTAAAACCTTTAAGTTTGATTCCAGTTATCTACTTAGTCCAATGAGGCTTCACCATCTAAAGAGTCCAGAGCTTTAAAAGTGACATCACCAGCCATTAAGCAAGTATTCAAACACATGAGTTCATTGGGAATAGTTCTCACTCAAAATGAAAACTGTGAGGTGTTTTCAATGAAGGAAAGTTTGGCCTTGCAAAAGAAGAATTATTCTTTGATAAACAACAAAAAACAATAATAAAGTATAGTGTTATCATCTTAGGTTACATATGATTGCTTATGGTTGTTCTTTAAAGTAGGCTGTGTTAATTTCATCCCTTTTGAGTGGAAAAGAATTTATTAAACACTTGGCATTCTTTAATACATATTTAATAATTAGTGTAATAATTTCACATAAAACATTACTTGAAGTTTCAGTTCTTGTTGGCTAGCAGGGAAATCATGGAAGAGATGATTATGATTTCAGAAATTATTCATAAAAACATATGTATGCAGACCATCTGCCACCAGGAACAGTGGAGATCCAGGAACACAGGCCTGGTGAGAAGGTGTTCTGATTAGCTGGGTTGCGCAGAGATCTCTGCAGACAGACCTCTGCCTAGTGCATGGAAAGTACACACCCCAGATTGGTTCAGGGAACAAGTAAGCCAGCATCGGGCTATTCCCAGCCAGAGGACTATGAGTGCAGAACGGGTGCTCAGATCATCCACCATCAGGAAAAGCAGAGATCCAGGGACACAGGTCTTGTGAGAAGGGGCTCTGAGAAGCCAGGGAGCAGGAGATCCAGGTACACAGGCCAGGTACACGAAAGAGGCAAGAATCAGTCAATGACAACAAACCACGTATAATCACAGACAACAAGATGGCAAGAGAAAAGCGAAAGAAATTACCCCAGGAAAACCAAGACAACCTGGCAACACCAGAAACCAGCTCTCCCATCACAGCAAACAGCAGAATGCCGAACACTCGAGAAAAAGAAGACTCAGACCTGATATCATACCTCAAGATGGTAATAGAGATCCTTAAACAAAACAGGAGGAAAAGCATAAAGAATTAGAAACTTTTAAAGAGGAAACAAGATAAACACTCAAAGAACTCAAGAACTAGAGAAAAACAGAACAAAAGAGGTGAAGGAATGAAAGAAGGAATTTAAAACAGAAATGGACACAATAAAGTAAACACTAACAGACTACCCCTGAGGTATAAATCCTAAAAAGGAAATCAGGAGTCACAGATGAAAGAATTTCTAACAGGCTACAAGAGATGGAAGACAAAATGTCAGGAAACAAAGACAACATTGAAAACATAGAGAAAACAGTCAGAGAAGATGCAAAAACCAAAAAGGTCTTATCTCAAAACATCCAGGAGATCCAGGACACAATGAGAAGATCAAACCTAAGGATAATAGGAATAGAAGAGGGTGAAGAATATAAACTGTACAGTAAATATTTTCAAACAAATTGTAGAAGAAAACTTCCCTCCCCTTAAGAATGAGATGACCATGTGCTTAAAACAGAACTCCAAATAGGTTGGACAAGAAAAGAAATGCTTCCCGACACATAATAGTTAAAACACCAAGTACCCAAAGCAAATAAAAAAAATATTGAAAGCAGTAAGGGGAAAAGTTAATGTAACATATAAAGGCAGATCAATCAGTATCACACCCGACTGCTCAACAGAGACTATGAAAGATAGAAAAGCCTGGTCAGACATCATGCAGACCCTACGAAAGCACAGGTGACAGCAAAAGCTGCTATACCCAGCAAAACTCTCAATCACCATAGATAGAGAGTCTAAGATACAGGTACAATTCAACCTCCAAAAGCAAAAATAGAAAATAGCAAGAAACAGCAGCTACTATTCCTTGATATCTGTTAACATCAATGGACTCAAATCCCCAATAAAAAGATATAGGCTATCAGACTGGATACATAAACAAAACCCAGCATTTTGCTACATACAGGTAATTCATCTTAGAGACAAAAACAGACACTATCTCAGAGTAAGAGGCTGGGAAAAAACCTTCCCTGCAAATGGCCCCAAGAAGCAAGCTGGAGTGGCCATTCTAATATCGAATAAAGTAGATTTTCAACCAAAAGTTATCAAAAAAGATAAGGAAGGACACTTTTTACTCATTACAGGGGAAATTTGTCAGGAGAAACTCTCAATTCTTAAAATATTTTCTCCAAATACAAAATTACTGATATACTTAAAAGAAACCACACTAAAGCTCAAAAAATACATTTCACCCCACACAATAATAGTGGAAGACCTCAATAACCCACTGTTACCAATGGACAGATTATGGAAACAAAAACTGAACAAGGACACTCTAAAACTAGCAAAGACTATGAACCAACTTGAATTGATAGATATCTATAGAACATACTATCTTAAACCAAAAGAATACACCTTCTTCTCAGCACCTCATGGTACCTTCTTAAAAACTGACCTCATAGTCGGTCACAAAACAAGCCTCAATAAATATAAGGAGAAGATATAAGGAGATTGAAATACTCCCATGCATTTTTTCAGATGACCATGGTCTAAGGCTGGTCTTTAATAACAATACAGAGAAAAAAAGACCATATACACATGGAAACTAAATAATGCTCTATTAAATGATAGCAGGGTCAGAGAATAAAAAAAGAACTTAAGAATTTTCTAGAAATCAATGAAAACGACAACACAACATACCCAAAACTATGGCATGCAATTAAAGCAGTATTAAGAGGAAAACTCATAGTGCTGAGTGCTTCCAAAAAGAAACTGGAGAAAGCATACACCAGCAACTTGACAGCACAGATGAAAGATCTAGAACAAAGGAAGCAGATACACCCACGAGGAGTAGATGCCAAGTACTAATAAAACTTAGGGCAGAAATAGACCAAATAGAAACAAAAAGAACCATTCAAAGAATTAAGAAATCCAAAAGCTGGTTCTTTGAGAAAATTAACAAGATTGATAAAACTCAGCCAGACTAACTAGAGGGCAAAGAGAGAGTATACAAATTAACAAAGTCCGAGAGGAAAGTGGAGAAATAACAACTGAAACTGAGGAAATTCAAGAAATCTTCAGATCCTAATACAGAAGGCTATACTCCACAATGCTGAAAATTCTGGAGGAAATGGATGAATTCCTAGACATATACAAGTTACTAAAGTTTAACCAAAACCAGGTAAACCATCTAAATAATCTCATAACACATAAAGAAATAGAAACAGTCATCAAAAGCCTCCCAACCAAAAAGAGCCCTGGTCCAGATGGGTTCAGTGCAGAATTTTATCAGACATTGATTGACAACCTAATACCAATACTTTCCAAACTATTCCACAAAATATAATCACATGGAACACTACCTAACTCATTTTTGGAGGATACAATAACCCTCATTTTTAAATCACACAAAGACCCTACAAGGAAAGAAAATTTCAGACCAATCTCACTTATGAACATTGATGCAAAAATACTCAACCAAATCCTTCCAAATAAAATCCAAGAACACATAAAAACAATCATTCACCATGATCAAGTAGGCTTCATCCCTGGGATGCAGGGATGGTTTAATATACAGAAATCCATCAATATAATCCACCATATAAACAAACTCAAAGAAAAAAACCATTTGGTCAGCTCACCAGATGCTGAGAAAGCATTTGACATAATCAACACACTTTCATGTTAAAAGTCTGGGAAAGAACAGGAATCCAAGGCCCATACCTAAACATAGTAAAAGCAATATACAGCAAACCAACAGCCAACATAAAATTTAATGGTGAGAAACTTAAAGCAATCACGCTAAAATCAGGGACTCGAAAAGGCTGCCCACTCTTGCCCTACCTATTCAACATAGTACTGGGAGTCCTGGCCGGAGCAATTAGACAACAAAAGGAAATCAAAGGGATACAAATTGGAAAGGAAGAAGTAAAAACATCACTATTTGCAGATGACTTGATAGTGTACTTAAGTGACCCCACAAATTCCACCAGAGAACTCCTACAGCTGATAAACAAGTTCAGCAAAGTGGCTTGATATAAAATTACCTCAAACGAATCAGTAGCCTTCCTCTACCCAAAGGATAAACATGTGGAGAAAGAAATTAGGGAAAAGATACCCTTCACAATAGTCACAAAAAATATGATATACCTTGGTGTGACTCTAATTACACTAGTGAAGGACCTGTCTGACAATAACTTCAAACCTCTAGAGAAAGAAATTGAGGAAGATCCCAGAAAATGGAAAGATCTCTCATTCTCATTGATTGGAGGATCAACATTTTAAAAATGGCCATCTTATAAAACTCAATCTACAGATTTAATGCAATCCCCATCAATACACCAACCCAATTATCCATTGAGTTGGAAAGAACAATGTGTAATTTCATATGGAGTAGCAAAAGACCTAGAATAACAAAATCCATTCTCAACAAAAGTAAAAATAATAACAGTCTGCAGGAGTCACTATCTTTGACCTCAAGCTATATTACAAGGCAACTGTGCTAAAAACTACATGTTACTGGTACAGAAATAAGCACTTGGATCAATGGAATAGAAAAAATGATCCAGAAATAAGCCCTCGCATATATGTTCACCTGATTTTTTTCAAAGGAGCTGTAAACATTCAATGGAAAAAGTACAGCCTATTCAACAAATGGTGTTGGTCCACTTGGCACACAGCATGCAGAAGAATGAAAATAGACCCTTTCTTATCTCCTTGTACAAAGCTCAAGTGCAAGTGGATCAAAGATCTCCACATTAAACCAGATACACTGAAACTTTTAGATGAGAAAGTAGGGATAAACTTAAAACACATAGGCACAAGAGAAACTTTCCTGAATAGAACACCAATGGCTAGTGCTCTAAGGTTAAAGATTGACAAATGGAACTTAATGAGATTGCAAAGTTTCTGTATGGCTAAGGATACTGTCAAGAAAATAAAATGGCAGCCAACAGAGTGGGAGAAGATCTTTACCAACCTCACATCAGATAGAGTCCTAATATCCATGATATACAAAGAACTCAAGAAGCTAGGCAACAAAGAATCAAATAATGCTATTAAAAATTGGGATACAGAGCTAAACAAAAAGTTCTCAATTGAGGAATTTCTAATGGCAAAGTAGCATCTAAGGATGTGCTCGACATCATTAGCCATCAGGGAAATGCAAATCAAAACAACCCTGAGATTCCACCTCACACCAGTCAGAATGGCCAAGATCAATAATTCAGATGACAGCAGATGCTAGTGAGGATGTGGAGAAAGAGCAACACTTCTCCATTCTTGGTGGGGTTGTAAACTGGTTCAACCACTCTGGAAATCAGTCTGGTGAGTCCTCAGAGAATTGAACATAGTACTACCTGAAGACCCAGCTATTCCACTTCTGGGCATTTACCTCAGAGACACTCCAATATACAACAAAGATACATGCACCACCATGTTTATAGCAGCTCTTTTTATAATAGCAAGAAGCTGGAAAGAACCTAGATGTCCTTCAGTAGATGAATGGATACAAAATATGTGGTACATTTACACAACTGAGTACTACTCAGCTATCAGAAATAATGACCTATGAAATTCTTAAGAAAATGGCTGCATCTAGAGAATATCATCCTGAGTGAGATAACCTAGTCACAAAAGAACAGACATAATATGAAGTCACTGATAATTGGATACTAACCCCAGAAAGCTCTGAACACCCCAGAAACAACTCTCAGACTATGTAAATTTCAAAAAAAAAAGAAAGTAAGAAAGAAGAAAGAAAACAAAGAAAAAGCTTTATATTTACTCTCTACACACCAAGATAACTTTGACTAATTCCAGGTTACATTGTGTTTTACATGTACTTAAGCTCATTGTAACTAGTAAGATCTTAATGCAGAGTATCAAACATTATAAGAAAAAAGCCAAGCAATAAAAAAATGTATTCATTTACTTTTATGCAAATATGCTTAAAAATTGTACATTTATTTTTGTTTTGTTAAAATAAAGTTCTTCAATTAAAAGGAAAAACCTATGTATGCTACAGCAAGGCTTGAGGAGATTTTTTTATCCCTCCATTATATCACTCTGACCACTGTAATATAAGCACAAATTATGGTTTACACTTGATTATATCTCTGTACTACATATAAATAAATATGATAGGATTAATTTAGAGAAACATTGTGGAGCTTGGCTTTAACATACATGAAATCGAATCTGATAGTTTCTTCAAGTATAATGCATCAAAAATGAGGTTTTGTTCAGTGAAGTAGTTTGTGAATAATCAGAGTCGTAAGTGCCCTAGTGTCCATGATGGCTTTCACTTTATCTCTCTTGTCATTCCTTGTTTAATTTTAGACAGCATGTGATGTCACAGTATGTGCTGCTTTCAAGATCACTTGATTCTTAATTCAACAACTGTACAGGATGAGATTAAGGGCGATTATGAAGGCATACTTCAGTGTGCTGACTTCAATGACTCATCTTGGGCTATTCCATCAGGTGATGGATCTGAACATGTTTTACTCTATAAAATTGACTTTGCTTAATTCTCCACCTACCTAGAATTCCCATCTCTACTTTTGCATAATAGGCTGAGAACATGACATTTATTTACATAATTTTCCTGACCTATAAATTAATAGCCAGCTGCAACTGATTTTTGTTGCTACTTAGATACAATGCAAAACAATATACTACATAGTATTATGAAACCTTAAAAACAAAGATATCACCTGGTTTATAATATCCATGATTCCATGATTTCACATGTTATTTTTTTATTTTTTTATTTATTTTTTTACTTTTTGAGATGACAACTAGAATGATTGACCATAAGTTTGAGTAGCACAGCATGAAGATGCTCTAAATTTCGGACCATGTTATATAGAGTTAGGAGTAATGAGGAAATAGAGTGAATATCAAGCCTGGTTGTGTCTCGCACATGCCAAGTACAGATATTATGTTTTACATTTTTTGATGCACAGTTGACTGTCAGAACAGCCTTCTAGATGCACAAAAAATTTTATTAATATTTCACAAGGCTGTGCAGTCATCAGTAGCAACTCCACAATAATTTCCCATTCTACTCTAAAGAGAACCTATTGCAGTAAATATGTAATAGAATCTGGCTTATCTCTTTATCAGTCCCTTTGGCTGTGTGCAGAACCTGTCACTCGGTCAGCAAACTGCCCTCTCCACACGATTTTCTTCCCTGGCAGTTCCCTCCTCTTGCCCTATGGCCTCTATCCTGAGTGGAATTACTGCCCTGGTGTCTTCCTTCCTCCACGGCCTGTCACAAACATCACTTAAAAGCCCAGTAACTTTTCAAACAGCTTTAGGTAATAGATTCTCAATCCTCCAACTCTCCACACAATTAGGTTACATACAACAGACAAAGATACAAACTGCCCTTATATGAAATTAAAGAGCTATACAATCCTTAAAATAAACGTAGCTACTTAATACCAATTAAGTCCACCTGGAACTAGCTCATCCTTCTCAAGCCCCATCGTGATTTCTTCCTCAGAATCTCCTCCTCTTCTGATTTCCTAGCCTTTTCCCTACCTACCTCTCCACTGTCCAATCAAGTATTGACTTAATATAATTCTACAAGACCCCATGGGCATTAGCAGTTTTAACTTCCCACTATTAACACCCTTCAGCTCTGGTCATACACTAACCTTCTTTCCATCTCTACAGACTTACTTGTTCTGACATTTAATATAAGTGCAATCCCATTTGTGCCATTTTATTAGTGACAACTTTCCCTTAAAACAATGGCTTCAGGGTTCTTCTGTGTTATAGCGTGGATCAGTACATGACTTTTTAATCCATGAATCATACTGCAGTTTAGGAATACACCCACTGGTTATATCTAGTCAGTATTATTATTATTATTTCATCATTTCTATATTTTGGCAACTATATATAAAGCCACCATGGCATTTATGTATATTGAAGAGAAAGATCAAATCTTTTGGTTTCAGAATCTATTTTAGAGAACCTAACCTAAGGTTGAACTTGAGTTAACTAACAAACTAACACTCAAACCTGTTTCTAGGTTACCTGCAACAAGACCTACATCTAGCATCAATTTCCAAGTTATTTCCCAACCAATCTCCACGTTCAGTTTAAAAGATTGTCCTGACCTTTCTCTTCCTAAAAACCACCAACTAGAAGGAAAGAGGTTAAATTTATGGTTTGGCTCCCAATAACAGCCAATTATGTTAAAAGCCATAACTGTTCCCAATCAGATTGGTCCCTCTCTTGCCTCTATAAATGCTTTTCTGAAACTGGGATCTACCCTCCCCCCCCCCATTCTCCTGCATCATAGAAACTGATGCGGCCCAAGCTAGAGCTTAAATAAAGAGACTACCTAATGTGATTACATCTATATAGGCTCCTTGGTAGTCTGTTTGATATTGAAACTTCCCTGGCACAACAGAACTGTTTAATTTCATAATTCAATCACTTTGTAACTCTAAGCATGCCTTCTGTGTAATGTTTAAATTGGCATTAAGAGATAGATTTTCATAAAGAGAATGGGAGAAATTCCCTATTTTCCCCACATTTTTTGCAAATAATTTTTGTATTCTTTTACATTCTAACAAGTTTTTACATTTGAGACATTTTAAATATAACTTAAAATGTATTTCAGCTAATGCAGTTTTTCATTTCTGATGAAAAATGAGATTGAGCCTCTCTTCCAGTTCTGCTAAAAATAAACATTTCTTTGTGTTCTTCATGAATTAATGATGCAGTGACTCTAAGTATCTTTTAAGTTTGGAGGCATCCAAACTAATACTTTTGCATGTTCATATCTGATTGTATTATGCCAATTGTTGAAAACCCCGTTTCTTTCCTCCTTTTAAACTATTAAACTAGTAATTTTGAAAAGTGAACTGAGTGTATGCTTATTTCTGGATTTCTACCCTTATTTACATATTGCTATTTTATGACAATATTTCAAAGCCTTGATTATTTTAGGTCAGTAGTCAATTTGGAAATCAAGATATGAAAATCTACCTAATTTGTCCTTTAAAACTACTTTTTATAATCTTTGTATTCACTAAATTCTAATATAAATATTAGAATAGGTTTTAAAATGCTACCAAAAACTGTAGATGTTTTAAAAGATATTTTTATATTTGAAGATAAAGTTAAGTAAAAATTTTTACTATTTTAAATATATTTATTGCCTAATTAATGAACATATTATTTCTAAGTTTTTGTTTAATATTTTTATTAAATTTATTCTTTGTAATTTATGTACATATAATTCTTTTTACTAAATTTATTTTAATTTGTACTTTATCTTTTGTTGCTTTGGTTGAATAGAATTATTATTTTTATATTCATATTTCATTTTGGATTATATAACTAACTTCATACATTATAGATTTCCCTGTAACCGTGCTGTATTACTAGCACTGAACATGTGAAACAGAGAATATTTTGAATGAAGCGACCAATGTAGCCAAGTCACATGTAAATATAAATAATTTTAATTTTTCCTTATTAAAGAGCTTTTATTTTAACATCTTACCCAATAGACTTGGCTAGAAACTCCAGTGTAACTCTGTAGAAATGCTAAAACTAATATGGTCTTCATTTAAAAAGAAAACCACTCACTTTTTTAATGCATTAAAGAAAATAGAAAGTGTTCATTACAGATTCTTCATAGATTTTTATTTCTTTTCTTTTAAAGATTCATTTATTTTATGTATGTGCATACACTGTCGCTGTCTTCAGACACACCAGAAGAAGGAGCCAGAATCTAGTACAGATGGTTGTGAGCCACCTTGTGGTTGATGGGATTTGAACTCAGGACCTCTAGAAGAGCAGTCAGTGCTCTTAACCTCTGAGCCATCTCTCCAGCTCCAGATTTTCTTTATCAGCTTCAGAAAGTATCTTTATATTACTACATTTTTAGTATATTTAATATGGAAGGATATTTAGTTATTTTTTACATCCTTTTTTATTATATATCAATTTATCTTTTATTTATCTATCTACATAGATTTAACTTGTAATTCCTGTTACTTTTGATAGTGATTTTAAGGGATGGATTTTGCATTACTGAGATGTAAATCCTACCTAACCATGACATATAATCATTTTACACATTTATGGGTTTAGTTTGCAAGTATTTTCTTGAATATTTTAATATCATATTTCTCTGCACTTTTCATGTAGTAGCTTTCATTTTGTTCCTTTAGGCTCAATGGCAGAAGCATCAGTTTGTGATAATTTTGTGGAGTTTGTACAAAACTGCTGCTAATTCATTAAACTTTTGCATAAATTCATCAATCAAAACACTTAATTCTTCATAGTAGTTGACTTGTAATTGCTCAGTGAATACATGCATTATATACATTATGCATATCTTCTATTTTTCTTAAGTAAGTTTTATTCTGTTTGGAAACTTATTAATTTGATCTAGGTTGTTTATCCTGCATTTGTTAAGTGGCTCAGGGTATTACTTTGTAATACTGTATATCTCAAAGTTCAGCATACCTGGAATTGATCCTGCCTTACTCCCTCCAGATCCTTCCCTCCATCTCTGCCTTCTCTCCCTCAAGGCTCTGTGTTTGCCTGTACCAGAGTTCAATTAGGTTTTCATCCTAATACACCTAGAGTTTACAGTAAGCTGATTACTCTTTGTGAAATTCCTTTTTGCTTAATGACTTTGTTTTAAAGTTTAACAGTCCCCATGTGTTTAAATGTATATATATATATATATATATATATATATATATATATAGATAGATAGATAGATAGATAGATGATATAGATATATAGATATAGATATATAGATATATATATATATCCATTTTTCTATATTACATGCATGTGGAATGAAATATGAATTCATGTTATTCCATTCAGATATTTAAATGAAATAGGTAATTTTGTTCAATTTTTGAAATTTTGGTGTAGTCATTCTTCCCTCAGAATTATCTTGAAACAAACTTGAAGCAACATCACTGGCACACACTTTTTTCCTGACCTGAAATGACATTATCAAAGGAGGAAATCTATTTTCATTCTTTGCTTCTCAACCCAGACTCATCCTCTGTGAAAATGAAACTATTCTATGCACAAATGTAGAAGATTGTTCTTTGATTTTCCTATTCTCTAGTATAACTCCCTCAATGAAAGTAGTGAAATACAGTTGATTGGCTGAATGCACCACCATTGAAGTTGATGTCAAGGTCAAAATAAGTCACATAATCTGTGTGACCTTGAGCCAGTGTTCCACAAAGTTTTGTTTCAGTCTTTGTTTTTGTTTTCTATAAAATGCCAGTAATGAGAGAAGATATCCTTAGATTATAATTGGTACAACATTTTTTTTAACTATTGAAAGGTTTTCTTTTTGGCAATTTCAAAATGATAAGTGTTTGTTTATTTTATTGTATAAATGTGGCTCAATAAATTTAAGATTATATGTTTATACAACTGTGTATGTGTAGAACTGTAAACACTCCTGTCAATAAGATTCTTTAATTTATATTTTCCTTTTTTTGCATTATTTTCTTGCTTTTTTCATTGGATAGTTTACGTAATTACATCACAAATGTTATCCCCCTTTCTGGTTCTCACTCTTCCATCCCTCTTCCCCATGCTTCTATGAGGACGTTCCTCTTGCCATCCACTGATTTCTACCTCAACACTCTGGCATTCCCCTATACTGTGGAAATAAAACTTTATAGGACCAACGGCTTCTGCTATTGATGCCATACTATGCCATCCTTTGCTATAAATGCAGCTGGAGCCATGAGTTCTCCCATGTGTATTCTTTGGCTGATGGTTTAGTACCTGGGATCTCTGGGTGTTCTAGTTAATTAATATTGTTCTTTTTTTATTGGGTTGCAACCCCCTTTAACTCCTTCAGTTCTTTCTCTAGCTCCTCCATTACAGTCTCCATGCTCAATCCTAAAGTTAACATAAAGCATCCTCAGCTGTATCAGTAAGTCTCTTGCAGATCCTCTCAGAAGACATCCATACCAGGCTTCTACCAGCAAGCACTTCTTGGCATCAGCAATAATGACTGGGTTTGGTGGATACAAAGGGGTGGATCTTCAGGTAAGGCAGTCTCTGTAGATTTTTGCTTTAAATTCTGCTCCTCTATTTGACCTTTAATTTTCCTCCCATGAGTGTTTTATTTTTTTTCTTCCTTCGAAGAAGGACTGAGGTATCCATACTCTGGCCTTCCTTCTTTTTGAGCTTCCTAAGTTCTGTGATGTTTTCTTGTGTATTCTGATCTTTTTGAGCTAGGATAATCTTATAAGTGAGTATATATCATGAGTGCTCTTTTGTGATAGGGTTACCTCACTAAGGATGACAACTAGATGAAACTTCTGGCTATTAATAATAAGGCTGATGTGAACATGGTGGAACATATATCCTCAGTATATGTTGTAGTATCTTTTAGGTATATACCCAGAAGTAGCATATCTGTGTCCTCAGGTGGCACTATGTCCAATTTTCTAAGGAACTTCCAGACTGATTTCCAGAGTGGTTGTACCAGCTTGTACTCCCACCTACAGTGGAGGAGTGCTCCTCTCTCTCCACATCCTCGCCAATATTTGTTCTCACCTGAGTTTTTGATCTTAGCCATTCTGACTGGTTGAGGTGGAATCTCAGGAATGTTTTGATTTGCATTTTCCTGATGTCTAGGGATGTTAATCATTTATTTAGGTGCTTTTTAGACATTCAGTATTCCTCAGTTGAGAATTCTTGGTTTAGCTTTCTTCCCTACTTTTTAATAGGGTTATTTGCTTCTTTGGTGGGCAACTTCTTGGGTTGTTTGTTTTATTTTTACAGAGGATATAGGAGACTTGTTTTCCTTTCATGAATCTTGCATATTTCCTTCTTGAATGTACACAAAACACATAAAATTTATATTAACTTTTAAATATTAAAAAATGTTTCAGTTATGTAAAATTAGGTGAATCAGTGATTTCATATCTGCATAAAAGTTTGTATTATAGAATTAGAAGCATTCTGTTTGTACCTAAAATATTAAGTATGTTTAAAAAACATTCCTGGGAGAATTATTTTATGTGGCATATGGTTACACACATGTATTTATAAAGTCTGTATGAGTATGCACATATAAGTATTTAAGTTCAGATATTTATATACTCCATATGTAATGATTTATTTCTTAATAAACAGAAATAAGTAAATATATACACTTAACCTAATCACCACCACTTACTTCTGGATTTGTAGGATGGTGAAACAGGTCTGAGAAAGTCTCTAAATTACATTTTGACAAAATTTGTTAATCTACTTCCTTTGGATTATAGTGGAATACAGTAATGTTAATAACTGGAATTATTAATTTTAGAATGCATAAATGATTACATATAGTCATGTATGGATATAAAAATCATGGCAACTCCAGTTAGCTTTCTTCTGTTTTTCTTCTGTTCCCCGCTTATTATCTTGATTATTGACCAGGCTGATCAACATGATTTCAAGGCCTCCATACCATCTGAGACTATGAATCCAGATATCCAGTACCTACCTAAAAGTAGGGGGAAATGATTCCTTCATATATTTCAGTTTCCCATTGATCATCCAAATTTAATTAATCTTTTCTTACATTTCCTCTAAACTTCATTTTAATCAAGTATAGCAAATCTCTTAGAAAATAAGATAGACCCTCTCTTATACTCTATCCTATCTTTCTATCTTTACAGCTCTTCTATCATAACCTGTATTTTCTTCATGAGTGCTTTATTCTCCCTTCTAAGAAGGACTGAGACATTCACAATGTGGCCTTGATTCTTTTCATAAGGTCTATAAATTGTTTCTTGGTTATGCAGAGCTTTTTGGGCTAGTATCTGCTTATCAGTGAATATGTTCCTTGTGTGTTCTTTTGTGACTGGGTTACCTCACACAGGATGATTGCTTCTAGTTCTATCCATTTTCCTAGAAATTTCATGAAGTCATTCTAATAGCTGAGTAGTACTCCATGTGTAAATGTACCACACTTTCGGTATCCATTCATCTACTGAAGAACATCTCGCTTTCTTCCAACTTCTGGTTACTATAAATAAGGCTGCCATGTGTCAGTATATGCTGGAGCAACTTTCAGGTATATATGTCCAGGAGTGGTTTACCTGAGTCTTCAGGTAGTACTATGTCCAACTTTCTGAGATACTGCCAGACTGTTTTCCAGAGTGTTTTTATGAGCTTGCCATCCCAACAATGCCTGAGTGTTCCTCTTTCTTCATGTCTTCACCAGCATCTGCTCTCATCTGTTTTGATCATAAGTTTTGGTCTTAGCCATTCTGACTGGTGTGAGGTAGAATCTCTCACGGTTGTTTTGATTTGTATTTTCCTGATGTTAAACATTTCTTTAGGTGCTTCTCAGCCATTCAGTATTTCTCAGTTGAAAATTATTTGTTTAGCTCTGAACCTCATTTTTAATAGAATTATTTGTTTCTTTGATTTGAATTATTTGTATATATTCATATTAGTCCTCTATTAGATGTAGAATTGGTAAAGATCCTTTTCCAAATCGGTTTTCTGTTTTGTCCTCTTGACAGTGTCCTTTACCTTACAGAATCTGCAGTTTCATGAGGTCCCATTTGTTGATTCTAGATTTTGAAGCATAAACCATAGGACTTTTGTTCAGGAAATTTTCCCTTGTGGCTATGTGTTCTAAGCTTTTCCCCACTTTCTCCTCTATTAGTTTCAGTATACCTTGTTTTATGTGGAGGTCTTTAATCTACTTGGACATGAGCTTTGTACAAGGATATAAGAATGGATCTATTTGCATTCTTCTGCGTGATGACTTCTAATTAAAACAGCACTATTTGTTGAAGATGCTGTCTTTTTCCATTGAAAGTTCTTAGCTCCTTTGTCAAAGATCAAGTGACCAAAGGTGTGTGGGTTCATTTCTGAGTCTTCAGTTCTGTTCCATTGAAAATATAAAAACCAATCATGACTGAAAATTCTAGCATTTGTATTCTTAGGAGATGACTTAAACTGTTTCAAATTTTTGTTTTCTCCTGTAAATAAATATCATTGCCAGGATTTCTGATTCAAAATCCAATGAAGAAAGTGCAAACAAATAATATTTACTATTTCATAATTTTAAGTTAGATATACAACAGTAAAGTGCTAACAGGTCTATTATTTTGTACATTTCAGGGACTTTTATTGTGGTTTTCTTTCCTGAGGTCATCTGCCTTGATTTTATGTGACCAGCTTTCTCACTCAAAGGGAATTTTCCTTCAGTGCATTACATCTTAAGGGTTTCTGTTTTGTATAGAAATCAGTTTTTGAGCAAACATTGCTCAGATTAGTGCCCAAGTTAACAATACTCACTCTCTTCTCTTTATGAGCATTTTTTCCTAACCTCTTCATATTTCCAGGTAGGAGATCTTTAAAATGTGTATTAGGAGGATGTGGCTTTAACTGTAGCATTGAAACTGTTTTCTTCTTATTTTTTCCACCAGAAATAATATGTAGCTCAGACCTGAGCTGCAAATAAAAAACTCGTAATTTAATTTTCTCTTCCTGGATGGCATCCTCTTTGGTTTACTTTATGTAGCACTTCCATCTTTGAGTTCATAACAAAGAAGTTTTGTTCTCACTTCCCCTATCAGCTTTCCTTTACTGTTCCTGCAAAAGAAATCTTCTGTTTGTTGGTTTGTTTTAGAGACTCTCATTATTAGGTTAAACTTACATAAAATTATTCCAGATTTAAGAAGAATAGTGTCATTTGAATAACTTGAGAACAGTGTTTTACTTTATCCATGGGTTCTGACAATTAGGGTGAAACATCTTTGAGAAGCATTTTAAAAATTTATGCTTACCACAATCAAACTTTAAGACTTTTGGTGTTATTTTCTAATTTGTAAATAATAAACTATTATTCCTTTCCATATTGTGGAATATTTTCTGTATTAAAGTTTTGTCTCAGAATACTGAATTAATTTAAATGAGATATAGACATTCTTGATGCACATTACAACTTAAATGGAATAAATGACCTTCATGACAAACGCTATTAATGCCATCATTTTAGTTTAGTAATAATTACTATGTTTATTGCTTTGAAAAAAGATGCATGAAGAACTAATTCAGAACACATAAGAAAATTTTCTTAAGTATATAATTTTCTCAATTAAATAATTACAATACAAAAGCAGATTTAAAATGAAGACATTTTTCTGCTAACTGAATTACTAAATGTTAAGATATTTGTCTTAGTCGGGGTTTTTATTCCTGCAGAAACATCAAGTTCGGGAAAAAAGGGTTTATTTGGTTTACATTTTCACATTGTTGTTCATCACCAAAGGAAGTCAGGACTGGAACACAAGCAGGTCAGGAAGCAGGAGCTGAAGCAGAGGCCATGGAGGGATGTCACTTACTGGCTTGCTTCCCTTGGCTTGCTCAGCTTGCTTTCTTATAGAACCCTGGTCTACCAGCCCAGGAAATGTATCACCCACAATGGATGGGCCCTCCCCAACCCACCGATCTTCAGTTGAGAAAATAAATACCTTACAGCTGGATCTTATGGAGGCATTTCTTCAACTGAGGTTCCTTTTTCTGCGATAATTCCAGCTTTTGCGGAGTTCAAACAAAATCAGCCAGCACAATATTATAATTATTTTTACTTGTTTTAAGCTTTGGGATATCTCACTATATAGATCAAAGCAGGCTCAAACTAATCGCAAAGAAACAACTCTTCCTACGTAGTGCTGGTTTATAACATAATACCCTGCTCTTATGTTCCATTAAAAAAATTAACTAATGTGCAATTTCTATTTCTTCTAGTACCAAGACTGTGTGATGTTCTGTTGCTTTAGAGAAACAAAATCATTCTTAATTTTTCAATATGCATATTTTGAATATATGTACCTAGTTGTGATAAAAGATCATGACATTTTATAGCATTTTAAACACTGGCAAGCAATGATACTATCCTACAGTTATCATTTGCAACTTTTATGAATTAAACAGCAGTTTCAACATATTTCTAAAGTAATTAAAACAAGCCTATTATATATATATATATGCATTATATGTATATACCATAAAATATTTTAAATGAAGAAATATTTGAATGTAATATTAAAAACATAAACAATGACATAAAATTTTAATAAGTTGAACATCTAAATATTTTAAGAGTATAATAAATCAGACTAGAAGACTTTTGAAACATTTATACATGACAATGTTTTATTATTGAGAATGTACTCACAAATCAATGAAACTAAATAAAATTCTAATTTAAAAACATCACTGAATGCATTAACATGTGATACTGACAGGCTTTATTGCTGAAAAGCCAAAGATATGTTTTTATAGATGTTGAACAAATAGTAGAATTTTATAAATAAGATCCTTTTATGTGAAACTTCAGCAATGCTTTTAGGCATATTATTTAAGAACATTTTCAGAGGTTAAAACTTAATAAAATAAAATTTCCTTTGAATGATACTGAAAAGAACAGCATGATTCTATATGGTCAGCATGCCTGTAAGTCTTGGGAACAAGAATGAGCATGGGAGATGCTTGGTAGCAGAGCCAGGAAAAGAAAGATGCAGGGTTATTTCAACAGAAATAATCCTTCAATCCATTTTAAGATGAGCTATTTAAAGGAAGACATGGACTCTTAAGCCTTTGATTTCACTGGGTTTTGTCACTATTTTTACATCAGAGCTGTCTCACAAACCAGGAAAAGTAGAAAGTTGTAATGGAAGAAAAATATAGGTAACATCTTTTTTTTTTTTATTGTAAAATAGAATCCACCTGATACATTTCTTACAATAACATGAGTTACTCAAGTTGTATAAGTAACTTCACTTATTTTGATTTCATGCTCTTTTTATTTGTTAATGGAGTTTGAAGTAACAGACACCATGGCTCAATTGGATAAAAGCACATTCGCTAACAATTCTAGATGCTTGAAGATCAAGTCCAAAGCTTTGTGTAGAATTTTCTCCTTGGCATACTTCTTTCTTTCCCTTTATTCAGATAGTTTTCTTTGTGTCCATGCTTGTATTCTCGTTTCAAAATGACATTAGTCACATTGTACTAAGATATACAGAGTTGATCATACTCTAACTAGCTAGTTTCTTTAACATAATATTTTTATTGATTCTCTGGGAATTTATATCATGTATCTAAGTCACATTCACAGTAAAGTCTTTCCATGTCTTCCTCCCAACTCACACACTTATGACCCCCCCCCCACAAAAGAGAAAAATAAAAATAAGAATAAAAGGGCATGTGTTCCCTATGTTCATAGTTACTTTATTTGTAATAGCCAGAAGCTAGAAACTACCTAGATGTTCTACAACAGAAAAATGGATACAGAAAATGTATTTCATTACACAATGGAATACTATTCAGCTATTAAGAATGAGGACATTCTGAGTTTTTCTGGTCAGTGGATGAAACTAGAAAATATCATCTTGAGTGAGGTAACTTAGACTCAAAAAGAAAATGCATGTATTATATGCACTCTCTAGTAAATAAATATTATCCTCCCTCCCCAAATAAAATGTACAGAATACCCAAGATAAAATAGGCAGAACTCAAAAAGATGATGTGCCCAAGTGAGGACACCTCAGTCCCACTTGGGAGGGAGAAGAAAGAAACCACAAGGAGGAAGGGAGGGAGAAACCTGGGAGGGGAATATTAGCTTGCTATTAAGATGGGGGGGAAAGGACTGAAGCCCTGAAAGCCAGTAGAATAAATGGAAGGTAGGAGGTTGGGAGGATCCCTCAGAATATACAAGAGGCCAGGGAGGTAAGAGACTCTCAGGACTCAAATGGAGAGACCCTTGATGAAGGTGAGAGGGAATGTGTAGTACCCACCTTCAGCAGAAAGACTGGGTATCAAATGAAGGATTTCCTTTCCAAGATAAAATGCTATTCCAAATCGCTCCTGTCTGAAACAACTTTCGGGATGGAAATAGAAAAGAGCCTGAGGAAAAGAACATCCGGCCACAAGCCCAAAGTAGGATCCAGCTCAATGAGAAGCCCAAAGGCCTGACAATATTTCTGAGGCTATAGAGCACTCACAAATAGGGGCCTATCATGACTGCCCTCTGAAAGATCCAGCAAGTAGCTGAAAGAGTCAGATGAGATATTTCCTCCCAACAATTCAACACAGACTGCTGACCACAGTGGTTGAATTGGGGAAAAGCTGGAAGAACTTAAGGAGAAGGGTGCCCTATAAGAAAACGAGCACTCTCAATTAACTTGGAACGCCAAGTCCTCTCAGATATTGCATCACCAACCAGGCCATCAACACATATAAAGCAGAGGACTGTGAGGTCTGAGGTCAGTCAAAGAAGATATAGCTAATATTCAAGAGACGAAAGTCCCCGGGGAGCTTAGTGGTCCATTGGGTTAAATGGGGTGGGTACATCCTCATAGAGACTGGGGTGAGGGACAGGAAAGAGGTATGGGATATGAAACAGTCAGAACATAGACTGGGATCAAAATAAAATCTGGGGTGGAAAAAAAGAAGAAAAATAAATAAATAAATAAATAAATAAATAAATAATAAAAATATAAAAAAGCAAGGATATCTTTCAACAGACGAATGGATAAAAAAATTGTGGTACATTTACACAATAGAGAACTACTCATCTAACCATTAGACTGGACATGGAAACCTCAATGAAGGAGCTAGAGAAAGGACTGAAGGAGCTGAAAGATTTGCAACCTCATGGGAAGAACAACATTATCAGCCAACCAAACCCTCCAGAGTTACCAGGGACTAAAACACCAACTAGTGAGCACACATAGAGAGACCATTTGCTCTAGTTGCATATGTAACAGAGGATAGCATTGTCTGGAATAAATGGTAGAAGAGGCCCTTGTGAAATGGTCCAGTGAACGTTCATTTTCTCAGTATAAGAGAATGGGAAGGTGCTGAGGTGGGAAAGGGTGGTTGGAAGAGGGAGCACCTTCATGGAAGCAAGGGGAATGGGAGTGGGGATGGGAGTGGGAGGAAAAGGAAGAACATTTGTCATGTAAATACAAAGAATATCCAATAAAAATATAAAAGCCCAACCGACACTGAATTTATTATTAAAAACACAATAGTAAAATTATACCATTGAAAGTCCCTAATCACAATAAATTATAATTTGCTATCACTTTACTATAATATAGAATAAAAATATAAAAATAATATAAAAATAAACAAGTCTAATTTGGAGCTTGGTTAAACTGTGACATGGCCCTTAGATAGAACTGAGTATTTCCCTCCCACTCATGTCTACTTAAAGTCAAATATCTAGAAAGTGGAGCACAATCCACCTGAATTTCATGTTCTATAATACTGTCAGTAATGATGGGTGACTGATAGTTCCTAGTAAGCACTCTGGGATAGGAGGGAACAGAATAACCATCTCATTCTTCTTTCTAACCAGGGACAAACAGCAGTCATGAGAGGAGACAAAGCTTCCTTTGATTTTCCTGCTGTGTCTGCCAACTAGTCATATCTCTAATGTTTTTGAAAATCATCAATGTAAAGCAATCTGTACTGTTGTCCATTAACTATACTTAATTAATTATCTTGAAAACATGCTAACAGTAAACTCAGAGTTATGAATATTCTATCTGGCCCTCTCAGATCAGTATATTAGCAGTTATAGCACTTGTTCTAAGACTTTTGTTTTAAGTGTGTTTTACAGGCACAATACTTACATGAAAGTAACAATATTAATCTCAATTTTAAATCAATAGGAAATTAATACCAAGGAAAACTTTAAATTTGTATCAAATAAATTCTGCACCAATGTAAAATACTGTAACTTCAAAATACTAACAACATATAAGAATTTCTAATGGGGGCGCAGAACAGGGCTCGGCCCATCTGCCACCCGGACCAGCAGTTCCTAAAGTTTTAAAGACTGGTGAGATGGAGATCTGGGCAGCCAGGGAGCAGAAAGATGTCTGCGGTGTGCACACAGAAAGCGTGGCCCCCCTGCCTGATCCAGATCTAATCCTGATCCTGATCTAATATCGAATAAAGTTAATTTCCAACCAAAAGTTATCAAAAAAGATAAGGAAGGACACTTTACTCATTACCGGGGAAATCTGTCAGGAGGAACTCTCAATCCTTAACATATATGCTTCAAATAAAAAAGCACCCACATTCATAAAAGAAACCCTACTAAAGCTCAAAGAAATACATTTCACCCCACACAATAATAGTGGGAGTCTTTAATACCTCATTAAAGGTTATTATATCATGGTTAAAAAAAAATCTGGTATGACCTGTAGCTGGTATGTCCTGAATATTTGGGGTTGAATTTACAGGTTAAATTTCATGCTGTATTACATATAGAATTCGCACTCATGTTCCAAATATTTCTATCAGTAGAATCACTTTTGTTAAGTGAAGTTAATAAGGCATAAATTAAATGTATAATAAAAAATGAAAAAAATAATTTCTACCAAATGAGATTATTACTGCACAATTTTAGCTAATTCTTTCCTGTTAAATTATTTCCATTTTAAATTCCCAAAAAAGACAACCTAAGAATAATCATTTCAAGCATCCCAATGTTCAGGGTACTGGAGCAATGACTCTTTAATAACTTCTTCAAGCTCTACATGGCTACTGAGATAAACTGAAGACGGGGACAGCAAAAATGAGAAAGTCATTCATGCCTTGAGAAGGGCACACCAACATTTGTTGTATCCGATGTCTGTTTTGTGTTGGATTCTGCTTGAACATCCCTGATCAGGGGTCTAAAAAGGTCAGTTCAGCATTCTCATGATAAACCTCACCAAAGCTGTATATAAATGTCAAAACAAAACTAGAATATCATCAAGATATCTGTATAAATTGTATCAGTATCTGTAGAGTGTAGCGACATATTAGGATAAAGTTTTGTTTTTTCTTTGTTATATTCTCTTGAATCCAGTTCCTCAGGAGATCTCCCTCTATCAAATCTGATTCATATAATTCTGGAAGGTGTCCAGAGCCTAATCACCCATTTTAAATATTCAAAGACAAAACCTTTCTCCCAACATAGTGTGTTTTTTAGTAGGCAACCAGAAAAGCTTGTATCTTGTATTGTCTCCCAGCCAAAGAATATATCCACACAACTGAAAACCACACCCTCTTTGAAAATTAAAACAATCCTGAAAATAAATGAAGTAAGCTACAATATAGTCTGAGTCTATTTTTCGGCCTCGCTAATATGTCAAGCTTGGAAATCAACACAAAATTTCTATGGATCTCTTGTGCAAAGAATATGAGTAATTCTGCAGACATTAATATAGTATCTTTGAAGTAAACTTTAATAAATACCCGCCTATAGGAAGTAGGTGGCTTCCTTTCTTTAGTTCCCTGTGTTCAGAGCCACCAGTATTTTTCATAGCATTGGGACCTAGATCCTGTGAGCAGAGACTGCCCATTTCTTTTTTTAAGTTTCCCCCCTCAACCCCTGCTATTGAGCCACAATGTCATGACTCATCATGGTGCCAGCACTCTCTCACTCAGAAAATAAAACTCAACTTCAATTCAGGCTAATAGCCTTAATTTTTTTAGTGGATCCTTGTCCCACATTGGGCTCCACCTACAGCGGTAAATATTTTAAAAAATACCAACCGTGAAACTGTTTCCTACAGCACCATGCCATGATACCCCCAGCTATGCTCTGGTACCAATAGTACCAGTCTCTACAGACAATGGTATCTCCTCTATGGACTCAGATAGCATTTCCAGCAGCCTGAAAGTTCTATAGCATCACATAATGCTACCTCAAGCTATTTTCTCTCCCCAGTGGTCTCTCCTCCCTCATTGCTAGCTACATACAGTGTCTGTACTTTTCTGGCTGTCTCTCTGCATTGAATTCTTCCTACATTCCCAGCAACCATCTCCCGTGGTCATAGTCACAACTCAGACCAGTCTGACCAAATCAAAGCTCCAAAAACTTGCAATTTAACAATAAGACTTGTCTCAGTAATTTATTTCATTAAGTTTCTATTCCACAAAATGTCCATACAATAAACTAAGATCCAACTGATATATAATTTGCTGCCCTAGACAAGACAAACTATCCTACAATAAATTGTTTGTTATAAGATATTCACATCTACCTATGGCTAATTAAAGCCACTCTGAATTGGTCCTTAGCATCCTCTTCCAATTTCCCTCTTTATCTCCTCTCTGGTTTCTCTCCCCCTTACCAAAAATCTGTTCTAGTCTTACTTTTTACTGCCCAATCACAAGCCTTATCTTATATTGTGCTTGCCCTCCTATATTTCCAACCACACCTTATGTTTTGTTCATCATTTTCAAACCAAATGCAATTTTGTTCTTTCTGATTTTAGAATATTAATAGTCAAACTGTCTGTTTAATTTGTAGTAATTACTTTCCCATTTTTATGAATAAAATTTCTTCATGAAGCATGAAGCTCATTGTTTTTGTCGTAAAAAAAAAAACATAAGATTGTGTCCTGGTGCCATGATAATTAAAGCTAGCAGTACATATTGCCTGAGGAACTAATCCAGACTGATGATCACAGTTTGGCTTCATGCCAGGAAGACCTCTCTACTCAACAGCACCAGCTGAGGTGCAGCTCAGTGGTAGAAAATATGGTGAATATGCCACAGCCACAAATCTGTGAAATTGTGTCCCAACTGAAAACAATTTGTAAGCATTCTTTCTTTATTTTTTACACTGCCCAGAGTTTATTCACTATATGAAAAAAATGTTAAACTGAATCCAAAGATTTAAATCTTTTCCAGTGTTATATATAGTTTAAGCACATACATAGAATATTGTTGAAGATTGTATTGGATCACAAAACTCTGAACAAATACATAAAATTAAAAATTGTAAAAGCCAATCTAGTAAAATAATAAACATTCTCAGAATGACATACAGAAGAATGATTTTTTTTAATTGGATATTTTCTTTACTTACATTTCAAATGTTTTCCCCTTTTCCAGTTTCCCCTCTGGGATCCACTTATCTGATTTTTTCTCTCCAGGCATTCACAATAATGACTCTCTGCCAACCCACTACGTCCAACCTCCCTGTCCTGGCACTTCCCTACACTGGCTTATTGAGCCTTCACATGGCCAAGCACCTCTCCTGTCCTTGATGCCTGCTAAGGCCATCTTCTGCCTCATATGTTGATAAAACCATGGTTCTCTCCATGTGTATTTTTGGGTGTGTGGTTTAGTCTTTGTGAGATCTGGGGGTGAGATCTGATTTATATTCTTCCTGTGGGGTTGCAACCCCTTCATCTCCTTCAGTCTTTTTCCTAACTCCTCCATTAGGGACCCCATTATCAGTCCAATGGTGTGGCAGAGCTTCTCAGAAGACAGCTATATCAGGAACCTGTCAGCATGTACTTCTTGGCATCCAGATTATTGTCTTGCCTTGGTGACAGTATGAAGGATGGATCTCCACAATTTTTGAATGGCCCTTTCTCAGTCTCTGCTCCAAAGATTGCTTCTCTATCCCCCTTCATGGATATTTTGTTCCTCCTTTTAAGAAGGATTGAAGCATCCCCTCCTTCATCTTCCAAATTCTTGAGCTTCATGAGGTCTGTGAATTATATCTTGTGTAGTCTGAGCTTTTGGGCTAATATCCACTTATAAATGAGTGCATGCCATGTGTGTTCTTTTGTTATTGTGTTACCTCACTCAGGATGATCTTTTCTAATTCCATTGTTTGCCTAAGAATTTTATAGTCATAGTTCTTAATAGCTGAGTAGTATGCCATTGTGTAAATATACCACATTTTCTGTATCTATTCCTATGTTTAACGACATCTGGGTTTTTTCTAGCTTCTGGCTATTACAAATAAGACTGCTGCAAACATAGTTTAGCAGGTTTCTCTGTTATATATTGTTTAAGTTGAATCATCTTTTGGAAATATACCCAGAGGTAGTATAGCTGGGATCTCAGGTAAAATTATGTTCAATTTTCTGAAGAACTACCAGACTGATTTTCAGAGTGATTGTACCAGTATGAAATCCCACAAAAAATAGAGGAATGTTCCTCTTTCGCCACATCCTCACCAGCACCTGCTGTTACCTGGGTTTTTGATCTTAGCCATTTTGACTGGTGTAAGGTGAAATCTCAGGTTGTTATGATTTGCATTTCCTGATGAATAAAGATGTTGAACATTTATTTATGTGTTTCTCAGCCATTCGATATTCTTCAATTGAGAAATTTTTATATGTTTCTGTCCCCCATTTTTTAATTGGGTTATCTAATTCTATTGGGTCTAACTTCTACAGTGCATTGTATATTTTGGATATTAGCTCTCTATTTGATGTAGAATTGGTATAGATCTTTTCCAAATCTGTTGATTGCCATTTTGTCCTATTGACAACGCTCTTTGTCTTCCATAAACTTGGCAATTTTATGATGTCCTATTTGTCCATTCTTGACCTTAGAGCATAAGCCATTGGTGTTCTATTCAGGAAATTTTCTTCATGCGCATGCTTCCCTACTTTCTCTTCTATTAGTTTCAATGTCTTGGGTTTTATGTGGAGGTACTTGATCCACTAAGACTTGAATTTTGTACAAGACAATAATATGGGATCTTAAACATGTATTCTTATACATGGTGACATTTGTACCACCAGTATTTTTTGAAAATGCTGTTCTATTTACACCGAATGGTTTTCCTCCTTTGTCAAAGATCAAGTACGTGATTTTATTTCTGGATCTTCATTTCCATTTCATTGATTTACCTGCCTGTCTCTGTACCAATAACGTGAAGTTTTTACGACAATTGCTCTGTAATAGTGCTTGAGGTTGGGAATTGTGATTCCTCCAGAAGTTCTTTTATTGTTAAGAATTTTTTTTGCTATCATGTTCTTTCTTTTTGTTTTTTTTTTTTTTTTTTTTTTTTTTGTTATATCAAATGAATATGCAAGTTACTCTTTTTCACTATATAAAGAATTGAGTTGGAATCTTTATGGGGATTGCATTGAATCTGTAAATTGCTTTTGGCAAGATGGCCATCTTTACTCTTAATCTTGCCAATCCACGAACACGAGAGATCTTTCCACTTTCTGAGACCTTCTTCAATTTCTCTCTTCAGACACTTGAAGTTCTTATACAGATTTTTCACTTCCTTGGTTGGAGTCACACTAAGATATTTTATATTGTTTGTGTCTATTGGGAAGAATGTCATTTTCCTATTTTTTTTCTCAGCCTGTTTGTCCTTTGAGTTAATTTTATATCCAGCCTATTTGCTGAAGTTTTTTGTTTATAAAAATTAAGAGTTTCTTGATGGAATATTTGGGATCACTTAAGTATACTCCATATTATCTGCAAATATTGATATTTTGACTTTTTCCTTTTTATTTTATATCCCTATCCTCTTTTAGCTGTCTGATTTTTCTGGCAACAACTTCAAGTACTATATTGAATAGGTAGGGAGAGAGTGAACAGCTTTGTCCAGTTCCTGATCTTAGTGGGACTGCTTCAATTTTCTCTTTATTTAGTTTGATGTTAGCAACTGCTTTGTTATATATTGCTTTTCCTGTGTTTAGGTATGGGCCTTAAATTTCTGATTTTTCCAAGACTTTTAACATGTGTTTAATTTTGTCATATGCTTTCTCAGCATCTAATAAGATGACTATGTGGGAATTTTTTCTTTTGACTTTGTTTATGTAGTGGATTACATTGATGAGTTCTGTATATTGAACCATCCCTGCAACCCTGATATGAAGCCTAATTGATCACGATGGATGATCATTTTGATGTGCTCTTAGATTTGGCTGCATGAATTTTATTGAGTATTTTTGCATCAATGTTCATGAGGTGAATTGGTCTGAAGTTCTCTTTCTTTGTTGAGTCTTTCTGTGGTTTAGATAGAACTGTAATTGTGGATTCATAGAACAAATCGGAGAGGGTTCTTGCTGTTTATATTTTATTAAATAGTTCAAAGAATATTTCTATTATGTCTTCTTTGAAGGTATAATAGAATTTGGCACTAAATCCTGTTTTGGGGTGTTTTTTTTGTTTGCTTTATGTTTGTTTTTTGGGGTTTTTTGGTTGTTTATTTTTATTTTTATTTTATTTTTTTAATTGGGAGACATCTGATAACTGTTTCTGGTTTTTTTATGGATTATAGGACAAGTTACGTAGTTTATCTAATCTTGATATAACTGGGTACCTGGTATCTGTCTAGAAAATTTTCTATTCATTTACATTTTCCAGTTTTGGTTAGTATAGGTTTTTGTAGTAGGATCTGATAATATTTTTTATTATTTTCTCTGTTTTTGTTGTTATATCTACCTTTCATTTCTGATTTTTTGTTTAATTTTGTTTTTTTGTTTGTTTGTTTAGATACTGTCCCTGTGTCCTATGATTAGTCTGGCTAGGAGTTTATATCTTGTTGATTTTTTTCACAGACCCAGCTCTTGATTTTGTTGATCCTTTGTATAGTTCTTTTCTTTTCTACCTGGTTGAGCTTGGCCCTGAATTTGATAATTTCCAGTCTTGTTATTTTTTTTGTTTGTTTGTTTGTTTTCTAGAGCTTTCATGTGTGTATTCAAGTTGCTAGTGTATGTGTTGAAATTCTGTAACCCCCACCTTTCAGTTACCTGGCAATAGCCAGGTATGATCTGCCCTTGTTTTAGTTTAATTAAAAAAGAAAAATCAGAGGTGATGGTGGAACAGGAATAGGGTCATTGTGTTCTCTGACTGCTTCATGCTTGTTTTGGAGTAATGTTTCTAGAAAGTCTAGGAAAGTGGGAGTGGGGATGTTTGCACGTTCCTAGAGTTGGCTGTTCCTTTGTTGGCCAAGGTCTGTGAAAATATCTCAGGAAGGTCAGAAGGAATAGGTCCAGTGGAAGCATCTGTGTCTGTGTGAGAAGGGTGAAGCATCTGTAGGTTGCTTCTCTGGAGCTGTTCTAGATGTAATGCACACCTGGACTTGACAAGATGCTGGAACACACATATGTATACATTATAGGTAGAGATTAAATACATTTGGAAGAATGAAAAAAATGTAGCAGCGGTACTAGTGCTGTCATTTCTTTCCTTTTCTTATCATAAAAAAGAGGAAAATGGGAGGGAGAAGCAGGTACCCAAAACTTCATCAGGACCGAGTAAGTGGCCCCAGTGTTCAAAAGGAAAAAGATGGGCTGCCCACATACCGTGAATGCTACCCATGGCTCCCTGATAGTGATGGCAGTGGTCAGCTCAAGGGAGTCTCAGCCTCTTCAGTGTCCATAGCCAAGCCTAGAAGGCTTGAGGGTTATTTGGGCAGGATGTCCCTCTGTCCTGCGTGACACAAGGCAATCAAAAGCCTAATGTTACTCTTGTTGGCACCTAGGACATGGCCCCTTTGTCTTGATAAGACAAGCTTTTGCCCAATTACTTCGTTGACCACATCTGCAGCAGGGCCTAGTAGTGTAGTAGTGGTTTGGACTGGTCAGGCAGCCTTTGCCAGCATATGGTATTTTTGTTTGTGAGCCTTTTTACCTTTCCCATGGTACACTTTAAAGGCCAGCACCAAGACCTTTGCCTGTGGAATTAGGGGCCCCCTCTCTAGCTTTTTAAGCTAGTATCTTATGCTGGGTAGCTGTGGAAAAAGAAATAGGTCATTAGAAGTTGTTTGACTTTTGGGTTTTTAGGGTATAAATCAGTGTCTATCTGTTTTATGGATCTTGTTTGCATGCATTTTTTTCCTGCTCCCATACTTGCATGTGTTTCTCAGAAAGTAAATTATTAGTAAGAATCATATGCAAAGCATGTAATGTCAAACTATAAGATTGAGGCACAGAAGAGGACAAGAGAGGGCAGGAAGGGGCAGTGGTGGTGTTCGGGAAAGGGTGTTGTGTCCACGTCCACATGTGAGTCTGGCAGTGGAGGAGGGGAGGGTTTTGAAACTTAGACTAGCATGAGTAGGAGCTGAGGTGGAGGTCTGGATTTTGAAGCAGAGTAGGGGTGGCTCATTGGCTGGATCGAGAGCTGTGGTTTCATCAGTTTTTTGCCTCATTGCTAATACAAAGAAGGGTTAGAGTGGAGGAAGATAAATGCCTGTACATAGGGAACTTCTTTCCAATTACCAGATTGTTGGCAGTATGAGTGAAGGTCTCATAAAATTAACAAGTCTACGGTGCCATTTTGTGACCATATTTAGTCATTATCTAATGGATACTAAGTCCAAACATTATTGCAGAGGTGCATCAATTTAGATATCTTTACCTGAGATGTCAGTTTTAGAGATTTGAAATTTTCCAGGACTCTTCCCAGTGGGGAGCCCAATGATATATTTTGAGACATTCAGTTGCCCATTGGGAAGAAAAAGAAGGCTACCAGGTTATCTCACACCAGCATCCTAGTGGATAAACATGGTAGAAAAAATTTCCCCTATGTGGAGGAGACTCGAGTCATCACTCAGACTCCTGGTACCTTCGCCATATCCCAGATCTGGAAAAAGTGCCCCTTGCCAGTCCTGGGCTTTGGCTGAGTGAACTGGGTGTTAGAGCCCTTAGGAGAGGGATAAACTGGAGGGCACTCCCGAAGGGATCTTCTCAATGGTCGATGTCTGTCTCTGTGGCTATAGAGAATTAACCCTCTTTGCCCACAAAGGCTGGCCAGAGCATGTTTGGAAAATGAGGGATTCTTTTTGCCAACTGGATTGGTAATCCTTGTCAATATGCTGGTGTTTGTGAGGAAGCCTTAGCCACTATCTGGTATCAGGAAAAGTGAAACCATGTGGCATGTGGCTGATCTATCTCAGTGGCCCATGTGGCCGGAGCTATTGGCATGTAGTGGGTCACTGTGGGCAGTGGCCAGAAAGTGTCTAGAGATTCAGTAACAGGAACAACTCATGTGCTGAAAGTCTATGAGTCAGGCAGCTCCTGGCAGATGGAGTTGAGTGGTGGCGGAGGGCAAGAGACAGCCATGCCACATGCGGGCGGCAGCAGCAGAAGTCAGGGCAGCGATCAGCAGAACGACTGACGGTGCAGGAACGAGGGGCAGTGGCATTGGTTAAGAGGAGAACACAACCAAAGTGCTGGCCACGCAGCTACTGCTATGCCGGGATGGAAGGTGTGGGCGCCATGGCCGAGGCACGTCTCCAGAAAACCTAGGATCCCTGTACGAACCACCAATATTGTTATGAGATTTCTCTGGCCCATGAACAGGAGAAACCACACGAAATGAAAAGAGTTTCATGTGGAGTGGTTTAATAGAATGGAGACAGGGCAGGGGTCAGGGGCAAGGGAAGAGAAGAGAAAAAGAGAAAGAGGAGGAGGGGTTTTGGTCTTTTGTAGGGGTAGTGACGTCACTTGCTCCCAGGTGGAGGTGGGATTTTGAACTGATGTCTTCAGGGAATGCTTTGGCTGTTTCCATGGCAATCAATGTGCCAGGTTTATATCACCTGTGGGTGGAGCCATTGCTGAGGGAAGGTTTTTTTTTTTTTTTTTTGAGGGGCTCAGATGTATGATTTTTCCTCCTAGCACTACTTTTTATTTTGTCCCATAAGTTTGGAAATGTTTTGCTGTCATTTTCATTAAATTCTAAAATGTTTTTAATTCCATTCCTTATTGCTTCTTGAGCAATTTATCATTGAGTAGAGTGTTGTTCAGGTTCCATGTGGATGTGGCTTCCCTGTTGTTTTTGTGGTTGAAAATCAGTCTTAGTCTATGGTGATCTGATAAAATGCATAGGATTATTTGAGTCTTCTTGTATCTCTTGAAGCTCATTTTGTGACCCATTATATGGTCAGTTTTGGAGTAGGTTGCATGAGGTGATGAGAAGGTATATTCAAATTTTATGATTAAATGTCCTATATATATTTGTCAAATACATGTTGTTCATAACTTTCGTTAGTTTTACTGTGTCTTTGTTCAGGTTCTGTTTCCATGATCTGTACACTAAAGAGTGGGGTGTTGAATTTGCCCACTATTATTTTGAGTGGTGCTATGTATGCTTTGAGCTTTACTAAAGTTTTCTTTATGAATGTGGTTCCCCTTGCATTTGAAGCATAACTATTCAGAATTGAGAGTTCATATTAGTAGATATTTTTTTTTAATTTGATGAGTATAAAGTGTACTTCCTTATCTTTTTTGATAACTTTTCATTAAAATTTAATTCTGCTTAATATTAGCATGACTACACCAGCTTGTTTATTCAGGCCATTTGCTTGGAAAATTATTTTTTAGCCTCTTATTCTGGTATAGTGTCTGTCTTTGTATCTGATGTTTATTTTCTGTATGCAGCAAGATGCTGGGTCCTGTTTAACTATCCAGTCTATTAGTTTTTTTTTAATTAGGGAATTGTGTCCATTGACATTAAGAAATATTAAAAATAGTGATTGTTCTTTCCTGTTATTTTTGTTGTTAGAGGAGCAATTACGCTTGTGTGGATATGTTCTTTTGGGTTTGTTGCAAGGTGATTACTTTCTTGATTTTCCTAGGGTGTAGATTCTTTCTTTGTGATGGAGATTTCCATCTATTATTATTTGTGGTGCTGAATTTGAGGAAATATATTGTGTGAATTTATTTTTGTAAAAGAATATCTTGGTTTCTCCCTATAAGGTAATTTTGCTGATTATATTAGCCTGGACTAGCATGTATGTTCTCTTTGTGTTTGAATGATGTCTGTCCAGGATCTACTAGATTTTATTGTCTATGTTTATAAGTCTCTTGTAATTTTAATAAATCTGCCTATATATGTTAATTGACATTTTGCCATACTGTTTTTACTGTTCCTTCTTTGTCTTGTACATTTAGTGTTTTGCCTACTATGTGATGGGAAGAATTTATTTTCCATTCCAGTCTAATTAGAGTTCTGTGGGATTCTTGTATGTTCATTGTAATCTCTTTCTTTAGATAAGAGGCATTTTCTGACTCAGACCATCTGCCACCAGGAAGAGCTGAGACCCAGAGACACAGGCATGGAAAGAACAGGGTGAGAACAAGTTCCGAAAAGCCAAAAGGCAAAGAGATCTCAGCAGAGCACTAGGAAAGTGTGTGCCTGCCCGGCTTGATCCAGGGACCCAGGAACCCGGCATCTGGCCCTCTGTTTCCAGCCAGCGGCTTTTGGGGTACACAACAGGCACACAGACCATCTGCCACCAGGAACAGCAGAGATCCAGGGACACAAGCCAGGTACAAGGGAAAGGTGAGAACCAATCACTGACAACAAGATGGCAAGAGGAAAGCGAAAGAACGTACCCCAGGGAAACCAAGACAACCTGGCAACACTAGAACCCAGCTCTCCCATCACAACAAAATGCAGAATGCCAAACACTCCAGAAGAAAAAGGCTCATACCTGAAATCCTCCCTCAAGATAAAGATAGAGATCCTTAAACAAGAACGGGAGGACAAGCATAAAGAATAAGAAGCTTTTAAAGAAGAAACAAGAAAAACACTCAACTCATATAACTAGAAGAAAACAGAACCAAAGAGATGAAAGAATGTAAGAAGGAATTTAAAGTGAAAATGGACACAATAAAGAAAACATTAAAATAGACAACCCTAGAGGTAAAAATCCTAAAAAATTAATCAGGAGTCACAGATGCAAGCATTTCCAACAGACTACAAAAGAATGAAGAGAGAATCTCAGGGGCCAAAGACAAAATTAATACATAGAAAAAACAGTAAGAGATGATGCAAAAGACAAAAAGCTCCTAATCCAAATGTCCAGGAGATCCAGGACACAATGAGAAGACCGAACCTGAGGATAATGGGAATAGAAGAGGGCAAAGAATATCAAGTAAGAGGTACAATAAACATCTACAACAAAATCCTAAAAAAAAAAAAAAAAAAAAAAAAAAGAATAACCATCCCTACCCTTAAGAATGTGATGACCAGGAGCACAATAGAATCCTACAGAAATCCAAAGAGGTTGGACCAGAAAAGAAATTCCTTCCAAACATGTAAACAATAGTCAAAATAACAAGCAATCTACAGATGCAATCTCCATCAAAATTCCAACCCAGTTCTTCATCGAGTTGGAAAGATCAATGTGCAATTTCTTATGGAATAACAAAAGACCTAGAATAGTGAAATTCATCCTCAACAACAAGAATACATCTGCGGGAATCACTATCCCTGACCTCAAGCTATATTACAAGGCAATTGTGCTGAAAACTGCACGGTACTGGTACAGAGATAGGCACTTGGATCAATGGAATAGAAAAAAATGATCCAGAAATGATCCCTCATGTATATGTGTAGGGAGCCGTTTGTGCTGCACCCAAACATGGTGCCGGCTTCCTGCCGAGAACTCAGCAAACAGGGTTATGGGGATTATAGAACTCTTGCCTTATCAAATAATTTTGGCATGCTTTTGTGCAGAGAGACAGTGTTTCTGCTCTAGATGGTGTGCAAACTCCGTACTCAACAATAACGTGACAAAGTGGTCATAGCACAAGCTCTTGCTGCACTCGAAATGGGCACCTCTCCCTCTGTTTGGCTTAGTATGCTTTAGGGAAAATGTTGGGTCTGTGTCTGGATAGCCCCTGCACCCTGAGCTTTATGAGGCATTGCACCAGGATCGGGTGTCCTACACTAAGGCAGCCTTTGCACCCTGCAGGGCTTGTTCCCATTGCACGCAGGAAGGTGCCTTACCCAAAAATTATTACTGATCATGGTCTTGAACCTTAAAGGTCCAAGAAGAGCCTGATGGTTGATCGGCCATGTTTTTATTTAAGAAAGTAGGGGGAGATATAGGGAGCCGTTTGTGTTGCACCCAAACATGGTTCCAGCTTCCCGCCGAAAACTCAGCAAACAGAGCTGTTGCCCAGCCAAGAGACTTAATGCGCATGCACCACATAAGTCACAGCCCACCCCCGGGGCACGTGATTGAGCTACAGGAGGATGCACCAATCAGGTAGCAAGACAAGTCTCCTAGGCATGTATAGCAG
This sequence comes from Micromys minutus, assembly GCF_963924665.1. Classification (NCBI taxonomy): domain Eukaryota; kingdom Metazoa; phylum Chordata; class Mammalia; order Rodentia; family Muridae; genus Micromys; species Micromys minutus. Next base: position 52,815,484 of record NC_137953.1, read on the forward strand.
TGCATTTTCTCCCCCACGTGAGGAGAAGAAGAAGAAGACAGTGGAGAGATTGTAGGAGACCCCACGTGGAGGGATGGCGGAGAGGCACCACGTGGAGAGGGACCCGATAGGAGAGATTGCGGGAGGTCCCTCGTGGACAGAGACTGGACAGAGAGATCATTTGTGGGGACTTAGCGTGAGAGGCCGTCTACACAGTAGAACTCGGTAGGAAGTCCCCGACTCAGAGACAAGTTTCCTGCTCATGAAGCCCCTGCTCAAAGTGCTGTTCAATAAAGGTTATCCGCAGAAGAAGCTGTTTGTTTTGTTGCACGCCTGTTCCTAGCGGCGGGAAGCGTGGGCATGTGACATATATGGTCACCTGAGTTTTGACAAAGGATCTGTAAACATTCAATGGAAAAAGGACAGACTATTCAACAAATGGTGCTGGTCCAACTGGCACTCAGCATGCAAAAAAATGAAAATAGACCCTTTCTTATCTCCTTGTACAAAGCTCAAGTGTAAGTGGATCAAAGATTTCCACATTAAACCAGATACACTGAAACTATTAGATGAAAAATAGGGAAAACCTTAGAACACATAGCCACAGGAAAAAATTTTCTGAACAAAACAGCAAAAGCTCTAAGGTCAAAGATTAACAAATGGAATTTAATGAGATTGCAAAGTTTCTGTAAGGCTAAGAACATTGTCAAGAAAACAAAATGGCAGCCAACAGAATGGGAAAAAAATTTTACCAACTCCACATCAGATAGAGGCCTAATATTCAAGGTATACAAAGAACTCAAAAAGCTAGACACCAGAGAATCAAACAACACTATTAAAAAATGGGGCACAGAGCTAAACAAAACATTCTCAACTGAGGAATATTGAATGGCTGAGAAACAACTGAGAAAGTGCTCAACATCCTTAGCCATCAGGGAAATGCAAACCAAAACAACTCTGAGATTCCATCTCACACCAGTCAGATTGGCCAAGATCCAAAACTCAGATGACAGAAGATGCTTGCAAGGTTGTGGAGAAAGAGGAACACTTCTCCACTGTTGGTGGGGTTGTAAACTGATACAAGCACTCTGGAAATCTGTCTGGCAATACCTCAGAAAATTGGACATAGTACTACTTGAAGACCCAGCTATTCTACTTCTGGGCATATACCCCAGAGACACTTTAATATAAAACAAAGATATATGCACCACAATGTTCATAGCAGCTCTATTTGTAATAGCCAGAAGCTGGAAAGAACCCAGATGTCCTTCAGTAGATGAATGGATACAAAAATTGTGGTACATTTACACAATGGAGTACTACTAAGCTATCAGAAACAATGACTTTATGAAATTCTTAAGAAAATGGCTGCATCTAGAGAATATCATCCTGAGTGGGATAACCCAGTCACAAAAGAAAAGACATAATATGCAGTCACTGATAGTGGGAAGCTAACCCCAGAGGCTCACACTGCCCCAGAAACAACTTACAGACTGTATGAAGTCCAAGAAAAAAAAAAAAAGAAAACAAAACCAAAAACAAAAATAGTCATGCTCAAACCTTACCCAACAAGAACACATTCACAAATTCTGGGTTGTACCCTGTATTACATGTACTGTCTGCTCATTGTTAAAAAAAAAAATCTTTACACACAAAGAAAACTTTGTCTATTTTCAGGTTGCATCTTGTTTTACATGTACTTTTTGCTCACTGTAACTGGTGGGATCTTGATCACACTATCAAACCTTAAAAAAAAAAAAAAAAAAGTACTGACAAAAATGTATTATATACTTTTATGCAAAAAATATTTAAAATCTGTACATTTATCTTTGTTTTTTAAAATAAAGTTGTAAAAACAAGAAAGAAAATGGATGCATCTAGAGAATATTATCCTGAGTGAGATAACCCAGTCACAAAAGAACAGACATAATATGCAGTCACTGATAATGGGATACTAACCCCAGAAATCTCTGAACACCCTAGAAACAACTCACAGACTATGTCAAGTTCATGAAAAAAAAGAATATATTTTAATTAAAATATAACTGTATCACATCCCCCTTTCCTTCCTAAAACCCCTCCCAGTTTCTCTCCCATCCTCTCAAACTAATACCCTCTTTTTCTATAGTATTGTTACATACATACATATTTGTATGTATACGTACCCACAAATACATAATTACAACCTTAAAAATGTATTCATATACTTGTATGCAGAAATGTACATTTATCTTTGTTTCTTAAAATAAAGCTTTTCAATAAAAAAAAGAAAGAAAATGGCTGCATCTAGAGAATATCATTCTGAGTGAGATAACCCAGTCACAAAAGAACAGACATAATATGCAGTCACTGATAGTGGGATGCTAACCCCAGAGGTTTGGACTGCCCCAGAAACAACTGACAGACTGTGTGAAGTTCAAGAATAAATAAATAAATAAAAAAAAACAAACAAACAAACAAAAAAGTCATGCTCAATCCTTACACACCAAGAACACATTGACAAATTCCGGATTACATCCTGACATCCTGTTTTACACGTACTTTTTGCTCATTGTAAAAAAAAGAAAAAAAGAAAAAAAAAAAAGCTAACCACTCACACAATTGTACTTGTATACATTTATGCAAAAATGTTTAAAATTTTATTTATCTGTTTTTTAAAATAAAGTCTAAAAAAAATAAAAAAATAAAAATGGTCATCCTACCAAAATCAATCTATACATTCAATGCAATCCCCATCAAAATTTCAACACAGTTCTTCATTGAGTTGAAAAGAGCAATGTGCAATTTCATCTGGAATTACAAAAGACCTAGAATTGCAAAATCCTTGCTCAACAACAAGAAAACATCTGTGGGAATCACTATCTCTGATCTCAAGCTATATTACAAAGAAATTATGCTGAAAACTTCATGGTACTGTTGCAGAAATATGCATTTCAATCAATGTAATAGAATACAAGATTCAGAAATGAGACCTCACACATATAATCACCTGTTTTTTCTTAAAGGAGCTGTAAACCTTCAATGGATAAAGGACAGCCTTTTCAACAAATGGTGTTGGTCCAACTGGCACTCGGTCTGCAGAAGAATTAAAATAAACCCTTTCTCATCTCCTTGCACAAAGCTCAAGGGCAAATGGATCAAAGATCTTCACAGTAAACCAGGTACTCTGAAACTATTAGATGAGAGAGTAGGGAAAACCATAGTACTCATAGGCACAGGAGAAAATTTCCTGAACAGAACACCAATGACTTGTGCTCTAAAGTCAAAAATTGACAAATGGGACTTAATGAGATTGCAAAATTTCTGTAAGGCTAAAGACACTATCACGAAAACAAAATGGGAGCCAACAGAGTAGAATAAGATATTTACCTACCCCACATCAGATAGAGGCCTAATATCCAAATTATACAAAGAACTCAAAAAGTGAGACACCAGAGAATTAAACAATCCTATTAAAAAATGGGGTACAGACTTAAACAAAAAGTTCTCAATTGAGCAATATTGAATGGCTGAGAAACAGCTAAGGAAGTGTTCATCATCCTTAGCCATCAGGGAAATACAAATCAAAACAACTCTGAGATTCTACCTCACACAAGTCAGAATGGCGAAGATCCAAAACTCAGATGACAACAGTTATTGGCGAGGATATGGAGAAAGAGAAACATTTCTCCACTGTTGGTAGGGTTGTAAACTGATACAACCCCTCTGGAAATCAGTCTGTTTGTTCCTCAGGAAAATGGACATAGTACCACCTGAAGACCCAGTTATTCCACTTCTGGACATTTACCCCATAGATGCTCCAACATACAACAAATATACATGCAGCACAATGTTCATTTCACCTCTATTTATAATAGCCAGAAGCTAGAAAGAACCCAGATGTTTTTCAGTAGATGAATGGATACAAAAATTGTGGTACATTTACACATTGGAGTATTACTCTGCTATCAGAAACTATGGCTTAATGAAATTCTTAAGAAAATGCATACATCTAGAGAATATCATCCTGAGTGAAATAACCCAGTCACAAAAGAACAGACATAATATGCAGTCACTGATAATTGGATACTAACCCCAGAAAGCTCTGAACACCCCAGAAACAACTCACAGACTGTGAAGTTCAAGATATAAAAGAATATATTTTAATCAAAATAGAACTGTATCACATCCCCCTTTCTTCCATGCATCCCCTTTCAGTTTCTCTTCTATCCCCTCAAATTAATAGCCTCTTTTCCAATATTTTTGTTTCATATATACATATGTGTATGTATGTATGTATATATAGCCACAAATACTCAATTACAACCTTAAAAAATGTACTCGTATACTTTTATGCATCTAGTGAGATGATGATGTGGTTGTTTTCTTTGACTTTGTTAGTATGGTAAATTATGCTGTTGGATTTGTATATATTAAAACATCCTTGAAACCCATGGATGAAGCCTAATTGATCATGGTGAATGATCGTTTCATGTGTTCTTGGATTTGGTCTGCAAGAATTTTGTTGAGTATTTTTACATCAATGTTTTTGGGGAGATTGGTCTGAAGTTCTTTTTCCTTGTATGGTCTTTTTGTGGTTTAGGAATGAGAGTTATTGTGGCTTCAAAGAATAAGTTGTGTAATGTTCCATCTGACATTATTTTGTGGAATAGTTTGGAAAGACTTGGTATTAACTTGTCAATAAATGTCTGATAGAATTTTGCACTGAACCCATATGGTCCCGGGATTTTTTTGGTTGGGAGGTTTTGATAACTCCTTCTATTTCTTTAGTAGTTATGGAATTAATTAGATGGTTTGTCTGGTCCTGATTTATCATTGGTATCTATTATCTTTCTAGGAATTTATCAATTTGCTCCAAATTTTCCAGTTTTGTTGAGTATTGGTTTTTGTAGTAGGAGATGATTATTTCTTGAATTAACCTCAGTTTCAGTTGTTATGTCTCTATTTTCATTTCTGATTTTGGTAATTTGGATACTCAGTTCTTGTCCTCTGGTTATTCTGACTAAGGGCTTATCAATCTTTTTAATTTTCTGAAAGAAGCAGCTCTTTTTTTTTGTTTATTCTTTGAATGGTTCTTTTTGTTTCTATTTGGTTAATTTCTGCTCTGAGTTTGATTATTTCTTGCTCTCTACTTTTCTTGGGTGAATCTGCTTCTTTTTGTTCTAGAGTTTTCTACCATGCTGTCAAGTTGCTAGTGTATCCTATTTCCAGTTTCTTTTTGGAGGCACTCAGATCTATGAATTTTCCTCTTAGTAGTGATTTCACTGCATCCCAAAAGTTTGTGTGTGTTGTGTTTTCATTTTCATTAAATTATAGAAAATTTTTAATTTTTTCTTTATTTCTTCCTTGAACATGCTTTCGTTGAGTAGAGAATTGTTTAGCTTCCATGTGTATGTGGGCTTTTTGTTGTCTTTGTTGGTGTTAATGATCAGTTTTAGTCCATGGTGATCTGATAACTTTCATGGGAGTACTTCAATCTTTTTATATTTATTGAGGCTTGTTTTGTGACCGACTATATAGTCAGTTTTGTTGATTGAGAATTTTGTTAGGTATAGTAGTCTACACTGCTATTTGTGTTCTCTAAGTTTATGTATTACATCTAAGACCTTATGGCTATATTAGTCTCTGTTGATAAACAATGTTAATTCTGAAAAGTCTGTTTTTATATGTTACTAGCCCTCTTTTCCTTACTGCTTTAATATTCTTTTTATCCTGTGCATTTTGTTATTTGGTTACCATTTAAAACAAATGTTTTCTTTCTGCTCAAATTTACTTGGTCTTCTGTAGGCTTCTTGTACATTTCTGACTATATCTTAGGTTAGGAATGCTTTCTTCTATGAGTTTGTTAAAGATATTCTCTGGCCCTTTACCTTGGGAATCTTCTCTCTCCTCTATTTTTAGATTTGGTCTTTTCCTTGTGTTCTGTATTTCCTGGGGATTTTGGGGTAGGAGATTCTTGTACTTTGTATTTTATTTGATTGTTGTGTCAACATCTTCTATGGTATCTTCTATGCCTGAGGTTCTCTCCTCTATCTCTTCCATATCTTCTAATCTGTTACTGTTGCTTGTGTCTGTAAATCTTTATTTCTCTCCTAGATTACCCATCTCCAACATTCCCTCCTTTTTTGATTTCTTTATCATTTATTAGTTTCCATTTTTAGAATCTGGATGGTTTAGTTCAATTTCTTCACCTGTTTGATTATGTTTTTCGATATTTCTTTAAGAGATTCATGTGTTTCCTCAATTACAGATTCTATCCATTTACCTGTATTCTGCTGAATTTCTTTAAGGGTGTTATTTATGTCCTCTATCATCTTCATAACAAAAAATTTTAGGTTGGAGTCTTGATATTCTGGGCTGTTATGGTGTGCAGTGCTTGCTACAGTAAGAGAACTCGGTATTAATGGTATCAGTGACATTGGTTTCTATTGCATATGTTCTTGCACCTAACATTATCCAGGTATCTCATGTGTTAATTGGTCTTGCTGTGTCTTACTGGACCCTATCACTATTGTGAGCCTGTGTACCTGGTTGTGATGAACATTCTGGGAGTCAAGCTGTCTCTGAATGGAGAAAAGCATCTGAAATTCTGTCCTGAAGCCAAGTTGTTGGCCAGAAAAAGATGTGTCTACAACAGAGCAGGGTAGATAGTTTCTGCCTCCACAGGATATGTGGGAGTCCAGTTATGTATCTGGACTGGGATTGCACTCATGCTATGCTTCTTTCTCTTCTCTTCCTCTCTCTTTCTCTTCCCCCTCTCTCATTCTCTCTTTTACTTTATCTCTTTCTTCTTTATCTTAACTCTGTCCTGTTCTCTTACACTGTCTCTCTTTTACATAATAAAATGTCTAATTAACAGATGACAGAGAGACCAGTGTCAGAGGATTTCTTGGTAATATTGTCACATTCTCATACTTCCTTCATTCAAATGACACTGAGAAATTTTCTCAGACTGAGAAAAATGAACTTTTGTGATTTGATCCTAAAATTTAAATCCTTGCATAGAAGTCCAGTAATGGAGAGTTTGTAGCTTTAGAGTACTTAGCTAGTCCTTCCCTGTCATTTCTGGCTGATATTAAAAGTATGGTATTTATAAACCCAGCTTATTATTACTGGTAGTATGAATGTTTTGACACATTTATATTTGTTATTAGAATGATTCATACAAGAATGGATCAAATGAAAACTGAGACTGAGCAGTTCATGACTCAAACAAAAAAAGGAAGGAAATTATGTACTATTATCATGAATTGAAGCATTTGCCTTTATATTGTTCAGTGACATTTTCTAAATTCAAATTAAATACTGAATTAAAGTGGCATCATCAAAATTATACAATTTTTATAGTTTGCTCATGTATTTTCTCTTTAAAATGCTATGAAAGTACATTTTTACTTCTATCTTATGTTTTTATTAAGTAGGCATATAACTTACCCAACGTATTTGAAAGATATTCAAATTGTGATCACTAGTATGTAATTCCTTAGAAAACTAACTTGCACATTAAACATATACATAGTTCTGAGTTGCCATGTGTAATTTTCAATATACATAATAAAGTACTAATTAAGGTAAGTATAGCTACTTCTATAAGCATGCACCAGTACATTGTAACTAAGAATGTTGCATTTGTGTTATATCTTTATTTATACATAAAGACTTATAAAAAGAGAATGAATTAATTATAAGTTACCTTATCACTTTTCATTTTATTTTTTCAGTATTAGACATTAGCTAATTTAATAATGTAAAATGATTTTTAAGTACAAAAACATTAAGTGCTTAAACTGAATCAGTCAATTAAAATATTTTAATATTGTGAGTACATACCATGAGTTTTCTTTTGTGACTGAGCTGCCTCCCTAAGGATCATAGATTCTCGTTCCATTCATGTGCCTAGGAATTTCATGAACTCTTTGATTTTATTAGCTGAGTAGTACTCCTTTGTGTATATGTACCACAATTTCTGAATCCATTCTTCTGATGAGGGACATCTGAGTTCTTTCCAGCTTCTGACTATTATTAATAAGGTGGCTATGACATTGTTGAGCATATGTCTTTGTTAGATATTAGAGCTACTTTAGGGCATATTTCCCGGAGTGGTATAGCCGGGTCCTCAGGTAGCACTATGTCCAATTTCCTGAGAGACTGCCAGACTAATTTCCAGAGTGTTTGCACCAGTTTACAATCTCACCAACAGTGGAGGAGTGTTCTTCTTTCTCTACATACTTGTCAACATCTGCTGACACCTAAATCAATTAATTATCATTACATATGAGTGGGGACTGCAACTCAGTTGCAGAGTGTTTTCTAAATATTCCAAAATATTCTAAAAATAGGTCATTTTCTACTCCTTCTCCAGAAGGATACATGTTTGAGATGATAAAAACATAAAGCTAAAACTGAAGAGAAAATCTCTCTCTCTCTGTCTCTCTTTGTCTCTGTCTCTCTCTGTCTCTGTCTCTCTCTGTCTCTCTCTCTCTCTCTCTCTCTCTCTCTCTCTCTCTCTCTCCTACACACACACACACACACACACACATTATTATGCTGTTTTTTATACTATTTTCATTATTATAAAAGTAGTTAATTTTTTTAAGTTGTTACTTTAGATATTCTTGTATCTAATTATAAGCAAAATTCTTATTATTTTCTATCTGTGGTTTGAAGGTTGCTAACCTTCATGCTAATTTAAAAAAATCAAAGAAGCCTACCTACACAAAATCTCTAGAAAGACAGAGTACTTGAGTTCAGTGAAGATAGAAATGTGCAAAAGTAGTGAGTGTTAAAGGATTTATTGTCCAAATTTAAAATATTTGAAAAGGGGCTCTAATTCTATATAAATGAATGGCTTAGTAATATTGGATTTGACATCATGTGCTATCTAACACCTGTAACTTCAGAATAAAGGTGAGATGTACTAACTGTTCTACTCTGAATCTTTTTATACACTCTATATATCTGTGTTTATTCACCTGCACTATCAATCAATAGCACAGGAAGCTTTCCATTCACATTAATATATTCTCTATTGACTTTTGTCAAACAATGGTAGAACCTAAAGAAAACTATTTTAGACATACTTTCTGTGGATATGAGAAGTTGTAAGAGGAAGTAAAGTATACTTCAAGAAGGTTAACCAACTGTATTCAGTTTTGAATATCTACTTTGATTCAGTGACTTTCACTATTACTGTAAGGGACAGAAAACACACATTCCTCAACTCAACAAGAATTCAGCACATAACTACCTACTTTTCATTAGGTGTTGATACAGACATAAAAGAAAAACATAACAATCATTGTTGATTATAATTTATTTACAACTAAATGTAACTGTTTGGTAGTGAGTTTTAAGACTGAATAAGTCACTGTAACTATAATTGATAATGAATAAAGAATGAAAATCGGCATTCATGTTTGATGTAAAATGCACAACTTGAACAAGAACAAATATATAAGGTATGGCTCTTTAGAGAAACAGCATTCTGGACTGATGGGTGGGTGAATAGATAGATAACAGACAGTAGAAAAGAAAGTAGATAATAGGTAAAGAATAGCTACATAATAATTGATGGACAGAACAGTGAATGGATGATTCATATACAATAAATGAATGATAGATGAATGAAAGGATAGGAGATAGGTAGAAACTGGATAGATAATAAGAGATAAGTAGGTGATAAATGATGGATGGTAGTAAAATGTTGATTGACTCATGATAATAATTTATAAATAGATACTTGAATGAATAGATACATAGGTAAATAGATAAAATAATAGATAGTATAGTTGATTCTAAATAGTTGGCTTCCCTATCTTCATGAAATTTTTTGATCTTCTGTTTCAATCCTGGGAATATCCACTAGTCAGTGTTGTTGTTGTCATGATAATTTAAAGGTACAAGAAGTAATCAAACAGAAGATAGAGCTTCCACTATGCATGTGGTGGAGATCAAAGTGTTCATCAGGCAGAGGGAACAAATTGTTAAAAATCTCCCTTTGGTTTTACTTAGATCTCTAAGAGATTAAATGAGGTATAATATACCAAGTAGAAAATTTTACTTTATTTGGTTTAATAATTCAAATATTGTTATATAAAAATAACACAATAACATTTTACCAAATATCAGGTCACCACATAATTTGGTAACATATATACAAAAAATTATGCTCCACAAGGAAGGAATAAGAGACATTTGGGATGAATTATTGAAAATTTTTACCTGTCTAAGAGAAGATAATGTGTGTCCCACCATATGCTCTCAGAATTACATGTGGTGCCTAGACTACCCTAGCATAGTTTTTAAAAACAAAACAAAACAAAACAAAATAAAACACATGTGATTCTGTACCATAAGGATTTTCTTCTGAACCATGAAAATATTAACCTTTTGTGATACACAAGCCAGATATTGAAGAGAGGAACTCTTAGTGGTGAGTTGTTGGTTGTAAACAGTTAAGCATTAGAATCATTTATCAACATCATGGAAGTACAACAATGGTGTAATAAATATACATATAAATTGCAATCGTTTTTTGGTGACAAGAAGCTAAACATGACCTGGTACCACAGCTTTCTTGTAATTAAGCAGAGGTAGCTGGTTCCACTCTCGACTTTTCCCAGTGCGTTCATAGTGATGGAATACTACAAAAAATTTTACTGTTCTCTACATAATCCACTATAGTTAACTGATAGGTTTTATCATCTCCACAGTGGGAGGCAAAATTTTTTTAATGATCTGTCCTTTTAAGAAAGACAAACAAATGGTATAGAATAATTGCAGAGTTACAGAGATACCCTCCTTTGAGTTCTTCTAAAACTCATTATGTAATTCTAGTAATTCTAGAATTAATTATGGTCCTAGGACCTGACAACAAAAGAAGTGTGACAATACCTACATTTTTCCAGCATCACAAAACTACCTTAAAATTACAACTCTGGGAGCATACTTGTATTAACATTCTGTGGAATTTGTACCAATATGCACCTCTTAATCTGATTCTTAGGATTCAAGAGTGCACAAAATGAAGGGAGTAACGAAGAGATGAGCGTACTCATGCTCCTTCTACATGATCCATGATCTGCTTAGAAGTCTATACCCAACATTTTATTCTATTTATACTGAATCAGAATTCCTGGTTGCCAGAAGAGAAGACATGGACAGTTAGAGTCCCATTAGACCTAAGGCTGTTAATACAATAAGACTATTTTAGTTTCCTCAAGCTAATAAGCAATGAACTCAATCAACAATGTGACAGGGTTAACTAAACCTAATTATCATGATAGTATGTAACTAAACCACAGTCATTCTGAAGAGTCTGTCTTGGTGCTTCTATGGCCCAATAACCCGCATTAGAGACACTGTAAACAGTTTAATACTGATAATCCTATGCTAGTTAGGACTTCTGGTTTTGATTTTGTTTGGAGGTCGATGACTTCAGGCTGGGCTCTTGAAGAGCCGGCACTTAATACCAGGGACATGGAGATGGAGAAAACTTAGAGGCAGAATTTTACCTGAGGAGATCCCTCAAAAATTCAAAATTACAAGGCATATAAACAAATCAAACATAGTTTTGATTGTGTTTACAAGTTATAACTGAAAAAGAAGACAGGAAAATCTTCCAGCAGACACAATGCCTCGGTCCTGATGACTTTAAAGACCAGTGGGAAGATTGTACTCCATAAGAGTAACTCCAGAAAACAGAGTGTACACATCCAGACTACGACAAGTTATTTTGTTTTGATGGTTTTCAGCTTCTTTCCAGATTTTCTTGACATTCTTTGTTATAGAATTCCAATGGTCCTATCATTTTTATAAGGTCTCTTTTTTATTTTCTTAGTATGCAATCTTTTCCTCCTTGATTTTACATTGCTATCGGTACTGGCTGCTTTTGTATCAACTTGACGCAAGCTGGAGTTATTATAGAGAAAGGGGCCTCAGTTGAGGAAATGCTTCCATGAGATTCAGCTGTAAGGCATTTTCTTAAGTAGTGATCAAGACGGGGAGGGTGTTGCCATTCCTGGGCTATAGGCCTGGGTTCTATAAGAAAGCTGGCTGAGCAAGTCAGGGGAAGCAAGCCAGTAAGCAACATTCTCTCATTGGCCTAAGCAGAGGCTGATTCTGACTCTTTTGCTGGCTTTTGGGAACATTTTACCCCGAAGAGGGAAAGTGCCTAGTAACAGCACACTTCTCAGAATGTCTCTGTATACAAGCAATGCATAGGTATATTTAAAAACATTGTCCTCATGTTTAAATTTATGAATAAGTTTATTCTTGGTTTATCAGTAAATCTGAGATGTAGGTTGGTAGATTAATCAATGATCAAGGCAAACACGTAATAATTGAATTGTGAAAACAACACCAGATGTTTAGAGAAGATGATTATTACTTACTGGTGAATTATTAACACTTTAACACCATTGGAACCAGGATATACTAAGAGTAAAATTCATAAATACTAGAAAATTAAATTATATTATTAAAAACTTACTTCACATGCACTTGCCATTTTTCTGGGTGTATGCGAATGAATGGGATTAGGCATTTCTATTAGCAGAGATAATAGATGCCTGCTCATCCTTGGCATAGAAAATATGTCAGACCTCAGCCTGAACACAGTAATTACTGAGATTTCAAAAGAAAATGACCCAATGACTATGTATGTGTACAAAGACACACACACACACACACACACACACACATATGTAAATATATATATATATATATATATATATTTAGAGAGAGAGAGAGAGAGAGAGAGAGAGAGAGAGAGAGAGAGAGAGAGAAGTGTGCACACATTTCAAGTCAAGTAAAAGGAATATCGGGGGAAAGGATTTCACTTAATAAAATAAAATAACAGAAACTACAGAAAATTCATTAGTACATGTATGTGAAGTATGGATTAGAAAAATAATGTATCACTAAGTAAATGAGGGCTTTTTTTTTTTGGTTTACTCAAAACTAATAAAAAGTCAAAGTGTCCCTTACCAGAATATTATAAAGAAAATGCTTTCTGGAGTAGAATCTTGGAGTTCTGAGTGTTGGCACTAAAAAGTCATAAAAGGACTTGAAACATAGCTTATTGTCTAAGAGTGTTTGTTACTCTTTTAGAGGAGCAGATTTAAAATTCCAAAACCTCTACCAAATGACTTACAATGGCTTAAAATTCCAGCTCCACAAGATCTGACACCCTCTCTTGGCCTAAGCAAATACTCATACCCATGTTTATGGACAAGCAGACAAACAAAACCACACAGATATTCATAGATAAAAAATAATTCAAAGGTGTTAAAATGGATATTAAGATTGCTTAGAAATTAATAGCACAGAGTGTTCTTTCAGATGACATTAGATTTCCAGCTCCCATTTTGGAGCATTCATAACCACCTGTAATTCCAAGTCCAAAGAATGCAAATCATTCTACTCACAGTAAGTAACACATGCACATATACTTCCACATATGTACAGAGATTAATTAAAAATAAATCACAATTTGAACATACACACAGAGAGAGACCTAAATACAACCTATTTAATTGATCTGTAACTTGTATGTATGTTTAGGTGACTAATTATTTGGTATTAGATAATAAATTGATGTTCTTGTCTCTGGGGAGACCAGATTCTCCTGGTCTCAGCATTTCTTAGTCTCTTCTTCTTTGTGCATTGTTGAGGCCTCTCAGGTGCATTGTCTTCAACTTTGTCATGTCTAATGTTGTCATTGTTCACATGATAAATGGGCAGTCATGATTAGGAAACTTCAGGAGTGGATCTTCTGACATTCTAAAATGTATATAACAACGGTTAATGAAAATTGAAGAAAGACTCTATCAATATGAAAGACATCTAGGAAGTGTATATGTGAGCGTTTAGAGGTATCAAGGGAAAGGAAATATGGGGTAAATATGTTATTATCTCAAACAATAGAAAACTTGGTAAAAATGAAAATAAATGACTACATGGATGGCTCACTAGGTAAGAAAGCTCACTTTTCTTCTGGAGGATCAGGATTCAACTTCTACCATCCAAATAAAGCTTACAGCTTTCAATCACTCTAGTCCCAGAGCTTCAGAGTATATCCAGAGTGCATATGGTACACACACACACACACACACACACACACACACACACACACACACACAAATTTCATATATATAATGAAAGCAAAAATGATAAAATTTATCCAAGTCTTTTAAAATGGCATGAATAATTCAAATGAATAGTCTCAATGAGTAAGGATAAATTATTTAAAATTAAACAGAAATGGAAACAGAGATAAAACTATGCTGATAGATGAAACAAATATTTATTATTTTAATAAAAATACTTGCAGACAAACTAACCAAAATTAGGAGAGAAATACATGCTTATATCTATCACTATTTCCATCTCTATCTCTCAATCTCTATCCACATCTATATCTATTTCATTTATTTCTATATCTACCTATATATATACATGTTTGTAACTATTTATAAGAAATAAAAAATCTACAAGTACTAGATATAGAATAAATTTATAGAACAATAAATTTAAGCCAAGGTTTTATAGAAGTTCTAAGCATATTTAACTACAGGTAATGAGACTAAGGCAAACAAGTCTCTTGATAGAGTAAGCCTTGCAATGGACGTAGTAGTTATGAAATCCTACAAGATCTTTAAAGATAAATTATCAACAATACTTGTGAAGTATTCCACATACATGATATACATGCACGTGTTTAGGCAGTACCCAGGTGGAGCATTTCTGAGGAAGCCTTGCTGACTATTTCTGGTACCACATGGCAAACGTGTGTGTGTGTGTGTGTGTGTGTGTGTGTGTGTGTGTCAGGAGTAGAGAAGTGACTTAGTGATTAGGAGCACTGTCCGCTTTTATTGAAGATTCAGTTTTAGTTCCTGGCATCCAAATGACGGCTAACAATTGCTATTCCACTACTAGCATCTGAGGCTACTGAATGAATTTTGTAAACAGATGCACATTTTGGAAAACCACATTTCCATATTAAATAAAACTAAATGCATCTTAAAACTATATGTGTTGAAAGTAGTCAAAGCTATTCATGATAGTGAGGGTCATCGTGGTAAACTGTGACAACTGTATCTAATTATGTCACTGCTTAAAGCAAAGATATGCTTCATTATCACTCACATACAGCTCTTGGTTTAATAAACATTGAAATTACTTTCACTTCTGTCTGTGTGAAAAACATACATAGACAGCAGCAGTGTATATGATTGAGCTATACTCTTTTCTTCAAAGACGAGTTTTACTGAACTACCATTACTTAGAGTTCTGCAGAATGGGAAAGTAGACAATTTTTAAAGTTTTTCAAAGAAAAGAGAATGGGATTTCTTGTGTAAACCTCAGATGATAGAGGCATATCAGAAAAGTTTTCATCATCTCCCAAGGTTGGATTTCACATAAAATAACAACAATAGTCCAAATACCTGGAAATGAAGAAACTGCTCCTGCGGTACATGCTTGTAGACAAAGCACGAAGACTAGGAAAGTGATAGAAATGACCTGTCAGCACTACCTCCAGAATATGGTAATACAGAAAGATATAAAGCATGCATCATGTCTACTTTGGGCTCATAAAAGATGGAGGAGTTTTTGTTCCAAACATTTTATGTGCTATTATCTTAACTTAATCCATGACTGGGAAGAGTGGGCCCTGTCAGCTATAGAATACAAGATTGACCTTCACATTCCCTTCCCTAGAAAATATCTTAACATGTTTTGTAACTATTTTGCTAGATGGGTATTTAGTATCAAACTTAGCAGAATGTTCTGTTTAGCAGGATAGAATTCATGTTTTTTCAGGTGTTGTGAGAAGTAGCATGTATGTGACATGAGTCTTAGTAAGAAAGAGCCCTGCCTTCAAGTGACTGTCACATTTCAGAGATTTTTATAAATTCACATCTTCCATCATGCAACTCTGGATTTGAAAGAATATCAATACATAGAAATCTCACTATATAGAATAAAGGGAGCTTAGATTTCTAGATTAGAAGACCTTTTCATTCACTCAGAATCTAAGAACAGGAATTTGTAATAACCTTCCTATCCAAACAAACATCTTGGAGAAGAATTCAATGCCTAAATGATTATATAAAAATACAACTAATTAAAAAAAAGCCTTAACATACCACAAAATCCTTAACATAACTTTGCTTAGCTTAGTTCGGTGAAAGAAAAAGAACTTAAGAGTTCATGGATCGACAACCTCTTTGTTTTTAAGCTGTAGTGATCAACAAATCTTCCTAATACCTCTAGATAAAGCCCAGGATTACAATGTTCTGAAAACTCCAATCTCTCATCATCAATAAAATAAAGAGAAATGAACTCCAGCCCACTTAATAATTTCATAATTCTAAAGTAGCTTTCCATGGTAGATACGATATCTCATGCTTGTCCATTGAAATAGATGACAATTAAGAGAAAGTATTTTTACTTTTAAAAAGTATAACATTTTCAGAAGTTTTAAATACAATTTTTCTATTTTTTGTAATTTTTTTCCTTACAACTTTATTTAAAGACAAAAAGAGATATACATATACAGATTTTTAAAAGCAATTTGGCATAACATTAAATGAATATTTTTGTCAGTACTTAATCCTTTTAGAGGTTTGATAGCATGCATGGAAATCCCACTAGTTGCCATAAGCATAATGTATATCTAGGACAGAACATAACATGGAAACAGTTTTCTTGTTGAGTATAGATTAAGCATGATGATTTGTAAATACCAAAAACTGCCACAAGGCTATTATCTTAGCTCTCAGATTCCAAATGATTTAAGGTCCAGGTGTACCACACTCTGAGAGGTTGTATAAATTTTTTTTTTCCTAAGAAGGACTGAGGCTTTCATTTTTTGGCCTTTGTTTTTCTTGAGCTACATATAGTCTATGAGTTGTTTCTGATGTGTTCAGAGCTTTCTGAGGTTAGTATCCCATTATCAGTGTCTGCATATTATGTCTGTTCTTTTGTGACTGGGTTATCTCACTCAGGATGATATTCTCTAGATGCATCCATTTTCTTAAGAATTTCATAAAGTCATTGTATCTGATAGCTGAGTAGTAGTCCATTGTGTAAATATACCACAATTTTTGTATCAATTCATCTACTGAAGGACATCTGGGTTCTTTTCAGCTTCTGGCTATTACAAGTAGGGCTGCTATGAACATTGTGGTGCATGTGTCTTTGTTGTATGTTGGAGTGTTTCTGAGGTATATGGCCAGAAGTAGAAAAACTGAGTCTTCAGGTAGCATTGTGTCCAATTTTTTGAGGAACTGCCAGACCGATTTTCAGAGAGGTTGTACCAGTTTACAACCCCACCAACAGTGAAGGAGTGCTCCTTTTTCTCTTTTCCTCGCCATCATTTTCTGTCATCTGAGTTTTTTATCTTAGCCATTATGAATGGTGTGAAGTACAATCTCAGGGTTGTTTTGATTTGCATTTCCATGAAGACTAGGGATGTCCAGCCTTTTCTTAGATGCTTCTAAGCCATTCCATAATCCTTAATTGGGAATTTTTTGTTTAGCTCTGTACCCCATTTTTAATAAAATTGTTTGATTCTCTGGAGTCTAACTTCTTGAGTTCTTTGTATACCTGGGATATTAGACCTCTATCAGATGATGGGTTGGTAAAGGCCTTTTCCCAATCTATTTTCTGCCATTTTGTTTTCTTGACAATATCCATAGCCTTACTGAAACTATGCATTCTCATTAAGTACCACTTGTTGATCATTGACCTTAGAGCACAAACCACTGGTGTTCTGTTCCAGAAATGTTCCCCTGTGCCTAAGTGTTCTATGGTTTTCCCTAATTTTTATTCTAATAAATTTAGTGTACGTGGTTTAATGTGGAGATCTTTGATCCAGTTAAACTTGAGGTTTGTACAAGAAGATAAGAAAGGGGCTATTTCCATTTATTTGCATGCTGAGGTCCATTTGAATCAAATCATTTGTTGAAGAGGCTGTCCTTTTTCCATTGAATGTTTCCAGCTCCTTTATCAATATTTAAGAGACCATATGTGTGAGGGTTTGTTTTTGGATCTTCTATTCTATTCCATTAATTAACAGGCCTATCTCTGCACCAGTACCATGCAGTTTTTTAACACAATTGCCTTGTAAAATACTTTGGGGTCAGGGATAGTGATTCCCAGAGATGTTTTCTTGTTGTTGAGGATGGATTTTGATAATCTAGGATTTTGTTATTCCAGATGAAGTTGGACTTTGCTCTTTACAACTCTATGAAGAATTGAATTGTAATTTTCATGGAAATTTCATTGAATCTGGAGATTACATTTGGTAAGATGGCGATTTTTACAGTCTTGATCCTTCCAATCCATGAGCATGGGAGATCTTTCCATCTTCTGAGATCTTTTTTGATATTCTTCTTAGGATATTTGAAGTTTTTGTCATACAGGTCTTTCACTTGCTTAGTTAGGGTCACACCAAGGTATTTCATATTGTTTGTGACTATTGTGAAGGGCATCTTTTCACTAATTTCTTCCTCTGCATGTTTGTCCTTTGAGTAGAAGAAGGCTACTGATTTGTTTGAGTTAATTTTATATACAGACACTTTGCTAAACTTGTTTATCAGATGTAGAAGTTCTCTGGTGGAATTTTTGGGGTGAATTAAGTACACTATTATTTCATCTGAAAATAGTGAAATTTTTACTTCTTCTTTTCCAATTTGTATCCCTTTGATTTCCTTTTCCTGTCTAAGTACTCTGTTCAGGACTTCCAGTATTATGTTGAATAGGTAGGGGGAGAGTGAGCAGCCTTGTCTAGTCCCAGATTTAGTGGGATTGCTTCAAGTTTCTCACAGTTAAGTTTGATGTTGGTAATTGGGTTGCTATATATTGCTTTTATAATGTTTAGGTACGAGCCTTAGATATCTCTTCTTTCCAAGACTTTTAACATGAAGGGGTGTTGAATTTTATCAAATGCTTTCTCCGTATATAGTGAGATGACCTGATCATGGTGAATGATAATTTTATCTGTTCTTGGATTTGATTTGGAAGGATTTTGTCCAGTATTTTTTGCATCAATATTCACAAGTGAGATTGGTCTGAAGTTCTCTTTCCTTGTAGGGTCTTTGTGTGGTTTAGAAATGAGGGTTATTGTGGCCTTGAAAAATGAGTTAGGTAGTGTTCCATCTGACTCTATTTTGTGGAATAGTTTGGAGAGTATTGGTATTAGCTTGTCAATAAATATCTGATAGAACTCTGCACTGAACCCTTCTGGACCTCTGCTTTTTTGAGTTGGGAGGTTTTTATGACCGCTTCTATTTCTTTAGGTGTTATGGGATTATTTAGATGGTTATCTGGACCTGGTTAAACTTTAGTGTCTCGTATCTGTCTAGGTATTAATCTATTTACTTCAGATTTTCCAGCTTTGTTGAGTATAGGCTTTTGTAGTAGGATCTGATGATATCTTGAATTTTTTGTTTCAGTTGTTATGTCTCCACATTTTTTTCTGATTTTGTTATTTTAAATACTCTCAATTTACCCTCTATTTAGTCTGGCTAAGGGTTTATCAATCTTGTTAATTTTCTTAAAGAATGAGATCTTAGTTTTGTTGACTCTTTTAATGGTTCTTTTGGTTTGTATTTGGTCAATTTCTGCTGTGAGTTTCATTTATTTCTTATTGTCTACTCCTCTTGGTTGTATCTGCTTCCTTTTGTTCTAGAGCTTTCAACTGTGTTGTCAAGTTGCTAGTGTATGCTCTCTCCACTTTGTTTTTGAAAAAATTCCAAGTTATGAATATTCCTCTTAGTACTGCTTTTATTGCGTTCCATAGGTTTAGGTATGTTGTGTTTTCATTTTCATTAAATTCTAGAAAATCCTTAATTTCTTTCTTTATTTCTTCTTTGACCATAATATCATTTAACAGAGCATAGCTCAGTTTCTATGTATATAGAAATTTTGTTATCTTTGTTGTTACTAAAGACAAGCCTTACTCCATAGTGCTCTGATAAGATGCACAAAAGTACTTCAATTTTCTTATATCTTCCGAGGCTTGTTTTGTGACTGATTATATAATCAATTTCAGAGAAGGTGCAATGATATGCTGAGAAGAAGGTATTTTTTTGTTGTTGTTGTTGTTTTAGGGTGGAATGTTCTGTAGATGTCTATTAATTCTAATTGTTTTATAACCTCTGCTAGTTTCACTGTGTTCTTTGTCAGCTTCTGCTTTCATGTTCTGTCTATTGATGAGAGTGGGGTGTTGAAGTCTCCTACTATTATTGTGTGGGGTGCAATGTATATTTTGAGCTTTAATCGGATTTCTTTTATGAATATACATGCTCTTGTATTTGGAGCATATATGTTAAGGATTGAGAGTTCCTCCTGATAAATATTTTCTGTAAAGAGTAAAAAGGATCCTTCCTTATCTTTTTTGATAACTTATGGTTGAAAATCTACTTTATTCTATGTGAAAATGGCTATTCTAACTTGTTTTGTGGGGCCATTTGCTTGGAAGTTTTTTTTTCCCCAACCTTTTACTTTGAGATAGTGTCTGTCTTTTGTCTCTGAGTTGAGTATCCTCTACGCAACAAAATGCTGGACTCTGTTCATGAATCCAGTCTTATAGGCTATTTCTTTTTATTGGGAATTGAGTCCATTTTTTAAAAGATATTAAGAAATAGTGGTTGCTGTTTCCTGCTATTTTCACTTTTAGAGGTAGATGTGTGTCTGTGTGTCTTTCTTCTTTTGGTTTTCTTGCTCAGGAGTTTTCTTGTTTTTACTACAATGTAGTTCCCCTCATTGTATTGGGTTTTCCACCTATCATTTGTTGTAGTGCTGGGTTTGTGGTCAGATATTGTGTAAATTTAGTTTTGTCTTGGAATATCTTCGTCTCTCCATCTATGGTGATTGATAGTTTTGCTGGGTATAGCAACTTGGGCTGGCACTTGTGCTCTCTTAGGGTCTGCATGATTTCTGTTCAGGCTCTTCTAGTTTCATAGTCTCTGTTGAGAAATCGGGTGTGGTTCTGATTGGTCTGCCTTTATATGTTAAATGACCTTTTGCCCTTACTGCTTTTAGTATTCTTTCTTAGTTTTGAACTCTTGGCATTTTGACTATTCTGTGTCGAAAAAATTTCTTGTCCACTGTATTTGGAATTCTCTAGGCTTTTTTATGCTCATGGTCATATCATTCTTAAAGGTAAGGATGTTTTGTTCTACAATTTTGTTGAGGATATTTACTATCCCTCTTAGTTGATATTTTTCGCCATCTTCAATTCCTATTATCCTTAGGTTTAGTCTTCTCATTGTGTCCTGGATCTTTTGGACATTTTGGTTTAGGGGCTTTTTGGTTGTTGCAACTTCTGTAACTGTTTTGTCTCTGTTCTCAATGTTGTCTTCTGCCCCTGAGATTCTCTCTTCTGTTTCTTGAAGTCTGATGGAGATGCTTGCATCAGTGATTCCTTATCTCTCTCTTTTTTTTTTTTTTTTTTTTTTTTTTGGTTTTCCAACTCCAGGATTATCTCTTTTAGTGTTTTCTTTGTTTTTTTCTGTTTCCATTTTCAATTTCTTCATCTCTCTGGTTCTGTTTTCCTGTAGTTCTTTGATTTCTTTGAGTGTTTTTCATGTTTCCTCTTTATAAGCTTCTATTTGTTTATGGTTGTCCTCCCGTACTTGTTTAAGTGAGTTATTCATGCTCTTTTCAAAGATCTCCATCATTGTTTTGAGGTATTATTTCAGGTCTGAGTCTTCTTTTTCTGGAGTGTTTGGTATTCCACTACTTGCTGTGATGAGAAAGCTGGGTTCTGATGTTGCCAGGTTGTCCTGGTTTCCATTGCGTGAGTTCTTTCACTTTTCGCTTGCCATCTTCTTGTCTATGATTATATGTGTTCTTGTTTTCAGTGATTGGTACCCATCTCTCCTGTGGACCTCACGGTCAGTGGTTTCAAGAAGAAAACTGATTCTGAGTGTTTGGCTTTTGGTTGGCAAGCAGTGAGTTCTGTTAGCAGTGACTCAGTTCTGTCTTTGTGGCCTTGGATGTGGGAGCTCTTGTGAGACTGTTCTGGTAGCTTATCCCTGAGCTCACAGGTCTTAATTAATATAGTCAGAAGCCTGGCTCTTTCTCTAGGCCACAAAGGACCCTTTTCCCAATAGCACAGTTGTTTCTGCTCTCTGAGGACACCTGATTTGCTCTCCCTGGGCCCATGTTTCAGAATCTGTCCTAGTCTAGGTATAAGTGGTTCTGTAAAATTGAACTTCAAGCACTGCCATTCCTGGGCAAACCCTGGCTCCCACTGACAAGGGCTTGTGCTTTACTGTGGGCCTGTGTGTCTAAACTTTGAGCCAGAGCTTTGTGGGCAGATCCAGAATCCCTATGCCAGAGTTCTGGCTCCACTGAACCGTAGGGCCACATTTTCTGAGTGCTTTGCCTAGCCCTCTCTGCGCTTTGGCTACTCACAGATCAGTCTCACTGGGACTGTGTCGCTGGATCTCTGCTGTTCCAGGTGGCAAATGGCCTGAGTGTTTAGTTTGCATGCAAAAGCTTTCTGGGCAGATACCAAGTTCCTATGCCAGGGTTCCTGCTCCCTTGAACGAACAGTTGAGCCGTGTTTTCCACGTGCTCGGCCTAGAGCTGTCTATGCTTTGGCTACTCATGGCACAGTCTCACCAGGCCTGTGTCCTGGATCTCCACTGTTTCAGGTGGCAAGTGGCATGAGCATTTGGGCTGCATGCAAGGCAAAATTTTTCATTTTTCATACTCTTTCTCAAGTATCAAAATCTGTAGGCGGTTGATGAAGTCCTTAATAGTAATAGATAGTTTTAAATCATTGAAACCAAATAAATATTCTCATGGAAGTAGGATGATAATGATTTAAATTATTAATCAATAAAATCACTCAATTAAATTAAATAGAATCTTTATATTTGTTTTCTTTCTATTTTATTGGCTATTCTCTGCATTTAGATTTCAGATTTTATTCCTTTCCCCCAGTCTGATCCCCTCTCTCTTTCTCATTGCCTCCATAAAGGTGCTCCCTCTCCAAACCACCCTCTCCCACCTCAGCATATTGACACATCTCTACATGGGGAAATGGAACTTTCCCTGGACCGAAGGCCTCTCATTCCACTGATGCCAGAGAATCCTATCCTGTACTTCATATACACCTGGGGCCATGAGTCTCTTTGTGCGAACTCATTGGTTGAGGGTTTAGTCCCTGAAAGCTGTTGTAGGTTTGGTTAGTTGATTTTTTTCTTTCTTCCCATGGCATTCCAAGCACTTTCAGATCCTTCAGTCCTTTACATCCTACATTGGGGTCATCATGTTCAGCCTGATGGGTAGTGGAAAACATCTTTGTTTGTATCAGAATTTTTCTGGCAGAGCCTCTGAAGAAAAAAAATTGTATCAGGTTCCTGAAGGTAAGGACTACTTGGCATCAGGAATAGTGACTGGGTTTGCTGGCTGCATATGGGATCTATCCCCAGGTGAAGCAGTATCTAGATGATCTTTTCTCAAATCCCTGCTTTTCTATTTGTCCCATTGTTAATTCCTTTGAGTGTTTTGTTCTCTCTTCTAAGAAGGACTAAGGCATCCATATTCTGTTATTCCTTTTCTTTGAGCTTTGTAGTAAGTTGTCCAAATTGTTTCTTGGGGATTCAAGCTTTTTGGGTTACTATCTGCTTATAAATGAGTACATACCTTGAGTGTTCTTTTGTGATTGGGTTACCTCAATCAGGATGATAGCTTCAAGTTTCATTTATTTGCCTAGAAATTTCATGAACTCATTGTTTTTAATTGCCAAATAGTAGTTCATTGTGTATATGTACCAAAATTTCTGCATTAATTACTCTGTACATGGACATCTGGGCTCTTTCCACCTTCTGGCTATTATAAATAAGGCTGCTATAATCATGGTGGAGCATGTATCTTTCTTAGAAGTTGGAGTTTCTTTTGGGTATATGCCCAGCAGTAAAAAACTGGGTCTTCAGGTAGTACTATGTCCAATATTCTGAAGAAACACCAGGCTGATTTCCAGAGTGGTTGAATCAGTTTACACTCAGGAGTGTTCATCTTTCTCCATATCCACACAAGCATCTGCTGTCACCTAAGTTTTGTCCTTAGCCATTCTGACTGGTGTGAGGTAAAATTTTAGGGTAAATTTGATTTGCATTTTCCTGATGACTAGGAGTATTGAGCATTTCTCTAGGTTCTTCTCAGCCATTCAATATTTTGCAGTTGATAATTCTTTGTTTAGCTTGAAATCCATTTTTAATATGATCATTTAATTTTCTAGAGCTTAACTTCTTGAATTCTTTGAACATATTGGATACTAGCCCTCTATCAGATTTAGGATTGGTAAAGATCCCTTACCAGTCTGTTGTCTGTCATTTTGGCCTTTTGAGAGTGTCCTTTGTCTTATATAAGCTTTGCAATATCCTGAGGTTCAGTTTGTTGATTCTTGATCTTAGTGCATAATTTACTGGTATTCTGTTCAGAAGTTTTTTTTTCTATGCTTAGGTGTTCTATGGTCTTCCCCACTTTCTTTTCTACTAGTTAAAGTG
Organism: Micromys minutus; assembly: GCF_963924665.1. Classification (NCBI taxonomy): domain Eukaryota; kingdom Metazoa; phylum Chordata; class Mammalia; order Rodentia; family Muridae; genus Micromys; species Micromys minutus. The sequence goes on from NC_137953.1 coordinate 52,839,993, forward strand.
TACTTAGTTTTGTGGGATTTCTTTGACTCTGTACAAAGAGATAAAAAGGGATCAATTTGAATTTTTCTGCATTCTGACTGCCAAGTTAACCAGCACCATCGCTTTGAAGAGGCTGTTCTTTTTCCATTGAATGTTTTCAGCTTCTTTCTTAAAGATAAAGTAACCATAGATATGATAATTTATTTCTGTGTATTTGATTCTATTCCATTGGTCAACTTGCATATCTCTGTATCACTATCATTCAGGTTTTATCACAATTGATCTGTAATACATCTTGCATTTAGGAATAGTGGTTCCCCCAGAAATGTTTTTATTTTTCTTTTTGTTGTTGTTGTTGTTTTGTTTTTATTGTTTAGAAGAATTTTTGTTATCCTGTTTTTTTTTGTTTTTTGTTTTTTTATTCCAAATTTGTAATTGCTATCTCTAACTCTGTGAAGAACTGATTTGGAATTTTGATGGGGATTGCACTGAATCTGTTCACTGACTTTTCAAGGTGTTCAATTTTACAATGTTGATCCTTCTATTCCATGACCATAATAAAAGCTATCCACCTCTGAAGTCTTCTTGAATCTCCTTCTTCAGAGACTTGAAGTTCTTCTCATAGAGATCTTTGACTTACTTGACTAGGATCACTACAAAGTACTTTTATAATCTGTGTGACTATTATGAAGAGTGTTGATTTTTTAAATTTCTTTCTCAGCCTATTTATCCTTTGAGTAGAGGAAAGCTAATAATTTGCTTAAGTTAATTTTATATCAAGCCACTTTGCTGAAGTTGTAAATGTTCTCTGGTGAAATTTTTGGGGTCATTTAAGCATACTATCATATCATGTGCAAATAGTGATATTTTTACTTCTTCCTCTCCAGTATATATCCTTATGACCTCTTTTTGCTATCTGATTGCTCTGCCTAGTATTTCCAGTACTCTACTAAATAGGTAGGGAGAAAGTGACAGACTTGTTGAGTCTCTAATTTCAGTGGAATTGCTTCAAGTTTCAAGTTTCTCAACATTTACTTTGATATTGGCTACTGGTTTGCTATATATTGCTTATAGTGTGTTTAAGTACATATGAGCCTTGAATTTCTTTCCTTTTCAAGACTTTTAACATGAAGGGGTGTTGAATTTTATAAAATGCTTTCTCAGCATCTAAAGACATTATGTGTTTTTTCTTTGTTAATATAGTGGATTACATTCATAGATTTTTGTATATTGAACCATCCTTGCATTCCTTGGATGAAGCCTACTTGATCATGGTGAATAATCATTTAGATGTGCGTTTGCAATAATTTTATTGAGTATTTTTGAATCAATGTTCATGAGGGAAATTGTTCTAAATGTTTCTTTCTTTGTAGATTCTTTGGTTTAAGAATGAGAACAATAGTGGCTTCAAAGAATGAGTTGAATATATAGATTGGAGAGTATTAGTAGTAGGTTTTGTATGAAGATCTAATAGAATTCTGCAATAAACCTGTCAAGCCCTGGGTTTTGTTGTTGTTGTTGTTGGGAGACTTTTGATGACTTCTATTTCTTTAGGGGTAAATGTGTGGTTAATATGGTTTATCTGATTCTAATTTAACATTGGTACCCTGTGTCTATCTAGAAAATTGTCCATTTCCTCTAGATTTTTCAGTTTTGTTGAGTATAGACTTTTATAGTAGGAGCTGATAAATTCTTGAATTTCCTGTTTCTGTTGTTATGTCTACCACTTCATTTCTGATTTTGTTCATTTGTATTCTCTCTCTCTCTCTCTCTCTCTCTCTCTCTCTCTCTCTCTCTCTCTCTCTCTCTCAGTCCTCTCATTGTTCTGGCTAAGGGTTTATCAATCTTGTTAATTTTCTCAAAAAACCTGCTCTTAGTTTTATTGATTATTTAGTTCATTTTGTTTCTATTTGGTTGATATTAGCTCAGATTTTGATTATTTTGTCATATACTCCTCTAGCGTGTAGCTGTTGTTTGTTTTTGTTTTTTGTTTTTGTTTGTTTGTTTGTGGTTGGTTGGTTGGTTGGTTTGTTGGTTTTGGTTGGGGTCTTTGTTTGGGATTTTTTGTTGTTCTTGTTCTAGAGCTTTCAGGTATGTTGTCATGCTGTTAGTGTATGCTCTTTCCAGTTACATTTTGAAGGCACTCAGTGCTTTGAATTTTCCTCTTAGCACTGCTTTCAATACATTCCATAAGTTTTGGTGTGTTTTATCTTCATTTTCATTAAATTTTAAAAAGTATTTAATTTTTTTATTCTTCCTTGCTCAAGCTATCATTGAGTAGAGCATTGTTTAGCTTCCATGTGTATGTGGGTTTTTTGATGCTTTTGTGGTTATTGAAGACCAGCCTTAGTCCATGGTGATCTGATAAAATGCATGGGATTTTCTTTTTTTGATCTTCCTATATCTGTTAAGGCCTGTTTTGTGACTGACTATAAGGTTAACTTTGGAGAAGATACCTGGAGGTGCTGAGATGAAAATTTATTTTTTTGTTTTTGGATGAAATTTCCTGTAGATGTCTCTTATTTCCAGTTGGTTCATAACTTCTGCAAGGTTTGCTGTGTCTCTGTTCAGTTTCTGTCTCCATTATCTGTCTATTGATGAGAGTAGGGTGTTCACATCTCTCACTATTATTGTGTATGGTGTCGTATATGCTTTGAGCTTTAGTAAAGTTTCTTTTATGAATGTGGGCACCCTTATATTAGGAGCATAGGTCATCATTATTGAAAGTTCCTATTGATAGATTTTTTCTTTGCTGAGTAAAAAATGTCCTTCCTTATCTTCTTTGAAGACTTTTGGTTGAAAATCTATTTTACTCAGTATTAGGATAGCTACTGGAACTTGTTTCTTAAGACCATTTGCTTGGAAAGTTTTTGGGTTTTTTGTTTGTTTGTTTGTTTGTTTTTTAATCCCACAAACTTCTACCTTGAGGTAGTTCCTGTCTTTGTTGCTGAGTTGAGTTTCCTATATATAGCAAAATGCTTGATTGTGTTTATGCATCCATTGTGATAGTCTATGTTTTATTATTAGAAAATTAAGTCCATTACTGTTAAGTGTTATCAATGACATTAAGGAATAATTATTGTTGTTACCTGTTATTTTTGTAGTTAGAGGAAGAAATATGTTTGTGTACCTTTCCTCTTTGAGGTTTGTTGCGAGAAGATTATTTTTTGCTTCATGTAGGATGAAGTTTTCTTTTTTATGCTGGAGTTTTCCATCTATTATCCTTTGTAGGGCTTGATTTGTGGATATATATTGTATAAATTTGGTCCTGTTGTGGATTATCATGGTTTCTCCATCTATAGTAATTGAGAGTTTTGCTGGATATAGTAACCTGGGCTGACATTGGTGTTCTATTAGTGTTTGTATGGTTTCAGTCCAGGATCTTCTAGGTTTCTGTTAAAAGTCAGGCGTAATTCTGATTGGCCTTCCTTTATATGTTACCTATACTTTTTCTCTTACTTGTTTTAGTATTCTTTCTACATTTTGAATATTTGGTGTTTTGACCATAATGTGTCAGGAATTTTTTTTTCTGGTCTAATCTGTTTGGGTTCTGTAGACTTCTTCTATATTTTTGGTCATCTCTTTCTTTAGGTTAGGGACATTTTCTTTTATAATTTTTTGAAGACATTTATTGGGCCTTTTCATTGAGAGTCTTTGCTCTCTTCTACACCTATCTTCCTTAGGTTTGTCTTCTCAGTGTGTCCTGGATTTCCTGGAAGCTTTGGGTTAGAACATGTTTTTTTTTTTACATTTTCTTTAATGTTGTGGCAATATTTTCTATGGTGTCCTTTGCTCCTTATATTCTCTCTTATATTTCTTGTATTCTGTTGGAGATGCTTGTGTCTAAGACTCAATTTTAGCTTTACTGTGTTTATTTATTATTAATTTGTATTGAACACGGCTTATAACCTTGCTAAATTATATTAATTTTTCAAAAAATATTGGGCTGAAGAAATAACACATAATTTGAAGCAGTTCACTAGAAGAAGTAAACTGACTTATGCAAGGTGCCCTATGTCCTCCACATATGAGACATGACAAATTTAGGTGCACAAATAAAACAACAAAAAATAAAGTAGGAAAAAAGTAATGAAGGAAGGAATTCTACAATGAATGAATAAATCATTCACTTTTTAAAGGCAAACTGTTTTAAATGAAATTCATGTTTGCATGCTTGTAAAGGAGAAATAAACTGATGTACAAATGTTTCCTGCAAAATATGAAACAGAGTTTCCTTCATGCACAGATATACAAGTAACAGTTCTTTTTGGGTTAACAAGTTCATCTCCATAAATTCTGACTTCATACTTTACAAATTGCTAAATAGTGAGTAAATATCATAACTTGTGAAAATTAAATCAACAAATATCAACACTGATAATTATAGTTCGAACACACTTTTTCAAATATATTTTAAATTCTGTGTTTGGATATAGAAGGAACAAATCGTCTTTACTGCCTGTTCTCACATATAACCACAATAAATCTAGATCTTCTGAAGTAACTTTATAATAAAAACCCATTTTGGTTTCAATAAGGTATTTATTTCATTCACTGCTGTCACAGAATGATTTACACTTCATTTGGGGAAGATGTAACAGTTCTGCTTGCTCCAAGAAACAGCTGAAACTATGTCAGTATCTTACAGATTTTCTGGTTACATCTATGTCCCTGGTGACTGGATTTTGAAAGCAACAAAACCAAAACTAAGACAATCTTGATATTGTCCATTTCTGATGTGTATTCTGAGTCTCATTTGTGGGAATAACTGCTCACATATACCTTTGCTGCCTCCCATTTTAATCATTCATCTGAGCGCATTTCTGCTCTTTGAAGAAAGTATAATTGCCTTTCTGTTGTTGATAAGGAAATTTTTATTTTAATATATATATATTTTATTCCATATATAAGGGCACCAGACTCCCTAGAACTTGCTTTATAAACAGTTACTGTAAGCCATCTGTGGATGCTGGGAACTGCAACTTGGTCCTCCACAAGAGCAACCAGTACTGTAATTACTAAGACATTTGTACGGCGCGCTTCTTGACCAGCGAGGAAAGATGACCACCACCAGAGGATTCTTCTCAGATCACGCTTTATTGTGGGAGCCTCTTGATTGAAGGGGAGAACAGGAATCGAGGGGCCCGAACTACCCTAGCTGTCCGCTTATATAGGGAGAAGCGCATACAGGCTTTCCATGACTGGTTTTCACTAGTCTGCTGACACCAGAGGCCTCAGGATTGGCCGGAGATAGGTTATATACTGCACATGCGCAGGGTGCAGCACCTTAGCTGACAGGAACGTTACTATATAAGGAGTTGTTTACCTCAAGCCGTGAGGGAGCCAGCGCCATCTTGTAATGGCCTCCGCATTCGGCTCCCCACAGTTCCCCCTTCTGTTTTAACTTGAGCACAAGCAACATCGGACTTACTCCCATACAAGTCTCCACCTCATGATGTGTGGACTTCTCGAAGGAGGCCATGTCCAAGGTGCACCTTCTCCCATGCAATGGGAACTAGCCCAGGGAGGTGCAAAGGCTACGCCAAAGACCAGGTTTTTCACACGCCTTCCCCAGTGCAATGAGACAACTTGGTTTCATGGGGGTGCAAAGGCCACCTGTGCAACCTAACTTAAGTGCTCTTTAAGGCTGAGAGCCAAATTTGGGGTGAGGCACCATCCTCCAATGTAGCAAATGCCTGGGTAATAGCAACCTTATCTCGCTGATTTTGGGCGCACAGCTGGCACACCAACCATAGACAAAGTATGCAACCTCCCAGACAGCAAGCTATAAACAACTCCACCCCTACCCATTCTTTAAAGTAGGACAGAGCAGAGGAGAGCCAAGAGGTAAGTCCCTCAGCAAATCCAGGATCTACACGAGTAGCATTGAGGGCAGTCACTGCTCTTCTTAGTTCGTCAAGGTTGGCATTGAAATTTTCGGACCAATTTCTGGAGTGGCAGAGTAATTTTTAGTCTTGACCACAGGATTTTTCAGGGTCCAGCAGGCCTCAGTGAAATTTAGCACTTGTACATCTTCCACCGAGGTCGACTCATTCTTGACGGGGCACGTCAGCTGGGCTGGGACCCAATGTTTCTTTCCCTGGGGGAAAACACAAACAGCTCCCCTGGATCTCGATATAACCGGATCCGGTTCATACCATTTATTATCTAGCACATCTTTCCACATAACTAGCCTCTCCTTTTCCGGTGGTCCCTCAGAGGCATGCCTGTCTTTGGCTGATTTTCCATCATCATTTAGATGCAAAAAATTAAGGGAAAAGAATGCAAGAAAAACTCTTTCTCGGGGGGATAGCTCCTTCTGCTAGACCCCCTTTTTGTTTTTGTAAACATTCTTTAAGATTTCTATTGGCCCTTTCAACAATGTTTTGGCCTTGAGGATCATAGGGCAATCCTGTCAGGAGTGAAACTCCCATGTGATGGCAAAATTGCTTGAATCATGCCGAAGTATAGGCAGGACCATTATCTGTTTTTAACACTTTAGGTATGCCCTATGCACTCTAAGCTTCAAGACAATGAGTAATAACATGAGAAGACTTTTCTCCCGATAAAGGAAAAGCAAAAATGACTCTTGAACAGGTATCAATAGACACATGTAAAAGATACTGAGATAATGGTTTAGAATAATTTGCAGATTTAGTAAAATTTTTATACTGAATACTGGTCACACATAATCTTTAGAACTTCTATTGGCAGCCAGCTGGGCGACCTACCACAATATATTTATCTGTTCTTGAACCAGATCAATTTTCTAAAGTATTATTATAAACAGTTCCTATATTAGGAGAAAAGGTAAAGAGGCCCTTAACTGCCCAACATACTCCCTGAGATTAACAGCCAGTCTAAGGAGGCAGGGCTGAATCTCTTCTTCCTGTACAGAAAGGTGACCACTTAGGTTGGGCTGGAATAAACAAATTACCCTTTGGCTGGGAAATAGGCCAGTGACCGGCAATCCAGGTGGCATTAGCCTATCTAGGTTTTTGTATAATTAGCAGTGACTCTATAAGTTTGGACTGACTTTGCCAACTCTTTAACTAGCTTATGCTCGAGGCAGTGATCATCCTTGAACAAGGGAAACATTTGCCTGAGGGCATGGCATGTCTCCAGTGAACAAAAGAACTCACACTTTCTCTCTGAATGAGGCAGAAGAGCAGAGACTGCTTTAAAAGCTTTCAGTTTCGATATAGTTCTCTGCCTCAGCTGAACCCACTCTGCCTCAAATTCCCCTGCCTCTTCTTCTAGATCTTCCTTCTCAGATTCAAATAATTTAGCCTCTAACTCCTCTACTGCCAGCTCTAAACCTTTTTGCTCTTTTAGCGGATACAAAGTATCCTCTCCGGGAAACTTGTACTTCCTTTCCCCGGGCACAATCGTCTCTTCTCCCAGCGATCTTTCTGCCTTTTGGTTTTCCTTTAGTTTCATTTTGAAATTTGCTCCATTTCTGACTTGTTTGAACATGTGTCTTGGAGCCTACCTGTTTTACCTTTCTTTCCTTGCGGGCTCCCTATTTTATTCCGCTCCGTTTCTTACCCGCCCTCTTGGTGCTGCATGATAACTTTCTGTCTAGCTAACTTCCACAAGAGTTATGTTACAATAGTTACCACAAATGCAAGCAATAGCCCTTCTACTGCCAGAGAAAATCCAAGAAGAGACATGCCTCCGTTTTTGGCATGTTCTTTTGGCGCCCTGTAAAATCCAAAGAGAGACATGTCTCTCAGAGCTCACCTATTTACCTTTTCCCAATTCTGAATCCACTTTAGCACTTCCTGGGTTTCGGCACCAGTTTTGGCGTGCTCCTCGACCAGAGAGGAAAGATGACCACCACCAGAGGATTCTTCTCACATCACGCTTTATTGTGGGAGCCTCTTGACTGAAGGGGAGAGCAGGAAGCGAGGGCCCGAACTACCCTAGCTGTCCGCTTATATAGGGAGAAGTGCATACGGGCTTGCCATGATTGGTTGTCACCAGTCTGCTGACACCAGAGGCCTCGGGTTTGGCCGGAGATAGGTTATGTACTGCGCATGCGCAGGGTGCAGCACCTTAGCTGACAAGAGCATTACTATATATGGAGTTATTTACCTCAAACCATGAGGGAGCCAGCGCCATCTTGTAATGGCGTCCGCATTCGGCTCCCCACACATTTGTTTGACTGTCAAGTATCCCTATGTTGATTTATTTTTTAGATAAAATATAGATCATGTTTTCATGTTTTGAGATGGAGTTTATAAAATTTCACTTGTTATTACCTTCTTTCTCTTTTTTATTAGATACTCTGTATTTACATTTGAGGTGTTATCCCTTTACCCTGCCACACTCACATTCCTCCACCCCCTCAATTTGCCTTCAAAAAGGTGGACTCCTTTCTGATCTCCCTCTCCACCCCATTGCCTTGTCATTCTTCTACATTGGAAAAACATACCCTCTCTGTAACAAAATCCTCTTCACACATTGATGCCAGACACTGCTATCTTTAGCAACATACACAACGGAAACAATAGGTCTCTCAAAGTGCTCACAAAGGTTGGTGTTTTACTCCATAGGAGTTTTGGAGGGTTTGGTTGGTTGATAATATTGTTATCTTTCCATGAGGTTGCAACCCCTTTCAGCTCCTTAGGTACTTTCTTTAGCAACATCATTGGGAACCCCAAGTTCAAACACATGGTTAGCTGCATGCATGCTCAGCTGTACCCATATGTCTCTAGCCGAGTGCCATAGGGGCATCTCTGTCTGGCTCCTGCCAGTAAGTATATTTTGGGATAAGCTATAGTACTTGGATTTGGTGATTGCATATGTTTTGGATCCCCATATGAGGTGACTTCTGAGTGAAATTTTCTTGAATCCCTGTTTCTCTATTTGACCTTGCATTTTCTCCCATGAGAGTTTTTTTATTCTTTCTAAGAAGGACTGAGACATCCCCATTTTAACCTTTCTTCTTTTTGAGCTTCATAATGTCTGTGAACTATTTTTTGGGGGTATTGGGTATTTAGAGCTATCTAGGGCTAGTATCTGCTTGTCAGTGAGTACATACCATGTGTGTTCTTTTGTGACTGGGCTACCTCTAATTCCATCCATTTGCCTATGAATTTTATAAAGTCATTGTTTCTAATATCTGAGTAGTACTCCATCGTGTAAATGTACCAGACTTTCTGTATCCATTCATCTGGGTTTGGTCCAGCTTCTGGCTATTATAAATAAGGCTGCTAGAAACATGGTAGAGCATGATTCCTGGTTGTATATTAGAGAATATTTGGGGTTTATGCCCAGGATTGCTATAGCTGGGACCTCAGGTATACTATGTCCAATTTTCTAAGTATCCACCAGACTGAATTGCAGAGTGGTTGTATTAGTTTACAGTACCACCAGTAGTGGAGGAGTGTTCCTTTTTCTTTGCATTTATGCCAGCATCTGCTGTCACCTTAGTTTTTTAACTTAGCCATTCTGACTGGTGTGAATTGTGTGAGGTGGAATCTCAGGGTTGTTTGGATTCACATTTCCCTGATGACTAGGTTTATTCAGTATTTATTTTGGTGCTTCTCAGCCATTCAATATTCCTCAGTAGAGAATTCTTTGTTTAGCATTGTACACTATTTTTGGTACATATACACTTTAGAATACTACTCAGCCACCAGAAACAATGACTTAACCAAATTCTTTTTTTTTAAACGACTTTATTTTGCAAAACAAAGATAAATGTAAAGATTTTAAACATTTTTTTCTTAAAATTATACATTTTTGTCAGTACTGTTTTTTCAGACATTAAAATAAATTTTACATAAAACCATGTGAATATGTTTTTTAGTCAGCACTTGATTTTTTTCAAGGGCTTGACAGTATGCATTGAAAACGTACTAGTTGCAATAAGCGTAAAGTACATGCAAAACAAAACGCAACATGGAAATAGTCAAAGTCTTCTTGTTTTGTGAATATATGTATATTTTTTGTTTTCTTTATTTCTTGGACTTCATACAGTCTGTGAGTTGTTTCTGGGGGAGTGCAAGCCTCTGGGGTTAGCATCCCACTATCAGTGACTACATATTATGTCTGTTCTTTTGTGACTGGGTTATCTCACTCAGGATGATCTTCTCTAGATGCAGCCATTTTCTTAAGAATTTGGTTAAGTCATTGTTTCTGGTGGCTGAGTAGTATTCCATTGTGTATATGTACCACAATTTTTGTATCCATTCGTCTTCTGAAGGACATCTGGGATCCTTCCAGCTTCTGGCTATTATAAATAGAGCCGCTATGAACATTGTGGTGCATATATCTTTGTTGTGTATTAAAGTGTCTCTGGGTTATATGCCCAGAAGTGAAATAGCTGGGTCTTCAGGTAGTACTATATCCAATTTTCTGAGGTATCGCCAGACAGATTTCCAGAGTGGTTGTATTAGCTTGCAACCCCACCAACAGTGGAGAAGTGTTCCTCTCTCTCCGCAGCCTCGCCAGCATCTGCTGTCATCTGAGTTTTGGATCTTGGCCAATCTGACTGGTGTGAGGTGGAATCTTAGGGTTGTTTTGATTTGCATTTCCCTGATGGCTAAGGATGTCGAGCACTTCCTCAGATGTTTCTCGGCCATTCAGTGTTCCTCAACTGAAAATGATTTGTTTAGCTCTGTACCCCATTTTTTAATAGGGTTATTTGATTCTCTGGTGTCTAGCTTTTTGAGTTCCTTGTACACCTTGGATATTAGGCCTCTATCTGATGTGGTGTTGGTAAAGATCTTTTCCCATTCTGTTGGTTGCCGTTTTGTTTTCTTGACGATGTCCTTAGCCTTACAGAAACTTTGCAATCTCATTAAGTCCCATTTGTTAATCTTTGACCTTAGAGCTTGAGCCATTGGTGTTTTGTTCAGGAAATTATCTCCTGTGTCTATGTGTTCTAAGGTTTTCCCTACTTTCTCATCTAATAGTTTTAATGTATCTGGTTTAATGTGGAGATCTTTGATCCACTTACACTTGAGCTTTGTACAAGGAGATAAGAAAGGGTCTATTTTCATTCTTTTGCATGCTGAGTGCCAGTTGGACCAGCACAATTTGTTGAATAGGCTGTCCTTTTTCCATTGAATGTTTACTGCTCCTTTGTAAAAAATCAGGTGACCATATACATGAGGGCTGATTTCTGGATCTTCTATTCTATTCCATTGATCTACATGCCTATTTCTGTTCCAGTACCATGCAGTTTTCAGGAAAATTGCCTTGGAATATAGCTTGAGGTCAGGGATAGTGATTCCCGCAGATGTTTTTTTGTTGTTGAGGATGGATTTCGCTATTCTAGGTCTTTTGTTATTCCATATGAAATTGCACATTGATCTTTCCAATTCCATGAAGAACTGGGTTGGAATTTTGATGGGGATTGCATTGAATCTGTAGATTGCTTATGGTAGGATGGCCATTTTTAAGATGTTGATTTTTCCAATCCATGAGCATGGGAGATATTTGCATTTTCTGAGATCCTCCTCAATTTCTTTCTTTAGAGGTTTGAAGTTCTTGTCATACAGGTCCTTCACTTGCTTAGTTAGAGTCACACCAAGGTATTTCATAGTTTTTGTGACAATTGTGAAGGGTACCTTTTCCCTAATTTCTTTCTCTACATGTTTGTCCTTTGAGTATAGGAAGGCTACTGATTTGTTTGAGTTAATTTTATATCCAGCCACTTTGCTGAACTTGTTTACCAGCTGTAGGAGTTCTATGGTGGAATTTTTGGGGTCACTCAAGTACACTATCATATCATCAGCAAAGAGTGATATTTTTATCTCTTCCTTTCTGATTTGTATCCCCTTGATCTCCTTTTGCTATCTAATTGCTCCAGCCAGGACTTCCAGTACTATGTTGAATAGGTAGGGGGAGAGTGGGCAGCCTTGTCGAGTCCCTGATTTTAGTGGGATTGCTTCAAGTTTCTTGCCATTAAGTTTGATGGTGGCTGTTGGTTTGCTGTATATTGCTTTTGTTATATTTAAGTATGGGCCTTGGATTCCTGTTCTTTCCAGGACTTTTAACATGAAGGTGTTTTGGATTTTGTCGAATGCTTTCTCAGCGTATAGTGAGATGACCATGAAATTTTGGTCTTTGAATTTGTTTATATGGTGGATTACATTGATGGATTTCCTTATGTTAAACCATCCCTGCATCCCAGGGATGAAGCCTACTTGGTCATGATGAATGATGGTTTTGATCTGTTCTTGGATTCGGTTTGCAAGGATTTTGTTGAGTATTTTTGCGTCAATGTTCATAAGTGAGATTGGTTTGAAGTTCTCGTTCCTTGTAGGGTCTTTGTGTGGCTTAAATACGAGGGTTATTGTAGCCTCAAAAAATGAGTTGGGTAATATTCCATCTGATTCTATCTTTTGGAATAGTTTGGCGAATATTGGTGTTATATCCCCAATAAATGTCTGATAAAATTCTGCACTGAACCCGTCTGGAACTGGGCTTTTTTTGGTTGGGAGGCTATTGATGACTTCTTCTATTTCTTTAGGTGTTATAGGGTTATTTAGATGGTTTACTTGGTCCTGGTTAAACTCTGGGACCTTGTATCTGTCTAGGAATTCGTCCATTTCCTCCAGATTTTCCAATTTTGTGGAGTATAAGTTTTTGTAGTAGGATCTGATGATTTCTTGAATTTCCTTAGTTTCAGTTGTTGTGTCACCACTTTCCTTTCTGATTTTGTTAATTTGGATACTCTCTCTTTGCCCTTTAGTTAGTCTGGCTAGGGGTTTATCAATCTTGTTGATTTTCTCAAAGAACCAACTCTTTGTTTTGTTGATTTTTTCAATGGTTTTTTTTTGTTTCTATTTGGTCTATTTCTGCCCTAATTTTGATTATTTCTTGTTGTCTACTCTTTTTGGGTATATCTGCTTCCTTTTGTTCTAGGGCTTTTAGCTGTGCTGTCAGGTTGCTGATGTGAGCTCTCTCCAGTTTCTTCTTGGAAGCACTTAGGGCAATGAGTTTTCTTCTCAATACTGCTTTCATTGCATCCCATACGTTTGGGTATGTTGTGTTATCATTTTCGTTGAATTCTAGAAAGTCCTTAATTTCTTTCTTTATTTCTTCTTTGACCCTGCTATCCTTTAACAGAGCGTTGTTTAGTTTCCATGTGTATGTGGGCATTTTGTTGTCTTTGTTGTTGTTAAAGACCAGCCGTAGACCATGGTGATCTGAGAGGATGCATGGGAGTATTTCAATCTTCTTATATCGATGAAGGCTCGTTCTGTGTCCAATTATGTGGTCAATTTTCGAGAAGGTGCCATGGGGTGGTGAGAAGAAGGTGTATTCTTTTACTTTAGGATAGTATGTTCTGTATATATCTATTAATTCTAGTTGGTTCAAAGTCTCTGCTAGTTTTGCAGTGTCCTTGTTCAGTTTCTGTTTCCCTGATCTGTCCATTGGTGAGAGTGGGGTGTTAAAGTCTCCCACTATTATTGTGTGTGGTGAAATGTATTTTTTGAGCTTTAGTAGAGTTTCTTTTATGAATGTGGGTGATTTTTTATTTGGAGCATATATGTTAAGGTTTGAGAGTTCCTCCTGACAAATTTCCCCAGTAATGAGGAAAAAGTGTCCTTCTTTATCTTTTTTGATAACTTTTGGTTGGAAATTTACTTTATTTGATATTAGAATAGCCACTCCAGCTTGCTTCTTGGAGCTGTTTGCTTGGAAGTTTTTTTCCCACCCTTTTACTCTGAGATAGTGTCTGTCTCTGTCTCTGAGATGAGTTTCCTGTATGCAACAAAAGGCTGGATTTTGTTTATGTATCCAGTCTGATAGTCTTTGTCTCTTTATTGGGGAGTTGAGACCATTTATGTTAATAGATATCAAAAAATAATTGTTTCTGTTTCCTGCCATTTTTGCTTTTTTGGGTTGAGTTGTGTTTGTGTTTTTTTCTTCTTTTAGTTTTCTTGTTTAGGAGTTTTCTTGTTTTTACTAGGCTGTATTTTCCCTCCTTGTATTGGGTTTTCCACCTATAATTCGTTGTAGTGCTGGGTTTGTGGTCAGATATTGTGTGAATTTTGATTTGTCTTGAAATATCTTTGTCTCTCCATCGATGGTGATTGATAGTTTTGCTGGGTATAGCAGCTTGGGCTGGCACTTGTGCTCTCTTAAGGAATGCATGATGTCTGTCCAGGCTCTTCTAGCTTTCATAGTCTCTGTTGAGAAATCGGGTGTGAGTCTGATTGGTCTGCCTTTATATGTTACCTGACCTTTTTCCCTTACTGCTTTTAGTATTCTTTCTTTACTTTGGGCACTTGATGTTTTTACTATTATGTGTCGGGAGGTATTTTTTTTCTGGTCCAACCTATTTGGAGTTCTGAAGGCTTCTTTTATGCTCGTGGTCATCTCATTCTTGAGGGTAGGGAAGTTTTCTTCTATGATTTTGTTGAAGATATTTACTGTGCCTCTTAGTTGATACTCTTCTCCCTCTTCTATTCCTATTATCCTTAGGTTCGGTCTTCTCATTGTGTCTTGTATTTCCTGGACATTTTAGGTTAGGAGCTTTTTGTTTTTTGCATCTTCTCTGGCTGTTTTGTCTATGTTTGCAATGTTGTCTTCTGCCCCCGAGATTCTCTCCTCGATCTCTTGTAATCTGTTGGAAATGCTTGCTTCTGTGACTCCTGATTTCTTTTTTTGGTGTTCTGACTCTAGGGTTATCTCTTTTAGCGCTTTCTTTATTGTGTCAATTTCTGTTTTAATTTCCCTCTTCCATTCCTTTATTTCTTTGGTTCTGTTTTCGTCTTGTTCTTTGAGTTCTTTGAGTGTTTTTCTTGTTTCTTCTTTAAAAGCTTCTGAATCTTTTTGCTTTTCCTCCCTTTCTTGTTTAAGTAACTCTGTCAGCGTCTTGAGGCATGATTTCAGGTCTGTGTCTTCTTTCTCTGGAGTGTTTGGAATTCCGATGTTTGCTACTATCGGAGAGCTGGGTTCTGGTGTTGCTAGATTGTCTTGGTTTCCTTGGGATATACTCTTTCTCTTTGCTCTTGCCATTTTGTTGTCAGTGATATGTTCTTGCCTTTCCCTTGTATCAGGTCTGTGTCCCTGGTACACTTTCCGTGTGCACTCCGCAAAGATCTCTCTATTCCCCGGCAGGCCAGTTTCCGGGTGGTAGCTGGGCCAGGCTCCGCTCTGCGTCCTGAAGTCGCCTCTGGGTGGGAACAGACATTCCTAAGATCTGTTCCTGGTCACAGATGCTCAGCCTCTCCGAGCCACCTTTCCGGCTGGCAGGTGGGCCAGGCTCTGCTCTGTGTCCTGAAGTCGTCTCCGGGTGGGAACAGAAGTTCCTAAGATCTGTTCCTGGTCACTGGATCGGGGAGGACAGGGCAGGTCAGGGCAGGGGGTGCCCTTTTTGTGTGCACTCCACAGAGATCCCTCTGCTCCTCCGCAGCCTAGGTCTCCCACTCACCAGTTGCTCAGCCTGTTCGAGCCGCCTTTCCGGCTGGCTGTTGGGCCAGGCTCTGCTCTGTGTCCTGAAGTCGTCTCCGGGTGGGAACAGAAGTTCCTATGATCTGTTCCTGGTCACTGGATCGGGGAGGACAGGGCAGGTCAGGGCAGGGGGTGCCCTTTCCGTGTGCACTCCGCAGAGATCCCTCTGCTCCCCCGCAGCCTAGGTCTCCCACTCACCAGTTGCTCAGACTGTACGAGCCGCCTTTCCGGCTGGCAGTTGGGCCAGGCTCCGCTCTGCGTCCTGAAGTCGTCTCCGGGTGGGAACAGAAGTTCCTAAGATCTGTTCTCGGTCACAGTTGCTCAGCCTGTACGAGCCGCCTTTCCGGCTGGCTGTTGGGCCAGGCTCTGCTCTGTGTCCTGAAGTCGTCTCCGAGTGGGAACAGAAGTTCCTAAGATCTGTTCCAGGTCACTGGATCGGGGAGGACAGGGCAGGTCAGGGCAGGGGGTGCCCTTTCCGTGTGCACTCCGCGACTTAACCAAATTCTTAAGAAAATGGCTGCATCTAGAGAATATCATCCTGAGTGAGATAACCCAGTCACAAAAGAACAGGCATAATATGCAGTCACTGATAGTGAGATGCTAACCCCAGAGGCTTGCACTCCCCCAGAAACAACTCACAGACTGTATGAAGTCCAAGAAATAAAGAAAACAAAACAAAACAAAAAAATATTTCAAAACAAGAAAACTTTAACTATTTCCATGTTACATTTTGTTTTACATGTACTTTAGCTCATTGTAACTATTAAGTTTTCAAGGCAGACAACCAAACCTTGAAAAAATCAAGTACTGACTAAAAAATATATTCATATAGTTTTAAGTAAAAATTATGTTAAAATCTGAAAAAACGTACTGACAAAAAATGTATAATTTTAAGCAAAAAATGTTTAAAATCTGTACATTTATCTTTGTTTTGTAAAATAAAGTTGTTTTAAAAAAATATTGATGTAAAAAAAAAAAAAGAAAGATCTGAGTTCAAAGTCAGTCTTTTCTACAACAGGAGTCCCAGTGCAGCCAATGTAATACAAAGAATGTTTTCAACAGAGACTGTTCCATTTAGTTTTGCTACCAAGTCAATTAATCCTTTTACTTTCTAAATCCAGAAATGTACATGTTGTACTATTATATCATGGCTTTCTTAACCAAGTTTTTTTTTTTAATTTTTATTCTGGGAAGGACTTTTATCAAATCTAAGCATTATATGAGAAGTAGTTTTAGAGCTTTGTTATAATCTGATTTGCCCTTTTATTTCTGTTTTGAAGAGTTTTAAAAACGTAACTCAAGATAATTTGTTTCATATTCAGTGTTTAGACTTCTCAAGGAAGCACAGCAGGTAAATTCTTCATAAAGCAAGGCTCAACCTCATTTGCCCTTGTGTAAGAGTTGTAGAAGTAATGTATACTTTCTCAATGGCTTTTTTTTTTGCTAAAAAATCTATCTTTTTAAAATAAAAATATCTCAGAATATTGTGATTTGATAGGTTATTGAATAATAAATGGGGAAATTTGTAATTTTGAAAAAAATTATTTTAAATTACACATTCTATAATTTTATGTTTTTATTTATCTCACTGAAATCAGAATTCTGCATCTGTGTGCTAGGTATTGAACTTCTTGAGTTCTTTGTGATATCTGGAGCTATTTCTGGATCTAAAGCAGAAATTTACTCATTTACATCCTTTCTTCAACATGGCTTGGCTAAAGTCCAAGTCTAACAGGGGAAGTTCTATTGTGCTAGTGTTCTTAATATGCTTTTGACCTACATTTTCTGCCCACTTCCTCTAACTAGGTTATTCTGGGAAGATGGCTAGCATATGAGAAATGTGTGCAGTGAGTAATTTACTATTTGTAGGACAAAGTGAACAAAGACAAAAGACTTTTAAAAAAGCACTCAGCTGCCTCTGGAATGTTTTATGACCTTGAACTTGATGTATTAATTAATAACTTAAAGACCTCCATTTCATAGCTGTTCCTATATAAGCAAGGGCAGAATAGATTTCTGAGAATATATAAGCTGTTTTCAATAATACGTAATTAAATTCATTCAAATAGCATGCCATTCAAGTTTTGACAAATTTATCAGGAAGGACATGATCAGCAGTTTGAACAAGCTCTTTCCCAAGTTTCTGTGGGACATATGTCAGCTCCAGTTGTCAAAGGACAAACATGGATGGATTGATTACATGTAACTACTTGAATTTAAAAGATGTGAGTTCAAGTGGTGAGCATTTACCAAACATCCACTATCTAAATCCCTGTTTAATCTTGGAATTCATTCGAAAAACCACTGATAATAGCATATCCCTTTTGTTAATATACACATAATACTGGATACTTATCTGATATTTTTACATTTTTATAAGGCTATATGATTGTACTAGAAATACCCTGAAATGTACAAGGACATGCTAAATGGTAGAGCTACATTGAAGGAAAAAGTTAAGTAAAAATACATATAAAATTTTATGCTTATACATCAAGTAAAATTATGTTATGACAAAAAGCTTAACAATGTGTTGTGCATAGTTAGGTAAATAAGAGAAAATATTACACAGATAAGAAAATTTACTAAGAAATAATTTTCACAGATCTAAATGTACATGCTAGTATTCCTTGTATTATAATTAATGAATAAATATAGATGTGAAATATCTACTAATAACTAATGATTGCTAGATAGAAAATACAATAGAGAATTGCTTCCCTAAAATCTATATTCCCAAGATTTAAAAACCATCAAGATAAAATTCAGAATACTGAGAAATATACTCATCCTCTTCATTTCATTTTCTGACCATTTCCTGAGCCAATACATATTTATAGAGCCATGCGACTCATTTTAAAACTCAACCAGTCTCTAAGTGGTTTCTCAAACACCTGCTTTATTCTTCTTGTCTAAAAATAAAAACAAATTATCAGTTGTAATAGCATGAAATAAAATACATTTTTATCCACCTTAAGGTCACAGTTAGACATATAGTTCTCTTCAAGACAGTGAGACTTGAGTGCCTACCATTAGCTTATGGCCTTTCCTTTCATTGCACTTAACATTTGTTCAACCTTACAAAGCACAATAATTGGTAAAAAGTATATCCTGTGCCTTGAAGATTTAATTTTAAGGTAGAATTATAGTAAAACAAAATAATGAGATGTAATCATCACTGAGCTGTAGTTTTTGCTGATAGTAGCCTGGCATAAAGCCAGCTTATGAAACAGCATTTTATAACAGTCTGAAGAACGATTTTAGCCCAAACTATTTATGAAAGTGAAAACAAATTGTTTGTATTACATTGGCAAATGAATGTGTGATGTCAAGTTAAAGTGTAAAAAATAAAATTAAAATTTAAAATAAATAGCGCTTTACTGCATTTCATATGTAATATCTATGAATCATTGTTATCAAAATATTTCTCAATAAAATCTGAGGAGGCTGAAGACATATACAGATAATGCAGCAAAGTTTAAAAATAGGTTTTGTCTTCCTGATAGACTGTAGGAAACAACAGCACTATTCAAGCAAAGGTATAGGAAAAGGGAAAGCATGAAGACTTAGCCTTGTCATACAGTAATATGGAGAATCCCCACCCCATCCCTGAGCAGGGACTGAGAAAGGAAGGAGGGCCAGGTCTTTCAAACCCACTAGCTACATTTTCTCAGAATGGTGTCATAGAGACAATGTGAGAAGTTTAATCCTGCTTGTGATGAAGGCACACTGCCACTCTGCAAGGCAAGATGTTTTAGAAAAGTGATTCGACCACCTGGAAATACTCAGGAGTTGACTTCTCTACTGCAGCATCATTGCAAACCACTGAAATGGTGACAGCTGGGTAGGTATCCATAAAGGCCACCGAGAAATAAGATTTATTTTGTACTAACATTAATGTCCTATTCTTCAACTTCTGCCATAACAGACCCGTTGAGCTATGCTGATTTCAGTTTCCACCTGGCAAAAATGTAACCATGTTACTTTTACACTCAGAAGCATCAGAAAAACAAAACAAACAAACAAACAACAAAACAAACAAACAAAAAGGCCTGCTGATACTCAAAAACAAAACAAGAGTGGTAGTCTCCTAGAATAATAATTCAGTGTTTTCGTGTTTCAATAGAAAGTCACTCTTAACCTCATGAACCACAAATAGAAATTCCCCTTGAATGACAAAAGCTAATCAACAGATTCAAACATCAAGATGACACAGATGTCAGAATTACTGCACAAGGATTTCAGAGCACTCATCATAAAAATCCCTCTATAAGCAATTAGAAAAATGATTGAAGCAACTGGAAAAATAAAAATGAAATGTCAAAAATCTGGAAAGAAAAATAAAAAATCAATTGAACTCAATATGCACAGACAAATGGATAGAACTAGAAAATATTATCCTGAGTAATGTAACTCAGTCACATAAGAACACACATGGCATTTACTCACTGATAAGTGGATATGAGGAAAAAGAGCTTTGACTACCCATTATACAACTTATACATCATATGAAGGTTAAGAAGAAGAAAGACCAAAGTATGACACTTCATTACTACTTAGATGGGGGTACAAAATAATCATGGGAATAAGAGGGTGGGCAGGACTTGGGAAAAGAAAGAAGGAGGAGAATAGGGGGAGGCAGGATCAGGTGTGGAAGAAGATCAGTATGAAGTACAAAGAGTCAGGAAATTGAACAGAGGTGTGTAGCAATGGGAAATGAGTAACTGGAGATTGCTATCTGAAAGTCCCAGATGCCAGGAAAACAAGAGTCTCCCAGGTCCTAACAGGGATGACATTAGCTGAGATACCCAACAAATGGGAGAGAGAACTTCTAAAGATCATATAGAGAGGTTAGGCACAGCCCCTGTGTGGTAGAAGTGGCCACCCACCCTTCTCAAAATTCTAATCCAGAATTGCTAATGTTTAAAGAAAATACAGGGGCAAAGAGTAGAGCAGAAACTGAAGGAAAAGCTACTGAGATACTGCCCCACCTGGGGAGCCAGGCCATATACAACCTCCAAACATAGACAATATTGCTGGTGCCAAGAAGTACATGCTGACAGGAGCCTGATAGAGATATCTCGTGAGAGGCTTTGCCAGAGATACAGATGGGGATGCTTGTAGCCAACCATTAGACTGAGCCAGGGGACCCCAATGGAGTTAGGGGAAAGATTGAAAGAATGTGAAGGGGTTTGTAACTTTATTAGAAGAACAACAATAGCAACCAACCAGACCCCCTAGAGCTCTGAGGCAATTAATCACCAAACAAGAAATATACTAGAAGGGACTCATGGCTCAATCTGCACAAGTAACAGAGGATGGCTTTGTCTGCCATCAAATGGAGGGGAGGGCCTTTGGTCCTGTAAAGGCTTGATTCCTCAGCATAGAGAAATCCTAGGACAGTGGCAAGAGTGAGTGAGTGGGGGATGAGCACCCTCTTAAAGGCAGGGGGAGGAGGTTGGTCGGAAGATTTAAGAAGAGGAAACCAGGAAGGAGGTTAACATTTGGAATATAAACAAAATAACCAATTTTTAAAAGAAAAAAAAAATGCAGCAGTAAAATAGAATCTGTCAAAGTATATATAGGAATTTGTCTGCATTGTAAAAACCAGGAAACATAAATAAACATAAAGTATTTTCTGTTGGATGAAAAATAGCACTCTGTCTATCGCTCAAAACAGTATAATAATATCTTAATTTTTCTTCCAGCTTTTTATAAATGAATATTTGTGTACTTTTGATGGCTTGTGTGTACATATAGCTTTACATATTTATGTCTTATCCCAAAAATACTTAGCATGTTTATTCTGTAATTTATTTGAAAAGGTAAATCAACTAGTCAATGTAAGATTGAAATTGGTGAGGGAAAAGGTATAACAAGAACCTTACAAGTTTTATGAATTATGGCACAGTTACTCTAAACAAGAGTGTGTGTGTGTGGTAGACAAGCTGAAGTTGCATCTGATGATGGAGCTCTGGTTGTGTTTGTGGAGAGCTGGGTAGGTGGCTCAGCTAGTAACCCTAATTGTCAGGCAACCATAATAACCTGAGTTCAATCCCTTTGCACTCATGGAAAAGGGTATAATGTGGTCATGTATGTAAGCTTGGTTTTTACAGGAGAAAAGAAAAAAAGAGAATCACTGTGGCTTGGTGGATACTAGTCTATTTGAACATCAATAAATAAATTTTGTCTAAGGAAATAAGACACAGATTGAGGGAACTAGACACCAGACCTCCTCCTCTGGTTTTCATGAATGTAACCTGTGCACATATATGAACAAATACCATACAACACATAAGTTCATTCAACATCAAAATTAGTCTATGAGATTTTATTCCATGTTAATATACAAAACTGCACTCTTACAGTCTCACAAACATTACTGCCTAAATATAAGTTGAAAAAGGTATAACAATGAAAATTACCCAGTTTCATCAAGACCGGTGGCTCAGCCAGAGGGAACTGGATGCTTGGAAGAGGTGGGGGGGACTCTCTATCATAAGTGAAAGGGTGAATCAACTTATTCTGCCCACTGTGTACCCGAGAAAAGGCTGCCCAGAACACTCACAACTCCAGCAGATGTCCAGCCTGAGAGTACAGACTTCTGGACCAAGGAAAGACTTGGCCCAACTGCATCTGGACTGAACACTGCCATTCAAACTCACAACCAACCAAGAGAAACAAACACCCACAAACAATCTCCCTCTTGAGAACACAGTCCCACAAACCCAGCAAGAGACAACAAGGTCACTTAGCACCACCTATAACAAGATGGCAAGAGGCAAGCACATGCCTCTAAGAAATAGAAACGAAGACAAGCTGGCAACATCAGAGCCCAGTTCTCTCATCACTGCAAATAGTGGATAACCCAACAAACTCACCAGAAAAATAAGATTTAGACTTAAAATCATACTTCATGATGATGACAGAGATCTTTGAGAAGAACATAAATAACACACTTAAAGAAGTACACCAAAGCCAGAAGAACATATGCAAACAAGATGAGCCCTTTAAAAAGGAAACACACACACACACACACACACACACAATTACAAAAAAAGACAACCATGAAGTTGGAAAACCTAAGAAAGACATTGGGATTCATAGATGCTAGCATCACCAACAGAATACAAGAGATGAAGGAGAGAATCTCAGGGACAAAAGATAACTTAGAAATCCATGACACAACAGTCAGAGAAAATGTAAAAATCAAAAAGACTCTAAACCAAAACATCCAGGAAATCCAGGACAAAATGAGAAGACCAAACCTAAAGATAATAAATGTAGAAGAGAATGAAAAATGGCCCAGTAAATATCTTCAACAAAATCATAGAAGAAAACATCCCTAACCACCCAAAAAGAAAAGACCACAAACATACAAGAAGCCCACAGAACCCCAAATAGACTAGACCAGAATAGAATTTTTTCCTGACACATAATAGTCAATACAACAAAGGCTCAAAACAAAGAGAGAATACTAAAATCAGAAAGAGACAAAGAACAGGTAACAAATAATGGCAGACAAATCAGAATCACACCAGACTTTTCAACAGAAACTATGAAAGCTAGAAGATCCTGAAATAACATCATACAGAACCTAAGGAAACACAACTTTCAGGCCAGGTAACTATATCCAGCAAAACTCTCATCAACATAGATGGAGAAACCAAATTTACAAAATATCTGTTCACACATACAGCCATACAAAGGATAATAGATGGAAAATTTCACCACAAAGAGAGAAACTTCACCCTAGGAAAATCAAAAAATTAATCTGCTTGCAACAAACATCAAAAAAGAAAAGCACAAATATATAACTCCTCCTCTAACAATAAAAGTAGCAGGTAACTGTTGCTACCGTCTCCAACCAGCAGAAAAGGAGCTCCAACACAGCATTCTTCTCAAAGCAGTTTATTCAGGAACCTTACAGCATGCAAGTAAAATATTTCCATCTCTCTTTCTTTTTCTCTTTCTGTTTTTCTTTCCACCCCCAAATACAATCCCTTTTATCCTCCCTCACCTCCACCTAGTCAGTCCATGTTGCATGGCTGCAGTTCATAGGTACTCATCATCTGGCCTGATCTCCAGTCATGGGTGTACCTGTGCAGCTTGCACAGTGGGAGTGGCTAATCTTAGGAGCAGGAAGAAGTCAGGTGCTAGTCACAAGACTAGGCCAGAGTCCCAAGCATCATCTTGGAACTGCTGCCACACCCGCTCTCCACATCTTCCTCTTCTATATAATTTTGGCCGAAATAATGTCTGCCTTAGGTTGCCCCCTGTGGCAGTGCCCCTTACCCATTGTTGGGAGAACAAACTGCATTGGTTCGATCCCTGTCTTGGATGGTGACATGCCCAGGAAGTCTTACCCATTACTGACTATTTCTCTAGCATGCCAAGCTACACTTGAGGAGACAGTCCACTCTCCATCACTGCAAAAGCCTGTATCAATAAGGCTTGAGTTCTGCGCTGTTGAAATTGTATATGGCACATGCACCAGAACACCAGGACACATATGAGGACCAAGAAAAGGGCTAATCTAGCTTGTTCAGCCCACTCTTTCATCCTTGAGGTGGTGGTAGTAATTTAAAATCTTTTCTAGGCCTGAATAAGGTCATAGCTGAGGGGCCTGTACAGGCCAGGGAACAAAGCACGGCATTCTAGGCTCCAAAGCCAAATGATGCATGGATGCCCACCAAAATATGCTATAAAACAATTATCAATATTACAATTTAAAATCCTATTCTCAGACTGATTATACAACTGAATGCAATTACTATTCTGAAAAAATATTGGTAATTATCTAAAAACATAACAATTTTTAAGGGAGAATATTGCATCCCCAAGGGGTGCAATATCCTCATCCCAGGGTAAGAAAGGCAATTGCAAGGAGGTGTTAGATGCAAAGAATCGAGGGAAAACTTGTGCTGGGTGCGTGAGAGGTAAAGGTGTAGTGAACACTGATAGGAGCCCCCATCGCAAATCTTCAGTCTTCACCACCAGGAGCATCAACAGCATCAGGCTCATCCACAGGGTTGTTGCTCCGCTAATCCTGGATCACACTGTTCAACCTCTCTGGGACCCACAGTGACTGTCGACATTCCTGAGGAAACACACAAACAGACCCTCTCGCCCAAACCAACACCGGATCGGGACCCTGCCATTTGCCAGTCAGGACATCATTCCGCATAACCAGGCCTTTGGGAGTCACATCAGGATTGGCGTGACACTCAGCAGCAACCCGCCCATGCTTAAAAAATTAAGGTAAAAAGAGCAATAGCCAGTCTCTCCCTAGGGGAAGAACCTTCGGAGGCAATTCTCCCCATTTGTTTAACTAGACACTCCTTGAAGGTGCATTGAGCATGCTCAACGATTCCTTGTCCTTGAGGATTATAGGGAAATCTGTGAGTTGCTCGAACGCCCATCATTTTGCAGAAGGACACAAAAAAAGCAGAAGTATAGGCAGGCCCATTATCTGTTTTTAATTTTTTGGCTGCCCCCAGGTGTTCCATGCTTCAAAGCAATGTGCAGTTACATGACGTGCCTTTTCCCCAGTATGTTGAGATGCAAAAATGATCTCAGAGGCTTTATCAATAGAAACACAGAGACACTTTAGTTTTCCAAATTCAGGGAAATGAGTGACATCCATTTGCCAGAGGTGTAGAGGGTGCAATCCATGTGGCTTAACCCCAAACCCAATCTGAGGTAGCAAAGGAGCACACTTCTGAAACCCTTTTACAATATCCTGTGCCTCATCATGTGTGATCTTAAAGCATGAGGACAGGGACTTGGAATTAACATGGAACTGTGCATGAAATTCTTGAGCCAATGAAATAGGTGATATATTGAAAAACATCAGGCAAGCTCTGGTGGCTTTATCTGCAATATCATTTCCCTCCACTAGGGGACAAGGTAAGTTAGTATGGGCACAGGTATGGTGTACAAAAAAGGGTGACATTCTCTTCAAAATCAAGTCACAAAAGGTGACAATGAGATATCCAATAGTAGATTTTGAATTGATTTTACCCACTACTTCCAAGCAGA
Organism: Micromys minutus; assembly: GCF_963924665.1. Taxonomy (NCBI): domain Eukaryota; kingdom Metazoa; phylum Chordata; class Mammalia; order Rodentia; family Muridae; genus Micromys; species Micromys minutus. Next base: position 52,865,433 of record NC_137953.1, read on the forward strand.
GCATCATGTTAACAACATACTGGCAATCAGAAATCAAGTTAAAAGGACCTGGAAATAACTCAAATATCTTAATCACAATTTACAATTCAATAACTTGGGGTGATGCAGGGGGAAATTGTATGGTAACTGGAGAGGAACCTGCAACCACATATGTTCCTTGTCCTGTCTTGGAACCATCTGTAAAGATAAGTGGGGCGTCTGGCAAAGGATCCTTTGAAGGGATGCAAGGGAAAACTACAGGATGAGTGGTAATCAACTGTAGGATAGGATCCTTAGGAAATGATCTTCAAAGTTACCCTGAAAACTATGCCTCAAATTTGACCAATCATCTATTGAGGCTGATAAAACTTCCAACTGTTTTATATTATAGGGAACTACTAAATCCTTAGGTGAGATGCCAAAATACTGTATGCATAGTTGAATGCCTAGCAAAGCCAATTGTGCCACTGAAGTGGAATAATTTTTTTGACCATTTCTTCCTTGTAACATCTGCATAACTGCAGCTGCTAGGCCTGCATTAGTTAGCAGTCCTACCAGGACCCTGCACAACTTCAACCCGGCTTCTAACCCTTTGCTCTTGTATGAAGCGATTGCTTGCCTACACCCCGTAGTACACTGTTCAAATATGAGTTGTTTCAGTAGAGACATGGCAGAAACAGGATCTCCAAATCACACCCCCCCACCCCCGCTTCCATCATCCTTGCCACAAAGTCTGCAAATGGCTCTGTGGGTCCTTGGAGAATCTTAGTCAGATTTCCACTTACTTCCCCTCTATTTGGGAGGTATTTCCAAGCTCTAGTGCCTAGATTATTGGTCTGATCATCAGGATGCAAACTATGCCTTTCTGCTCTGCCTGGGGCATAAGGAAGCAGAGTTGGGGGCCCGGGAGTCGATGGTTCAATCCATACTTTCATTTTCTCTAAACTGTTGGCTATGTTCTCTAGATCGTCTTCCAACATTTCTCCCTTACTAGATACTTCTCCTGCCTCTGGATTCTGGGAGAACTTGTCCCTAACCTGATTCACAGCCTCATTTCTCTTCTCCAGCTCCGAACTACATCATTCGTCATCTCCTATACAGTTTTTCACCAATTTCCATACCGGCAGCACTCCTTTAGCTAGTACCCCTTGCTCTTCAGCAATCCACAAATCCTTTCCTAATTTTTTCCATCTAGACATTGTGAGATGTCCAGATACCGGGAACCAGGGAGCTACCTGGTCTACTGCTTTTAAAAAATTCTCTACAGTCTCCTTTCCTAGCCTGATTCCTTTTGCTTTTAGCAAATCCTTCAGAGCTTGGCGAACTGTCTGAACTGCTGTGTTTCCCATAGTGTCGGGTGCAACTTGTCCCTGTATAGGGAACTTTATTGTCTTAAACCGAGAGCCTTCCTCATCCCCTTTACTGGGAAGCTTTATAGTCTCAAACAGAGAACCTTCCATGTCTCCTCTACCGGGGAGCTTTATAATCTCAAACTGAGAACCTTGATTGTCCCACTTACCTGGGAGCTCACTGACTAGTCACCCTGACCGTGATGAGTTCTGAATGCCAAAGGGGAGTTTTGCCGTACGGGCCACCACTTGTCACTACCATTTCCGACCAGCAGATAAGGAGCAATGACACAGTGTTCTTCTCAAAATGGTTTATTCAGGAACCTTACAGCATGCCAATGAAAATCTATCTTCCCCTTTCTCTCACTCTTTCTGTTTCTTTCTCTCTCCCCAACCCCAAGTGCAGTACTATTATCCTCTCTCATCTCCACGTCCTCAGTCCATGTTGTGTAGCTGCAATTCATAGATCCGCATCATCTGGCCTGATCTTGAGTCATAGGTACACCTGCGTAGCTCACACGAAGGGAGGACACATAGTGTATCAAATGTTTTGTGGGTGGGTTGGTATCCCAATCCCTCAACTAGAAGTCTTACTGTTTATGAAACACAACTAGTTCGGGTTCCATATTTCCTGTTGTTGTAGTTTCAAGCTCATGCCAGATATGCCTCTCACACACTAATTTCAATTTTCTCTCCCATATCTCTCTCCCCTCATTCCTTCTACATTTGATGTCTTCTGTCCTCCTCTATACTCTCTCTCCCAAAAAGTTTCCTACCTCCACTCAAACCTGATTCCTATTTAATTTTCTATTCTCAGTGAAATTCCCACATTTTTCCTTGGGCCCTCCTTGTTATTTATTATTTTGGGGTATGTGGATTGTAGCATGGTTATCTTGTACTTTATGGCTAATATCCACTTATAAGTAAATATATGCCATGTGTGATTTTCTGAGTCTGAGTTACCTCACTTGTGATGTTTTTTCATAGTTCCATCTATTTGCCTGGAAATTACATGATTTTAATCTTTTTTAGTGGTTGAGTAATATTGCATTATGTAAATAAATCACATTTTCTCTATCTACTTTTCAGTTGAGGGACAACAAGATCATGTCTGGATTTTAGCTATTATGAATAAAGGCTCTACAAACTTAGTTGAGCAAGTGTCCTTGTGGAATAATGGAGCTTTTTTTGGATATATGCTCAGAAGTGGTACAGATAGATCTTAAAGAACTATTTCCAATTTCCTAAGAAACTAGCAAATTTGTATTTAGAGATGGTACAATTTTCTCTCCCACTGAAAAGGAGAAAATTCCTCTTGCTCACATCTTTGCCTGCCTGAGTTGCCACTTGGGTATTTTTATCTTCGCCATTCAGATGAGGTTCTTAGAGTCATTTTGATTTGCATTACCTGTTGAATCAGAATCATGAACGTTTCTTTAAGTACATTCCAGGCCCCAAATATTACTCTCAATAATTCTCTATTTAGATCTATACTTAATTTTTAATTGGATTATTTGTTCTGTTGATGTCTAATTTCTTGGGTTCTTTCTATTTGGACATTAGCCTTTCATAAGATACAGAGTTGGAGATGACTTTTTTTCATCTATGGGCTGCCATTTACTTTACTGACAGTGTCTCTTGTCTTACAGAGTTTTTGAGTTTCATGAAGTCCCATTTATTAATTTTGGATCATAGTGTCTGAGTAGTTGGTATTCTCCTCTGGAAGTTTATATATATATGCCAATGAGTTTATACTCTGGTATATCTGATTTTTGTGTTTCCTGTTTTAGGTTGAAGTGTTTGATTAGCTAGTTATTGGGTTTTGTGCAGGATGATTGATACAGATGTATTTGCATTCTTTACATATAGACACCTAGTTAGAGCAGCACCACTTATTGAAGATGCTTTCTTTTTTCCCCATTGTATAGTTTTGATTTCTTTGTCAAAATGAAGTATGCATAGGTATCTCAGTTTACTTCCAGGTCTTCTAATAGATAACATTGATTAACCTGTCTATTTTATGCCAATATTAAACTGTTTTATTACTGTTCCTCTGAAACCAGGATTGGGGATACCTCCTGAAGTTTTTTTATTGTACAGAATTGTTTTATCTATCCCAGGATTTTTGTTTCTCCATAAAATTTAATATTTTTTCAATGTCTGTAAAGAATTGTATTACAATACTTTTACAATTTTGATAGAAACTGCACTGAGTCTACAGATTGCTTTTGGTAAAATGACCATTTTTTGCTATGGTAATCCAACTAATCCATGAGCATAGGAGATCTTTTTTACCTTCAGGTACTTTCTTCAATTTCTTTCTTCAAGACTTGAAATTTTTTGTCATACATGTCTTTTACTTGCTTTTTTGGGATGACACTGAGATCTTTTATTTTATTTGTGGCTATTGTGAAGTGTGTTGTTTACCTAATTTCTTTCTCAGACCATTTTTTATGTGTATAAAGGAGGCCTACTGAGTTTTTTAAATTAATGTTGTATCCAGCCTTTTGTTGAAGATGCTTACCAATTGCAAAAGTTCTTGGGGGAAATTTTTAGAGTTACTTATGTATACAATAGTAACCTCTGCAAATAGTGATACATTGACTTTTTCCCTGTTAATTTTTATCTACTTCATCTTCTTTTGTTGTCTTACTGCTAGAGCTAAAACCTCTACTGCTATACTGAGCAGATATGAGAAGAGTGGACAGTCTTGTGTTGTTCCTGATTTTAGTGGAATTGCTTTATATTTCTCTTCACTTATTTTGATGTTGGCTATAGGCTAGCTGTTTATTATCTTTATTGTGTTTATATATGTGACTTTTATTCCTGATCTCTCCAACACTTACATCATGAATTATCAAAAGCCTCTTCCATATCCAAGGAAATGATTATGCATTTTTTCTCTTTCTCTGTTTGTATATATGCTATTAAATTGATGGACTTTCATATGTTGAACCAATCCTAAATCCCTTAGATGAAGCCTACTTGATTTTTGGGTGATGATTTTGATGTGTTTTTGAATCCAGTTTTTGGTTTTTTATTGAGTATTTTTGTATTAATAGTCATAATGGAAATTGGCCTATTTTTTTTTGTTAAGGCTTTGTGTGTTTTAGGTATCAGGGTGATGGTGTATGCAGAAAATGAGTTTGCCAATGTTATTTCTGTTCCTATAAAAAGTTTGAGAAAATGTGACTATTACCACACTTTTGAGGTCTGGTAGAATTTAATACTAAATCTAACTGGCTCAGTGCTTTTTTTTTTTTGTTTGTTTGTTTGTTTGTTTTTGTTTTGTTTTGGGGGTTTGTTTGTTTGTTTGTTTGTTTGTTTGTTTCAGACAGAAAGAATTGGGAGACTTTTAATGACTTCTATTTCTTAGAGGTTAACAGTATATTTAAACTGTTCACTTGATCTTGATGTAAACTTCATTAGTGTCATATATTAAAAAAATTCATTTCATTAGATTATTTTTAGTTTAATGGAGTATAAATTTTTGAAGTAAGACATAATGATTCCTTAGATTAGCTTCCTTTCTGTGGTTATAGCTCCCTTTTCATTACTGATTTTGTTAATATGGGTATTCTCTCTCTGACATTCAATTATTTGGCTATGGTTTTGTTTATTTCTTCATATTCTCAAAGAAACAAATTTTTATTTTGTTTATTTTTTGTATTGTTCTCTTAGTTTCTAATTAATTGATTTTCAGTCTTGAATTGGATTATTTTGTTTAGTCATCTTGGATATGTTTGTTTTTTTTTTTTTATTCTAAAGCTTTTATGTTTGTTGTTAAGGTGTAACTGTGAGGTGCCTTCAATTTCTTTATGAAGGCATTTGTGGTAATGAAGATATCACTTACTGCTGCTTTCATTATTCCCTGTAAATTTGAATATGTTGTATATTTGTTTTCATAGAATTTTATCAAATTTTTGCTTTACTTCTTTATTTCTTCCCTGTATAAGTGGGTGATGAACATAGAATTTTTCTGTTTTGATGAATTTGTATGCTTTCTGTTGTTTTGTTGCTGTTTATTTACAGCTTTAATTTGTGATGGTTTGATAAGATAAGGAAATGATTTAAATTTTCTTGTATCTGTACAGACACACTTTGTGACAGTATATGAATAATTTTGGATAGGTTCCAAGAAGTGATGTGTATCTTTTTTTTTTTTTTTTTTTTTTTTTTTTTTGAGTGAAATGTTCTATAGATATCTATTAGGTCTATGTGTCTTATAACATTTGCTAGTTCAATTACATCTGTTTTGTTTCTTTCTGAAAGATATGTACACTTATGGGTATTGAAATCTCCCACTGTTGACATGTGGGATTTAATGTGTGGTTTAAGCTTTAGTGACATGGCTTTTATGAATGTGTTTGCGTTTCCATTCTTTCCATTTCTCTGGATTGAGAGGCCATCTCAGCAAAGTTTTCCTGTGTCAGGGATGAAGTGTGCTTCCCCAACTCTTTTGATTACTTTTAGTTGAATGTCTATTTTACTAAATATTAGAATGGCTATTCCAGATTGGTTATTGTGTCCACTTGGTTGGAAAAATATTTCTGTAGACCTTTACTCTGGGGTAATATTTATTTATTTTGCTGAGGTGTGCTTTTTTGTATTCAGCAGAATGATGGGTCCTGTTTTTGCATCCATTCTGCTAACCTGTGTCTTTGTATTAAGAAATTAAGTCAATTGATTTTGATGGCTATTAGTGACCAATCTTTCTTTAAGTTTTTGGTATTTAGTGTGGATGTGTGTTGGTGTATGTATGTGCCCTCTCTCTTTTGGTTTTGCAAGAATGACATTATTTATTACTGTGTTTTTTTAGATTTAGTGACTCTCCTACGGTTGGAGTTTTTCTTCTAGTATCTAGAGTTGGATTTGTGGATAGATATTATGTAAGTTTAGCTTTTTTTTAGGGAACATCTTGTTTTCTCAATTTTATTTTTAAAAGGCGTGCTTTGTATTATCTTAGGTATTGCATGACATCTGTCCAGGTCTTTCTGGCTTTTATGGTTTCTGTAAAGAAGTCTAGTGTAATTCTGATACATTTGCCTGTGTATGTTACTTGACTTTTTACCATATAACTTTTAATATTCTTTCTTAGTTCTGTATTTTAGTATTTTGCTTCTTATGGGGTAGGAGATTATCCTTTTATGGACCAAGGGAGACAAGGAGCAACAACTTGGTGTGCCTTTGAGCTAATACGCATGCAGAGGATTGGGGTTCGAGGGTGTCTCACTTGGATGTCCTTGATGGAGGCAGCCCTCCAGAAATGTTAACAGATCCCACTTTTTCCTGTTGCAGACAGTTGTCTGGGAAACAGGCTTTCTGTGGGCAAGAAAATTGTGCATTGAGGTTTTTATGTGTCACTTAACACTGAAAACAGACATGCACTAAATAACCACGTGTGTGGTTACTAATCCTTTGCATCAGCCTCCCTCTTATCATGAAAACTAATGGAATTATCTATAATATTGTACTATATCTTTTTATACATACATCCCTGGTCCCACAGAAGAATGTTGTCTGGCATGGTATGGAGATTATGTTGGTGCATAGTTTGATGTGTTTCACTCCAGCCACAGCTGATTCTAAGCATCTTAGTGCTGAGGTCAGAAAGAAAGCACATGACAAAGACAATTTCAGGAGATATGTGTTCACTTAATGACAATGAAGAAACAAGTGCAGGTGGAGATCAGTGTAGTTTCAGACAGAGTGTTCTCTCCAAGAAATGCATCTATTCACCTACTTCTTTAACTAGAAATAGATAGCACCAAATTATATTTATCAATGGACTATTCCATTGATTAAGCCAGAGTTCTCTCCTGCAAAGGCTCTCCTTTGGTAACATATGCCTTTTAAAGTACTTTATATCCAAACTACATCACATGATCAAGAATGCGTAACTGCCAATCAGGTGGCCATAGTGAGCCTTCCTTAACATCAAAATCAAGGAACATTCCATGAACTGTTCTGTGTATTTTCTTCGTCCCATGAGAGAAGGTGGGAAGAGAAGTTATGAAACATTAGGAAGAGCAGAACCTCTGTAGTGCCCAATTCTGTCCTCATCTCTTTTTCCACTTCCTCTACACTCTATTGAGCACTCTGATTATAAAAAAATTATAAACTATCAGAAGGCAAAATGTTAATTTGCATTTTCTGTTTATAGACAAAGAACAATGGCAGTCCTGTAAAAGATAATAATAAAAAAGCTAGATACAAAGTTACTCTTTGCTTATTTAAGGATTAGAATTTTAGGAGCTTTAAACTCAGTAAATAAAAATCAGAAAAAAAGAAAAAAAAAGAGTTACTGTTGGTCACAGACATTCTCTTTAACGTGCTCTAGAAAATCAAGACTTGAGGCTAAAGAATTCTTATTATTAAACTTTTATTCAACTTCGGAGGAATACAAAATTAAAATGATTTTTACATCAACTTGGTCCAGATATATGTGAAGGACATTCAATTAAGTGATTAGATATATTTCTCACAGCACTTATGTAAATTATGTTCATATATTTGCATATGATATTAATAGTCTGAAGAAAGATCAGGTGCAGTTTAGTTTGGACCTGAATGTGAGTTTCAGCTCCTGCAGGGATAAGATAATGGAGAGCATCCTGGGATGGGGTTTCTTACCATATTTCCTAAGTATTTAATGTAGTTGGTGATGAGAGATGAGAGCAACACATGTCCTCTGACACTTTTCTATGAAGTAATGCAGGGAAAACATGAAGTATTTAGGAAGAAATTAGTGGTTTCAAAATATATTATGAAATATATGTGTTTTAAAGGTTTTCAGTGTTGTCCTTTCCACATTGAATATAGTGATGTTTCCCCAGACAGGCCTTTTACTGCCTAGATTTCTGATTTCCTTTTAGTTTTAATAAACTTTTATTTTTATTTTATTAATTTTACAAATTCACACATTGTGGGCCTCCGTACCAGAGACTTTCTGTAAAGACCTCTTGCCTGGGCATGTGTGAGAATTCAAAAAAAAAAAAAATAGAAAGAAAGAAAGAAAGAAAGAAAGAAAGAAAGAAAGAAAGAAAGAAAGAAAAAAGAAAGAAAGAAAGAAAAAAAGAAAGAAAGAAAGAAAGAAAGAAAAAAAAGAAAAGAGAAGAAAAGAAAAGAAAAAAAAGAAAAGAAAAGAAAAGAAAAGAAAAGAAAAGTGTACAAGCAGGGAGGGGGGATTGCCTCTGCCTCTTCTCCTGCTACCGCTGCCCCTGTCTCCACTGCTGTCCTTTTTGTTGCTTCAAGACTGCACTGGCTGCATGGAACCAAGCTGTGCTGAGCTAGCAGTGCTGGCAGGCCAGCAAGTGGAGTGCAGGTAAGTGTCTGGTGGTCTCTCCCTGTACAGTGTTACAGCTCTTATAACAGAGGCTCTCAGACATTGCAGTAATTCTCACACACCTGTAGGGGCATTTCCTCTAGTCATTTGATTGGCTGATAAAGATGACAGGAAGCCAATCTTTTGGTGAAATTGTGTAGGCAGGATCTTGTAGGAAGAACAGGAGTGGAAGGGGAACTGGGTCAAATGAGATGGAGGACAGAGAGAGAATAAGATGGGAGGAGAAGGCGATAAAGAGGAATCAGAACCATATGGCCTGGAAGAACCACAAGTGTCTAGCAATTTGATAGCTGGGCAATATAGTAGTGAAGTGGTTTATTCGTCCCATCTAAGTGTGCAGCTTACATTTATATTATTGAGTTGTGTGTTCTTTGCATGGGCATTTGGGGGTTGGAGATTTACCATTATACATCTCGCTGGTATATTATGTCACTAGTGTTTTCATTTTAATGGGGCTAAGAGGATCTGAGTGAGCAGTGGCTGGCTTTCTGCAGGCCAGGCTGAAGGGGTAGATGGCCGGAGAAGTGCAAGAGGTACCTCCAAGAATTTCAAAAACGACTGGTTTAGCAGCTCAGCAAGCAGAGACAGAGAGCTATCTTCAGAGCAGGTTTTTGACCTAAGCAGAACAACTTGGCAGCAGGCTGAGCATGGAAAACAGAGCAAGTTTGCTGCAGGAAACCTGCCATAGATTGGGTAAGACCGCCAGGGCCGGTGCCTAGCCAGATTTAATGTGGTCTCATTTTTAAGACTGTACCCAATCCATGCACACACATACACACACACACACATACACACACACACACACACACACACACACACACACACACACACACACACAAACACACCTTTACTCTTTTTGGATAGGAACTTATATACAGTTTGGGGATGAGTTGATGTGATGGTTTGCACAGGCTTGGTCCAGGGAGTGGCCTTATTGGAGAAAGTGTGTCACTCTGGGGCTGGGCTTGGAGATACTCCTCCTAGCTGCCTGAGGATGCTTAGCCTGTTCCTGGTTTCCTTTGGATGAAGATGTAGAAATCTCAGCTCCTCCTGCACCCTGCTTGCCTGGATGCTTCCATGCTCCTGCCTTGGTACTGACTGGACTGAACCTCTGAACCTGTAAGCCAGCCCCAATTAAATGTTGTCTTTTATAAAACTTGCATGGGTCATGGTGTCTATTCACAGCAATAAAACCCTAACTAAAAGAGTTGAGGTCTGACAATAGGTACTTCCTATTACCTTGGTCAGAGAAGTTAGTAATTCCTATCTACATGTGGAAGGGCTTGAGGCCTTGTCCATACCTGACTGATGGCCACAAATATCTCCATGGGAGTTAGAGGCTGTGGCTACCTGACAGGTCCTGGTGCCAAAAGCAAACACAGCTTCTACCATCCCTTCAGGATTCCCAGGCCTTCTAGTCTTAGCTCAACCTTACCAGGCTTCCCCTCACAGTCCACTGCCCTGAAACACACAAGTATGGCATTTTTACACCATTTTACCCCACCTTTTCTCACTCCAACTTCTTCTGAGCTCCACCCTATCTCAACTAACACATCCCCTCTAATTACCATTCACAAACATGCACACACACACACACACACACACACACACACACACACACACACACACGACACATGTCTTCTGTCAAGTTCACATAGTGTTGCTATTCTGTGTATGTGTGTGCTTGTTTGTCTCGTTTCAAGTTGACACACAAACTACAGATATCTGAAAGTAGGGAACCTTAATTGAAAAAAATGCTTTCCTAAGATCTGACTGTAAAACTTTTTTTAATTAGTTATTGATAGGGAAGTGCCCAGCTCATTGAGGGTGGTGGTATGCCTGAACTGGTGGTCTTATACTCTATAAGAAAGCAGGCTGAAAAACCCATGATGAGCAAGCCATTAAGCAGAACCCCTTCATGGCCTTTGTATCAGCTCCTGCTACTAGGTTCCTTCCCTGTTTAAATTCCTATCCTGCCTTCTTTTAGTGATTAACAATAATGTAGGAGTATAAACCAAATAAAATCCTTTCCTCTTCAACTTGCTTTTGGGTTATGGTGTTTGTCACAGAAATAAAAAGCCCAATGAAGACAATGAGCTTAGAGCTGATTTCTTGAGATTTGTTAGTCAGGATGCTTTCCCCTGGTGAAGACTGATTTTCATGCATTCGATCAGAAGCAATTAATTGTGTATGGCAATTAACTGGTGAAGGCTTTGTGAGTTCTTCCCATTTAACTTGGGCATATCAATTTGTGTTGTCATGGTTGAGGTCTTATTTAAGAAGCCGTATTGTTCAGGTTTTCTGGGCACAACTTTCCCATCATTTACAGAAGGTCTACACTACATAAGGTCCGTTGGGTCTCACAATCTTTCCATCTTTTTATCCAGATTATTGTCTGGGATTTAATTACTATTTCAAACATCTATGAAGATTTGAAACTTAAAAGAGAGTTAAGTGGTCCATTTCAAAATTAAATCCCCCAGCCAGTGTAGATTTTCAAACTCAAGAACTGTATCAAATTTTCTTGAAAAGGTTGGTATTTTCTCCATGACTTAATTTTGACTACATATATTGAAAATTGCAATTCACTGTATAGGATGCTTATCTAGGTATTTTGTAATATACCTTAAAGAAATAAGAGAAAAATATCAGCCATTTTGTGTGTTTCCTATCATATAAAAAAATTCTTACTTATATAATGAAAATATGAGTAAGAGAAAAGAGGGAAAATAAACACATAATAGAGGAAAGATATTTGGATTTTTAAAAAAATCCTCTGTTTAACAGTGATCTAGCTGCACCATCCTCTGTTTAACAGTCATCTAGCTGCACCATCCTCTGTTTAACAGTCATCTAGCTGCACCATCCTCTGTTTAACAGTCATCTAGCTGCACCATCCTCTGTTTAACAGTGATCTAGCTGCACCATCCTCTGTTTAACAGTGATCTAGCTGCACCATCCTCTGTTTAACAGTGATCTAGCTGTACCATCCTCTGTTTAACAGTGATCTAGCTGCACCATCCTCTGTTTAACAGTGATCTAGCTGCACCATCCTCTGTTTAACAGTGATCTAGCTGCACCATCCTCTGTTTAACAGTGATCTAGCTGCACCATCCTCTGTTTAACAGTGATCTAGCTGCACCATCCTCTGTTTAACAGTGATCTAGCTGCACCATCCTCTGTTTAACAGTGATCTAGCTGCACCATCCTCTGTTTAACAGTGATCTAGCTGCACCATTCTTCTTTTATGGTGATTGCTTCTGACTTCTTCCCATTGCCAGGATGGATTTTTTTAATGTCTATTTGGTTTCTCAGTGTAGCACAGAGCCTTCATCTTAGTTCAGTTTCCCGTACTTTTTTACACTGAATATGATCCCTTTGATCTACTGCATTCTCCTGTCTATTGCTGAAGATCACATTATAAATCTGCAGACCATCTGAATATAGGATGTTATTTTGGTAATATTTCTAAATCATATATTCATTTCTTAGGAAGGTGTAACAAAAATACATACAAGACAGTCATCCTCCATGTAGTGTGGAGTTTAAAACCATTAATTTTATTTTTTGTCATTTTTGGTTTATTTAATCAACAATCTATTAAATTAGCTGAAAGTGGTTAGTTAGGGTTGTATGGCTGTGAATAGACACCATGACCAAGGCAACCTTTACAAGGACAACATTTAATTTGGGCTGGCTTACAGTCTGAGAGAATCAGTCCATTATCATCAAGGCAGGAAGATGGAAGCATCCAGGCAGGCATGGTACAGAAGGAGTCTATTATCATCAAGGCAGGAAGATGGAAGCATCCAGGCAGGCATGGTACAGGAGGAGCTGAGAGAACTATATCTTCATCTGATGGCTCCTAGTGAAATGCTCATGTCTAGGCAGCTAGGATGAGAGTCTTAAGCCCATGCCCACAGTGACACACATATTCCAACAAGGTCATGTCTCCTAATAGTAATATTTCCCGGACCAAGCATATACAAACCATCACATTCCACTCCCTGGTCCTAACATACTTATTGAAACATATAGGTCTATGGGAGGCATAACTAAGGAAATCATAAAGCAAAATACATTTAGTTTAACTTCCAATATGCTCATAGTGTATAGCTGTCTCAACAATGTTAAAAGTCCCGCCCCAGTACCTTTCTTGGTCAGTCTACCATCCTATTTAGGGCCTCTAATTTGTTACAACTTGTACCCAAGCTCTCTCTTCTTCCCAAAAACCCCAAATTTCTTTTCTCCTCCTCTCTTCCCTCTCCAACCTGGAAGCCCTGCCTACTCCTTGCTCAGTGATTGGTTCCCTGAAATCTTTGTTCATCAGGGGAAGGTCCTTGCCACATTTCACCTTCTGTCCAATTAAAAAGAGAACTTGTCTCTCAAACATAAGCTAAGCACAAGTATTCTTTATAAAGTACAAAATACATCTAACATCCAGTCATAATTTTTGTGAATTAAATAGAACACTCTACTATCTGTTTTAACTTAAAAGATGCTTAAAAGCTATATGTCATGTCCTGGTTAGCTCTTATAGTATTTGAAAACTATCCAATTACATATCTTTTCACAAAGTTAAATAGCCTGGGTAGTCTATGAGATTATAGTCTTCATGCCTATCAGAAATCTGAAAGTGACTAATATTAACTGAAAATAAAGTAAGCCTAACACAGCTTCTAGAAATGAGAAGTTGTAAAGACAGCTGTCTACCTGTCATAGCATCAGTCATCAGCCTTATGCCCAAGGAATCTGGCACATATTAAAGAAACTGGAATTAAGGACTACCATATTATGTCTTAGAAGAACAAAGTTTTTTGATAATTAAAATTGTATCATGTCAAGAACAGTACAGGTCTGAAGGAGAAATAGGCAATTTTTGCCCAGTGGCTACCTTAACACAACGTTAAACTTGTCTGGCGGTAATTACCCAGTTTCTACTTTGAATCCATGAAAGGGGAGCTTATTTGAGCAAATACATCTCAACAAATGATAAATAACATTAAATGTCAAATTCTGTGGATTTCTGACATTTTGAAAACTGTATTTATAAACTGTGGTCCATTAACTACTCTCAGATGTTTTTAAATAAAATACATAGCAAGTACCCAACCAATTAACTCAGAGAAAAGATTTCGTCATCTGGCCCTTAACTCATATGCTTAATCATCTCAGATCAATTTGCCGTGGCATTAATTAAAGAATTAGGTACCAAGCCTATACTTTTATGAGCTTTTATCGATAGAAGAAAGGTATATATCCATACCTAAACATAGTAAAAGCAATATACAACAAACCAGTAGCCAACATAAAACTAAATGGAGAGAAACTTGAAGCAATCCCATTAAAATCAGGGACTAGACAAGGGAGCTCACTCTTTCTCTACCTATTCTATATAGTACTGGCGTCCCCACAAGAGCAATAAGACTACATAAAGAAGGCAAAAGCATACACATTGCAAAGGAAGAAGTCAAAATATCACTATATGCAGATGATATGATAGTATATTTAAGTGACCACTTAAATTCTACCAGAAAATTTTACAGCTGATAAACAACTTAAGCAAAAAAGGAGGATAAAAATTTAACTCAAACAAGTCAAACATCATCCTCTACTCAAAAGATAAACAGGCTGAGAAAGAAATTAGAGAATTGACACCCTTTGAAATAGTGAGAAAGACAATAAAATGCCTTGGGGTGACTGAAGGATCTATAGGACAAAAACTTCAAGTCTCTGAAGAAGGAAATTGAAGAAGATCTCAGATGATGGAAAAATATCCCATACTCATGGATTGAAAAGATTAACATTGTAAAAACAGCCATCTTTCCAAAAGGACTCTACAGATTCAATGCAATCCCCATCAAAGTTCTAACTCAATTCTTCATAAAGTTGAAAAGAGCAACTTGTAAATTCATCAGGACTAAAAAAAAAACATAGAATAGTGAAATCTATTCTCAACAATAAAAACACTTCTGGAGGAATCACAACCCCTGATCTTAAGCTATATTACAAATCAATTGTGATGAAAACTGCATGGTATTTTGGTAGAGAGATAGGCAGGTAGATAAATGGAACGGAATTGAAGATCAAGAAATGAACTCACACACCTATGGTTACTTAATCTTCAACAAAAGAGGTAAAACCATTGAATGAAATAAAAAAAAAAAATCTCTTCCACAAATGGTGCTGGTTCAAGTGGTAGTTAGCATGAAGAAAAATGCAAATAGATGCCTCCTTATCTCCTTGTACAAAGCTCAAGTCCAAGTGAATCAAAGACCTCTACATAAAACCAGGTACACTGAAACTATTAGAAGAGAAAGTAGAGAAGAGCTTAAAAGACATAGGCACAGGGGAAAATTTATTGAATAGAACTCCAATAGCTTATGCTCTAAGATCAAGAATCGACAAATGAGACCTTATGAAATTGCAAAGCTTCTGTAAGGCTAAAAATACTGTCAAGAAGACAAAAAATAAGCCTGCAGACTGGAAAAGAATATTTACCAATCCCATATCTGATAGAGGGCTAATATCCAATATATACAAATAATTCAATAAGCTGTACTCTAGAGAATCAAATAATCCTATTAAAAAGGGGATACAGAGCTAAACAAAGAATTCTCAGCTGAGGAATATCTACCGGCTGAGAAACACCTAAAGAAATGCTCAACATCTTTAGTCATAAGAGAAATGCAAATTAAAACAACCCTGAGATTCCACCTTATACCAGTTAGAATGGCTGAGATCAAAAACTCAAATGACAGCAGATGCTGGAGAGGATGTGGAGAAAGAGAAACACTCCTCCACTGTTGGTGAGTTGTAAGTTGGTACAACCACCCTGGAAATTAGTCTGACAGTTCCTCAGAAAATTGGATATAATACTACCTGAAAGTCCAGCTATTCCACTCCTGGGAATATACCTAAAAGTAGTTCCCACATATAACAAGGGCACATGGTCCACCATGTTTATAGCAGTCTTATTTATAATAGCCAGAAGCTGGAAAGATCCCAGATGCCCTTTAACAGAGAAATGGATACAGAAAGTGTGGTACATTTGTACAATGGAGTGCTTGCTACTCAGCTATTAGAAACAATGACTTCATGAAATTTATAGGCAAATGGATGGAATTAGAGACTATCATCCTAAGTGAGATAACCCAGTAACAAAAGAACACACATGGTATGCACTCACTGATAAGTGGGTACTATCCCCAAAAAGCTCAATATACCCAAGAAACAATTTGCAGACTTTATGAAGCTCAAAAGGAAGGAAGGCCAAAATGTGATGCCTCAGTTCTTCTTAAAAAGGAGAACAAAACACTCATGGAAGGAAATGCAAGGTCAAATAGAGGAAGAGAAATTGAAGAAAAGATCATTCAGGAGCCAACACACCTAGTGATCTACCACATATGAAGCCACAAAGTTCAAGCACTATAGCTGATGTCAAGAAGTACTTACTGGCAGGAACCAGATAGAGATGCCTCCTCAGAGACTATGTCAAAGTCATATAGATACAGCTGAGTATGCCTGCAGCTAACCATCAGACTGAACACAGGAGCCCCTATTAGGGTGCTAAAGAAAGGACTGAAAGAACTGTGAGGTGTTGTGATCTCATGGGAAGAACAACATTATCAACCAACCAAACCCTCAAAAACCCCCATGGACTAAAACACCTTTTTGAGCATACATTGAGAGATGTATTGATTCAGTTGCTAAAGATATGTAGCTAAAGATACCAATGTCTGGAATCAATGTGAGAAGAGGCTTTTGGTCCTGGGAGGGCATGTTTTCCCAATGTAAGGGATGCAAAGGCAATGTGGTGGAGATGGTGATTAGGCAAAAGAAGTGTGAGGGGGATGGGAGTGGGGTGGGGAAAAGGGATAACATCTCAAATGTAAATACAGAGCATCTGATAAAAATGAGAAAAAAAGTAAAAAGGAAAAGAATGGTACGCTAATAAAAAATCCTGACTCTTCATCAAAGCAAATTCTGTACCAGTGTGATAAATTATAACTTCAATTTAGTAACAATTGTAAGAATTTCTACCAAGTAAGGTTATGACTGCCCAATCAATTCTAACTAATTTCTCCCTGTTAAATTATGACCATTTCTAATTTTCCAAGAAAGTCAACCTTGGAATAACGACCTTTCAGGTCCTCAAAATCCAGAACATTGTGTCAATGATGCTTCATAATTTCTTCATGCTGAATATGGGCTTTGAGATATCTTGAATGTGGGCAGGGAGAATGAGGGAAATGGTTAGGCTTTAAGCATGCCACGCCAATGATTATTATAGTCTCTGGTGACTGTCCTGATTGAATCTGTCTAGAAGTCCCTGGGATCATGTCTTCAAGTAGGTCAGTTCCACATGTCTGATATGGTATCTCCCCAAAGCTGTACATTCTTCAATATACAATTCTCAAGAAAAAATTTAAGTATCATCAAGATATTTGTATGGATTATACCAGTCTATGTAAGGTATACAGATTGTTTAGGATAAAATTCTCATTTTCTGTTTATTTGTTTGTTTCTTTTGTTTTCTTGAGTCTAGCTCTTCAGGACAATTCCCTCTATCAAATCTGATCCATATAACTCTGGAAAGTCTCCAGGGTGAAATCACCCTTTCTAAGAGCACAAAGACAAAACCCTTTTCCCAAATCAGCATATACTTTAGTCAGGAACCAGAAAAGTTTGTATCTTGCATTTTCTCTCAGAAGAATAGTATAACCTCAGAGCTCAAAATCACTTCCTTTTTTTGAAAATTAAAACAATCGAAAACAAATGAAGGAAACTAAAATACTGTATGGGCCTATTCTTAGGTTTTTTCTAATTTGTCATGATAGGAAATTAGCCCACAATTCTCATGGAGCCCATGTTAGAGAATATGAGTTTCTTGCACACTATAATATACCATCTATCTGTTATGCTCTCTGCCTGGAGTCTCAGACTTCTATTTATTAATAACTTTTATAATATCTATTTCTTATGCTCTTTACCTGGAGTCACAGACATCTGATTATTAGTAACTTCTATAAAATGTACCTATTATGCTCTGTGCCTGGAGTGACAGACTTCTATTTTTCTAATCTTACTTTCAAACCATGGGTGAAAAGCTTCATGTAATTCTGACCAAACTCTGTATATAAATCTATCCTAAAAGCAAATAAACCAATCTTTGAAGTAAATCATACTCCAATAAACCTCTGCTAAGGAAGCAAGCAGCTCCTCTTTTTGGCTTCACACTCAGAGTAGCCTGTACTTTTCACAGTAGAGGACCTCAGAATTTTCTATCAGAGACTCCCTCTGTGTTTACTTGTTACCATGCTTCAGTCCACTTTACTCATCCAGGATCCACCTTTCACTTAGAAAATAAAATTCTAACTTTCAGGTTAATAATCTTAAATTTCTAGTGGATTTTTGTCCTACCTTGGGTGTCATTAAATGATAAAATAATAATAATAATAATAATAATAATAATAATAGTAATAATAATAATAATAATAATAATAACATGGCACCATGCCATGCTAGCACAGGACTACTTCAGGCACCAACAGGCCACATGGCACCAGTGAGCTGTCCTCATGTCAGCAGACTCTGTCCTGGAACTCTGGAAACCTCTCCTCCCAACTAAGTTCCCATGGACGGTTGCTGCCATGCTATCCCCAGGCATCCCAATTCTGTGGCGGGCTTCAGTTTAGAGTGTCCTGCCCCTATACCTTTCTCTTGAACTCTGTTGGGTCTCTGTCTGAAGGAAAACACCACACTAACCTAGTCTAAAATCAGCTGGTAACCCAATCGCTGGGTGCAACAACTAACATCCTAATTAGTAAGCCATACTAAAATTAATTCTCCTGTAGCAGATCTTGGCAGATCCACCATCCTAATGTGAGCCTCTAGTTTGTTACATCTTATACCCAAGCTCTTTCCTCCTCCCTAAAGCCCCAAATCTATTTTCTCCACCTTTCTTCCCACCTCTGAACTGGAAGTTCTGCCTACTCCCTGTCCACTGATTGGTCTCCTAAAATCTTTATCCATTAGGGGAAGCTTCTTGCCACAGCTGCAGAATTCTGCTGTTTGAAGGAGCTAAAATATGCCCCCTTTGACTATTACATTATTAATAGCTTCTTTTTTTTCCAACTCCTTCACTGCCTAAGCTTGGCTGTCCTGGATCTTGCTCCATAGATTGACTTTGAACTCAGAAATCTGTATGCCTCTCTCCTAAGAACTGGGAATAAAAGTGTGGTTCACCTAGACTGAATTTAAGTTTTTCTTCACCTAGAACTTGCTCTATTCTAGGCTGGCCTTGAACTCAGAGATTTGCTTGTTTCTGCCTTCTGGGTTTACATTTAGCTTGGTAGAATCTTGCCACATATTCACTACTTCCTCAATTTGATTTGATATCCTTAAACACAAGTGCAGTCCTTTTTATCCTCTCTTAACTCCACCTCCTCAGTCCATGTTGCATAGCTGCAGTTCATAGGTCCCAGTCATCTGGCCCGATCTCGCATCATGGGTGCGCCTGCGCAGCTCGCACAGTGGGAGTGGCTAATCTGGGGTGGGGGGGGCGGCAGGAGGAAGTCAGGTGCTAGTCATAGACTAGGCCGGAGTCCCAAGTGCCATCTTTGGACTGCCGCCACACCGGCTCTCCACACCAATCCTCCGAGAAGTCTTAGAAGGACTGGAGTACCTGCATAAGAACAGAATGATTCACAGAGATGTTAAAACTGGAAACATTCTTCTAGAAGATGGCTCTGTGCATCTTGCAGATTTCGGTGTTACTGTTTTTTAGCCACTGCTGGTGACATTACCAGAAATAAAGTGAGAAGGACATTTGTTGGCACCGCCTGCTGCATAGCACCCAAAGTTATGGAGCAGGTTCTAGGTTATGATTTTAAAGCTGATATGGGGAGTTTTAGAATCACGGCAATTGAAGGTAGGCTTTAATGCTGGCACTCCGGAAATATCCTCCTTCTTTAGAAACTGGTGTTCAAGACAAAGAAATGCTGAAAAAATATGGAAAATCATTTAGAAAAATGATTTCATTATGCCTTCAAAAGGATCCAGAAAAAAAAGACCAACAGCAGCAGAACTGTTGAGGCACAAGTTTTTCCAGAAAGCAAAGAATAAAGAATGTTTTCAAGAAAAAGATACTGCAGGGAGCACCTACCATTTCTGAAAGATCTAAAAGGTCTGCAGAGTCCTGGCTCCAGTGGCGGTCTCCATAAAGCAGAGGACAGAGGCTGGAAGTGGAGCGACAACGAGATGAGGAGAGTGAGGAAGGGACAGCCTCAGTTTCTCAGCTCAAGTCTCTAAACTACTCAATAACACATTCTCGGCAGCTGGGGACTTTGCTTCAAGAGAACAGATTTCTGTGCATCAACCTCAGTCCGCTGACCAGATGATGCCCAAACAGGCAGCTCAAGCCTCTCTCCTGCCCCCTGCAGAGCCAGCAAAACCAGCGCAGCTCAGTCTTCTGAAGAATGTCCCAGGACACCGAGATCCTTATCAGTCTAGTGCTTAGATTAAGAAATTCTAAAAAAGAATTAAATGATATTCGATTTGAATTTTCTCCGGGGAGATACACAGCAGAGGGCATTTCTCAGGGATTTGGTGATCATGGAAGCTAATTTGCAGAAAATTGTGAAAGAACCTCAGTCAAGTCGATCTGTCACTTTGAAACTGGCATCTGGTGTTGAAGGCTCAGGTATTCCTGATGATGGCAAACTGATAGGATATGCCCAGCTCAGCATCAGCTAAACCAAGACCTGGAAGGGTCAGCCTAGGAGATGCCACACATGCACATGTCTGTTGCTTCTGTTGGCCTGAAACTACAACTGCCAAAGAACCCAGCAAGGAGTCTCCCAGCTCAGCGTTTTTGTTTTATCTTGATGTTTTTCTTGCTGTCCCCCTTCCCACTCCCCTTTTCACACAAAGAATGACAAGTTAGATCACTAGTGACCAACATCCTCTCAGAGAGTTCCTTTGAGGAACTGCTCTGTCCCCTCCCACTCCCTCCATCTGAGAAGCAGAAGAAGCCAGGATGTGCCTCTCCCATGCCTGCTGGGACATGAGCATCTTGGGATATCTCTTTAACACTCAAGAAGCAATTAAAAGTTGATTGTTCAGCTGGAGCCTAGAGAATTTAATTACTGTTTTTGTTGTTGTTTTTGTTTTTGTTTCTTTGTACCTGTTGTGAATTATAGCAACATTTGTTAGAAAAAAGCACAGCCTCAAATGGAGGCAGCTTAAACTTTTATCTATCTCCTTCATGGTGTCTCTTACATGATTTGCTGATCTCAGGCACCCTCTTCCCTGCTCCCTCCAGAAAGAGTTGCTAGCCTTAACCTCAGCTGCTTCAAAACATCTGACCACAGCCAGACTTCAGCCATCTGCTCCTTCAGAGTGCAACTCTAGATTGTTTGTGCAAAAAATATCAAGCAATGGCTTATAAATCTTATCTTACCAGAGGTAGTTGAACAAGAAAAATAATGTTGTTACTCACATCATTGGGAAAGTATTTTCGATATTTAAAAGAATTAAACTGAAGAAAAAAATGATCTTTGATTCTCCTGTGAAGATGGATTTGCCTGGCCTCTAAGTCATTCAGAAATTTTGTACACAGCGGAGATTTTTGCAGCAATAAAGGAGACTCACACCAGGTTAGAGGCCTGCCTTCTGCTCCTCTTTTTCATTGATTATGTGGAGAGGGGTCTTCATTCTCTAAACTGACCCAAGATGGAACATGAAACCCGTGTGCTGTAACCTTTATTTACATGAGTAGAAAGTGTGAATTTGATTTTCTACAGAAATTATGTAACTTATTCTTTGGGTTTAAAAAAGAGAACTCAATGCAATATGGGAATAATCAGTGAGGCTGATTTTTCTTTTTTCTTAATGTTAAATAGTATTTGTCTAATTGCTAATAAACCTACCAAGTTACCAAATTTTATATAAGAATCAAGTAATCAGTCTGGCCTTAATGAGACACATAAAGATGGGCTCTGAGCCTGTAGAAAGGGACTAGCTAGTTGCCTTTTATAGATCCTTATACCTGCCATTGTTGGGTTGATGAACAAGATTAGGTACCCAGTATTTCATTCCTCTTACCCCATCCCATCCAGTTCTGAGGATCAAACCAGAGGATTGCTCCTATGAGCAGCTCTATTGACTTTTCTCTTGGAACACACCTGAAATCTTTCCCCATCTCTAACCTGTGTCACCTCATGTGTCATTCATGTTGAGCCTATAGTTTCTGGTATGGACTTTTATACTGATGAGTGTAAAGGTATGTTGGGAAAGATGTTGGAGAGGAAAAGAAGATGGATTTGAAAAGGGAGTTGGTAGAATAGAGGGTCCAAGGTCCCCGCAGGATGATAAAAGGAAGAATCTGCCTAAATTTAAGGGAGAAAAAAGACTGACCAGCTAGGTGGAAAACCATTTTTTCTTTCTTCTTTGGCCCACTTGTTAGAAGTAGGATTATGAGGAAACAAAGACAGGGAGGTGGGATTGCTGTATGGGAAGAAGGCAATGTTACCTTTGACAGAAGACTTGTGGCTTGCTGTAGAATCCAATTTGATTTCAACAGCTTGACTTATTGGCTCAGGAAGGAATTTGATTCTGTTATGTTCTAGCTTTTGACTTGGGGGTGGACCAGTGCCAGGATGGCAGTAAACAGCAGCCCACCTCCTGTTCAGATTCTAGACCATCATCACCTTTGCCTTGCTCTGGGGAACAGATGTGACAGTAAAAGTGGCCCAGGGCTCTTTTTTCATTCATTATTTGCTTTTTTTTATTTTTATTTTTTATTTTGTTTTTTGGCAACTAAGAGGTTTACTTGTACGTCACTGCATTTTTTTTTCATTTTTAATCAATAAAGTGTAAATTGCCCTAAAAACAAAATAAATCTAAAAATATTTCAAATCTATTGTGGAACTGATGATTTTGTCATTTTAAAACTCATACAAACATATCAGTTTTCTAGTTGAAATGCACATTAGAGATCATAAATGATCATAAAGATCATAACTAATAGAAATGCCTGAATTCTGTAGTAATATAAAACACAAGATTACTTTCTCTAAAACTTTAGATTCCTATCTTGAAACTCTCTTTGTTACCTTTTTTTTCTTTTTATTGTAACTAAGAACACAGTAAAAGGTTAACACACCTTGTACCAAGGAATCATAGAGAGAAAGACATTAAGAGTCATGTCACTTCACCTAAGAAGAGAAAAGCAAGATGAGGTATTTGTCAGCAAAGACTTAATTTCCTGACCTCTCTGGATCTATCTTCAGGAAGCAAATAGAAACAGTATCATCTTGCCAGATGTACTAGTGAAGCAGCAATCTATGGAATCTTGAGAGCTGTCATTTCCATTGGTTTGAAAGGTACATCCAGTTCACTTCACACCAGATCTCATATTTCTCCCAACACAGCAAAAAGAATATTATGACTAATTTATTTTCTTGCGAAAAACTTAGCACCTCTACTTCTGTCTCACGGAAATGAATAATGATTCTCATCTGGAGCATGAAAAGAGCTTTATTAGCCCAGTTAAAAATCCATTGCATTTACAAATATTTACTCAAGAAAAGATTGATAAATTTGTTGCACAAATGATACACCTCCATCCACAGCATAATTTCTGCTCTTCTCAATGTTTAAAAGTGTGCATGCATGTGTGTGAGAACGTGCGTGTGTCAAATATAGAAAAGCCGCTGAAAACTGCATAACTCAAATCTACACCTTTCAATAAATTTTAACAATATTAGATCAAAACTAGGTTGAAATTCTAAAATCCATGTTCTTTCATTTATCTTTTTCTTTAGTTCTAAAAGTCACTCATGCCACAAACACAATGACTTTCAGATATTGCACTTATGTTTTTGCCCTAGTTTAATCCCCCTGAGATAAATATAACCCATGAATTTACCGTGATATACTAGGAAGTCATTTTTGTGTGCCTTTTATGTGCATACATATTAAAACTAAATATTGTTTTATTTTGTCAGAAAATGCCCAACTCAGCTTTTTCCCAAGAGTATTTCATTCCCAAGATCTTCATTCTCCCAAAATGAAGTATTAGCTTGTAGTCACAGAGTTTTGCCTCTTGGTGTCTTTGTATTGTTGGCCCTGCCTTTCTTCTCACTTGATCCTTCCTTCCATCTGGATATCCTTATCAGGCAAAATGATTCTAAACAACTGTCTCTAAGGCAAGTATGCAGAGATGCTTTGTCATTTCTAAAGGACAATCTCATTTATACTAAGACTGGGATGTGAGAAAGAGAAGAAAAATATTGAGTAAAATTAGAAAGTTGATATGATTTTTTTTTTAAATTTTCTATGCCACAGGAGACCTACAGTAAAAGATTAGTGCATAACACCTTAATAACAGAAAATGGAAGGATTTCTTCTCTTTTACTTTTTAAAGAGCTATAGTGGAATGATTAGACTTTACTTTTAAATGAGCTGGCATATGAGGATAGCCTTGAAAGAGTTAATATTTTCTTTCAAACTCAAAACTCTTGCAGAATTGCAGAGAGATGAAAAAAGCGAGGCATATAACAAAGGAAGAAAGGATGACAATATGGTTGCTGTATTCTACTGCAGAAATTCAGTGGAACAGTTTTACTTCTTCCTCTGGAGAGAGTGCATACCATTGACCATGAAAGAAAGTGAGCTTTGAAACAGAGCGAGTGAGTGTGCTACTTGAATAGGTTAGGATGATCACGTCTGGATGGACTAACCTTTTTCTTGTAATCCTTATGGTCATTTCTTTAACTTGTCAAAGAGGTTGCTAAACAATGCTCAACTACTCTCTCTTCCTCCCTCTCCTTTTTTTCTTTCTCCCTCTCCCTCTTCCTCTCTCCCTCTACCCTCCTTTTCTGTGTGTGTATGTGTATGGTGAGGGTATCCTAAGGATGAAACTCTGGTCATGCTGGCTCAATTCTCCTTTACTCACTGAACTATGTTTTCAGTCTGACAAAATGCTTAGCTCCCCAGTACATGAGTGAGACATGGCCAGTACATGAGAGGGAAACTCCAAAAGCATGAGTTACTTCCCAGTACTTTCTCAAAGAATGTGTGTCACTTAATGGGAATACTCAAGAAAGTAACTTTCACAGCATGTAAATAGGACATACTTCCTGTGTATAAGTATGTCAATAAAAAGCATGAGAAAATACTCTCCCATTCTGGTTTAGCTACAGACTGCTACACTTCTAAGACTTTGTTTATTGGAAACAGGGTATCCAAAAACTGAGCTAGAGTAAGATTATCCTGAAATTCCTTTCACTGCTAACTTATCAAAGTAAAATTATTGATACAAACCATTATATTTTTATTTAAATAGTATTTTTGATACAAAATGTCTAGTATAAGTCATGATTCTCCTTAAAACTCTTAGAAAATAACATTGATAAGCAGAAAATGAAAATGCATAGAAAATGAAATAAATACCTCAACCTCACCTCATGGCACAACTCCTTTTGAAAGGTTGCTATAAGAGATAAGTATCAGAAAAAAAAAAAAAAAAAAAAAAAAAAAAAAAAACAAAAATGATCCTTCCTGGTTTTTAAATGTTGCTTACATCTGGAGTAGAAAGCACAGCCCAAAACAGGTGTCCCTAAACAATAGCTCTGCCTCCAAAATTAAAACCCATATTTCTCTTCAGGCTAGCATTTTTGTCTCAAGAAGAGACATCTAGGTTATCAATTTAAAGTCTTCCTCACAATGCATGCAAGGTTGAGTAGAAAAAGGCAGTGGTAGAATAAGCACCCAGCTTCTTTTTTCCTGACAGGACATCTGCAGAAGACTACCTCAAAGAAACTGACAAAATACAAGAGGCCAGTACATAAAAAGCTCCTTGCAGATACTCTACATTTCACATGTTGTTTGTAGTGCCATATTTCTAGCTAGCGTGTTCACTTCTAAATCACACACCTCTATAATGTAATGTCTCTGTTTTTTGTTTGTTGGTTGGTTTTCTTTACACATCTAGTATTCTATCTAGGGAACAGAAACTTACCTCAGCAACAAACAGGAAGGAAGTCAACTTTTTAAAAAATGAAAGTTAGAAATCAGGAAAAATACAAACTATGGTACAGAAAACCTAGTAGTTTGATAATAATTTCTAAATTAATTTAATTAGAATAATAGCAGAATTGACTAGTATTTCCAACCTTCTGTGTTTGATACTAACAAGTAGGAGAAGGACTAGGTGAAAAGCCAAGTCTTATCTCCTAATTTCTTTAGCCCAATTAGGTAACAACCTCACCATTGATAGAAGATGGAAATGGGTTGTCTAATATTAAATCAAGAACTGAATTATTCAGATGGATTAACTAACATAACAGACAAAATGTACACAGATAAATGATAGGTTGGTGATAGATGATAGATAGATAGATAGATAGATAGATAGATAGATAGATAGATAGATAGATAGATGATAGACAGACAGACAGATGGACAGATTAATGAATATACTCCCATAGTACTGAAGTTATTTAAAAGAACACCAAAGTATTTTACACAGGAACAGTACATGTGGGTCAGGCAATGGAGTCCAGGTATTAAATTGCTTACTCTAGACAAACAACATACGGTTAACCCCAAAACAGTAAAAGGAAAGAAAGTACACAGATATAGGCAATATATCAATTACATGCCATGCATGGAACTGCTACTGATATCAGCAGGAAGTGTGAGCATTTTTTTTCCAGGAAGGATGTGGTGGATGAGGGGCTAGAGAACAAATACCTCCAATTTCAGTGTCCAAAACTAAAGGGTAGAATTGGTGATGGTTCTAAAAAGGGAAAGGCCTCAGATGAGAGAATATAGTTCCTCCACAACGCAGTTTCTAGTCCAGATAACATGCTGCTGCATTTAACATGGCTTCTGCGAAATATTGAGATGGCTCCACGTGAATCTTAAAGTTAAACTTAAAAATATTGAGGTACCTCTTATTTCTATGATTGTGTATTATGCAATTAGTTTTTTGTTAATATTAAATCCCTTCAAAGCTGAAGTAACAATATCAATTGATCTGATTCAACAAAGTAACTTGAATTATTCAAAATAGCTTAAAAAAACTTACAGTAATGAATTCAACAAGGATGACTACCTTTTAGAACATTACTTTATGTATTCAGGCTTTGCTTGTGGATATTTTGTTTGATGTGGTTAAACATTTTAAAATTATATATATAGATGAATATTCAGATATGTACTTAGGTTTGTTCACATGAATGCAGTTGCAGTCATAAGCCAGAAGAATGGTTGGATCCTCTGGAGTTTGAGGAATAAATGACTGTAAACTTTGGGCTTACTATAAACCACTGAATATCTATATGTTTTGTAGATTACAACAACAATAAAAAACTAAACAAAAATAGAGCAGTTAAGTTTATTTTTAGAGAGTTGAAATTCACATAATAATAAAGGTGAAATATTCCATTTAGGGACCATTAGTGAGACAACACTATCACAAATAAAACAACATATAAGCAAATAAGTAAATATCCAGTTACATAAATATTACTAAATTTTAAGAAAACTGGTATAAATATACATTTCCTTATCATGGTATGTATTTGAAAATTTAGTAAAACAGAATAAAATGTAGGAACTTGATTAAGAAGATCTTGTATTAGATCAAGGTCAAAAATAAATAAAATTTAGTTGAAGACAAAAAAAACTTTCTCGTTCCTTTGGAGACAAAACCCACCATTTTCAGGACTTTGTTCATATTACTATTTGAGTGCACTTGACCTTACATACTTATATAACAATAGTAGCATGTGCTTAACAAAATACAAGAATACATATTATCATAGGCTTCTGAACAAATGAAGGGATCTAAGACTTTTGTCCCTAGCAATGCTAGAAACATTTCCTCCTACAAACATAGTCAAAACTCAGTACAAAGTGACTACTCTGTTTGGTGCCTTCTTCTTGTGTTCATGGGTACTCCTGATTGTCCTGTGGCCCTGGCTGTAGCAGACCTCCAGTGAGTCCTTCAGACTATGGTGTCTTTAGAGGGGCAGACAATCTGCTGATTTGTTGCACTGGCTGCAGTAGATGTCCTGAGTGAGATTCAAACTGTTGTGTCTTCAGAGGACCAGTGAATCTGTTGCCCTGTGTAAAGCTGTTCTCCTGTGAGGCCTTCAGACTGTGGAGACTGTTACCTTGTGTGCATAAAAACAGTTGCTCTTTGTGCAGCAGACCTCCTGAAGGCCTTAAGACTGTGGTCTCTGGCAGAAATATCTGGACCAAAAGGATCAAATTTTGAAAGAAAAATAGTCAATCCATATGGAAAAACAAAATACACAAAATATCTATACTGGCTGATTTTGACACAAGCTGAAATTATCATAGAGAAAGAATTCTCAGTTAAGGAAATGCCTCCATGAGATCAAGCTGTAAGGCATTTTCTCAACTTGTGATCAAGGGGAAGGGCCCAGCCTATTGTAGGTGGTAAAGTCCCTGAGATGATGGACCTGGATTCTATAGGAAAGCAAGCTGAGCAAGCCAGGCAAGCCAGTAAGTTACATCCCTCAACGGCCTCTGTATCAGCTCCTGCTTCCTGACATGCTTGAGTTTTAGTCCTGACTTATTTGGTGATGAACAACAATGTTGAAATATAAGCTGACTAAACTCTTTCCTCCCCAACTTGCTTCTTGGTTAAGATGTTTTGTGCAGGAATAGAAACCCTTATGAAAAAAGTATCTATAAAAATACAAAAAATGAAAATCAGGAGGTATAACCATCCCTGGTTTTAAACTGCATTATAGAACACTAGTAATAAAAACAAAAACAACACAAAACTAAAAAAAAAAACAAAACAAAACAAAAAACCACATGGTATTAGTTTAAAAACAGACTGTGTGATTAATGGAATCAAATTTAATACTTGGGCATAAATACACATACCTATGCACAATTGATTTTTGACAAAAAAGCCAAAATTATACAATAGTAAAGATAAAGTATCTTCATCAAATAGTGTTGGTCTAACTGGATGTCTCCATGTAGAAGAATGCAAATAGATCCATATCTATTACACTGCACAAAATTCTGTTAAGAGTAGATCAAAAACATAAATATAAAACCAGATACACTAAATCTAATAGAAGGTAAAGTGGAGAATAACCTTGAATTCATTATGGCAGGACATCTTAGACAGAATTAGAACAGCTAAGGAAGCAATGTAATTTGTTAATAAATGGAACCTCATGAAACTGAATAGCTTCTGTACTGCAAAAGAAAATGTCAACAAGAAAAAGCAATAGCCTACAGAACATTAAGACATCTTCACCAACCCTACTACATCTGATAGAGAGCTGATATCGATCTATATAAAGAACTCAAGAACCTACTCATTGACAAGCCACATAGCCCAATATAAATGGTGAAAAATTTTGCAAAAGAGACTTTGATACATCTTTAGTTATCAAGGAAATGCAAATCAAAATACACAGATTCCATTTTCCACTATTTAGAATGGCTAAGATTAGTAACACAATAATAGTTCATGCTTAAAAGTATGTAGGACAGTCCTCATTGCTGATGAGAATGTAAACTTGTTCAGTCATTTCAGAAATCCATTTGTTGATGTCTTATAAATTTGGGAGTAAATCTAATAGAAGGCCCAGTTATACCACTCCTGAGCATATAAGCTAAGCAAAGGATGTTTTACTATACCAGAAGGACACTTGCTCAACTATATGCATAGTAGCTTTATTAATAACAGACAGAAAGTAAAAAAAAGAAACGAAAAGAAAAGAAAAACCTAGATTTCCCTCATTAAAAAATGGATAAAGGAAACAAAACAAAACAAAAAAAGTCATGCTCAATCCTTACACACCAAGAACACATTGACAAATTCCGGGTTACACCCTGTTTTACATGTACTTTTTACTCATTGTAAAAAGAAAAAAAAAAGCCAAGCACTGACACAATTGTATTTGTATACATTTATGCAAAAATGTTTAATTTTTTTTCTTTTATCTTTGTTTTTTAAAATAAAGTTTAAAAAAACAAAAAAAGGGATAAAGAAAATGTAGTGCATTTATACAATAGAGTATTACTGAGCTATCTAAAGAAATATGTCATTAAACTTGCAGGCAAATGGATAGAAATATAAAATACCATCCTGAGTGAGATAATCCAGACCCAGAAAGACACACATGGTATGTATTCACTTGTAAGTGAATATCAGCTGTTATAGAAACAATAATCATGATATAATTCTAAAGAAGGTAAATAGCAATGAGTTTTCAAGTCAGAGACACCTGAATCTGGACTCCTTCTTAAATGCATATATATTTATGAAAACACAAACATATATTAATACATACATACATGCATATATACACAGAGAGAGACAGAGACAGAGACAGAAACAGAGAGAGAGACAGAGACAGAGAGACAGAGAGAGAGGAGAGGAAAACTTGCAAGTTGGGGCTTGGAAGGACAAAAATATAATGTGCCTGTGTAGAAAATTCTTGATTTTTATTAACATATCTGTAAACAGAAATGCATAGATTCATATATAAATCTTTCAAATGTGAATCTAAATTTGCAAAATTTTTACAATAGCATCTATGAAGATGTTAGACTGTTTATATTTGGTAGGCATCTAAGTTTGAGGACCAAAGTCCTCAACACTGCCACTTTTTTAATGCTGCTGATTGCAGCACGTCATTCCCTTGATTCATTGATGTGAGAGTGTGGGAAAAGATAATTAATAGCTTCCAAATGCATTCTAGGACATTTGCAATTGTAGTTTTTATCCAACTGACACTAAGGTCAGAAACAGGATTTTCCAGGCTTCCTAAATGGCAACTCAGTTTCTTTTAGACAAAAGTAAATTTGCAAAACATGGATGTGTTGAATAAATAGGAACTCAAACTCAGATTGCTATCCCCAAGGTAGGCATTACATTAAGTCTATCAGAAGCGTTTTTGTTGAGTATGAAGCTATGTTCCCTAACCTGTAGTTCTTGCTGTCCTCTTTTAACTGCAACTGAAGAAAGGAACAGAATGTTTCTCTCACAGATACTGAGTTCATGTCTATTGCCCAACATCATATAGAAGAGGGATGAGAAAAACATAAAAATAACAAGATCTAAAGATTTATTATGGAAAATAGAACATTGTTAATCCTAGCATTTAACAGAGTTAAACCAATTCCACCACACTGGGCTAACTTTTATAAGTTTTATTAAACATTAAATATTGACCTCTAGGTGGACTTTGGTCAGAACCACTCCCTGGAACTTCCTGTAACATATTATGTAGGTACTTTTCTAGACAAAACCTTATAGAACACTGCACATTAATGTGAGGTTTTGGTTATTGTGAAAGAATGTCAACTCTCAGCATCATAGTAGGTAATCTGGTACTTAGGCAGATAGGATTTATGGGTTAATTTGGGATATTTTCAAACTTCCACACTGTAGTCTCTAATACATGTGCACACACCCCTGTCATCTGTACACATCTGCACAGTAGTTCAGGATGCTTTATTGTGCTCTGTGTGAGATCTGCTCTTTGTTTTGATATTGCATCTGGTACCTCTGCAAGAATCTGCCTCAAAATTTACAGGCTTTGTCATGGCTAAGAGGTGATCAAGTAAACATTTCCCTAACTCATGTCCCACTTTGGTATTTATCCATCCTGACTGAGATATAAACTCACTCCTTGAAAAGCCACAAACAAAAGCACTGTGAGACAGTACCTAACATATTAAGATATTTTGGTATTTTGGGGAACATTAACTAATGCATTTTTCTATGAAAAAAGAAACCTTAACAACCCCCCATCCATAGGGAACTATATTACATACCATAAACCTTACTATTCCCTGACTAGCTCCAGATAAGGTTCTAAAATTCAGACCTAACCAGGTCTAAGCTGAGAATACAGATTTAAAGATTTTGTTAGTATTTTTGTCCCTGTAGATATTGTTGGTCTTATAACCTATACCCACCATAACCACCCTTTAACTGGAGCCCTGTGTTAACATCTGTTTCTTATACACTCAACTTCCATTTTGATAGCACATAGACATACATAATCTTTGTATCATGTAACATATAGAAGCCACAAATGGGAGAAAAAATGGACAATTTGGACTAATTTGTTTGACAGTTCAGTTTTAGATGTTTCTCATGACATTTTTTGTAGCATTCTATTTGCTTTTTTAAAATCACTTTTAACTTTTGGAGCAGGGTCAGGCTCAAAATCTCTTGATAGACAACTGTGGGGCAAGAAAAACTTGCCAGAAATTGATAGGTTGAGCAGATTGAGGCCTGAAGACTTTGTGGGCACAAACCTGAGATTTAGGTAACTCACTGACAAATGCCTGACCTGGAACACAAGCCACATTCTTCACACAAAGAATTGTGATCTGCGGTCACTTAGGCCAATAACAGAGTTCTTGATGCTAATGAGGAACTTAGAGACCCTGAGGGCTTAGCCAATAAGCTTTCCTTCCCAGACATTCCTCCCTGCCAAAGGTATTTAATCTCAGGTCAAACCATAAGAAGTAGGTATGCACCCATATCCCATGATGAACAGCCAATAAACGATATAGAGAAACATGGACTGTATCTTTCATCTACCACTGCTATTGAGAATAGGGATAGAGCTACATCTCCCATAGAAGGCCCATCTGCACTCCAAGACAACATTCACCAATATAAGGAGAATCAGCACTGAAATAAGCCTGATATATCCATTTCCATGTATCCAGGCTATATGCTGTCCTCAGTCTGCTGTATGTCCACTGACTCTATTCTTGGTTCACAGCAGTGCTTGGGTGTCAAAAATCTGACAACCCCACAACTTTATCTTCATAGAAGACCTGGTCATGCCTGAGCTAGCTCTGGCTTTTCCAAATCTCAGGTTGCACTTTTCTACTCCAGGAACAATGCCTTAGTATTTCCCTAAAGCCCAGAACCTGCAGTGTAGTCAAACTTTCTGCATTTGGCTACCTAAGAGATGGGAGCCTGAAGCCAGCAGAAAGCTAAACAACAGACACCAGCCTGAAGATAAAATGGTAATTACCAACTTTCTACATTCTCAAATTTAGAAAAATAATATTGCCAGAAGCAAAGCTGGGCCGCTGCCATCAGGACTCATAATCTGCCCACAGACTGTTGATCACCTCAGGAGGCTTTTCCTCCTAAGCCCAGATGTGAGTTACCAATTCCTCTCACTGATTATCCAGAGACACTACTAGTAACTCTCAGGGCATATGTAGCAAGGAACTGCCTGAGAAAGGATTGTTTCAGCACTCATCAAGACTTAGAGCCAGAGCCGTCAGAATTCACAACCTACCAAGAAAGACTGGAACACCCAGGAATAGTCTCCCACCTGAGTCCATGGGCCCACAAACCCACAGGAGAGACACACTCTGCTCAGAGACAACAAGATCACCAAGCATCACAGATAAAAAGATGGCAAGAGGTAAGGGCAAGAATCTGAGCAATGGAAACCAAGACAACCTGAAAAAATCAGAAACCAGTTCTGTTACCACAGAATGTAGTGGATATCAAGACATACCAAAAAACAAGATGTAAAATTAAAATCATATTTCATGATGATGATGAAAGTTCTCAGGAAATACATGAATGATTCCCTTAAAGGATTACAGGAGAACCTGGAGAACAAATGTAAACAGAAACCCTTAAAAAAGTAATACAAAAATCACTTAAAGAGCTACAGGAAAACACAAACAAAGAGATAAAGAAATTAAAAAACAAAAATAGTAAAAAGATTACAAAATGAGACAAACCTGGAGATAGAAAAACTAGGAAAAAGATCAGGAGTCATAGGAACAACTAAGAGATGAAAGAGAGAATCTCAGGGGCAGCAGATAACATGGAAAGCATTGCCACATCAGTAAGAGAAAATGCAAAAATCAAAGGTTCCTAAACCAAAACATCCAGGAAATCCAGGACATACTAAGAAGACCAAACCTAAGAATAATAAGTGTAGAAGAGAGTGAAGACTCTCAAGCAAATGTCCCACTAAATATCTTCAGCAAAATTATAGAAAAATATCTTCCTTAACCTAAACAAAGAAATGACCATGCTTATACAAGAAACCTAAAGACTCAAAATAAATTGGACCACAAAAGAAATCCCTCCCAACACATAATAGTCAAAAGAGCAAATGTTCAAAACAAAGAAAAAATATTAAAATCACTAAGGGGAAACGGACAAGTAACATATACAGGGAGACTGATCAGAATTACTCCAGACTTCTCAACAGAGACTATGAAAACTGGAAAATCCTGGATAAAAATCATACATTCTAAGAGAATGCAAATGCCAATCCAGGTTACTCTATCTAACCAAACTCTCAATTACTATAGATAGAGAAACCACAATGTTCCAGGCCAAAACCAAATTTACACAGAATCTGTCCAGGAACCCAGCCCTGACAAAGGATAATAGATGAAAAACTCCACCACAAGGAGGATAACTTCATATTAGGAAATGTAATAATAATAATAATAATAATAATAATAATAATAATAATAATAATAATAATAATAATACTCTTGGAACAAACCCAAATAACAAAACTACAAAAACATAATTCAACCTCTAACAACAAAAATAACAGGAAACAATTACTATTCTTTAATATCTCTTAACATCAATTGACACAATTCCCCAAGAAAAAGACATAGAATATCAGAGTGGATATGTAAACAGTATCCAACTTTTGCTGCATACAAGAAACTCATCTCAGCAACAAAGACAGACACTATCTTAGAGTAAAACACTGGGAATTTTTTTTCAAACAAATGCTTTCAAGAAACATATGGGAGTACCATTCTAATATCGAACAAAATCGATTTTCAAGCAAAACTTACCAAAAAATAAATAAATAAGTAAGGAAGGACACTTTTTACTTATCACAAGAAAAATATGTTAAGATGAACACTTAATCCTGAACATCTAGGCTCCAAATACAAGGATACCCACGTTCATTTAAAAAAAAAAAAAAAAAAAAAAACTCTTCAAAGTTTCAAGGCCTCTATTACACCATACACATTAATAGTGGGGGAATTCGAGAGACACAGGCCTGGTGAGAACGGTTCTGACTAGACAGGGGGCAGAGGAATCTCTGCAAAGCTCGTGCAAAGTGCGCCCCTGCCCAGCTTGATCCAGGGGCCCAGGAACCTGGTATCTGGCCCTCTGTTCGCAACCAGCAGCTTTTGGGTGCACAACAGGCGCTCAGACAATCCACCAACCAGAATACAGTGAAGATACAGAGACACAGGCCTGGTGAGAACAGGTTCCAACTAGCCAGGGGTCAGAGATATCTTTGTGGACTTCACGGAAAGTGCGCCCCTGCCCGGCATTATCCAGGGACCCAGTAACCCAGCATTGGGCCCTCTGTTCCCAGCCAACAGCTTTTGGGTGTACAACGGGCACTCAGACTATCTGCCACCAGGAACAGCAGGGATCCAGGGACACAGGCCAGGTACAAGGGAAAGGCGAGAACCAATCACTAACAAAAAGATAGAGAGAGGAAAGCAAAAGAAAATACCCCAGGGAAACAAAGACATCCTGGCAACACCACAATCCAGCTCTCCCATCACATTAAACAGCGGACTGCCAAACACTCCATAAAAAGAACACTCAGACCCGAAATCCTACGTCAAGATGATGATAAAGATCCTTAAACAAGAACTGGAGGAAAAGCATAAATAATTAGAAGCTTTTAAAGAAGAAACAAGAAAAACACTCAAAGAACTGAAAGAACTAGAAGAAAACAGAACCAAAGAGATGAAGGATTGGAAGAAGGAATTTAAAACGGAAATGGACACAATAAAGAAAACACTAAAAGAGACAATCCAAGATGGAGAAATCCTAAAAAAAAAATCAGGAGTAACAGATGCAAGCATTTCCAACAGACTACAAGAGATGTACGAGAGAATCTCGGGGGCCAAAGACAACATTGAAAACATAGACAAAACAGTCACAGAAGATGCAAAACCCAAAAACCTCCTAACCAAAATGTGCAGGAAATCCAGGACACAATGACAAGACTAAACCCTAAGGAAAATAGGAATAGAAGAGGGCGAAGAATATCAACTTAGAGGCACAGTATATATCTTCAACAAAGTCTTGAAAGAAAACTTCCCAACCCTTAAGAATGAGATGACCATGAGCATAAAACAAGCCTACAGAACTCCAAATAGGTTGGACCAGAAAAGAAATTCCTCCTGACACATAATATTCAGAACAATAAGTGCCCAAAGAAAATCAAGAATACTAAAAGCAGTAAGGGAAAAAGGTTATGTAACATATAAAGGCAGAACAATTAGAGTCACACACGATTTCTCAACAGAGACTATGAAAGCTAGAACAGCCTGGACAGACATCATTGAGACCCTAAGAGAGCAAAAGTGCCAGCCCAAGCTGCTATACCCAGCAAAACTATCAATCACCATAGATGGAGACATAAAGATATTCCAAGACAAAACTAAATAAACAAAATATATGACCACAAACCCAGTACTACAATGAATTATAAGTGGAAAATCCATTAAAATGAGGAGAACTACCTCCTAGTAAAAACAAGAAAACTCCAAAGCAAGAAAACCAAAAGAAGAAAGACACACAGGCACAATTCAATCTACAAAATAATAATAGCAGGAAACAGCAACAACTATTCCTTGATATCTATTAACATCAATGGACTCAACTCCCCAATAAAAAGACATAGGCTATCAGACTGGATACGTAAAAAAAAACCCAGCATTTTGCTGCATACCTAAAGAAATTCATAACATCCCTTAGTCATCAGAAAAATAAAAATCAAAACAACCCTGAGATTCCTCCTCATATCAGTCAGAATGGCTATTATCATAAACTTGGGTGACAGCAAATTCTGGTGAGAATGTGAAGCAGGAGTAATACTCTCCCATTGTTGGTGGGATTGCAAGCTGGTACAACCACTCTGGAAATCAGTCTGGTGGTTCCTCAGAAAATTTGAAAATAGTACTACAGGAAGACCCAGTTTACCATTCCTGGGCATATGCCCGAAAGATAGATTTTCCAATATCTAACAAGGACACACACTCCAGCATGTTCATAGAAACCTTATTTATACCAGCCAGAAACTGGAAAGAACCAAGATGTTCTTCAATGGAGCAATGAAAACAGAAATTGTGGTACATTTACAAAATGGAGTACTACTCAGGTATTAGAAACAATGATTTCATGAAACTTCTAGTCAAATGGATAGAACTAGAAGATATCACCCTGAGTGAAGTAACCTAGTCACAAAAGAACACACACAGTATGCACTCACTTATAAATATATACTAGCCTCAAAAAGCTCTTATTATCCATGAAACAACTCACAGGTATTAAATTTTTTTTTAAAAAAAAGGAAGGCCAGAATATGGATGCCTCAGTTCTTCTTAGAAAAGAGAACAAAACACTCATTATGGTAAACACAAAGTCATATAAAGGATCAGGTATTGAAAAAAAGATCATTCAGAGACTGCCTCACCTGCAGATCCCTCCATCTACAGCCACCAATCCCAAGCACGGTTGCTTATGCCAAGAAGTGCTTACTAGCAGGAGCCAGATATGGATGACTCCTCAAAGGCTCTGCCACAGTCAAAAATGCACAGTTGAGGATGCTTGTAGCTAACTGTCAGACTAAACACAGGGACCCCAAATGAAAGAGCTATAAAAAGAATTGAAGGATCTGAAAGAGTTTGCAACCCCATGGGAAGAGCAACATTGTCAACCATGCAAACCTTCCAAAACTCCCAGGTACTAAAACACCAACCAATGAGCACATATGGAGAGACCCATTAGTCCAGTTGCATATGTAGAAGAGGATAGCTTACTATGGAGTCAATAGGATAAGAGTTCCTCAGTCCAATGAAGGCACATTTTAAAAACTTAGGGGAATAACAAGGCATTGAGGTAGAGAAGGTGGATGGGAGAGGGAGTCCCTCCATGGAAGCAGGGAGAATGCATAGGCAACTGGGGGAAAGGAGATAACATTTGAAATGTAAATGCAGAGAATAGCCAAGAAAAGAAGAAAAATAATATAATCCACTATGGTAGGTTTTTTTTAAAAAAAGACTTGACACAATATAGAGGAATTTAGAAAAAAAAAAAATCTTAATTGAAAGGATGATCCCCATTCTGACTCATTAATACATATAAAATGTATCTGTAATTGTCCATTTTTCTAATTGTATAAGAAAATGAAATTTAAGAAAATGAGTTGTTCAGAAGAAGGAATTATATCATGAGCACATTTTTAAAGGTTCATATATATATATATATATATATATATATATATATATATATATATATATATATATAACAAAAATGATGAACTAGTTTGCTCTAACAAATACTCATGAGAATGACTTACAAATAAGTTATCTCACCTATAATACAATGGTTCCTGTATAATTAGTAACTGTAAATCTCTCCCAGAAGAACAAACAACAACAACAACAAGGACAACAAAACCTACCACAAGAAAGTAAAGACAATACAGTTCAAGGTACAGGTATTGTCTGGAACTTTTTTCAAAACAGTTTCAATTCTTTAGGCAATAATACCAAAAATGGACAGATTTTCTGTACAAAATTTAAA
The DNA here is from genome assembly GCF_963924665.1 of Micromys minutus. NCBI lineage: Eukaryota > Metazoa > Chordata > Mammalia > Rodentia > Muridae > Micromys > Micromys minutus. The sequence continues at coordinate 52,903,762 of NC_137953.1, forward strand.
GTATCTTTGGAACAAAGGAAGCATGGAGATGAGACATCCTCCAGAAGGAACAACTTTCTCAGCTATGTAGTTACCAGTGGATTTATATTCAGAACACGTAAGTAATAGTAGGAGCAAATATCCAACCAACAAAACCATACAATCAGAACTTTTGCCCCAGCTTACACTGGCAAGGCCTCTCACTGGCTCCACTGACCCTAATAATGATCAGATTCTTAGAAGTCCTAAAACACAGTAGAAGCCCACTTGATACTATTTATAATTTAGTAGAACGTTGTTTACATTTTACTTTAGTCTTGTTTTTACTTATTCACATGAAGTGTTTCCTATGTTCTCACAAAAATTTTAATTTCCCAAAGGCACAGTAGTGTTTCTGTTTTCATTATGCTATGTTTAAGACAATTGAATATATAATGAATATTTAGTAGATGTATTGCTTATAAGATGACTGAATAAACAGATCAACTTTAAAGGAGAAAGGATGACTCCACCAGATTGGCCTATAAACTTGTTTGCAGGGCCTTTCCTTGATGGATAGTTGATGTGAAGGGCCTGGCCCACTTTGTATGATGCCACCTGTGGGGAATTGGTCATGTAAGATATAATGAACTGGGCATGCTATGAGGGAACAAACCAATAAAAAGTGTTTCTCTATGTTCTTTGCTTCAGTTTCTCTCTCCAGGTTCCTGCCCTGAATTCCTTTTCTGAATTCCCTTCATAATCGTCAGTGATTCAGAATGTAATTCAAATGAACATTCAATGTTTTTCTCCACCAATTCACTCTGACACTTCATTAAACACAGTTTGCATTCAGTTCGGTTATAAGAAGTATATGTGAGAGAGTTAGATGAATGAGTATATAATCATATCGAATGAATCACATATAAAACTTAGAGACAATGAAGCAGCCCATTACTTCATTGTCCACAAAGACATCACTAAGCCTATATCATGTAGCAATGCAGTGATTGATTTCACAAATCACTTGCCCACATCCAGTATTTCAGGAGACCACAGTGTTTTTGTCATCTATATAGAGGTCTGAATTCTTAATAGTCAACAGCTTTCTTTAAGGAAAGAGACAACAAACAATGCGTGTGTTCTAAATCCCTGGATTATTTCCATATATGTCATCTACTAAATGTAGTATAAATAGATAGCTAATGGGAGAAAATGTCTGACAACGATTATTAACATAATTCATTCACCTTTATATTTTCTACATTTATCTTTAGAGTTTAAGTTGCATTTTGAATTACAATAAATTTTTTATATTTTTATTCACATATTTGAATTATTTTACCTTTACTCTTTCTAAAATGTATCACATTTTATAATGACTGTCAACTACCCTCAAGCCAAAATTTACTATTATAGATGGTGTGGTTATAGATGCAAAGGTGAAATAAACAGAATGTCATTTTTCTCTGAGTGTAAGATCACTCTTTGGGAACACATTTTCTAATATGGAAGTAACAGGAAAATAAATGATTAAAAATATCAATTAGTAATAAAGCTAGTATCTTTCATCTGCCAAAATATTTTATTTTATTTTGTTGAATAACAAACTTTGGCATCCATATATGCTTTATAGTCTCTTGTTTTACTCGGGAAATTATGATTTAAATGCTTTCCAATTTAAAAAATGTAAGATTATAATAAATGTCTACAGGCATAGGGTGCACTTTTTTTCTTGTCTTTTACATGAAGTAGCTAAGATTTTAAAGTTAGAAGAGTGAACTTAATTTTATTATTCACTGAGGTTCATCAGTAATATAATTTGTCTATAATGGTTCTAATGAAATGCTCAGATATCTAACATGAAGGCCGGGTCTCTCACTGCAACAGAGATGTAGCATTGTCATCTGCACAAGAACAAGAATGGGCAGTGGTGGCAAATGTGTGGAAAGCATGCAACCAAATGTCTGGTAGCCTTTTCTTACGCCATTTGCTCATAGAAAAAAATAGGGTTTTGTGGCTACTCATGTGCCTTAACCTCCTGCTCCAGCTGATTCACTAATTCTTTGACCTCCAAATATGCTTCAATCCAATCCTTTGAACTTGTCTACCAGTAAAATATTTAAGGTTTTCCAGTAGAACTGGGGCCAGCACAACATGCCTGCAATATAGGCAAAATGCCCAGGGCTTTACAATTTAGAAATATTAGAAACTTTCCCACTGCCTTGTCTTGCTAATCCAACTGATTTTGCTTTGTTAAAAGTGCTACACAGGAAATGCAATAATAATGATATAAAAACAAAAATATAGTAAGCAATAGAACATGGTTCTACAATTTGTGTCACAATTTTGTCTCTACCCCTACCTCTAGTCCATGGCTAGGTTCTTTTGCTTTTAATCTGCAAAACATTACCAATACCTCTAACTTCAGCTTCTGCTTCACCATGAATTCAATATACACTAATCTAAACCCTAGATGTCCTAACATATTTTCTTAGATTTTTAGTTCTGAATAGAAGCCTATACAATCTGCTCACAAGGTGTCATTCTCTCAATCTAACAATCTGACACAGCTCTAGGACTCCTTTTCCACTGCTGGCTGTTCAACAAATCCATATCACCACATTGTCTTATTAAACTTACTGCTAGGACATAATCTTCCTGTGCATTCTTAGCTGCTCACTCCTGTCATCACATTCCAAAAGCCAGTGCTTCCTCCATGGAGTATAGAAACAGTTCTGAGTTCACTTCTCAACTCAATGTAGTCTATCCTCTTCCCTAATATTCTCAAGTATGAGTTTCCCACAATAGTTATTAAATTTTCATCACTTCAGAAGCTCCTTTCAAATGATATGTTTTTCTATTTTTCTTCTTGTTTCATTGAGAGCCAAGGATGTAAAAATAAAATTGCTCATCGAAAAAACATGATTATTTATCATGTTACTATATAATCCATTTTATGAGTATATATTTGAGATAAAAGATATTTTTTTGCCCACAATAATGTTTCCATTATGAATACTTCTAAAGGCACTGAATACGTCTTATGGACACTTCACATCCCACTTAATATCAATGTAGAAATTTGATGCTACATGTGAACACGGATGTAAAAGGTACTGATTAAAATGTGTCAAACTTCAGTTCTTCCACAGAACATATCCTATTGTCTCACCTATATCAAATATCCCATGCCTGTCAGTGTCTAGAGACCATCCATTCCACTTAATTTCCTTCTTGTGTGTGATTCTCTTTGATATAAAACTGAAGCAAGGTAAGGCAGGATATGTTGCTACATTATGATTCATGGTACTGCCTTTCCCCCTTTTCCTAATCCACCTACTGCTTTACTTGTTTCTATGAAGGTGCTACCTCTTCCAGTAACTCTCTACAGTTCAGCACCTTGGCATTCCCCTGCATTTGGAAAACAAGCCATCACTAGAATAAAGACCTCTTCTCCCATTGATACCAGACACTGCTGTCCTCTGCTACACATGGAAGTGGAGCCATGGTTCTGTCCATATGTGCTCATTGGTTGATGTTTTAGTCTTTGGGAGTCCTGGAAAGTTTTATTGGTTGATAAAGTTGTTCTTCCCATGGGGTTGAAGACCCTTTCTGCTCCTTCAGTGTTTTTCTTTAACTCCTTCATAGGGGACCCCATGTTCAATAAAATGGTTAGCTGCAAGCATCTCAACTGTATCTGTATGATTCAGGCAGAGCCTCCAAGGAGGCATTAATATCTGGCTTCTACCAGTGAGCATTTTTTTTGGCATAAGAAACAGAAATTTGGTTTGGTAGCTACATATGGAGTGACGCAATCTCTACAGATCTTTTCTTCAATCCCTGCCCCTCTATTTGTCCCTGTATTTCCTCCAGTGAGTGCTTTGTTCTCCCTTCTAAGAAGGACTGAGATATTCACATTTTGGCTTCCCTTTTTTGAGCATCATAAGGTGTGTGAATTGTTTCTTGGGTATCCAGAGGGTTTTTTGGGAGGAATAGAGGGTTGCTGTCCACTTGTCAGTGAGTGCACAGCATTTGTTTTCTTTAGTGACTGTTTTGGCTCATCCAGAACAATTACTTCTAGTTCCATCCATTTGCCTAGGAATTTCATAAAGTCATTGTTTCTAATAGCTGAGTAGTACTTCACTGTGAAAATGTACCATAATTTTTATATCCATTTCTCTATTGAAGGACATTTGGGTTTTTCCCAGCTTTTCTCTATTGTAAATAAGGCTATGAACATGATGGAGCATGTGTTCTTGTTAGGTGTTGGAGCATCTGCCTTTTGGGTATATGCCCAGGAGTAGTAAAGCTGGGTCTTCAAGTAGTACTATGCTCAATTTTCTGAGGAACCATCAGACTAATTTTCAGAGTGGTTGTACCAGCTTGCAATCCCACCAATAATGAAGGAATATTACTCCTGCTTCACATTCTCACCAGCATTTGCTGTCACCTGAGTTTTTGATCTTAGCCATTCTGACTGGTATGAGGAGGAATCTCAGTATTGTTTTGACTTGCATTTCCCTGATAATTAGGAACGTTGAGCATTTATTTAGGTACTTTTCAGCCATTTTGTATTCCTCAATTGAGAATTCTTAGTTTAGCTCTGTACCCCAATTTTGAATAAGATTATTGGTTCTCTGGTGTCTAACTTCTTGAGTATATTAGTAGTATTTGCTAGATATGGAACTAGGCCATTCAGAATCTGAACTTGATGTGGCTTAGTATGCCCATTATATCGTACATTGTACAACGCTAATGTCAGAAAGAATGGCTTTTTTCCATAAACAAAGCCATTAATTTGATGGAACAATTCAGTCTTAGGGTTGAAGAGATGACTTATCTATCAAAGCACTTATTTGGATGGAACAGAACCTGAGTTCAATCTTCAGAATCCATGAAAAGCTCAAAGTCTCAATGGAACTTACTTGAAATCCTAATACTTGGAAATAATCCTAATATTTCGGAAACAGAGACAGTAGAATTCCTGCATTTTGCTCTGCAGCCAGTCTAGTCTAACGAGTTAGGTCCGGGCCATGAGAGATCTTGTTTCATAAATGTGGACAATTATAAGGGTAATACCTGATGTCCTAGTGCCTCCAAATTCATGTACATGTAAACACAAAATGTATTCACATACATATAAAAGTACTCACTCTTCCATATACATTTCATAAAAGAACAAAACAACCTGAGCTCAGAATGAATATCTTATACATTTGGACAAAGCAGAGCTAGTGAACTAAGAGGTTTTTGAGATTCTCCTGCTGTCCAGAGTATTATCTGAAAAACACAGTCACTTCATAGGGAGTAGAGAACCAGTAAGAGTAAGATGAAACTTGTGTATCACATCGTAGCTATTCTGCCGGGAAAAATGTTAATGACTTTGTCAAATCATCATTAGGACATCTGAGACATATTATAGCATCAATATAAAAATGCTATATTTTATATTCTAGATCTAGGTCTGAAAATGCTGTTCTGTAACTTGTATGAGACAACTCTTAGAGAATGTCCAATATAGTCTAATTAAAGTCCATAGTGTTACTTTGGTATAAAGTTAGGCACAAAATTTAATACTTTAAAAATATCCTTGAATGAATATGTGTGTAGTCATGTTTAATTAATGCCTTTTTAGAAGGATGGACTTTTCAAGTCAATTTTTACTTATTTGATAATGTCTTCTGGAAGGTTAAAAATGTTCTCTCTCTTCATCATGAAATTCATAAATCACATAAAAATATATTCTTAAAATGATCACCTATGTGAAATATTAGAGAGGGTAATATCTATGTCATTTGTCACGTCTATTTCTGTATTCATATGAAAAATATAATGAATATGATTTGAAACATATTAGAAAGTTATTCATTGAATAACAGGACTTTCTAATTTTTTCAGAACGCCTAGCTTTAATGAATTAATAAAATTAATACATAGTAAAAGTCTATATAAAAGAAAAACAATTTGGGTAAGATAGGGTATCTAGTTTTGATTTTTAAAACTGTTCAAGTACTATGCATTTACATAGTGAATTTTCACAATTTTGCCCCTATTCCTTTCTCCCATCCTCTTTCCCCTGATTTGAAACACTTCATCCAAACAAGTCCCCTCCTTTCTTTTGCATCCTTTTATGTGGCCCATGGAGTTTAACTAGAGATTTCAAGGAAAACAGAAAAGACAAGACCAAGAATATACCAATGAGGAAAGTGACATCTCCTCTCCAGAAATCATTAATCATCAGTACTCCTTCAGGAATTATGTAGTTTCTATGATAAAATATTTAATTATCTAAAAGTGACATATTATATAAAAAGTTACTTAAATATTTAAATTCTAAAAACACTTTACAATGAAATATTTATAATCTATACAGAAATCCTAAGGACAATAACCAGGCAAAGTTCTTGATTTTATACCTGATGAAAAGGAAATGTTGGTGGTAAAAAGCAAATTATTAAAAACTATATCAATTGCATTTCTACAGCAAATGCTAGGTTTCTGTAAAAACTGAATGAGAAAGAATTTTATTTCAGATATGTTTGAACACAACATGATTTCAGGAAGAAAGAGGTACTTGTATGGCATTGGGTGGCATAAATAGTGGTTTCAATGACTAAGAATGAAGGGTGCATATCAAATAATAGCTTCAAAGATTAAAAAGAAAGATGGGTTGGAACTCTGGAGGATTAAAGCATGGACATCAAGTTTAAGTCTCCCTGCCTTGAGGGACAATTTGAATATATATATGTGTATATCAGAGACTGTGTCCTGTGTGTATAGGTAAGCAGGAATTCATTTATCTCCTTTTTTAAAACAACTTCATACCCCTAATATGCCTGACCATTTTTTCTGTAAATCTTTTTTGTACACTTTACAAGTTCAGATTTCATATTTCTCTCATAACCATACATGGCTCTTTTTTGAAAAGTAGAGCAGAGAAGTCATTCAGAGTTGCCTGGGAGCAGAGAAACCTCTGCCGAGTGCTCGTAAAGTGTGTCCCCCCGCTTGGTTCAGGGAAACAGGAACCCTGCTTTGGACTGTCTGTTTCCAGCTGGCAGCCCTTATGTGTAGAACAGGGGCTCAGGCCATCTGCCACCAAGAAAAGCAGAGATCCAGGGACACACTATCAAACCTTTAAAATATAAATAAATAAATAAGTAAATAAATAAATAAATAAATAAATAAAGCAATAATTTTCAATTTTCCTGATATCAAATAATGCACAAAGGAATCTTCGTACTTAAGAAAAATAGAAGCCCTACTGAAAAAAAATTTTTCAGGCACCCAATATGAAGACAGAACCAAGGCACAAACTGCAGAATAACAAAACTGAAGACACAGGTATCCACAGAGCAAAGTGATTAGAGATCACAGGACACAATACCAAACAGCAGACAGACACCCAGAAAGATCCTTACAATTCCAGCACATATTTAATTAAGTTCTGTTCAGCATGTGTGTGGAAAACTTGTTAAGAAAAAGAACCATAGAAACAGACTAAAGAAGACAGTAGAATTATGTTAATACAGAGACAAGAAGGGTGGCAATCTCACACCTTATCTTCTTGGCCACATGCAAGCAGCATGGCATACATGTACACACAGACACACACACACACACACACACACACAGACAGACATACACACACACCGTGAATAAGTGCATATAAAAATAAAAATAAATAAGTCTTAGCTGGATTTCAGAATATGAAATATAAGAAAGTTTTTGCATGATATTTAAATAAAAACAATTGAAAGAACTTGTCCCAGTTTAGATATCATGACAAAAAATAGTCAACTTGGAAATACTATGCATAAAGGAAAGGAATAAAAATGTACAATGAAAACTAACCAAATTTCAGTGGAGCGGGGTCATATGCAAGGAGACTGAAATATGTGTGAATGATGCTCTAGAGCAGAGGGGGCAAAAAAAAAAAATCTGAAAAAATAAAACTGTAGAATTTACCATTTAAGGCATATGAAGATTATGAAAAAGTACATGATCATTATTAATTTAATATAAAGATCTGTTTTATAATTACTAATATCTATAAAAATAAAGGTATTTCTTTGAAATATGTGAAAACAAATGAACTCTCAAAATTCAAGTAGGAAGAATGATACAACATGAACAAGTACCATAAGATTCTGCAAAGGAGGAGATGAGAACTGTCAGAAGCCACCATTGGATAAGCTAATAGCTTGAGATTACTTCAGTGATCTTGAAATGACTTCACTTTAGATTATATATACAATGAAGCTCCAATAGACAAGACAAAGGTATATTATTTTAGGAAAAATTCATTTTATTACCCTGCTTTTCCTGTTATAGTTAAACATATATAACCATCACTCACAATTATTCCACCCTTTGGATCTGATCTCTGCAGATGTACAAAGATGGACTGTCTTTTAGTAATGCTATATAAACAAATAGATGATTTCTTAATTCTTAATGATGATCCTGTAAGAATTCCTAAAATTATAGCAGTGATTATTAAGCTCATTTATACTGCTATTAGATCTTATTATGATATTTAAAACTGCAATGAAAATTCTGTAGGTCTTTCATGTGTCACAAGTTAGTGGCTTATAGATACTATCCAGACATTCTACTGCTAAGAGCACATTACAAAAAGTTGTAAAACAATTAACCAAAGATCATAAAATGGTGAACTTACAATTTATTACCCATGCTAGGACAGAAGAATTATTGACCGTATTTATCTATACTAAAGTTCACTAATAACATAGTTTTTAACTTTCAATGAACCTGTGGAACTGTGACAAGTAATGAAAGCTTGACCAGATAATTTTACTCCTAATTAATATGCATATAAACATTCTCTATTGCAGACTTCTGTTTCAATTTATGATTTGATTTTATGTGTGCACTTGTGATGAACTTTTAAACATTTTATTGTGTATTCTGAAACATTTATAAGTACTGAGGACAAAGAGATGGAAAAAATTTTCCCCTTGTTCTGCTTAGGATCTTTCTTTTATCTCTTTTCTTGGATAGTGTTAATAGAAATCATTTTACAATTTAGTAATAAATGCAGCAATACTCACTTTTAAACGTTTCCCTATTTTTTTTTTTCGTGACTCCCAACTAGCAAACTGAAAGTTAGAGTTGTGCAGTTTCTGCTGAGATAGAACAAAGGCCACATGATTTAATTTCTGCACTGTTAGGCTACAGGTGTCAATCTAGTAGCTTTTTAACCTCATAAAGGGCAGGAAAGTTTTTATGACTTTATAGAACTTATCATCAGCATATCAACAGATTTAGAGAGCTAGAATGTCTGAATACCTGCGGAGGCCTACATGGGGCCTCCATTTGTAGTGTCTGAACCAAAAATAGCTATCAACTCCAATCTGAGTGAAAGCCTAAGGGTTTGAAAGAAAGACACAAGTTCATTACTTGTGTTACCAGAAAATTTACTCCATCTTGAACTGTAGTCTATCAGGAATGCCTGCGGTCTCAGTAATATATACTCAGGTAATTACAGGGGAGGTATGCAAATTCCCTAGCTTCTGGGTGGACAAGTCACCTCCTAGGGCAGAAGTCTGAGACCTGAGGCAACTGGAAACAGGATCTCCAGGAGTGAAGAAGGCTTCTAACTGGGCCAATTACCATAGCACAAAGGGGAGCATGTATCTCTCCCAGATATACAAGCAGGCAGTGTAGCTAACCCTAAGCGGATGGGGGGTTGGCAACAGATACCCTCAGATTTTAAAGATACACCAGAGTCCTAATCTATGCCTCGTCTCTATGTCTCTATCCTCTCCTGGCCAGAAGACTCTGAGCAGAAAATGTGCTCAATTTTATGTCCTACAAGAGTGGAGGATAAAACTGAAATAATAATAATGGCATCTACTTAGAACATACAAATAAAACTCTTGAGCACACTATGTTGTTGAACACTAATTCCAACAATTTATAAAAGAATTTTAAAGTGACACCATAGTTTTGGAAAGCAGTGGCTTTTATGTTTATGTTTATCCTTTACTCTTCTGTTACAATCCAGACTGTATTCCCCTCCCAGGAATCCACCCTCTGGCTATTCGACATTCCATACCCCCACCCTACTCCACCTCCCTGTCTCTACGAAGAAGTCCCCATCTTGCTCACCCCACCAGACCTCTAAACTCCCTTGGGACTCTAGTCTCTTGAGGGTTAGGTACATCTTCTGTGACTGAACCCAGACCCGGCAGACCTCTGCTGTATGTGTTGGGGGCCTCATGTCAGCTGACATATGCTGCCTGGTTGGTGGTCCAGGGTCTGAGAGATCCCTGGGGTCCAGGTTAGTTGAGATGCTGATCTTCCTATGGGGTTGCCCTTCTCCTCAGCTTCTCCTAGGTTTTTACTAATTCTATCACAGGGGTCAGCAGTTTCTGTTCATAGGTTGGGTGTAAATATCTAAAGTCGACTCTTTCAGATGCTTGTTGGGCCTTTCAGAGGGCAGTCATGATAGGCTGCTATTTGTAAGCACACCATAGCACCAGTAATAATATCAGACCTTGAGGCCTCCCCTTGAGCTCGATCTTATTTTGGGCCTGTCACTGGACCTGCTTTTCCTCAGGCTCTTCTCCATTTTGGTTTCTGAAGTTCTTTCTCATAGGAAAAATTTTAGGTTAGAGTTTTTTGCCTGTGGGATAGCAGCCCCACCCCTCCACCTGATGCCCTGTCTTTCTGCTGGAGGTGGACTCTACAAGTCCCCTCTCCCCACTGTAGGGCATTTTATGTAAAGTCACTAGTGCCCTTTTAGTCCTGAGAGTCTCTCACCTCCCAGGTCTCTGGTATACTCTCAAGGGTCTTCCCTACCTCAACTTCATACCCAGGTTTTCAATTTCCTTTCTCTCTGCTGTCCTTCAGGGCTTCATTTCTTTCCTCCACCCAAAACCTGATCTCCTCTTCCACTCCCTGTTGTTTCTCCCACTCAGGTTGATCCCCCCCACCTCCTGTGATTGCTTTTCTCTCCCTCCCAAGTGGGACTGAGGCATGTTCAATTGGGCCCTTTGTTTGTTGGCCTTCTTGATTTCTGTGGATCGTATTCTTGAAATTCTGTACGTTTTTTGGCTGGCATCCACTTATTGAGTACATACTAATTACATCCTTTTGGGTCTGAGTTACCTCACTCAGGATAATATTTTCTAGTTCTATTCATTTGTCTGCAGAACTCAAAATGTCCTTGTTTTTAATAGCTGAGTAGTATTCTGTTGTGGAAATGAACCATATTTTCTATATACATATCTTCTGTTATGGGATATCTGGGTTGTTGCCAGCTTCTGGCTATCAAAAACAAAGCTTCTAAAGCCATTGGTGTACTGTATAGGAAATTTCCCCCTGTGTCAATGAGTTTAAGGCTCTTTTCCACTTTCTAATCTAATAGATTCCGTGTATATGGTTTTATATTGAGATCCTTGATCCACTTGGATTTGAGCTTTGTGCAAGGTGATAAATATGGATCTATTTTAATTTTTCTATATACAGACTGCCAATTGGCACCATTTATATAAAATGCTTTCTTTTTCTATTGCATATAAGTGTGTGGCTTTCATTCCAGGTCTTCAGTTCTGTTCAATTGATCAATGTGTCTGTCTCTGTATGAATACTATGCAGTTTTTATCACTGTTGTTCTATAGTATAGCTTCAGGTCTAGGATGATAATTCCTGTAGAAGTTCTTTCATTGTGAAAAAAAAAATGTTTATAGTATTCTGGGTTTTTTACTTTTCCAGATGAATTTGAGAATGTCTTTTTTCATGTCTTTAAAGAATTGTGTTGGGATTTTGTTGGGGATTGTGTTGAATATGTAAAGTGCTTCTGGTTAGATGGCCATTTTTCCTATGTTAATTCTCCCAATCTATGATCCTGGGAGATCTCTCCATTTTCTGAGATCGTCTTTGAGTTCTTTCTTGGGAGACTTGAAGTTCTTGTCATGCAGATCTTTTGCTTGTTTGATTAGAGTTATCCTAAGATATTTTATATTATTTGTTACTGTTGTCAAGGGTGTTGTTTCCATATTTTTATTCTCAGCCTGTTTGTCCTTTGAGTAGAGGAAAGCTACTGATTTGTTTGAGTTATTTTTATATACAGCCACTTTGCTGAAGTTGTTTATCATCTGTAAAAGTTCTCTGGTAGAATTTTGGGGTTGCTTATGTATACTATTATATCATCTGCAAATAGTGATACCTTGATTCCTTCTTTGCTAATTTGATCATCTTCATCTCCCTTTGTTGTCTATCGCTCTAGTTAGAACTTCTAGCTCTGATTTGAATAGATATGGGAAGAGTGCACACCATTGTCATGTTCTTGATTCTAGTGGGATTGTTTCAAATATCTTTCCATTGAATTTGATATTGGCTACTGTTTTGCTGTAAAGTACCTTTATTATGTTTAGTTATCGGCCTTGAATTCCTGATTACTCCAATACTTTTAACATGAAGCGTTTTGTATTTTGTCAAATACTTTTTAAGCATCTCAGAACAGGATTATGTGGCTTTTTTTTCTTTGAGTTTGTTTACATGGTAGATTACATTAATAGATTTGTGTATATTGAACCAACCTTGCGTCCCTCAGATGGAGCCTATTTGATTGTGCTGGATGATGGCTTTGATGTGTTATTGGATTTGGTTTGTGAGAATTTTATTGAGTATTTTTCTCTTTGTTTTTATTTGGTTGATTTTTGCACTGAGTATGACTATTTCCTGCCATCTACCCCTCTTGGGTGTATTTGCTTCTTTTTGTTCTATAGCTCTCTGTTTTACTGTCAAGTCCCGAGTGTAAAATCTCTCCTATTTCTTTACCAGGGCACTTTTTGCTATGAATTTTCCTCTTAGTGCTGCTTTCATTCTAACTCATTAGTTTGGACATGCTGTGTTCTCATTTTTATTGAATTCTAGGAAGTCTTTTACTTTTTTTTTTCTCGACTGAACAGTGGCTTTTAAATAAATAATCATATCAAATCTATATGAGCCATTCTCTCTGCTCTATTCCAACTATTGAATGGATAACTTAGGAATGATAGGAAACAATGTCAAAGTATTGATGACAAGTTAGGTCTCTTCTGAAGCATCTATTTTCTTGGTCGTGCCTCATTCTTGTGTCCTCTACAGACATATCTTCTTGTATGTCTGCTTGCTATATACCATAATGGTCCCAAACCTGTTCTCCATAAAGGAATATGCGTCCAATCAGACAATATCTAATCAGACAATATTACCTTTATCTTAACTTAATTATCCCTGTATAACATTATCTCTAAAGTTAGCCATATTCTAAATACACATTATTAAGAGTTGTAATTTGATATAAACTTGGAACAACTTAGTATGGTATAGAGGCTAGAATTCTGTGGGATATGAATTGTAGATACAGTTTTGTTCCTGACATAACTTATTACATTTTGGTAATGATAGAACATTAGGGTGTAACTATAAATTGGTCCAATTTTAAACCCCCTCATATTACAGTTTTTATTCCCTCAAATATTTCTAAATATTTTGCTAATCATTTTCATCATATTGTGACCAGGAGCTATGTTTCTGTATTTTATATACAACAAACAGGACTAAAAATATTTAAATTTTAAATTTAGGAATCATTTGAAATATCAGGGTTAAAGCACAGATGCTTACCATTGGACGACCAAAACTGACCAGATATTTTTACCTCTTTCTAGGCAACTAAAATTAGTAAATGTCTATAAATGATGTTAACACAGCAGAAAGTAAAAGAAAATTGGAGGCATGATGGTGAAAAATGAGGCAAACTAGATTTTCATTGATTGATTACATTATGCATTCCTATAAAATATATCAAAAATTAATGTTATATATTTAGTTACGAACAAGGAAATGACAATTAGTCTTCTAATAAACAAGTCTAATCTAGAAATAAATGAAATAGTTACTGTCAGAAAATGGGAATGAAATTTTGTAGAAATTTTATTACAAATATGGAAGAAAGTGTGCTGAAACTTAAATTCTATACCTGCATCATATGCACTGTGCAGTGCAAGAAGAGATAAGCAAAGTAAATATTTTTGTTGGCTACTGTAGGTTGATGTCAAGGTGATACTTGATTGGACAATAGGGCATGAGTGGGAACAGAGATTTGGCAAGGAGGGAGAGAAGGAGAAGTGAGAGACTCAAGATAAAAACAGCAGAGGAGGATGGTTCTCACCACGATGAACTATATCAATCATGTCTTGTCTAGATTGGCAGTTTATATCTTTATTAATTGGCAGTGAACTTATTGTTTGTATGTATTGTGGATTGAGAATTTACCATATACAGTTATTTGATAAGTTATTGATTGTTGAGTCATGATTATACGGGGCTAAAGAGGACCATGTGAGACCAGATGCCCAGCTCCACGCTAGAGCAATTCCTAAAGACTGAGACATGGAACCAGTAGCAAAAGAACCACTTTTATTTTTACTGTAACAGGCTAAAAAACAGATTAGGGTGTGTAAAGACAGTTGGAATATGAAGCTCTAAATGTAGATAAAGAATGCCAAAAGACTAAGATTGTGCGATTGAGTTTTGGGTGAGAGCAACTCTTCTCTTATATAGCATAATCAGGAACCCAAGGATAAAACAAATACCAAAGAACAAAACAGGAAAAAATAGCTTCTCTGCATTGCTATAACATATCCAATGTGACAACTTTAAAAGTGCCAGATAAAGCCACTCTTCTTATGTTGTTCCTGTTAAGTATTTTGCTACAATAATGAGATATTGAAAACTTCCAGGGAATGACTACTAGTCAAGTTGGGTGCCTGCTGTGACTAATTGTCCATGTCATTCATAAATATTTGAAACTGAGAGAGAAAAAAATTAGGAAGTTCTTGGAGCTGTGGATATAGAAACACTCAGAAAACAAGAATAAGAATTAACCAACAAAGATTGTGTATTTATGATGTTTTTGATGAGAAAGAAGATTTTATATTAAATAGCACAAGATCTTGTTTACATTACATTTTTAAAAACAATGTATCTACACGTATTTTGCATCCTGAAACTTTGAGAAACACCCTAAAAATAATGGACTGATTCATTTGACAAAAGATATTGCAAAGGAGTCACCATTTAAGACATGGTCATTGTAAGATGGTTTTATTCAGATTTATAGTGAAATTTGAGAGCAAAAATAATACAAAGCATAAATATTTGAAAAAAGCATGTTATTTAACAAGAAAACAGTTTAAGATAAACAGAGATTATACTTATTAAAGAGAATGATACCATTAAAAAAAAAACTAAAGTACTTTGTAAAATCATAGTAGGGCATTGAAGACATTTCCAGAAATGGCAGGAATCTATCCTTGGTAGGATGAAGGCCATAATGCTTTGAGCTCATTTAAAAGATTTTCTTTAAATACAGGAACTCTCAGGTGTTTTAGTAACACAAGAGAGCCTAGGGAAGTATCCTTCTGATCTCAGCCATCTACTTAGAAGCCACTGAAGTTGTTGTGGTCTGAGTGGCCAAGCATGGTTTAGCCACTGATCTTGTTCACATATCTGATGATAGTTTTGTAATCATGAAGAAAGATTGGAGCTATCATGGATGCTTGCAACCTCTTTATTTCAAAGGAAGCTTTACAAATATGTAGGAGCTCTTAATAATGTTGAAGTACCCACTAAGAATCAAAAGCATGCTGCTCTGACAGTGAGCATTACTTCACAATATCACATTGCACCACCATAAGCACTAGATGACAGACATGGACAATAATTTTTTTTAACAATGTTATTTTACAAAACAAAGATAAATGTACAGATTTTAAGCATTTTTTGCATAAAATTATACAATACATTTTTGTCAGTACTTTTTTTCAGATTTTAAAATAATTTTTACATAAAACTGTATGAATATATTTTTTAGTCAGTACTTGATTTTTTTAAAGGTTTGATAGTATGCATTGAAAACTTAATAGTTACAATGAGCATAAAGTACATGTAAAACAAAATATAACATGGAAATAGTCAAAGTTTTCTTGTTGTATAAAGATTTATTTGTTTTGTTTTGTTTTGTTTTCTTTGTTTCTTGGACTTCATACAGTCTGTGGGTTGATTCTGGGAGAGTGCAAGCCTATGGGGTTAGCATCCCACTATCAGTGACTTCATATTATGTCTGTTCTTTTGTGACTGGGTTATCTCACTCAGAATGATATTCTCTAGATGCAACCATTTTCTTAAGAATTTGGTCAAGTCATTGTTTCTGGTGGCTGAGAAGTATTCCATTGTGTAAATGTACCACAATTTTTGTATCCATTCATCTTCTGAAGGACATCTGGGTTCTTTCCATCTTCCTGCTATTATAAATAGAGCTGCTATTAACATTGTGGTGCATATATCTTTGTTGTGTACTAAGGTGTCTCTGGGGTATATGCCCAGAAGTGGAATTGCTGGGTCTTCAGGTAGTACTATGTCCAATTTTCTGAGGTATCTCCAGACTGATTTCCAGAGTGGTTGTATTAGTTTGCAACCCCACCAACAGTGGAGAAGTATTACTCTTTCTCCGCAACCTTGCCAGCATCTGTTGTCATCTGAGTTTTGGATCTTGGCCAATCTGACTGGTGTGAGGTTGAATCTCAGGGTTGTTTTGATTTGCATTTCCCTGATGGCTAAGGATATTGAGCACTTCCTCAGATGTTTCTCAGCCATTCGATATTCCTCAACTGAGAACGTTTTGTTTGGCTCTGTACCCCATTTTTAATAGGGTTATTTGATTCTCTGATGTCTAGCTTTTTGAGTTCTTTGAATACCTTAGATATTAGGCCTCTATCTGATGTGGAGTTGGTAAAAATCTTTTCCCATTCTGTTGGCTGCTGTTTTGTTTTTTTGACAATGTCCTTAGCCTTACAGAAACTTTGCAATCTCATTAAGTCCCATTTGTTAATCTTTGACCTTAGAGCTTGAGCCATTAGTGTTTTGTTCAGAAAATTTTCTCCTGTGCCTATGTGTTCTAAGGTTTTCCCTACTTTCTCATCTAATAGTTTCAGTGTATCTGGTTTAATGTGGAGATCTTTGATCCACTTACACTTGAGCTTTGTACAAGGGGATAAGAAAGGGTCTATTTTAATTCTTTTGCATGTTGAGTGCCAGTTGGACCAGCACCATTTGTTGAATAGGCTGTCCTTTTTCCATTGAATGTTTATGGCTCCTTTGTCAAAAATCAGGTGACCATATATGTGAGGGCTCATTTCTGGATCTTCTATTCTATTCCATTGATCCACATGCCTATTTCTGTACCATTACTATGCAGTTTTCAGCACAATTGCCTTGTAATATAGCTTGAGGTCAGGGATAGTGATTCCCACAGATGTTTTCTTGTCGTTGAGGATGGATTTCGCTATTCTAGGTCTTTTGTTGTTCCATATGAAATTGCACATTGATCTTCCCAATTTCATGAAGTACTGTGTTGGATTTTTGATGGGGATTGCGTTGAATCTGTAGATTGCTTTTGGTAGGATGGCCATTTTTAAAATGTTGATCTTTCCAATCTATGAGCATGGGAGATCTTTCCATTTTCTGAGATCCTCCTCAATTTCCTTCTTTAGAGGTTTGAAGTTCTTGTAGTACAGGTCCTTCACTTGCTTAGTTAGAATCACACCAAGGTATTTCATAGTTTTTGTGACAATTGTGAAGGGTACCTTTTCCTTAATTTCTTAAAAAAAATTAGTTTAAAAAACAAAGATAAATGTACAGGTTTTTAAGCAGTTTTGCATAAAAGTATATGAATACATTTTTATAAGGTTGTAATTACTTATTTGTGTATTATGTAACAATAATATAGGAAAAGAGGTTATTAATTTGAGGGGATAGGAGAGAAACTGGGAGGGGCTGTAGGAAGGAAAGGGGGATGTGATATAGTTCTATTTTAATTAAAGTATTTTTTTTTTTCATTGAACTTCACACAGAGTTGTTTCTGGGGTGTTCAGAGCTTTCTGGGTTAGCATCCCACTATCAGTGACTCCATATTATGTCTGTTCTTTCATGAATGGGTTACCTCACTCAGGATGATATTCTCTAGGTGCATCCATTTTCTTAAGAATTTTGTTAAGTCATTGTTTCTGATAGCTGAGTAGTAACAATAGGTTTTATTTGTTTCTTTCATTGCATTTCCATCTTGCTTGTTAGTCTTGTCATTACTTAATTTATCACATACTTTTTAGAAGTTCAAATGAAACCATAAATAGCCAGATAGGCAACAATAATCCCCACTATCTTCCTGTGCCAATGTTTTCTTATAGTTACAATGTCCAAGATGATTGATCTCTCTGAAGGGTCCATAACCAAAGCATTCACTAAGACTCATGGGGCTTTCATCCATGACATTATAATAAACAGTTCTTTGGAGATTTTTTTTGGTTAGTTTATTCAGTCACAATTAATTTTATGAGCAATGCTACAAAACATTTTCATCTTGCTATAGATCAAACTGCCCATGGCATCACTTAGTTTAATGATCTCTAAAACTATTCCATAACATTCATATTATCAAGCTTTTAACGTGTATCTTCACTGATTGTACATCCTGGACCTTTGAGTCTAGAAGTTTATGACTCTAGTACTCCCAATTTTCAATTCTGAAAGATCTCTTCCAATCTCATATTTCATTGCTTTTTTAAATTTTATTTTTTAAAGGATTGACTTTTAGTACTCAAGTATTTTTTTCCTGTTGCCAGATTTTTAATATGTAATGTTACATGGTAAAAGAGTCTTTTGGATAAATTTAAGATTGTTGAATAATTGAACATACACTCTAATAAATTATCTGAGTAAATGACACAATCACAGAATTCCTTCCAAAAATGTATCTCTCCATTTGGAAGCTGACAATATACAGAAGGAAGATCAGACAGATTATCTGTGCAGAAAGAACCTGATACCTATCATTGTCACTGAAGTAAACACCTATGTAAAATTCACTGACACTGGGAGGCAGGAGCAAGGTAGAGCTGACAGCCAGAATGTTCTACCTAAGGGAAATAAGGGAAATGTTCTAGCCTAAGGGCTTTTTTTAAATACAAACACTAGAGTCATTGGTATTTTCTTATTTTCTTCCAGTAATTAGCATTGAACCCTCCTATTGAATAGCCTTCATTTTAGCTTCAAGAGAATAGGTGACTTACTGATTTTTGGTTTTCAAATTGTTTCTAGGAACATGCCTTGGTCACCAATAAAGTGAGACATTATCTATAGTATTTCCATAGAGTGGCATTTTACCCTGGAACAATTGGTTCACAGACAAAATGGAATTAATAATATGACCACATGTGTTCCTCTAGGAACTAAAAAGAGCATGCTATGGCCTGACTTGCCACCTGCCGGAGACAGAACAAGAAATGTATTTTGCTTGCAAATTTTGTCACTTTATTGCTACTTCTATTTATAGTATCACAGAATCGTGTATTTATGTAAATGGAAATTTAGAGAATACAAATTATAATTCACATTTCAGAGATCACAAATTAATATTATAAAATGTGAATAGCATAAAGATGATAAATAATCAACATGACAAACTTCTTATAATTTCAATTGCTCTGGATTGCTGTCCTGTCCAGTCACCATTTTATTACAAATGAGAAACCAAAGGTACTGCATGTCTGTTGAAAAACATTGAGGAGTGAACAGTGATTATGGTGGAGGTCTGAAGAGACAGGCTTATGAAGAGCAAGTTCTTGATTATCAGTTTTCCAACTGATGTAATTCAATCCCTGAAGCTCAGAGGCTCTCAATTATTCCTATTCAAAGTACATGTACTATAAATCAAATCCAAGAAATAAGAGAGAAGAGCTTTAAAAAATGATTACCTTACCATCTGAAATTACAACGTCCTTAATCAGGAAATAGCTCCTGCATAAATATTTTGGAGAAACCATTTCTATCTTCAGTTTTATCAGGGAAGCCCTTGACGCATAATAAGGTTCATTTCACAGCCTTTCAGCACACTCAACAAGGTCTTGCTACTGTCTCTCTACCTAACTTATGTGATACTTTTCTCATTGCTGCGACAAATATAAAAAAACAGTGATTTAAAAAAGAAAAGTATATTTTGGCTTGAAGTTTGATAAGAGATACAGAGAGGCTTTTAAGATGGCACGCATTGCCAAGCCTTCAGTTCAATCCCTAAAAGATGCATGGAGAAAAAAAAAAGATGTATTCTTGTATGTTGAATTCTGATGCTTACATGCAAATCTGGTATACAGTTCCTCCCATAAGCACACACTCTCTCTCATACAATCATACTCACATACACATATATACTCACATACAAAAACACATATACTCACAAATGCTCTCACACACTTACATTCACATATACTTTTACACACACACTCACATTCATACACACACACACAGAAAAAAACAAATACATACATCAAAACAAGTCAAATATAATTATATATATATATATGGAGTTAAGGTCTGCAATGCTAGAAATCTAAAAGATGGGAGCTTGAGGCAGCTGTTCCCATTATTTCTTAGTCAGGAAATAGAGAAAATGTCTATTGGCACTCAGCCACTTTACCCCCCCCCCTTTTTTAAGTATAGGTAACCAGTAAGAAATTGGGTGTTACCCAGGTTCTAAAAGGGCATGTCTTTGCTCTTCAGTTGAGTGGCTTTAGAAATACCCTCAAAGACACACAATGGCCTTGTGACTCAGATCCATTGAGGTTAACAAGATTATTGACACATCCCACCAACTTGTGGAAGACACGAACCCCTGTTTTGAGCCTCCAATGCACTGCTTGCATTAAAATCTGTCTTCTCTTATCAGAATGCTCTTCTTCATCTCACTCCAAAACATATTTCAGGTCTTCCAGTTGTTCCTATGAACTGGTTTTGGAAAGTCTCAGGGTATGCCAGAGTTCTCTCCAACAATCCTCACACTAGCATTAATCATTTTCCCAAGTACCATGTTCTACATGTCCTGTCAAACTTTTGTGATTATGTTAATCTTCACAACTATCTGTGATTTGAGAATAAAGGAGACATTTAAAAACTGTCTCTTCAAAAAATATTATAAACAGATTTTGAGTTGTCTCACTTCAGTGATCTGACTCTATCTCTAACTCTAAGAATTATAGACTTAGAATGATTACACACTGTTTGTGTGGCTAGGGCTGAACTTTGTACCCTGTGTTTGGGGGAAAGCAAAGTTACTTGATTTTCTGCTTTTGTAATAAGATTTAATAAGACTGTCAGCCTGTTAAGAAGCATATTTTTTTTCTAAAACTCTTTTCTGTTTTTCTGTATAGCCTAGTAATTTCTAGGCCAAATGAGTTCATGCTGAGAATAATTGTGCATTAGTCATAGGTTTGGGGCCCTTAAGTATACATTCATTTTAAATGAATTTCACTTTAGGATGGCATTAGGCAAATGCCATTGGTTCCACATAATCCCATCTTGAAATGAAACTTCCCCTATCCTAGAAATATAATTCTTACTGCCAAATAATGTGCTTTCAGAGATCAAAAGGTGCTGACTCTCCTAAGACTAGAGTTCCAGGTGATTGGGAACGGATGTATGTAGATGCTGAAGAGAGATCACTGGTGCTTTACACTCTTGCTTCTTCCCTCTTCCTCTCTGGATCACTAGCCCTAAAACAAATGGGGGCCTCCATAAGGCTTACTTGCCAACTAACTGCAGCCTAAAGCCACAGAAGACCTGATTCATAGTGTACAAAAAAAATGAATAATAGTTGAATGCATGGTTGAGAAAAACTCCTGTAAACATAGTAACGAATGTATTTAAAATGAAAGCTAGTTATTTGTTATCTATTCATGTAGCATGCCATCAAAAGCAAATGTATTTTTCTAATGTATTCTAATTACCACTTTTGAATATATTTCTAGAATCATTTCTTTTGAGGAATATTCAAGGATATAAATGTTTTATTACTTATGTATATTTGTCATTTATAATCAAAGCCAAACTAATATACTCTAGAAATCAAATAAACATAGAGACTAACTTCTCTGAAGAGATCCTTACATTTTTAATGTTAGAGAATATGATCCACAACTACTAAGTAGAAAAGGGAGAGGTAGAAGTAAAATTATATTAAGTGTTAAAAAATGTAGCTACATAGAAATTTCAGCAATAAAAATATCTCTGTGGACTAAAGTTTTATTATTGACCATTGTCAAGGATTGAAGTCACAGCAAATTTTCAGGAAGGCTAAGAAAAATGAAGTTCCATCAGTTCTGTTGCAGGTCTGGATTTACAAATAGAATCCAAGTAACTACCATAATGTTACAAAATGTTAGATTAAATTAATTAAAATTTTACATTTAAAACTTTTAACATTAAATTTTAACAATGTTAAGTATTTCAAACATTTAAAACTTTAGTTTGTGTATCTGTATGTGTATAGGTATATATGTGTGTGTGTGACAGAGTATTAGAAAGAACATGCCCTCAAATGCTCTGAATACTGAAGAAACAATTCACAGACCTTATAATGCCCAAATAATAATAATAATAATAATAATAATAATAATAATAATAATAATAGCAACAACAACAACAACAATAATAATAATAATAATAATAGCAACAACAACAACAATAATAATAATAATAATAATAAATAAATGAATGAATAAAGACCTGAATGTGAATGCCTCAGTCTTCTTAGAAGGGAGAACCAAACACTCATGGGAGGAAATACAAAGACAAATAGAAGAGCAGGGATTGAAGAAAAGATCAATCAAAGACTGCTGCACTTGGGGATTCACCCCATATGCAACCACCAAATCCAAACACTGATGCCAAGAAAAACTTACTGGCAGGATCCAGATGTGGATGCTTCCTCAGAGGGTCTTCCAGAGTCATACAAATACAGGTGATGATGCTTGCAGCTAAACGTAGGACTGAACATCAGGACCCCAATGAAGGGGCTAGAGTAAAGACTGAAGGAGCTAAAAGGGTTTGCAACCTCATGGGAAAACTGCATTATCAACTAACCAAACCCTCTATAACTCCCATGGACTAAAACACCAATCATTGAGAACACATCGAGAGACCCATGGTTACAGTTGCATATGTAGTAGAGGATAGCATTGCCTGGCATCAATGAGAGAAGAGGACTTTGGTCCTGTAAGTGTACATTTCCCCAGTGTAGTGGAATGCTAAGGCACTAAGAAAGAGAAGGTAATCAGAAGAGCACCTTCATGGAAACAAGTTGATGGGAAGGGTAGATGGTAGCAGTGGTGAAGGGGCTAACATTTGAAATGTAAACATAGAGAATGTCCAAGAAATTAAATTTTTAAAAAGATGTTCAAAATCTAAAACAGAAGAAAAAACAAGTTTTATTCAACATGCTCTCTTGATAACATCGCCATACTCAAATAGTCAACATTAATTATGTATTTTATTTTTATGTTTTTCGTATTTTATGGCATATATAAGTCAACATGAGCACACACATGCACTTACTTATATATTATAAAACCACTTAAATTACTCTTTGTAAAAGTGCACAATTGTCACTACATAGTGGCATCCTGAAAGGTGCGCATCTTTTAATTTCACAGTCACTGAAGACCACACTCTCTTAAATAAACTATGTGAATATGAAAATCTAAAGACCTCACCCATAATATATTATCAACATTAGAGGATTTGATAATATAAATTCTTGAAATGTATTGTTTATAAATTATTTCACTTTTTTTATGCTCACTCCTCTCCACTTTAAAAGGTGAGTAAGGCTCATTGGTAAAGACATGAATATAGTGGTGTCTCAACACAATAGGGTCTGTTAAGCCTAGAATGTTAGAAAAAAATGTAAGAAAATGCTATTAGATATGATGATAACAAATACCTGTAATGTCCAAAGGTCAGAAAATTGGTAAATTAAATTATAATTTTTAAAAGTTAGTATTTATACAAAGTATATAAAATTCTCTTGAATTTAAGAGACAAAATACTCAAAAGTGGGTTTCCATAAAGAATGATGGAGAAAAAGATTTTTCTTGTTCAGGTTTTGAAAAATGAAGAATAATGCTACTAAAAAATTTTTCCTTTTTCCTCAGAGAAAATCTTGAGCTGATATCAGTAATTCTGCCTTGGAAACTGATAATATGGTATAATAAAACATGACAAGAAAACCAAGAAGTAAAGTCAAGAATAAATTAGGTGATCACAGTATAGAAATGAGTCTTTCCCAGGCAGATATATGAAAAGAATTCATGGTCAACCTTTAGGAATTAAAAACTCTTGATTTAAGCTTAAAGATACCTAAGAGTCTGAGAATCATCCCTTAGTGAATGTTGAGAGTTTCAGACTTCAAAGACTTGATCACCATTTAGTTCATTAAGAAAAATAATATAGAGCCCCGAATTGAGGGATTTCAGATGCAGATGATGTAACATTTTAGGACTAAAAGACCTTAAACTTGTAAGTGGAGACAAAAGAGTAATATTTAAGAGAAGGTGTGGCTGATAAGATTATCTACAACTAGAGACTCCAATTGCAGTCAGAGCAAGTGGTAAAGATCTTCTACCTCAGACCCCACCAACAGTTTTCAGCTTGTTAGGTTCAATTTGGTAAAGGGTGAAATATTTTTCCTGCAAAATAAGCATCCTCTATAAACACTTATTTCATTGTCAGGCACAAGAATAATTTAGAGAGCTATGTATCTATCAGTTTGTAGATGCTTATGATTGAAATACCACTTCTAACAAGTTATATCTACCAAGTCAAAGACAAGTAAATATTTTATCACTAGATATTCTGGAAACTTAAAGAATTAGAAAAAGCATTTTGGGATCAGTCATACCAATAGCCTGCTTTCTTCCCAAAATAAAGAAAACCAACATAATCTGTAGAAAGAAAAGGCTTCCAGAAATTATTTCTTTATCAATGTCAATGTGATTAACTGGACACCTAGTAACCCACCAAGAAGAATCATCCAACTCTAACTCAGGAGACAACCAACTGTAAAAGACATGGGCCTTTTCTTAATTGTGTGTAGAAATATCCCTAAGTGATTGAGATGAATCATCACAAAGCAATGTTGGCTATTTCTTATTTTGACAGTTCTCCGACTGATGCCATATTCAAATGTTTGTACAAGACACAAAGAGGAACTTGAAGCCAGAGTCTAAGCAGGAAATGACTAGTTGTATACAATGTCTATTTTCTTAGCTTTCAAGACTCTGTGGTCAAAACCTTTCAGATGTGTAAATTTATTTTTAGTGTTTTAAGGAAATTTAGCCCTGTTAACAAAAACTGATGATACTTTGGAGGAACCTACCATATAGGCTTTTTTTTTTTTTTTTTTTTTTTTTTTGCTTTTAGCAGCACTACTTCTTTTATGTTTGTTTGTTTGCTTGCTTTTTGTTTGTTTATTTTTTACTTTCTGACAATAGCCATTGTAACTGATGGTGGCAATAATTCTTTGTGGTTTTGATTTTTATTTCTCTGAAAGCTAATACAATTAAAGTTGCTCCCCCCCTCTCCTGCCCCCAGAAACCTGCTGGGTGTTTTTCCGGAAAGCTATTCATAATATTTTCGCAGACTTAATTGTAGTTTTCTTGTAATTGAGCACTCTGCATTGTTTTATTCATTCATTTTGTTTCTCATATCTTTGATCAGATTTTTATTCAAATAGGCTGAGTGTTTTCTCTATTGGAATGAAACAGATTTTGAAGGTTCCTGCAGCACACATTTCTCTTTCAGTATGTTTCTTCACTACTGGTTCCTTCTCAGCTACTGGTGTCTTAGTAGCTGCAAAGCCTCCCCCTCCACTACAAGACATCTTTGGCTTCTTGTGACCCACAGAGGTTTTGCCTTTCTTGAGCTTTGACTTCAGGACAGACTCCATGTCTGATTTGGCTTGCAGGTCGCTGCTGTCACTTCCACTTACTTGATTGAAGTTTGTAATATCTGGCTTGAAGAAGAATGCCATTCCTGTGTATAGTCTTAGAGTAAGCGTTCAGTATCAACATAAATCTCATGTTTTCCCCTGTATTCTTTTTCAAGACTTCTTGTGTGTTAATGGAGGGGGTTCTTTGGATCTCTGGGCATTTCAAGTTTCTGTTATTGTCTGTTTTTATCTTGTGTATCTGAAGGTCATCGTTACTCTGGAGGGAATCAACCTTATACCACCTTCCTTGCAACTTATACAACTTTTGCAAGGCATTTTTGGTCAAAATGCAGAAATGCTCCAGAAGCCCACCGGGAGATATTTTCAAATGTTGAGCTTGCTTACATTAAACAGAATAAATCATATCTTGCACTGAATATGTGGTCAGGTCTTTATTTTTGCCTTGCCTCCTCTGTTTCATTGAGATGAAGCAAAAGATGTCAGTCCAAATTTTTAAGTTTCTTAAGAAGTAGAGCAGCCTTCTCAGTCATCTTGCAATGGTAAACACTAACTTCAACCTCCAAAATGGTTCAGGGATTTCCTCAACATGATTACTGCGGTGCCCGCATTGCCAACAGCTACTCCAACAAAGGCTTGACTGGATTACTCCTATTACCAGAATATATTGCTTTAGTGCACCTTTCTCTGAAATCCAGCTCTTAAGATATACACTTACAAAGGCAGTATGCAAATTTCTTAGCTGCTGGGTGTAATCTACACCCCCCTGGGGTGAAGCTGTAACCTGGAGCAGTAAAAAGAACTAGAACACAGGTGTGGATCAGTTTGTGACTAGACTCATCTAAACTTGAACGGAGGGTGTGTCCAATTTTCAAAGTCCAGGAACACAAGCAGGCAGTTCAGCTAACCCTTAGCTGATGGGGGCTGGCCGTGGCTCCCAAAAGATTACTTTTTGAATATCACCACCACTGGGAAGGCAAAGTCAGCCGGGAAGAACAAGAGACTTTGGGTTTCTCTTTACTCTGAGGTGGCAATGAAACCAAATTTTAGTTGGTACCAACTTGCATCCCTGGCCAAAATAGTGTGTTTCACCACTTCATACCACAGGATTCAGCACCAGACAGACAGATACCTTGCTAACACAGAGACCTACAGCAAAGGCCTAGTTCTTGTGTTTCTGCCAGCTGGTGTGAACCAAGTTCACAAAATCAGATTAATGTGAGCTTTAAAACCCAGCTCACAAAGCAACATTTTTGCCAGATTTTGCTACCTTTTCAGAGTACCCTAATATGAGGGAGCTGGCTCAGACTGTTAGAGAAAAGAGACATATTATTTTGCCTTTTAGAAACAGAGCATCATTTTGTAACTTTGTTTGGCTTGAAGTGCCAGGTAGCCCAGGCTAGTCCCCCAAATGTATATCTTATCCTATCTTGATTTCCAATGTGTTGGAAATACTAGCATACATTACCACACTCAGATAAGTTCCAGCCATGTGAGTGTGTGTGTGTGTGTATGTGTGTGTGTGTGTGTGTGTGTGTGTGTGTGTGTGTAGTTCACTCAAAGTCTTGTGACTTCAATAAACACATAGGTTTACTACTTTTGAGTAGATAATAAACAACAAAAATATGGAACATAAAATAAATAGTATTATAACATGGCAGTATAGTGTGGTGACTATTTTACAATAAATTACATATTTTGTGAGTAATTAAGAGCAATGACAATTTTTCAATGTTAAAAATAATAAGAAGAATAGAATAGTATGTTAATAAACAGTTTTTTTAAGTTTAAAATATGTACAATAGACAAAAAGTAAAGTTAACCTTTCTAATATTTTGATATGTCCCAAAGACCAAGATAAATCCTGACTTCCTAACAAGTAAAGTAGAAGATCCCTGGCAGGAAGAGTAGATCCAAAAATGTAGGCTAGTCAGTTCTGCAATACTATCCTTCTATTATAGGAACTGGCTGACCATAAAAGAATTTATGGCCCTAAGATGAGGGTGACTCTGTTTCAGAAACTGTCTGACCATAAAAACATAAACATTAAATATCACATTATAAACAATTTTGAGGAACTTGACGTTGTGGTTTGCTTTTCTTAAAAACCCCTTCTCTCAGCCACTCGGGGTCAGACTCCTCTACTCCTGAGTGGAATGAGTCTCGACTCCAGTGCACTGGTTTATAAAAAAAACCTTGTATAATGGTTTCTCATGAGTTCTTGTGGGGTCGTGATATCCTGAGACTTGACTGAGGGTCTCCCCTCTGTGGGGGTCTTTCAATGTCAAATTATAATACAGTGCTCAGTGAATTGGTACAATCAAATTAAAACATTCAGCGATTCTAGTCAATGATTTGTGTATATTACATTGAAAGAAGTAAACATTATCTACCTCCACCTGTATAGAAGCAATGTCCCAGTGGCCCACCCTGCCTTGGCCTAAGGGACTTCCTTGAGTAAACAATTCTCAGAAGAATTATAAAATTTGCTGACTGATAGCCATCTGCCCCTCTAAAGAGTCCCAGTTAGGGTACTGATGCATATGCTAACTAACCAATAGGTTTAAAAGGCAGTATGCTTAGCAAATAAATTTGAATTATAACCTTGCTGATGTAACCTTTACCCCTAAGAAGTATAAAGACTGTTTGTAACAGCTTTTCTTTTCAGGGTTGCCTCTCCTCTGGATGTAGGCCACCCCAGTTCACTGGACAAATAAACCTCTTGCTTTTGCATCAATTCCCTACCTCTCTTCTCATTCATGGGATCTTCAAATAGGAAAGACTCAATTTGGGTCTTACAACATTCAATAAACATAGTTTAGACTTATTACTTGCATGCTTATTAGTTTCAATCCAAAATCAGTATGAAAATGATTAAGTAATGTAATTTTAGCATTAGTTGCATGTCATCAATCTAGAGTATATCAATCTAGCAGAAGCCCCACTGCTGCTCAGACAAGATGTGCTTTATACTCAAATAAGCATTTGTCATTTCAGGAAATGCTGTAAGGGAGCCTGTACTAAAATGTTTTTTACTCTTTCATTTGAAAAGAAAGCAGCAAATCAGTTTCAGTGTAATAGAAGCAATTTTTCCAGCCTTCAACTTAAATTCTTTTTGTACTGCATTCCAATAAACCATAAAACAAAAGACAATATTGTGGTTGGTGTTGTTAAGAGAAAGCAGCATTACACATGAGGGACCCAGCAAATGGAAAGGAAAAGTTTTGCTACTTAATTTACTTTGTTGAGCAGGTTCTACTTCAGCTGGAACAAAAGTAACTCTGAACTTCATGCCTGGTCCAGGAGATTCTCCTGTGTTTGCTTGTCTGTGTTTACTTTTCTAATTGTTGTGGTAAATATTGTGACAAAGCCACATATAGGACAAAAAGTTCTGGCTCACAGTCCATCAAGGCAGACCAGTCAAGGGGAAACAATTGGGCATGTTATGTCTAGAGTAGAACACAATGTAATGGACACCTGTATGGGAACAGTCAGCTTCTTTCTATATGTATACAGTTCATGGTGGAAAGGGACCTATTCACAATTAAATTTACCTTTTTATATCAATTAATCTCATCAAGTAAACCCTTGACAGCCTTGCTCAGAGGCCAACTTTTACCTTATTCTACATTTTGTAAGTTTTCAATATTACCATAATGTCTCATTACTTCTTGAGTAATACTAGGGCAAAGAAGCATTTGGACTAGTATTTTTAAGCTGGACCACATAAATCCCATTGTGTCCTTATCAGCACACCAATTACATGCAGCAGATATAGGTGGAGCCAGAGAATTTTTTTTAAGAATAAAACAATTTTTTTCTTTTTATCATTATTTTTTTCCTTTATTTTTACACTCCACATTTTATTTCCCTCCCAGTCAACTCCTCAACTGTTCCACATCCCATACCTCTTCTCCAACCCCTTATGTCCACAAAGGTATCCCCATCCTAAGCCACCCACCATGCTTGTAAACTCCCTGAGGACTCTAGTCTCTTGAGGATTAGGTGCATCTTCTCTGACTGAACCTAGACCCGGCAGACCTCTGCTGTATATGTGTTGGGGGCCTCATCTCAGCTGGGATATGCTTCCTTGTTGGTGATCCAGGGTCTGAGAGATCCTTGAGGTCCAGGTTGGTTGAGACTTCTGGTCTTCCTATGGGTTGCCATCCTCTTCAGTTTCTTTCAGCTTTTTCTTCATTCAACCACAGGGGTCAGCAGCTTCTCTTCATTGGTTGTGGAAAATATCTGCATCTGATTCTTTCACCTGCTTGTTAGGTATTTCAAAGGACAGTCATGATTGGTCCTTTATGAGCACTCCCTAGCCTCAGTAATAGTGTCCGGCCTGGTAGCCTACCCTTGAGCTGGATCCCACTTTGAGCCTGTCTCTGGCCCTTCTTTTCCTCAGGCTCTTCTCCATTTCCATCCTTGCAGTTCTTTCAGACAGAAACAATTATGGGTAATTGTTATGACTGTAGGATAGCAACCACATCCCTGGCTTGATTCCATGTCTTTCTGTTGGAGGTTGGCTCTACAAATTCCACAGTAGGATATTCCATCTAAGGTCCCTCCCTTTGAGTCCTAAGTGTCTCTCACCTCCCTGTTCTCTGGTACATTCTGGAGGATCTTCCCAAGCTCCTACCTCCCCTGGTTGCCCATTTACATTCTTTCTGCTGGCTCTCAAGGATTTTGTCCACTTCCCCTACCCAATAACTAATTATGTTCCCCTCCTCCACTTTTTGACCTTACCCTTGAAGGTCCCTACCTCTCTCCCACCTTGTAGTTGCTTTCTTCTCTTTCCCATATGGGAGAGAAAAATCCTTACTTGGGCCCTTGATCTTGTTGACCCTTTTAAACTCTGTGGAATGTATCTTATTCTGTACTTTTAGGGGACTGGAGGTAGTCTAATATCCACTTATTAGTGAGTACATACTATGCATGTCCTTTTAGGTCTGAGTTACCTCACGTAGAATGATATTCTATAGTTTCATCCATTTGCCTGAAAAGTTCAAGATGTCTTCATTCTTAAGAGCTGAGTAGTAATTCATTGAGTAAGTGAACCACATTTCCTGTATCCATTCTTCTGTTGTGGGACATCTAGGTTGTTTTCAGCGTCTAGCTATCACAGATAAGGCTGCCATGTTTATAGTGGAACACATGCACCGGTGGCAGGATGGGCTGTCTTTTGGTTATATCCCTGAGACTGTATTTCTGTGTTTTCAGGGAGATCTATATCTGATTACTAAGGATTTGAACATTTCTTTAAATGCTTCTTAGCCATTCAAGATTCCTCTGTTGTGAATGTTCAGTATAGTTTTATACCTCATTTTTTGACTGGGTTGTTTGTTTTTTTGTTTTTTTTGTTTTTTTGTTTTTTTTTTTTTTTTTTTTTTTTTTTTTTTTTTTGGTGGTTAGCTTCTTGAGTTCTTTTTTATATTTTGGATATTAGCCCTCTATCCAATGTGTGGTACATGTTGTTTTGTTTTTTTTCAATCTGTAGGTTGCCAATTTGTTTTATGGACTATGTCCTTTGTCTTAAAGAAGCTTTCCAGTTTAATAAGGTCTCACTTAAATTTTCTTGATCTTAGACTGTGAGCCATTGGAATTCTGTTTAGAAAATTTCCCCCTATGCCAATGAGTTCAATGCTCTTTCACATTTTCTCTTCTATTAGATTCAGTGTTTCTAGTTTTATGTGGATGTCCTTGATCCACTTGGACTTGAGCTTTCTGCAAGGTTACAAATAAAACAGAGGATCAGCCCCATGTGCAGCCACTAAATCCAAACATTGTTGCTGGTGCCAAGTAGTGCTTACTGGCAGGAACATGATATGATGCCTCCTCAGAGGCTCTGGCAGAACCATACTGATATAGAGGAGGATGCTTGCAGCTCACCATCAGATTTAACCCCAATGAAGAAGATAGAGAAAGGACTGAGGAGCTGAAAGTGTCTGAAATCCCATTGAAAGAAAAAAAATTACCAACTAACCAAACCTACCACAGCTCCCAGGGACTAAACACCAACCAATGAGTTTTCAAGGAGAGACCCATGGCCCCAGGTGCATATGCAGCAGAAGATAGCATTCTTTGGCATCAATGGGAAGAGAGGCCTTTGGTCCTATTAATGTTCATTTTCCCACTGTAGGGGAATGTCTATGTGGTGATGTGGGAGAGGGAGCTTGAGAGAGAGGTCACCTTCATGGATGCAATAAGAGGGGGAGGAGAAAGGAATGGGAGGAGGGGATAACATCTGAAAAGTAAATAAAGAGAATATCCAATAAAAAAACAAAACAAACAAACAAACAAAATATGGGTCTTGCAATCTCCATCAAAATCTCAACTTGGTTCTTCAAAAACATGAAAAATGCAATTTTTAAATTCATCTGGAAAGGCAAAAATCCCCAAATAGTGAAAACAATTCTTAACAATAAATAAATGGTATGGGGGAATCACCATCCATGACTTCAGAAATTGCTACAGAGCAATAGCAATTTAAAACTTCATAGCATTGCTACAGAGACAGACAGAGTGATCAATGGAATAGAATTGAAAACCCAGAAATAACACCACACACTTATGCATACTTGATCTTTGACAAAGTAGCAAAAAATATACAGTGGAAAAAAAGAAAGCATCTTCTCTAAATGGTGATTGTTTAACAGGCTCTCTGTGTATAGAGAGTTTCCATTTTTTTTTAATTTAAGAGTATCTTTTAATTGTTACAGGGTCTAGGTCTAAATATAATGGCCAGGTACATAATAATTTATACATAAAAGCAAGTATTCACAACTTGAAAGGAAAACAAAAAACATTGAAGTAGATAAAATGAGAAGGAAGAAAGTTATAGAATAAGCAAACATGTAGTCAGCAAATATAAAAGGTTCAACTATTGTTATTGATTAGAAAAACTCATATTAACCTGCCTTTATGCAAATAAATTTAAATAACTTTATGTTAATCAAGAATCATATGGCAGTTTCAGTTGGAGGTGAAGTTAATATACTTCCCCAAACTAACTAAATATAAATTCAGATTCGGTCTGCTGACACAAAAAAAATTTTCATAGATTATAATACAAAATGATAAAACAATGAAAATGTTGCAAAGTTACACAGAACAATGAATCATATTTGAATAAAAAGACCTTTAAAAGAAATATCTGAATGAACACATGAGTTCTTTTAGTGATTTCTTAGTAAATTAATATTTAGTCACAAAGGATATAACTAAAAAGTCACAGAGGAAGTCACTGCTCCTCAAGGGGGGAAAAACATTTAAAAAGTAACCACAATTAAAATAATTATATATGAGACACAAATTAAAATCATAATTATCTGCTATTACCTGTTAGGTAAAACATAACAGCCTTTCAAAGTCTGTCTTTCCAGGTAACACCTCCACTGATGGTCAAGCAGAGAGAAAACATGTACACAAAGTTATATAGAATATTGCTCCTTTGGGATATTTAAATTTTTTATCTGTTATAAATAAATAAAGAAACAAATATAATTTTATATAATATTATATGGGAGTGAATTATACTAAATAATTCACAAAGTTAAGGATCATACATCATATATTTTGTCTGATTTATTACTTCATATGAACGCTTCACATTCAACAAACACTAGCTGAATGATTAGTACTGATTCGAAGTTTGTGCCTCATTGGCACATATATTCAAGGCACAACTATGTTAACAAATATAGTATTTTGTCTTAGACTAGATATTCTATTTCTTTTCATGGTTCATGTGCTATTTTTTATATCAAATTTATGCTTCTATGGAGAGATATTAGAACTATTAGAAGGTCAGAGTGAAAAATGTTGGGTCCCTTGAGTGGCATCTTTGAAGTCTCCATCAAGAATCTCTTTTATTCTGTCCAGTGTGGCTACCTTGAGGTAAGCAGCCAACTTGACCAAAGATGTGCAAAAATAGTGAGCCTTGTCCTGGCCCCAAAATAAGATGCTCATAAATTGAAAGCTCTAAAACAGTGAAGCAGTGTTAATTTTTCCTCCTATAAATAAGTTATAGGAGCATTTATGTCTCAGAAACTGAAGCTGGCATACATCTCTTATCTGGAAGAGTCATTTCAGCCTCTGGTAACTGCCTCTCCTGCAGTTTTTATTGTTGTTATTGTAGTCACTCTCCTTACACCAAAGTCTCTCCTGTAGGAATTGACACTTAGTGTAGTAACATCATGGCTTTCTTCTATACCCTATCATTATGCCATAATATTAAATAATTTTCTTGGATTATGACATATGTATGCATATATATATATGTGTAATATATGTGCAATTAAATTTAAGTGATTCCACGTTAATCAAGAATCAAATGGTAGTTTCAGTTGAAGTAATTTAAGTAATTCCATGTTAATCAAGAATCAAATGGTAGTTACAGTTTCAGTTGTATATATGTAAACATATACATACATATAAACAAACTTAAAAAGGTTGTGAAAAACATAAAGGAATTTTTTTTACAACCTTATGGATGCATCCTTTACAATCAAGTAAAATTTATTTAAATCTATGAAATTAAAGCTTTACTGTTTTTCTCGATTTTTCATTTGTGCTGTGCCTATTTACGTGGGCTTGTAAGTGAACACAAATGTGTATGTGTGTGCATACATGTTAATGAAGAGGCCCAAGCTGATACCAGAAATGACATCCCATTCCTTTTGTACATTGTTCATGGCAGATAGGAATATAGCAATATAGCTCAGGCTTCTCACTAGCCAGTGTCTTCTGGTGATTTTTCTGAGGCTTGAATAAGAGGTGGGTCATCATGTTTGACTAGCACTTCTTGTGCAGGAGTTTTCAATTCATACTTGGGCAGCAAACACTTTGAACACTAAGCAAATTTTCCGATCTAAATGTTATAATTCTATCCAGATAAAGCATTTGATCAATTGGAAGATGATTTACCATAACATGTGAAGGCTTTTTTCTTAGTACCATGTGATTTGTCACTTTATAAAAGAAAGTAAAGCAATTTTCATTCAACTGAGGTCCAGATCCAGTAGAATCTTCACCAATGTGTCAGTGGTTTTTTCTTTTCAATTTTATTTGCAGTTGTAAAAAATATGAGTCCTACCATTGGTATGGATGTCTAAAATATTTAGCACAGCCAAAGCAAATCAAAACAAAAATAAAATTATAGAACTAAGAAAAAAAATGAAGAAAGTAAAAATCTAAACTTTTTTTTCAAAAACTTTATTTTAAAAAACAAAGATAAAAGAAAAAAATTAAACATTTTTGCATACCTGTATACAAACACAATTGTGTCAGTGCTTGGCTTTTTTTTTTCTGTATTTTAAGGTTTGATACTCTGTATTAAGGTCATACTAGTTACAATGAGCAAAAGTACATGTAAAACAGGATGTAACCCAGAATTAGTCAACCTTTTCTTGGTGTGTAAGGATTGAGCATGAATTTTTTTTGTTTGTTTGTTTTGTTTTGTTGTCTTTTTTTCTTGAACTTCACATAGTCTGTGAGTTGTTTCTGGGGCAGTCCGAGCCTCTGGGTTAGCATCCCAATATCAGTGACTGCATATTATGTCTGTTCTTTTGTGACTGGGCAATCTCGCTTAGGATGATATTCTCTAGATGCAACCATTTTCTTAAAAATTTGGTTAAGTAATTGTTTCTGATTGCTGAGTAGTACTCCATTGTGTAAATGTACCACAATTTTTGTATCCATTCATCTACTGAAGGACATCTGGGTTCTTTCCAGCTTCTGGCTATTATAAATAAGGCTGCTATGAACATGGTGGTGCATGTATCTTTGTTGTATATTGGAGTGTCTCTGGAGTATATGCCCAGAAGTGGAATAGCTGGATCTTCAGGTAGTACTATGTCCAATTTTCTGAGGAATTGCCAGACTGATTTCCAGAGTGGTTGTACCAGTTTACAACCCCACCAACAGTGGAGAAGTGTTACTCTTTCTCCGCAACCTCACCAGCATCTGTTGTCATCTGAATTTTGGATCTTGGCCAATCTGACTGGTGTGAGGTGGAATCTCAGGGTTGTTTTGATTTGCAATTCCCTGATGGCTAAGGATGTCAAGCACTTCCTCAGATGTTTCTCAGCCATTCGATATTCCTCAATTGAGAACATTTTGTTTAGCTCTGTACCCATTTTTTAATAGGGCTGTTTGATTCTCTGGTGTCTAGCTTTTTGAGTTCTTTGTATACCTTGGATATTATGCCTCTATCTGATGTGGAGTTGCTAAAGATCTTTCCCCATTCTGTTGGCTGCCATTTTGTTTTCTTGACAATGTCTTTAGCCTTACAGAAACTTTACAGTCTCATTAAGTCTCCTTTGTTAATCTTTGCCCTTAGAGCTTGAGCCATTGGTGTTTTGTTCAGAAAATTTTCTCCTGTGCCTATGTGTTCTAAGGTTTTCTCTACTTTCTCATCTAATAGTTTCAGTATATCTGGTTTAATGTGGAGATCTTTGATCCACTTACACTTGAGCTTTGTACAAGGAGATAAGAAAGGGTCTATTTTCATTCCTTTTCATGCTGAGTGCCAGTTGGACTAGCACCATTTGTTGTCCTTTTTCCATTGAATGTTTACAGCTCCTTTGTCAAAAATCAGGTGAGATATATGTGAGGGCTCATTTCTGGATCTTCTACTCTATTCCATTGAGCGACGTGCCTATTTCTGTACCAGTACCATGCAGTTTTCAGCACAATTGCCTTGTAATATAGCTTGAGGTCAGGGATAGTGATTCCCGCAGATGTTTTCTTGTTTTTGAGGATGGATTTCGCTATTCTAGGTCTTTTGTTATTCCAGATGAAATTGCACATTGATCTTTCCAACTCAATGAAAAACTGGGTTGGAATTTTGATGGGGATTGCACTGAATCTGTAGATTGCTTTTGGTAGGATGGCCATTTTTAAAATGTTGATGCTTCCAATCCATGAGCATGGGAGATCTTTCCATTTTCTGAGATCTTCCTCGATTTCCTTCTTTAGAGGTTTGAAGTTCTTGTCATACAGGTCCTTCACTTGCTGAGTTAGAGTCACACCAAGGTATTCAATAGATTTTGTGACTATTGTGAAGGGTATCCTTTCCCTAATTTCTTTCTCCACATGGAGAGTCCTCATTTTTAAGAAGCTTCTGTAAATTAGTTTAGTGGATGATATACTTGCTGCTTTGCTTTTCAAAAGAATGGATGCCTGGAACTTTCTCTAGTGTATTGTGGAAACTGAAGCTCATTGTCCTAAGATTTCTCTCATGTGGTTGCTGCCTTGCCTTAGTCAAGGGATAATGATAAGTTTACCTGTTTCCTGGTGATATGAGTAAATTTTCAGGTATATAATGATGTTCAGAGTGTGATAGAAGTCAAAGAATGTTCCATGTGACTATTGCGACCTTGGGTTCTTGAATGCATCTTCCTGTTAATTAACTTAAAACAGTTTGGAAACAAATATGTATCCTTGACAACTACCATGTTATACCTATTTTTAAAAACTTGACTGTGGATTAGAGGGTGATAAGAGAGAGACAGAGAGAGATAAGACAGAGAGACAGAGGAAGATAGAGTGAGAGATAGAAGAGATGGAGACAGTTAAATAGAAAGAAAAATATGCACATCCTGGTCCTGATAGGCCAGAACAAAGACACCTACCCCTGTTCCACCGGCCCCGGGTGGCCTAAGGGAAAACACTCAAGAACCCAAGCCAGCCCAAGGAAGTCAAAAGATGGCAACCAAGTATCTTTTGTGTAATTCCACTGAGATTGATATAAATGTGATAGATAAATGGGAAAGATAGAGCATATGCTGGTTAAATAGAAAAGAAATTAAAGCTGTGTAGATTATACACGGTAGTGCCAGGAAGTAAAAATTCTTCAGCTGTAAGGAACAAGCAGATATGAGGAGGCTATAGGGAGGTCCTGGCCTGGAGTGCTACCAAGGACCATTTCTGGGTCTATGGTCCTGCTGCAATTAGACTCTATAATGATATGTGAGAGCTAAGTTACTAACAAAGGCCAGTCAGATATCCACAGTCTAATTAAGCTGCCACCAGAGACAATGTCGATATCTGATGGCCATGTTTACTCGGTGGGACATACTGATCTTAGTGCTATGTTTCCACCTGTGGCCATTAGGACATCCACGAACATGCTGCTGCCAGAGGCCATGTCTGTGTCCGTGGCCCATGTGACAAAAAAGAAAATGCAAATATCCTTGATCTGGACTGTTGGTGCTTGGTTGGTTCTGTCCTTTGCCTGCCATCACACTTAGGAGACTAGTCCCTGCACTCACCTGAGCAACACATTAGAGTTGATCCAAAAGCAAGAGAGCTGACCCTGTTCCTTGCTAGATGGGGCATCTGGTAAGCTAGTGAGGACTTTGCTGGAGAACACGCCCTGATGGTACTCTCCAAGAAGAGCTGGAGGTCTGACTAACTCAGATATTTGACTAGATCCAGATATTTGATATGGCTCACTCCAACATCTATTCCATGTATGATCTGCTGGAGAACATGAAAGGGCTGGTCCTATACATCCAAAGATGCTGGATCTTCATGACATAAGGCAACAGAAGGATAATCAGGAGAAGTTCTCTTGAAGATCCAGTATTAATAGTGTAGCAGCAGCCAGAGGCTTTGACACAGACTAATTAATGACTCATTGCAGTGAACTTTTGCAAGTGAGGAGTTCAGAGTTTAACACTATGAAACACTACAGATTCCAGGACAACAACATTTGGTTGTTATTGATAATGGTGCTGAAACTGGTAGTTGTACGTGGTGGTGGTTGTGGTGGTGGTGGTGGTGGTGGTGGTGGTGGTAGTTGTGCCTGGTGGTGATGGTGGTGGTGGTTGGTTTTCCCCTTATTTAATGTTCTTTGTAGGGGAAATATGAAGGGACAATAAGATGAATGTGATTGTGGTACATAATGTGAAATTTACAAAGAATCAACAAAACATTAAAAAAGACACTAAAGCAAAGGTCACATTCAATTACTTTTTTTCTTGGAATTTAGAGTGTACTACAAAAGTTATCTTTTTAATACTGAATATTTTGAAATACAAAATTTTAAGAGAGGGCAGCTTAAAATGATTGTCTTAGTTTCTTAATTTTTATGACAAATACCTAAAAAGAACCAATGAAGAAACACCGACGTTACTTTCACTCACAGTTAAGGTGGAGCACAACCACGTGGATGGGAGGACAGAGCATAAGAACACAAGACCCTGGTCATAGTATAACCCAAGTCAGAAAGAAGCCTATTTTGAATTCCAGTAATGCAGCTTGTTGCCACTCTTGTTATTTCTTTTGTGTTTCTATGACCATGATGGCCTCACCTCCTCAAGTGTCCCTGTGGAATGAAGAATCCTCATTGTAAGCTTCTGGTGGGCTGTTTGCATCAAAGTCTGACTTCCTTCATCACGAATACTCTCCTTGACCTCACAGCAATATCTCATATTTTTATCCAATGTCCCTTCTCCGCAGCCACCTGCACAAACACTGAAATCTTGATTTCTTACTTCTTTCATGCTAGATGTGGGGGAGCCTTTTCTATGTAGCAAAATTCATCATCTTAGTCAACACCTTTCACACTAGTAGGATATCAATTACTGTCCAAAATACCTGTTCTTATCAAATCTTAACTTTTAATTATTTAAATTTATATTGATTGCCATAATTGTCTGGATATAAAGAAAACATTTTTATTAAGCACAACTAAAAACAGAGTAAAAGGCTTATCTATCTAATCTAAGCACTGTAAGGATTTATATAGGGCTTGGTTTGAACCTTTGCACCCTAAGATTATGGAAAAGCAAGCTTACTTGATTTCCTTATTCCACAGTAAACATTTAAAAATGTTCTCAAAGTGAAGAGGCTTTTTTTCTTATGCTTGTTTCAAGTTAATATAAAACTAGCCAGGACAGCACCCAACTCCTAATTCAAGATGCTGTAAATTGTACCCCAGTGTCCCAGTCTTCCATATACTGACTCTGCATTGTCTAGCTTGTAAAGTGCCATGTGTTTCCCCTAATAACTGCTCAGTGGAGTTGTGTTTTTAAGTCCCCTTTCTTCCTTACTAGACTGCAGCTTCTACTGTGAATGCAAAGCAGGAATGTATCTCTTGAAGCTTCAGCCACAGTGCTGCTGATAGAGTTCATAAACAGGGAAAGAAAACCAGTAGTTGAAAGCTATTCCTTTTTTTTTTTTTTTTGCTAAGAATTTAAATAAAGCTTATGTTTCTTGAATATGCATGTTACAATAAATAAAACAAAGAAGCCAAGAACTAAGGCATCTAATCACAAGTGTGAAAGAAAGTTCTAGAGAAAAAGCTGTATCTGGATGTGAACAGAAACATCCTGGAACAGGGTTTTGTGTCTGCAGGGATGGGCAGACCAGTTGGAACTGCTGTGGTATAGAAAAGTTGGAATTTTGTAGGTTCAGAAACTAATTATTTCATCTTAGACTAGCGTTAGCCTTCTAGAGCAGCCATTCCTTGCTCCACTCTACATCAGAAGTAATGTCTAGAGATAATAAATAAAGACTTCATAGAAGTTATTAACATAGAACATGTGATTTAACGAATCAGAAAGTTAGGACTGTCATCAGAATACATTTTATGACTGTAACAAAGCTTTCCCCCATATCAATGTATCTGCCTTTTAAACTTGCTAATGCAATTTAAACTTGCCTTGATTTATAACTTTCTTTGTTCTCTAAAACTAGAAAAGCTTTATAAAATTATTTCAGTGTTAAAACTTGAAATTTGGAGTAACCTAAATATGTGTTTTGGGGTGCTGATCATTCAAAATGGCTCCAAAATGAACTCTCTCTTATTACCTTTAAGCTGAGAGCTGTGTTTTTGTTTTGTTTAGTTTTTGTTTTTTTTTTTTTTTTTATGATGTAAGCAGTTCAGCTTGATGTATCCTTATTGACCCTACCAAGGCCCTTTGTCCTCCCCCTGCAGACACCCTTGCTAATTCAGGAACCTCCCGTTCCAGGGAAACAAGTAGTTTGACATCAGAAACACACCTTTGCTTCTGCCACTCCAAGTCCATTTCTTCTGTCTGTCTAACTCTGCAGCTGAAATGGAACGGAAGCTTCAGCCTACCTTTCCTGCCCTGCCTCCTACCCCTTTTCTACTACTCATTACTTAATTCCAGCTCCCAACTCCAACAGGCTCCCCTGGTAGCTCACAGGCATCCAGACCAGAAAATAGTATATGGACTACAGATCTTTTCTCCCTCTCTTCTCGCAGCTCCAATCCCAGAGTCTCAGCCCCAGCCCTGCAGCAGAAACATCTGTGGCTACCTTCCCTACCCGCTTGCTCTGTCTCCTGCAGATCCCAAAGAATTTCTACCTTCTCTTCCTTGTCTTGTTACTTTGTCGCAGTTCATTTCTTTCTTGAAGACTAAGACTCACTCCTTTTCTTCCCTGAGCTCTTCCAAGTGTTGAGAAAAGATCATGATTCCTTGGCACTTAAACCTAAGTTTAATTAGGAAAAGAGACATGCGCACACAGCAAATGTGGTTATTTCTCAATCTGCATTCACGCCCTGTTGGAAAGGAACTAGCTAGATGCTTTCAGTTTCAGTAGCTCTGCACTATAGAAGAGAAACGCCATGGCTGGTGAGTTTTCTCTATTGTTAAAGGAGCTCCTTTGGGGAACAAGTTATTTGGAAAGGGAATCATTAGGCTCTGGAGTTATTTAGGTGAGCTGAATCTCGGCAAGGGGAAGACTGTGTAGAAATCTTCACAAAAGATCCTTGAAGCCGTAATCTCTGGCCCTGTCAGAAAGGAAATGGTGCTTTGGTGTATCCTGCCATTGTTGCGACCGTTTTTTGCAATCTTCGTTATTAAGTTTCTCTAGTCTGGCAGAGGGGACTGAATGAGTGACAGAAGAGGTAGGAGAAAAAAAAAATGCTTTATTCTTCTTGAGTTCTAACAGAAAGATGGTAACTGGGTACATGTGCCTCACACTACATGCTTTTGTGTAATGTTGACGAGCAAATGTAGCACAGAGATCAAAAAAAAAAAAAAAAAAGAGCAGGAGAAATGCTGTATGTGGGAGGGACATTTAGCTGATTCACTCTGAAAGATTGTATGCCTTTTATTACTACATGCAAAGAGCATGCAACTGTTTTCTTGACTTGAGAACTCTTTCTGCCTAAAACAGACAAGATCCTGAGGACAAAGAGGAGGCAATTTATCAACTCAGTGAGTGGAGGGACAATAAATGGATTGCTGGATGAACTTTTCGAGAAGAGAGTGCTGAACCAGGAAGAGATGGATAAAATAAAACTTGCAAATGTCACTGTAATGGACAAGGCTCGAGATCTGTTCGATCATGTGACTAAAAAAGGGCCCCAGGCAAGCCAGATCTTTATCACTTACATTTGTACTGAAGACTGCTACCTGGCAGGAATTCTGGAGCTTAAATCAGGTAAGAGCCTGCATCTTCGGCCAAGTTGAGAGTCTATGCGTTTGGGTACACAATGTCTGATT
Organism: Micromys minutus; assembly: GCF_963924665.1. Classification (NCBI taxonomy): domain Eukaryota; kingdom Metazoa; phylum Chordata; class Mammalia; order Rodentia; family Muridae; genus Micromys; species Micromys minutus. The sequence continues at coordinate 52,946,053 of NC_137953.1, forward strand.
GATATATTTCTTATGTGGTGTGAAAATAACTCTCTCACCTCCAACTCCAGACTCTCATTTCTGTGTCCTTGGTCCTGTTGTGTGTCTCAAGGCTCCTTTACTCCTATTCCTTCTGCCTTGTCTCCTGTAGCTCACATTGGCCTCAGTCTCATAAAGGATGACTGTGCTGTGGTGAAATAATTTCTGTTGTCTCTCTTCAGGTCCATCAGCTGAAACTTCTGTTGCGACAGAAGATTCTAAGGGAGGACATCCTTCCTCCTCAGGTACGTATACCAGTAGGAGAATATTACCTGGTGGGCCCTCAACTCTTCTGCCATTATATTCATGGTGTGAACTGAGGTAGCAGTTCTATGAGTAACTTACACTTTTCTTTTCTGTATATCTGTATATCATGCTTAAGCACAGCACTTCTTGTGTTTTTATACTAAAACTTTCTTAGTTTGTGTGTAATTCTTAACTCCCTAGTTAGATACCAAACCTTACCTTTAGGTTCCTTACACATATATCTCCATTTCTTCTGGAAATTTTATCTAAACACCCCCCAAACATACAGTTTCCACCCTTCCCCGTCCTGCTTCTTAGCAGTTTTCTTAGTCAATGCTGTCATCACTGGCAGTTGTTTAGACCTGAAACTCAAAGGCAGCCTACTTCTTCTTTTCCCTCACCTGCTTTCAGTCTGTGTCTAGGCTGGAATGATTGTCTCTTTCAAGTCTTCTGTTCCCTTTCACACACTGATTATCATAGCACACAGTAGCTGCCAATTACGAATCTTTACAGTTATCCATGTCAGCTATAACTGTCTTGTTCATTAGAACGATACTTATCATATGCCAATTGTACTCCAGACATTATTCTCTAGGGTGTTCAAGAATAAGGATGACAAATTATACTTCTGCTTTAACTGAACTTGCATAAATAAATATTAAGTGAATATGTATTTAAAATTATCAATGAGTTAAAGCTACCAGCATGTCAAGCCTACTAATGATAATGCTAACTTAATAAAATAGTGTTCAATAAAGTAAGAAAGTCAATGTTCACCTTTGTTCTTACATGGTAGAAAGGTTGATTATTATTTATGAAGATTACAAAATAGTCATTCTTAATGAGAAAGGAGCTCTCTCCCATGCCAGACATCTTCCACACCGTGTCTCACACCTACAGCTGACAGCACTAACATCACCACACTTACAGTTATCTTGTAAGAGACATTTCGAAGAATGTGAGAAGATTATTTGTGGGAGCGTTTGTGAGCTCAGCGTAGCTGTGTCACAGAACAAACACATGTGTATTCTATTTGTCACAGCTGATCATTCTGACAGGATACATTCTGGAATGATGGTAACAATGACAGCTTGGTAGTGTAAGGTGCTGGTATCCTATGAACGTTGAGTACAGATTTTGGGAATGTAAAATCAAGATTACTATAAATAATAAAAAAAGCAAAAATAAGCTTCATTTCACACAACCTAGAATTCCCACAGAAAATATTTATGTCCTAAATGACAAAAGAACACCTGGTCTGCACTGAAATGGTCATTCTACATTATGGAAGCTGAGTCAGTCAGCACACACCACACCCCATATTAATAATGTTACTTTTGAGTAAGTTCATTTCTTTCTTAAGCAATACCTAAATCTGCATGTTACAAGAGCAGTTTTCCACCATAGTTCTGAAATAATTTCATCAAGAAGACAATTCTTTATCCCCAGGTCAGAAAGTTAAGTGTTTTTGTTAAAAAAAATATCAATTTTCCTACCAGATCTATTAATGGTGATTAATCCATGTGTCTTCTCAGACATTTCATCTGATGTGACATCCCTAAAACTGAATACTTCATTGCATTATGTGAAAAGTCTGTGTACATAAATATTTCTTTGGTCTGTTGTTGCTCTAGACATATATGTGCAGAAGCCAAACATATTTTACCAATTAATGAATATTTTCTAAAACTAACCGATTTTTCTGACTTTGTTCAACTTGCTAAGCACACAACTATTTATCTAAATGCCTTTTATAATCAGTTAAAATCTACCCATTTTGATTGATTAAGTTCTATTCTCCAGGTACCTAGGTAAATTATTCTTATTTTGAAATATACTAAGTTCATATCAAATCATTTAGAAGTACATCACCTTGTTTGATGATACTTTAAATCCAATAAATGCCTCAAAAGCTACTGACATTGTAAAAACACTTAAGAGATAGATGCAGTCAATAATGAGCAATATGAATTTATAGAATTTGTAAATTAACTCTACCATTCTATACTACCTTGCTTTTTTTCTAGTTTATGTATTCAATATTTTTCTGTGTTTTGTTAATGTGCAAAGCCAATGGAAAATAATGCTGGGGCAGAGGATATTTCCAAAAAGTACTTGATGCCTACAATTATGTATATATTTTTAAAATTATGTAAACATATTTTAAATTACTACTGTAGTCACATAAATATTTTCTACCCACTCTCACCATTTAAAATTTTCTCCTAGTCTCAAATACTTTCTAAAATAAATATTAAACATTTTAATACTCCTTGCTTTATTTTTATCTAAAAAAATTTGTCAAAATACTAATCCCAAGGCAGATTACCCATCACTCCACTAGGTATCTCTGGTTATGAATGTGTTCCATTAACAGTGATCTGTACCCTGTTCTGTTTTACGGTAATGAACTCACCGTTGTTCTCACCTGTCTTCACAGGTAGCTGAGGCTGTAAGAGACTGGACTGCAGACCACCAACATTGAATGCACTCATTGTATTTTTCAGCTCTTACAGAAACAAAGGAAGAACAAAAGGAAGATGTTGGCACATTTTCAGGACCGAGTGAGAGACTCAAGTTTTGCCCTATAGAAAAAGCCGAAAAATTATGGAAAGAAAGTCAATCAGAGGTGCTGTGCTCAGGATCTAGGGTGGAACAAGCTGAAGACTCCCGAGGCCATACTGAAGGGTGGTAGTTCTGTGTCATAGCTTAGTTAATTGCAATGTCCTCAATTTAGAGATTAGGAAACTAACTCAGATGTGGATGCACCATTAGCTCTACAGTTAGTGAGTCCCCCACACCCCTACAAAACCCACACTTTTACAATTTAAAGTTCCTAGTTACAAACCCCTTCATTTTTAAAATGCCCCTTTCAAAATGAAGGTCAGATGCTCAGAACTTACCTGGTGTTTCATAGACTCCATTAGCTCTCATGAATTAAGACCCAGTTTCCACTCTATTCTTAATCTAACTTTAACAAGGTTGGTTTCCTAAAACAACTCAGAGAAGGGAATTCTGAACAGCCATAAGCACATAAAGTAGATAATGAATTAAACAAGGCGGTTCATTCAATCTACTTTCCACACAGATTTATCCAATAATGAAAACAACCAATCGTACACGTCTTGCCCTCATTATCTGCAACACAGAGTTCCAGCACCTTTCTCGGAGGGTGGGAGCTGATGTTGACCTCAGAGAAATGAGGTTGCTGCTACAGGATCTGGGGTATACTGTGAAAGTGAAAGAAAATCTCACAGCTCTGGTAAGACTTCTCAAGATATAGAAACAGTGTCCATGTCTTCCTTACTCTTAGACAAATGATAGAAGACACTTTACAGATGCTAAAATTCTATACTGGTAATATTTTGGTGACTAGCCACTGATTATAGTGCATGCCTGTCAAATGCAAACATGGTTTAGCCAAAAAGTCTCACATAACATCCAACTGTAAAAAGTTTCTATCAGTTCAACAATTACAGGATAACTTCCTACAATTTTTTAGCCTTGCTTTATATAAAATTGAAGATTAGAAATGTTCATTTCCAAGCCAATCACTTTTATGTATTTATTCAAAAATTCCTTTTAATATTCATAGTGAAGTTACAGTGTACTTACCCCTGGTCTTGTCTCTTACAGGAGATGGTAAAAGAGGTGAAAGAATTTGCTGCCTGCCCAGAGCACAAGACTTCTGATAGTACTTTCCTTGTATTTATGTCTCATGGTATCCAGGAGGGAATATGTGGGACCACATATTCTAATGAAGTTGCAGATATTTTAAGGGTTGACACAATCTTTCAAATGATGAACACTTTGAAGTGCCCAAGCTTGACAGACAAGCCCAAGGTTATCATAATTCAGGCATGCCGTGGAGGTGAGCACTGATGGTTTGAAATAACAGGACATTCCTATCAAGATTTCACTGTTTATTGATAGACAGTACCACTCAATGTTTCAGGGTTGATTCCTAAATATGAAATATTTGTATCTATATTTTATCAAATATCAAATGTTTTATCACTCATGTACTCTGTGGATTTTAGTTCAAATTGGTAAATATTTGCCTCATTTTCCACTAGTGAATATCACAATCAAGAATCAATACAAACATACTGATCTTCAGGTATTATTGGAAAAATAAGGAAGAAAGATATTTCTGAGACATGGGTTGTAGTAAATATTTTACACATATGTATATATTCATACTCATAAACACATACATGCACAGACATAAATAAGACAGACTAATAAGTTTAGAATAGAGCTTAAGAGAAGTTTCAAGACAGCAATAATTCTCTTGGAAATTTTTAGTAATATGAATTCAGTTTTGTTTTCTAGAGAAACATGGAGTGGTGCTGTTAAAAGATTCAGTAGGAGGATCTGAAAAGGAATTCTTACCAGATGCAGTTTTTGAAGATGATGGCATTAAGAAGGCCCATATAGAGAAAGATTTTATTGCTTTCTGCTCTTCAACCCCAGGTAAACGGTTTATACAGATCACTTTTGTCTCTGTTACTGTTAGAAAGACAGACTCTATACATAGCATTACATAAAACTGTTAAGACCACTCTTAAATTTCATATCCAATCCCCCTTGTGTACATAGACAAGATATATGCCTTTTTACTAAATTAGTAAACTCTTCATGCTACATAATATTTCTCCTAAAACTATGAAAGATAACATAGAATTGAATAGATGAACATTGTCTCTAAAGTTTCATAGAATCTTAAAGGTGCACATCACTGAGCTTAGTCAGAAGACCATTGTACACAGGCATTAAATGCTTACAGAATCCTGATGATTGGAATATGGAGACAGAAATATTAATCTCTTAACCTGAGATTGTCAGAGCCCATGAAAACCTGGACATTCATCTATAATCCCAGTGTTCATATAAGTAGTTGGAAGTGTTGGTACAGGACAGTCTCTTGAAGTCATACAGGCCAGCTAGCTCATGCTACATATTAGAGCACAAGTAGGTTTTGATGTGAGACAGTTTTATAGATTAAAACAAATATTTGTATGTAACTCAAATGTATGCAAACTGGCAATATTCAGATAACATTCTTGCATTTCCATTTATGACATCTAATATTAAGTCTGTTTCACTGTGCTGAAATTTCTTCAAATTTCTCACCAATATAGGCAAATATACTGTCATTGTGACAAGGATTGAATAAGGTAATATTTGTGAAATACTGAAGAATTCTTAAAGCATCCATATTAAGTTACTCTTATTAAGGTTGTAGTTTGAATTTTAACTTAAGTTACTTACTACGTTAAGACTTAATTAAATACCTCAGGCTGGCCTTGAGCTTATAATCCTCCTTCCTCTACCTCCTTCAGCAAATCCTACCAACTGGAAATATTAAAACTCATTTGATTATTTTTATCATTTTTGTTGGATATTTTATGTATTTACATTTCAAATGTCATCCCTTTCTTCCCCTCTCCCATCCCCTATCCCTTCTCCTCCTTTTTCTATGAAGATGCTCCCACTCCTACCCACCTACTCCCACCTCGATGCACTGGCATTCCCCTACACTGGGGAAACAAGCCTTCACAGGACCAAGGGCTTCTCTTCTCTTCTGATGCCAGACAAGACCATCCTCTGCTACTGCAGTTGGAGCCATGAGTTCCTCCATGTGTACCCATTGGTTGGTTCTTATTTCCTGAATTTTACATTTTTTGAGACCTACATTGTTTTACTCAAATTCTTTTACTCAAACATAAGGCCTCACATCTACACAAATAGCTTAAAAATTACATTACTGACTACGTCTACACCCTGCAAATATAGCCTAATCCAACTCTGGGTGAACCATGCCTTGATGTACATTTATCTTACTACATTTTTTTCCAATGATAAAATCACAAGGGCTGTGGATACAGTGAGGGATTGGTTAATAAGTGGAAGGAAGGTAAAGAGAGAACAAGTCATAACAATCAGATGCATTTTACACATGGAAAAATTGTCAAAGGATAAATGTATTTAATTTTAAAGTACCATACCAAAGCATCCACAGGTTTTCAGTTTAAGAATGCAGCCAGCTTTATTATTAGATGTAACTGTTCTTTTATATCTTTTGTCTTGCACCATATATTAATCTCGGGTTCTAGAGCCTTCTGCACTCTTGCCATCCACCAGCTAAATTATATCTCCTTTCTTTTGCCTTCTTTACTATTCTGTATAAATGATTCTGACTCTGCCCTTTCACTACCAAGTCCAGCTGCATTTTGCCTCTATGAATTCCAACCACATAGTAAGACTTTTCTGAAAATTACTCCTTTGAATGTGTAAAGTGCTTTCAGATACACCAACTTCCACTCCTTTCTATCTCCTTCACCTCACTTAGATATTTGCAGTCTGTCATCTGTTCTTCTAATATCTGCTCTAGTAGAAATAGTTATTCTCATTGTATAGTTAAGAACACCTTGTCGTTAAAAGTGTACACTGAACTTCTCTCATAGTCATTGTGTTGCATTCTGGAGATGCATCCTCAGATACTTATTCTCTCAAACCTGATCACATTCCTTTCCCTAATGAGCTTTTCTCTCTACTAGATTTTTACCTCTTTGAAATCAGAAGCTACACTGTCTAAATATCTGTATTGTTTACAGCAACAATCTTGAGTAAGACGAAAAATGTACTCATTAAATTTTTTATCCACTAAAAAAAAATGGCAGGCAGTATATAAAATACAATATAAACTCTATAATGTGTCCACCCAGAGTGGAAAGGCTAGATCTGTATCAATGGTTAAGTCCATCTTAAGGTTTGGAATGTACTTTATTCACAGATAATGTATCTTGGAGACATCCTGAGCGGGGATCTGTTTTCATTGAGTCACTCATCAAACACATGAAAGAATATGCATGGTCTTGTGACTTGGAGGACATTTTCAGAAAGGTGGGGCTCTAGATGCTTTATCAATTCGACTTATTTGGCTCAAACTGCTTCTAATGGAAAAGTCCTGGGCATGTTTGTCATTCTTTCCAAAAAAGCTCTTCCTTTCTTCCTTCCTTCCTTCCTTCCTTCATTCCTTCCTTTCTTTCTTTCTTTCTTTCCTTCCTTACTTATTTACTTACTTAGTTATTGGTTAGTCAACAATTCATACATGGTGCCAATGTTTTATGATCAGGAGCCTTAAGAAATAATCATATATATTAACCTATATCCTTACCATAGTAGAATATAGAGCAGAATCTAATATACTTTTACCCGTCATATTTATCAACTACAGAAAGAGAATTTAATATTCCTGGAAATATTCTCATAACGTTGGTTCTTAAAATGCCATGAGTTATTGTTTCATTGTTCATTGTCATACTATTCGATGTAATCTTTGTCCATGCTGAGTCTAGATCCTACTTTCTGAAAATTATGGCTATAAAACTTTCCTTTTACTTCTAGGTTCGATTTTCATTCGAACAACCACAATCTAGGCTACAGATGCCCACCACTGAAAGGGTGACCCTGACAAAACGTTTCTACCTCTTCCCAGGACATTAAAATAAGTATGTCATATCCATATCTTTACACTTGTGTGTGTGCATGCGCATAGAGGTATGTGTGTGCATATGTATATGCGTGTGTGTGTGTGTGTGTGTGTGTGTGTGTTTGTGTCCAATAGAGGGATGTTGAATGAAGACCACTGAAAACTTATAAAAGTGACACCAATCCAAGTTTTTATGTCTGGTGTAATATATGGAGTAAGCAAGGGCAGACTGAAGGCATACCATATTTTCATTTCTCTACAAAGCACTTTGATTTTTTTTAACATTCTGATTTTGGTGATGCTTTATCAGATTTAGCTATTATAAAACAATTTTGAGAGACCCATGCTCTATATATCTACATTCTATCTTAGCAGAATAAACATGCATGCCTTGGGCTCTTCTCTGTTGTATGTTTACCAGCATTACAGTGTGATGCCATATTCTACACAAATCTTAGCAGAATGCTTATGTTCTTGTAATTTCTCTTTTCTATAGGAATCCAGGAGTTCATTCTTATGTACCTCTGTTGGAAGTCATGCCAATACGAAGCCAATAATTCCATAAATGGTGCAATAAATCTCAAAACCAAAAAATAAATTTGTTTTGTTTCTGAGTACACTCAAATAAAATGGTGCACTCAAAAGTCTATCCTGTTTATTGTTGCTGTTGCTATTTGATTTCTTTTTATTTGATTCTCAGAACACAAGAAGAGTAATTTATATCATTATTGTTGTATTTATTCTTTGAAAATTTTGCAAATACACACACACACACACAAACAAACACACATGCACGCAGGCACACAAATCTATAACCTCATACCCTCTATAGAACTCTTTGATCCTTACAATTGTTTTCCTCTCTACAATTCTTATTCAAACACCCATATCTTTTGTTTTGTTTTATTTTTGAGACTTACTGAGTTTAACCAGAGTTGCCAGTGTAACCATAGGAATGGAGTGTCCACTGTAGCCTGGTAGATAATGTCCTGGAAACACAAACTAAAGACAGTTAACTGACCCTCTCCCAGAATTTCTCAGTAGCCAGATTCTCAGCAGCGTTCTTAGACTAACTTCTTTAATGCAGAACTGGCTGAGTGCCATTTTTTAATGATATAATTTGCTTGACTTTTCCTATAGTCATACAGCCACCACTGAATTCTAAGAATTTAGTGCTCAGCAGCAGAGATATATAAAATATAACTGAGACAATGATAGCCAAAAAAATACATGGTAGCTCAAATGGAGTATTTACTTCTCACTCTGGAAGCTTTGACCAGAACAAAGCAATTTCTATGTGCTATGAGGCTTCATGGATTTCAAAAAATCATGGATCAAAGAATATTGATTTAGCCCAAGAACCCTAAAATTTCATACTCTGATTGAGATTATACAACAGTCAGTGACACAAACAACCAGGGAAGAATTACCAAACAAGCATGACACTGAGCAGATGGGCGGTAGTGGCATTACTTTATCCATTCTCTCAGCAGTATTTATTAAGTGCAGGAGGAACTGAAGGACACTTCCATTAATCCTGCCTATTAAATCCAACATCCCCCAAAGCCTCAAAGTTGAACATACCATAGCATTTTTCTTTTCCCTTTTTCTCTAACAATTCTCCTAATATACCTCTGTCCCAAAATCATGTGATTATTTATTTATTTATTTATTTATTTATTTATTTATTTATTCATTTATTTATTACAGCCTTCAATTACCCCATGAACAGTCTTTGTTTAGAGGGTACCAACCAGTAGTGGCAATCAATCACTCTCAGCAAAAATTTATACATAAAATAATTATACAGTTAATGAAATGCATTCATGGTGGGAAAAGGGCTTGCTCTGAACTGTCTAATAAAAGACTAAGTCTATAGGAATGTGTATAGAAAGGCTATATTGTGGTGAGCAGCACACTGGCATAAGAAAGTATTGCTGTATTCCTTTCCAGTAGAAATGAAACTGTTAAATTTCATTGACATAGAACTCGTGTTTTAGAAAGCAAAGGTGAAAAGAGGAGAAAAAAACAGCATTGTTCCTTACTGGGAGCTTGGAGAATAGAGAAAATACAAAGGCAAACAGCTTCAGAGGGTGGGACCTCCATGGCAGTATTTTTTTTTCTATTTTTACAGCCTATGTAGTTGTGTGTGCTAGTTCCCAAGAGGAACGGCTACAGTTCAGGAAAAGGAAGCCAGTTTTATGAGTTACAGGGGATTTCCCACAGCATTTGATACTTTCTGAGAAGCCCTTGTACCATCTCCTGGAAGTCTCCGCCTCCCTATGCTAAGTTTTCACAGTAACTTTCGTTTTACTCTATGAAGCTGTCTGCACTGGGTGAAGAAACTGAGGCTGTTTCTCATGGCTGGTGAGTCTGGGGGTGCTTCCTGAATAGGAACTGTGACTTGAGTTTTAGAATTTAGTCTATACATAGCTTTGGAACTGCAGAAAAATATTTAAGGGTGAGGACAGAGCAGAGCAGTGGTATGAAATCCTGGTTACCATACAGCTTGAAACTATTGTGTATCAGGAACTGTGGAGATGCTAAGATATATATGCAGCTTTGAGGCACAAAGAACGTGAGCCCTTATTTTCCTTTTTAGAAATGGAAGAGGAAGGTAAGGGCAGAATAGCACATATTAGACAACTCTAGGAGTCTGTAATGAACTCTAAAATTTTTATTTTCCCAAGATGCTTATTGGCACATATTTGAAATCTCTACCCATTTCCCAAGCATAGAGTTACATTCTTGTTTCATTTGAAATGATTCCATGTTTCTTGCTAGCTCTCTGCTTCTGCTAAAATCAGCTCTATTGTGACTTGTTCTTAGATTCTTATCACAATGTTTTGACTCATATCTTCCTTTCCAGGTCTTAGTCTTCTGTTCTGTCCTTGGCATAGCTTTCAAGTCACAGATCCTTACACTCAGAAGCTGAAAAGTCACAGGACTGAAAAAATTACTTGGTGATTTGGTAGCAAATGCATCTTGTCATTTCTCTAAATGTGTATGTGTGAATGTGGAGTGTCTAGAGATTTGAAATGTTGTAATGAAAGGAGTCATTAAGAAGTTTTCAGGTCACTACTCTTCCCTCACCCTGATTAATTAAATCTTAAAGAGACTTCAGGCATCTAGTGACAATTCTACAGCTTGTTTGGAACACATTTATCTATATATTCCTATGTTTAAGATTTGTAGTAAATTTTTTCTCAGTTTTGACATTTTAGATATCTCTATAGTTTCTTACTCAGGAACCTAGGTGACTACCTATTTCATTTAAACATATATATCTTCGTGTGTGTGTGTGTGTGTGTGTGTGTGTGTGTGCGTGCGTGTGTGCCACATAGAGATGATATCTACATTTCTGTAGTTTGATTGAAACTTGATTTCAGCCTTACAGAAATAAACAATGTCTGTATCCAACACAGTTTCCTTCTACTGTGTTTTTCTATTCCTGTGTGATTGTCCCTGGAGTGTAGGTTTTTTTCCCCCTTGTGCTCTGTGTCTCATCTTCCAATGTGTAATTTAAGTGTTAGAATGGCGTATCTCTCATGATGTTAGTAAGGTATTTGTTGAGGGCAGGGGTTAGGTTTTTGACAGTTTGTGTGTGTGTGTGTGTGTGTGTGTGTGTACACAACATACATATTTGTTCAGAAAAACCACAAAAGACCAAGTAAAAATTAGACCAAATTCAAATCGCCTGAACTTAAGTTTTTATTGAGGTTACTTACAAGAAGCAGGGATGACTCAAACACAGCTGTGTCAACAAGAAGTTCATGTCATCATGAGTGATAGCTCTTGAAAGCAGCAATTCGGGAGTTTCACAGTGCTTGCAGGACACTGCAGTCTGAGAATCTCTTTTCTTTTGTTCTGCTGGGCAGATTCTCCATCCACCCCAACAGATGTTTATTCTTACTGGAAGCCGTTGAGGATCTCCCAAGTTTTCATTCCTCAAAATGTGGCATTTGGTGTAATCCCTTTAAACCTCCCCATTCCTTCCAGATGGAATGTTTCAACTAAGAGTGTAACTGCCATATGACAAGTGGTATAGTCAATAAATTAAATTCACACCTGTGGCTGGCTGCCTCTTAAGCAGGCATGCCATCTTCTGACTGCTTATGAGACTGAAATAGACAGATAATTAAATAATAGGAATAAAAAATTGAATGGTATTAGACAAAACTTAGGATAATAACCTTATACATGTAAACATTCAAAACATTTTATTATACTGCTGGGACTAAAACTACGGACTGGATGAATTTCATCTTCAAAAATTTCCGTTTTGATTTCTATTACTGCAGACCCACCTAAGCAAATGACCACAGTAGCAGCAAAGAATCCCATGATTATTGTTGTTGAAACGTTTCCTATGTGACTGCTCTTCAGTTATCGCTATCTTCATGTTCACAGTTATGTGAGCATGTTTGTTGCCATTACTGTTTTGTGATGGATGAGAGCTTGCATTTGTCAGCTTAGGTCCAATGGCCTTTGGGCAGAATGACCTTGCTCTCACTCACAGGACACCAAGATTACCTTATTTTTCTGCAAAGGTCTTTAAAAAATAATGCATGCATCTGAACACTGCTTTTTCTGCTGCTGTTGCCCATGTTTGACCAGAGTTTCTAATACCCAGTCCCTCCAGATTTCTGTTTACACCAGACATTCTCTGAGTCACATTCAGCCTTGCCAGAAGAGTTGTTAGCTCTACAAACTTCCTCCTCTGAGACACTGTCTCCTAATGGATAAAAACTTTTAATAGTGATTTTTTTAACACACATCAGTCATTTAAATGATTATAGTGTCTTGTATTTTGTTTATTTCAAAAACTATTTTTACCTTTGCCCTATAAACTTTAGTGTACAGAGATTGACTTTCTAAATGCCATTGCCAAAGTTAGAAAATGTATAAAAAGACATGTTCAATAAAAATTGCTGACTCAAGAAAAAGATTAATGCACCTCCCCTCAACCTGACATCTTACAATGTGCTATATTACTTGTTTTGTATGCAAAACCTATCTTGCCATTATACATTCTTTAAAAGTTGAGAGAATAGCATTTTTTTTTATATTTTTAGTGATCAGTGAGTCACAGAGAATGTTTGAAGTCTACATTTATATGAGATGTTATGGAGACTGGTTGACAGCTCACAACTTGTAGAGTGTAGAAATTAATGGTGAAATACTTATATGTAGGCTGAAATCATAATTATAAAAGAAAAATACTAGACTAGGGAAGGCCAGGTACCTTAGAAACCAACAGCTTTGACATTTGGTAAACATTAGAGGCATGAACATAATTTACAAAATTTGGTGTTAACTAAGTGAATGTGTGGAGCATAAATGGAAGACAATGGGAATCCTGGAAGAAAGAAGCATTTAGGAGATTAAACATTGCACATATTTGCATGTAGAATAAAAGAGGACTGCATGTTTAAAACCAGTGAGCAAGTCAGATGATAGCTGAAGGTGGAGCTGAGTGATAAGGCCTAGATTTAATTTGAGAAGTTATAATACTCAATTTCATTGTGAAGAATACATGAGAAAGATAACATTTATTGAGGTCCACAAAGTAATTATAAATAGAAAGATTTGGACATAACTGGGAAAGGCAAGTGGGATTGATAAGAATAAACAAATTCTGCAAATATTTAGCAGGTATAATGGGGAAAACGTAGATTTAGGTAGAAAATAGGACACAAGCCAGAGTTGTATTGACATCAGACTTTGCTGCTGTTTTTATTGGAGGTAAAGTATTATTTATTTTTAAGTATATAAACAAGGATGATTTAAAACATGAGCCATTTCAATTTTAAAATCTAATATAGTGAGATTGTGGATTATGAAAAAGAGTTACTGAATTGATTATTGCATATGTGACTCTCACTATTGGTATCCAAGTGTGAAGATTGTAATAAAAATTACTTATTTATTTAGAGTTTATAATTTGAGCACTGAGAATATGTGGCTTACAAGAACAACCTTTGGTAAAAATATTAATTTTTTAGTAATAGCTTATATATTTATGTAATAGGCAATTTATATACATGGTTATTATATAAAATGTTTGAAAATATGTGTACACTGTTCAATACCTAAATAGGATTAATTAATTTATATGTTACTCTTTATTTTCTCTTATGTGGCAGTAAACACTTTTATTCTCTAAGATATTTACAAGAATCTGGAACATCATTATGAACAATCGTCACTGAAACCTAGAGAAGCTGTGGAATTTATCCTATCTAGAGAAAAGGGGCTTTTTTTTCAGCAGCACCTCCATAAGCTACTTCCCACCTCACCTCTACTCTTTTCCTGGCTGTCACAGTTGTGGATGCCACACCTAAGATCATACTGTATTTTAGATTTGTGTACTGGCTTGGTTTATTTCACCTAACACAGTGTCCCACAGTTTCATAAATATATTCACAGATGTCAGAACTTCATGTAAAATACTCTTATAAATGTTAAAACACTATCTATTTTTACATCTATACCTAGAGCTATATCTATCTATATCTATATTATCCTCATTTATACCTGTATCTTTACCTATATATATTCTTTTTCTTATTCACTAATACATCCATTGACATACTGTCTCTATATCATGGCTGATTAAAAAATAAACAATACTACAATAAGTAGTTTATAATATTGGTCTACCATCCTTATTTCATACAGAGGATATAATCAGGTACAGATTTGATTGACCCAAGGTAGTTAGATATTATTTCTAAAGGATTTCCATAAATTATTTTTATTATTCTACTAGATGTACTTGTTAATTCTGCCACCAATAATGTACAAAGTTCCACTTCTTTAGTAAACTCTACAACACTAGCCTTGTGTCTTTCTTTTTAATTTTTATTTGTTATTTCCTTGTATAGTACATCTTGATGTGACAATAGTTTTTCCTCTCTCCATTCCTCCCTGTTCTCCTTACCACTTCCACTTTCCCCTAAATCAACTCTGTCCCCACATCTTCTCTTAGGAAGAGCAAGCCTCCCAATGACATCAAACATACACAGAATAGCAAAATGGAAGGAGAATAGCACAAATATTCACATCAAGGGTGGGTGAGGTAGCCCAATAGGTGAAAATGGAAACTAACGGGTCCTCCCAATGTCTTCCCTTCTCTCTGGTTTCCACAACCCTCTCTCATTTCAAAGGGCTTTTCAAGCTTTAAAAGGAGGAAACCAATGGAGACTTTCAATTTAAGCTCTTTCCCACCCTCATGGTTTGGGTAAAGTCTTTGCATCTGTTAGCATTACTTGCCTGAGATAGCTTCTCTAAAGATGACTGGACTAGGCACCAGATCTATGAGAATAGCTTAAAACATCATTACTAATCATACCATTGTTCCCCCTCTCCCTTGTTCTATAGTAATGTTTGGTTTTACTCTAGGTCTCTGGCTATCCAGCTTCCAGTTTCTTACTAACCGGGCAGTGTGGGACACAGGCCTCTTTTACTGGCATGGTCCTCAAATTATACCAGTCATTTGTTGGCCACTCTAACAGGTTCTGTGGCATCATGGCCCCAGTAAATCTTGCAGACTAAACAGATGGTAGTATAAAGGTTTTGGTGGCTGGTTTAGTGTTCCATTGTCACCCCCTGGAAGTCTTGCTTATGGAATATTCAGGTTCAATATACTTTATCCCTAAGAGTCCTTACTAGGGTAGTCCTGACTCATAATTCCAGGGAGTTTCCACTACATTAGGTTTCCACATAACACCTGCCCAAACACCCTCTTATTCCAGTCATCTCTTCCTGTATCCCCTACACTCCATTACTCTCTCCCTCTACCTGCAAAATCTATTTCCCCTTCCCAGGGAGATCAATGCATCCTCCTCTAGGGACCTTCTTGTTACTTGCCCATCCTGGGTTTGTGGATTGATGCATCATTATCCTTTACTAAACATATAATATCGACTTATAAGTGAGTACATACTATGTCTTTCTATGTTTGAGTAGCCTCATTCAGGATGATACATTATAGTTCTATTCATTTTTGTGCAAATGTCATGATGTCATGGTTTTTAACTGCTGAGAAATATGTCATTGTGTAAGCACACAATATATTTTGTATCCATTCTTTAATTGAGTGAAAAGAAGGTTGTTTGCAATCTCTGGCTGTTATGAGTCCAGCTGCTATGAGCGTAATTGAGCCAACCATATGAAAAGATGGAGAATTATATAGGTACATGTTCAAGAGTCATGCAGCTAGATCTTCAGATAAATCAATTCCTAATTTTCTGAAAAACTGTCACATTGATTTTCTTTCTCTTTTTAAAATGTTGAATTGGTTATTTTATTTATTTACATTTCAAATGATATTCCCCTTTGAGGTTTCCCCTTCACAAAACTCCCTTCCCCATCCCCCCCCCCCCCCCCCCCCGCTTCTATGAGGATGCTCCCCCACCCACCACTTCCAGCCTCATCTATGGTGGGACATTGAGCCTTCACAAAACCTAGGGCCATTCTTCCCACTGATGCCAGATAAGGCCATCCTCTGCTACATATGCAGCTGGAGTCAAGGTTCTGGTGTTTCAGGTTGATATTGTTGTTTTTCCTATCAGATTGCAAAACCCTTCAGCTCTTTCAGTCTTTTCTCTTACTCCTCCATTGGGGTCCTGTGCTCCGTCCTATGGTTGGCTTCAAGCATCCACATCTGTATTGGTAAGGTTTTACCAGAGCCTCTCAAAAAACATCTATATTAGGCTCTTGTCAGCAATCAATTCTTGGCATCAGCAATAGTGTCTGGTTTTGGTGGCTGCATGTGGGATTAATTCCCCAGTTGGGGCGGTCTCTGGATGGCCATCTTTCAGTCTCTACTCCACTCTTTTTCCTTTAAACAGGAGCAATTCTTGGTTAATATTTTTGATATGGCTGTGTAGCCACACCCTTAATCAGGGGCCATGCCTAACCTCTGGATATGGTCTCTACAGATAATTTGTCCCCTTTCTTGGGTATTTTAGTGAATGTCATACATATTAGGTCCTGGGAGACTCTTACTTTCATGTTATCTAGGACATTTTGTTGGCTACTCCCAGTTCCCCATCTTCCATTATTACATACCTCTGTTCAATTCATATGGCCTGTGAGTTGCATTATGGGTATTTTAAGATTTTTTTCTAATATCCACTTATCAGGGTGTACATATCATATTGATTTTTAAAATAACTATACAAATTTGTGTCATTTTCTTTATGCTCATTGAGTTAGATCAGATGATATCTTACTGTGGCTGTAATATTATTTCCTATTAATTAGAACCACTATTTGCATACATATGTTTATACATATATATTGACTACCTGTACATTTGTGTAAATTTGTTTGTCCAGTTCTTGTCACTATTTTATTTCTCTGTTTTCTTGCTTGTAAAGCTATTAAGTAGTTTGGCTCTCTGATATAATCAAGGTATTAGCTTCTCAGATTGCAAATCTGTTCTTCAGTTCCACAAGCTGTGTGTTTTCAGATTGTTTCCTTTAGCTTCAGTTCAGTTGCTTAGATGTTTTTGCTTGTTTATTTGTTGTTCACATTGATTTGCATTAATTTTTCTTAATTGCTTTTAAGGTCATTAGGATAAAAATCTTTGCATACAGAAAATTCTCTTTGTGTTTTCTAGTGTTACATAATTACTGGTCTAAACTTTAGTTATTGAGGTATTTTTCTTTTTCTTTGGTCTGAGATATAAAACTTATCTTATTCCTTGACAAGTGTATACAAAATTCCCCTAAAATGTTTACTGAAGAGGCAATCTTTACTATTGCAGGTTCACAGTGCTTTCTTTGGAAGGGAACTGAGGCAAGTCTTTGGTTGTAACTCTTCCCTGTCATATGGACTTTCATGTTTGCGTCTCTGTGGGCCCCATTTCCCTGTGATTATTTTAGCTTTGTAGTTACAGGGTTTGTCTTCCCTTCACCTTTAACGCTATAGTCAGGGTTTCTTAGTCTATTTTGTATTTTGATTTTAAGATTATGTTAAAATTATGTCATCTTCTTTTACTCCCACAAGCCCTCTCCTTGCTTCCTTGTTCTTTACTGTGATCTAAATCTTGTTCTTTTTCACACTAACAGCCTCTTTTGTTTATGAATTCCTGATGCATACAAATATGTGTTTCAAGTCTTACAATAGTATAGGGTATGAATTGAAGTTTTTTACTTTTATTAAAATGTCATTTGATTTTTGATAGAGATTGCCTTGAAATTTTAATCTGATTTGATGTTGTAGCTATTTTAAACTATTTTAACATGTCCATTCCAAAAACCCAGGGTATTCCTTCTTTTATATATAACATTTCATTTATTTTTCTAATATGCATTATTTTTCATGGTATGTATCTTTCACTTCTTTTGCCAAATTTATTCTTCTGTTGATTTTAGTGGAATTTATTTTTTGAGTTACTTTTTAGACTTATTGCCATAGAATGGGTAGTCTTTTATGTTGAATATTTTAATATTTTTATTGAAAATTTTATACAAGACATTTTGATCAATGTTTCCATTGCTTCAACCTGTACCTGATCATACCTACTTAACCACCTACCCAGCTCCATTCTCATTCTCCCCACCCCTCTCTATCTATCTCTCTTTCTCAAATAAAAAACAAAACAACCCCTCCCCACAAAAAGACAAGCAAAATGAATCAAAGTAAAATAACAAAACAACAATAAGGGAAGAAGCACAGGAAACTACACACACACACACACACACACACACACACACACACACAAAACTAATATAGACATAAATTTTAAAAACCATAGCATATAATCAAAATACAAGTAATGAAAAAAGCAATATGACACAAAATTTCTAAATACATGCATTTGGATCTATTTTCTATTGGAAATCGATGGCTGGGCATGTGAATACCCTTAAGTGTGGTTTCTATATCCAATGAGACTCCATTGGAGAAAGCTAATTGTTAAGTCATATGATCTAGTAGTATAAGTAGTTTGTTTTATTATTATTTCTTTGAGCAGGTGAGCTTGTTGAAACAGGCTCTCCCTACACACCCGAGTCTGGCCCCATATTTATAGTCACTCTTCTTTCTCCGTTTTCCAAGTGTGAGAATCCAGATGTGTATCTCATTACACCTGAGTTCCTAGAGCTTTGGTAAAATGTTAGAAACTCCTGTCTATAAGCCCTACTTTCAGTTCTCCTGAATCAGATGCTTTCTGTTTTGGTTTGTTTTATGTTTTGTTTTGTCTTTTAATTTCTAAAATTTTCAACATTTTATGTAACAAAAGTGTAGAGGGTAATTTGTTTCTGATCATAGTAAAAATCATGTTATTTGTGGCCATTGAATATAATGTTATTCATGGCAAATATATAATTTATTATATTATTAATCTCTTTATTCCATCCTATTGATTACCCCATTCAATACTGTTCTGTTTTTTGAATATACAAATTACTAGGAACAGAGGTCAGGCAAAGTAGATGCTTCAACACTAACCTGAGTTCTATTTACATTATCAAACTCTATAAGATGATGATTTTAGACTCTCATTGAAGACCGGCATCTCTTCATCTCTTCTATACAGTATCAACACTAAGCAAACTGGTTTTCTTTCTTGTTTTTCCGTGTCCTGAAACATTATATTAGTATGTTTTCAAGCATCTCTTCACCAGATGACATGAAACATCAGATACTGTTATAAAAGAGTGACCCTAATGTATGACCTACTATGTTCTGTTTGTTTTATAATATTTTTATGATTTAATCAATTAATAACTAAGTTATCTGTGTATAGGGTGTAAGGCTAACTAATATCCTTTACTCAAAAACTGTTCTTCTGACATTTTGGGGGAAACATTTATCTAAAATGATTGGTGCAATGCAAATCAGCAAAGTTTTATTGAGCCTATGTCATGCCTGAGTATGTATTATCTTAAATTGTATAAATTATAGTAACTTCTTAATTAACTGATATTACATAATATTTAGTTGAGCTGGTCATGAAATAAGTAATACATATTAATGCACAGGCTTATTGTGAAACTCTGGTATATTAATATGTACCAAAACCTCCAGCCTACAGATCTGTACCTCAAAATGGTTTTGCTGTCTTTTATTGTTTTGGGCAGAAGGGGGGCTTTCACATGTAGTCATAAGTGCGCAAGTAATGCTATACCTACTGAGTTAACTGATATTAGGTAATTTTCATGATTTATAATTTTTATGTGTCTTTTTTCAGAACAAATGCCCAGAAAATGCTGAAAAGAACATACAAGACAATAAAAAAATTAAAAATTTTAAAAAGCTCTGTGAACTGGGCTAAAATCCTTGTTTATTATGTTGATAATTATTCTTTGACTATACCATTTTGATGTGAAAATCATTTTTACATTGTCATTAAATAATTAATGTGGCAATGTTAAGTGAGAATTGTTTTAATATATTGTCTTTCCATATACTCCATGCTCCGGTCTTTCAAACTAAAATTTAAAGTGGTACTTTGATACCTCTATTTTACTACCCTATAAAAATTTAATCGTCCTAAGGAGTAATACCTCAACTCTTAATTTTACTATACTAGGATATTAATATTCTTAATATATTGAATTGCTAATTCTTTTTATGAGCAAAATCAAATAATTAAGAATTTTGATGCATTTATTCATAATTAATAGGTTTATAAATAAACCCATTAATAAATTTAAGCACAAACACATGAGTATAATATAAGGTTAATATCATGAGAATAAGAAGCTCACTGCTTTCACTGAACTAAACACAGAGGCGTGGCCATAGACACTCCTGTTGATAGGAGCTTTGCCTTCCCCTAAAACACATCTTCTGGGTGAATCATTGTCTCTTCAGGACTGAACAAGAAATTGGTAAAAATAAAGCCAATAAATGATGAATGCTACACAATAAAGAGAAGCAGCTACCAAAACAACTGCACAGTGAGGCCCTTGTAAGCATAGTCTGCTGCAGACTTGCAAGGTTGACCCATTTTTCTAAGTACAATGAACTAGGCATGTAGCTTCAAGGTAAATGGGAAAAGCGAGCTTGTTTTCAGAAAGGTGGGTTATATTGCAAAGACTATTTAAGGTGAGTCCAAGCTCTACCTGCCTTGTAATTGAAAAAGTCTTTTGTCTCTGACAGAAAACAACCACCCTGACAAACCACTTAAGGCATTGGAGCAGCTGGGCAAAGAATTCCTTACGGAGTACCTGGAAAAATTGGTACAAAGCGACGTATTGACGTTAAATGAGAAAGAGAAACAAAAATTTAACAATGCTGAACACAGGGACAAACGCCGGGTTTTTGTAGATACCATGAAAAGGAAACACAGCAAAGTGGGCAAAATACTTCTTCAGACATTCCTTAATGTGGACCCAGGCAGCCTCCCTGGTGAAGGTGAGAGCCGAATGCACTGTGAGCAGTCCAGGTGCCCATGATCTGTTCAGTTTTCAGGCCCAACACAGCCTTTGATGTTCTAACCTCTGTGTCACTAACGTATCATTTTTCTGTAAAATACATAACCATTTAGAAATTGTTTTATCCTACTTTCATGGGTAGGATCCTGTTTCCAATGCGGTTAAAAATCTAAGTTCTATGTTCAAGCTATTTTGAGAAATAGCTAGTCACATGACAATTATAAAATGGAGCACTAATCCTAAAGTTTATCACATTATGATTTTTATGGCTCTCATCAATCTTAGCATCTGTAAAGCAGGAACATTCTAGTACTTTCATGTTTTTGCATAGTTAGAAATATAACTCACCAAATACTGGCTCTCATTCATTTCTGGACTACATATTCACTCAGCATTACCTGACCAGTTAGTACTGCTGAGCACATGCTTTATTGTTTCATAAAATGAACACATGTAAAGCTAAACACTGTCTTCTCCATTAATTCAATTAGATAGTTTCTCACAAACTGAAAAAATATCTCAAGGATAGAACTAAACTAACAACATTGCATGCAGTAAAGATTAGAATCATAGGAAGGTGCTCAAAATAGTTTCAGTAATTTCAGAAATCATACTGAGGTCCAAACTCTGAGCTTAATTGAACTGCATCTTTAGCAGAAAGGAGGCACATGTGGGCACTGTCTTGGAGAACCCTGGGCTTTGTACTGGAATCCCCAGGGTGATCCCCAGCCAGCATGAAAGCACTGGTCCAGTAGACCAAGCCACCCCCCCTCACCTCCTCCTCAACTCTCCCCCACCCCCCTTACCTGCTCTGGCTAGTCATTTGCATATGGAATTAATTCTGAAAGTCTGACAAAAGAGAGTGAAGGGTTGCAGGAATCCAAGATATTTGACTTTTGCCAGAAACTATTAGAGAGAAGCACTTGGAGTTCTATTGGCCAAGCTTTACATCTTTGTCTTAGCTAATGTTGTCCCTCACTTGTTATATTAATTTAATGAACTTTTTATCAGTTTATGGAAATCAAAATTAAACATTTATATAAGGTCCTACTGTTTTATAATCACTTCCCCTTTGACAGTAGCTAGGAGACACTAGTGCTTAGGAACACATGCTTGAAATGGTAAAGTTTGTGATACATTCCACTGAAGAGTATAGGAGTATTGCTAAAATTCTGTCCTTAAATGTTTTTTTTCTTTCCTTTTATATGATATTAGAAAAGCTAAATTGGAATGTTAATTAAGGTGATTTTCTAGTGGATAACACTCTGGAAAGTCAATTATTTTGGCAAATAAACAAGTAAAATAAATGAGAATGAAGTGGGTTTTAAGAATAAAATCATCAGAAATTTAAACTTGTTTGTTTGGAAAAGTCAGGTTTGATCTGAAATTACACTGTTGTTCTCCCAAGAATGACCAGAATTCAGGGTGTCATTGTTGGGCTGTTTTGCAATGTTCTATGCTGCTGATCACTATTGTAATAGCAGTGCTTTTACTAATTAGTGCTATAACTAATCATTACATATCAAAGTGCCATCTTCTCTTGATTTTTTTCTAGACCATTCTGCCCAGCCAACAATTGGGTCTGTAAATTAGACTGAAATATTTACATTATGTGATGTATTTTACAGCTAATTTGGAAATGGAGGAACCAGAAGAATCAGTGAACACTCTCAAGCTTTGTTCCCCAGAGGATTTCACAAGACTTTGCAGAGAAAAGATGCATGAAGTACTGTTCTTTGTTGTTGGAATAGAGATACCAAAACAAATGTTCATATTAAAGACAAGTTTTAAACCTCTGAGTCTAAGAGATATAACTGTTATAGAGTATGATTTTGATTATCAACAAATTCAATTTGTCTTTTAATTCAGTGATAAAAATCATGGTGTTCATTTAGTTCATTCATTTTTTTCTCTCCTGTTCATAAATTATAAAAATTTTATCTGCTGTCATAGAATCAAAATATCTATGAGATAACACAGTTGATAAGTAGTTATCTGTAAATTGGTTTAATAACCTACACATACTGAAGAAAGTGTATTATTACAGTATACAGAATATAATATTGACAGAGTAAAAATGGCTTCACAATAGCATTACTAAATATACTTTTTAAATAAACTTTTCTTTACATGAACTGATAATGTCTTTAGATTTTATACATATGCTAACTCTTATATTCTAGGGAGATTTGACTAGGAACTAGTCAACTAGAGAAGAGAGTAGTAATTATCCTACATTTCTCAACACTTATGTGTAACAATCCCAGTTACATTCTTGTTCTGTCTTTAGCCCTTGAGAAGAACACAGACAATATCTTTCAGTTACAGGTTGAAGGAGAAGGAAGCTATATGAGTCCTTAATAAATCAACTAAAGTAATGTTTATGGTAGTCAAATAGGCTTTCAAAAAAACTCAAGTAAGCCAAATCCATTGTATGTGTATTTTCTACAGATTTATCCAATAAAGGAGGCCAATGGCCGTACTCGAAAGGCTCTTATCATATGCAATACAGAGTTCAAACATCTTTCGCTGAGGTATGGGGCTAACTTTGACATTACTGGCATGAAGGATCTTCTTAATGACTTGGGCTACGATGTGGTGGTGAAGGAGAAGCTTACGGCTGAGGTAAGAACCACTGCAACCTACTCTTCCGGGCCCATGACGGATTGTATTCACAGATGAGCATTAGCATTATAATGTTAAGGAGAATCCTCTACCAAACTTAGGATACAGACACATGAAGGTGTGTGTGTGTGTGTGTGTTTGTGTGTGTGTGTGTGTGTGTGTGTGTGTGTGTCAGAGAGAGAGAGAGGAGAGAGAGAGAGAGAGAGAGAGAGAGAGAGAGAGAGAGAGAGAGAGAGAGAGAGAGAGAGAATGAGAGAGAATGGGATAGAAATCAAAACAGACAAATTAGGTAAATGAAATCTGTGACTTTTTGAGATTAAAATCTTTCATGTACCATACAAAAAGTGCCTCTTGGTATGGGTTCATGCAGTATTCTTAATTCCAAAGTGGAGTAATTGAGACTCAGTGCCAGAACATGATGATGTAGCAAGCACTGAATAGGAGTCAGTCAATCCACATTTTGCAATACAATATAGAATAAAGAATGGCAATTGGCTATAAGAAAAACATATCTTCAGAGAATGGTGTATGTACTTATCTACGTAACTAAAATTGAATGCATGTTAACTCAAACTAAGATAGGGAAGAAAGTTGGAGAGTAGGGTCGGGTAAAGGATGAGGCTGTCTAGAAAACCTTGATGAAGACAATGAAGACCCTGGAATGCATGCACTGAGAGCAAAGGGCTCTGAAAAGGTATGAGCAGAAAGATTTTCTAGTTAAGAGAAATGCATAAAGTAATCAAGATTAAATGGTACAAGAAGGCACAGAATGATGTTAAGAGACAAGTGTCCGAGAGATACAGTAGATGAGAAATATAAGGAGATCGAAGGCCTAAACTTAGTAGTTCTTTAAGTACATAGAAAGGCCTTTTAAGGATAATATTAAGTACTAGTAGAACAAGTCAGTGCCTACAAAATAAAAGATAACATATACATGGAAAAGGAAACATAATCAAAGAAACTATGACACTAAGAATGAAATGGCTCTATGAGTTGTCACCAAGGCAGCTCACACTATATTACTAAGTATGGGGACTCAAAAACTTTTGGACTTCTAAGAACAAAAAGAAACCAACTAAGATTATTTGGTACCCACCAAGCAAAGTAACAGACTTTCTTTGTATGTTTACAATGTTGATTTTACTGAAATGAGGAGGTAAACTTTGTGTTAACTATCATCCTAGTGAAGGGAGTCATTTTTTTTCCCAGGGCATGGAGTCTGAGATGAAAGACTTTGCTGCACTCCCAGAGCACCAGACATCGGACAGCACATTCCTGGTGCTGATGTCCCATGGCACACTGCATGGCCTCTGTGGAACAATGCACAGTGAAAACACACCAGATGTGCTACAATATGATACCATCTATCAGATATTCAACAATTGCCACTGTCCAGGTCTACGAGACAAACCTAAAGTCATCATTGTGCAGGCCTGCAGAGGGGGTACGTTCTTAGCTGAACTTGTGAGCTCCTAGTCCACCACCTATGCAGGTGCTGGCAGGGTAATGGCACATGGGATCTGTGTGTAGGAGAAATAACTTTAGATTCTGTGAAGTTGTCAGAAATTTATGGAACCAATGGGAAATGCTATCAAATATGCCATTACAAAAATTTGTCTGTATAGTTGCAAGATTTTTATATAGGATTTATCCAGTTTAAGTGATTAAGAACTTTTCTAGAATCCCCAAGTGAATTGGGAGAAGTATACACATAATAGAAAAAATGATTTTAATTTTTAATATACTTGTGGTTTTTATATTATCATTTTGAAACTTATATTTGAAAGTGGGAAAATTCCCAATACAATTACTGTATCTGAACTAAGTGCTCTACTCTCGGTAATGGATGGACCATACAGAAATAAGGTCAGCAGAAAAACACCATGCTTAGAGTACATTACGGTGATCAACAATATCTACAGAATACTGTAATCAACATATACAAAATACACATTTGCAATCCCAGGTCTAGGGAGAAAAGGAAAAGTAGATCCCCATGGAAGACCGCACAGACCAATGGCCAAACATCAGAATATATTTGTCAAGTTTGTGGCTAGTACATACAATGTATCTATAATACATTTACTCCTAACCAAATTACAATTCAAATTATCCACCATACCCATGTTTTTTAAAGATGTAATAAGTAAAATATTGAATTGGCCTATGTTAACATCAACATATGACTGGATAAAGAAAATGTCTTTATGCATGACTTGGTACTCTAAAGCTATAAAATGATTAAGTTCCTGAAATTTGAAGAGAAATGAATAGAACTGTACATCCTCATGTTAAGCACAGTGAATCAGTCACAGAGTGATGATTTTTCAATGTTTTTTTTAGATTCTTATATATGGAAACTAAATAAAAATACAAAAATGTGATCTAAAGACATAAGAGTGTTTGTACGTGAGAAAATGAGGTCTCAATACTGGTAAATATGGCAAGAAGGGAGAGTGAGAAGAAACAACAGAGGGAGTTGAGGCAAATGACAGTGGCATGGTCGGGGCAAATATGTCCAGTGTGAACGTGCACTGTGTTATGTTTACTGCTGTAGTCTCTGCACACATATAAACCAGTGTATGAAAACTCAGTACTTGAATGTGTCTGCATGCATTCCGCCTTTGATTTTATCCTGTACCAATAATATTGCTTTATTATGAAGTTCTATATGCTTTCCCTTGATCTGATCAATCTATAACATACCCACCTTCAATTTCTTCATGCGTTTCTTGCTGGTCTTCTTTAATTGAAACATTTTTACTTCCACATTTGTTCTTCTCTTCAGTTTTTAATCTGGACAAAGATTAAAGCTAATCTAAGACTAGATACAAGTAAAATCACCTAATACTGTATTTCCCAATCTGGCATATTTTGCTTGATGTGACAACCCCCCCCCCCCAGTTTAACCCATTTATTTTCAAATAATAAAATTTTGATCTTCATTGAATAATGCTTTCTTGTGTATATTAACCTCATTATTCATATTTTAATGGGTACCTATGCTGATGTTACAATTTAGATATGATGAATGGTAAAACTATACATATGGGTGCACGCATATGTCTATTGTATATTTTATTTCATTTACATTGAAACAGAGTTTTAATATATATTTTCAACTTTTCAAGAACTCATAGTAATCTCCTGCCTCAGTCCCTAGGTAACTGGGATTATAGTTGTGTACTATTACATACAACTTGTAGATTGTAGATACGACTGAATGACTTTGAATTCACATAACTATAGACCTAAAAGTAACTAAAGTATAAATAAATTCTATATAGCCAGGTAGTAAAAAATGTTGCAGATCTAAAGTCCTCTGCTGTTTTTGGTAAACACATTCTTACAACTTTATGACTCTGTATGTAATTTTTCTTACCATGTAACCTTTCTCAATGATCCTACAGGTAAAGAAATTTTCTCAGTCTCTGTCTCTCTGCTCTTTCTTTCTGTTTCTCTCTATGCCTCTCAACCTCTGTCTGTGTGTGTGGAGGGGACATGTGTGGGTGTGCTCCTATTTACGGTGCTTGTGTGTGTGTGTGTGTGTGTGTGTGTGTGTGTGTGTGTGTGTGTGTGTGTGAAACTAATGTGAATGAGCTCGTAAAATGACTTAGGTAGAAAACTGGAAGTCCCGCAGTGTATGATTAGTGCTTTAGAATGTATTGTTTCTTCAGGGAACCCTGGAGAAGTATGGATCAGACAGTCTTCAAAAGCCCGGTCATGCAGAGCTGTAGATCTTCCTAGGAATATGGAAGCTGATGCTGTCCAGCTGAGCCATGTAGAGAAGGACTTCATTGCCTTCTACTCTACTACCCCACGTATGTGTTTTCTCAAACATAAAGCTCTGCAGGCCAAAATCTATCTTTAGGTAGCAATGATCTGATACAATTTTTTAGGTTAACAATATATGTTATATAAATCTTATTTTTGTTTTTAGGGCATGTATTTATTTATTTATTTATTTGATATATTTTACTTAAATAAATCTTATTTTTGTTTTTAGGGCATGTATTTATTTATTTATTTGATATATTTGATTTACATTTCAAATGTTAGCCCCTTTCCCGGTTTAACCTTCATAAATCTCTATCCCATGTCCCCTCCCCCTGCTTCTATGAGAGTACGACCCACCCTCCCCTGCCCCTTCACCCCGACATTCCCCTACACTGTGGCATCAAGCCTTGGCAGGACAGAGGGCGTCTCCTCCCATTGATGCACAACAAGATCATCCTTTGCTACATATGCAGCTGGAGCCATTGATCCATTTATTTGTACTATTCGAATAGTTGTTTACTTTCTGGGAGATCTGATTGGTTAGTATTAATGTTCGTATAATATTTCAAACCCCTTCAGTTCCTTAAATTTCTTCTCTTATTCCTCCATTGAGAACCACATTCTCAGTTCAGTGGTTGGCTGTGAGCATCCGCCTCTGTTTGTGTCCTGGTCTGACAAAGCCCATCAGACTCCTGGCTACATTCCCTTCTTGGCATCATCAGTATTGTCTGGGTTTGGTGGCTATATATGGGATGGATCTTCACGTGGGGCACTCTCTGGATGGTCTTTACTTCAGTCTCTGCTTCAAACTTTGTCTCCATATCTCCTCCTGTGAGTACTTTGTTCCCCCTTACCAATAAGTGGATATTAGCCAAAAAGCTCAGATTACCCGTGAAACATTTTACAAACCACATGAAGCTCAAGAATAAGGAAGACCAAAGTACAGATGCTTCAGTCCTTCTCAGAAGGGGGAACAAAATACTCATAGGAGGAAATACAGAGACAAAGTGTGGAGCAGAGACTCAAGGAGAGGCCATACAGAAACTGCCCCACCTGAGAATCTGTCCTACATATTGTCACCTAACCCAGACAATATTGCTGATGCTTAGAAGTGCATGCTAATAGGAGCCTGATATAACTGTCTTGACAAATACATAGATAGATAGTCACAGCCAACCATTGGAATGAGAATGAAGACTCCAGTAATGGAGTTAGAGACAGGACTAAAGGACTTGAAGGGGTTTGCAACCCCATAGAAAGACAATAAATCAAACAGAACTCCTCCGAGCTCGAAAGGACTAAACCACTAAAGAGCCATGGTGGGACCCATGGCTCCAGCTGCACATGTAGCAGAGGATGGCCTTGTTGGTCAGTGATGGTAGGAGAAGCCTTTGGTACTATCAAGGTTCAATTCTCCAGTGTAGGGAAGTGCCAGGGCCCAGGTGGTAGGAGGGAGTGGGTGGCTGGGTGGGGGAGCACTGTCATAGAGGCAAGGGGAGAAGGGATGGGATAGGGGGTTTCTAGAGGGCAAACCAAGTAAGGGAATAACATTTAAAATGTAAATTTAAAAAATATCCAAAGAAAGAAAGAAAAACAAAAAAGAGAAAAAATACTTTGTAGAGGCAAACTTGATAACCTCATACAGCACAGGTTTACTGTTTACATTTATTGAGTTTGAAAATATATGTAAGATACCATCAGCACACAGTATGGCATCTGCTCACCTCTCTCCTCTCAAAATATATCAGTTTCATCTATTTTCCTTTTTGAGCATGTTTTGTATAAAAACATTATGCATATACTTTACTGAGCACACTTAATAGATCAGTATTATTTGCATATGCAATATATGTAAATACAGCAGACCCTATGAGTTTTTTATCTTCTGTATCCAAAGGTTTGGTTCTGTATAGTATTCTGTTAATTATATGGTAAGAAACAAACAGACAATCAACAAAACACAATGACATAATCTACAGACAACTTAAGTTGTCTATCAGTAAGAAATGAGTTACTGTACGAAACAAGTTAAAGCAGGTATATCTATACTTACCTTGACTGCACATTAATAACTAGGCTCTGCTAGAAAAATAAAAAATAAAAGTAGAGAAAATCTGTAAGCAAAGGTAATGCATGACACTTTCTGTCTTCACAGATCACTTGTCCTACCGAGACGAAACAAGAGGCTCGCTCTTCATCACCAAACTCATTTCCTGCTTCCAGAAACATGCCTGCTCTTGTCATCTCTTTGATATATTTCTGAAGGTGAAAGCTTTGCAGCTCATTTACATTTTTAAAAAGACTTCACTATACTCACTTTTCATATTTCAATAATATAGTTAAACATGTAAAAAATTGAATTTGTCTTTTATTCACATGTTTAAAATACAGTTTGGATAAAGATGTCAATATATCACAGTGAATGTTTTAAACAGATTAGAAAAAACAAATTATAATCTTGCATATTATGAATTATAAGACTCTCTCATTAAATTTCAGGCTCTTTCAAGAGAAGTATTAGTTTTAGAAAAATAGTTATTAACATGAGCAAGAGAAAAGATAGCTGTTTGTAATTCAAAATTATAAAAGACATTACATATTTGTGAGAAAACAAAGATATTTTTACAAGTTGGAGAAGGTATCTTTCTTATAGTGCTCGGATATCTGTGAACAGATTCCTAGGAAGTTAATTTTTTATTTAAATATAGATTATTTCCTTAAATAATATATGCTGATTATGATATACCCTTGCTCTACTGCTCCGAGTTCCCCTCCACCTCCATGTACAAAACGGAAGTACTCCTTTTCTATATCTCATTAGAAAACAAACAGGTTTCCAAAAGATGATAAAAAAAGTAGCAAATAAATAAAACAAAGTAAGATTTTAGTGATGATGGTTGTTTTTGTTGTTGGTTGGTTGGTTGGTTGGTTGGTTGGTTGGTTTTTTGATTCTTCTTGTTGTTGTTATTGTTGTATTGTTTGTTTTGCTTGTTTGTTTCTTTGCGTGGTTTACTGTTGTTTGTTTTGGTTTGATTTGGTTTGGTTTGAGGGTTTGAGAAATGTAGCATATAGTTTTACTCTAGTTTTCTGGAATATCTAGTCTCAATTTCAGATATGGGCCCCATTACCTGGAATGAGTCTTCAATCAAATAACTTACTGGTTGGCAACTCCACAAACTATGCCATTATGTACTGCTCTATGTGACAAGTAGGACATTGTTTGGGTAATATTTTGCATATTAACTCTTGGTCAAATATGTAGAAAAAATCATCTTGCATTCTATAGGCTATTGGTTTATCCAAATGACAGTTTCCATTGCCAGGGAGAAACTTCCCAGCTTCACTGGGAGTTTCCATTTATTAATTGTTAACTTTAGTGCTTGTGCTAATGGTGTCCTGTTCAGAAAGTCCTGGGCCAGACAGTTCAAGGCTGACCCTTCACTTTCTTGTATATTAGGTACAATGTAATCTATAATATTATGTTGAGGTCTTCGGTCTCTTTGGAGATATGTTGTGTGCAGGATGATACATGTGGATCTATTTGGATTGTCCTACATGTCTTCATCCAGTTAAACAAATATTTGTTGAAGGCTCTATCTTTAATCCAATGTGCATTTCTAGCTTCATTATAAAATATCAGATATCCATAAGTATGTAGAATCCTATCTTGACTTCTAATAAGATTGCATTGATAAATATGTCTGTTTTTCAGACAATTCTGCCCCTTTTTTATAACTATAGCTCTGGAATAAAGATTGAACCTTGGAATACTGAAATCGCCTGCAGTTTATGACTCAGGATTTTTTTTTTTTTTAACTGTCCTGTGTTTTTTGTGTTATCAAGCTTTGTGGCACTTGTCTTTCAAGGTCAATGAGTTGAAATTTTTATTGTAAGTGCATTAAATATGTAATTACATTTTGTTTGATGGTCATTTTTACTTCATTAATCCTATCTACCAATGAGCATGGCAGATAGTTCCACGTTTGATATCTTCTCAAAAATTTTTTAATGTTTTTAAAGTTTAGAGTTAGCACAAAATACAGTTTTAAGACTATTGTGAAAGGTGTTGTTTACCTGATTTCTTTTAGTCTGTTCAACAATGTACATAGAAGAGATACTGATTTTTGTAAGAAAAGTGTCAGTCCAGATGCTTTTCCAGAAGTGTTTATTGGCTGTAGGAATAAGTCACTGGGATTTTTATGATCATATCATTTGCAGATAAAGGTACTTTCATTTCTTCCTTTCCACTTTACATTTCTAGTGTCTCCTTCAGTTGTGTTATTGCTCTAGATAATAGTTGAAATATATTCAATAGACCAGGAGAGAGTGAATAACTGTCTTGTTCTGGTTTTAGTGAAATTGTGTTTTGTTTTTCTCTATTTAAATTGACTTGCCTATGGGCTTGTTGTAAACTTCCTTTATTGTGTTAATATATGTCTCTGGTATCCCTAATCTCTCTAACACTTTTATCCAAGGGTGGTGTTGGATTTTGTCAAAGTCTTTTCTGGACCTAATAAGATGATCTTGTAGGGAGAAACTTGTGGTTATATCTTTCAGCTTTGTCTTTATATAGTGGCTTTCATTTGTCACTTTACATATAATGAACCATCAATGCATCTTGAAGTGAAGCCTACTTGATCACGGTGGATGATTGTTTAAATGTGCTCTTGGATTCTATTTGTGAACTTTTTTATTGAGAAATTTTGGACTTATGTTAGGGCAACTAGTCTGTAGTTTTCCTTTTTAGTTGGGCCTTTATGCTGTTTGATTATTAAGTAAGTGTGACAGTGTAAATGGATAAGGCAATGTTTCTTCTGTTTTGTGGAATAATTCAAGAAGTAATCAAATTAAGTGTTTTTTGAAAGTCTTGTAGAATTCTGTAGTAAACGTATCTGGTTCTGAGATATTTCACTTGGAAGAATCTAAGTGCTGTATGACGGTATTAGTCTATCTATGATGAATAGAATGGGATTGCTTAGTTCACGGAAAGAGAACAAACATACTCTAAATCTAGGCCTCTCCTCATACATGTACCAAATGTGGAATTTGGTATTCACATCTGAACAACTGAAATAAGGGCTATCCCCAAAACTGTGACCTGTATGTGGGGTATCTTCTTCTACCTGGGCTGCCTTGCGAGGCCTCAGTGGGAAAGGAAGCATCTAACCTCACAGATACTTAAAGTGCCAAAGTGAAGGAATATCTATGAGGGCACCCACCTCCTCAGTTAAAGGGAGAAGTTTGAGGAAAAAATTGTGAAAAGCAGGTGGGGGGTGCACAAAATGTAAAGTGAATAAGTAAAAATTGCAATTAAATTAAGTAAAAAAGAAGTTACTGAGATTTTAATTTTCTTCAGTGAAGGCTCATTTTGGTTAGAGCTTAAACACAGGTCATTTTGAAAATTGAATTCTCATGAATAGAAGGGAAAAAGAATAAAGATTGGAAGGTCAATGAAGAGATATAATGCTTATTCCTATGTAATCGTATAATGCCCAAGCAACTCAATTTTCAGAGAAACTCCATTCTGTGGGAGACCATAAGCTAAACTGTAATTTCAGAAAGAAAGGTCACCTCAGCAAACATGTTATGACAAATGCCATCCCCTTAGCAAAAGCCAGGATACAATAGCAGGATTAAGGTACATAGAGATAACTTAAAACATGCTGCAGAGAATAGATAACCTGACCATACTGTCTGTTAGATGGTTCTGTCCTAGTGTTCGGTTCCTGTACATTATGCCAGAAATGTAGTTTTTAAAATATTAATTTGCTGACCCATAAAAAAATTCCTCAAGCTTTCTGTAACCATAATAAAAACTCTGTACATTAAGACTAGGGTGTCTTACTCTCTGACCCAGTTCCAGATTGAGAGCATGAGAGACCTTGCTTCTAAGCTCTTAATAAAAGACCCCTGGGCATTTGCATTAGAATTGGCTTCATTATGATCACTGGGCTCCCAGTGACTTGGGCATAAAAATCTTACCTAGAGTAGGGTATTAATGTTGAGTTAGAGTTTCCATTAGCCTCATCAAAACAACTCCTAAGTTCTTTTCATTCTATAGTTTTCTGCAATGCAACAAAGCATGTTTTCTGTGACTCTTAAAGCTTCTATAGTACACATCTTACTTTTGGTTTTAGGTGCAGCAATCGTTTGAAAAGCCAAGTATTAATTCCCAGATGCCCACCATTGATCGGGCAACCTTGACAAGATATTTCTACCTCTTTCCTGGCAACTGAGAACAGTAAGTAGATTTTGTATTAAGGATCTGAATGTTTGGACCGCCAAGTTAGTCTCTAGGTTGGTCTAGTTCCTTGGCTACTGAACATTTTTGTTATACTTCCATGCATTTAGATGCCAGTTATCACCTCTAACAATTAAACAAATGATAAAGGTTATAGAAAAAGCTAAGATAAAATGAAAAAAACAACAATAAATGGTAGAAGATTAATTTGACAATTATTGAAGTAAATTACATTATGCTCATATATTTATTAGTGCTTCTATAATTTCTCACTTGTGGTTTATCTTTTTATCTTCTGAATGAAGCACAGGGAATCCAAGTAAATATCAGGGGGTGAATAGGAAGAACATGACTGGCGATAAAGACTGAGTGAGGGAATGGATTCTGTGAAGAATAAACATATTTACCATCTATGTATTTTTTGTTTCTTCTGCAGAAGCAATAAACAACTAAAGCTGATTTCTTCAGATTGAAGAAGTGATCTTGGCCAAGGATCATGTTCTATGCATGCAATTCCAGAACTAGGGAAACTGAGAACAGAATAATTATGAATTCAAGACCAGTCTGAGTAATACAATGTTACTTATTCACAAGCAAACAAGCAAAAACAAAACAAAACAAAATTTCTAAAGAAGAACGTGTATTTATTTATATATGTAAATACAAAGAAAGTAAATAATTGTGTTAAGATGGGTTCTTTAATAGAGAAAGTTATTTAAACTAATACGATAGTAAATTGAAGTAATAGGGAATAGCAAACTGTAGTGCCAAACTTTAGAGCTCGTATGATGCCCACATTACTAGAAAATAGAAGCAGGGAACTTAACGTTGGTGTTTGGATGAAAGCAAACTGTGATTGTAATGGTCAACTTTTAAAACCGAAGTTGACAGAATATAATGTATTTTAGAGATAAACCTCTGACCAAGCCACTGAAGCACTATGTTGATTACAAGTGATGCATAAAAACCTAGACCAATAGAAAATCATATCCTAAGTCTGAGCCCTGGAAAGGAAGCTGTGCATCAGCACCCATCCCTCTCTTCTTGGCTATGAGCACAAAGCTCTAAGTTTCTAGAATATTAATGTCCTTCATGATGGATTGTACCCTCACAACTCTAAAGCACAGTAAACCCATTCTTTCTTCAGTTGCTTTTGCTGTAACATTTTCAAAATAAAAGTACAAGTAAATACGATAGTTTATAAATGATTGTTTGATATGCCTTGGACACATTAAGATGCTATTAAAAATATATCAGAAAGGACATTGAGATGACTCAATGAATCAACACTCTTGCTGAAAAGGCTGGAGACCTTAGTCTCATCATGGGGTCGCACATGATAAAAAGGGAAACGTGACACATTTCACAAGTTATCTTCTGGCCTCATATAGGAGTGGCATATGTAAACACACACACACAGAGAGAGAGAGAGAGAGAGAGAGAGAGAGAGAGAGAGAGAGAGACAAATAAATGTTCTAAACATCTTAATAACATATATTACCAGGAAGTATTTTAATCAGAATCCTGTTGCACTATTGATTATGGTGTGTTCTTTTATAGCAAGCATGATATACAATAAGGTGTTTATGCATTTCAAGTTCAATCTGTGTGTTTAAACAAAATGATTAAAAACAGCATATCAAAGAAACATTTTGGTCATAGGCAGAACAAGCACACTGCCATCAGGACTTGTGGCCTGCCCACAGAGAACTAAGCACTCAGAGGAGGCACAGAGGAGCTTTTTCTACTCATTCCATAGGGGAGTACACATTATGTCTCCACTGATTATCTAGGGAGAGACCTTCCAGAACTTTCAGGGTGCAGGAAGAACAGTGCAGTCTGGGATCAGACTGGTTGGGTCTCCATCTCTGCGCAGAGCCACAGGCAGAGCTGTCATACTGCCATCAGGATTCATGGCCTGCCCTCAGAGAGCTGAGCACCCAGATGAAACACCGGAGCACATGGGTTAGCCCATACTCGCTCCAGTATCTGGGGAAAGACCTCAAGAAACTCTCATGGCACAGGTATCCTATGCTTGGGTCTGTGTCCTTGAGGCCTCCATCTGAACCCAGAACTAGAACTGGCCCAAAACCATCAGAACTCACAGCCTGCCCGTAAAGTGCTGAACACCCATGGCTGATATCCCTCTGGAGCCTGTGACCCACAGACACACAGGAAAGACACTCTCCATTCAGTGACAAAAGGATCAACTAACATTAAAGATAAGATGGCAAGAGGCAAGTACAAGAATCTAAGCAAAAGAAACCAAGACAACCTGGCAACTTCAGAACCCAGATCTCCTACCACAACTAGTATGTATTTGGGATCAACACTCCATAAAAACAAGATTTGGACTAAATCATGCCTCATGGTAAACATAAAGGGACTTGAGAAGCACACAAATAAGTTCCTTAAAGATATATAGGAGAACACAAAAAAAAAAAAAACAATTACAAGCCCTTAGAAAAACACAGGAAAACACAAGCAAACAAATGAAGAAATTGAATAAAACCATTCCTCATATAAAAATCAAAATGGAAACAATAAAGAAAACACAAAGAGACACAACACTGGAGATAGAAAACCTAGGAAAAAGGTCAGGAGTCACAGATACAAGCATCACCAACAGAATGCAAGAGATGGAAGAGGCAGGGGCAGAAGATAACATAGAAAGCATTGACACAACAGTCAAAGAAAATGTAAAAATATAAAAGTACCTAAACCAAAATATCCAGGACATACACAGCACAATGAGAAGACTAAACCTAAGAATAATAGGTGTAGCAGAGAGTGAAGACTCAAAACTGAAAGGCCCAGTAAATATTTTCAACAAAATTATAGAAGAAAACCCCCCTGACCTAAAGAAAGCCTGCAGAACTCCAAATAGGTTGAACCAGTAAAGAAATTTCTCCTGATGCATAATAGTGAAAACACCAAATGTTCAAGATAAAAAAAAAAGTATACTAAAAGCAATAAGGGAAAAAAGCCAAGTAAAAAATAAAGGCAAACTGATCAGGATCACACCAGACATCACAACAGGAAATATGAAAGCTAGACGATCCTGGACAGATGTCATACAGACCCTAAGAGAACACAAATGCCAGGTCAGTTTACTATATCCAGCAAAACTCTCAGTTACTATAGATGGAAAAACCAGATATTCCAAGAAAGACCAAATTTGTACAATATCTGTCCACAAATGCAGTGCTACAAAGGATAATAGATGGAAAACTCCAACACAATGAGGGAAACTACACCCTAGGAAAATCAAGAAAATAATTCTCTTTCAACAAAACCAAAAGATTTAGAAAGGCACACAAACATAATTCTTCCTGTACTAACAAAAATAACAGGAAATAACAATTATTATTCCTTAATATTTCTTAACGTCAATGAACTCAATTCTCAATAAAAAGACATAGACTATCAGAATGAATAGAGAAACAGGACCCAACATTTTGCTGCATACAAGAAAGTCATCTCAGCTACAAAGACAGGCACTGTATCAGAGGAAAAAAAACTATCCAAGCAAATGGTCCCAAGAAACAAGTTTGTGTAGCCATCCTAATATCGAATAAAATAGATTTTCAACCAAAAGTCATCAAAAAATAAGGAAGGACACTTTTTACTCATCAAAAGCAAAATTTATCAAGATAAACTCTCAGTACTGAACATATGTGCTCCAAATACAAAGGTACCTACAGTCATAACAGAAACTACTAAAGCTCGAAGCATATGTCATACCATACACAATAATTAGTGGGAAACTTCAACACTGCACTCTCATCAATAGATAGAGCATGGAAGCAGAAACTGAACCAGGACACAGTGAAACTAACAGAAGTTATGAACCAAATAGATTTGACAGATATCTATATAATATTTCATCCTAAAACAAAAGCATATACCTTCTTCACAGCACCTCAGGGCAACTTCTCCAAAATTGACCATATATTCAATTAGAAAATAGTTCCTAACAGATACAAGAATATCAAAATACTCCATGCATCCTATAAGATCACGATGGACTAAGGCTGGATTTCAAAAACAATAACAACAACAAAAATTTCACCTATACATGAAATCTAAACAATGTTCTATTCAAAAATAGCTTTGTCAAGAAAGAAATAAAGAAAGAAATAAAAGACTTTTTAGAATTTAACGAAAATGTAGGCACAGCATACCAAAACTTATGGACACAAGGAAAGCAGAGCTCAGAGGAAAACTCATAGCACTTGAGTGCCTCAAAAAACAAAACAAAACAAAAAATACTTGAGAGTGCATACACCAACAGCCTGGCAGCACACCTGAAAGTTCTAAAACAAAAAGAAACAGATAAAACTGGGAGGGGTAAAAGGCAGGAAATAAGTTCAGAGCTGAAATCAACCAAGTAGAAACAAAATGAAGTATACAAAGAATCAACAAAAGCAATTGCAGGTTCTTTGAGAAAATCAACAAGATCGATAAACTGTTAGCCAGACAAAGGAGAGGGCACAGAGAGAGTATCCAAATTAACAAAATCAGAAATGAAAGAGTAGACATAAAAAGAGAAGCTGAAGAAATTGAAGAAGTCATCAGAAACTGCTACAAAAGCCTATACTCAGCAAAACTGAAAGATCTAGAGGAAACAGACAATTTTCTAGAGAGATACCAGGTACCAAAGTTAAATCAGGATCAGATGAAACATCTAAATATCTCACAACACCTACAGAAATAGAAGCAGTCATTAAAAGCCTACCAAGCAAAAACAACCTCAGGACCAGATGGGTTTAATGGTGAATTTTATCAGACCTGCATAGAAAACTTAATACTAATATTTTCCAAACTATTCCACAAAATAGAAACAGAGGGAACACAAACAACTTATTCTTTAAAGCCACAGTTATGCTCATAACTATACCACACAAAGACCCTACAAAGAAAGAGAACTTTAGAACAACTTCTCTCATGAACATTGATGCAAAAATACTCAATAAAATTCTTGCAAACCAAATTGAAGAACACATCAAAACGATCATTTATCATGATCAATTAGACTTTATTCCAGTGAAGCATGGATGGTTCAATATGGAAATCCATCACTGTAATCTACTATATTAAAAAACTCAAAAAAAAGCACACAATCATCTCACTAGATGCTGAGAAAACATTTGATAAAATTTAATAGCCCTTCATGTTGAAAATTTTGGAAAGATTAGGAATTTAAATCCCATATTTAAAACTTAGTAAAAACAATATAGAGCAAACCAGTAGCCAACACTAAACTAAATGGTGAAAAACTTGAAGCAACCCCACTAAAGTCAGGGATTTGACAAGACTACCCCTACCTATTCAATATAGTACTGACAATAGTAGCCAGCAAAATCAGAAAGCAGAATGATGTCAAAAAAATACAAATTAGAAAAAAAAAAGGTCAAAGTATCATGATTTGACCCCAAAAATTCCACCAGAGAAATTTTACAGCTGATAAACACCTTCAACAAAGTGGCTTCATATAAAATTAACTCTAACAAATCAGTAGCCTTCCTCTACTCAAAGGATAAACAGGACAAGAAAAAAAATTAGGGAACCAACACCCTTCACAATAGTCACAAAAAATATAAAATACTTGGTGTGACCTTGACTAAGCAAGTGAAAGAACTGGATGACAATAACTTCAAGTCCTTGAAGAAGGAAATTGAAGAAGACACCAAAAAGAAGAAAGATCTCCCATCCTCACGGATTCGAAAAAACAGCACAGTCAAAATGGCCACCATGCCTAAAGAAATGTAGAGATTCAATGCAATCCTTATGAAAATTCTAACTCAATTCTTTATAGAGTTAGAAAAGGTAATTTGCAAGTTTTTTTTGAAAGAAAAAAACTAGAATACCAAAACTATTCTCAACAATTAAAAGACTTCCTGGTGAATCACCATCCCAGACCTCAAGTTCTATTACACATCAGTTGTGAGAAAAGTTGCAAGATACTGGTACAGAGACAAGCACATAGATAAGTGAAATAGAATTGAAGACCCAGAAATGACCCCATACATCTATGGTCACTTGATCTTTGACAAAGGATCTAAAAATATTCAGTGAAAAAAATGATACCCTCTTTAACAAATGGTGTTGGTTCAACTGGCAGTAAACATGCAGAAGAATGAAAATTGATCCTTTCTTATCCCCTTGTACAAAGCTCAAGTCCAAGTGGATCAAAGATCTCTACATTAAACCAGATATTCAAGGTCACCATTAGAAGGAAAAGTGGGGAAGTGCTTAGAACACATAGGCACTGGGAAAAATTTCTTGAACAGAATACAAATAGCTTATGCTCTAAGCTCAAGAACTGACAAATAGGACCTCATGAAATTGCAAAGCTTCTGTAAGGCAAAGGACAGTGTGAACAGGACAAAATGGCAACAACAGATTGGAAAAAGATCTTTACAAATCTTAAAACTGATTGAGGGTTAGTATCCAATATTTACAAAGAACTCAAGAAGTTAAACTCTATGTAAACAAATAATCCTATTTAAAATGGGGTATAAAGCTAAACAAAAAATTATCAGCTGAGGAATATTGAATGGTTGAGAATCACCTAAAAATGCTCAACTTCCATAGTTACCAGGGAAATGTAAACCAAAACAAACCTGAGATTTTACCTCATAACAGTCAGAATGGCTAAGCTAAAACCTCAGTTGATAGCAGATAATGGTGAGGATGGGGGGAAACAGAAATAGTCCTCCACTGTTGGTGGGGTTGTAAGCTGGTACAACCACTCTGCAAATCAGTCTGGCAGTTTCTCAGAAAATTGAACATAGTACTACCCGAGGACTCAGCTATACCCCTCCTGGGCATATACCCAAAGGAATCTCCAACATCTAACAAGTACACATGCTCAACCATGCTCACAGCAGCCTTATTTATAATAACCAGAAGGTAGAAAGAACCCAGATGTCCTTCAACAGAGGAGAGGATACAGAAATTGTACATTTACACAATGCAGTAACTACTCGGCTATTAAAAACAATGACTTCATCAAATTCTTATGCAAATGGATGGAATTTGAAGCTATCATCCTGAGTGTTGTAATCCAGTCACAAAAGTACACTAATGGTATATACTCACTGATAAGCTGATACTGTCCCCAAAATCTCGATTTACCCAAGACACAATTCACAGAAATTATGAAGCTCAGAGAGGAGGAAGGCCGGAAGGGTGATGTCTCATTTCTTCTTAGAAGGGAAAACAAAACATTCAGTGGAGAAAATAATGGGACATATTGGGACTTGAATAATGGGACTGGAAAAAAGATCATACAAAACTATCTCACCTGAGGATTCCTCCCATATGTAGCCACTAAACCCATGCACTATTGCTCATGCCAAGTAGTGCTTACTGGCAGAAATCAGATAAGGATGGGGCCTCAGAGGCTCTGCCAGAGTCATACTGATACAGTGGAGGATGTTTGCAGGTAATCATCAGACTGAATACGGGGACTCAAATGAAGGAGCTAGATAAAGGACTGAAGCACCTGAAAGGTTCTGCAACCCTATGGGAAGAACCAAATTATTAACTAACCAGACCCACCACAGCTCCCAGGGACTAAAACACCAACCAATGAGTTCTCACAGAGAGACCCATGGCCCCAGATGCATATGCAACTGAGGATATCATTCTCTGGCATCAATTAGAGGAGACAACCTTGGTCCAGCGAAGGCTCATTTTCCCATGTAAGGGAATGCCAAGGTGCTGATGGAGCAGAGGGAGGTTGGAGAAGGAAGCACCTTCATGGATGTAATAGGAGGGGGTGGCGAGATAGGACTTGTGGAAAGGAGATATCATCTGAAATGTAAATATAGAGAATATTCAATAAAAATTTATTTTTATTCATGGTAGTAATATTTACAATACTGAAAAGATGGCAACACACCAAAGGCAAATGGATAAGAAGAATGAAATGGCATTCCATTCTGTCTGCAAATATGAACATTAATCACATGTTCGATCAAGAGCATTTTGCTTTCTGCAATGAGGGTGGCTATGATGGTACCATGCAATGAGAAGGAGAGGGCATGTAATTGTTCTGTATGTCTACATCTATGCCTAGAATAGTCAGACTCATAGAGAG
Source organism: Micromys minutus (assembly GCF_963924665.1). Lineage (NCBI taxonomy): Eukaryota > Metazoa > Chordata > Mammalia > Rodentia > Muridae > Micromys > Micromys minutus. The sequence continues at coordinate 52,987,959 of NC_137953.1, forward strand.
ATACAGGGGAAAACAGCAATGGCAGACACTATAAAAGGAAGAAGTTGGGAATTTTTAGTTTTGGGTTGTTTTGGGGGTTTTTTGTTTGTTTTTCTTTTAATTTGCATTATGAGGATGGAAGCCTGAGTGGTCTTTAAAGACTAAAGTGATTCCTTTTCTTTGTAGTTCTGGTTGAATTAGGGATGGAGCATTATCTTAGCAGACAATTTATATCACACAATGAAGAAACACTGGAAGGGAAGTAACTGAACACAGAACGGATCAAGTTTACTTGTTTTTATCAAACCATAGTCCAATATCATCACCTCCTAAAGGTGCATCACAGTGGCAAAAATTTGTAATTGTGGAGTGTATTTTGTAATAATCTGTTTTTATAAAACCCACAATTATGTAAAAAATGATTCCAGCACATGAAGATTGACATGCTCAGACCATAGAAGATGATATATGTTTAATTGGTATACTGATTTAGTTCAAAACTTGGAAAGAAAAAAAAAAAAAAAAAAACAACAACAAAAATCTAGGAATCAGTCCGGACAAGGTAGTCTCATCAATAGGTGTGAAAAGCATTGTAGTCCAAAAAGTATTCAAGATGGTAAATTTGTATTATTTACATGTTTGCCACAATAAAAACATGAATATTAAAATGCAGTATGATTACAAAGAAAATCAAGAGTGGGTCTCAATTATCTTAAACAAATGGAAGCGAAGCCACTTGTTAATATTATAAACTATAAAGGAAGTTAAGTGTGTTCCCCGGTCAGTATGATGGTACAGCCTACAACCTCAGCACTCATCATGCCGACGGAAGAAAACCTGACTTTGAAGCCAGCCTGGAGTTATAAAACTTTCTCAATAAATAATTAATTTATAATATGTGGTGAAAGAAAGTTACTAAAAACCATGATATCAGCAAAAAAAAAAAAAAAAAAAAAAAAAAAGAAGCTAGCTACAGTTTGCTTTTATATTAAATAGTCAATGACAGGAAATATGTAAAGCAAACATCCTGAAGTATTTGGAAGAGGAACAGATGTGCAGCAAAATGATATTGTCTGATCATGAAACAGCTGCTACCATCATGAATTCAGTGCAGCTCTGGCTAGCTCACAGGAAATCACTATGTCTCTGCTTATCTCAGAGGAAGTCACTGTGGCTGTGTCCATGGTTAGGCTTTTTTCTAAATTCTGCCCAAGTTACCTGGAAAGAGCCAAGTATGCCTGACTCAGTTATATAAAGGACTGCTTGTCACACACCTCTACCTTCCTTCCTTCCTTCTTTTCTTTCTCTTTTTCTTTCTTTCTTTCTTTCTTTCTTTCTTTCTTTCTTTCTTTTTATTTCTTTCTTTCTTTCTCTCTTTTTTTTCATTTTGCGTTTTTTTTCAAGTTAATTGATTTTTAAAAATTTTTTATTGGATATGCTCATATTTGCAATTCAAATATTATCCCCTTTTCCCCCACTCCCATCCCACCTATCCTTCTTCTTGCCTCCACAAAGGTGCCCCTTCTGTCAATCAACCTCTCCCACTTTAGCTCCCTGGCATTCCCCTATATTGGAAAAATGAACCTCCACTGGACGAAAGGCCACTTTTCCCACTGATGGCCGACAATGACTATGCTGTCCTCTCTTTTATATGCAACTGGGGATGTGGGTCTCTCCATGTGTACTCACTGGTTGGGGTTTTATCACCCTCTTGTTTCTCTTGCACTTGTCTTCCTGCTCCTGCTCTGTCCTCCCTTCTTCATGTGCTCATAGTTGGTCTCTCTCTCTCTCTCTCTCTCTCTCTCTCTCTCTCTCTCTCTCTCTCTCTCTCTGCCCTTTTCTGCCTCTACTACATTCTTAAGTCCATTCCCCATGCTCCGAATAAGCTCTACATTGTACTGTCTTGTGACTGGTCCCTAAGGGGGAAGGGATGCCTCAGCATGGGCCTGTGAGGCACCGCTTCCCCCATAACTGACTATACCTCCATAGAAAATACACCCCATTCCCTTTATCATCCTATAAACACATTATCCATCTCTCAGGAACTCCCCTTGGCTCTGGCTATCTTACAGGATGATGATGAACTTACTGTTTCTCTGGCTACCTTACACGATAGCCTCACTATTAGTCCCATCAATATTTCTTCATCATCAGTAAAGGACAGGCTGTCCCGGGAGTGCTATTAGAACCTGAGGGTTGATTGAAGAGGTGTTGTCAGTCATTTAACCACTGCTAAGCCTGCCATGATACAATAAACAACCTTCCACCCATGGTCAGGAAAGAAACTAACAAAACACAATGGGACCCTCATCAAAACCATCTATGGCAACAAGGGACTTACTAAGAAATGCTTCAGAACAAGACAAGAAGAATAAGAAGTAAACGGGGTGAAAACAGCATCATTTACTTCAGTATCCAACAGTCAAGCAAAATTATTTAAGAAAATTTTGCTACCATTCAAAAAGCATAAATAATTTAGTGAAGTTCTATATAGAATATAGGAATGAGACAAGTTGGAGGGTCCGATTTTCAGTCTAAACTTTTCCACATTGTACTTATTCATTAAATGTGTAATGTGTTGATATAACAAACATTTTAAAGTTGTGACCTCCCACGCTTGAAAGTTCTCAACTTATCAGACTATATACTTTTACTATGGTGTTTTCAAGGAGCAAGTAGATTGATTTCTAATACATTTGTCTGCAACTAGCACTGTGGTGGCCTTTTTATTGAAATACATGTCTTGTATTGTCAGTGAGGCAAGAATGATTCTGAGGGAGTTTCTGGAAAGTGCTGGGGTGGGGAGCAAGAAGCTGACCTAGATATGCTTCCCCTTGTATTGAGATTTTGAAGAGTTTAAGAAATAGAAAAGGAGAATTACAACTGAGTGACTGCATTCTGCTTCCTCTTCTGCCAAGAAATAAGGACACTCTCTTCCTCTTGTAGTCAACATGTTTTCTACGTGAACTTTCAGATTTCCAAGCTGGATAGGTCCACAAGGTTTTTGGAAGGCAGGCCTGGAACTTCACTTAATTCGTTGAAGGTGAGATCAGGAAGTAACTCCTGTGAACAGTAAGGCAAAGAAGGCTATGACCAGAAGGCAAATGGATGAAGTCAACCGCATGAGAATTGTTTGAAGGATTGTATGAGGAATAAGAACAATTCACAAAGAAAGCCACTAACAGGCAGCATCCTGAACCGTGAAAGTAAAGAAGCAATGCCGCATTCTTTTCCACTTTCCCTTATTTAACTTTTACTGCCATTATTTATCCATAAATTTTCAAAAGTTAGAGGAAAGACTGTCCTGTACATTTAACCTACCACGCTCTGCACTGGAGTCTCCAGATAAATACTATCTCAATTTGACAAATCAACCTGCTTACTTTGAAGTATGTAAGCAAGATAACTTACCAGGGTTTTGAATTGGTGGCATCAGCATGAAGGCATGGCATTTCAGTCAGGATCTCTTTCAGCTGAAGTCCTGTGAATTGACACATTCCAGGTTGAACATGTGTCAGTTTTGTGATCTCTTGTCTACACGAAGGCCCATAGAGGTGCTAAGAAAAACAATTCAGAGTGCATTTTGAAATTGTGCTAAAAGTGCACTAGATTGAGAATGAATTGTATGTGAATATGCATTTTCAGTCATAAAACTTTGTGGAGTCAAGAGAATCTCTGATTATTAAAGGAAAGCCCTGGTTTCTGGGCAAAGAGTAGGAGAATTTGGCAAGCAGGGGTTTTCCGTGAGACAGCACCATCGGTATGTTTCTGGGAAGGAAAAGCAGCCGGTTTCTCAGATTGCTTTCGGTTTCATTGCTTTTATGCCCAGGAGTACTGCATAGTCATGGCTGGTAAGTGAGCCCTTTTGTTTTTATGGTTGTTATAAGGGAGTTGGTTACACATGGATTTCTGAGAAGAGATAACAGTGTAGAAGGGACTTAGCAGAGCTGCTTGTCTGTAAGTCGGGGAGGGGTATAGTAGCACTAGGTGAAGCACACTGCATGCAGATACTCAAAGGCATTTTCAACTGCCGGAGAAAAAGGAAAATGGATCATCTCTAGACTCAAGCTTTTACTCTTTCCTGTGGTCTAATTTTACATATTCCTTTTGATTCACCGACTAGAGGCTCTCTCCAGGTGTTCTGTTGTGAGGACGAGATGCTTTACTATGAAACAAAACCTTGCATTTCCTCCATCTTTCTGCTCTGTATCTGAACTTTCAGCAGCATTTAAGCCAGCTAGTTTGACTTCTCCATTTCTACACAGAGCCCTTTTGGAGCACTGGAAATATAAACAAAATGAGAGACAATATAGCTGTAATATGTTCACATTATACTGCTACATAGAGAATAAAACGCCATTTTAAGTTATTCATAAAAACAAGCACAAGCTGAAAGAACACGAGCAATCTGCAGCAATGTCAGAGACCATGTATCAATGTCTGAATTTCCTGATGGAGTTTGTTCTCTTCTCTCCATCTCAGTTTACTCCTGTACAAATTTGGAATGTGTTGGACAATGTAAATGTTCTTGAACGTTCATAGACTAATTGCTACTCAACTCTCACCTAATTAATTATATTATAATTTCAAAAATGAAAGACTTTTTAAAAAAGAAAAACGCAAGAGTCCTGCCTTAATGCAAGAAGTATCATTTCCAAGAAAGCTTCTCAGGGAGTCCTGTTTACTTAGCTATGTGGATGATTCTTGTCTGTATTTGAATGTGAAAACTAGTAGAGTAGAAATAGATATCTGAATATCCTTCCATGTCTAGACACTATTATTTTTACAGCCAGGAGAACACATAAAATAGATCCAATCTACAAGATCAAAGGTTTGGCCAAGGACATGCTGGATGGGGTTTTTGATGACCTAGTGGAAAAGAATGTTTTCACTGGAGATGAGTTTCTCAAAATTGAAGAAGGAGCAAACTTCATCCTGAACAAAACCGAAAACATGATTGAGAGCTTGTTTGAGAAAACAGAAATGGCAGGAAAAATATTTGCAGACCACATTGCCAATTCCCATCACCAGCTGACTTTAGGTGAGTAGTTCTGGCCAAAATGCATCAGCTCCTTTGTTTCTACTGCCTACAAGGCTTCTGTGTTTACTTTTCCTGTTCTTAAGGAAATCTAACCTCCTCATAACTCTTATGGGGTTGTTTGCCTATTTGTTTAACAGATGAAAAATGCCCAGAATCACCCAAACCACATTTCTACTCCTCAATATTTTATTTTACCCTTAACAATTGCACCACTGATTACTGCATGGAATTTATGTATTTATTACATTATTGTGTTTCCTTGTTCTAAAACACAGTGGTAAAAAGGCAAGCCTCATTGGCTGCTTTATTCATGAATACACATTGATAATGTAAGAAATGACATGTGACAGATGGCAGGTACTCAGCACATATTAAGTCATCTCAATGAAGAAAAGGCAGGGTTTTTTTTGTTTACTTGTTTTCGTTTTTTATTTTCTTTATTATTTGTTATTTAATTTGTTTACATTTTAAATGTTGTCTCCCTTCTTGATTTCTTCTCGTAAAGCCCACTATCCCATCACCCTTTCCCGGTCTCTATAATAATGCACCCCCACCCACCCACCCACTTCTACCTCACCACCTTAGTATCAACCTATGCTGGGGCATGGAGTCTTCACCGGACCAAGGGCCTCTGCTTCCATTGATGTAAGATAAGTCTACCCTATGCTACATCTGTGGCTGGAACCATGGGGTCCCTCCATGTGTAATCTTTGGTTGGTGGTTTAGTCCTGGGAGCTCTTGGAGATCCAGTTACTAGATAGTGTTTTTCTTCCTATGGGGTTGCAATCCCATTCAGCTTCTTCAGTCCTTCTATCTATTCCCTTGGGGACCCCTTGTTCATACCTATGGTTGGCTGCAAGCACCTCATCTGTATTGATAAGGTCATAGCAGGGTGTCTGGAAGAACTACAATACCAGGCTCCTGTCAGCCAAAGGTTCTTGGCATCAGCAATAGTGTCTGGGTTTGGTGTCTGTGGATGGGGTGGATCCCTAGATGGGGCAGTCTCTGGATGGCCTTTCTTTTAGTCTCTGCTCTACTCTTAGTCCCTGTATTTCCTTCAGACAGGAACAATTCAGGGTTAAATTTTTGAAATGGATGGGTGTCCCCATCCCTCAATTTGGGGCTGTGTTATTCACTGGATATGTGCTCAACATTTCCTATCACCCCTGTATTGAGTATTTTTGTTCCCCATTGTGTCCTGGAAATTTCTTGCTTCACTAATATCTGGGACTTTTTAATAGCTACCCCTAGATTTCCATCCCCTATTGTTACAAAACTCCACTCAATTTCCTGACCCTTTGTATTCATAGCCTGTCTTGTCTCACACCTGATCTTGATCCTGCACATGCACACATGCACAGCCACACACACACACACACACACACACACACACACATGCACACATACACATACTTTTATTGTGATCTAACCTTCTGTTCACACCATGGAGATATTAGAGTCATTCTCAGATATTGAATGCAGATGAGAGCAGAAGCCACTCTATTCTCTTCTGTGTAGCTCAGTTCCAGAGATGAAAATTTTTGCTTTAGTTTCTATTGGGAAAAAAATAAAACAAAACATAGTAAACAAACAAAAACAAAAATTTGAAGCTTAATGGATCATTAATTTGTCTCTACAAACAGCAAGTATGAATGTTGTGTAAGTAGCTATTTTGTTTATGTCTCAGGTTTTCTCTTTTAGTAGGACAGCATCGATCACTAAAGAATCCTGGGTGTCTATGTACTCCATTAAATACTTAGGTGGTAGTCCTTGGTCTGCAGGTCCACAATCCTACCCTAGTGAGTTATATAGAAAATGTATATTTTAAATTGTTGATATTTTGGTCTGTGCTATTTTTGTTGTGTAAGAAACAACTTTAACACAGTAAAGTATAACTCTGTTCTAAGAAAAATAGATACTATTATAAAGAACCTCTGGTAAAGTTTTTGCATCTTTATTTATATAATAATCACAGGAAAAAAAGTTCTTGTTTCATAGAATCTGTGCCTCCAGTTTTTATTTTTAAAAGGCTAGAATGCTTATAAACAAAATTGAAACTTGGAAAACAGATGGAACATCCTGTTCCAAAGAGCAACTTGGGCATTTGTTTATTAGAGCTTTCAGAGGGATTTCATGTATATAGGTCCTAGAAATGTTGTTAAATTTGTTAAATCTGCTGTTTATATTGTTTAAGAATTTCCTTCTGATGATGAAGAGGTTGAACTTCAGAAAACAGGTATACCATCTTCTCTATCAGGTAATTACCCCGATGTGACAGACTATCACAGAAACCGTTAGATCTCTATTTCTATGTCCCAGAAAAGACTCAGAGGAAATAAGGGCTTCTACATTTTCATTCTCAGACATGATCGTGGTATATAACTGCTGAGTAAAGTAGAGTCACTTGACACTGGATACATAGCCATTGGTTTCTCATATCCAGTGGATGACCACTCAGCCCTCAGCAAATAGACAACAGAATTTGGATTCAGGGATTACTAATAATGACACAATATAAAAAAAGAAATGGAGATGACACTAGAGGTATAAGGAATGGAGAAACAAGAAGGAGTTTAGAAGAGATAGTTTTGAACCTGGAAATTACAAGGGGAAAAGACCAAGTCCATTATTGTCCAGTTAAGCTGTCCTTTGGAGTACACCAGGGACAGGCCAACCAACTACCTTACCCTAAGTAGAGATTTGACAGATGAGCCCCTGCTAGCCTCTTAAGGCCCTTTGTAGAGAAGAGATGAGTTGTTCCCAGGATTGAGAGAATTGGCAGCTATACACTGTTAGAAAAATACAATGTAAGGGAAGGAACAAAGGAAAGGCCAGAAATCCTGTGATCACAAGTTTAGTGTAGATTAAAAAATGTGTTTTTGCAACTTATGTCACACCTAAAAAACAGGAAAAACATGAACTTATTCATTCTCTATTTTAACTGTAAACAGAGCCTTTAGCTCATAAAACATGTTTTTTCCTGTTTTGGTCTGAATAGTAATTAATGGGCATGGCCACAATGTAATGTATCAACATATTGAACTTCCAATAGAAACCATAAATAAACAAAAAATATCTTTGAAACAGAATACTTATTCTCCTTTTCTTTGTCTGTTCGAGATTCTGAAAACGAAATTAAAGACAGCAATGATGAGGGACAAGCTTTACTGAAACAGACATCATGTTTATCTCTGATGGGTAACTGCATCAAATTCCATTTCATTGGTCTTATTTATTAATGGGGGATGGGGGGTCCCAGGTTCCCTGACTTACTGCCGAGAACAGTTCATGGAGTCTCAGAAACTCTGAGGTTTTTCAACCTTCTCCAGCAGAAAGTCTTTCAAATCCTGATTATCAACTTCTCTTCAGAATCCAGGGGGAAAGTAAAAGATGAAGAAATGGGGCTAAATGCTGGAGTGGCCTGTGCATCACATTTAATGCTGACAGGTAATGTCAATCCCAGGGTATATGCTGATGCCATTTGAGAGAAAGCAAATTTCAAAGCTTTCATGGGTTGTGGGATTAGGGCCACAGCCAAAAAAGCCTTAAAGCAAGGCCACCATTATCATTGACATGTGCTATAATAGCCCATGTTTTAAAATGATGTTAATAATGTCTTTAAATTTATAAAATATTAAATGTTTCAGAAATTACAGGCACAAGCAAAATGTAGTTAAGCATGTGTGCATACTGTATGTTAAATTTTATATATAATTACATATATATACTTATGCTATGAGTCACATCCTTTGTGTTCACAAAAGAAACTGATGAACTATTGGGGTTTATTAAGGAATTAAGCTTGTCAGGCAAGGGGAGTGATAGTGTTTTAAGAATATTATATTTTCAGAAGTTCTGACAACTAAGAACTAAAACCTTTGCAATTTTTTTATGTTTGTATGCCCACACCATATATTAAACATAATATTGAATTTCTGTCCTGGATATTTGGTTTATATAGCAGCAAAAATAATAGATGAAGACCCCTCACTACCGTTGAGTTTATAGCTTAGTGAGTAGTTATATACAGTGAGCACAGAATAAGTAGTGTAAATTAACAAATAAAAGAAAGAGAATTGGATTTGAACAATAAATTGAATATGTAAGGGTAGATTGAGTCTTATGGATAAATAAGAAAGGGTATATGCTCAAATGTTTAGCCATGCTTATACCCAATGAGGAGATAATGTAAAATATACCCCCAAGGTGTGCATGTGTGTGCATGTATGTGCATGTGTGGATGTGTGCATACATGTGTGCATGCCTGTATATGGGTGTGTGTTTGTGTGTGTATAAATGTGTGCATAGGTGTGTATGTGCATATGGGCAGGCAGGCATGTGTGTGTGTGTGTGTGTGTGTGTGTGTGTGTGTGTGTGTGTGTTTCGATCAAAACTGCTCTCATTAAGAGTTGTCATTCTCTAAAAATTAAATATAGAGCCACTGATCAGCCTAGTTGTCTATATGACTTAACCAACCCCCAGCACTGGACTGTGTTTCAAGAATGTGTGAATAGTAAGGCATCCTTTGTGTGTAAGATGTTTTTTTAATCTCAGCTTGCTTATTCTAAATCAGAAAATTTGTTGGTAGAGCCAAACATTATTATTAAAATGTGGGAAAAGCAAAGGGATAGAAGAGGAGAGAAAAATGTAAAATCACATGTAAATGTACCAGGAAATTTTGTGAAGGAGTGAGAAGGTGTGGGAATCAAAGCAGAAAGTGGGGCAGTGTCCTTAGCAAGAATATCCACTTTTTTGTAGTATGAAAGGAAACACAGAAATAGGTAGAGGCACGGGTAAATAAATGCTTTGTTCTTATAAAGATCAAGAGGGAGACTGCTTTAAGAAGTTGGAGATATTCAGTCATTGGTAATGAAGTTCCTTTTCTGCTCCTGGGCATCAGCCTAAATTCTAGGAATATAATGATTAAAGACTATTTTTTTTACTTTTACAAGCAGTAAATATGGAAAATTTTGTGAGTTTTTTTATAAAGGTGTTAAATTTTGTCTACATGATCCAGATATGAGGGCGTGTATTTTGTAATAGCTAGAATTGTAAAAAAAGAAAATATTAAATTGGTCTGGGCTTCCTGTCACTGAAATGGACTGAAAAATAGTACAAGGGTAAAAAAATTAAAATATAAATTACTTGTTTAATTCAACTAAATGAAGCTTGACTTCCTTACAAATTTTAGATCTCTGCATTCATGGAATTCTAAGTTGTTGAACATGAAAGACTATATCATGTTGCAAACATTAGAAAAGCCCAAAAGTGTTAGTGATAAACAGAAAACAAAAGAAGGGGAGAAGTTGAATCTTTCACTTTAGTCACTTATATATGAATTTGTTTTTCCTGTTCATTAGTTTTCTGAGAAGCACCCATGAGTACTTCAGAATTATGAACTGGGGACCATGGTATGTGCATGACTTATGGGGCAGTGTCAGTCTTTGGCTCTGTTTTCTCTTTCAGTTCCTTATGAAATCCAGAGCACAGAAATCAAGGATACACTGAAGCTTTGTCCTCATGACCAATTTTGTAAGATGAAGACAGAAAGGGCAAAAGAGGTGATGATCTTTGGAACCAGGGCACTGGAGTTAGCCTATTCAGGCTATGCACAGAGATTTCTTCAGATAAGACAAAAGAAAATGAACTTCATCTAATCAAGTGGTGGTCATCCTAATTTCTTTTCCCATTTTTAAATCATATCTCATAGTATGTCCTCATATCCACTCCACCACATAATTCAAGCTATGACTCTAGACAAAATGTATATCCTATTCAGGCCCCAGTATGTTTTCAGTCTCACATGTTATCATTTCATCAGCAGAGAACATCTCCATCAGCAGCATTCTCGTGTTCACAGTAACAGTTTTCATCTACATTGTACTAATTATAAAGGTATGTGGAGGTCCCTTTCTCAAATCCCATGTGTCTGATAACTGCAGATATATCCAGTGATGGAGAAGGAAGGCCGAACCCGCCTGGCCCTCATTATCTGCAACAAAAAGTTTGACTACCTTTTTGATAGAGATGATGCTGACACTGACATTTTGAACATGCAAGAACTACTTCAAAATCTTGGATACTCAGTGGTGTTAAAGGAAAACCTTACAGCTAAGGTAATGGCTCCAGAGATAGGGGCAACCTTCTCTGTGCCTTCCCCTCTTTGGGTGGTAACAAGAACAAATTATATTTGCTCCTGAGCAGAATTTTCTAGGTTTCGACCTTCTCCAATATGTTGTCTCATAAAAAGTACTCACAGAGTGCCTTGCAGCATTATTTCCATAAAACAGGAAGTATTTCTTAAGTGCTAGTCTGGATGTTTCTATTAACTGATGTTCTAAGAGAAGCAGAAGCTCTGAGTCTTGAAACTTGCAGGGCCCAGAGAATAAACACATACAATTTTAACAATATTGAGAAAGATCTAATTATTGATAGCTATGTTCTGTCCAAAGCAACCTGGGCAAGTTTGATTAAAGCATGTAAAACTTGTTATTGCCTGATATCAAAAATGTTTTCAATTTTTTCAACATAAACTCTGTGTACCATTTCTTTTAAAGAGAAATTTCCAAAACCTAATTGTAATGAAGTTGGTTTTGATTATATTGCATCTCTCAGAGTCTTTAAAAGTCCAGAATTCTCCTTAAAAACCATAGAAATAAAAGCTTTTATAAAAAAACAACTAATGGTAACACCATTTTCTGACCATATGTAAAAATAATACTTATCGGTGAGGGAAGGGGGAGGGCTGCTAGGAAGCCACAGCAGAATTCAGGGTGAGGAGGACTCAGAGGGAGCTGGGTCTCAACTCTGCATCTAAGGGGAAGCCATTGGAGTGCTGTGTGTTTTCGGAAGCCGCTACAGCAAACCACCACACGGCTGTGACTGACACTACTGCTGTCAGCCTGCAGACTAGAAGTCCAACATGGCCTCACCGGACAACGTGAAGCCATTGATGTGACTGCATCTCCCACTAGAAGACTCGTAACCAATTCCAAAGGCATCTAGGATGCTATTTCCTGATACTAGTGTGGAAAAAATCTAATCTGATGTGACATCGTTCACTTTCCCCAGTGGCTTTATTAAAGTTTCTACATTAAAAAAAAAATAATAATACTTATCTTACAAAGCCTACTCCTCCTAAATTACTTGATTGCTAGAAGTTGCTTAGTTTTTGTGAACTTCCTCTGTTACTCTAATACAAGCTTCATTTAGAGAATACATCAGAACTGACTCTAGAATCTTTATAGGACATGGAGACAGAGCTAATGCAGTTTGCTGTCCGTCCAGAGCACCAGTCCTCCGACAGCACATTCCTGGTGTTTATGTCCCATGGCATCCTGGAAGGAATCTGTGGGGTGAAGCACAGAAGCAAAACACCAGATGTTCTTCATGATGACACCATCTTCACAATTTTTAACAACTCTAACTGTCGGAACCTGAGAAACAAACCCAAGGTTCTCATCATGCAAGCCTGCAGAGGCAGTGAGTCAGAGTCAGGGTTCTAGAGTGTTCTAAAGTTTACTCCATTTGTCTGGCATGCTCCATTTGTCTAAATGGGGGAGGGGCATTTGAACACTACTGGTGTGTCTGGTCAAAAAGATACCATCTTATATCCTGTGTTGTAAATAAACAATAAGTATCCTGGGGTAATAGGAAATGTCCCAGTCATTTGCCAATATGGTGGGTGTTGTATTGTTCTTGTTCACTGGCACATTCTATAATATATTTTTGAGGCAAGGGAGGTGGCTTAGTGAGGAACAGTGCTTAATGTGCAGAAAAAAATCCCAAAAAAAAATCTATGTGAAAAAAATGCAAGTATAACGTGTCTTCACGTAATGCAGGGAACACAGAAGGTAGAAACAGGAAGATTATGCATGCATTGCTAGCAGGTAAGCTCCAGGTTCACTGAGAAATCCTGTCTGAAGAGTAAGATGAAGATTCATAGAGCAAAACAATTGACATATTTTTTTTCTTTTGTCCTGTGGGTGTTCGAAAGGACATGGCTACCTTGCACTCATACCTGTATATGTTTCAGAAACATGTAACAAGCACAGGTCAATGTTTGTATAAAATCATAGTTCAATGTAGCAAATAAGGTATATAATAGCATTTTTGTATTTTATGCACTGTGAAAGAGTGTATGTATACTACATTTGTTTTAAAAAGTGCAATCTCTCCTAGGACAAACTGGAACTGTTTGGGTATCCACAAGCGAAGGGATAGCCACTGCTGATACAGACGAAGAACGTGTGTTGAACAGTAAATGGAGTAAAAACATAACAAAGGCTCACGTGGAGACAGACTTCATTGCTTTCAAATCTTCTACCCCACGTCAGTGACATCAGATGCCTTGCTTTATTAGTAGTTGCTTTTAAACAGCATGCTAGGCTGAGATAATATATTTTCAGTAAACATTCTATGTCTATTGGGATGTTGTCGGTGGTAGAGATATTTAAAGTATTTGGGATTTCATAATTAGATTTGCTTTAGAAACAATTAATGTAGACAGGTAGTTTTGGGGAATCCAAAATTCAGGTATTTTCACTGTAAAAAAGTGAATGCTAATTTCTTTTTAAAGATGTTGTGTTTAAAAACTAAGCTAATGTTAATACTGTTTTCTTTTTAAACATGTTGTGACATATCAATGCATAACCTATAATTTCCCAAAACTCAACCAGTAAAAAGTCCTAGGCTGATAGCACACACTGTGGAAACTCTTAACTTATTATTTTAATCTAATTTTTAGAAATTACCTTAACACTGAAATGTCTACCTTCATATAAATATAGCTAACAAATGATTAACGATCTTCGTAAGACTGAGAAACTACAGTATGGGTGATATACATCCTAGAATTAAAGCATTCCCAGTAGCTGAATGTCAATTTAAACAACCATTTTTTTAAACAGCCATCTGCAGCAGGGCTGTGCCGAGGATTTAGAGAATGAGACAGCGTATAAGAAGTTTGTACAAATCATGGTTCCTTGCACTCACATGCTGTGAATATAGGTCTCATGCTCGTATGAATCATTAGGAGACTGTGATACTCACATTTCTGATTCTGTATGTCAGCTGTGAGTACTGGCATGCAATCTTTCTAATAAATCATAGTGTTATATCTGCTGCTGACACATGGTCATACGGGAGCTAAAAGAGTTTGGACGACTCCTTAAATATAGACCAGAGAAGGAAAGCTGAACTAAGAATAGCCACCTACACCTAGATAAGGCATACTGTTATTTGTTTTATGTATTGAAATTTTAATGAGATTTTTATCTGAAAGAAAAAGAAAAAGAACTAAAAATTAAATGTAATTTGTTAAGGACACTAAAGATTTTTTATTTTTTTTTTACTGGTAGAAATGAAGTATCATATACAAAATTAGTTCATTCTTATTGCTTATGTAAAGTGCTTTGCTACAATTGGGCTAATGGAAAACACATATTCCACAATAAAATGAGATGTGGACCCTCACTTCTCTGAGCCAATTTTCAGGGTTACAAGGCAGACATTAACTGGAGGGAAAACATAGCACATTGTGATAGAAACAGTAACAGTCACTTTCATTAAGTACTAAAATGGAATATGTGGCTCACAGCATGAAGAGCTTACCCACCTCAAGAAAAGGAAGGCATATTCCACATTGGACAGAGTCCATGGGGGACCAGAAAAAAAAAAAAGTGGGGTGGAGCTTGGAAGAAAATCCAAAGTCCTGTAAGCACAGAACCATGAAAGAGGCCATATAAGAAAGCCTCTTACAGTATCTTTCATGGTAGTCACTTTGGAGAAATGTAAACAATGAAATGATGCAGATTTGACTGTGAGTAAAACGAATGAAATGCAGTGTAGTGGGAGGAGATGAGGCAAAGCAGGTTAGACCGCTATTGCAGAACCGAGACCCAGAGAGGATAATGATAGCATAGAGTGGGTCGTCATTAGCTCCAGTAATTAGTACACGAAATGAACATGACTCATTGCTTTAGTTGACTTGCCTGGAAAGGGATAGTAAATATGGAGGAGATACATTATCCAAAAAGGTTACTACACTGAAATCATTTAACTAAAATGTTTTATTTTCCCAAAGATTGTTCTATGTTCTTCATTCTTCCATTAAAATTCTATTTATCAGAAACCTATATGGAAGGATGTACTATACATATTCACCGATAGGTTATAATTTAACATGGCTACAGATGTTTTTACGTTTTTAAGTAACTGTTTTAGAGGAAAGAGAAGAGAGATTCTGCCAAAGAGTTTGATAGGGCATTGGCATAGCTGAAATCAAAATGATAGATAAAACAGTTTAGCAATTGTCGATTTCCAGAAGATATCTGCTTTAAAGTTTGAGTTTGGGGGTTGTCAATGGCCAAAACAGTATTTTCCAGTGCTAAAGACAGAAAAAAAATCTATGGAAAATTGAGAATAGTGTTAGAAAAATTATTGGAATGAAATGGGAAAAAAACTCTTAAAAATGAAGACTAAAGATGAAAAAGTAGCCAGCATGCTTGACTTACAGACCAATGGAAGGAAAACCGAGAAATGTTTCAGAGTTATTGGTGAGGACATCGGCGCTACCGATAAGACAGTGTAAATGACAGGCCACGTGCAGGTGAGGCTGGTAAGTGAGATTGATTTGGGGATTTAGAAATGTTGGGTGCCAGGGGGTCGATGGCAGGCCTGTTTTGTGACCTAGGTATCAGATCTATGAGGAGAAGCCAGAAACAAGTAGAGTCTTGTGAAAAGGAGCTGCCAAGGAAGGAAAGCTTTAAATGCACTATAGGAAAACTTGGCAGGTTGATGCTCATTATGTGGCAAATAGAGAACTGATTCTCTGTGCTTTAACAATGAAAGCTTTGTTCAAAAGGCAGAGAAATGGTCTTCTTAAAGAGCACTGGGGATAAATAGGGATAAATGTGCAAAAAAAAAAATCTAGCAGAGTAGAAAAGGACTCGTGACAGATGACTTTGTCTCTACCATGAAGTTGGGCCTGGACAGGCTGTTTCACAGAACTTGCTTGCTGTAGGCTGTAACCTTGGGCTCACCTATTAAAATGAAATGCTGTGGCTTTATGCTGGATGGTCTGCACAGGTTCGACAGGTGTCTCTTACGGAACATCTGACTTTACTCACCCTTAGCCCTCTGTCTTCTGTGAAGTGTCCAAATATCATACTCAGTTCTTAAACTGTCATGCCAGGAGTTTTTCTCACTTCCTTTTCATCTTTCCCATGCTTTTATTTGCAGATAATATATCTTGGAAGGTGGGAAAGAGTGGCTCTCTCTTCATTTCCAAACTCATTGACTGCTTCAAAAAGTATTGTTGGTGTTACCATTTGGAGGAAATTTTTCGAAAGGTAAGGGTTTGGTTGTAATCTTTCATGTTCTCTAAAACTGCCATATGCTAAGAACCATAAATGGTTTCATTCTGATTATAGTTAACACTCTGTTTATTTAAAGAACACTATTTTAGAATACCACATATAAGCAATATGTGTTTTTCTAAAACCTTGTGATTTTCAGACACTTGTGCTTTACATAAGTTCCTAAGTCACTCTGTCTTTATATCCATGGATATATTATATTATATAATTATATCCATGGAAAAGCTAAACATGGTTAAACTGATAAGCCACAGCCCTAACATCACCATGATTTTGTTGTGTTGTTGTTGCTGTTGTTGTGTAGAGCAGCAAAAGCAGTTCCCTTCTTAGAAGAACTCTAACGACTTTCTTTGCCATTACAGGTTCAGCATTCATTTGAGGTTCCAGGAGAACTGACCCAGATGCCCACCATTGAGAGAGTATCCATGACACGCTATTTCTACCTTTTCCCTGGGAATTAGCACAGGCAATTCTCCATTGTGTAAATATATGTGAGGAGTGGTTCTGGGAACCCATTTACAGTCTGCATAAAATCTGAATAGACTAGAAAATGAAGCTGACACTCCAGCTTCCTGCTATTGGGGGTATTTGTTAATGAAACTGGGCAAAAATCTTGATTTTATTTGCTTTCATTATAGTACAATAATTGCATAAAAAATTCTTAGTCATCTGGTACCCAAGTGGAAACCCACTGAAAATTCGAGTCTTTTTACTGGAATTTAATCAGTGAAAAAAAATGTATTTTGACACAAGCACAACATTCTGTAACTGGGAATAGCGTGCACAGGAGTTATCTCTTATGAAGAAGTCATTTTGCTGAACCACATACAAAGAAGTCATTTTACTGAACCAAATACTTCGTGCTTGCAAAACACATGGTCTGAGACACATATAAACTTAGAAGAAATTGCCTAAACTGTGCTGAAGAGTCTTGGTGTGCAAATCACCTTTCCCTGGGGAGCCAAGCAGACCACAGCCATTTTGTACATATATTTCTAACTGCAGAGACCATTCTAGATATACCTTAAAATTAGTACTGTGAAGATCTATTCACTTGCTACTTTTTTTGTTAGTGCTTGATTTTTTTTTTATAGGTTTGATAGTATATATTGAAACCTTACTAGTTACTATAAGTACATGTAAAAGTAAACATAACATGAAAATAGTAAAAGTTTTCTTGGTGTGTATAGGTTAAATATAATGAATTTTTAAATACAAAAAAATTGCCACAAGGCTATCTTCTTTGTTCTTGAGTTATTGATGATTTAAGGGGTCTAGGTGTACCCCATTCTGAGTGGGTGCTATATACTTGTTTTGTGGTTTTTTTTTTTTTTTTGAACTTAATATGATCTCTGAGTTGTTTCTTGGGTATTCAAAGCTTTCTGGGGCTAGTATCCAATTATCAGTGACTGTATATTATGTCTGTTCTTCTGTGACTGGGTTACCTCACTCAGGATGATATTCTCTATATACATCCATTTTTCTAGAAATTTCATAAAGTTATTGTTTCTAATAACTGAGTAGTACTCCATTGTTTAAACATACCACAATTTCTCTATCCATTCCTCTACTGAAGGACAACTGGGTTCTTTCCAGCTTCTGGCTATTATAAATGAGGCTGCTATGAACATTGTGGTGCATGTGTCCTTATTGTATGTTGGAGCATCTTTGGGATATATGCCTAGAAGTGGAATTACTGAGTCTTCAGGTAGTATTATGTCCAATTTTCTGAGCAACCACCAGACTGATTTCGAGAGTGGTTGTGCCAGCTTACAACCCACCAGCAGTGGAGGAGTGCTCCTCTTTCTCCACATCCTCCTCTTTCTCTACATCCTCCACTTGCTACTGTTGAAAGTATATGAAAAAACTGTAACAAACAAGTTCTTATACAAGACTCATTTTTCCACAAAGAACTTTTGAACCACACTTTCTATCTATAAACCTTTTACAAATATCAGGATCAAAAATGCAATCATAACTGGACGGAAAAACAAATAAATCCTGAAAAACTATATTTCTTATTTTATAATATTAAATCATGCTCACTACAAAGCAAATATCAAAGGCATATTTTTAAAAATAATAACTATTCACTAACGAAATTTTTGAAGAGATCTTTTTGTAAAGATGTCCACTTGTATTCAGTTCTACCAGTTATTTATTTATTAGAGCCTTTGATAATGGCAAAGCAGTGGTTCCTACACTTTTGCTTCTCATGATGATACTCATGTGAAGCATGCACAACCCACTATTGACTCTAATTTTTCCTTTAGAGTTGTTGATTATTTAATTCCTATGCATCTCTCCATAGTGATAATTTTATGCCTTTACTTTTGTTAACATAAAGTTAATTTTCTCAAATATATGTCTACAATCAAATTAGTGTATATAAACACAGCATTTTTATATATAATAATTCCAAAATTACATGCAAAAATGATATGCATATTAATAATACAGGACAAACATTAATATACAACAAAAAATTCTTCTTAAGACTTACATACTTTCAATAGTATTCAAAAGTTGCGAAATTCATTATAGCACTGTTGAATAATCACTTGGCTCCTCAGAAACCACTTTCCAGGTGTTAAATGTTTACACTAACATCCACAGGTTAGTTTGTGCATAGCAGGTCTCTCCTCTATTGCCTAGCATTTTTGTCACTACCGTCTCCGACCAGCAGAAAAGGAGCACAGACACAGTGTTCTTCTCAAAACAGTTTATTCAGGAACCTTACAGCATGCCAGTGAAAATCTTTCTGTCTCCTTCCTGTCTCTCTCTCTCTCTCTCTCTCTGTTTCTCTTTCTCCTCTCTCCGGCCCCAAGCGCAGTCCCTTTTATCCTCTCTCAACTCCACCTCCTCAGTCCATGTTGTGTGGCTGCAGTTCATAGGTCCACGTCATCTGGCCTGATCTGGCATCATAGGTGCGCCTGCGTAGGTCACACGGTGGGAGTGGCTAATCTCGGGGCGGGGTGGGGGGGCAGGAGGAAGTCAGGTGCTAGTCATAGACTAGGCCGGAATCCCAAGTGCCATCTTTGGACTGCTGCCACACCCGCTCTCCACACATTTGGACGATGATTTACTGTGTAAGCTATCATCATTGCTTGTCTTGATTTGCTTCTCAGTGGTGAATGCCATCCCTTCTTGAAAACAACCAAGATTGGGGTATCAAGTATTGTCTATATTTTTCTTATTTATTCTGATTTTGTCTGCTTTTCCAGGTAATTTCCATAACAATCTTACAGCTATTTTTGCAGCTCATATATTTCGATAAGATCTTTTATGTCTAGGACTGTGCTCTGCTAATTCATTGTTGCTTCTTTTTTTTTTTTTAACCAGGAGCTTTATAGTCTTATTTTCATAAACATTTTGAAATTTTTAAAAAGAATATTTCTAGCATATTTTATTTTGACATTATTTTTGAATAAGATCCGTTATTCCTATACAGTTGCCAGTCAAGTATTGCTGTGGATGAGAAGAAAAGAAAATCCCAAGATCCCAGAATTTTTAAATTTGTAAAACCTTTCAGTTAGATATTTTATAGAATATCAGAATCTAGATAATTTTTCATAGGTTGATTTTGGGGGCAAATCTGACACACAAAATTTTACATGAAAAGTGGAGATTAGTTCCTCCTTTCCAAATCTCCACCCCTTTCAGTTTATTAAATATATGTTCACACATCTCTGTAAAGTGACTGAAAGACAAGGACACTAAAGAGCACATGGATGATACCTCTTTTGGTGAACCACTTTCACTTATAATTTAAAATCAGGATTTGCTCACAGAGCAGATTTATATATAATAGAGCTGAGAAATGAAGTATTTATTACATACTGGTGCATATCTAGCTAAAACTAACCATCTTATAGGAATAAGATAAAGGAGGCTTACTTCTATTGTTTGTATTTTGGCTTCCATGGCTACTGGCTGCCTACCATTCCTTTTGAAAGGATTGTTAGGATAACCTTGACAAATGTATGCTATGCTTACAATTTTTTCTCTTATGTGTTTTTGTAAGAAAAATGCCCTCACACATACACATTTAAATCTTGTCTGTTAGTATTATTGAAATAAATTCTCAAGATACAAAATACAAGGTTAAAGAATTAAAGGCAACTTTTGGCACAAAATATTGTATAGGACTCTATGCGAAACTGAATTCTTCAGGAGCAAGATGTGATGAGACCCAGATACTTATATTTTTGTCAACTTAAGAATGTTGTATCATTCTTTTTGCTTCATTGAGCTAAAATTAAAATCATTATTTGTTCTATGTTTTATAAACTGTTTAAGAATCTTTCTTGTCTGCATAGTAACTCTTAACTCATATCATCCCTTCTTAGTGTTCTTCAAGTCATACCAGATCTGTGATCTCTTCCTTGAAGTGTTCATTAGCAATTCAAGATTTTTACCCTTTCTCCCTAGTCTTGCTGACTTTTCAGACTATGTTAAATCTGCAGCTATCAAAAATATGTATACCAAAAAGCTCTGCTTCCTACAATTTGCTCTGATGGGCTCCTACAGAGGTTGTTTTTGCCATTTATATGTCCATATCTTCCCACTAGAATAAGGGCTCCATGAGAAATCTTCCTTTTCTCCACTATGCTGTTTCCAGTGCTTAACACAGTGCTTGACAGAAAGACTATTCTCACTTAGTCTCTATTAGAGAAGGGTATTTGTATATTTTCTATTGAATGTTTAGTGGTTTTTTATAAGTGCCCTTAACTTATTAAATTAAGAATTGCTTTACTTAAAGAACTTTTCCCCTTGATTGTTCTTGGAAACTATTATGTGTCCAGAATTTATAATCTGTCTTTTTATTCATGGTTTCAAATCTTATCTACAAAAACAGAACTTGGGTGTTAGTTAATGTAACAGTACAAAATAAACACGATAGGCATGTGTTCTACTTACACAGAGATGCACAACATAGATGGCTAAATGTATGAAATTGTAAACTGAACTGAAGAATCTTGGCTCACATTTTTCCCTTTTCTAGGTCAACCATTCCATCTTCACATTCATGCTTATAAGATAGATCCCTAAATATGTAACTTTGTTCTTGATTTTCTTACACACTGTGTGTCAAACTAATCACCTAACCTGCCCATTCTATTTTCAAATCTCCTCTCTCTTGCTGCATCTTATTGTTTTACATCATCTCATTAATTTCAGGCCTGGAATAATCCATAGTCTTATCATAGGTCAAATGAGATCCCGATCTTCATTCATGTATCTTGGTTGATTAGTTTATTTTGTTTTGCTTTGTTTCAGACAGGATATGACTGTGTAGCTCTGACTGACCCAGAGCTCACTTTGAAGACCCGGCTAGCATTGCACTCAAAGAGAGTTACCTACCTCCGCTTCATGAGTGCTAGGTTTAAAAAACATTTTGCTGCCTGTTTATGATACTCAGGAATTGCCTTGAGGAATTATTGTTCAGGAATGTGAACAGCACACCCTTTTGTTAATTCACTTTCTTAAGCAAAAACACAACACATTTTCATAATCTACAGACATTCTTCAGTATTTTGATCACATGCTATTTAATCCCTAGAGATCCCTAAACTATATTTAATGTGTGTCTCAGTGTTCTGTAAGCATTTGCATATACCAATCTAGCCTCCTAAGACTATTCATTTTCTACTCCTTATGTCCTTTTAATTAAATAATACATGATTGACTCTCATAATAATAAGTGTTAATCAACAACAATTGGAACATAAAGAAGCATAAAGAAAAATTCACTTCTATCATGTTTATATACTAAAAACCTCATCAAACTTTGTATAAACATTTTCTAGTGTGGATTCTTTAATTTCAGAAAAGTTTTCTGGAAAAATTCTTTCTCACTACTGGAATATTTTCCAAGATATCTATATATTTGTATATGTTTATCACTTAGGGTCCAAGCATACAGCAAATCATGTAGTTAAACAGACAGAACTTAATTTGGAGACTATTCAATCTGGCTTTGTGAGGGGATAATAACATAAGCAAAAGGTATGTTGACAAAATACAGAAGTACTTATAGAAGGTATCTACTAACTCTATGTCTGGAGTATATAAATGTAAGCAGTAAGGGTTACCAAGACGAAAGTGTTTGGAGGAGGTAAGGCCTGCAGATTTATGTGTCAGATCCACAAGGAAATGTGTTATTTTTATGTGATTTCCTGTGAAGTAGACTTGTTCATATTTGGCTTAGCAGTTTCCCAGAGTAATTCTAAAGTGTGATGAGGCTTTTCTTAGGTGTGTAGAAATAAGATGTAAAACTAGCCAGACTTTTAGAGTAAAGCAACATTAATGCTCCAATACATAGAGAAAAGTGTTAAAAACAACACTGAAAAATAAGTGCCTCAAGTGTCCTTAAGCATTCTCATTTCTACTTTGACATTTCTACTTTGACTTTTCTAGTAAGTTTTATGCAGATTGTTGTTGACCAAAATATACAAGAGTTTACAGAATTTTAATTCTAGTATCACAGACCATAGATGATAGTCCTTAGGATGATTAAATAACATTTAATTAACTGTGACAGTGTACTGTGGTATCCTGTGTAGCTTTGAAAACAATACTAGTCATCCCTTAATAAATTATCGCTAACATACACATATATGCAAAGACAAATTAAAACAAAACCAGGTTGCTCATACTTATCTTATTCTGGAATTGAACAAAGGACCAGAAGCTCTCCTATACTTTAGTCAAATACCCTATAGGAAGCTAATGCCCCTGTGTCATCTGGAGATTGAACATTACAAAATAAAAAAGATGTGAATGACATTAGGGTTGACACAAAGAAAAATTAAACAAGATACAACCTACAAGAACCAGCTGAGATTTAAGATAATACACAGAATAATACTATTCTCTCAGTCTTTTCTGGCTTCTATCTTGGGTTATAGGTTTATACTGAAAGAAAAGGTAACACTGAACTCACCCAGAAACTAACTGTGAATCACGCACATAAGTAAAAAATGATCAAAAAGAAAATCTATTGTACATAAAGAGATGTATGTATGTCTCATGTTTTTTTTTACAAGCCAACCTACTCTGTAAAGTGTCTCATGTCTGTTACCAAGCCTCTACATCTAAGTATAGCATAGACTCTGCCCTACTTCTATCTTTGAAACCTCAAGGAAAATGCCATGTATGACAAATGCTAACACAGAACTATATAAATTCCTTTTCTATTTTTGATTACATATGTATAGGTATAGCTGCTTAGAGTATTTATTAATATAATTTTTACAGTATTTTTTTATATGAAATCTTAAACTCATTGTCTTTAAAATCATTTGTATGGTAATATATTACAAAATACATATTACTAATTAACACTTTTTCTGAAAGTGATCTCAATATTCAACTAATTTCTGATGGCATACCTCTAGTATTCAAAAGACTGTCTTCAGTTTGTGACAAATGATACGACTCCCAGGATTCCTCCTCTTCCCCTCTCCTCACTGTCATAGAGACACCTGTTTCTTCTCCTTTGAGTTTTCTTGGCAAGTAGTGCTTCATAACACAGAGGAAATAACCCACATAACTTGTTCTCAATTAACTCTAGTAGTATTTAGTCTTACAAGGGAACTTGAAAAGATGGCCAAACACACTCAATATGATGATACCAAGGTTATTGTTTTTCAGGTCAAGCAAAAGTCAAATAAAAGAACAAATTTACATTCCTTAATGAGATTCAACTATGTATTATTCCTTTAATAAAATGTAATATATTTCCAACTAGTGAGTTTGCATTTAAGTAATTTGGGAAGCCATTCACCTTTAATCTTAATGGATGATGACCAAATAATTTTTGACCAGAGTTATGAAATTCTGGGACATGGAAAAACTTTGATTAGCAATAACTTAATGTGGGACTCCCTGGATTGGAAGACACAAAAGCAAAGAGGTGGGAAAACTGAAGGAACTCAATTTTCTGAAAAAAAAAAAAAATAGTACAGATGTTGCTGGCAGATGTTGGGCTTTAGAAATCTTAGATTTTGAGGATACAGTAACATTGGATATATAACTGAAACAGGCAAAGCACAAACATCTGCACATCATGTAAGAGAAAAGGGTGTTGTACTGCACTCCTTTGTCTATGTCCATGTCTGGCTGGTAATTTTATAGCTCTTTACTCTCAGGAGTGCTAAATCTGGAAATCCGTAGTCTTTAGACTGGCATGATAATTATAAAACAACAACATTTCATAATTAAGTAGTTTGCTACCTAAAAATCAGTGGTATCCATGGCTGGGATGTTTATAGTCTGTAGAGGAGAACATACTACTATTATTCCATTCAATGGATATAGTATTAATGTGCTCCTAACTATTTATCTTTATACTCACAAAAAGGGCAATGCACAATCCCCATGAAAGAATTTTTTTCAGTAGATATGTTATTGACACCCACAAATATTCAACAAGCAAAACAATGAAAAACTATGGAGTGTTCAACTATAAATTGAGCATTTAGAGCATAAGCCCTCCCATTAATCACCAGAGAAGAGGAGGTAATATGTCTTTTAGAGCCAGAGAAGGTGAAGACAAGGTGAAAATTCGTGTTGTAAGACATGGGATATCCACTGCACACATGAATTTACAGAAGTATGACGGCATGCACGAGAACTATTCAAAATTTATTCAGTCAAAACCCAACATGAATGAGAGAGGCACTTCTGAAGCCTCTCTCCACAGCTGAGGTGCTATTAGAAATTGATGGCCTTTAGGGAAAGGAAGGTATCAGTTTTCTTCAGGCATATAACTTCACAGAGGTTGCCCATGCTCATGTAATGGCCTTATGCCATTGCATATATTGGCAACAAAGAATAGGTTCTGTGGATACAAAACACCAACAAATAAAGTTGGAAGGGAAAAAATAGTAGAAAAGATATTGGGAAAGTTGGGAGAAAAAAAGTAAATGAAATTATCAAGCAACATTTTCTAAGTTAATAGTGATGGGCTTGAACTTAATTGATATAAGGAAAGCCAATGTACTTTTTACTTGTTACTGTTTACTGATCACAATAGTAGTCTACTTTTTTACATGTAAATAACTGAGCAGACACAAGCTGAGTATCATAACTCAATTCAATTCAATTCTTTTTAGTCCATTAAGGGTTCATGACTATAACACTACCACTTCCTCTAGACAACAATCATAACCAATACTATACTGTCTTCATAGCACTTGTCTATTTAGGTATGTCAATCACAGTTCCACACTCTAGCCCAGTAGCACCTTTAATGGTTCAATGCCCTCAGCTCAAGTAAATGTGGACTTTTGTCTTTATTGTCTGAATGAATTGTAGGAAGATCCATTATGAAAAAGAGTTGGGGTTTATTAAAAGATATGTTTTTATAAATTTTATGCAGGAGTGTTAGGAGAAATACTGACATTCAGAAAGGCAATGAATGTCTGAAAGATGTCCTCACTGCTCAAAAAGTTAACAGTATCTTTGTGAGAGCCCCAGAAAATATCAGAGAAAGCACTGGATTCTGTATGAGATTAAAGACATTCAGGCATCAAGCTACTGTTTGCTCTCACCTAACACCATGAGCCTTTAGCTTAATTAGAGATCCTACAGGCACAGTACCTTTCAAATCTCACAAACCATAAGTGAGTGGAAAATGTTTATGAAATGGAAAATACAAATTGAAATATGTGATCTATAAAATATTCAGGTAAAATTTGGATATTTTTCTATTACTCAACTCAACCTCCTTTATCCTAACACCAAAATATTAGATACATGGGTTCAAATATGCTTTCAGCGCTGGTAAAATATTGATCAGGACATCTAGAAAAATAAAAAAACCAATAATCTGAAGACTTGCCTACTTCTCTTCAAGTCTACTTAAACAACATAATATTTTCTTGACATTGCACAACAAAAATGAATTTATTAGAGAAAAGCTCAAATCTCCAAGAATCAGTTGTATCTGAATCTCTGACAATACTTTTACTTAGCACTGCACTGCTGGGAATAGAAATTGATGTTAAGTAGTGCCACCACCCCCTGGACTTAATCAGTCACATTTACCTTTGAAAGAATTTAAGATACATTATTATGGATATGAGAAGTATGAAACCTCGCCAAAGACTCAAACATATTTAACTTTCTCTTTATATTTTAACAAAATGGAGCTTTAATCAGTATCTCTTTTATTTTTAAAGCTGAGTCAGAAGTTAACAAAATACTCATGGTCTCATACTATAGCCTACCACCAGTAAGACAAAAGGGAAGAAAGCAACTGAGGGAGTGGAGTGAGAAGAAAGAAAAGAAAGAAGGAAATGAGGAAAGAAAGCAGAAATACGTTTGTGTTATTTATCTAGAATCCATTTCTACTCAAACTCAAAACTAAAAAAATAGTGCTATCGTACAAGAGTGGTGGCTCAGCAGTTATAGGCAGACCCTTCTCTCCTAGAGGACAAGAGTACATTTCTAGACCCTTATTTTAGTCTACTTAGGCAGCAGCACATGTGACATGCTTATACACACACACACACACACATACAGAGAGAGAGAGAGAGAGAGAGAGAGAGAGAGAGAGAGAGAGAGAGAGAGAGAGAGAAGGGGGTAATTCGCAAAACAAACTAAAACATTTAGAGAGTTTTAGTTGCTGTTTATCTGTCAGAGTGTAGCTATACTGATTGGTAAATTTACATTTGATATTGTCACTACTTTTAAAATGTAAGGTTAATAACTATGATCCCTTTTCTATTGATTTCTTAGCAAAATTAAGTCCATGCCCTACTTGAATGAATACAGAAGTAAAAATATCTACCATGCTAGTGATAAAATCAGTTTCAAAATTATATTTGTAAATACCCTTGCTGAAAGTAAGGATTCTGTCAAGAATGACATGCCCTTTTAGCTACAACTACTATATCTACAGCAGTAAAATTATTTCACTAGAGATGAGCCAATGAACACATTATTTTATATAACTTTTATTTTGTATTAATCATTCCATTAGTTTGCATTTTAATTATATCCAGCTTGCCTGTTAACCCTCCATCAATGCCACACCCCACATCCACTCCAAGCCCCTCCCCTTTGCCTGTATGAGAGTGCTTCCACCCCACCCTCTCCTGCCACACTACTCCAGCAACCCGCTTTGCTGAGGCATAAAACCTCCTAGACCCCAAGGACTTCCCCTCCCATTGCTGTCAGGCAAAGCCATACTCTGCTATATATGTATCTGGATCTATGGATCCCTCCAGGAACACTTTCTGGTTGGTGTTCAAAACTCTGGGAGAACTGCGTGGTGAACTGTGTGGTCAGACCAGCCTATTTTGTTTTTCCAATGGGGTTGCAATTGCCTTCTGCTACTCCTGTCCTTCTACTAGCTCCCACAACATGTTCCTGGAATTCATTCTGATGGTTATGAGGAATGGGGATAGCCCCTGGAGGGTTCCAGAAACCAGGGAATTGTGAGATTCCCAGGACCAAAAAGGAATGAATACATTCTTAAGACTATGCCACTCTGAAAGGAAGCAAGGGAAAGTCTGAGACAAGTAACTGCAATATGTTATAGACTTCTAAATTAGATCAATTTCATTGCTTCCCATGGTGAGGGATAAAAAGAAGGAAAGAAAAAAGGGCAGGAGCCCCCACTTGGGTGTTCTACCTTCTGCATAAAGGAGGAAAGCTGCCTTCTGTATGCTAAATCAGACCATCAAAAACAACTGAATCATAGTTTAGTAAACAATAACTGTCCCTTTGCCCAGATCTCTGGCTCCTTAGCTTACAGTTTAAACAACTCTGATTATAGTGTTCAATAAAAATGGAGATTTCTCCTAAACCATGACTTACTCACTGCTATCAATAAAATGTAAATGTGGTAAAAATAAAGTTTGGAATGTCAACAGTGATAAATTTTTAATGAAGAAAAATGATGTACTGAATGCTACAGAGAGAATGAAGTTACTTAATTTGTGGCATTTAAGAGTTTGATAATATTATACTATTAATGAAAAATATAGATAAGCTACAATACAATGCAAGGGTTTTATTTTAGACACAAGAAAAACATGAAAATAGAGTAAGACCCACTGATCTCCATAGATAGGAAGATTGTATTATACCAAATAAATTTGCAAATTGCTCTTTCTAACTCTATGAAGAATTGAATTGTGATTTTGATAGAAATCACATTGATTTTGTAGATTGCCTTAGGCAAAATAGCCATTTTTACAATGTTGATTCTTCCAAACCATGAGCATGGAAGATCTTTCCATCTTTTGAGGTCTTCATCAATTTTCTTCTTCAGAAACTTGAAGTTTTTGTCATACAGGTCCTTCATTGCTTGGTTAGGGTCACACCAAGGTATTTTATACTCTTTGTGGCTATTGTAAAGACTGTCAATTCTCTCATTTCTTTCTCAGCCTGTTTGTCCTTTCAGTGGAGGAAGGCTACTGATTAGTTTGAGTTAATTTTATATCCAACTACTTTCCTGAAGGTGTTTATCAGCTGTAAAAGTCCTCTTGTGAAATTTTAGGAGTCACTTAAGTATACTATCATATCACCTGCAAACAGTGGTATTTTTAATTTTTCCTTTCCAATATGTATTCCTTTGACAATTTTTTTTTATTGACTTATTGCTTTGGCTAGTACTTCAAGTACTATATTGAATAGGTAGGAAGAGAGTGGACAGACTTGTGTATTCCCTGATTTTAGTGGGATTGCTTCAAGCTTCTCAGCATTTGTTTTGATGCTGACTACTGGTTTGCTCTGTAGTGCTTTTACTATGTTTAGGTATGTGCCTTGAATACCTGACCTTTCCACAACTTTTAATATGAAGGAGTATTGAATTTTGTCAAGTGATTTCTTAGTATCTAGAGTGAAAATCATGTGATTTTTTTGTTTAGTTTATTTATATATTGGATGACATAGTTGGATTTCTGTATATTGAAACGTCCTGAGTTTTTCATCAGGACCGGTGGTCTGCCTCCCCACAGGTCCCTGGCAGCTCGGCAGAGTTACAGAAGAGATTGCCGTTCTAGGCAGAAAGGTGAGTCAACTCCTTCTGCTCACATTCTACAGCCAGAGATGCAGCCCAGAAGAAGCCTACTTGATCATGGTGAATGATCATTTTAATGTGTTCTTGGATTTGGTTTTCAATAATTTTATTGAGTATTTTTCTATCGATGTTTGAGGGAAATTGGCCTAAAGTTTTCTTTCCTTGTAGAGTCTTTGTATGGTTTAGGAATGAGCATAATTGTGGCTTCAAAGAATGAGTTAGGTAGTATTCTCTCTATTTCTATTATGTGGGATAGTTCAGAGAATATTGGTATTAGGTCATCTATAAAGGTCTGATAGAAAGCTGCATTAAACCCATCCGGTCCTTGGCTTTTTTTTTTTTTTTTTTTTTTTTTTTTTTTTTTTTTTTTTTTTTTTTTTGATGACTGCTTCTATTTCTTTAGGGTTTATGGGATTATTTAGATCATTTATCTGTTCCTGATTTAACTTTAGTACCTGGTATCTGTCTGGAAAATGCCCATTTCCTCTAGATTTTCTAATTTTTTGAGTATAGGCTTTTGTACTAAAATCTGATAATTTCTTAAATTTTCTTAGCTTCTGTTTTTATGTCTCTCCTTTCATTTCTGATTTTGCCAGTTTGGAAACTGTCTGTGTGCTCTCTGGCTAATGGTTTATCAATCTTGCTGATTTTCTCAAAGAATCAACTCTTGGTTTTGTTGATTCTTTGTATAGTTCTTTTTGTCTCTATTTGGTTGATCTATGTTCTGAGTTTGACTATTTCCTGCTGTCTATTCATCTTTGGTGTGTCTTCTACATTTTGTTCTAGAGCTTTCAGTTGTTCTGTCAAGTTATTAGTGTATGCTCTCTCCAGTTGCACTAGGAGTTTTTCTCTTAGCACTGCTTTCATTGTATGCCATAAGAGTGGGAATGTTGTGTCTTCATTTTTTTATTCTAAAAAGTCTTTGATGTCTTTCTTATTTATTCCTTGAACAAGCTATTATTGAGTAGAGCATTGTTTTGCTTCCATGTGTATGTTGGCTTGTTGTTGTTGTTGTTGTTGTTGTTAAAGACAAACCTTAGTCTCTGGTGAGCTGATAGAATGTATAGAATTATTACTTTTTGTATCTGTTGAGGCCTGTTTTGTGACCCACTATATGGTCAATTTTGGAGAAGTTGCCATGAGGTGTTGAGAAGAAGGTATATTCTTTTGTTTAATATGAAATATTCTATACATATCTGCTAAATCCATTTGGTTCAAAACTTTTGTTAGTTTCACTGTGTCTCTCTTCATTTTCTGCATCCATAATTTTTCCATTGATGAGAGTAGGGTGTTGAACTCTCGCACTATTATTGTGTGTAATATATGCTTTGAGTTTTAGTAGAATTTCTTTTATCAATGTAGGTGCTCTTGTATTTGGAGCATAGATGTTCAGAACTGAGAGTTCACCTTGATTGACTTTTCCTTGGATGAATAAAAAGTGTCTTTCCTTATCTTTTTATGATTACTTTAGGTTGAAAATTTATTTTATTCAATATTAGGATGTCTACTCCAGTGTTTTTCTTGAGATAATTTGCTTGAAAAGTTTTTTCCAACTGTTTACTCTGAGGTAGTGCCTGTCTTTGTTGCTGAGATAAGTTTCCTGTATGCAACACAATGCTGGATCCTGTTTGCCTCTTGCCATCTTGTTATAGGTGATGCTAGGTGATGTTGTTGTCTCTTACTGGAGCTTGTCTCTACTGTGGGTCTGTGGGCTCATGTTCTCCAAAGGGAGAATGTTCCTGGGTGTTCCTCTCTCAAAGTAGGCTGTGAGTTTCGATGGAAGAACCCAGTCCTGTTGTGCCTTGGCTGGTTCTTTCCTTTGACCAGAAGTGTACACTCCCAGGCAGTACTGGTGTCTCTTTGAACTTTTTAAAAATGAGTACCTTAAAAAATTTTTACTTTCCGTAAAATGGTATAAGTCAGTATATTTGTTAATCATATATTGTGGTAAATATTAAAAGGATAGCCTAGACTTTTATCGGCCTCAAAGGTCTCACCCCATGTATGCCGCTCTAGTGCAGAGCTGAGCACACATCATCCGGTCACCACACCACTAGGAGCTCCATGCTACCTCTATGAACTCTGCCAGTGTTCAATCTACTACCCCTTTGCTGCTTCTCTCTCAGGTGGATCCGAGCACCCCAGCATCTTTCTTTCCTACAATGCCTGGCACAAACATGACTCCCAAGCCCAGTAACTTATCAAGCAGTTTTATATATTAAATTCTCAATCTGCATTCCCTGTACACAATAAGATTCCAACCAATGAACAAAAATATAAACTGCCCTTTTATATGAGATAAAAAGACTCATAGAAAACCTTACAAATAATAGCAACCTCATCAAGCTAGAGATGTGCCAAGAGAAACATACCTGCCTCTACCTTTGCTCCTCCTGGAATTCCTTCCTTCTCTCTCCTCTTCCATTTTCCTAGCCTATTCATTGCCTACCTCTCCACTGTTCAATCATGTATCACCTTAACATCAACTAACAGCCATAAGTATCATGAAATATCAGCTCCAAATATGAAAAAAGGGTGAGTATTTCTGGCCTTGATTTCTGCAGAATGAAGCACAGGTCTTGTTTTGTTGGGCAGCAATATAAAAGTCAAGCACACTGTTTTATAGGCAAAGAAAATAACCATTTGAATACAATTATTTTAGAAAACTATTAGGGTGTTTTTATTTTGTTTCTTTTTCAGATGGTGCTGTTTTTCTATATCTGTGTATGAACTACATACCATATTTTCTTTAAAGAGATGATTGTCTCAAGTAAATGCAGATTCTGCAATTATTGCTAATTAGACAAGTTCAAACACACCCAATGTGTTTAGATCCTTAAATCTTTTGTAATCCTTTCTATTTTATACCAGAGACATGTATGGTGAAACAACTATGCATGATTCAATTTAAACTTTTATATCTGAGATTACACAGCTTTTTGAAAACTAAAAATGAAGGATCTTCCGTCTTAATTGTTCTCACATTCTAGTTAGCAGGAATCATAAAGTTATTACCTACAATATTTCATTTGTTCTCTTAAGAGTCATGTGAAAGATACCTATAGTACTTAGTTTTGTTCTAATACAGATATGGAAGCAAATAAACAAAATATATTTCTTAGTTAACTATGAATTTAAAATATACACAGAAAAACTATATCCCAGTTTGTGCTTTATGAAGAGATACACACTTTGCACAATATTTTCAATTTTACTTTATAAAGCCAATTATATTTGTACTGTTATCTGATAATAAAGTGGGTATGAATGGTAATGGTTACCATTAGCTTATGAATAAATATTTAGAGAAAAATATGAGAAGAATTATATTGATGAGTATCTACTTAATATGTTTTTAAACACAAAAGAAACTGTAAAGGCTGTCTTCTGGTCATTTTTAATGATCAACACAACATAGACTCATCTGGGAACATAAGCTCTACTGTGAAATGACCTGTGAGCATGTATGTGAGGGATATCTGAACAAGTAGCTGGTTCAGCAGGATCTTCTGTGAGCAGTTCTATCCCTAAGAATTATCTAATCTTGGGCTGAAAAGTAAACACCTGAGAGTGAACTAGCAAAATATTCATCCATGTGTTCTGGTTCAGGTTCTTGTAATAAGTTCCTATCTTGACTTCCCTCAATTATGGTTTGTGTCCTAGAATATCTACCAATCAAATCCCTCTTTATCTAAGATGCTTTTGGTTGGAGTTTAACACAGTAGCCAGAACTATGAAGGGAAATGAAACAATATCCATTACTGATATTGAAATGCTCAAGTGATGTGAAGATATTATTTGTGAAGTCATATAAATGGAGTTAGAAGTGTAAAGATTCTTGTAATTTTAATTAGAAGTTTCAGAATTTTACTTTCACCATCACCTAATTCCTATTTTTATAAAGCTCGACCAGACAATATGACTATCTCAAATTCAATGTCATTCCATTATTTTATATTTTAATTCATGAATCATTTTCCAAGTAGTCTTTTTGCAAATGTGCATGCAGTGATAATAGGACTACTATCATATCACTTTCATTTATTCATAGAACTGTACTAAACATTGAGAAAAATCTCGCTTGGAGTTTGATTGTACATGTCCATATTAAAGTACATAAAATTTAATGCCAGGATGATAAAGAGGAGATCAGTGAAAAGTTGCCTTCTTTCTATTTTTTTGTTGCCATCATGAATATGTATACCTACCTGTACGTGACCTGATCAAACAAAAGACAGGAAAGCATGATGACTACTAGGAAATAAAAGGGTCATTTAAATATTAGAGAGAATTTTTAAGGATGTGTGGTGACTGTGACCATGCTGCATTTCACACATGTGCAAAATGTCAAAAAAAAAAAAAATGTATGCAGAATTTCAAAGATCTATGCTATTTTTCCTTTTTTTAATGATAGTTTGTTTTTCTGAGTAAACCACATCAGTTTCAATTTTTAAGATTAAAGAAAGAATGCACATTGTATAGTTTTTTAAAACCCCTCTGCCATTTATCTTTACTGTGTTTATGGAAAATTTTTTCCTTTAAAAATGTTCATAAATTCATACAATCACTTTGCTTATTCACTAAAGTTTAGGAATATTTTGGAATTAGTTTTATTTCTTTTTAAATAAATACATATTTTGGCAAAGGTCTTCAATGAAAGTATTACCCCAATTCCACTAAATCTATTTAAAACTGTAGGTTTTTTTGTCCCAGGTAATAACATTATTATTTCATTTTGATCTGCACTGTATATCCTGCTACCAATCAAAGCAAAGTTGTTTTCCTCCTAAGGTATATAGAAAAGTCCTAAGGGGTCTTTCAGTGATATTTCTTTGTACTTCCATGAATGCCTTTCTCTCCCAGTAAATTGTATGACAAAGAAAGAAAAGAACGTGCCATTTCTTATTCACCTTTACTTTTCCTGATGTCTCATGCATCTTTTGAAGTGATGACTTGTATTGAAAGACCTCCGAAGGGAGACCCGCACTCAAATCTCAGGAGAGGCGCGCACCCAGCGAGGCACCGAGACCAGTCTTGCTGCAATCGCATGAGGAAGTTTATTAAAAGTGAAAGAGTGAGATCTCAGGCCAGCATGCTGGGGTCGAGACTCATACACCACGCAGGGGTAGAGGAGTTCGACCCCGGCCTGAACTTGTAACAGGCTTATAAAGGCAAAAATCACAAAGGAGGGGGAGGACAGGGGGAATGAGGAAATTCATAAGGGGAAGAATCATACATTTTTTATCAGTACACCCCCAGGCACACCTAGGGCGTTGGAACATTCCACAGAGGTCATCCGGACCTTCTGTGGTATTTTGGGAACTCAAATCTCAAGAAAGTGGGATTTCCTGGGTGGGATTTCCTGGGAGCGACAGAGGAAATCCCTAGGGCAAGGAATCAGTGTCCTTTGACAACCTTTTACTCTTCAGTATCAAACTTAATTTTGTGAGGTATTAACATTAAATTTCTGTTTATTAACTGGATTATTCTTTTTAAAGAACTAAACAGATTTTATGGAAAAAAATAAGGTACAAAGAGACAGTGTGGATTATAAAATATTACACAGATATAAGTGTCATGCAAATTAAAGAATATACACATGGGTTCAAAATACTAGTGTTGTTATATGTGTTTTTACCAAAATAACTTTTTTATTAAGTAAGTGATTAAAAATGTTAAGGGCTAGCTGTAATGGTCAACTATGGATAAAAAAAAGAAAAAAGAAAGAAAAGAAAAATGAAAAATGAAAAGACCTGGGTGGCAGGTTGTCAAGGTTGTGTATGTCTCCGTATATGATTATGTTCCTGGTTCAATCCTCATTCCTGCTCAAGGTAACTTTGGTACTTAAAAATGTTTGGTGGTTAGGTTGAAGCTTCATTGTTTTCAAAGGAATTTATCTGGAGGAACACGTAGAAATGTGTTCAGTAATTATCAATGTATCTGCAGGTATGGTTGTTATTCATTTCTTACACTTTCACATTATCCTTTCGTAGTATGTATTTATCATTTCTACATAAGTGAAAAGTAGCTCTTTGATTAGGAAACACAAATAATTGATATGGCAGTTTTGTAAAACAGATATAACAGAAGCTTCCTTATACAAGAATATAAAGGTGTTAAACTCGTTAATTTAAACAACAGAAGAGTCATTAAAAGATTGAGGGATGTTAGAAAGGTCTTAGACAAAATATAACATGCTTTAGTCAGACAGAAAGAATAAGTTCAAGAGATTAGTAGATTATAATATTGATGATGACTGTCAGTTTATTTGTGAAACTGACCAAAAGAAAAGATATTGGTAGTTCTCATCCAAAACAAAGAATGCAAGGTAATGGGTAAATTCCGTTTTGCTTTCCATATGTAGATATGCCTAAACAATGATCTCTTTGTGATCTCTTTGGGGTAGGGTGGTCAAGAAACTCTTTCTCAATGGTCACTTTAGACAATAAGAAACCAAAAATATTTACATTATAATTTATAACATTAGCAAAATTACAGTTGTGTGTTATCAAAAAAAGTAATTTAAGATTGGAGGTTAATACAACATGTAGAATTGTATTAAAGGATCATATCATTGGAAGACTGAGAACCACTAGATTAGAGGATCCACTTTCAGCTTTCATTTGAAAAGGAAAGAAGCATTAAGCAAGTTTTCACATGATGACAAATTTCTTCAAAGACCAAAGCAGATGTTGAAGTTGATAACCATAATGGTCCATTCTACTTTCTGAATACCTTTCTATGGTTATCCTGAGTTAACAAAATTAAACTAATGGGTTACAATTAATTTATAGCCATTTGGAACTTTCACTCTTCCTCTTCAAGGCTGCTGGACAAACTGCTCAGTACATTTGTTCTAGAAAAATAAAGAGATGAGGTAGAAATGAGAATCCTTCTACCACCTCACCTGACATGGTTTCTCAGACTTATCTACAAATCAAGATAAAAGTGAAAATTTTATTTGTTTCTAAGCTTATCTTTCTGAACATAATTGCCTAAGAATTATCCATGAATTTTAATGAAATAAAAAATCTACCTAATATTAGGATTTATTGATATTTGATATCCACATGACAAGAAAGTAATTTTCTCTGTGATTAAAAGCAATTTTTATCTGCTATTGCTTAAGGAGTATTGATATAAGACAATATTAGTCAAAAGATTAACAGAAAATACTAGTCTAAAGATTAACAGGAAAGAATTAATTAAATCTTGTAATTAGCTACTAATGTAGATATTGCTTTTCTTTCTAATTTATATATTATGACGCAGGCTTCTCACCTCCCATTGAACATTAAAGTCAAATAGCGCACTGTGGAGAGCATTTTTTGGCACCTCTAAACAGTTGATAGTGGAGTAATATTAATATTAATATTATCTCAGGACATCTTGGGGCTGGCCAAGGCAGGGATCTGGCTTTTGTGCTGTGCTTTGCAAGGTCTAGTATCAAGCACATTGGCATCTGTAGCTCTAAGCAGGGCTCTCAAGAATGAGGCTATAAGGAAGTACATCTACATCTGAAGTTCAGGGCAGGGCTTTTAAGAATGTTGCATAGGGAAGTACATTTGTATTTGATGCTCCAGGCAGTATCCTTAGGATGTAGGCACACCAGTATCCATTTTTGTCTCTGATCTTTTCACCTGATGTCCAGTAAGATGTTTACAGAATCTTTGGTTGTTATCTTGCTTGATCCCTGTGTCAGAACTGATGCATGTAATTAAAGTGGTTTAAAAAGAAATGAATTAAACCAAGATTTGCTTTGGCCACAAGGCTTAAGCCTCAAGTCCTGACGAAGCCATGCTGCAACTTTAACAAACTTGTCTTTTTTCTTTTAATCCTCGCTCAGGCTCTGGGAGAACCTGTTGGTTGTCTGAGCTGGTCACAGACTGCACACAGAGCTCTATTGCTTGACTTTTGACTTTCAGCTTCCAACAAATAATCTGACATCCTTCTAACATCTCTGATTGGATGAACTAGCTATGCAGACAGACAGATTTGAAGAATGTGCCAGTTTTCCCATTTTTACTGCCTATTTTAGAAAACAGAAGACATACTTGGCTTAAGACATTCCTCCAGAAACACTAACAATTTCTCATCCACATTGAAGAGGCTTTTGATTACTTTTTACTAAATGTAATTGTTTGCCTATACAGTTAAAGTTAGGTCAATGGCTAGCAATATGAAAATGCAACCTCAAGCCAGGCAATTTTATCATCCTTCATTTACAATCCCTAAGTCTTCCTATTGCCATTCACCCTTCCAACTCTGCTTCTCCCACTCTCGAAGAGAATTCGACAGTCCGAGTGCATGGTGAAACACATCAAGTTTTAATGGTGTTGGGATGGTAGAGTCAGGCTGAGCACAGCAACTTGCCATAGGTGCTGAGTTCCTAATGACCTACATTGAACTATCTATTCTGAGAGTCACTTCACTTGCTTTTACTTCTAATACTTATCATCTTTTCTGCACTTTTAAACTACCTGAAATCTGAATTGTATTATTAGGTTTAATAACAAAACTTGATTCTCTTAAGATATTTATCAAAACTCACAAGTCATGTGAATATGAACTGCTGGGAAATAGAGAGGGGTCTTTAAACACAGGCCTTGTGGATAATAGTACATGACCTTTGTCTCTAGTACATATTGCTGTTTGTGTGTATCTGTTACTTAAAGCACAATTTTTTTAAAAAAAAATAGACAGATATTTAGTGTTTATTCTGAGATGGATAGAAAGGTTTCAAAATAGTCTTGATTTTTATAATGAATTATTTAGAAGGCTGTATTTCCCTAGTTTGTTTTTTTAATGTAAAAAAGGTTTATTTAACCCCAAATTCAGGATTGAGACATTAAACTAGATGGTTTCACTGAATATACAGAAAGAGTTAAAGGGATAAAACATGGGTTGTCTGGGCTATTACATTTTCTCTCCCTTCATAACAGCTCTAGTATTGTAGTGCAGAATCTTATAAACATTTGTAAACACAAAGGCAGAGAAGCCGAGAAGAGATTTTAAGATGTTTTTAAAAAATAAAGAGGAGGAAAAGCCGGGCTGGGAGATGGCTCCATTAGTAAAGAGCTTACCAGGCAAGAGTACAGACAGGGGTTCAGAACCCCAGCAAACACTGAAAGCCAAACACAGTGGTGTGCACTGATAATCCCAGCACTGGGGAGGCACATGGGTGTGTGGGTGTGCAATTTTCTCTGTGGCAGGATGTAAAGTTTGTTGGCTTTATGCCCAGGATGGTTTGACTGGGCCATATGACAGTGACATTTCCAGGTTTCAAGAAACATTCAAACTGATGACCCTGGTTTACTCTCCACCAAACTGTGTACATGGCCTCTTTGTTCCATCCACACCAGCAGAAGTTGGCATCTGTGTTTCCGATGATGGCCATTCAGATGTGGGTGGGATGGAATTTTAAAATAATTTTCACTTGCTTTTTCCTGATAAGTTAGGATGAAGGTTTCCTAGTCATTCAGTTCCATGGCCCATTTTAAAAACGAGCTGTTTATTTTTATTTCCCTAGTTTTATAAGTAAGGAAATTCAGAAACAGGAAATTTGTGTAATCTGCCCAACATTAACTATTTCATATTCCTAACCATTGAGGAAAATAATTATCTAGATAGAAAGAAGGAACAATCATGTTTCATGTTATATTTAATGTTAAGGGTTAAGAGTAATGCATTATCAGTACTTACCTTAGAAATGATGAGTGGGCATGGGGTAGACACATAATATAACCATGTGTTTGTTTATTTGGCCTTAATAATTAAGGAAGAAATTAATTATAGGTGTCACTGATGACTCTGTTTCTAGAAAAAGTGGAATTAATATCCAGCTCATTTTCAGGGCAATTTATGGCAGGAACTGTAGTTATAGACTATAGCTGTTGAGTGAATGCTGGAACTTGAACGTGGCTTTTCTGGAAGACATGGAAACTTACATGCTGAAACATCTCTTGCCAAGCTTTGCTTTGCTGTTTTTGCAGAAGGCATGAACCATGCTGATTTCATGATCTAGGCAGTTGATAACTCTATAAATTCTCTTGTGTTGTTTTGCTATTATAAATCTTATTTTGTTTCTAAAGCATGAGGTTGGCTGAATATTATATTTGCTAGTGGACTAGCATTAGCACTAGTAGACTAGACTTGCAATTGAAGCTCTGTCTATGAACTACACAGCAGCAACTCCAAGTAAGACTGATTGGCAAGGCCATGCACACTTCTCTCTTGCCTGCTTCCAGAAATAAAAATCTTAACTTTAGACTCTGCTTTTTACTTTTCCTTCTGTTAAATAACTAATCTCTCAAGGTTTATGTTTAAGCTTTAATTTTGGAAGAATAACTTTCCAGACTTTCCAACTAATTAAAAAATTCTACAATTGAATAATACAAAATATATTTACTGCATGTTTAGGCAGTTATGTTTACAATCCTTTATGGATTTCAAATCTGACATTCCTAAGATAAAAGAAATAATCCTAAATATATTTATATAAATACATTTACATTCTAAAGCATACCAGTGAATACCCCATACATGAAAATATTTTAACGAATTAACAAAGCATAATTGTTAATGTGATAGTAAACAAATTCAATCATGAATTTTATTATTTAACTTTTATCTTTCAAAGAATAGAATTTAAAACTTCCAGTTGATCTAAAGAAGAAGCCTTACAAATATTCTGTATGTATAAAATGAAGCTTAGACCAAGTTTACAGAAATAAACACTTTAGTATATAGTAGTCTTTACAGTTTTATGTTCTTTTTTCAAACAATTAAAAAATATTCTTTAAAGACCTCCTCAAAGTACGCATTGTTTTATTTCCTACCTCAAACTATTGAATGCAGTTATATCTTAACCTTAAACTCAGCATGCCACTTTTGCTTCCTTCAAACAAATAATGTCTCAAGGACAAGCAGAAAAAATCACATGAGTATCCATCAAAACAAATCAAGTTTAGATTATCAAATTTTCAAGTAAATTTTAATAACCTGAGTTACAGCAAGATTTCTCAAAGAGAACAGATGTAAGAGTAGCTTCTCTGGAGGCTTTATTATGAACCACATTATGCAATGAGGCACCAAGTAAGAGATTGATGCAGGTTAAATGGCAGTATCAAGTTACCTATAGGTCCTAGGATAGATTCCAGAATTATTTTGGCAAAAATGCAGACTATAGTTATTACCGAAGCCATGTAAATAGCTGCCCGAGGGGTGGATTCAACCTTATGATGAAGAACATGACAATGTTATAACACATATTAATGCCAAAATATGTAACAGTGGGTTCTTCTTTAGTAAATAGTTTTATGTCTTTAAAATTACAGAGTTAAAATAAATCTCTTTTCTCTAGTCATAATATTTTACAACTTGGAAAAGACTTTGACTACTTCTTTGTTAAGAGAAAATATAAATCATTTGGTACAGGATATTCAAAATAACATTTATGATGGTATAGTGTTTCTTTTCTTATATTTTACTTGGTTTGTGTGTTTATGTGTGTGCACACGCTTGTACAAGTCCATGTCACAATGCTTCTGTGCACATTTTCCAAAGTTGTTGTTCTCTTTCCAGGGATGGAACTCAAGTGATCTGGCTGGTGGCGTTTAGCTGAGTTCTCTGTGTACTCCACTGTCTCAAAAAAAGCTAACATTCCTAAATCTCTACAAGTTACATATGTTTCATTTAGACACAGTTCCACAGAATTGGATATGGAAGAACTTGTGTCCATACTGTTTTAAATTAGTAAATCAAGATATTAGTTCTGAATGGTGTAAATAGTGTATACTTGAAGAAAACACAATACATAGAAAAAAATGTGCCCAACAGTATTAACGAATTTAGCATACATGTGTAGCTTTAAATATTTCTCTCACTTATGTTTATATTATTATTGGAGAAACTTAAAAATTCTCTTTATACTGTACTTGATGAAATGCTCATTTGTAACTTATGGGAATATCATGTTACAAACATCACTGGGCAAAGCTAGAGAGGATCTGTTCCCAGTGAGCATTACATGTAAAGAGCATGACACCTTCCTAGTTATTCAGGCTTTCTGATGTAGCTGGTGGATGGTTGTTATGGTAACAGCTTTTCTATATACATAACTGAAGCAAGTAGGTAGCTCACTGACTCTTATAAGACAAACACCAACAAACATTAAAGTGCTAGCAGGTTTACATAAGAAAAAGAACTTTATAGCTAACAAATCCGGATATCCAGCAAATTTTTCCAACTTTACTCTGCATGCACATTACTTAAGAGTTTTGTATTTAGTGAATATATAATCTTCTCAACAATTAACTGAAGTAAGTTACTTTATCTCCAATTTATAGAAACATAAATTAAAATTGACTGATTCAAATGAAAGAGAAAAAATGTAAATTTAATTAGAATAATTACAAAAATCACACAATCTGAGTCTAAAAAAAAAGAAAAAAAAAAAAAGAAAAAGAAAAAAAAAAAAAAAAAACCTTGGACATATAGATCTGAGTCATCCTTAAAGGAAACTGTCAGACTGCAGCTGAAAACGGGGGATCATCAGCACTGGTCATCAGCTACAGATTCTGTTCTAACTAGATATACAGTTTGAATATGCCATCAAAGGACAATGAATGGATTGCCTTCCTGTTACCTTTTTCCATGGAAGCCTTTGGTCAAGCTTCCTGCATTCATAAAAACTAAATGTGATTTATCACTATATGCTGCAACATTGTGTTACTTTTAAAAATTGACTTCAAGTCTCATCATTCCATTTTTCTTTTACACCCATGTGCATTAAAACTGCTTCAAACAATCTGGGTTTTAAACATTTGGAATAAAAAAAAATAATAGCCTTACTGTGTAGGTGCCTGGCTAATATTTTCCAAGCAAGTGATTAAAGTTAATGACATTCAAGATTAAGAAGTTCAATCAGAGACCTCTCTCTAGAACTGTGAAGTGAAGCTGTGTGAGTGTGTGTGTGTGAGTGTGTGTGTGTGTGTGAGTGTGTGTGTGTGTGTGTGTGTGTGTGTGTGTGTGTGTGTGTGTGAGAGAGAGAGAGAGAGAGAGAGAGAGAGAGAGAGAGAGAAATAGATATACTTTAGGAATAACTACACAGGAGTAAATTCAAACAACCTGTAAGATAAACATGAATGTAAAATCAAGTAAGTAAATAGTAAAGGAAAGGAACATGGCTGTCCCTAAGTATGGTGAAGGAGAAAGTTTACTATAGATAGATGGAAGGGTACAACCAGAAGCAGGGATACCTGGGACAGTCCATAATGATTAAGACCAGACTGTGCTGTACTATGAGGATTAAGGAGAATGGAAGGGAGAGCAAAGAGAGGGGAACCAAGTGGAGCAGTCATGAGGCCCAAAGGTAGAAACAGAAGAGAGGACAACCACAGTGGTTGATTATATAGGGAAAAGTAGACTAGTCTCAGGCTGGAAAGTTCAGAGAAGGTCGTGAAGTACCCCAGCCAGGAGGGCCCTAAACCTAACACTGGCTGAGGTACTTCAGGGAGAACTTGGCAGCCAGTGTCAGCTTTGATATGTCAAATAGGCAACTCTGCTCTTTGTGTGGTTTTGAAAGCTTACAGGTCAGGATTTTGTTGATAATAAATTATATTTGTTGACTAGTAATCTTGTCTATAATTGATTCCTGCTAACACTGGGGAATAACTGTTGGGGGATGGGAGCAAAGAGCTAGACTGTCAGTCCAGAAAGTTGAGTTTTTTTCAATCCAGGTTCACACTTTGTAGCACTGTCTGAGGTTTAGGAAACTGCCAGGGCTTAGACTGGAGCACCTGCAGCTAGGAGCTTTGAAGCTGAAGACCAGAGACAAAGGGAACACAAGGACATGGCACTGAAACTGTCTATAGCTGATTTGAAATCTGTTGGTGTTCGTGAAAGAAGAGATACAAGTCACAGCGCCAATAAAAGGAAAAGGAGATATGTGTGACAAAATCTAATTTTGTAACACGGGTCACCAATGATATGTATCTAAAAATGAAAAACATGATGTTCTGGGTTTCAGCACCAATGTTAGGAAAAAAACTAAGGAAGGGGGTATATGGCCCATAGATGTAGGGTGAGGCCTGGGGACAAGGGAGAATTCCTTCTCCCTGAGGGATCAGCCACACATGGTATAGGGTATAGTACAGAATACAGTTTATTCTGGTCATGGGGAGAGTTAAGTGGGTAGTAGAGGCGGGGGGGGGGAGAGAAGATGGGAGGGGGAGCGAAAGAGAGAAAGAAAGACAGAGGGAGGGAGAGAGAAGAGGAGAGGAGAAGAGAGGAGAGGAGTGGAGAAGTAGAGGCCAGCCATGAGGACATGGAGAGAGAGGGGCTAAGGGAGTAAGAAGAGTAGGGGTTGGGGGAATAGCAAAAGAGCAAGAACATAAGAGAGAAAGAGAGAGAGAGGAGGGGGCAAGCAGCCCCTTTTATAGTGTCAGGTAACTAGGGCAAAACATAACTGGCTATTGCCAGA
This sequence comes from Micromys minutus, assembly GCF_963924665.1. NCBI lineage: Eukaryota > Metazoa > Chordata > Mammalia > Rodentia > Muridae > Micromys > Micromys minutus. The sequence continues at coordinate 53,031,875 of NC_137953.1, forward strand.
TAACTGAGTGGTGGAGTTTACAGAATCCCAACAGTAAGTATTGGAATATTTTCTTTATCTTTTTATAAATACATCAGTTGGGACAGACAGAATAAAGAGAGAATGTACTGTAAAGGAATTTAACAAATTTTTTTTGTCCCCATAGTGCACATTTAAAATATTTAGGCTAGCATGGACCTAGCAATTGGGGAAGGGAAGCCCCAAGATCAGAAAAAGGGTGAGAACCCATAGTTTAGGCCATAAGCACAAAGCCTATTATTGTTTGACAGTATTTATCTGGACCCCTTTGACCTGTGAGGTGGATTCCTGAAGATTACTAGATTGGTACGTGTTTTTTGGTTTTCTTTTTTTTTTTCATAAAATGAAAGAACAGCTTGAGATAGTTTAGCATTACACTGTTTGTAATGTATACCAAAATTTTTAATGTAGGAAAAACAGATTTCTGCCTTTGACTCATAGTAAAAAGCTTAGAAACCCCAAAATGATTTTGAGGCAATAGCATAAACACTCTTTTCTTAATCCAGAAGACAGGGCATATATAAATTGGACAGATCATTTTAGCACAATGAGAAGCATTTTTAAGTGTTTATACTTAGAGAACAACCAAAAGAAATTTAAAATCTTGAGCTTATGACTATAATATTAGCAGTGCATTACCAGAGCTAGATAAATAACTTATCATAACATGTTTTAAACAGTTTTTAACATGCAATTATTTACAAAGAGACAGAAGTGGTTACTAATTGAGAACAGTCACTGTAAAGCAACTTCCTTTAAATAAAGATGTAGTAAAAGGTTACTTTGAAACCTATTTTGTGTGGGTAACTCTTTTCAAAGTTAGATAGCAAAGTAAATTTATCTTTCTCAGTGGGAAGCCTGACGCCCTAACTTTTACATATGAAGAGAACTTGGAGGACTTTGAAGCCTTGGGATAGAGCAGCAACTTGCTTCTTTTAAAGCTACAAGTAATCAATATGTGAGAGATCTGCAGATAAATTATAGCTAGAAATATAATCTAAATGGTTTATATATCAATTAAATGATATAGATCCATATACAGGTTACCTTAAAATCCCATGATCTCCATAGGTTTGTTGAGACCAGTGGTGAGTTGTTGGCTTTTTTTTTTTAATTTATTCATTTATTACATATAAGTACACAGTGGCTGTCTTCTAACACACCAGAAAGGGACATCAGATCTTATTACAGATGGTTGTGAGCCACCATGTGGTTGCTGGGATTTGAACTTAGGACCTATGGAAGAGAAGTCGATGCTTTTAACCACTGGCTTTTAAAGAATGTAGCATAGGTCTTATGCTGTCAACATGCTCTGAGATTATTCCTGTAGAGAAATTTGAGAAAATTTACCTTCCTTTGACCAATCAAAGTAGAATAATCAACACAAAAATGTTCACAGTTTAAGAAAACTTTGGGAGCCCAGCTCTTCTCCCCTCAAGGGGTTAGCTTGTACGCCTAGACATTGGGAATAGGACACACTCTCCATTCAAGTTTAGACTGAGCCAGTCACAAGTTGATCCACACATGCATTCCTTTTGTTTTTACGCCAGGGGGTGTCACTTTCATGGGGCGCCTAGAGAATTTAAAAGCTGCCTTTGTAGCCTTATCTTGAAAGCTGGATTCCGGGAGAAAAAAGCACAGTTTCTGGTAATCAGTTCCGTCTTTGTTTTTCAAATGACCGGATTCAGGATAGATTTCGGGTTCAGCAAAGCCCTGGTCACTAGTGAGGCATGTAGAATTTTAGCCTAGTGGCTAGTATAACCACAGTCAAAGTGTAGTCTTGTGTCCCATCTCTCTTGTTATCTTTGGAGAGTCTTCCTGCTAAGAGTTCTGCTCCTTATGGGAAGCGGAGATATTTTAAATGTCATACTCAGCAGATCTCTGAAGACATTGAGGATCCTTTATAAAGTATACCAGAGTTAATTACTTACATTAGACTTCACCTTGAAAATGCAAGAGGCTAAATAAATCTTGTCACTAAATGAACAGTTTGCATGAAAATAACTTATATGTGGTTAGTATTTTAGAGCTTTATTCCTAATAAGTTTGGGCCTTAGAATTTGAGATGAAGATTTAATTAAATTGTCTTTAACATCAAAATAGAATCAGGTACCTGTATGACTTAGCTTATCTAAATAGCTATAGTGTGACAAAGTAACCAAAGACAAAGTGATGTGTTTATAAAAAGGTAAAGGGGGGAGGTATATTCTATGGAGGTGTGAAGTGTAGGGGAAAAGAGTGTCTCAACAGGCCGGTGTTGGAGCACCACTTTCTCCTGAGGGACCTACCACAGGACAGTATAATATAGAATAGGATTTACTCAGTGCATGGGGAGGGGGGTCAAGAGGGTAGTAGAGGCAGAGAAAGGCAGAGAGAGAAAGAAATAGAGGATTGACATGGGGGTGTAAGGGGCTAGAAGGAAATGGGGAGGGGTGTAAAGGCAAAATCAAGAGATCAGTCACTCAGCCCCTTTTATAGTGTCAGCCATACCTGGCTGTTGGCAGGTAACTGTGGGGAAGAGTATACCTGTCTGTAGACAGGTTACTGTGGGGTAGAGATTAGATAGAATGCTAATACAAAGAACCTAAACAACTATTATTGTGAACAGGAGCAGACTTTAGAAATCATATTTATTAATTATTATACCTTACCTATCAAACATATATTACTAACTATTTAAAATTTTTAGAAGCCAGATGTTGAAAGTTAACAAAGAAAAAAGTAGTTAGATAAACATGTAATTCTAAATCAACTTTTGTTAATCTGAATAGACCTTTATAACCCTGAAATTTTACCATCAAACAAAAATCTCTACTAGTCACCATATTTTAGAGATCTGTTGTTGTTGCCTTCGTTTAAAAAAAAATACATTGATAAATTAAGTTCTCAGCTGGACTAACAATTGTTACTTTATACTGTGTGGTCATCATAAGATGGTGAAATCACATGGCATGCATCCTTCAATGTAGAAAAAATGGCAACTAGCCATGTGGTTACTTACAAACTTGATGAAGTCACCAGATAAGATGGAGAGGAGTCACATTGTTACTACTTTAAAACATCATTTTTTTTCTTAAAAAGATTGAATCTAAGTTATAGTTATAGTATATTCTAAATAAGAGTTGAACCACATACACAACATTTTATAGCAAATTAAAATTATGTATGTATAGATTTTAATTATAATACTTCTGTTATAAGTTTTAAGCTAAATTTTGTTACAGATTTTAGAGATTTAAAGCCATATCCAATGAATTTACAGCCCCCCAGTTAGCATTTATAAGATATCCTTAAGAGAACTTTTTCTTTTTGAGAGTAGTGTGCAGAGAAATTATAGATTTGGAACGTTTATGAGTGGAAATATGTAAAACCTTGGAGATAAGAGACTGTGTTATCCTTTGTTTGTGGCAAAAGTTTCAAAATTTATTGGACCAATTTTGGTAATTGATTAATACTGAAGCCAAACTATGGTAATAAAAATCTGAGTTCATAGAAGAAGAAAGAAAACACTCAGAATTGCCAATTAAAATACCTTGCATGGGTCTAGGGGTTGTTACTATAAGCTAGAAGTGGGAAGTGAGAATCAAGCAAATTGTAGGACTGCAAACAGGAGCTGCAAAGTTCTGAAATCATAAAATTATAGAAAAAGTATGGATTTTTACATATGAGTAGACCAAAATAAAACCAAGTAAATATAACACAATTGTTTAAGTAAAAACTTACACCTTAAATGGCATTGTATTGATAGTTGTTGAAAATTAAATGAAGTTTGAAAGTTAGATGCCATTGTTTCAATGTCTATATTTAGACTTTGAGAGATTTGTAAGGATATTAGAACAGATGGGTTACTTATATGTACTCAAGTATCTATTCTGTCAAAATCCTAATTTTCTTGCCTTTTTTTTTTCTTTGCATACCTTTACTGGCATTGCAACCTTTTGTTTTTGCTATTGAGACGTTCTCTCACTGAACTTTGGGTGAATATTGTCAGCTACATTTGTTAGATAATGAAGCTATCTCTCAGACACTAACCCTGCTTACAAATGTACACCGACACACTTGCCTTTTCAAATGGGTACTGAAGTTCCAAACTCCAGGCGTCATGCTGGTGAAGTAAGCATTTTGTTCTTCTTTTGTTTTTAGAGGAAGAAAAATGTGTTTTTTGTCACATGTATTCTTAGGATAGATGTGGTACCTCAAACAAAATATTTCAGTTAATAGATGCATGTATTTGATTCTTAGCTATTTTGAAGTATAACTACTTTCATAATAAGTAAGTTTTCAAACTGAGGATTATAAGTATATCTGAATAAGACACATCTAGATAGGCTGTCTTTATTAAACCTTCTATATAGACCGCTTTAGTCCTTAGATGAGCAAGAACAAGAGGTTCGTACCTTGATAAAGTTAAAGTCTAGTAGATGAATTGGTTGGCATGCCTCATTTTGCTGAGAAATAGAATGTTGTGACTATAAAAAGCTTTCTGGTCATTTCAACACTTCAGGCAATATTAGGCCTGAAACAAGAAAAATGTGGCAATGAGACATGAAATGGATTGGAGAAAATATCATCCAGAGACTGCCTCACCAGAGGATCTACCCCACATGCATCCGCTAAACCCCAGCACTATTTGTTGATGCCCAGTAGTGCTTATTGGCAGGGACATGATATAGATGCTTCCACATAGGCTCTGCCAGAACCATACTGATACAAAGGGGGATGCTTGCAGAAAACCATCAAACCTTGAACACAAAGACCCCAATGAAGGAGCTAGAGAAAGGACTGAGGAAGCTGAAAGGGTCTGCAACCTCATAGGAAGAACAAAATTATCAACTAACCAAACCCACCACAGCTCCCAGGGACTAAAACAGCAACCAATGAGTTTGCACGGAGAGACTCAGTTGCATATGCAGCAGAAGATAGCATTCTCTGGCATCAATGGGAGCATAGGTCTTTGGTCCAGTGAAGGCTTGTTTTCATGGTGTAGGGGAGTGACAATGTGCTGAGATGGGAGAGGGTAGTTGGAAAAGGAAGCACCTTCATGGAGGCGATGAGAGAAGGTATAACTTCTGAAAAGTAAATTCAAAGATACAGAGAATATCCATTAAAAAAGAAAGAAAAGAAAGAAAGACAGAAAGAAAGAAAGAAAGAAAGAAAGAAAGAGAAAGGAAGAAAGAAAGAAAGAAAGAAAGAAAGAAAGAAAGAAAGAAAGAAAGAAAGAAAGAAAAAAAGAAAATAGGAAATATCTGAGAGGTATTTTTGTAAGATGATAGCAAATGCTCTATAAAAGCTGGGGACAAAAATAAGATAAATTTCAAGATTTAAAATGCTGATAGACAACAAGCCTCTTTTACATCCTGAGATATATAAAGTCCATTTTATAATACTGCACAAAAGAATCATAGAAAGTACTAGTAATATCTGCGAGTTTGGGCTATACTGCCTTGGCTCCTGGCAAGTCACACACATGCATGGGCCCAGGAACAGTCTAGATTCTTAAATAAATACACACACACACACACACACACACACACACACACACAGACAGACACACACACACACACACACACACACACACACACACACACACACAGGACAGTTAATTTTACAATGCCTTGACTATCTCAAGTCTGGGCTTTTCTAGTTCTCCCTGTAGCTAGCACACATTTCCCTCCTGTAATCCAGGCTTAGTTCTATATTTTATCTTTGTTGCCCTAGCTCCTTCTTGATGTCTCCCTAGTCTTGTTACCCAAGAAGCTTCTGGGTAGCCATTTCAGGGGCTGCATTTCTGTCTCTCTCCAAACCCTGGTGTTTTGCCCTCTTATTTTCCCCAGTTCCTTGCTCTCACAATCTAAAATTTCAGCCCCCCTCCTCTCTCTCGGCCCAGATATTAGCTTTTCATTGATCAATTAAAAACCAACTGGGGACAAGGAATTTTAGCATTTGGACATGCAGGCTCCAAATTAATTCAAAGCATTAGAACAAATTCCTAACATAGTAATAATTGGAAAATAATTTGTAGAACACAGAGAAGGTGAGAATCATATACAAGGCCAAAACTACCTGTGTTGCCAACTGTTGTCAAGGTTTCCAAATATCACCTTTTGGATGTAGAGTGAGAGATCTACATAAAAGTGAGCAATTATTTTCTATTAGTCCTTCACATTCCCAAAAATGCTTATTCTCCTTAACTGACATTTTCCTCCTTGATATAATTTTACATTAAGAACAAAAACTGTAAATGAGCACACAACAATAAATATACACAGAAGTTCACATACAGTCACAGTATGACTGCAGGATGGGACTTTCATAGAGGAATGATTCCAGTAGGAGAGAAAATGCTAGAGGAAAAGAAATCTATAATACAGACATGACTAAAATTCATCATATAAATGTGTGAAACTATAAAATTATAAAGGAAACCTTAAAAAATATTTAGTAATGCCATTTGTAGAGAAAAAAATAGAGCAATTAAATTTTAGAGAAGAAAAAAATGTTTTCTTATTGACCTATGAATAGCAAAAAACTTCTGGAATAAAAAAAATAATTTAGTAAGAATGTCTTCTTTCAATCACATAAAGGATCTACTGAAAGAAGTGAGAAATTCTCTACGCCTGACCCAGCAGCCCACCCTTTTTGGCCTAAAAGACCAAACAAAGAATTCTCAGGAGAACTGTAAAATGTGCTAAATGATAGTCATCCGACCTTCTGGAGAGTCCCAATTAGGGTCACTACCCAATAGGTTTGAAGGTCAATATGCTTAGCCAATGAATTTAAATGAAAACCTTGCTGATATAAACTGTACCCCTAAATAGTATAAAAACTGCTTGTAGCAGCCTTTTGGGGTCCTCTCCCCTGGATGTAGGCAACCCCAGTGCACTGTACAAAAACACCTCTTGCTTTTTCCTCCGATTTCCGATCTATTGTTTGATTCTTGAAAGGCTCAAATAGATAAGACTCAATTTGGGTCTTCCATTTGTTGCATTGGCTGGGAAGAATTGAGACTCCCTGAATGGGCATGCATGAAAGACCGGTGACCGTAGAACACAGGCCTCAAGTTCAGGTACTGAGCAATTATCTTGTCTTTTCTGGTTGTCTGTTTTTCTCTTGATCTCCGTTTTGGTTTGTTCAAGAGCATCTGTAAGTTGTGACTCTGGCCATCAGAAAATGGGAAGTTTGACTTTGGGTTATTTGAGGGCTGTGTCAGGTCCAATTTGGAACCTGGCAAACTCTGGCCAGTGGGATCTGGAGAGTTGTCTGTTTGACTATGGGGAGTCCGAAGGATGCTTCAGTCCCTATTTGGACTCTTGCCACGAGGAAGTAGAGAGTCTTAAGTTGTGACCATGGGAAGTCTGAAGGATATGTGTTTCTTTGTGTCATTCTCTTCACTTTTGGCTTTTTTTGCAAAATTTGTGAATCCTGTGACTCGTCAATCTGTTTGTGGCCAGTAAGCTGCAGGCAGACATGCCTTAACATTGCAGCCAAAGAGAATCTGGAGGAAGCTTCAGATTCTCTGAGGAATCCTAGTGGAACTTCACTATTCTTTTGGAGGTGGCCTGTGACATTTGTAGCAGGGATGTCCAGGACTGTGAGAGCCTGTGGTGGTGGTGGTAGGGATGCCCAGAATTTTTGTTTTGATTTCTGTTGTGGCAGGCGGTGTTCGTGGCAGTGTGGCCCAGGATTTTGTTTCAGTTTCTGGTTTTGTGTGTGTGTGTGTGTGTGTGTGTGTGTGTGTGTGGACTTTGACTGACATTATTTTTGTTTCTGTTCTGTGTGTGTGGACTTGGACTGACATTATTTTTAGACATGAGACAGAGTTCCTCTACCGCTTTAAGTTTAAGCTTAAATTACTGGAGTGATGTGAAGAAAAGGAGAGTTTTCAGTCCAAAGGCAGGTGGGCTCCCAGATTAAATTTCTTACATCCTGGTCTGGAAGAATATAATGTCAGACCATCCTCCATGGGTCCAACTCTTCTTTCCTTCTCCTTTAACCCAGATCCTTGATTTACAGGACCACACACCATGTAAGAAAGACATTCTACAGGACTCTTCCTCCTCTGACCTCTTTCTCTTATATCCTCCTTTTTTTTTTGTGATAATCCTAGGGGGTTTGCTGCCCTTTTAGATTCAGTTTTGTTCACCCATCACTCTTCCTAGGATGATTGCCAGCTGCTTTTGCAGATTCTTTTTTCCAGTGTATTATTCTAGAGGCCAGAAAGAACATCCCCAGGCAAATGGGAGTACCATTCAGAACCTGCTTACATGGATGAAGGTTTCTCTCTCAAAGACCAGGTAAGACTACAACTCTTCTGAAGGTAGGGAACACCTAAAAGTCTTACCACCAGCCTCTGTGGGGATTGCAGGATGACCCACCAATTTGACAAAGGTATATGAGGATAAGCAGGGACCAGACAAGTAACTATGCTTTTTATAGATTAGTAAAGGTGTTAGAAGAAAAAAAAAAGCTTCAGAGGCTAGAGAGACAATGAGATAAATTGTTGTAAGATTTAGTGCAGGTTTTTGAGAAAGTTTACTATAACAAGGTGAAAAGGAGGAGAATAGGGGGAGAGAGAGAGAGAGAGAGAGAGAGAGAGAGAGAGAGAGAGAGAGAGAGAGAGAGAGAGAGAGAGAGAAGAGGCAGGAAAGAATTTACAGAGGATCCTGGCCACAGTAGTGAGGAACAGAGAATAAAGAACCAAGTCTGGCACTAAGAAAGAGCCTCAGGACAAGGATCAATGTGCTTTCTCTAAAGAAAATGGCCACTGGTCCAGAGACCAGTGGGTCCTCAACAAAAAGAAAAGGATACCCCAACAAGGGAACTCCTGGACCTATGGCCCCAAAATTCTAACCATATAAGAAGATAGCGACTAGGTGGGACCGTGTTTGATCCTAGTCCCTGAGTTCAGGGTAACCTTGAAAATGGAAAATAAACCTATCCAGTTCCTTGTAGATACAGAGGCTCAATCTTCTGTCCTGCTATGAACTGAAGAACCCATGTCAACCAAAATGTCTTGGGTTCAAGGGGCTACTAGCACCAAACAATATTCATGGACTACCCAAAAATCTGTGGATTTTGGAGTGGGCCATGTATCCCACTCATTCATAGTAATGCCAAACTGTCACTGTCCCTTGTTGGGGAGAGATCTCCTGACTAAGATGGGCATACAGAGTCACTTCCACCCTGATGGACCACAGGTTAGAGGGCCAAAATGTCTACGTGAGACCACATTAGACCCTGACCCTCAAACCATGCTGGAAGGGACCATATCTTGTTTTGCTGCCTATGCCAATGGCAGTTGAGGTGGGTGGGATTGCAGCCTACACACTTGCCTCTCATGTGAAACCTGCTCCAGACCTGAGTCATCAGACATCTCCAGTTAGAATATTGAAAAGACCGACAACCACATAAAACTCAAGGTACTCCAAACACTATGATATGGCTACTCATTTGTCTGTGGCCAGCAGAGGATTTCTAGAGAATGGTGAGCAACCCCCATATCCCTGCTAGACTTATGTGGCAAGTTCTATCAGCTACAGGTGTCGCCCATGTCTAAAGAATTACCTCCTTACACCTGGTGGCCAACTTTCATCCCTGATTTGTGTAAATTAGCTGACTGATGGGACAAATGGGATTTTCCCATTCAGAAACAGGGAGAAAGACTACCAGAATGCAAAGGTAAACCCACATGATCTCTGAAGCCCTGTCCCGAAGGTGTTCTGAGAGAACCAGGATTAAGATTTGGGCACCCTCAGCTAAGGAGTATGCTCTGCCTCATCCTGGTCTATGTGTGCCCCCAAAATGAGTGGAGTAGAGGATGGGCACATAAGTGTGGAGGAGCTTTAGGCTAGCTGCCTTAGGGACCATAAGATATAACAATGCAGATGAGAGCTGACAATAGAGGCCTTGAAAATCACTTATCTTGTAGCAAGTGTGTTGAGGCAAGGACTATGCATAGGTACTGTCTTCCCACAGAAGATGTTTCTTTGTATCTCTGTAATCATGACTACCAGACACCAAATGGGTATTTGATTCCCCTGAGGATACCTGGTTTGCTTGCTTTTCAAGATTGACCTCTTTTGTGCATATACAAATCCTGAATCAGACCAAGCGGTTTTGCATCTTAGTTCAGCTGATGCCTTGGCTCCTATATCATGATGGCTCCTAGGTCTTTGAAATACAAGAGAAGAAACCAGATCTAAGCCTGAAAGAGAGAGAACCAATTACAGAATTATCCCTGATCTTCTGGGAGCCATTCTGAGAGTGTTAGGAATAGAAATTACATCCCTGACAATCTCGTCCATCCACTATTCCAGTTTGCATGCAGCTATAAACCTTGATATCCAGATGATAAAAAGATTCATCTCCCACCTTCAGGAGTTGCTCACCTTTCTGACAGAGGTATTCCTACAGAACAGGAAAGGGCTATTGTTTTTATATCTAGGGGGCACTTTTTTTTTCAACTCTGATAAGACCTTTGATCATTCTATGTTTGCTCCTGAAGTTTGGTACTTTCATTTTGAATTTTTTAGTTGCTTCCATCACAGACTGCCTTAACACTATGCAAATAATGGTGCTCAAACAACAGTATGAGGTTGCGGAGCAGGAACACCTTTGATTTCAAGATTGAAATAATGGCCTAGAAAAAGGGAGGATGAAAAAAGTGAGAAATTTTATACCCCCAACCTCTGTGGAAACAATGGTCTAGCGGCCTTCCCTGCCTTGGCCTATGGGACTTTTTTGAGTAAACAATTCTCAGAAGAATTGTAAAATGTGCTGACTGATAGCCATCTTACCCTCTGGAGAGTCCCAGTTAGGGTCCTGACACATATGCTCACTAACCAATAGGTTTAAAGGTCAGTATGCTTAGCCAATGAATTTAAATTATAACCTTGCTGATGTAACCTGTACCCCAAATAGTATAAAAACAGCTTGTAACAGCCTTTCAGGGTCTCCTCTTCTCTGGATGCAGACCACCTCAGTACACTGTGCAAATAAACCTCTTGCTTTTTACATCGATCCTCAATCTCTTGTTTCATTGATGGGAGCCTCAGATAGATAACACTCAATTTGGGTCTTATACTACTTTCTTCCTTATCTTCTCACTATGGAGTTAAATGCTAATTAATGGTCTCAGGAGATTTTTATATCAATAATTATTCCCAAATATTTTGAATTTGCTTGAGAATATGCTTTTTGAAATTGTCTCTAACATCTCTGTGCTTAGAAAATACATGTAACAGTAGGAGTAGATCTGAAATTGTTTGTCTTGTGTAGGACACAAATTGTGCACTGAGTGTATATTTTAAGAAAACCAAAGCAAGAGCCCCTCAATTCTCTTGAACATTTTGTTTGGTGTGTTTATATGTTACAGGCCAACTGCTTGTAAAACCTACATTTAAATTCTTTTCATAAATATATTTTTAATATTTGCTTTGTTATTATAGCTTAGAGTCTATTCTGTACTAGCTTCAACGTTACCATTATGATGTATGAGCTTATACTAAAGATCATGGAATGTTAGAAAAATTGAACTATAAAGCAAAAAATATAGTGACAATCTACAAAACATGCCATTAAAAACCAACTTGTGGAACAGAATATGTTTAAAGATGAGAACAGAAAAACATAACACATTGGTAACATCCACTTTTTCCTCTTTTAAGGAAACATTTTAAAGTCTCTGTCTTGTTCTCTTTTCTCTCTTCCTCTTGCATTCCTGCCCCTGCTCTCTCCCCAGCCCCCACCCCCAGCTCTCTCAATGTGCTCATGGTCAGCCTATACTCCTCTTCTTTTCTACTCCTCTCTCTCTGCTCCTACCTCTGACCTCTCCTCCCCATGCCTTTAATAAACTATTAGAAAAAAAAGCAAACAAGTGACAAGGCATGTAGTGTTGTTAGTAGGATCCATCATAATGCATGGATTTCAATTTTTTTTTTTTTTTTTTTTTTTGCCATTAGGAAAACCTGTTACAAGGAACACCTTTTTAAAATTCATAATCCATAGATTGATGCCATCACATAAAATGTATCTTACTATGCCAGAAAATATATGAGATTATAGGAAACACAAATGTGTGTGTTTGTGGTGGTCGGGCCGTGGGGAGGATGAGGTTACATATGTTTCTAATAGTTAAAGCCTAGAGGGTAAGAAGTTTGCACTGAAAGAAAAGTGGCATGGGATGTACTAGAACCCTGTTCTAATTTGTTTCCAGAGAATGCTTAAATGTAAGATGAATGAACATTGGCTGAATGGGAGAGAAATTTCTAGTGGTGAAAACATGTTGGAAGTTTGAAGCAGGAGAGATAGACGTCATGTGAGGGACTAAGGGGAGTTTATCTTGTTTAGCAGCAACAGTGAAAAGGAAGAGTTCATGTTCTAGAAAACCTTACAAGCTACGCAAGAGAGTAAATGTAATTCAAATAGTCTTACAAGCAATTTGAAATTTCTTTTAATAGAAAGCTCACACAAAATATGTTGTGTAGTTTATAAATGATAATATCAAGTAAAATTAAAGAACCCATTTCAAAAGAAAAAACTCATTGGAGATTTAAAACCATATCATTTATAGAATGGAACACTTTTTTTTTTTTTTTTTTTAGGGACACAGGTTATATCTGCAAGGTTATAGTTCAAACTTACTGGCTAAGCACATTGACCTTTAAATTTATTGGCTAGCAAGCATCTGTCAGTAAATTTTGAGAATTTCAAATGTAGGAATACTCAAGGTTGTTCCTGTTGGTGGAGAATGAAACCTGCAGAGGTGACCCAAGGTGGGAGTAAGACAGGCAAAAGCCCCTAGGGTCTTTCAGATGCTGTGTATACGGGCATATTTTTCTGACATTAAAAAACAAAATCCTTTTATCGATAAGCCAAGAGCACATTGTTTGTTGTAAAGTGAGTCAGTCTCAGGCAAATATCTTGCTCACAACTATGTATAGAATTTATAGTTAATCTTCTGAAATTTAGAGGGGGATATTTATTACCAATATCTTGGACAAGGTGGCTGATGAGGAGTTGCTGAAATGTTATAATTAGAAAGAATTTTTCCCTTACAATTTGATAACAGTTCTAAGTGGTCTACTTCATACTTTACACATTTATTGATTTTTATATTAATTGCATTGCCATGAAAGAATGAAGGTTTGCATCCCATTTTAGAAAAATAGTTTATTGGAGTGCAACACTTAATTGTTAATATGTGTGCCTTTCCCTAAATTAAACTAAAAATTCTTTCATACAAAAATAAGTCTTGTCATTCAGAAAATATGAACAGATTAAGAAAGGCAGGGAGGAGGCACCTGGGCACTAATCCAAGAAATTCAGAATTGGAGAAAAGTTATTTATCTGCATGGAATTTGTGTGAGGATGAGTGGTCTCTGCATTTATATCTATTTCATTTGGGAGGGGTATGTTTCTTGCTATTGTTGCTATTGTTTTTTATTCTGGTGTGTTAAACTTTTATTTTATTTTATTTTACTTTATTTTATTTTATCGTATTATGGTCTCTTAGAAGACTCTTTGTTCTCTTATGAGAGACGGAAGAGAGAGGGTGGGGCTGACCTAGGAGAACTAGTAGGGGGGGAAGCAGGATTTGTTACACAAGAATGAATTCTATTTTTACTAAACGGGAGATAAAGATTTGAGAAACACATGCCAAACTGGGGACAAACCATGCATTGTCGAATAAGATTGAGTGCACATAAATCTCGTTTGACTTCTTAGGTGCTTCTGGACTTGAATTGTTTCCTTAGCTCTTCCTTGTGTTTCCTTACATATATTTATCTTTACCTGAAAAAATAAAATAAAAGAAACTTGATAACCTATGATCCAATACATTAATTTATTCCAGCAAAGAAAAAAAGTAAGACATAGCTGAAATAAAGTGGAGTTATAAATGTCCCACTTGTTTCGTTTTTTTGTATGCTATTCTCTTTGGCATATGTAAGGATATAAAAATTACCTAGAAACCATGTATAGTTATGTTCTTTGTAACAGTAGAATCTGTGAAGTAACTTGCTTTCCTAGTTTGGTTTCTGGGCTACAACATTCTGACAATAAGCAGTTGGGGAAGAAAGTATTTATTTGACTTAAACAATCAAGAGAAACCACTGCAAGAATCTAGAGGCAGAAACTGAAATAAAGACAAAGAAAAGATGTTGCTTACTGACTTGCTCAGCTTTTTTTTTTTTTTTTTCTTATATTACCCAAGAACAACTCCTTCGGAACCACATAATACAGAGAAGGGTGATCCTGTCTTCATTACTTAGCCATTGAGAAAATGTCACATAAACCTTCTCATAAGAAATTTCTTAATTGTGGATCTATCTTCCTAGGTTTGTCTTGTTAACAACTGATGCTGATGATGATACAATATATGTCTGATTACACTCCTCTAGAAAGAGTATTGAAGTACCTATGCCCAGGCCAGACTGATAGCATAATGCAATTCATTACTCAGATGGTTGAAGTGATGTTGGTATGAGGCAGAATACCTTCTTGCCAGCCTACGAAAGTTCTGTACATGTAGTTATATTCAATATATAATACTTGATAAGGATTGCAAATAACTGTTAGTAGTGTATATATGAATTTTAATATTATTTAGTGTTTATTTCAACCCCTTATAAAAGTACTTGGCTATTTGCTAACTGTTGTGTCATGCTAGGGGTTGGCCTCAGACATTTACTATTCAGTATTGATTGCATCACAAGGTACTATGCTTTGATCCATTAAGTAATGAATTATTGTTATTAAGCAACCCCTATTGCATATGAAGGCTTTCCCAGAGCTTTTGGTGTACTTATACTATTCTCTTCTTTGTATGACCAAGGAAGATCTGGTTAGGATGGGAAATATTATGTCTCACAAGTCTTATCTCCCATTTACCACCCATGATGCTCAACAAGGAACATGTACACAAAATTTCTATAGAATTATAATCTTTGGTAATTAGGTAATAACTAGGTAAACTCTAGAAAAATGGGGATACCAGGGTATCAATACATTGGTATTATAGGAGCCATTCCAAACTCTAACATTGTCTTCTCGTGATATCTTTTTAACACTAATTTTACCTTGATATATAATTCAAGAAATATTTTCACATACTATGAAACAGTGTCATCTTTTTGGAGATAAGAGAGATTTTAGTAGTGCATGTTTTAAATAATACGGTTTAGGTTTTGTGGATAAAATACTAATGATATAAGAATGGATAAGACATGATAATACAAAGCAGAAAACAGAAAAAAAATGTACCTTGGAAGATTAACCCACTTTCCCCACACTGGTTTATCTAGATGATGAGAAACTGCTAGGCTAGTCATTGGCAAAATGTGCTTCAAAAGAAGCTCTTGATAAAAATGAGGAAATTGAAAAAATTCAGTGTATTTAAGTATTTTCTATGAAAGAATAATAAATCTAGAGAAAAATAACTTGTATTCTATCGGCATTTTCTAGTTTCAATCAAACAGGATAAGAAATTATTGAGTGTGTGCATGTGTGTGTGTGTGTGTGTGTGTGTGTGTGTGTGTATGTGTGTGTGTGTGTGTGTGTGTGTGTGTGTGTTTGCATGTGGGCATAAACAGTCTTTGCCAGTAGAATTCATAGTTCTGCTTAGAGAGAAGAAAATGCTCAGCTTATAGGAACTGAATGATTGTGTTACAATGCAAGTTGCATTTATAATTTTCAGAGATATCCATAACCAGCAAATACTTTAGGCATTTGATGTTTTGACTTGATATCTTAATTTATTAAATCTAAATACAGGATATGTATGTGAACATGTATGTTTATGTATATATGCATGTATTTAAAAGCAGATATGTTTATGATGTAAAAATATCATTTCTTAAATTCTGTGATCTATATTACAGAAAACAATAATTCAAGCAATAAACAGATTTTACTGCATATGGATATAAAGTTTTTATTCAAGATGCATAAGAAATTTTTGCATTTTAATTCCTATTGGTGAGTAAGATTTGGGATCTCTGCATTTTTTAAAACCTTACAAATGACAATGTTGTATTATTTACATGTAACTCCTGATTTGCAGGACCTTAAATGCTTTCTTATTTTGACATGTAATTTATTCAGTCCTATATGCTCTTAGAATTTAGGAATGAGTCTTCTGTATTTCTATACACAGAGGTTTTCTTTGATAATCGGCATTAAATGAATATTTCATGAGCAGTACAAATGAATGATCAAAGATATCTTATATTTCTTCCTCAGCATTCTCTGTAATGCTAGGAATTTGTTAAATATGGACATGCAAGTTAATGAAAAATGTATTAAAGATAAGATAGATTGCACTGGCAAGTAGAAAAATATTACTTTAACAAACTCAATTATTTGGCATTTTGTGGTAGCTGAGAAGATTAGGAAGAACCATTTAACCAGCCTTGGGATAAATTTAGGAGATTGAAACATGTTGAAAATTGTACAATATATGAAATTTGAAATTATAAAGGAAAAAAGCCATACATAAATATGAAGAGAGATTGAGAAATACCAGAAATTAATAGGCTATGACAATGAAGCTGACGTAGCTATGATGCAGTCTGGAAAACAGATATATCATATGTGTATTTTGCCCTCCTATGAGAAGTCTCTTTGTTCCAGGGACCAATAATATATTAAACATTTCAGTGTTTTCCTTCAAGAAAATCAATGTGGACATTTTATTCTTTCCTAGTCTAGCATTTTTTTTTTTGAGTTTTAAAATTATTTGGCTGTTGTAGATTTTGACATTTAAAGACATTTAAAATATTTCAAAATTATATTTTTAATTAAGTCAATAGAACCCATTCACCTTGTAAGCTATTGATCATTCAATTTTAATTTGATTGAGGAAGAAATCATTTGTATACACACATACACACACACACACACACACACAGAAAGAGAGAGAGAGAGAGACAGAGAGAGAGAGACAGAGAGAGACAGAGATAAAGTCAGAGACAAAGGCAGCCAAAGACAGAGACAGAGAGACACAGAAGGGGCGGGAGCACATTGGTATAATATGCTTAAAAAATCTCTTAATTTTTTCCATAATCTATTATTCCTAGAGAGAAGCAGAGGTGCAAGAAAAACACACTTCTAATATACGAGGAGGAGTTTCATTAGAAGGTAGATTCTCATAGTGGTAATCAATGAGCTCTCTAACATAATAAGCTTAAAACAACATTCATAGACCTGAAGGGTAAAAGATAAAATTATGTAATACCAATGGACTCCGTGGCCTTCAGGAACATCCACTCATATCTTAACTAATGTGGCCAATATAACGAACTGGCCAAAATTTGTCAGGTTAATTTTAGTGGAAATGAGTACATTCTTCATAGTATGTCAGTAATTCGATGAGCTTAAGTACTTTTGGGTGTAAAGAACTGTATAATCAATATGTTATTTATCATAAATCGATAAACTTATGTATTTATTCCAAGGTACTTGACAATGAACAATCCCCTTTGTAGAGGTTGTTCTCGTTTTTTAACACCACCTGGCAAAGCTTTCTAAATATTCATGACAGTGGACAAAAAGAATGTGCTATGTGTTCTCTTTGCTGCTGGACATGCTATGCATTTTTAACCTGATAACTTTCTGAAACTAACTCAGATTTGTTTCTTGGAATTTTCTATTTTAATTTTTGCTCCAGGAAAAGGTCTCATTGGAGTTAGATAAGCATGTCATTGTGGAGAAGTAAAGGCAGCAGGAACTAAAGCAGCTGGTCTCATCCACAGCTCAGAGAATGTATGCTTACATGGTCACTACTGCTTACCTCACTTTCCCCATCTCACTCAATACAGAACACAGACCATAACATGAATATTTCATTCCACCTCAGTAAACCCAATTTAAAAATTACCTCTTAGGTCTATTCTCAGGCAATCCTAATTCCTACCATTTCTCATGGAGATTTTTTTTTCCCTAGGTGATACTAAAATGTGTGATATTGGCAATTTAAAACCAACCATCAAACATGTGTCTAAATACATTAAATTTAAAAAGCAATATCTCTAAATTTAAGAGAATCCCTTTAGGTGATGAAGAGTGGCTGTACACATGAGAGAAATGTCATTTGTCAGTATTCATGTGCCTGTGGCAAAAGTCCAAAAACCTGTTACACTGAGTAGGATGGAAGGTCCTTGAGCTCCCTACAATGTAGAGACCTTCATGATCAAGTAAGACAGTAGCAACAGGTGGTTGAATTCTTCCATGGGACTAATAGAAGACTTAAAGAAAATAAAAGATGATATAAGACAAATTAGTCATCTGTGCCATTTATTTTATCTTATAATTCCAAGAATTTGACATTTGGAAGAAAATCATCAATATGGACAATGTTAAATATTCTAGGAGCATGAGGGTATTTAAAAATGAGTTTAATGGGCTTTGATATATAAATAACACAAAGAAATTATGATGAAGAACTTTCTGTATTTGACTCAAAACAAAAATAACCCAGAATGAGTACATGCTCTATATGCTGGTAGAAGGTAGTTGAAGATCATCATGATTAGCAAAGAGCACATAAATCACACTGCCATAGAGTCCCATGAGGCATAGAACTATCTCACTGTTCAAGACAATTTTAAGAGAATATTACCTGGTTGAAAGAAAATAATATAATTAAAAATAAAATTTAAAACATGAAGGTTTATGAAAAGTACTAGACTGTTATGTAACCCCAGTTTAATACATACAGATTATTGCCTTCTAATTCTTATTTTGTAGTCACAGAGACAAACTGGCAGAGAATAAAACTAAATACCCAAATGAGGCCAACTCAATTAAGGCATTGTTACCATCATGGGACTGGTCTTGTGTTATTAGGCTATGCAATGTGAGGTGCTCTTTACTAATACTCGTGTATAAAATTACATTTTATGCTTTGTTGGAGTCAACACATTTTTCAATAGACACACCAAAACAGTGCTTTAATTTTTACCCTTTTATATTAGCTGAAATAATTTTACCAAATACAATAAACACACTGTGTGAGTAGGAGCTAATACTGGCATAGAAATTATTTTGTTCTGAGATGTATCATGAAGTGTTCAGTATACTATTTCTTTTCTTACTCTTCTGTTATGTCTACCAAATGCTACCTATGTAAATGATATGTGAGCAATGATTCAATTCATAGGAAATAAAAGTTGGTACAGCAATATATTTAACAGATAATTATTGAGTTTCTGTGGTATACTAGCTAGTATCAAAACCATGGAACTGTAAATATGAGTACAATGTTTCGCTCTAGAGAGAAATTTTGATGATCTCTCATTAGCTACATTATCCTCATTGCAAATACAAAAAAAAAAAAAAAAAATCCCCCTGTCTCATGAAAAATAACTCTTTTGAAATAGCAAAACAAAAGGCACTACATTATCCACCAGAGTTTACAAGTCTACAGGCTCTTTTCTCAATGAATAAGAACTGTTTTCCCAGTGAATAAAGAATGAATATAAAAATTGTAATATAAAATTTTCTGTCACTTAATTAGGTCAAGTGCTTTTGATATCATTGTTTGAAGAAAATAAATAACTGTTGATTGTGTGTTTGAGGAATATTTGAGGAACTGAATATTTACTGTTTCACTTTATGTTTCAAGTATTTATGTATTACCATATTGCATAGCTATTTAAGACCTAATTTCTTTTTTATCTTGACATAAGTTTTTTCTATACTCTGTGTCCAAAATCAGTATCTGATTCTCAAAGAGAGCAAAGCTTTGCTAGTTAAGACTTGAAAATTTTAGCAAAGAATGCCTGCAAAAGGCATACTTATTGCTCATAATCATTCATAAATAATTCATATATTATTTTTGAGAATAATGAAAGTTATAGTAAATGGGAACATTTTAGATTAGGCAAGATGTCATTAGTGAATGTGATCCTGTTAGAACTTAAATAAGGCTCTGAGCCTGTCCTCAACAAAAGCATGAAATCGTTTATTTAAATAGATTCTTTTTTTTCAAACTTTATTTTAAAAAACAAAGATAAAAGAAAAAATTTTAAACATTTGTGCATAAATGTATACAAATACAATTGTGTCAGTGCTTGGATTTTTTTTTTTTTTTTTTTTTTTTTTTTTTTTTTTTTAAGGTTTGATATTCTGCATTAAGGTCTTACTATTTAAAATGAGCAAAAAGTACATGTAAAACAGGGTGTAACCCGGAAATTGTCAATGTGTTCTTGGTGTGTAAGGATTGAGCATGACTTTTTTTGTTTGTTTTCTTTTTTTCTTGAACTTCACATAGTTAAATAGATTCTTATTCTCATTGAAAATAATCTTTTTTTATTTTAAAGTGAGAAAAATGACTCATCTATATGTTATGCATATTTTATATGCAGAGGTGTCAGTGGGTCTCATTAGTAATTGCAGTTGTTAGGAACAATCTGGGGACAGGTAATTGTATACCACAGTTCAACTAACAAGACCATTTCCATCTCTTATTTCTATAAGTCAATACATTTGCTCAAAAAATGTGTATACTGAAACCCTCATATTTATTTTTTATTGAACAAATTTAATTTAAAAAACAAAGATAAATGTACAGAATTTAAGCATTTTTGCATGAATGTATATAAATACAATTTTGTCAAAACTTGATTTTTTTTTTAAAGGATAGATAGTGTGCATTAAAATCTTACTAGTTACAATGAGCATAAAGTACATGTAAAGCAAGATGTAACCTGGAATTAGTCAAAGTTTTCTTGGTGTGTAAAGATTAAGCATAATGAATTTTCATTTTCTTTCTCTTTTTCTTTTTTCTTTTTCTTTCTTTTTTTTTAATTTGGACATTGTTTTTACTTGAAATTCCTATACTCTGTGAGTGGTTTCTGGGGTGTTCTGAGGTTTCTTGGGTTAGTATTAGTATCCAATTATTAGTGACTGCATATTATGTTTGTTCTTTTGTGACTGGGTTATCTCACTCAGGATGATATTCTCTAGATGCATCCATTTTCTTAAGAATTTCATAAAGTCATTGTTTCTCATAGCTGAGTAGTACTCCATTGTGTAAATGTACCACAATTTTTGTATCCATTCATCTACTGAAGGACATCTGGGTTCTTTCCAACTTCTGGCTATTATAAATAGGGCTGCTATGAATATTTGTGGTGCATGAGTCTTTGTTGTATGTTGGAGCTTATCTGGGGTATATGCCCAGAAGTGGAATAACTAACTGGGATGTCCAGTTTTCTGTGGAATCGCCAGATTGATTTCCCGAGTAGTTGTAACAGTTTACAACCCCACCAATAGTGGAGAAATGTTCCTCCTTCTACTCATTCTTGCCAACATCTGCTGTCATCTGAAATTTTGAGCTTAGCCATTCTGACTGTTGTGAGGCAGAATCTCAGTGTTGTTTTGATTTGTATTCCCCTGGTGGCTAATGATGTCGAGCACTTCCTTGAATGTTTCTCAGCCATTTGATATTCCTCAATTGAGATCATTTTGTTTAGCTCAGTACCCCATTTTTTAATAGGGTTGTTTGATTCTCTGGTGTGTAGCTTCTTGAGTTCTATGGATACCTTGGATATTAGGCCTCTATCTGATGTGGGGTTGAAAAAGATCTTTTCCCAATCTGTTGGCTGCTGTTTTATTTTTTTGGCAGTGCCCTTAGCCTTACAGAAACTTTGAAATCTAATTAACTCACATTTGTCAATATTTGACCTTAGAGCACGAGTCATTGGTGTTCTGTTCAGAAAATTTTGACCTGTGCCTATGTGTTCTAAGGTTTTCCCTAACTTTTCTTCTAATAATTTCAGTGTACCTGGTTTAAGGTGGAGATCTTTGATCCACTTGCACTTAAGCTTTGTCCGAGGAGATAAGAAAAGGTCTATTTTCATTCTTCTGCATGCTGAATGCCAGTTGGACCAACACCATTTGTTGAAGAGGCTGTCATTTTTCCATTGAATATGTACAACTCCTTTGTCAAAAATCAAGTGACCATATATGTGAGGGCTCATTTCTGGATCTTCTATTCTATTCCATTGATCCACATACCTATCTCTGTACCAGTACCATGCAATTTTTTTCACAATTGCCTTGTAATATAGCTTGAGGTCAGGGATTGTGATTCCCACAGATATTTTCTTGTTGTTGAGGATGGATTTCACTATTCTAGGTCTTTTGTTATTCAAAATGAAATTGCACATTGCTCTTTCCAACTCTATGAAGAATTTGGTTGGAATTTTGATGGGGATTGCATTGAATCTGTAGATTGCTTTTGGTAAGATGGCCATTTTTACAATGTTGATGCTTCCAATTCATGAGCATGGGAGATCTTTCCATTTTCTGAGATCTTCCTCAGAATCCTTCTTTAGAGGTTTGAAGTTCTTCTTATACTGGTCCTTAGATTGCTTATTTAGAGTCACACCAAAGTATTTCATATTGTTTGTGACTACTGTGGAGGGTATCTTTCCCCTAATTTCTTTCTTTACATGTTGTCATTTGTGTAAAGGAAGGCTACTAATTTTGTATCCAGCCACTTTGCTGAAATCAGCTTTGTTTATCAGCTGTAAAAGTTCTCTGGTGGAATTTTTGGGGTCACTCATGTACATTATTATGTCATCTGCAAACAGTGATGTTTTTATTTCCTCCTTTCCAATTTATATCACTTTGATTTCCTTTTGCTGTCTAATTGCCTATGTTGAGTAGATAGAGGGAGAGTGGGCAGATTTGTAGAGTCCCTGATTTTAGTGAAATTGCTTCAAGTTTCTCACTATTATGTTTAATGTTGGCTGTTTGTTTGCTATATATTGGCTTTTATTATGTTTAGGTATGGGCCATGGATTCCTCTTCTTTCCAAGAATTTTAACATGAAGGGGTGTTGAATTTTGTTAAATGCTTTCTCAGCATCTAGTGAGATGACCATGTGGTTTGTTTTCTTTGAGTGTGTTTATATGGTGGATTACGTTGATGGATTTCCGTATATGAAAACATCCCTGCATTCCAAGGAAGAAGCTTACTTGACCATGGTGAATGATCGTTTTTATGTGTTTTCGGATTTGGTTTGCAAGGATTTTGTTGAGTATTTTTGCATCAAAATTCATAAGTGAGATTGGTCTGAAGTTCTCTTTCCTCGTAGGGTCTTTGTGTGGTTTAAGAAGGAGTGTTATTGTAGCCTCAAAAAATAACTTAGGTAGTATGTCATCTGATTCATTTTGTGGAATAGTTTGGAGAGTATTGGTATTATGTCATCAACAAATTTCTGATATAATTCTGCATGGAACCCATCTGGACCTTAGCTTTTTTTGGTTAGGAGGCTTTTGACAACTGCTTCTATTTCTTTAGGTGTTATCGGATTATTTAAATGGTTTACCTGGTCCTGGTTTAACTTTGGGATCTTGTATCTGTCTAGGAATTCATCCATTTCCTCCAAATTTTGCAACTTTGTGGTGTATAGGCTTTTGTAGTAGGATCTTATGATTTCTTGAATTTCCTCAGTTTCAGTCATTATTTCTCCACTTTTCTTTCTAATTTTGTTAATTTGGATACTCTCTCTTTGCCCTCTAGTTAGTCTGGCTAAGAGTTTCTCAATCCTGTTAATTTTCTCAAAGAACCAGCTTTTGGTTTTGTTGATTCTTTCAATGGTTCTTTTTGTTTCTATTTGGTCAATTTCTGCCCTAAGTTTGATTATTTCTTGCCATCTACTCCTCTTGGGTGTATCTGCTTCCTTTTGTTCTAGAGCTTTCAACTATGCTGTCAGGTTGCTACTGTATGCTCTCTCCAGTTTCTTAATGGAAGCCCTCAGAGCTATGAGTTTTCCTCTCAGTACTGCTTTCATTGCATCTCATAGGTTTGGGTATGTCGTGTTTCGTTTTTATTGAATTCTAGAAAATCCTTAATTTCTTTCATTATTTCTTCTTGGACCCTGCTATCGTTTAACAGAGCATTGTTTAGTTTTCATGAGTATATGGGCTCTTTGTTGTCTTTGTTATTATTAAAGATCAGCCTTAGCCCATGGTGATCTGAAAGGATGCATGGGAGTATTTCAATCTTCTTATACATATTAAGCCTTGTTTTATGACCAATTATATGGTCAGTTTTTGAGAAGGTGCCATGATGTGCTGAGAAGAAGTTGTAGTCTTTTGTTTTAGGATAATATGTTCTGTAGATATCAAAAATTCCAATTGGTTCATAACTTCTGCTAGTTTTACTTTGTGCTTGTTCAGTTTCTGTTTCTATTATCTGTCCATTGGTAAGGGTGGGGTGTTGAGGTCTCCCACTATTTTTGTGTGGTGTGCAATGTATTTTTTGAGCTTTAGTAGGGCTTCTTTTATGAATATGGGTGCTCTTGTATTTGGAGCGTATATGTTAACGATTGAGAGTTCCTCCTGACAAATTTTCTCTGTAATGTGTAAAATCTGTTCTTCTTTCTCTTTATTTGATAACTTTTGGTTGAAAATCTTCTTTATTTGTTATTAGAATGGACACTCCAGCTTGTTTCTATGGGCCGTTTTCTTGAAATAGTGGTTGCTGCTTTCTGCTATTTTTGCTTTTGGTGGTAGAATTGTGATTGTGTGTCTTTCTTCTGTTGGTTTTCTTGCTTAGTTATTTTCTTGTTTTTACTAAGATGTAGCTTCACTTATTGTATTGGGTTTTCCACCTACAATTGGTTTTAGTGCTGGGTTTGTGGTCAGATATTGTGTAAATTTAGTTTTGTCTTATAATATCTTGGTCTCTCCATCTCTTGTGATTGAGAGTTTTTCTGGGTTTATCAGTTGGGCAGACACTTGTATTCTCTTCGTGTCTGTATGATGTCTGTCCAGGCTCTTCTAGCTTTCATACTCTCTGTTGAGAAATCGTGTGTGATTCTGATTGTTCTGCCTTTATATGTTACATGAATTTTTCCCTTACTGCTTTTAGTATTCTTCCTTTGCTTTGGGCACTTGATGTTTTGAATATTATGTATCGGGAGGAATTTCTTTTATGGTCCAACCTATTTGGAGTTCTGAAGGCTTCTTTTATACTCATTGTAATCTCATTCTCAAGGGTAGGTAAGTTTTCTTCTATGGTTTTGTTGAGGATATTTACTGTGCCTCTTAGTTGATATTCTTTGCCCTCTTGTATTCCTATTATCCTTAGATTTGGACTTCTCATTGTGTCCTGGATCTCCTGGACATTTTGGGTTAGGACCTTTTTGGCTTTTCCATCTTCTTTGACTGTTTTGTCTATGTTTTCAATGTTGTTTTTCTCCCCGGAGATTCTCTCTTCCATCTCTTGTAGTCTGTTGGAGATGCTTGCATTTGTGACTCCTGATTTCTTTTTTTAGGTTTTCTACCTCTATGGTTGTCTCTTTTAGTGTTTTCTTTTTTGTTTCCATATCCTTTTTAAATTCTCTTCCATTCCTTCATCTCTTTGGTTCTGTTTTCCTCTAGTTCTTTGATTTCTTTGAGTGTTTTTCTTGTTTCCTCTTTAAAAGCTTCTATTTCTTTATGCTTTTCCTCCCGTTCTTTTTTAAGGATCTCTATCATCATCTTGAGGTATGATTTCAGGTCTAAGTCTTCTTTTTCTGAAGTGTTTAGCATTCCACTGTTTGCTGTGATGAAAAAGCTGGGTTCTGGTGTTGCTAGGTTGTCCTGCTTTCCCTGGGGTATGTTCTCTTGCTTTCCTCTTGCCATCTTGTTTTCTGTGATTATACATGGTCTTGTTTTCAGTGATTGGATCTCGTCTCTCCCTTGTACCCGACCTGTGTCCTTGGATCTTTGCTGTTCCTGGTGGCAGATGGCCTGAGTGCCTATTCTGCATGCATGGACTGCCTTGGGGAAACAGACACCCTAAGGCAGGGTTCCTGCTTCCCGAACCAATGGGGGGGAGGGGGTGGGTGCACTTTCCGAGTGCTTGGCACAGACCTTTCTGTTCCTCGGCTACTCGGAGACCTATCTCACCAGACCTGTGGCTCTAAATTTCTGCTGTTCCTGGTGGCAGATGACCTGCGTGCCTGTTCTTCATGCACAGCCTACCTTCTGGAAACAGACACCCTAAGTCAGGGTTTCTGCTCCCCTGAACAAATGGGGGGTGGCACTTTCTGAGCACTTGGCACTGTCTCTTCCCGATTACTAGGTGCACTAACTCAGCAGGCCTGTGTCGCTGCATTTCTGCTGTTCCTGGTGGCAGATTTTGTCTATGTTTTCAATGTTGTCTTCGGCCCCCAAGATTCTTTCTTCCATCTCTTGTAGTCTGTTGGAGATGCTTGCATTTGTGACTCCTGATTTCTTTTTTAGGCTTCTACCTCTAGGGTTGTCTCTTTTAGTGTTTTCTTTATTGTTTCCATTTCCATTTTAAATTCCTTCTTCAATTCCTTCATCTCTTTGGTTCTGTTTTATTTAGTTCTTTGTTTTCTTTGAGTGTTTTTCTTGTTTCCTCTTTAAAAGTTTCTATTTGTTTATGCTTTTTTTCCCGTTCTTGTTTAAGGAACTCTATCATCACCTGGAGGTATGATTTCGAGTCTAAGTGTTTTTTTTCTGAAGTGTTTGTCATTCCACTGTTTGCTGTGATGGGAGAGATGGGTTCTCGTTTGGCCAGGTTGTCTTGGTTTCTCTGTGGTACATTCTTTCACTATCCTCTTGCTATCTTGTTGTCTGTGATTATACGTGGTCTTGTTGTCAGTAATTGGTTCTTGTCTCTCCCGTATACCTTGCCTGTGTCCCTTGATCTCCGCTGTTCCTGGGGGCATATGACCTGAGCACCTGTTTTTCATGTACTGGCCATCCACTTGGAAACCAAGTCCCTAAGGCAAAGTTTCTGATCCCTTGAACCAATTGGGGATGGGGGCGCTTTCCAGGCACTCGACCCAGACCTCTCTGTTCTCTGGCTTCTCGCAGCCCAGTCTTACCAGGCCTGTGTCCCTGGATCTCCGCTTTTCCTGGTGGCAGATGGCCTGAACATCTGTTCTGCAAGCACGGGCCCGCCGGATGGGAACAGAGACCCTAAGGCAGGGTTCCTGCTTCCCTGCACCATTCGAGGGAAGGGGCACACTTTTCAACTGCTCAGCACAGAGCTCTCTGCTCCCTGGCTACTCCCAGTGCAGTCTCACCAGGCCTGTGTCCCTGGATCTCAGCTGTTCCTGGTGGCAGATGGCCTGAGCTCCTGTTCTGCCTGTCTAATTTACATTTTCTTAAACTGAACATTAAATTGGCTAAACATAAAAGAAAACCATATGTAGATTAGCACTTATAAATATACATCTAGATGGACATGGGCTTCAGTGATTAGTTATCATACCTAACATAAAAATTTTCAATCAGTATATAGCAAAAGTGGAAAACCATGACTTAGTAATAAAAGACAAAATATTAATATTAGAAAAAAATAAAATTTAATTTTACATGAAAAATTAGTTGAAGAACCTAAATTACACATATAACAAATAATGATAAATTATTAATTTGGTTAACAAATACATTTACATAGAAGTAATACAGAATGCATGTTAATATTGTATACTTAGAGCAGGATGGGTTTTGAATGAATTAATAAAATGAAGCCATATTCGTATTTTAGATATTCATAATTACTTTGTCAAGAATCAGTTCTAATATTAATATTTAAAAGAAAATATTTAAAAATAAACCAGGTAAGCTTTGCTAGATTTTATGAGTGACATCTATAAAATAAAAACAAAGGAAATGCTTAGAGACTGAAAGGACCAAGCAAAGCCTGTTTATTGTGCTTATCCTTACTGTTTGCATTTCTCAGTTTGTGAATTCACAGTTGCAACATTAGTTATTTGAGTAGATAAGTGTAGCATATATAACCTTGAACTCAAGGTGTTTTGTGGATATATAGGTCCTTAAAGGCAACTAATTAGTTCCCTATTCTCTTCTCCTATATACTTAAAGCTTAATAAATACAATGCAACTTCATAGACTTCTAATACAATATTGAGTACAAAAAATGAGTCAAAGGTTGAACAACATTTAGAGAGATCATAAAAAAGAAGAATAAAAAAATTGCAAAGGCTGTTCTCAACGTCTCACATTCTGAAATATAACAAAATATGTTTCAAGAATAATAATCATTTTGAACAGAGATCTTGAAAAGAAGAAGAGATATTGAAGAAGTAAACTTTAAAGTTCACTAAAAAGAATGTGGCTATTTAAAACCATCAATATCAAGAGAGAAAGATGGTAGCCTGGAGACGTGAGAATATGTTTGTTGCAATTTGATTTTGTTTCATCAAATATCTTAACTGAAAGTTATATGGAAAAATTCAGTGAATGAATTGGATGTATTTCCTAGTCATTTATCTGTAAACTATAGTCTATTCTGATAAAGGTGGAATTCTGAGACTATTCCCTGCTCTTATTGTAATTCATTAACCTTACCGCAAAATGTGTGCCTGCCAAGGAAAGCAAAGCAGACACAGGAGGTCAGCAAAATCCAGTCACATTGTACCCTGCAATGGTACTGGAAGGGTTAGCACACTCTAAGAAAGATCTACTCTTCTCTGCTGTTATCATTCTAATAATTAAAGTGGAGACTCTGAAATCTATATTCAAGACACTAAAATGTATAACTACATCTATTTTGTGGTAAATACAAAATGGTAACCTTTTATTGTGTGCTAGTACCTGCACCCTTAGGGCCACATGGAACATGCAGATCTGGCTGGTTCTTTGTCTCACAATCTGCAAACAACCCTCTCCACATGGTTCCCTTCCCATGTAGTCTGTTCCATTCACTATAGCTGCTTCTGTCCCCGGTGGTCCCCACCTCTCCATTGTGTTGTTTCACTAACTTTCTTTTGGGGGGTTGTTGCCAAGCCTTGTAGACCCACATCACAAAGTCAGGCTTTGTTCATCCTGCGTAAATGCCCTAATTGAACTCAATTCAGTCTCCACATCAAAGAATGCACCAAAATACTCTGCTCCAGTTGGTGTGATATAATTTACCCACCTAGATAGGACAAGATCCTAAACATTTCAATACTTTATAAGATATTCACAACAACATTTATTCATATAGAGATGCACCAAGAGAAACATCTACATCTGCTTCCATGTTCCCTGTTGAATCTCCTGCTTTCTCCTTGTCTTCTGCATAACTAAAACTTTGTCCTTGCCCCACTCTCTACTGTCCAATCAAGTATCAACTTGATGTGAACCTGTACATGTTTACATCAAAGAATACACCAGCACCAGACTCTTGAATAACATTATAGGCTGATCCTGGTGTCATTGTTTTCAATTCCAACCACAATAGTTCTCTCCTGGATCTGGCATGTTCTGAAGGGAAAAAAAAAAGGTGGTTATTTTCTACCTTTGTAGGAGACAGAGAAAAACTTGTTTCAGCCAAAATGGAGCAAAGTGCTATATTTCTCACAAAAGAAAATCATCATAAAGTTGGATAGTATGGAAATCAGTAAAAACTAATTATGATGGAAAGCATCTTTTAGTATAGTGGACTAGTCTAGAAATTGACACCTTAGACAGTCATTATTTACAAAGGTGAAGACTGATACACTTTTCTGATGGTTGGTTTGTTGTTGAATCACAATGTGCTGATTGGAAACCTGTGGACTGGGACATTAATGTTTTCTCTGGTGCAATATAATCTGAAAACAAATCACTGCTAGATGGTCAAGCTTGTGGAACTCTCGTGTCTATACTGTGATAAGCATCATGGCAATCAAGTTACTTTTGAAGCCAATAATAAGCAAGCACTGATAACTCTATCTCACTCCAATATCTAATCAGATCTGTTAATATATACATTATTACTAACTGGACCAACAGTTAAGGAACATTTAAATTCATTGTAAATCCATGATGAAAGCTACAGGTGAATGTTAAATGTGTGAAGTGTGCCACCAAGTGCCCCATTTGTCTCATGATGGTAGAACTCATACATCCTTGTGTGTTATGGCTACCTAATTCTGGCAAACTGACCATGGAGAATATGAGTCTTCCTCTGGATAATCACTGCTACCTTACTGTTGTTCCACTTTGACCACTTGATTTTGGGACCATATCTCCTTGTAAATAAACTCATGTCATGTTATAATCTTTCTGGATCACAGGTAATCTCATGGTTACACAAGTTATGTCACAGTCCAGTCAACAAAGGATCAGTTGTCAAATACTTGATAGATACTTAATAAGGTTTATTACCCTCAGGGACTTCCTAAACTTCAAATGTGACATATTTTTTTCTGCCTATCATTTTCCCCTTAAGAAAGAATGTCTGTATAGTAAGAGTGGCAACTTCCAAGGAAGGGATTAAACACTTTTGTTTAGGGAAATCAAAACTTGACTTTGAAAGAAACACTGTGCCCAAAGCAACCTTTATTTTAAAAAGCATTTCATTTCACTTACACTTGCTTACAGTTTGAGAGGCTTAGGCTATAATTTTCAATGTGAAGTGGACAGGCAGGTGAACAAGCAATATGAGAATGTTAGGTCCTGATCTATAGGCATCAGGCAAAATGTGACACAATTTTCTGTCTTGGGTCCCTAATTTTGAAAACTTGAAGCCCACTCCCAAAGATACATCTCCTCTAAGTCCACACCTATTCCAATAAAAGCACACCTCCTAGTCAGTTCTTAAACTGATGAATAAGGAATATAGCAACATATGGGGCCATTCTCAATGAAACGCAAATGCCCAGATTAAAAGCTAAGTCCATAAGGTGTTCAAATTTCTTCTATGAACCAATAGACTACATTTTAAAAAATATTTTTCCATTTTATTTTAACTGAAAATAATTTTTATATAATATATTCTGATCATGGTTTCCTTAGTTCAAATCTACACAGATTGACTCCTTATCTTTCCAACTCTATGACTTTTTTTTAATAAAATAAACAAACAAATAAAATAAAATCCTGAAAATAAAATAAAACAAAATAAACACAAAGAATGAGAAGCTCTCTGTGTCTGTGTCTGTGCTCTCTCTCTCTCTCTCTCTCTCTCTCTCTCTGTGTGTGTGTGTGTGTGTGTGTGTGTGTGTGTGTGAGTGTGTGTGTGTGTGTGTTTGTGTCTGTAACTCTGTGTTTATGTCTCCCTCACAGACACACATATCATGAAAACACAAAATTGGAAAATATAATTAACAAGTAAAAAATAAATTTAAAAAAGCCCACGAAAACAAGATGAAACAAACAAAAATCTCCAAAATACCATTGAGTTTTGTGTTGACCAGCTACTGCTGGGCATGTACCCAACTCTTAAATGTAGTTTGTGTATCCAGGGAGACCCACTGAAGAAAATTGATATTTCTTTGATAGTGTTTATCAACTTTAGATAGCTTCTTGGTTAGGAGTGAGAGCTTGTATGCACTTACCTTCTCAAGACCATAATTCACCCAGTTTAGACCAGCACAGACCTGTGAATCACAGCCTCTGTTTAGTGCATCAGTCTAATGTGTCACTTCCTTCTTGTTATCTATCCCCATTTGTTCTTGTAATCTTTCTGTCAGTTTATTAAACCTAGTTTTATGGGTTCCAAGAGGAAGGGTTTGATGATGACATCAAATTTAGGACTGAGTGTTCCAAGGTCTTTTGTTCTCTCCATATTAACTATTTGTGAGTCTATATTAATTTAAATATACTGCAGAAGGAAGCTTCTCTGACAGTGACTAAGTGAAACATTGATTTATGGGTATGTCATGGCAGATGTCATTAGCAATTATTTTATTGTTATGCCGTTGAACAGAACAGCAGTATTTGATTTTCCTCTAGGTCCTGGGATTATTTAGTCTCCCATTCTTGTTTTGGTATATTTAACAACACCCAGCATGCAGTCTTTCATTTGAAGTATTTGTTTTCCTATATTAAATGCCAGTGAGTTCTCCTTTAATTAAATCCAGATCCTGAGAAGGGATAACAGTTAATATGGGATAACTTTTTATTTCTGCATCTGAATTCACATATCAAAAAGTAAAGCAAAGAACCCTGACTATTTCTCCTCATGATGAACTTCATATTTGCCTGACTGAGCTGTGCTTGAATGCCCCCTTTGGTACTTAATATTACTCTACCAACTGCCAAGCAACCTGTGTGATTATGCTGTCCATGAGAGACAAAGAAATGATCGATATGATTTCTTCACCTTTCATGAAAAACATGGTAGCCCAGTGGCCTCACATGTACCTCAGGGAAATGACTACATTGCAGAAAACTGCTAAGTTCATATCTGGGTATAGCAGAATATTTTCAATCAAATATATTACCATTTATTTTAGTTGTCATGTATTGCCCGTGCTGAGAAGATATATTGGGGAAAATCTACAGATCAGTCACAGAAGATATTTCTCCTCTGTTAAAACACCTAAGCAAGTGACTTTCTGGTGACTCCTTCATTAGATGCTGGTATAAGACATCTATAACAAGAGTGAATATGCCACGGGCATTGCTCCCAAAGGATGCATAATAGCTCTGAAAAACAGAAGCAAGGAGTCAGATAAAGAAAGCTTAATATCTAATGGAAAGGTAATTTTATCCATGTTTTCAAAAGTGCCTGCTAGTTTAGTGAGACTTTATATCATGGCAAGGATTTTACTGTCATTATAAGCCTTTCCAAATAAATTTTTACTCTATTTTTTTAATATTTATCTAAATTGTTATATGTGTATTTAAGAGAATTTATAGAGAAATTCTTACCTACAATTTTAATTTTGGTTCACCATACCATTGATTAGTTTTCCAGAAATGAAGAAAATTAGAAAATTATTGTAATTTTGGTAATATAATTAAGCACTGTTAATGCTTGAAAATACAGCCTTTTTGAAATGAAAATTACATTTTGAAATTTGTGTTTTACTATATATATGCATAAGACATATTAACTATATTTATATTTGCCATATATATATATATATATATATATATATATATATATATATATATATATATAGACATATAAACACATAACTATACATGTAAACTGATTATCATTGGAAGCTACAATATTTTCACAGAGGTCACAAAAACACTCATATTCAACTTAGACATTCATTCCCTGGAAAGAATCCCATTTATAGGTTAAATGAGCTCCAAACTCCTTATTTCTTGAGTCACATTGTTATGTCATCTTTGACTTTCTATGGGGAAATGACCCGTGTAGGTGAGGATGATGGGTCATGTTGTAGAAAATATTTAATCTCAATGACAAGATTTTAACCTGCCTTTGATTATTTAGTAACCAGTTAAAAGACACACAGCTTTTATGTGTATAATAAGATTTAATCAGCACCAGAGCTAGGAAGATATCACTCTCTACATTATTAGAATTCATTAGAAGCAAAGAATTCTAAAACATGTAAATAGAGACATGTTCTTTCTTGCCCATAGTTTCTGTACTTAAAGGCAGAGTCAAGACCATTGCCATGAGTTCTATAAGGTGGAATATTCTAATTTTTTTCTAAATAATCAACTGGTATTAACTTTACATTTTAATTATGTGAAATTATATGTATTTGTTTATACATTACTGGTAACATTTTGGATGGTTGTTTGGCATGTTACATTAAGTACTTTTTCTGGAGCAGAAGCAAATAATTATCTAGGATCACATGCACCAGCCATTCTAATTAATCAGATAAAGTGTCTTTTTGTTTTTATAGATTTTTATTTTTAGACAGCAGCATGGGACCTTAAAACTCTATTGCTTTACAGAGTGTACAATGAGAATTTCTCATTTCCAAATAGATGTTTCTGTAAGTTATAAAATAATGCAAGAACTGATGGAGTCTGAATACTTATGTGATGTTTCTCAAGACTCTCGGCATTCCTAGATGCCAGTTTACTATTGGTCTCTGAGCATTTCTGGGGACCAGTCATGTCTGAAATGGGCTTATTGAAGCTTTGCTTTAAAGAAAAATGCATTGTGCTAACACCCTAGCAGGAAGAAGCTTAATTCACTAAAGGCTACTTGAGATTACTCACCTACAGTAAGATTCTCTGTATTTCAGATTTACATTTGGGGTGAGTGCCCTTAAACATCCACTTAATACTAAATTGGCTTCTCATCAGGCACATGCCCCTCTGATATTCAGTTAATAATTTGGATTCTAGAAAAATTACAAGTGTTTCCATAATTTCTCTAAATTTTGAATCATTCTCTTGACATATGGGTTAAAATTGTGCTCTCATAAGTATAGTAGGTCAATTACAAAAAGTATTCAACTTCAATCGAAACTGTCCAAATTATTTAACATACATCCTGATATTCATCTATTGTCTATATAAATTTCAAGAAATAAATCTCATGTGTTAAACATATTTCACACATATTTTGTTTGTATTATAATTCAAATATTATTTATCCTACATATTAAAATGTTCATAATCATTCACTACATTAAAAATTAGTATTTCCTAAGTTTCAGAATTATACTAAGATAGTTCACACAAAACCTGGAAGCCAGTTGTGGTGATGCAAGTCTATAATCTCAGCATGGTAAAAGAATACTTGTCTCTAGTTCAAGGACATTCTGGGATACCTAGTGTACTTCGTTCCAGTGTAAAATACACAATAACATGCTTTCATACATATCAAAAATAGGTATGATAACCTGAGTTTGACCCCTGGAAGCCAGATGAAGGAAGAAGACAAATGAATGATTGACACCTGCTAACTATCCTGACTTCCAGGTGGGTACCATGGTGTGCCTGCACACCCACCCCCCCACACACACAGAGAGAGACAGAGACTAATAAACAAATGTAGTAAATTTAAAAAATTCAAAACACACAAAAATTTTCCAGATTGAAATGTCAGCCCAAAAGGTTGTTTCACTGAATAAGGATCTGTAAATCTGTAATTCAAAATATCATTCTGAAAATACAGTTATCTTATATAAGCAACACTTTGAAATGTTGCAGACTTTATTTTGGAAAAAGATCAAAGGCAAGGAGTGTCAACATGAAATTAAACCTTGGAGGATTCTGGAGAAAATTAGTAACTATGAAGGAAAAGCTAACTGACTGAAGTCACATTAAGCAACTCAAAAATTTCTGAAGTTTCTTTCTTTTCTTTTCTTTTCTTTTCTTTCTTTTTTCCTTTCTTTCTAGTTATCAAAATGAAAAAGTATCTACTATTATTTTAAATAAATAAAATTTATAATCTGTATTTCCCTTGATTTTCTTGGCATACATAAAACATAAAATAACAATTAAAGAAAACCAAACCTGAACATTATTGCTGATGCCAAGAAGTGCTTACTGGCAGGAGCCACATATGGATGCTTCAGAGGCTTTGCCAGAGTCATACAGATACAGTTGAGGATGCTTGCAGCTAGCCATCAGATTAAAGATGGACTCCAACAAAGGAGGCAGAGAAAAGTCTGAAGGAGCTGAAAGCATTTTAACCTCATGGGAAGAACTACATTATCAACCAAACAAACCCTCCGGAATTCCCAGGGTCTAAACCACCAACCAATGAGCACACATAGAGAGACCCTTGGCTCCAGTTGCATATGTAATAGAGGATAGCATTGTTTTGCATTAATGGGAGAAGCAGCCTTTGGTACAGAAAAGGTGTGTTTCCCCAGAGTAGGGGAATGCCAAGACACTGAGTTGGAGAGGATGTTTGGGAGAGGGAGCACCTTCATTAAAACAAGCAGATGTGGATTGGGGAGGGCAGTAGGAGCAAAGGGGATGAATTTTGAAATGTAAATACAGAGAATATCCAATAAAAACAAACAACAACAGGTATATATTATTGACTTAATTGATGGATGTTACAAAAATAACTGATGTGCACATCATTTTATTTTATTTTAAATTTACATTTTAAATGCTATCCCCTTTTCCAGTTTCCCCTCCAGAAACATCCAATGCCATCTCCCTCCCACTGCTTCTACTAGGGTACTTCGCTAACCACCCACTCACTCTCTTCAGCCTTCTTGCCATGATGTTCTACACTGGGACATCAAGCTTTGACAGAACCAGAGGCTGCTCCTTCCAATGATGCCTGACAAGGCCAGTCTCTGCTGTATATGCAGCTGGAGCAAAGGGTCCATCCATGTGTAGTCTTTGGATGGTAGTTAGTCACTGGGAGCACTGAGGGGTCTGGTTGATTGATATTGTTCCTATGGGGTTGCACACCCCTTCAGCTCTTTAATTTCTTCCCCTAACTCCTCTATTGAGGACCCTGTTCTCATTTAGGATTCAGTGATTGGCTGCAAGCATCTGCCTATGTATTTGTCAGGTTCTGGCAGAGACTCTTAGGAGACAGTTATATCAGGCTTCTGTCAGCATGCCCTTCTTGGCATCTGCAATACTGTCTAGGTTTGGTGGTTATATTTTCGATAGATCCCCTGGTGAGACAGTCTTGGGATTGCCTTTTCTTCAGTCTCTGCTTCATACTTTGCCTTCACATTTCCTCCCGTGAATATTTTTTGTTCCCCTTTCTAAGGAGGACTACAGCATCCACACTTTGGTCTTCATTCTTTTTGAACTTCATGTTGTCTGTGAATTGTATCTTGGATAATCTGAGCTTTTGAGCTAATGTCCACAATTTCAGGGAGTGCATGCCATGTGTGTTTTTTGGGGATTGGATGATATTTTGTTCCAGACATTTGCCCAAGATTTTCATGAAATAATTGTTTTTAATACCTGAGTAGTATTCTATTGTGTAAATGTACCATATTTTTATATCCATTCCTATGTTTAAGGTCATTTGGGTTCTTTCCAGCTTCTGGCTATTATATATAAGGCTTCTCTGAAAATAGTGGAGCATGTGTCCTTGTTATTAGTTAAAGCATCATTTGAGTATATGCTCAAGAGTTATATAGCTGAATCCTCAAGTAGTACTATGTCCAGTTTTCTGAGAATTCACCAAAATGGTTTTTAGAGTTGTGCTAGCATACAATCTCACCAACAATGGAGGAATGTTCCTTTTTCTTCTCATCCTCCAAGCAAAATTGTGTTTTTGATCTTAGCCATTCTGACTGGTATGAGGTGGAATCTTGATTTGCATGGGATCCTGATAACTAAGGATCTTGAATATTTCTTTAAGTACTTCTTGGTCATTCAATATTCTTTAGTTGACAATTATTTGTTTAGCTCTGTAATCTAACTACTTGATTTCTTTGTATATATTGGATATTAGCCTTCTATTGATGTAGAACAGTTAAACCTCTTTTTCCAATTTGTTGTTTGCAGTATTGTCCTACTGACAGCATCCTTTGCCTTACAGAAGGTTTACACTTTATGAGGTCACATTTTTTAATTCTTGATCTTAAAGCATCAGCCATTGATGTTTTCTTTTCATGAACTTTTTCCCTAAGCAGATATGTGTTCAGGGCTCTTCCTCACCTTTTCTTCTAGTAGTTTCAGTGTTTCTAGGACTATGTGGAAATCTTTGATCCACTTAGACTTGAACTTTGTCCAAGATGCTAAGAATTGATTGATTTGCATTCTTCTACATGTTGACTGCCAGTTGATGGAGCACCATTTTTTGAAAATGCTGTCCATTTTCCAGTGGATTGTTTTAGCTCCTTTTTTAAAGATCAAGTGAACATAGGTGTGTATATTAATTTTTGGGTCTTCACTAATATTCTATTGATTGACCTAACTGTCTCTGTATGAGTGCCATACAGTTTTTATTACTATAGCTTTGCAATATAACTTGAGGTTAAGGTTGTTGATTTCTCCAGAATTTAGAAGATTGAAATAATCCCATGAATACTAACAGATCATCATGGACTAATGGTGGCCTTCAATAAAAAAAAAATGACAGAAATTCCACATATACATGGAAGCTGAACATCTACTCAATGATAACTTTGTCAAGAAAGAAAGAAATAAAATAATGACTTCTTAGAATTTAATGAAATTGAGAGTACAATATATCCAAACATATGGGACATACTGAATGTGGTGCTGAGAAAAAAAGTCATAGCTCTGATGACCTCCAAAGAGAATCCGGAGAGAGCATACATTAATAGCTCAAGAGCATACCTGAAAGCTCCAGGACAAAAAAGAAACAAATATGCCTAAGATGTATAGACAACAGGAAATAATTAAACTCAGAGATGAAATCAATCAAGTAGAATCAGGAAAAATTAAAAAAACCAGGAGGTCATTTTGTTGTTGTTGTTGTTGTTTTGAAAAAACTCAACAACATTGATAATTCCTTAGCTAGACCAACCAGAAGGCACAGGGATAGTTTTCAAATTAACAAAATTAGAAATGAAAAGAGAGAAATAACAACAGAAACAGAAGAAATTAAAAAAATTCATCAGATCCTACTACAAAAACCTATTCCCAAGAAAAGTTGAAAATCTAGATGAAATGGACTATTATATAGACAGACAACAGGTAACAATGTTAATTCAAGATCAGATAAACCAGTCACATAATCACTAAAGAAATAGAAGCAGCCATTAAAAGAATCTCAACCAAAAAAATCCCATAGTCCTTCATTCTATGAATCCACAATTATGACTATACCTAAACCACCCAAGAACTCAACAAAGAAAACTTCAGACGAATTTTGCTTATAAATTTTTAGAGAAAACTTTGAAGCTACATCTTACTCAAGATTCCTTTGACCTTTAAGTGTTCAGGATTTTATCACCACTGACCAGGTTGTTTGTATCACATGAGAATATGTGTCTTTGCAGGATTGCTTTAACCCCACATAATATTTTTTATTCCTATTGGCTGTATCACTGATTATATTAGAAAGCAAGGCTGGCCTCTTTTAGATCACAGATTCTCTAGTATTGTTATTCTTTCTCCTAGAAATTATGGTATTGATATCCCCTCACATTAGCCCAGAAAACATCTTTTATTCTGTGCAGAGAGTTGATTCTGTGCCTTGAGGTTCCTCCCCTTCACAGGAAAGTGTGAACATTATGTTCAGGACTGCCACATTTATTGTGAACAGTAGCTTTACTTTCTTATATAGTGTCTTCCTCCATGTTTATTCTACTCAGTATAAATCTGTCTATACTCTAACACCATCGTTCTGTTCTTCCGCCAGTGACATGGTATGCATATGAAATCCATGACTCATGCAGGGGCAGATAAGAATCTTCTGTGTGGAAAAAATAGAGTAAGGGAAAATCAGGATGTAGCATTATTTTTCTGCTAAACTGTTTTCATAATTACTGGGATTTAGACAAAGACAGCCATTTTAAATTTTATAGTCACTTCTGGTACACTCACTAAAGTCCGAAATAAATAAGTAAATTTATTCTGGAAACCAATCAGTTTATGTTAAAATACTGCTCTTCTGTCCTTTTTTGGTAAAAATCCATTGGGATTCCCATCCACATAGAGTTGAGATTTGTTATTTTTGATTAAGGGAGTGAGTGGTTGTGACTTCCACATCAGGATTTCTATGTACCTTAAAATCAACAGTTAATATTTTTTCAAAAATATTTCTAAATATGCTATTTGCCCTTAGCTAATGGACCTTGAATATTTGAATTGTTTTGATATTTCACCATTTAATTGGGTTTTGTAAGAAAAGGGTTCATGGTACAGGCTGAGCAACTGGTGAGTGGGAGACCTAGGCTGCGGGGGAGCAGAGGTATCTCTGCAGAGTGCACACGGAAAGGGCACCCCCTGCCCTGCCCTGCCCTGTCCTCCCCGATCCAGTGACCGGGAACAGATCTTAGGAACTTCTGTTCCCACCCGGAGAGGAATTCAGGACGCAGAGCAGAGCCTGGCCCAACCACCAGCCGGAAAGGCGGCTTGTACAGGCTGAGCTACTGTGACCTGGAACAGATCTTAGGAACTTCTGTTCCCACCCGGAGAGGACTTCAGGACGCAGAGCAGAGCCTGGCCCAACCACCAGCCAGAAAGGCGGCTCATACAGGCTGAACAACTGGTGAGTGGGAGACCTAGGCTGCGGGGGAGCAGAGGGATCTCTGCGGAGTGCACACGGAAAGGGCACCCCCTGCCCTGACCTGGCCTGTCCTCCCCGATCCAGTGACCGGGAACAGATCTTAGAAACTTCTGTTCCCACCTGGAGACGACTTCAGGACACAGAGCAGGGCCTGGCCCAACAACCAGCCGGAAAGGTGGCTCAGAGAGGCTGAGCATCTGTGACCAGGAACAGATCTTAGGAACGTCTGTTCCCACCCGGGGGCAACTTCAGGACACAGAGCAGAGCCTGTCCCAGCTGCCACCCGGAACCTGGGCTGCTGGGGAGTAGAGAGATCTCTGAGGAGTGCACACGGAAAGTGTACCAGGGACACAGACCAGATACAAGGGAAAGGCAAGAACATATCACTGACAACAAAATGGCAAGAGGAAAGAGAAAGAGTATATCCCAAGGAAACCAAGACAATCTAGCAACACCAGAACCCAGCTCTCCGATAGTAGCAAACATAGGAATTCCAAACACTCCAGAGAAAGAAGACACAAACCTGAAAACATGCCTCAAGACGCTGATAGAGTTACTTAAACAAGAAAGGGAGGAAAAGCAAAAAGATTCAGAAGCTTTTAAAGAAGAAACAAGAAAAACACTCAAAGAACTCAAAGAACGAGACGAAAACAGAACCAAAGAAATAAAGGAATGGAAGAGGGAAATTAAAACAGAAATTGACACAATAAAGAAAGCGCTAAAAGAGATAACCCTAGAGTCAGAACACCAAAAAAAGAAATCAGGAGTCACAGAAGCAAGCATTTCCAACAGATTACAAGAGATCGAGGAAAGAATCTCGGGGGCAGAAGACAACATTGCAAACATAGACAAAACAGCCAGAGAAGATGCAAAAAACAAAAAGCTTCTAACCCAAATTGTCCAGGAAATACAAGACACAATGAGAAGACCGAACCTAAGGATAATAGGAATAGAAGAGGGAGAAGAGTATCAACTAAGAGGCACAGTAAATATCTTCAACAAAATCATAGAAGAAAACTTCCCTACCCTCAAGAATGAGATGACCACGAGCATAAAAGAAGCCTTCAGAACTCCAAATAGGTTGGACCAGAAAAGAAATACCTCCCAACACATAATAGTAAAAACATCAAGTGCCCAAAGTAAAGAAAGAATACTAAAAGCAGTAAGGGAAAAAGTTCAGGTAACATATAAAGGCAGACCAATCAGACTCACACCCAATTTCTCAACAGAGACTATGAAAGCTAGAAGAGCCTGGACAGACATCATGCACTCCTTAAGAGAGCACAAGTGCCAGCCCAAGCTGCTATACCCAGCAAAACTATCAATCACCATCGATGGAGAGACAAAGATATTTCAAGACAAATCAAAATTCACACAATATCTGACCACAAACCCAGCACTACAACGAATTATAGGTGGAAAACCCAATACAAGGAGGGAAAATACAGCCTAGTAAAAACAAGAAAACTCCTAAACAAGAAAACTAAAGAAAAAAACACAGACACAACTCAACCCAAAAAAGCAAAAATGGCAGGAAACAGAAACAATTATTCCTTGATATCTATTAACATAAATGGTCTCAACTCCCCAATAAAGAGACATAGACTATCAGACTGGATACATAAACAAAAGCCAGCCTTTTGCTGCATACAGGAAACTCATCTCAGAGACAGAGACAGACACTATCTCAGAGTAAAACGGTGGGAAAAAAACTTCCAAGCAAACAGCTCCAAGAAGCAAGCTGGAGTGGCTATTCTAATATCGAATAAAGTAAATTTCCAACCAAAAGTTATCAAAAAAAATAAAGAAGGACACTTTTTACTCATTACCGGGGAAATCTGTCAGGAGGAACTCTCAATCTTTAACATATATGCTCCAAATAAAAAATCACCCACATTCATAAAAGAAACTCTACTAAAGCTCAAAAAATACATTTCACCCCACACAATAATAGTGGGAGACTTTAACACCCCACTCTCACCAATGGACAGATCAGGGAAACAGAAACTGAACAAGGACACTGCAAAACTAGCAGAGACTTTGAACCAACTAGAATTAATAGATATATACAGAACATACTATCCTAAAGTAAAAGAATACACCTTCTTCTCACCACCCCATGGTACCTTCGCGAAAATTGACCACATAATTGGACACAGAACGAGCCTTCATCGATATAAGAAGATTGAAATACTCCCATGCATCCTCTCAGATCACCATGGTCTACGGCTGGTCTTTAACAACAACAAAGACAATAAAATGCCCACATACACATGGAAATTAAACAACACTCTGTTAAAGGATAGCAGGGTCAAAGAAGAAATAAAGAAAGAAATTAAGGATTTTCTAGAATTCAAGGAAAACGAAAACACAGCATACCCAAACCTTTGGGATGCAATGAAAGCAGTATTGAGAGGAAAACTCATTGCCCTAAGTGCTTCCAAGAAGAAACTGGAGAGAGCTCACATCAGCAACCTGACAGCACAGCTAAAAGCACTAGAACAAAAGGAAGCAGATATACCCAAAAAGAGTAGATGGCAAGAAATAATCAAAATTAGGGCAGAAATAGACCAAATAGAAACAAAAAGAACCATTAAAAAAATCAACAAAACAAAGAGTTGGTTCTTTGAGAAAATCAACAAGATTGATAAACCCCTAGCCAGACTAACTAAAGGGCAAAGAGAGAGTATCCAAATTAACAAAATCAGAAAGGAAAGTGGTGACATAACAACTGAAACTAAGGAAATTCAAGAAATCATCAGATCCTACTACAAAAACTTATACTCCACAAAATTGGAAAATCTGGAGGAAATGGACGAATTCCTAGACAGATACAAGGTCCCAAAGTTGAACCAGGACCAAGTAAACCATCTAAATAACCCTATAACACCTAAAGAAATAAAAGAAGTCATCAAAAGCCTCCCAACCAAAAAAAGCCCAGGTCCAGACGGGTTCAGAGCAGAATTTTATCAG
The DNA here is from genome assembly GCF_963924665.1 of Micromys minutus. NCBI lineage: Eukaryota > Metazoa > Chordata > Mammalia > Rodentia > Muridae > Micromys > Micromys minutus. The sequence continues at coordinate 53,074,685 of NC_137953.1, forward strand.
ACATTTATTGGGGATATAACACCAATATTCGCCAAGCTATTCCAAAAGATAGAATCAGATGGAATATTACCCAACTCATTTTTTGAGGCTACAATAACCCTCGTACCTAAGCCACACAAAGACCCTACAAGGAAAGAGAACTTCAGACCAATCTCACTTATGAACATTGATGCAAAAATACTCAACAAAATCCTTGCAAACCGAATCCAAGAACACATCAAAACCATCATTCATCATGACCAAGTAGGCTTCATCCCTGGGATGCAGGGATGGTTTAACATAAGGAAATCCATCAATGTAATCCACCATATAAACAAACTTAAAGACCAAAATCACATGGTCATCTCACTAGATGCTGAGAAAGCATTCGACAAAATCCAACACCCCTTCATGTTAAAAGTCCTGGAAAGAACAGGAATCCAAGGCCCATATTTAAACATAATAAAAGCAATATACAGCAAACCAACAGCCAACATCAAACTTAATGGCGAGAAACTTGAAGCAATCCCACTAAAATCAGGGACTCGACAAGGCTGCCCACTCTCTCCCTACCTATTCAACATAGTACTGGAAGTCCTGGCTGGAGCAATTAGACAGCAAAAGGAGATCAAGGGGATACAAATCGGAAAGGAAGAGATAAAAACATCACTCTTTGCCGATGACATGATAGTGTACTTGAGTGACCCCAAAAATTCCACCAGAGAACTCCTACAGCTGATAAACAAGTTCAGCAAAGTGGCCGGATACAAAATTAACTCAAACAAATCAGTAGCCTTCCTATACTCAAAGGACAAACATGTGGAGAAAGAAATTAGGGAAAAGGTACCCTTCACAATAGTTACAAAAGCTGTGAAATACCTTGGTGTGACTCTAACTAAGGAAGTAAAGGAACTGTATGACAAGAACTTCAAACCTCTAAAGAAAGAAATTGAGGAGGATCTCAGAAAATGGAAAGATCTCCCATGCACATGGATTGGAAAGATCAACATCTTAAAAATGGCCATCCTACCAAAAGCAATCTACAGATTCAATGCAATCCCCATGAAAATTCCAACCCAGTTCTTCATGGAATTGGAAAGATCAATGTGCAATTTCATATGGAATAACAAAAGACCTAGAATAGCGAAAACCATCCTCAACAACAAAAAAACATCTGCGGGAATCACTATCCCTGACCTCAAGCTATATTACAAGGCAATTGTGCTGAAAACTGCATGGTACTGGTACAGAAATAGGCAAGTGGATCAATGGAATAGAATAGAAGATCCAGAAATGAGCCCTCATGTATATGGTCACCTGATTTTTGACAAAGGAGCAGTAAACATTCAATGGAAAAAGGACAGCCTATTCAACAAATGGTGCTGGTCCAACTGGCACTCAACAGGCAAAAGAATGAAAATAGACCCGTTCTTATCTCCTTGTACAAAGCTCAAGTGTAAGTGGATTTAAGATCTCCACATTAAACCAGATACACTGGAACTATTAGATGAGAAAGTAGGGAAAACCTTAGAACACATAGGCACAGGAGAAAATTTCCTGAACAAAACACCAATGGCTCAAGCTCTAAGGTCAAAGATTAACAAATGGGACTTAATGAGATTGCAAAGTTTCTGTAAGGCTAAGGACATCGTCAAGAAAACAAAATGGCAACCAACAGAATGGGAAAAGATCTTTACCAACACCACATCAGATAGAGGCCTAATATCCAAGGTGTACAAGGAACTCAAAAAGCTAGACACTAGAGAATCAAATAACCCTATTAAAAAATGGGGTACAGAGCTAAACAAATCATTTTCAGTTGAGGAACACTGAATGGCCGAGAAACATCTAAGGAAGTGCTCAACATCCTTAGCCATCAGGGAAATGCAAATCAAAACAACCCTAAGATTCCACCTCACACCAGTCAGATTGGCCAAGATCCAAAACTCAGATGACAGCAGATGCTGGCGAGGCTGCGGAGAAATAGGAACACTTCTTCACTGTTGGTGGGGTTGCAAGCTAATACAACCACTCTGGAAATCTGTCTGGCGATACCTCAGAAAATTGGATATAGTACTACCTGAAGACCCAGCTATTCCACTTCTGGGCATATACCCCAGAGACACTTTAATACACAACAAAGATATATACACCACAATGTTCATAGCGGCTCTATTTATAATAGCCAGAAGCTGGAAGGAACCCAGATGTCCTTCAGAAGACGAATGGATACAAAAATTGTGGTACATATACACAATGGAATACTACTCAGCCACCAGAAACAATGACTTAACCAAATTCTTAAGAAAATGGCTGCATCTAGAGAAGATCATCCTGAGTGAGATAACCCAGTCACAAAAGAACAGACATAATATGCAGTCACTGATAGTGGGATGCTAACCCCAGAGGCTTGCACTCCCCCAGAAACAACTCTCAGACTGTATGAAGTCCAAGAAATAAAGAAAACAAAAACTATACATATATTCACAAAACAAGAAGACTTTGACTATTTCTATGTTGCGTTTGTTTTGCATGTACTTTACGCTTATTGCAACAAGTACGTTTTCAATGCATACTGTCAAGCCCTTGAAAAAAATCAAGTACTGACTAAAAAACATATTCACATGGTTTTATGTAAAATTTATTTTAATGTCTGAAAAAACAGTACTGACAAAAATGTATAATTTTAAGCAAAAAATGTTTAAAATCTTTAAAAAAAAAAATAAGAAAAGGGTTTATGAAAGCTAGTTTCCCAGTGTAGGGGAATGCCTGGGTATTATTGTGGAAGTGGGTGGGCAGATGTGGGCATATCCTCATAGATGCCAGGGAGGGAGATGGAAGAGGGGACAGACAGGGAATTTGAATGATATTTAAAATGTAAATACATAAACTATCTAATTAAAAAAAAAAAAGATGGTTCATGGGATTCTTCATGCTGATGGTCTTCAAGAATATTCCCAGGCCCACGTAATTTTAACTAAGAATCAAATTTTCTAGTTACCAAATTCTCCAAAATGAAAACCCTTCCACAATTCCTCAGATACTTTGGAAACAAACAAGTGATTTTTTAAAATAAAGTTGTCTCATTCTTGAAGACTACTGATGTTTTTCAGATTATATATGTAATTTTTTGGTAAAAAACATAAGTTGTCTATTTATTTAGAAGAATGTGCTTTAAATAATCTCCTTATTCATCTTTGTAAGTAAATTGATGAATATTCAAATCTATCCCAATTTTTTTCCTGAGCACTCTACTCTGTTCTTTTCTTACTGAGAAAGACATTCTTTTTATGCTCTTTCTATTGAACAACAAGAAGCGCCAAGAGAAAATGGGAAATGTGGAGATATAATAATTGTAGTATATCTTTCCTTCTTCTGAAGTGTGGTCATAGACCCCACTGAGTTCTGGTTCCTGTTGCTTTACTTCACCCTTGTCATTATTCGTCCTCAATGCTGGTTGGCTGTCAACACCTTGGTTGTTTTCCTTGACAAGTAAATTATAAAGTGCTACTTTTTAAAATTTACTTTAAAATATCAACTAAGAATAGCTCTGCTTCTCTAAAGGAGCTATGTCTCCCTTTCTTGATAATGGTTAGCATATCAGCTTCACACCAGCTATTTAGACTTCTATCTTAAGTTTTGTAATAATGCACATTTGAGATAAATTCAGATATCTTTGTCTGGTTTTTTGGACCCTGAATTAGTAACTCTATAAATGTTAGTAATACCATATATCCAGAAATGTTTAAACAGATAAAAACTAATTATTAAAAGCTTTTTGGTAGCTTAGCAGATACCTTCTCAAACTGAGCGAACAAAGGAAAGTATGCCAGGAGCTAAGAAGGATGCACATAAGATAGAGCCATAGTAAAACTGAAATATCAGCCCAACTGTGCTGATTGTTGGAAAGCATGAGTGTGCTCTGTGCAGGAATACTTCTACTAGGAATGGTGCACAGGAGACCTTTCCTTCTTTTCCCTCTGTACCTGCAGGCTTTGCCCTACTCTGGCTACTTATTTACACACAGAGCACAGTAGCTTAACAGTCCTTGTTTCGTAATTTTAAATCCATATCTGATGAGTTAGTTTAATAAGGTGAACACTTCTATCATACCCTAAGAGTACAAGTGTGTGTGTTTTTGTTTTTATTTTGTGTTATTTATTGTTCCACTTTAATGGTGATACACAGTACTTGTGTCCCTGAAGAGCCAGAGGGTTGTATGGCTGTGAGAGACAGCATGATAAATATATGATGTGTGCGTGTGTGTTGAAAAAGAACTTGTTTCTTTTTCTCGGTGTCCAAAATATAAAACACTTGTACAGTTGTTCTTCCAAGATAAAATAAATTTAGAGCAAATATTGTGCCATATCCACCACCTACAGAAATAGGATAATTTTTCTTGTTTAAAAAAAAGGCAAGTCAAAACTCTATATTTCAGTATTCATATGAACAAGAACAACATTATAGCTTCCAAATAAGCAGGATCAATAAACCCTAAACACCTAGAAGCTCTGAAAGCCAAGTTTTATGATTCAGCTTACAATAATAAAATATACATGTATGTTTTGTTCCTTCTTTTGCTGCAACTATTTTCTAAACCTTATTAAAGGTTAACTGATAAATGCAATAAATGTATGCTTAATTTATATAATGAGTTATAATAGCCATAATCCTTGTAAATTGGTTTCCACATTGTATATCTATGAGTCTAAGTGCAAAATAACTGTGTTAAATTTGCCCCCACAGGAAAGACCAGCAGTAATAGGATGGAAGAAAATCAAAAGAACAAAGAACACCAAAGTTTGCTTCTCATTCTGCGGGGTGACTTTGCTCGAGCCCTGGCAATTATTGTCAACTTCTCTTGGATCTACCCAGTTGTGGACCCACACCACTTTACCTTACCTTACTGCACTGGGGATGAAGTTTCTGTCATCTTTGTCACCCTTAGTATAAAATAACATTAGATTTAGTTTCATTTAGCTAAGCAAAAAAAAAAAAAAAAAAAAAAAAAAAAAAAAAAAAAAAAAAAACGCAAAAAAGGCCACATCTGCTCAGATCTCTATAGTTACTTACAATGGTTGGAATGGGAAAGATAGAGGAATTCATGCCATTTTAGAAAGCAAATACATTATTAATAAAAATTGTCATCAATTTTCTTAGCTGTATTTGAGACATACAATTTATACTTAATATTGTTTTTTGAAAACTGTGTTCAGTTGCTTTTATGACCTAGCTTGTTTTCAAAAGTACTTCTTGGTCTATACAATATAAAATTTCTTGCAAAAAATGATTGTAAGTAATAATCAACACATTTTCATTTTTTTCAAACCAAAAATATGCATGCACAATGTCTTTCTGCATACTGTGAAAATAATCACTAATATAATGCAATGTATTCATTCTGAACATCTTACCAAATTACAGAACATTTATCAAGATTTAATGTTTTGTTTTACACTATTATTTCAATAATTTCCCCTAAACATAAAGTTGGTAGCAGTAGAAGTTTGCAGTTTGAAGAGTTTACCTACAGCCCTGATTATTGGTGGAAGCTGCTATGATTCCAGACTGTACTGACATACATGATTATAAAACATGTAAGAATAGCTTGTCCTCACTGTTTCCCAGTCTCACTGCCTACATCAATGTATTTTTTCCATTTGTCCCAATCGAGTTCTTCACATATATATAATGCTGCTATATGAGCATGAAGCTCAAATGAGTCTATGCCAAATATGATTTTTCTGGTCTGTGTATTTCTTTGATTTGTTCCAACTGGTTGTGCTTGTATTGTATAATAGAGTGTGTAAAATGTTGAAAGTCTTCATAACTACTCCTTTAATACATTAAAGATATACATCCCTCTGTTGTGTTGTCAACTGTTTCAAAATAATTTATTCCAGTATATGACTTTTTAATGTTCTTTAGACTCTCCTATTTTCTTCCCTGGCTCTCCTAGTGTTGTTAATGGGATTCATTTGTCAATTAAAATCTTAAGAGATGACACTTTTAATTTCATCAATAGACATAATCAGTAGACTAGAAATAATAGAATTGATCACAACTATGCTGGTTTTAGTGTTAGACCACATATTTATAATAGTTTGCTTGAAAATTTTCTTCCAAATTTGAATGGTTATTTTTGAAGTGATAGGCCTGGGCTAAATATGTGTTCTTTGGGCATGACAATGTGACTATAATGAACCCATGAGAGAAATGAGGTGCTGGTCTGCAATAAGCAAGTTCTCTTAATCTCTTTTTCTCAGAACACCATATAAAATTCTCACAGTAAAAAGTATAACTTTTCATTAGACTTAATCTACATCTACATTACTAATAAAAACTCAGAAAGTTTATATATCCTGTCATTAAAAAGTTGCATTTTGAGAATCATTCATTCAGAAGAAGGCATTGAATTTCAGGAAATTTTTTCTTAGTAATGTGAAAACCTTCTGGTGTCCAGGACACAATCTGCATGGCAAAGACAAAGATTCAATTTTAACTCTGCAACTCTAGTTACATATATTCTATAGCCAGATAAACTTACACCAAGTTTACTCTGTCAACAATTTTCATTCCACACAGGTAAATCAAATACTCTCCAAAAGGAGCAGACCATCACTTCTTCCTAGATGCTGAGCCACCTGGGCATGCTACCCTTCTTTTTTTTCTACACAGCACCATTCTACACAGCCATAGCAATATTTCTTTTTTGGGGAGTTGAGTAAACATTCACCCAATGCTATGACATTTTCCAGACTAAATTTATTCTAAGGAATAAGATCACCTTTCTCTCTCCCTGGGTTAGAACACTTTGTACCTAGACTATTTTAGGATTGAAAAACTTTTCTAAAGGAGTTATGGTAACAATAAAGATGATTGTGCACAGGTTGAATAATTATTGGAACCACAAATGGCATCTTTGCATTTAGTAGTAGAGTAGGTGCCTACTGGTACTAAAATCTCTAAAACCACCAAATATTCACAAAACAAATGTTAAATATTTTTTATTCTAACATAGTAGTGCTACAATTGAGTCTGTCCAGGTCAGACTTGAACTTCCTGAGGGCTAAATAATTAAAAATTGATTTTTAAAGGAAATTATTAAATGCACCATTCAACCCTTTCTGTTTGAACTGTGTGTAGTGATAACTACATAGTCAAGGGACAACAAACACTTTTTCAGGAAGTTCTGTGGATTAATGAAGAATAATGATGTGAATACAGCTCAGTCTGAATATCTGAGAAAATCATGGGAAATGTTTATCAATAACAGCAAAGGGCAAAAGGAAAAAGAAAAAAACTCTAGGCAACATATACTTCCCATTAAAAGTATCACTATTTTGGTGAATATAATTAAGTTTAGATCTAACAGTAACAAGGCAGAGAAGATAAAGAAACAAAAGAAAATGAAAACACAATAAACTCTCTGCAAAAGAGCTATGGTCACAGAAGCACTAATGTGGGAACCAACAGAATATTCATTAAACAGATGATAGAGGGAGGGAGGATACAATATTTATAGATATAAGACAATCAAAGCATTATTTTCAATGCACTGCTTTGTGTATAACTTACTATATATCTAACTTCCAGGAGAAAAACAGGGCACAAAGTGGAAGGATGGGGTTGCCATCCCAACTCTAACCCAGAATTGTTCCTGTCTGGAAGAACTGCAGAAACAAAAATGGAGAAGAGCCTAAGGAAAGGAATGTCTAGTGATGCCCAAATTGGGATCCAGCTCAAGGAGAGGGCCCAAGGCCTGACACTATTTCTGTTGCTATGCTGTGCTTACAAACAGGGACCTATCCTAACTGCTGAAAGAATCAGATGCAGATATTTACACCCAACCTATAGACTAAAGCTTGTGAGCCTTTAGGGGAAAACTGGAAGAAGCTGAGGAGAAGGGCATCCCTATCTCAGCTAACCTAGTCCTTGGGATCACTAAGCCACCAACCACACAGCATACGCCAGCTGATACAAGGTTCCTAACACACACAGAGCAAAGCACTACTGGGACTGGACTCAGGTCAAAGAAGATATACTTCACCCTTGGGAGAGTGGAGAGCCCAGAGAGTAAGTAGGTCTGGTGGGGTTAGAGGGTAGGGGTGGTAGGAGGGGACATCCATTTTTAGATGGGGCAGGCTAGGTTTGGGATGTAGAACTGTTGGACGATGAACTGGGAGGAGCTAGTATATACTGTAAAGAAAAGACTAAAAAATAAATTTAAAACACTTATTTTTGCTGATATTAAGTACTTATTTTTGTTCATAGTAAACAGCACTATTTAGTTGAGTATTAAAATGTCATTTTCTTATTTTTCCAGAACAATTATTTAGTGATTAGATAATTATTTGTCTGTGCTATATGTTGATTTATAGTAAAATCAATAAAAAATAAAATAATGGTGTTAGGAAAATTATAATAATTATATTATATAATATAATATATGTATGAAGTCCAAGAAATAAAGAAAACAAAACAAAACAAAAAAAAAAAAAATAGTCATGCTCAATCCTTACCCACCAAGAACACATTGACAAATTCCGGGTTGCACCCTGTATTACATGTACTGTCTGCTCATTGTAAAAAAAAAAAAAAAAAAAAAAAAAAAAAAAAAAAAAAATCTTTACACACTAAGAAAACTTTGACTATTTCCAGGTTGCATCTTGTCTTACATGTACTTTATGCTCATTGTTACTGGTGGGATCTTTATCACACTATCAAACCTTTAAAAAAAAAAGTACTGACAAAAATGTATTGTATAATTTTATGCAAAAATGCTTAAAATCTGTACATTTATCTTTGTTTTGTAAAATAAAGTTGTTAAAAATAAATAAATAAATAAATAAAATAATAATTATGATTTCAAATAATAGAATTTAATCACATATTTGTAGTTTTTGATCCATAAAGAAAACAGATATAAGTACAGTTTTGAAGAAAAAAATCCAAAATCTATAGAAGTTATAAGACTTGTGGCTTCCTTTAATTAGTATCAAGCATATTATTTTATCCTTTATTTCCTACTATTGAAAATAGTTTATATTCCCACATAATATATCCTAGTTATTGTTTACCCTCTCTGGAGTTATTGTTTACTCTGGATCTACTTCCATTTCCTCTCTCTTTAGAATAGAACAGCCATTCAAATGATAATAATAAAATATTACAAAATAAAATATAGTAAGATAGAATAAAAAACATTATTTTTATTAGGACAAGATAGAAGAAGAAAAAAAAAGCCTAAAGGAAAGCACACCAATCAAAGACTCACACACACACTCAGGAGTCCCACAAAAACATTAAAGTGGAGTATATACTATATATGCAGAAGCTCTGATGCAGACTTCTGCAGGCACTGTGCATGCTGCTTCTATCTTTCTCAGTTCCTATGACTGTTCCTCATGTTAAGTTAGAGGACCTCATTTCCCTTTTTCCTTCTCCAGATCTTTAACTTTTTCTCCTTCCTCTTCCAGGGGGTTTTCTGAACTCTAAATAGAGGAAATTGATAGAGATTACTCACATAACGCTGAGAGTTTCAAGGTCTCTCACTCCCTGCATATGTTCCCATCTCTTATAGGGGGGACATCTTTACTGATGGCTGAGCAAGGCACTGACTTCTGAATACAGAAGAATGTCATTAGAAATCATTTGGACCAGTAGTATTTGATTTTACTGTAAGTCCCAGGGCTATCTAGTATCTAGTTCTTAGTAACACAAATAGTGTCTCATGTGGGTTCATTTCCAGAAAGTGTGCCTTAAATCAATTAAAATATTGAATGGATATTCCCACAAGAATTATAGCATCACGACCTTAGCATCTTGCAGGCAAGAAACTACTGTAAATCAAAGGGTTCGCTAATGGCTTAATGTTTGTGTTTTTCTTTTGGTAGTATGCAGAGTACTTTCTCATGCCAAGTCTCAGTACAGCGAAAGCAAGGTTTTATGTAGACACCAGTTGAACTTGCTAATGTTAAAGTGTTGTATAGGTATTGTCTTCAGGAATTGAGTATTGCTATCAGTTTTTAGAGAGCAACCTATTGTCTTGGCCTATGTTGTCTGGGCATTCTTAGGGGACCCCCTATGACTAACAACTCAATTTCTTGGAACCCATTCCCAGTACTGAAAACCTTATTTGGTGACAAAACATGGCCTTTAGGAGTTCTGCCTCCCCAATTATTTAGATTACCTTCAAATGTATATATACATGTTAAGAAGCTTCTACTTTATTAGGTTTCCATACAGTCACAGAAATGCCTGTTAATTTTAGCTATTTTGCCCTATAGTCCCTCTCTCAGCCTGTTGTTCCCTCCCTATCCCCATGTGATTTTTCCATTTAGCCCCACATTCATCCATAATTATCACTTCATTTTTTTCATTCTTAATTAATTTAATCTATACCCTCTAGTCTCTTACTCTATACCTAAATTTTATCTGTCTATAGATTGTTACTCCATTATCATTGATTTAATAGCTTACATTCATATACATGTGAATATATATACTGTATTTGTCTTTTTCTATCTTAAATAGCTCAATAAGAGTGACTTTTTCTAGTCCATCAGCTTATCTGTAAATTTTATTACTTCATTTTTGCCAGCTAAATACCACTCCATTATCTAAATGTAAGATTAAAAAAAAATACTTCTAATGAGGGCATGTATATTGTTTTCAATTTCTGGTTGCTATAATTAGAACAGCAAGGAACACAGATGAGAAAATGTCTCCATGGCAAACTAAAATATGGTTTGGAAATATGCCCATATATATGAATTTGTATGTATGTACATGTTTATATATATATATATATATATATATATATATATATATATATATATATATATATATTATATATGGGATCCAGCTAATATTACACATTATATTATAATATTATATGTGACAGTGTATAATATATTATTAATAATTAGCTGGTTCTAAAGGTTGATGAACTACCAGAGGAAGAGCAACACTGATTTTCATAATGACTGTAGAGCTTCGCATCCCTGCAAGCAGCACATCAGTGTTCCCATTACTCTGCTTCGTAACTGACATGACCTGTCATTTCCCTTACAGGTATAAGATGAAATATTGAGTTAGTTTTTATTTGCATTTCCAGGATGGCTAAGTGTATTGGGTATTTTTCAAAATGTTTCTTAGCCATTTGAGCTTTCTTTATTAAGAACTTCTTTATGTAGTCACTCAGTGCTAAAAACTTTTTTATAGAGTCACTTTATTTTTTTTTTGTGTGTGTGCTACATAAGATGGCGTATACGCATTCTCATCAATTGTAGAAATTGATTTCTTTCTTAATTTCTGTCTTGACACATTTTTTTGTAGACCATGGAATGTTTTTCTGTTTCTATAATTTTGTAAGCTTTCTATTCTTTCTGCTGTTTATAGATAGTGGTAATCATGGTGATATGATAGGACTCAAGTGTTAAGTCAATTTTCTTATATCTGTGGAGGCTTGTTTTATGTGGTTAACATATTTATGTAAGATTTTTTTACATCTTTTGTAAGGACAAATATGTGGATAGATATTGCTTAAATTTTATTTTATAATGGAATGTCATATTTTCTGCATCTATTGTTACTCAAAGTTTTCCCCAGTTCTGTCTGCCTTCTGATGGATGACTGCAAGGCCCCAGGGACATTCAGGTCACTTCCTGAAGAGGTAAGCCGTTAGCTGTTTTCTGGACTCCATAGTCTGGATCGTGGCTCTGCCTGCCTCCCCAAGGAGTACTGATAGCATCAGGACAGCAATCAACACCAGTGGCAACCATGTTGCTAAAGGCTAGCTTAAGAGTACAATGAACAACAATGACAGTAATGTGACAAACCTTATGTTTTAGTGATTGTGGGTGAAGGGAGTCCAATCCCATAAACAGGAAAGAAATTCCACCTTCTGGAATAGGTAGTAAGTGGGAACCTTAGGCTATTAATTAGTAGAAATATTTCTCTGGATGGAGGCTATTTGGTCCATGAGACATAGATTTAAGTTGATTTCATGTAAGCTTGCAAGTTTACAAAAGAGATAAATTTGTTACCAACCTGAACAATCTTTAATATGAGCTCAGGGAAGGCAAAAATCCTTCATGGGGCAAAAAGAGCAAGAAATAGTTTTTCCGTCTGTCTAGGAGACTGAATACTAGTCAGTATAAATTTAAAGAATAAAACCAGTAAAATGGTTCCCATTTTAAGTTTACATTTGAAAGACAAAGAAAAACTCAAAATATTGACCTTGTGTATATCATATTTGATCATATAGTTTATTATGAGAAATAGTTCACATCTATAGTTAAAAGACTACCAAAGGAAAATTATATTTGAGCATAATAGCTGAGTGTAGATTCAGGACAAGGAACAATTTAAGTTTTTCGTAAAGACAATCAAAAGAAACTCATGTGAACTTGTGATTATACAGTTTGATCACATAGTTGGATATTTTATTATTTATTACTAAAATGTAATAAATGAATGTTTATTACATTTAGTCACTGTAAGCTGAGTTTAGGTAAGAAAATATTGGAAGGTCATATCTGTATCTGGCAGTCATAGTTAGTTAAATTTATTAATGGGCCAAAAGGTGGATTACAGCATCAGGATCGTCCACAGGGTCATTCCTCTGCTAATCCTGGATCATTCTGGTCAAACTCTCTGGGACCCAAAATGGATGTCAATGTTCCTGAGAAAACACATAAAAAGACCCTCTCACCCAAACCAACACCAGATCGGGACCCTGCCATTTGCTAGTCAGAACATCTTTCCACATAACCAGGCCTTTCGGATTAACATCAGGATTAGCATGACTCTCAGCAGCGACCCTCCCATGCTTGTCTTCATTAAAAAAATTTAAGGTAAAAAGAGCAATAGCCAGTCTCTCCCATGGGGAAGAACCTGCGGAGGCAATTCCCCCCTATTCTTTAACTAGACACTCTCTGAGGTTGTGGTGAGCATATTCAATGATTCCTTGTCCTTGAGGATTATAGGGCAATTTGTGAGTTATTCGGATGCCCATAATATTGCAGAAGGACACAAAAGAAGCAGAAGTATAGGCAGGCCCCATTATTTGTTTTTAATTTTTTGGGCTGCCCAAAGGTGCTCCATGCTTTAAAACAATGTGTAATTACATGACCTGCCTTTTCTCTTGCATGTGGAGATGCAAAAATGATCCCAGAGTCTGTATCAATAGAAGAATGGAGATACTTTAATTTTTCAAATTCGAGGAAATGAGTGACATTCATTTGCCAGAAGTGTAGAGGGCACAACCCACGTGGGTTAACCCCAAACCCAATCTGGGGTAGCATAGGGGCACACTTCTGATACCCTTTTACAGTATTTTGTGCCTCATTCTACATGATCTTAAAGCATGAGGACAGGGTCTTGGAATTAACATGGAACTGTGAATGAAATTCTTGAGCCAATGAAGTAGGTGATATATCGAAAAAAATCAAGCAAGCCCTGGTGGCTTTATCTGCAATATCATTTCCCTCCACTAGAGGACCAGGTAAGTTAGCATGGGCACAGATATGCTGTACAAAAAACGGTGACATTCTTCTCAAAATCAAGTCATGCAAGGTGACAACAAGATGTCCAATAGTAGATATTGAATTGATTTTACCCACTACTTCCAAGGAGAGCAACATGGTAACAACATATTGACTATCAGAAATCAAATTAAAAGGACCTGGAAACAACTCAAATACCTTACTCACAATTTGCAGTTCATTAACTTGGGGTGATGAAGGGGCAAATTGTATGGTAACTGGAGAGGAACCTGCCACCACATATGTTCTTTGTCCTGTCTTAGAACCATCTGTAAAGATAAGTGGGGCGTCTGGCAAAGGATCCTTTGAAGGGATGCAAGGGAAAACTACAGGATGAGTGGTAATCAGCTGTAGGATAGGATCCTTAGGGAAATGATTATCAAAGTTACCTTGAAAACTGCATCTCAGAATATCCCAGTCATCTATAGTAGATGACAATACTTCTAGTTGTGTCATATTGTAAGGGATTATAAGATCCTTAGATGGGATGCCAAAATACTTTATGCATGTTGAATGCCTAGCAAAGCCAATTGTGCCACTGAAGTGGGATAATGCACAGTGTCTTGGGATGTATCCAAAGCAAAGGAGCTCCTTGCCATAGAAGTCCTGTAGGCTGTGCCTCTGTGGGCAGAATACACAGCAAAATGGGTTGTGACTCATCCCGGCGTTTTAAGGCCGCAGTCTGGATGCCCTGCTCTACCAGTGGTAATGCAGCTGGGGCAGCATCAGTGAGTTGTCTGCGAGAATCAAGAGCAGAATCTCCTAGCAGAATATCATAGAGTGGTTGCAGTTGTCTATTGGTAATAGATAAATAGGGTCAAACCCATTGAATATCTCCTAATAATTTTTGAAAATCATTTAGCATTTTTAACTTATCAGTATGAATTTGGATTTTTTGGGGAGTCATCGAATCCATGGTTATCTGATGATTTTTGAAAAGAAAATTATCTTTATGAACTTTCTGTGCCACAATTTGGCTAAGAAGACTGATAACCCAATTATTTGGCAAGTAAACATTGAGCGTTTAAGTTTCAGCCTCCTGCCATTGAGGCAGCAGTAAAATAATAAAAGACCACCAGCCATTCTGTGAGGCAAAGGTTTTAAAAGACAACCATTGTGTCAAGGGGCTCTTCAAAACCAGAAGCAGACAAGCCACACTCAAAGGAATTATATGGAAATGATCTTTGAAAATCTATGATAACTCTTTCTAATGGCAACTGAAGCAATAAACCAGGCTGTAAATTCCACAGCCTCAACCCTTCACAAAGCTGAAGCAATTCTTACCTGTTTGATTCTTACTTAATGTGGCCAGCTTGCAATTGCTCCTGCACTAGCTATTGAGTGGCCAAATTTTTTTCTGAAGCTGATTAACCCATATAGGGATCTCACATCTGAACGGTGTGCAGGCTTGTCAATTAAAAATATTGTAGATCTTTTTTTTTTAGGGTAACTGCAGTGAGCTCTAATTTAGTCTTGATATTGCTTTTCCAGACCTTGATTAGGCAGGTAACCACACTTAAACATTTATTGTGTAACATAGTTACCCAGTCATTATTAAAGGACTCCCATAAAAATAACTCAGATCTTTCAGCTTTTATAGCTTGCACCCAATATAAGCATCTGAAAGGCCAAATCTTCTTCCATTAGGAAGAGCCTATATCCCCATTTTTACCAAAAGCATTTTAACATTAACAGCTCTGAACACTTTCTCAAACATTTTAATTAGCCTATCAACAAACTTGAAAAAGTTTAGACAGCAAAACTTAACCCGTAAACAGTCTAGTCTCTCCAAATCAACACATAGTGTTCGTCAGAGCTCATCAGTTTCATGCTACGAAGTTTGGCTGCTAGTTTCCTGCACACAAACACACTACAGTGCAGCAATACTGTCTTGAATCTTATTTTATTACATATAATATAATCCAATTTAGAGGTATTTTAGAAACCTATTTCCCTGGGTTGGTTTATGCCATGTGTTGTTGTTTAGAGTGACTTTAACCAAGTTACTAGTTTTAAACAAATTTTTTGTTACTAATATTGCAATTTTTGAATCATACCCAATTACTTATAAGCAAATCATTTACCACCAAGGCATGCAGAGAATATTTATACCTTTTAAAACCAGTCAAAAGCAGACATGAAGTATCCACACATCTTATATATTGGAACTAGATATTTTTTTTCTTTTTTGCTTTTTTTTAGCTGTAATTTTAAGAGATGGGAACTTTGTCACCTATTGGGCTCCACAAACACAGATTTTTCTAGAAGAAGCAATGGAACAGCTCCAGTGAATAAGCTGCCTGCACCCTTTTCTAGGAGCAGCCTAAAAATCAGCTTCCAGCAGGTCTTCAACTGAGCTAAACTACTAAATTTAGGTGTAGGGCCCTAAATGCCTGTTTTGTTTTTTTTTTTTTTTTTTTGTTTTGTTTTGTTTTCTTTTGTTTTATCTTTGATTTTATCCTCTTAGACTTGAGTTAAAGCTGAATCAAGAGACAAACACCTAACATTTTCTTTTGAACATGAAACAAGAGTAACATTTAAACAAAGAAAACCTGGACATAAATTGACACAAGTGAACTGACAGACAGCTTGGCGCACCAAGAGACAAACACACAAGAGAAGAGAACTACATGTGTCAAAGGGAACCTGATAATCATTCTAAGGGACCAGAATCAGAACTAGACATTTCTCCAGTCACAACTAGAAAACCAGGACATCTCCTGACCTTCAGGTTCCCACTTGAAGAACTCAGAAACAGTTAAAGGGTTTTTTGTTAGTTTGTTTTGTTGTTTTGTTTCTGTCCAGGTGATAAATAAGGGCCAGCCAGGGCAGACTGGCAGGACTAGCACTGCATGAGTCTCTGAGTGAAGGCAGTTTCTCCAAACTGTTGGCTATGCTCTCTAGATCATCTTCAGACAGTTTTCCCTCACTAGGCACTTCTCCTGCCTCTGAATTCTGGGAGCGCTCTTCCCTAACCTGATTTAGAGCCTCATTATCCTTATCCAGCTCTGCACTATACCGTTTTTCATCTCCTATACAGTTTTTCACCAATTTCCATACCAGCAGAACTCCATTATCTAGTACCCTTTGCTCTTCTGCTAACTGCAAATCCTTTCCTAATTTTTTCCAACTAGACATTGTAAGATGTCCAGATCCCGAAAACCAGAGAGCTACCTGGTCCACTGCTTTTAAAAAATTCTCTATAGAGTCTACTGTTTTAGCCCAATTACTTTTGCTTTCAGCAAATCCTTCAGAGCTTGGTGAACTGTCTGAACTGATGTTGTGTTTCCCATTGTGCTGGGTGCAACTTGTTCCTGTCCGGGAACTTTATGATCTCAAACCGAGAACTTTCCTCATTCCCTATACCAGGGAACTTTATCATCTCAAACCGAGAACTTTCATCATCACACTTACCTGGGAACTTACTGACTAGTCACCCTGATCGAGATGAGTTCTGAACGCCAAGGGGGAGTTTCGCTGTATGAACCACCATTTGTCACTGCTATCTCCAACCTGCCGGAAAGGAGTGACAACACAGCTTTCTTCTCAAAGCGGTTTATTCAGGAACCTTACAGCATGCTCATGAAAATCTTTCTGTCCCCCATCTGTCTCTCTTTCTGTCTCTCTCTTAGTCTTACTTTTTGCTTCTCCATTTGTTTCCCTTTCAGTTTCTCTATTTCCTATTCCCCACCTCCAAGCGCAGTCCTATTGTCCTGATCTTGGGTCATGGTTGGACCTGCGCAGCTCCCACAGTGAGAGTGGCTAATCTAGGGGAAGGAGGAAGTCAGGTGCTAGTCACAAGACCAGGTTGGAATCCCAAGTATTATCTTGGGACTGCTGCTACACCCTCTCTCCACATATGTTTGTTTTAATACTTGTTAGAGAAAGAGAACACACTATAACTTAATGACAGTAGCAAAAACAATGCTCATTAATAAATTAATTAACTAACTAAGTCTGCCAGCATTCTTACAGACTTTATAATAAGTTATATGCAAGTTCAGATGTAAGCTTTCACAGATGTAACCTTCTGTTACTTCCTTACGTAAATTCAGTTTCCAGTAACTAAATGCTTCAAATTTCTCTTTGTCCTATGCCATTATTCTAACACTAATTGGTACAGTTTTTATAGATTATCCTAACCCTAATAGAACATTCTACCATATGATCCAAGTGTATAATCACCAACTCAAATTTAAGTTTCTGCTGTAGCAATTATTAAGAATGGATTGCTTATCTATTTATTGGCACTGAGGCTTCACTCTGTGTGTGCTGCTTCTAGTATGGAGCCACGAGCACAGACCCTGTTCCTCAGTCAAAGCTGTTCCCAAGGTCTCTCTGTCCACATGACTCCCTTCCCTGGCAGTTTATTCTGCCTGCCCTACTGCCTCCACCCCGGGGTGTTTCTTAACCCCAAATTACAACACAAACACAACTCTAAGGCCAGATAGCTTTATATACAACTTTATAAATCAAACTCTCAATACCCAAACCCTCTACACAATGAGATTACATTAAATAGACAGAAATACAAACTGCCCTTTTATATAAGAAAATAGAACTATGAAATCCTTAAAATGTTCACAGCTACTTAATGCCTATTAAACTCACCTAGATCTAATTCATCTTTTCCGATGTCCATGTTGGAACTTCTCTCCTTGTCCTCCTCTGTCCTCTGACCCTCTCTATCCACCTCCCTTACACTGCCCAATCACCAGCTCTTGCCTCTATTTTACTAAATAAAATGGGAAGGTTCAGATTAAGTCATTTTCATGAGTACATGACTAGGTAGCCATTATTGAAGAGATGGAATTAATATCAAAATATAAACAGCTGCAGGAACATCTACAAGTTTCCTTTGATTGCCTTTATGATAAACTTATATTGTTTCTTGTGCGGAATCTATACTATAAGCTATCATTCTCAAATAAATTTTTCTTGGTTGTGTTTTAACTATAGATTTAAGGATTTCTCTTTCTAAACTACATGATTAAATATAATATTTACAAGGTCAATATTTTAAGTTTCCTTTGTCTCAAATATGGACTTAAAGTTGTTTCTTGTTATACGATATATATATATATATATTCTATTGAATACTCTATTGAGAAAGAGAAAACTTTTCTTGTTTCTTCTGCTCCACAAACATTTTTTTGTCTTACCTAAGATCATCTTAAAGAATGTTCTTATTGTTAACAAGTTTATGTCTTTTGTAAACTTATAAGCTTATAGATAACCCACTCAGATCTAACTCTGATGAACCAAATAGACTTTATCCATAAAAATATATCTGCCAATCAATAGCCTAAGATTCCCATTTACTACCTATTCCAGAAGGTGACATTCCTATCCTGTTCCTGGGATTGGGTCTTCACTCACACACAGCCATCAAAACGTCAAGATTTCAAATGTGCACCAATTTTTTTTCTCCCAAATATACTTAACCTGATCCCCTACCTATAATATATATATATATTTGTTAGAGCATTTTCTCAATTCCAGGCATTTACTACATCCAGGACAGCCCCAGTGAAGCAACTCACAGGTACTCCAATTTACTCTCACAGACAGAAATGCTTCTATTACTAGATTTGCTCCTTCCTGTCTATCCACAGAGTGTTCCACTGACTCTGGACAAAAGGAAACACCTCACACCCATTTTCTTAGGATTCCCAGAGGTATGTTGCCCTAAATCAGCAGAATGTAGCTAAAGATAACAGTGACACTATTCCTGCTCTCCCATCACCACTTTCTAGTTTTTTTTAATCAATCCAGAATGGGGAGTATTGGCTTTTAGTCTAGGATGAGGCCCACAGTTACCTGGTAACAACCAGGTGTGCCTGACTAAAAGGGGCTGCTTTTTCCCTCCTAACTCTCTATCTCTCTTGCTCTGTCCTATTGCTCCTGCTCCCTTCTCCCCTTCCTAACCCCTTCCCCTTTCTCTTCACATGTTCATGACTGGTCTCTATTCACCTTCTTCTATTCTCTCCTCTTCTTCTTCCTCCTCCTCCTCCTCCTCCTCCTTCTTTTCTTCTCCTTCTCTTTCTTTCTTTCTTTCCTTCTTCTTCTTCTTCTTCTTCTTCTTCTTCTTCTTCTTCTTCTTCTTCTTCTTCTTCTTCTTCTTCTTCTTCTTCTAATTCTTCTTTTTCTGCCTCTCCCTCTATCTCTTTCTTCTCCAAACTTTTCTGTTCCCGCTCTTTCTCTGTGGAGAGTGGGTGTGGTGGCAGTTACCAAGATGGCGCTCGGGACTCCAGCCTAGTCTTGTGACTAGCACCTGACTTCCTCCTGCCCCTGAGATTAGCCACCCCCACCATGCGAGCTGCACTGGCGCACCCATGACTGGAGATCAGGCCAGATGACGTGGACCTATGAACTACAGCTATGCAACATGGACTGAGGAGGTGGAGTTGAGAGTGGATAAAAGGGACTGCGCTTGGGGGCGGAGAGGACAGAAAGAGAAACAGAAAGAGAAACAGAAAGAGAAACAGAAAGAGAGAGAAAGATTTTCACTTGCATGCTGTAAGGTTCGTGAATAAACTGCTTTGAGAAGAACATTGTGTCATTGCTTCTTTTCAGCTGGTCGGAGATGGTAGCAACAAGTGGTGGACCGTAAGGGACACATTCAGAACTCATCTCAGTCAGGGTGACTAGTCAGTAAGCTACCAGGTAAGTGGGACAATCAAGGTTCTTGGTTTGAGACTATAAAGCTCCCTGTAAAGGTGACAAGGAAGGCTCTCGGTTTGAGATGATAAAGTTCCTGGTATAGGGACAAGTTGCACCAGGCACTATGGGAAACACATCAATTCAGATAGTTCACCAAGCTTTGAAGATTTTGCTGAAAGCAAAAGGAATTGGGCTAAGAAAGGAGACTGTAGAGAGTTTTTTAAAAGCATTGAACCAGGTAGCTCCCTGGTTCCCAGTAACTAGACATCTCATAATGTCTAGTTGGAAAAAATTAGGAAAGGATTTGCAGTTTGCAGAAGAGCAAGGGATACTAGCTAAAGGAGCTCTGATGGTATGGAAATTGGTGAAGAACTGTATAGGAGATGAAAAATGGTGTAGTGAAGAGCTGGTGAAGGGAAATGAGACTCTGAATCAGGTTAGGTAAGAGTGCTCCCAGAATTCAGAGGCGGGAGAAGTGTCTAGTGAGGTAGAAATGTCGGAAGACAATCTGCAGAGCATAGCCGACAGTTTGGAGAAAATGAGAGTACTGATTGAATCTTCGACTCCAGGGCTGCTAACTCCACCTCATTGTGCCCCAGGCAGAGCAGAAGGGCAGAGTTTGCATCCTGAAACTTGGAGAGAGCTACAAGCCCAGTGCTTTCCTCTATTTGAGGATGTGCAGGTAATTGTTATCATGAGCCGCTAGACTGGAAAACCGTTCAGAGGCTAGCCGAGGGAGTGCGCACCTATGGAGTTAGTGCTGCATATGTTGTGGGACAATTAGAACACCTACACCAGTATTGTATGACCTCTAGGGACTGTCAAAATCTGGCTCATGCTTGCCTGACCTCCGGCCAATATTTAGATTGGGAGGAGAGAGAAGGATTTTCATTTGCATGCTATAAGTTTCCTGAATAAACTACTTTGAGAAAAATGCTGTGTCATTGCTCCTTTTCTGCTGTTCGGTGATGGTAGTGACATTTCTCTGCCTCTTCTCCCTTCTCAACTTCTCTTCCCATGCCTTCAATCTTCATTTTATATTAGAACAGTCATATGTCTTATACCTGGGGGTGGGTGCATGGTCCCACTAAGGTATCCCCCTCTATGCACCTTACTGAAGTTTACATATCATATCATTGATGCTGTAACTCAGATTTCTGGATTTGTGGTTTCACCTTTTTCACAGCATGGATATTTTAGTCATCAGATCACTAGTGTTAGCCTGGCTACTCACTCAGTTATTAAATCTATCTTCAGGATGCTGCTAGTAACAAAATTATAACTTCTATCCTCACTCAATGGGTATGTCTTTCCTGCTAAATTCAGGTTTCCTACTGTGATACATCCTAAACTTAAAAGGTTTTCACATTCACACAATAAATTTGGCTCTAATAACCAGAAGATAATAACCCTAAATGGCTACTTAATGATACTTTTGAAGAAGCTTTTAGAACTCTCACCAGCGATCTGGAAAATAAAAGGTTTTCTATGTGCAGTCTTTTCCCTACCTTCACTCCAAACTGGATTATTTCTCCTATTCCACATCTCAGTAGCTAGCCTTGAACCAGTCAGCTTACTCATACTCTTTCAAGTCTAAAAACATTCTCCAGATTTTGCTTTGGTCTTAATTTGCTCTGCCAGCAGTCTGCTTCAATGGGCAGTCTTAAACTTTTAATCATTGGAAAAGGTTTTATCTCTATTTTTTTTCCATTTTGTTCTATACCAGCTCTAGCCCTGGTGTGAAAAGGGCCAGATAGTAATTGAGCCACACCACACCAGCCTCAGATCCACCTTGCTGCTAGGACCTGACATGACTGCAGAAGCTTCCTGTGGTGACAAGAAGAAATCTCCTCACATGAACATAATGCTGCACCTGCCAGGAAAAAAAATCTATTCATTTATCTGTATGTCTCTTTGACACTCAGCTATTAAAAACATAACTACGTAAAATTCTTAGGCAAATGGTGGAAACTAGAAAATATCCTGAGTGAGGTAACCCAGTCACAAAGGAACACACATGGTATGCACTCACTGATAAGTGGATATTAGCACAAATGCTTGGAATACAAAAGAAATAATACACTGACCATATGAAGCTCAATAAGAAGGAAAAACAAAATGAGAGTGTTTCAGTCCTTCTTAGAAGAGAGGACAAAATACTCACAGGAGGAAATATAGGGATAGAGAGTAAAGTCAAAATGGAAGAAAAGGTCATCCAGAGACTGTCTCACCTGGGGATCCATCCCATATGCAGCCACCGAACCCAGCCATTATTGTTGATGCCAAGAAGTGCTTACTGACAGGAGCCTGATAGGGATGTTTCCTCAGAGGCTCTGCCAGAGATGAGGATGAGGATGCTTGCAGCTAACCATAGAACTGAGCACTGGGACCCCAGTAGAGGAGCTATAGAAAGTACTGAAAGAGGTGAAAGGATTTGCAGCACCATAGAAAGAACAACAATATGAACCAACCAACTTCTTCCCCCCATGCCCCAGAGCTCACAGGATCTAAAACCAACCTGTGAGCATACATGGAGAGACCTATGGTTCCAATTGCATATGTAGCAGAAAACTGTATTGTCTGGCCTCAATGATAGGGGAGGCCTTTGGTGTAATAAAAGCTTGTTTCTCTAGTGTAGGGGAATGCCAGGGCAATGAGATGGGAGTGGGTGAGTGGGAATGATAGCATCTTTATGGAAACAAGGGGAGGGGGAGGAGAATGGGAGGGGAAAGGGGATAACATTTGAAATGTAAATACACAGAATATATAATAAAAATGATAAAAAATAAAAGAAGTAAGGAAAATAACATTCTTCACCATAGCAACAAATAATACAAAATATCTTGTTGTAACTCTAGCCTAGCAAGTAAAATAACTGTATGGCATGAAGTTTTTGTCCCTGAAGAATGAAACTGAAGACCTCAGAAGATGAAAATATCCTCCATACTCATGGATAGGTAGGATTAAAAAAGTAATCTTTACTTAATCTTGCCAAAAGTAATCTACAGATTCAATGCAATCCCCAGCAAAATCACAACACAGTTTTTCACAGATATAGAAAGAATGGTTCTTAGCTTAATATCAACAACAACACAACAAAAAGAAAAATGTATAGCGAAACCAAATCTGAAAAATAACAGAACTTCTTGAGGAACCACCATCCTGCTCTCAAGCTGTACCATAGACAAAGAATAAAAAAAACAAACAAACCAAAAAAACAAAGAAAAACAAAAAACAAAAACCCCCCCAAAATAAAACAAAACAAAACAAAAAAAAAACAAAAAACAAAAAACAAAAAAAAAAAAAACAAAACAAAACACAAAAAACCATGGCATCAGTACCTAAAGGGACAGGTAAATTAAAGAAATAATTGAAGACACAGAAATAAACTTACACACCTATGGACACTTTTTATGAATAAGCAAAATTTATACAGTGGAAAAAAGAAAATATCTTCAATTAATGATGCTAGTCTAACTGGGAGTCTGGTTATAAAAAATGTATATTAATTCATATCTATCTCTTTGTACAAAGCTCAAGTCCTTGTGGATAAAGGACCACAACATAAATTCAGCAACACCGAAGTTAATAGAAGAAAAAGTAGTAAATAGCCTCAGAAGCATTGGCAAAGGGGAAAATTTCTTGAACAGAACACCAATGATTCAGGCTCTAAGGTAAAAATTGACAAATGTGACATCATGAAACTGTAAAGATCCTATAAGGAAAACACAGAGTCAATAGGAGAAAACATCAACCCACAGATTGGAAAAAGATATTTAATAACCCTATGTAAAATAAAGGGCAAATGTAAAAATATATATTTAAAAAAATCAATACTCAAAAAAAAAAAAAAACAAAACTAAAAACGGGAACAGAGTTTATCAGCAAATTCACACTAGAGGAACCTCAAATGTGTGAGATGATGAGAGTCTTAAAGCCCACACCCACAGTTACATACCTACTCCAACATACTCCAATAATAATGCCCCTTCGTTTTTGGGACAAGCATATAAAAAACGTAACATTCCCCCAGTTATTACTTACTAATTCTATCTTGTCTGTCCTGGACCCAGATCAACAGTCTTCTGGGCAGATGTCTTCTGACTCCTTCACATAAAGATTATGCCTCTCTGCCCTACCCTCTTCTCATGTATGGCAGATCACTTCTCCATGTTCTTCTGGCATGGCAGACCACATTTTTTCTTTCTCTTCTTGGTTCCCAGCCAAGGAATCCAAAAACTTCTCCTCTCTGTCTGTCCTCTTCAGATACTGGCTGTTAGTATCTTTATTTACCATTCAGAACCAACTTGGGGGTCGTTCCCAGGAGTTAAGTGCCGATGTTTCCATGCAAACCAATTTTTGGGGGGTGGGTGGGAGGACACAATTAGCATTAGACTACAGGCATTTTTACATAGATGTTTTGATTATTATGTGGTAGGACAATTTTCTTTTCTTATCAAGTCTAGTTGTACAGTTATAGGCTTCTCTTTCATTAGATTGGGAAAGTTTTTTTTTTTTGTATAATTTTACTGATAATGTTTTCTAAGCCTTAGAGCTGAGACTCCTCATCTTTTTCTTTTCCTATTATTCTTAGGTTAGGTCTTTTCATTATATCCTATATTTCATGGATGTGTTATTTCAGATATTGTTTAGACATTTTCATTGATTGATGAATACATTTTTTTCTATTCTATTGTTTATGGCAGGGATTTTCTTTTCTGTTTCCTTATTGGGGATGCTTGCATCTCTTGTTCCTGTTCTTTTTCCTTGGTTTTCCATTTTCAGGATTTCCCAGTTTGTGTTTCTTTATTGTTTTTATTTCAACTCTCAGGTCTTGAAGAGTTTTAGTTATTTTTTTCACTGCTTAATAATGTTTTTCTGTATGTCTTCAAGAAATTTATTTCTTTCCTCTTTAAAGACCTCTGCCTATTTGACTGCATTTTCCTGTTTTTCTTTAAGGGATTTATTCATCCCTCCTTTAAAGGCCTCTATTGCCTCTTTAAGTTTCAATTTACGGTAATTTTCTTGTCTTCCAGTTGTGTTATGATATTCATGGATTGTTGTAGTAGGGTAGCTGAACTTTGCAGGTGTCATATTGACAAGGTTTATGTTGATTGTGTCCTTTCAGGAACCCTTAGCCATTTGTATAGTTTTGGTTCTTGCATGTTTTTATTGTATTTTGTATTTGAAGGGGGTGAAACTCTTTGTTTCTTATATGGCAGGTATTTAGTTTGTGTCCTTAGGCTATAAGGTTCTGGATTTACAGTTCTGTATGGATCAGGGGGCTCAGATGATGAAGGTAGTTGTAGAGGTAGTAGAAGAATTGAGGTTCATTTTGGACAGCAGATGGCTCCGGAAAGCTTGTCTTCATCCAGAGGCCACAGAGAGCAGGGAAGATGGGTGGGGAAAGTAAAGATTTCTATATGTTTCAAAAATCTGATGGAGATGGAGGGGAGTTGATAGGAGAATGAAGGTCTCTCTGAGATAGCAGGCTGCTCAGAGAGGCTTGGCTTAGCTCAGAGGGTTAAGCCAGTGGATAAGATGGCTTAGAAAAGGGAAGTTTACCTGTATGGTTCTGGAATCTGATGGAGGTGGAAAAGAGGTGGCAAAAGAGAAGTTCCCCTGGGGTAGCAAGCTCCTTATGGCAGCTTGGTTTGGCCCAGAGAGTTCTGACAGTAGTGAAGATGGGCAAGCAAATGGAAGTTTACCTTTGAAGTTTAAGAGTCTGAGGTATGATGAAAGCAAAAAGGCAGGCAGTAGAAGAATAAACACTTGATTTTTGGTAAATAATTCAAAACAATGAAATGGAAAATAGAAAGACTCTAACAATTTGTGATGGTCTAACTGGATGTATGCATGCAGATGAATGCAAATAGATCTATATCTATGAGCCTCCACAAAACATATGTCCAGGTGAATGAAAGACCTCAAAAAGGGGGGGGGGGAATACACTGAATCTTATAAAAGAGAAAGTAAGGAAATACCTTAAACTTGTTGGCATGGGAGATAACTTTCTAAACTGAACACTAATTGCTCAGTCACTATCATCAAGAATTATTAAATGAGACCTTATGAAACTACAAAGTTTTTTGAAGGCAAAGGATAACATTTATAGGACAAAATGATAGTCTACAGAATTAAGGAAATATCTTCACTAACCCTACTTCCATCTGAGGACTAATATCCAAAATATATAAACAACTCAAAAAATTAGACAGCAACAATCCAAATAACCAAATTAAAATTGGAGTACAGAACTATACAGAATTCTAGACAGAGTAATCTCTGATGGCAGAGAAGCATTTAAAGAAATGCTTAACATCTTTAGTCATCAGGGAAATGCAAATGAAAATGACTCTGAAATTCCATCTTATACTGGTCAGATTGACTCAGATCAAAAACTCAAGTGACAGCACATACTGGAGAGGATATAGAACAAGGAATACTCTTACATTCCTTGTCAAATTCACACTTGTACAACCACTTTGAAAATCAATTCCACAGTTTCTATGAAAATTGGGAATAGTTTTACTTCAAGACACAGCTATACCACTCCTGGCATATACATAGAAGATGTTTCACCATCTAACAAGGACAATTAATCAACTATGTTCATAGAAGTTTTATTTGTAATTGCCAGGAACTAGAATAAACCTAATTTTCTTTCATTTGAAGAATAGATATAGAGAATATGGTAAATCTACACAGTGAAATACTACTTACTCATTTACTATAAACAATGAAATTATGAAATTTGCAACCAAATGGATCAAAGTAAAAACTATAATCCTAAGTGAAGTAACCCAGACCCAGAGAAACATGCATGGTACGTACTCATAACTGGGCATTAACCATAGAGTGCAGGACAACTATCCAACAATCCAGAGACCAAAAAAGTGAAATAACAAGGAGGGCTCACAGGAGGACACTTGAAACTCAGAAGAGAAAGCAAAATAGACACCAGAGGTCAATAGAGGAAATAAATTGGATGGGAGGGGGATAGTGTGGATAATTTGGTTGGGGAACAAGTGTGTGGAGAGGGGTGGAAGAATTATCAAAGAAATAATGTAAATCTCTCTGGGAACATCCTCAGGGGATATCTCTGGGACATGGAAGTGATTCATGAGAGGATATGGTGCTGCTCTTAACAGAGACTCATAGCAGGTGGGGTTATGGAGACTGAAGTGGCCACTTTCTGGAGCCAGGCAAGAATTCCTATAGAGGGAAGTGTCCATCAACCCAACCACAAAACCTTCCATATACAGTTTGCTTTTCTTACAATATGTACAGGTGTAAAGATGGACCAGAGTTTGAGGGAACAGCCAACCAACAACTGGCCCAAGACTCATTCAATGGGAGAGAGACAACTCCAGACACTATTAATGATACCCTATAATTCTCACAGATAGGAACCTAGCATGATTGTCTTCTGAGAGGCTACATCAGCAGCTGATTTAAACAGATACAGAGACCCACAGGCAAACATAGGGTAGAGCTTGGGGAGTCTTTTGAAAGAGCAGGAAAAGGACTGTAGTAGTTCAGGACACTACAAGATGACATCAAGAGTCATCTACTCAGGGAACATGGGGGATCACAGAGACTAGACCTCCAACCAAAGAGCATGCCTGAGATGGACCTAGGCCTCCTACACATATATAACAGATGTGAAGCTTAGTCTTCATGTGGATCTTCTAACAATTGAAATGGGAGAAGGGTCAGGCTGTCTCTGACTCTGTTCCTGCCATTAGATTCCCTTCCCTTCGCTGGTTTGCCTTAACTGTCCTCAGTGAGAGATGTGCTTAGTCATGCTGCAACATGATGTGCCAGCGAAGGTTGTACCCAAGGGGAGGTTCCAGTTCTTTGAGGAGAAAGACAAAGGGTATTGGAAAAGTTGCTTATTTTTTGAGGGTAGTCCTGAGAAGAGATGAAAGAAGTGGGCTTTGATTGAGATATAAACTGAATAAATTAATTAATTAATGAAAACAAAGAGAAAGAAATAAGACATCTAGAACATGAAAAACAAACAGAAAAGAAAAAAAAACATTTTTTGGTGTATAGTGTTTCGGGCTGACATTTCTGTTTTCTTGGAGTCTGTAGCATAACTGTCAAGGAACTTTTGGCTTGAAGAGTATAATTCTAAAAGATACTTTTTTTTTCTTACAACTATACTTTAAAAAGAAAATATATGTACATATTTTCAAAAAGCATTTTGGCATAACACATATGAATATATTTTTGTCAGTACTTAATTCTTTTAGAAGTTTTATAGCATACATTGAAATCCCACTAGTTACCATAAGCATGCAATACATGTAGAACAGAATATAACATGGAAACAGAGTTTTCTTAGTATAGATCAAACAAAATGATTTTGAACACCAAAAATTGCCAGAAAATTATATTCCTAGCTCTTGTATTATTAATGATTTAAGATCTAGGTGTACCACACTCTAAGAGGGTGCTCTAGTTTAATGTGGGGATCTTTGATGCACTTACACTTGAGCTTTGTACAAGGAGATAAGAAAGGGACTATTTTAATTCTTCTGCATGCTGAATGCCGGTTGAGCCAACACCATTTGTTGAATAGGCTGTCCTTTTTCCATTGAATGTTTCAGATCCTTAGTCAAAAATCAAGTGACCATATGTGTGAGGGTTTATTTCTGGTTCTCTGTTCTGTTCCATTAATCGACCTGCCTATTTCTGTACCAGTACCAAGCAGTTTTTAACACAATTGCCTTGTAATATAGCCTTCGATCAGTGATGGTGATTCCCCCAGATGGTTTCTTATTATTAAGGAAGGATTTCCATACTCTAGGTTTTTTTGTTATTCTAGATGAATTTGCAAATTGCTTTTTCCAACTCTATGATATTGAGTTGGAATTTTGATGGGGATTGCATTGAACCTGTAGATTGCTTTTGGTAAGATGGCCATTTTTCAATGTTAATCCTTCCAATCCATGAGTATGGGAGATCATTCCATCTTCTGATATCTTCTTCAATTTCGTTCTTCATAGATTTGAAGTTGTTGTCATACAGGTCGTTCATCTGCTTAGTTTGAGTCACAACGAGGTATTTCATAGTGTTTGTGACTATTGTGAAGGGTATCTTTTACCTAATTTCTTCCTCAGCATGTTTTGCCTTGGGGTAGAGAAAGGCTACTGATTTGTTTGAGTTAATTTTATATCCAGCCAATTTGCTGAAGTTGTTTATCATCTGTAAGTTTTCTGGTGGAATTTTTGTGGTCACTTAAGTATACTATCATGTCATCTTCAAATAGTGATATTTGTATATCTTTCATTTCCTTTTGCTGTCTAATTGCTCTGGCGACAAATTCCAGTACTCCATTGAATAGGTAGAGGGAGAGTAGGCATCCTTTTCTTGTTCCGGATTTTAGTGGGATTGCTTCAAGTTTCTCATCATTAAGTTTGATGTTGGATACTGGTTTGGTGTATATTGTTTTTTTTAAGTTTAGGTATGGGCCTTGGATTCCTGTTATTTCCAAGACTTTTAACATGAAGGAGTGCTGAATTTTGTCCAATGATTTCCCAGCATCTAGTGAGATGACCATGTGTTTTTTCTCTTTGAGTTTGTTTATATGATGGATTATGTTGATGTATTTCCATATATTAAACCATCCCTGCATTCCAGGGATGAAGCCTACTTGATCATGCTGAATGATCTTTTTGATGTGTTCTTGGATTCAGTTTGCAAGGAATTTGTTGAGTATCTTTGCATCAATGTTCATAAGGGATATTGTTCTGAAGTTCTCTTTCCTTGTAGGGTCTTTCTGTGGTTTAGGAATGAGGGTAATGGTGCCTTCATAAAATGAGTTGGATAGTGTTACATCTGACTTTCTTTTGTGGAATAGTTTGAACAGTGTTAGTATTAGGTCATCAATAAATTTCTAATAAATTTCTGCACTGAACCCATCTTGTCCTGAGCTTTTTTTTTTTTTTTTTTTTTTTTTTTTTTTTTTTTTTTTTTTTTTTGGTTGGGAGGCTTTTGAAAACTGCTTCTATTTCTTTAGGTGTTATGGGACCATTTAGATGGTTTAACTGGGCCTAGTTTAACTTTGGTATCTGGTATCTGTGTGGGAATTCATTCATTTCCTCCAGATTTTCCAGTTTTGTTGAATATAGGTTATTGTAGTAGGACCTGATGATTTCTAGAATTTTCTCAGTTCCAATTGTTATGTCTCCACTTTCATTTCTGATTTTGTTAAATTGGATACTCTCTCTTTGCCCTCTAGTTAGGTTGGCTAAGAATTTATCAATCTTGTTAATTTTATCAAAGAGCCAGCTCATGGTTTTATTGATACTTTGAATGTTTTTTTTTTTTTTATATCTATTTGGTCAATTTCTGCTCTGACTTTGATTGTTTCTTGCCATTTACTCCTCTTGAGCGTATCTGCTTCTTTTTGCTCTAGTGCTTTCACCTGTGCTGTCAAGTTGCTCGTGTATGCTCTCTCTAGTTTCTTTTTGGAAGCACTCAGAGATATGAGTTTTCCTCTTAGTACTGCTTTCATTGCATCCCATAGGTTTGGGTATGTTGTGTTTTCATTTTCAGTAAATTCTTGAAAATCCTAAATGTCTTTCTTTATTTCTTCTTTGATGCTGCTATAGTTTTATAGAGCATTGTTTAGTTTCCATGTGTATGTGGGCTTTTTGTTGTCTTTGATGTTTTTAAAGACCACCCTTACACCATGGTGATCTGATAGAATGCATGGGAGTATTTCAATCTTCTCATATCTACTAAGGCTTGTTTTGTGACTGACTATATATTCAATTTTGGTGAAGATGCTTGATGTGCTGAGAAGAAGGTGTATTTTTTTGTTTTATGGTGAAATGTTCTGTAGATGTCTACTAATTCCAATTGGTTCATAACCTCTGCTAGTTTCACTTTGTCCTTATTCAGATTCTGCTTCTATGATCTGTCCATTGATGAAAGTGGTGCATTGATGTCTCCCTCTTTTTATTGTGTGTGGTGCACTATATGTTTTGAGCTTTAGTATGTTTTCTTTTATGAACATGTGTGTTCTTTTATTTGAAGCATATATGGTAAAGATTAAGAATTCATCCTGATAAATTTTGCCTGTAATGAGTAAAGAGTGTCCTTCGTTATCTTTTTTGATAACTTTTGTTGAAGATCTACTTTATTCGATATTAGAATGGCTACTCCAGCTTGTTTTGTCTGGGCCATTTGCATGGAAGTTTTTTATTCCCAGACTTTTAGTCTTAGATACTGTCTGTCTTTGTCTCTGAGATGAGTTTCCTGTATGCAGCAAAATGCTGGATTCTGTTTATGTATCAAGTCTGGTAGTCTATGTCTGTTTATTTGGAAATTGAGTCCATCTATGTTAACAGATATTAAGGAATAGTGGTTGCTTTTTCCTGCTATTTTTGCTTTTAGAAGTAGAATCATGTCTGTGTGTCTTCTTTTGGTTTTCTTGCTTAGTTATTTTCTTGCTTTCCTAGGATGTAGTTTCCCTTCTTGTGTTGGGCTTTCCATCTATTTTTCTTTGTAGGGCTTGATTTGTTATCAGATATTGTGTAAATTTAGTTTTGTCCTAGAATATATTGGTCTCTCCATCTATGGTGATTAATAGTTTTTCTGGGAATATTAGCCTTGGCTGACATTTGTGTTCTCTTAGGGTCTGCATCATGCCTCTCCAGGATCTCCTAGTTTTCATAGTCTCTGTTGACAAGTCAGGTGTAATTTGGATTTGTCTGCCTTTACAAGTTACATGACCTTTTTTCCTTACTGATTTTAGTATTCTTTCTTTGTTTTGAACACTTGGCATTTTGATTATTATGTGTTGGTAAGAATTTCTTTTCTGGTCCAATCTATTTGAAGTTCTGTAAGCTTCTATTATGCTCATGGTCATCTCATTCTTAAGGGTAGGGAAGTTTTCTTCTACAATTTTTTTGAAGACATTTACTGTGCCTCTTAGTTGATATTCTTTACCCTCTTCTATTCCTATTATCCTTAGGTTTGGTCTTCTCATTGTGTCGTGGATATCCTGATCATTCTGGCTTAGGAGTTTTTTTGGTTTTTGCATCTTCTCTGAATGTTTTGTCTATGTTTTCCATGTTGTCTTCAGCCCCTGAGATACACTTTTCCATCTCTTGTAGTCTGTTGAAGATGCTTGCATCTGCTACTCCTGATTTCTTTTTTAGGCTTTCCATCCAGGGTTGTCTTTTTTTGTGTTTCTTTCTTTTTTTTATTGTTTCTATTTTCATTTTCAATTTCTTCATCTCTTTGGTTGTGTTTTCCTGTAGTTCTTTGAGTATTGAATATTTTTCATGTTTCCTCTTTAAAGGCTTCAATTTGTTTGTTGTTGTCCTCCCATGCTTGTTTAAGGGAGTTATTCACGGTTCACTAGAAGATCTCCATCATCATCTTGAGATATGATTTCAAGTCTGAGTCTTCTTTTTCTGGAATGTTTGGCAATCCCCTCCTTATTGTGGTGAAAGAGCTGGGTTCTCATGTTGCCAGGCTGTTTTGGTTTCCATTGCTTAAATTCTTTCATTTTCCTCTTGACATCTTGTTGTCTGTGGGTATATGTGGTCTTGTCTTTGACTGGCACCTTTCTCTCCTGTGGATCTGATTGCCCTGGGCTCAGGAAGAAAATTGCATCTGAATGTTTGGCTTCTTGTGGGTGAGCACTGAGTTCTGGTGGCAGGTATTCAGTTGTCTTTGTGGGCTCAGGTGTGGGAGCTCATGTGAGGCTGCTCTGGGAGCTTGGACTTTTGCCCACTGGTCCTGAGTACTACAGTCAGGGATCTGGCTCTTTCTCTAGGCCTGAAAAGGACCCTTTCCCAGATGGCACAGTACTTTCTGCTCTCTGAGTATTCCCGGAGTGCTTTTTCTGAGCTTATGTGCCAGGCTCCCCTCCGGTCCAGCTGTAAGAGGGTCTGTAGAGATAAACTTCAAGCACTGACATTCCTAGGTAGACCCCGGTTTCTACTGACAAGAGCTCGTGCCTTACTCTGTCCCAGTGTGTTTAGTCTGTGAGCCTGGGCTTTCTGGACAGACCCCAAATCCCTCTAACAAAGGTCCAGGCTTTGCCTAGCTCTCTCTATGCTTTAGTTACTCATAGAGCAATATTACCTGGCCTGTTTCCCTGGATCTCTGTTGTTCCAGGTGGCAAAGGGCCTGTACCTTTGGTCTGCCCATACAGGTTTTCTGGGCAGATCCCAAGTCCCTCTGCTAGATGTCGGGCCCTACTGTGGGAAGCAGGGGCAAGTTTTTTGCAGGCTCTGCGTAGCCCTCTCTGTGCTTTGGTTACTCATAGTGGAATATCACCAGGCCTGTGTCGCCAGATCTCTGCTGTTCCAGGTGGCAAAGGGCCTGAGCATTTGAGATCTGTGCATGTGGGCTTTCCTGGCAGATCCCGAGTCCCACTGCCAGAGGTCTGGCCCTTCTGAGATCTGCAGGGACATGTTTTCTAGGAGTCTCACTTATCCTCCAATTCCACCCCCTTTCTCACCCTCTCTTTCTTTTTGGTTACTCACAGGGCAATATCACCTGGCCTGTGTCCCCAGAACTCTGCTGCTCAAGGTGGCCTAGATACTCCTTTATATGCTCTTTAGTCTTTATCCTCTTCTGCTTTTCATCTGTTTTTATTTTGTATCATTCGTAATTTTATCATTTTGTGTTCTAGGAAATTTATTTTCTTCTTCAGTTTATTTGGTGTCTATAAACTCTTTGTACTTTTATAGGCCTCTTCGCATTTTAGATTAGTGAAAGTTTTTCTAAGATTTTGTTGAAAATATTTTCTGTTCCTTTGATCCCGGTGTCTTCTCCTTCCTTTTTTCTTATTTTTCATAGATTTGATCTTATTATGGTGTCCCAGATCTTTTTTATACTTTACACCATGAGATTTTTATAATTACTATTTTTTATTTGGATATCCATTTCTTCTATTTCATCTTCTGTGCCCAAAATTCTTTTTTTTCTGTCTCTTGCATTCTGCTGCTGAACTATAGTTTATCTTCAATTTCTAAATTTTTAACTTCCATATTTTTCTCCATTTGGGTTTTCTCTAGTAATTCTACTTTAATCTTGGGTCTTGAGTTGTTTTATTTATTTTCTGTCAGTGTATTTTCTCTTTGAGGATTTCTATTATACTCATGAGGGCTATTTTAATTTTTTTTATGCTTCAGTTACATTTGTATCTTCATAGTCTGCTATTTTAGGGTTTTAGGTCTCTCGTAGAAACATACTGTCTTGCCTGATGTTACTTGTGTGTTTAAAATAGCATCTAGAAATTTGGGTTTGTGTAGATTGTAATTTTAGGTGTTGACATCTGGTCTTTTCTTTGATGGGTACATGTTTTGTTCTTTGATTTCTGTTTTCTCTCTCAATCTTAGGATAGTCTTCTGATGTATTTTCTGGTAGAAATTTCTTCTGGGTTCCTGATAGTTGTGCCTACTGGGAGTTCCAGGTAAAATGGGTATTGGCAACTGACACTAAGAAAAAAAAAAAAAAACAAAAAAAAAAAAAAACAAGGAAGTGATCGTGAGGAGCTGAGGGGGTTTCATAGGACAGAGGGAAGCAGGGTGTTCCATTGGCTTCAGTTAAGTTAACTTGTTGGGAATGAAGCCAGAGAATGAGCAGATGCCTAAGCAGGAGAACTTCAAAGCTGGAGTTGAAAATAAGGGGATTGACTTTGAGGAACTGAAAGAAATGTAAAAATATGCAATTAGCCTGTTGACTTCCCTGCTCAGAGTGCCCAGTGGGCACTCAGGGAATACCTACTGAGCTGGAGGCTGGGACAAAGCTTTGACTAGGAGGAAAGGATCCTGAAAAATGGGTGTGGAGGCTGGTGAAGGTTGCCGCAGTTCTGCTGTAGCACTGTTGATGAGACAGGGTTGTGGGGAACTAATTTGGAGAAGCAGATGAAAAGATGAAAATCTGCAATTAGCCTACCTGCTTTCATTGACAGACATCAGGTCAGCAGGTCCCAGGGAGTGCCTGTTGGAGTTTGGAGCTGGGGTAAAATAAGGACTTGAGAAAGGTTAGGAGGTTAAGATCAAAATGCATGCCAATTGTATTTGGTGATTACCAGTATTTTGCCTTTTGTTCCATGGCTGTGGTTAGAAAGGCCTTTGTCTTACAGCCTCACAGATGTTGGATGATACTGTGAAACTTGCTAGACTTTAGAGAAGAACCCATGTAAAATGGAACATATGAAGTAATCTAACCATATATGTAGTTATTATTCCCAGCTCCTACCTCATTAACAAACAATTCTAAAACTATTCAGATAGCAACTCAAAGCTCAGCACTCTGCCTAATTATCTGGAGATATGAAGATCTAATGTTTAGATGATCAATCCTGCCACGTCAATGCCAATCACTCGTCAAAGTCAAATCACAAATACCAGCTGGACACTGTGATTCCAACAGAATCTATAAAGGGCTCACATAGCCTTTTCTCATGTTCAGGTGTACTAGCTATACCTGCTCATATTGCTCAAAAAAAGCTTTTAATTACAATTATTTACATTTACTAAAAAGACTATATTATATACAGTA
The DNA here is from genome assembly GCF_963924665.1 of Micromys minutus. Lineage (NCBI taxonomy): Eukaryota > Metazoa > Chordata > Mammalia > Rodentia > Muridae > Micromys > Micromys minutus. Next base: position 53,110,417 of record NC_137953.1, read on the forward strand.
TACATTAAATAGTATGTATTACACTATATGCAGTATCCTAATCTCTCTGCCTAGGTAGGAAGCTGACAAATATTAGCTGATGAAGACTTAACAGTAGTTGTCTAAACTGCAGGTTTACAGAAGCCTGATATGACACAAGCTTCTATATGTCCTGTGCATGATTTCATAGACTCTCTTAATTCATGTGTGCATCTGTTCAGTTGTATCTGAAAAATAGTATTTCTTTGTAATTTTTCTGACATTTCTAGATCTCACAGCCTGTTTTTCTGCCCTCTCTTCTGCAAAGATCCTTCAGCCTTGAGGCAGACAAAAATCTTAGCCTAGAGAAGAGAAAATAAGTCCAAACTTTTATCCCTAGCCACAAAGCTATACAAAACATGTAGTTTCTGGGAAAGAAAAAAATCAGTGTTTTTTTAAATGGAGAGTACCAACGCACTCCAGGGCAGATTTTATGTTCAGGGGTAGTTGGCCAACACAAAATGAACTTCAAGTTACCCTTCTTCTCTCTCTCTCTCTCTCTCTCTCTCTCTCTCTCTCTCTCTCTCTTTCAATAGAGACAAAGTTTATGAACTTTGATGCCTAGAGAGGAGAAACAGATCTAAGAGCAATGAAGAAGAAGCAAAAATATGATAAAAAAAACACTGAATAAAATTTTCAAACAATAAATACATTTGCTAAAGAAAGAAGCTTTAAGTCTCACAAAGTAGAGCTGTTTCATCCTCCTTGATTTACAATTACCCAGAACTCCTTCAAATGCTAAAGTTTACAAGCTGCATCATACATTCATGCTATTATACAGTGATGTCACACATTTTATTACCTCACTATCAATCTCTCTGCCCTCTGAAGTTGGTGGATAAGACTGTGCTATCTAAGGTTTTAGTAATGATGTAGTCTTCCATCTTTTAAAGTTGCAATGTAAATACAAAATCCATTTCAATCATTAATCCTATCCCTAGACGTTATGAGAACTTTTGAAAATGTTCCTCTGTCTGCAATCACAATGCAGGAAATTGAGAATATTAGAAGCTCTGTTATCAGAAGGCAGAATCAAATAACAAATTGCAGAAAAATGGGGGAATGCTCATACCTTCTAGCTTACTCCGGAAATGAGAACCCAGTATCAGGAGTCTGGGCCAAAGGTAAATAATCCTTTCTTATCATGTAATGTTACACCGTTACATCCATAGCTTCAGAACCCAGTACCAGGAGTCTGGGCCAAAGGTAAACAATCCTTTCTTATCATGTAATGTTACACCTTAGTTACATCCATAGCTTCAAACTCACATTCATTGATGTGTGCATACTGAAAGAAAACATGAGAAGGATTCTGCTTACATCTCTAAACATTCTCTGAGAAGATCCCGTCTTCGAATCTAAGCTTCAGCAACAGCTTTACAAATTGAACAATGCAATATAAAGACCTTCTATTTGTATCTTTTGTATTATAAAGCTGTTTTCTTGTATGTTGAATTTATGAAAATTGTTCAGGTATTTACTATTTTTTTCTGTGTACTGCACAAGCTACTCTACTCTATATGATTCTAAAATCAAACCAAAGACTGGCAACACATACTGAAAAATATTTCTTCCTCTTCACATTTATTTCAATTTTGAACAAGAAAAAAATCACTCTGCTCTGTTAAAAGGCAAGGCTTAAAGGCTGCTCACAAACTCAGATCCACATAATTTATGGATGTGTAAACCACTAGTCAACCAATAGAGACGTGGGTTTTAGATTAACTTGAATCCAGATGCAGGGTGATGATGGATCTCCGTAATATGAATTAAAGCATTTCTGACTTAATATTCAATTTGAACTTTGATGGCAAGTTGCAGGATTCAATCAAGGCCTGCACCTGAATTAGGAATTGTGAAATATGGTGAGGGGATGTTTCCTGATTCATTTCAATTTGGTATGTAATAAATCAGCGTCATGGGTAATAGCATTTCAAGGTGGAAGCCATAAACTGGAGCATGAAAGAATTACAGGGAAAGAAATATGATCCTCGGTTTCTGACCTGAGGGTCAGAGAGTGGACATGGAAGAGAATAAAATACCAGAGAGACTTCTACTTTGAAGAAAGGTTAAGAGAAAGAGCATGGGAAGAAGAAGTAGGGCTTGCTCTATCTGACATATTCTAAAGCTCAAGACAAGCATTATAGTTAAAATAGTGGAGAATCTAAAATTTGATGTGATATTAGTAAATAAACTGATGTGGAGAAGAAGGTACACAGAATAATTTATATATTTGCTTTTCCAAAGAAACCTACTTTATTTCTTGATTTATGAAGAACTATTTTATATTATGTCAACCAGTCATGTAAAATTTAAATAATTCCATTAATTCCACTTCATCAAAACAAATTAATTATGTATATGAAACATTCTAGTAAAACATAAGCTGGGGCTCTAAGTATATTCTATTTTCCTAAAAATTGACATCATTCTGTGTCTGTATATTGCATGTACCTCTCTCCCTCTCTGTCCCTCTGTTTTTCCTCCTCCCTTTCTCCCTCTCTGCTTCCCTCTCTCTTTCACTCTCTCCTTCTCTCTCTCTCTCTCTCTCTCTCTCTCTCTCTTTCTCTCTCTCTCTCTCTCTCTCTCTCTCTCTCTCTCTCTCTGTGTGTGTGTGTGTGTTATGGGGACATTTCTACCACGTAAGTATACATAAAGAATTAGAACCTTTTGTCACCTTGTTGTTTCTCTTATTCTGTGTGCTGAAAATTCTATCTCATCTGCCCATCTCACTGCAGGGATGCTAGAATTACAGACACATGGAACTGCATCTGCCATTTCACATGAGTTCCAGGAAACTGCTGGATAGTTGTTCATCTTCCCTTGTTATTAAATTCAAAATCTTAAGTGGAGAAGCATGTGTGGTTCATGATGGTTTTTGGGTTAATGCACGTGGTTAGTCTATGTTTAATTACCGCAAGTTCTTGAAAATTACATATATGTACGATTTAGTTAATATTTTCTCAAAAATGCTCATTGTTCTGAATGACAAAATAATAAATTGTCATTATAAAAAGAAGTTTGTTTACATTTTAATAAGAATGAGCTCTTAAAAATAATTTCCCTACAAAAGTAGAGGTAATAATATCTACAGAAATAGAGATAATCACTGCCTTTGCCAAAGAGTTGTTTTGTGGATTACATTATATATTATATATAATTATAATAAAAAGCATTAAGCATTATGCTTGATATTTGTTAAATTGCTTAGTATGTTATAATTTATACGATGAAATGTTTTTTAGCAGAATTTTATTTTAAATGGGTAGATTTTTCTCTATATTTTGAAATTTTCAATTAAAATATAAGAACATTTTTCTTTTAACTTTTTCCAGCATTCAATGTGACTCCCTCCCTGCAGTTATGCAGCAGACGTACAGCTTGGAAGCTGAGGAAGAATAGTACGTATTCTTCTCTGTTATAACCTCATTTCTTATCTAACTTTAGGAATTCCCTAGTGGTTCTAAGGTATAGCTCTTATTCAAAGATCTCCCTTAGCCTATCATGGAGATTCAATTCCCTTTTATGTTTGTCTTGACAATATAAATCTTGCCTGTAAATTCATGTATGCATTTATCCCCCCCCCCCACACACAGACACATGGATACTTGCATACAGATAAGGTTTGATGTATTAAGTATAACATCATATGTTTTTATTTAAATTCTAATTAGAAACATAAAATGTGACACAAAATATGGAGTCTATCCTATTGGAAAAATTCTAAGTATCACAGAATCTATTTTACACTTGATTTTTTTTAATTATGAGAATATAATGGGTGTGGAAAGAATAATTAAATGTAGACTGTAAGTTTTAAAAATTGTTTTAGACGTAAGAGTTGCATATACACTCACCACTAACTTCACTGGTTAAGAATTTTTCTGCATTTACTAGGTTATGGTTGTTAGATATCAGGTAAAATGTATAAATGTCTACTGAAAGATTATATCAAAATTGTTTTTCAAAAAGTCTGTGATTATTATATTTAAAAGAAGGATGAGATTCTTGTACCCAATTTTGAGTTTTCAAAAGACAAAGATTGAATACTGCAAATAGTGTTAGGAATAATGAAAAGACTCCCAGTTTCCTGATTTTTCAAATAAACTGCCATATGCCTTAAGGTTATGAAACACTTCTGATCATAAATCATGCTATTCATGAATTGTACGTGAAAGAATTAACCCATCTACTTAATGAACTCCTAGGAGCAGAGACGGGATAATTTTATTTAAAGGAATAGGTACCCAACACCTTTGACTGGGAACTCCAGGGTGTGGTGAATATTTAGTGTTCTCAGATGTTCAGTTATCACACATCTGAGCAATTTACTTCTAAGAATACATGAGCAACGGAAAGTTTAGAAACCTCAACTAGACAGTGAATTTAGGAAATACCCAGTGTGCAATTCTCTGGTCATCAGCATGTCCATAGCAGAATCTCAATAAATGAAGACTTCCATAGTGTTGTTTTGTATAAAGAGCACATGTCTGCCTTCTTAAGAGACTGCCTTTAAAGCTAGAACCTTTATTTATCAGCCTGTGGGAGTCTGTCCCACCCTTTCCTGTCTCTACCCTGAAAAAGAAACAGAATCTGCAGGGCTGAGGTTTCAGTCTCAACCACAGATTTTTGTGAATTTCAAATTTAAGCTGTGAAAATGCAAGAAGGATGTGAGTTTATTTCTGGGTCTTCAATTTTATTCTATTGATCTACCTACCAGTCTCTGTATCAATACCAGGAAATTTTTTCACAATTGATACAGCTTGAGCTCAGGGATGGTGATTCACCAGGAAGTTATTTTATTGTTGACAATACACAGAATATTCAATAATATGTAAAAAAGAGAGAGAATGCAAATGTGGAGTGAATAGAGTAAACAATAGCACCCCACTCAGAGACCCACATTCACCCTAAAAGTCACGGATACATCCGGTATAGTGTCTGGTCTAGTCATAGAAGCCATAGAGCCCTTCATTGGGTACATTGGATGTAAGATGGGGTAACCACAGACACTAAAATATGAGTCTACTGTGATAATTCATGCAAATAGACAGCATGTATTGGTATCTGCATCTACAGTGTATGGTTTCTCTAATTTCTTGAGAAACCTCTGTGGTAGTCTCATGGTAACTGCACTAATTTTTATTCAAACCAGCAGAGCATCAGCTTGATTTTCTCTCTGCATCTTTGCCAGTAGTGAGTGTTTAAGTTTTTAATGTCCATTCTGTCTAGAGGAATATGGAATATTATGCAATTTTGATTTGTACATCCTGGCACATTATTTGGTTATCCTTTGAAAAAATATTTTTAACCTTTCATTTGTCCAAGTAATGATTAGATTCTTTATTCTTTTGATGTTCAGTTTTTAAGATTAGTAAATAGTACATATTAATACTTCAGCAGAAGAGTAGTAGTCAGAGATTTTTTTTTCCTTTTTCTTTTTTGACTCCATCTAAGAGTTATAGTGCCCTTTATAGTTTCCTAATTTATTCATTCACTGTTCTTTGTTTTAACAGACCAAAAAGAAGAAATAAACAAAAACAAAAACAAGCTAACAAAAAAAAAAAAAAAAAAAAAAAAAAAAAAGAAAAGAAAGAAAGAGAAACATGGTTTAGGGGTTAGAGAGATGGGATAGGAGGTAAGAACACTTGGTGCTCTGGCAGAGTACCTGGATTTTATTCCCAACATCTGCATGGTGGCTCACAATCATCTATAATTCAAGTTCTAGCACATTCCACATTTCTCTGTGACCTGTGGGTATGAGGTGAAAACTATGGTGAACAGGCATAAATGCAAGAAAAATTCTTTTTCACCTAAAATAAATAAAGTTAGAAAGATATTTTAGAAGCCTAAAGCCTCAATGCAATGCTATCCACACATTACTTGTATTATCACTTATTTTGTGATTTGAAAATTGTCACGTATTTTGACAATTGACTCAGAAACAATGGATGAGGGTGTCATCCTTATATCAAAGTCTCTATGGATGACTACAAAGACTGCAAAGCAAAACTTGACTTATAGGAATTTCAAGGTCATATACAATTTTGACATATATTTCAGGTTATAACAGATGTCTCCTTTTTATTCATAGAAAATATTTTAGTACATAACTGTTAATATACTTCAGAATTCATGAAATACAGAACTGTCTTTCATTATTATAAGTCCTATTCCCTATCTGGGGGAACCTTATCTACATATTTTTTTGAGTCTCCTTCTTTTATGGCACTAATACTATTGAGTAGTACAGAGCAATTTTCATTTCACAGTTTCTTTCAAGCTGGATTCATGTCATTGTATTTTATAACCATTCAGGCTTTACATTTAAAAATGGTCCCACATAAGGGCTATTATGTCCTTTTCACTTCTGTGCATTAGGAGACACAGGGTGTCATTTCACTTCATTATAAGTATAATGATTTTGTCATGTTGTTAAGTATTGTGCACCAGTTTTCTAGTCTAAAATGTGCATATTTTTCTACTACTTAAAGAGAAGAGCTTTATTGATATCCAATTCTAACTTTAAAAAAATAAAACTTTATTAACTGAGTGAAATTTTGACTTTTAGTATTATGAGTGTGCAGTTACCAGTGTTAGAAGTTTAGAGTTTCTGAATGATGCACAAATTTTCTTTACTAGGCAACTTTTACTCTGTGCTCTTGATTATATATATATATATATATATATATATATATATATATATATATATATATATATATATATCATGAATATTGTGACTTTGACCAAAATTTCATGTTAATGTATTTTATGAATCTTGTATAGTCTAATAAATATTTGTTTCTTCTGATACTTAAAGGCTTTCTACACAGAGAGGAAATTTTTCAATATGTGCTTATATATTTATAATTTTAGTTTTAATTATATTTATCAATAGTTTATAAATAACTGACCAGGAAGAAGAAAGAAAGAAAGAAAGAAAGAAGGAAAGAGAAAGAAAGAAAGAGAAAGAGAAAGAAAGAATGAAAGAAAGAAAGAAAGAAAAAGAAAGGAAGAAACAAAAAAGGCTGAGAACGGATAGACCTAGGGTTTACTGAAATTTGGACTTTACCGAGATTAAGCCAGTATGAATATAAATATTTATTAATCGTTATAGATATCTTTCAGAGTAGAAAGCCTCCCCACAAAGAGAAAAACATCGGCAGAGGTAGCTAAGAAGATTCTAGAAGAGTTCTTCCCTAGGTTTGGCACTACTAAGGTAATTGAATCAGACACTGGGCCAGCTTTTGTTGCCCAGGTAAGTTAGATATTATCTCGTTTCTTGGGGACCTATTGGTAAACTCAACTGACCTTGGAGCCTGGTACAGACTGGGTGACCCATCCAGAAGGTCAGGTTATTCAGGGTTCCGAAGAGGCCTTCATCCTGAATATCATGAGGGTGAGAGAGAAAGGAAGCCAAGAGCATAAAGAATGACACAGAGTCAGTCTGGAGGGTGTCAAGGCTTCATTGAGGATAGAATGCTTACAGCTTATATAGGCTTAAGCAGGGGGGAAGGCAGGATGCAGTGGAATTTTACAAAATCTTCAGAACACGGAAGAGGGTGGTGCTGCGGTCTAGCGCCAACGGTCTGCTGCTTTTTCTGGAACATCCTGTTTTGTACCTGGCAGTTATTCTTGGCAGGGCCCATTGTGGTGCTTCCCGGAAGTCTCAGGCAAAAGGTCAGGTTCCCACAGGCAAGGGGTGCAGCTGCTGACAGGCTGCTGTGTCAAGATGGCTATAGTTTGGCTATTTTCTTAGCCATGGCTCCTCACAACTGGGTGGTACTTCTTCCCTTTAGGTGATTTTAAGGTTAGGAACACACCCTCCCACTTCAACTTGACCTTCTTTGAGATACTATATGTGACTCCTGTTTCTCTCACCCTTTTGGGGGATGTTCCTGAATTGACATGCCATAATGATATGTCAGACTTAAGGCTCTACAGACAATTCAAATAGAAATCTGGTCTCTGTTGTCTATGGCCTATGTTCCAGCTACTCAGAGACTGCCCATTCTTTCCAAATCAGAGATTCAATCTGCATGAGACACCATCAGACCCTGACCCTCAAACCATGCTGAAAGGGCCCATACCTGGTTTTTTTGACTACAACAGCAGCAGTGGAGGTGGGATTGCAGCCTGGATAAACACCTACTATGTGAAACCTGCTTCAGACCTGAGCCATCTGACATCTCTAGTTAGAGAATTGGAAAGACAACCACCTAAAACTTAAGATATCCTGAACATCATGATCTGGTTACCAGGTTGTCTGTGGCTGACAGAGGATGTCTCTAGAACTGTAAGCAACACCCATACTTCTGTTAGACTTACATGGCAAGTCCTATCAGCTACAAGTATGGTCCACGTCTTACACCTGGTGGTCCACTTTAACCCCTGATTTGCTTAAATTAGCTGCTGGGTTGGATTTGTGAGATATTCTTCCTCAGGAACAGGGAGAACTACTAGAATGCAAGGGTGAACCCGCATGATCCTTGAAGCCCTGTCCTGGGTGTGATCTGGAAGAACAAGGATTGGGATGCAGGCATCATAAGCTAAGGAGTAAGCTACACTTCTTCCCTATTTATGTTTGCCCTGAAATGAGTGGAGTAGGGCATGGGTTCATAAGTGCAGAGGAGCTGATAGCTACTTTTTAGTGCATAGTGTTTTGAGTCCACTTCTCACTCCTCATGGGATGGGATTTAATTACTGATAAAAGGAATTCCACAAGTGGGGGACTAACATGTAGCAGCTGTTGCACAAGCCCATAAACTGGTAGGGCCTCCAGGTTTATTTTTAAAGTCCTTGGCACCTGTCCTGACATCAACCAGGGAATTGGTGGCTGAGAAGGTGAAGGGCCCTCTCCATCTTGTTTACTGAAGCAGGAAAAAGAGCATGTACTTGAGAAAAGAAAAACAACTAGAGACTAAGGCTATGCCAATCTGGCTATGATAATGGGTTTCTTTGTACCATCCACTCATGGATTGAGGCCTTGACTACCTCCATTGGCCAAACTCTATCATAGTCCCAATACCTCTGATCTTTCAACAAACTATGCCATCCCTTACAGTATGACCCAAGGTGGTGACTGGGGTTACTACAGTAACCAGAGTGGCCTCAGTAAGAGAAAATTTGTTTTTTCATCAGGATTTCCAGGGTGATGAGCACCCACTTTTTAACCTTATAGAAAAGTATTTTCTAGTTCTAAACTCAACAAAGCCTTCCCTTACCACCTCTTGTGAGCTCCGCTACAATACAGTTTCCCTGTATTATGAGAGAAGAGCTGGCTCAGTCCCCATAAGATAGAACAACACAGATGAGGGCTGCTGGAGGTTAGAACCTTGCAACAAGTGTCCAGACAATTACTATGAATAGGCACTATCTTCCCAGAAGAAACATTTCTTTGTAACTCTACTCATGACTACGTCAGATGGGTATTTGTATTTGATACCCCCTGAGGTAACCTGGTGGGCTTGCTCTTTAAGATTGACCCCTTGTGTACATCTTCAGGTCCTGAATCAGATCAAGGGGTTTTGTGTCTTAGTTCAGCTGATGCCTCAGCTAGACCTATTATTTTTACAGCAGGGTGAGTTACTTTAGTTTCAACTCTGAGAGGACCATTGGTCATTTTGTTTGTTCCTAAAATTTGATCCTTGCAGTTTGAATCACTTAGTTGCATTCATCAAGAAACACCTTAACACAGTGCTCAAACAACAGTCTAAGGCTGTGGAACTAGATGACCTTTGATTTCAAGATTAAAATGGTAGCCTAGAGAAAGGGTGAAATAAAAAACCCTATGGGCTTTTGCCAGACTTAATCCTGCTGCCTCAGGTCAAGGCTAGGCCAAGTTCTTCACCAACGGTGAAGAAGAACAGGAGAAGCAGGAACATTCCTGAAAAACCATAGAATGTGCTGACTGATAGGTATCTGACTCTCTAGAGAGTCCCAGTTAGGGTCCTGATGCATATGCTCACTAACCAATAGGTTTAAAGGTCAGTATGCTTAGCCAGTGAATTTAAATTATAATCTTGGTGATGTAACCTTTACCCTTAAAAAGTATAAAAACTGTTTTAACAGCCTTTTGCAGTCGCCACTCCTCTGGATGTAGGCCACCCCTGTGCACTGGATGAATAAACCTCTTGCTTTTGCATCAATCCCCTATCTCTCATCTCATTCATGGGAGCTTCAAATAGATAAAACTTAGTTTGGGTCTTACATACCCAATACTTACCTGGCAACAGGAAGGCACACTCTGCCCCACAGTTACCTGGTATTATAAAAAGGTCTGCTTGCCATTTTCTCTGTCTTGCTATCTTCTCTACTTCTCCTTCTTGCCCCTTTGTTCCTCCTCTTCTTCTTCGCTTTCCCCTTTGTCCCTCCTCTCCCTACCCCATTCTCCTGTCTCTCTGTCTCTCTTCACATGCTCATGGGCAGCCTCTACTTCTCTACTCTTCTTCTCTTTTCCTGCCAATAATACCTTGTTAACTCCTCTCCCATTCCCTGAATAAACTCTATTCTGTACTATATTGTTCTGTGTCCCGCGCAACCATCTAGCCTGCAAGAACGACGCGGCACACGAAATAGAATCCTTCTTCGGTAAACTTTATTATCCTCGAGAACCAGTACTTGCTCCATGTGAGGAAAAAGACGGAGAAAACCAAGAAATCCAAGAAGACGAACAGGACAAACAAGACGAACAAGATCCACCAGACGGACGAAACCAACGAGAGAGGAAGAGGCGGAACTATCTAGCCCGTCCCCTTATAAAGGGATCAGTCCTTGCCTTGGACGCGGAGCCCCCTGATTGGTTGAAACTCATCAGGCCCTATGACGCCACGGAAGAGGCAGAGCTCAAGAAGTGGAAAGTTACCCAGCACGTGCGCACATGGCTTGTTTACTGCTAACTCCAGCCGGATGTCAGCGCCATCTTGTAATGGAGAATGTGTGGGAATGTGTGGGCGGCGCCCCACATCTCCCCCTATCTTTTATTCTTTGAACAAAGTAGGACACCCATATTAGGAGGGCGGAGATAGAGGTCAAATCCTCATTAAGGTGTATAAAGACCATGAACAGGAGTAACTGCTAGGCTTTTTGTAGCCCGTAGTACTCTTGACCTGTCACTCTGCCGTTTTTCTGAGGGAGGGACACTGGGGCAGGCAACCCTCACACAAAATGACATACCTCCCTGAGATGACCCCACGACAAGAGGCTCTCAGTGCGATGCTTAGCTCAGCATCCCTCATGGGCTGCTCAAGCCAGACACTCTAATCCTGTGCAATGAACCGAAGTTCTAGGAGTGCAAGAGCTGTCTGGCCGGCGACCTACTGCTTAAGCATAGACAACCAGATATCGGCTGATGCTGCATGTTCCAGAGCGACAGGCGCTTGGGCAGTAACCACCTTGTCTCTTTTTTGTTTGGGCCTTGAGCTTACAAACCAGCCAGAGAAGTAACGCAAGTCCGCAGCAAAGGATTGCTCCCAAGAGTCCCACCCCCACCCAAGTTAATATCGGGGGTGAAAAGCTTAGGGAAGACTGTAGCATCAAGTTCCGCTGGAATTGGTTTCAGGAATGCTGACAGAATCGCCCATCTCGTCTCTCCTCTGACTCTCTGGTTCCACAGCATCAGGAGCAGGGCTGTCATCAGGAGTCTCTGCCATTTTTCGCGTGAGCCTCTCGGGAACCCAGAAAGGATTATTTTCATCCTGAGGAAAAACACAAACAGCTCCCCTGGATCTTATCAACACAAGATCCGGTCCTTTCCATTTATTAGTTATGACATCTTTTCATTTTACCATCTCTCTTGGTTTGTCCATGGGTAGGCAATGCTTTTCAGCTTCCGTATGGCCATGGTCATCAAGATTTAAAAAATTTAAGGTGAACAGTGCCATGGATACTGCGGTCCTAGGCACAGGGGGCAAAGCCTGCATAATTCCCCCTTTCTGTTTTATTAGATATGATTTAAGGGTGCGATGAGCACGTTCCACAATACCTTGTCCTTGTGGATTATACGGCAAACCTGTAAGATGAGTCACAGCCATCTGGCTACAAAATTGTTGAAATTTTTGTGAGGTAAAAGCCGGCCCATTATCTGTCTTTAAGAACTTTGGCTTACCCCAGGCACTCCAAGCCTCCAAGCTTCTTGTTCGCCTCACCACACCTTCATATACCATATACCTCAACACACACACACTCTTTATCTTTTTCCTAACATTGGTGCTGAAACCCAGGACATAACTTTTCTTTATCATTTTTATAACACATCAGTTTTATTAAGATTATTATTTTTACAAATTAAAGTTAATTGGTTAAAATGGTATATTATAATATCTCCTAGTTTTACCTCTTAATTAAAAGAATTCCATGGATCCTCAAGTGTGGTTAAAACTTTAATACAACCTTGCAATTGACCTTGAGTGTGAATCATACAATTACACATCAAGCTCCACTTAGGGTACATAGTAAAAAAAATTTTCTTATATGAAACCTTGGAGCTGGAAAATAGTAATAATTAAAGCATGAGAACAAGTATTTGAGGAAATCTTTGATTAATGAAATTCTGATAGAGGAACAAGAAAGAATGTGGACAATAAAAGTTAAATTCATAAAAGCATTCAGAGAGACCAAAACCTAGCAAAGACAAAATATGCAAAATTAGTCCTGTCTTGTATGCATTTGCAATATGTGAAGCTGTAAGACCCAAACTGAGTCTTATCTTTTTGAGGCTCCCATGAATAAGATGAGAGATCTGGGATCGATGCAAAATCAAGAAGTTTATTCTTCTAGTACACTGGTGTAGGCGACGTCCAGAGGAGAGACAATCCCCAAAGGTTGTTACAAACAGTTTTTATAATTTTTATATGTTTAGCATCAGTTTTCATTATTTTGTCTGTTTATACAACTTCTTCAACTGACTCATAGAACAAAATGCCATAAATATAATTTAACATACTTAGGTATAAAAGACTGCAATCATTCCTTGTTATTTTATCTGATATTTTTATTTAATAAATTCAAATGCTTGTAGCAACTGTTAATCTCGAGATTCACCAAAACAAATTAATCCCATCATTTTTGACCAAATTTAATACAAGATGTATTATAATCAAAAGACAAACATTGGTTAGGATCATTCTCTGGAATTTCTCAGGAAATGGCTCTGAGACACATGTTGCAGGGACTGTTTATAAGGACAAACCTATGAGCTGACATATTTTTCAAGAGACTTTGTTATTTTAAAACAATTACAGATTTTAGTATTTCAGAAAGTTTAAACTTATTGGCTAGCAAGCATATGGCATTCTTTTGAACTCTATCTGGGACCAGAGGTTGAGGTGACTATCAGTCAGTACATTCTGCAGTTTTTCAAGCATGTCCCTGCTCCTCCTGAGAACTGTAGGTGAAGAATGGAATTTGGCCTAGCCTTGACCTGAGGTTGGAATCTGGTACTTTGTCTAGTCTTGATGTAAGGAGGTGGGTAAAAGTGTGATGAAAGCCCCTAGGGTCCTTCAGCAGAACATAGCAATTAGTTTTAATATGCCTTTATTAGTTCAAAAGCTGGGCAGTTGTAATCCTCTACCCCACTAGCATACAATTTCCTACAGTATTCCTGACTCCACCCATTCTAAAGCTATGTTTCATTATTGCTGCCCTATTACCTTTGGTTCAGCTCCTCCTAAAGGACTTTTTTCTCTTTCCACCTACATTTTGGATGAATTTTCTTCTTCAGCTCTAAATCTGATCCCTGTTCCTCTGAGACATGGCAATTCTGTTTCTTCTTCTCCCTCTGTCCCTAGCTTGTGCAAATCTAAATGTGCTCCCTAATTCTACTTGCCCAGCCATTGTCTGTTTACTCTTTATTGATTGATCAAAAAACATTTTTGGAAAAACACCTTCAGCATTTGGACACATATTTTCCAATTTGGAGGAAAGGATTAATTTTAAGTAATAGAACAAACTCCCAACATCTGGATTGTGAAGAAAAAAGAACTAAAAGAGTGTGCATAACTTTTTTTGAAACTAACCAATTTGTTTTGATTGATCAATTCAATTATAAGCATGACTCTTGCTATACTCTCTATAAGAGACAATATATTTAGAGAGAATAAGAGAAAAGGAGAAAAGAAAAGAGAGAAGGCAGATATTTTCCAAGTATTTATAAAACTATATTTTTAACCATCTAAGGAAAAAATAAATTCTGAAATGGGCAGTAGCAGTAAGATATATTTTACATGCAAAGATAAATTTAAACAGCTATTAATAATCTTACTAGCCTCCTGAAGCCAGATGATGTAGACCACAATATGGCAATAGGAGTTGTAAAGGAAAACAAATTGGAGCACAGAAACCTAACTTAGAAGGTATCCATGGTGATGGAGGTATGTTAAGGTGTACAATTTTAGAAGTGGTAGCCATCAAATGTATCTCATTTGGGTTGATTTGGTGGGTGTTTTATGCTAGAATCTCAAGGACCAGATGTCAGTATTTGTCTATTTTGTTGACTGTGGTTGATTAGTTTGGTTTGGCCTTTTTGTTAGTGTTCATGTTGTCTTTGTTTTGTTGTTATTGCTGTTGTTTCCCCAGAATGGCAGAGAACTCACTATTTAGCTCAAGCTGACCTCAAACTCAAAGCAACCCTCCTTCCTAAATCTTTGAAGCACTTGTATTAATTACACAAATCACCATTTCTGTCTTGGTGGTACATTTGAGAGCAAGAAAAAATAGAATATGATGGGTACAATGACAGAGGGAGACAATGAGAGGTACATTTTCTGGGCAAAACAATGTTGATAGAAAGGCCATATAAGGTAGTGAGTGGCCTTATAAAGTTGAGAACTCATGTTGTTCTAAATTATATGTCCCAGTCACTGTTATGTGCCCTCAGTATACATTATGAATAACGAATTTCAGATTCCTTTTCCATAGTGTTTGAATGTTTTCTGTTTAATTTCAACTCTACAGAATATTTCTCAAGTACTTAAAACTTACTTTCATCTCCCCAAAACAGTTGTGCCTTCCAGGAGCTTTTTGGCCCAGGGCAGCTAATGACTGATGAATACAAAATTATACTCAATGTTTTCTTTTAATATCTGTTTTATATCATTCTATCACTTACACCCTAGGATGACTGAGTGCTAATGACCAGACTCAGCTTGGAAAATGGTTCTGAGGGAGGGGATGTTTAAGAGAAGTGAAAACAAATGACTTAAAGTCAAATTGTACGTCAAGTCCTGATGCCTACGTTCTGCCTGATACAGCTTTCCAGATTTCTATGTTTGCTCAATACAGTTCTCCAAGCAGTTTTCTCTTGGCATTTCAAAAATTATCTCGTTAGCTCATCTCTTGTGGATCATAAGCCAAGTAAGTCAAGCTTTCCCAGGTATGATGCTTGCGGGTCTCGACCCCCTGGTTCTCTGTGCTGTGTTTCTGATTCGGGTGATTGTTGTCCTTCCCTGCTGCTTTCAGTTGCGGTGTAGGAAAGGACGCAGAGCATTAACCAGGTACCAGGATAGTTTGTCAGAGATCTCAAAAGCTAAATTAAAAGGGGAAAACTCGGGTAGGCCTAAGAAAAAAGGAAAACAAAGACAAAAGCTTAAAAGTAGTGCCTGCAGGTGAAAAAGAAAACCAAAAGGCAGAAAGACCGCCTGGAGAAGAGAAGATTGTGCCCCAGGAAACAAAGTACAAGTTTCCCGAAGAGGATACTTTGTATCCACTAAAAGAGCAAAAAGCCTTAGAGCTGGCAGAAGAGGAGTTAGAGAATAAATTGTTTGAGAAGAAAGATTTAGGAGGCAGCAAAATTTGAAGTGGAGCAGTTTCAGCCGGGGCAAAAGACTCCTGTAGCAAAACTGGAAGCTCTTAAAGCAGCCACCATCTCTGCTCTTCTGCTTTATCCAGAGAGGAAGTGCGAGTTCTTTTGTTCACCAGAGACAAGCCATGCCCTCAGGCAAATGTTTCCCTTGTTTGAGGATGATCACTGCCTTGAGCATAAGCAAGTTAAAGAGTTGGCAGAGTCAGTTCAAACTTATAGAGTCACTGCTAATTATACAAAAATAATTGTATAATTATTTTATAATTGTAAATAATCCTGGATAGGCTGATGCCACCTGGATTGCCTGTCACTGACCTATTTCCCAGCCAAAGGGTAATTTGTCTATTCAAGCCCAACCTAAGTGGTCACCCTTCTGTACAAGAAGAAGAGATTCAGCCCTGCCTCCTTAGACTGGCTGTCAATCTCGGGTAGTACATTAGGAAGTTAAGGGACTCTTTAATATTTCTCCTAATATAGGAACTGTTTATAATAATACCTTAGAGAATTGATCTGGTTCAAAAACAGATAGATATATTGTGGCAGGTTGCCCAGCTGGGCTGCCAGTGGAAGTTCTCAGGATTATGTGTGACCAGTATTCAGTATAAAAATTGTACCAAAGCTGCAAATTATTCTAAACAATTATCTCAGTATCTTTTACATGTGTCCATTGATACTTGTTCAAGAGTCATTTTTGCTTTTCCTTTATCAGGAGAAAAGGCTTCTCATGTTATTATTCATTGTCTTGAAGTGTGGAGTGCATGGGGCATACCTAAAGTGTTAAAAACAGATAATGGTCCTGCCTATACTTCAGCAAAACTCAAGCAATTTTGCCATCACATGGGAGTTTCACTCCTGACAGGATTGCCTTATAATCCTCAGGGTCAAGGCATCATTGAACATGCTCATCGCACCCTAAAGATTTATTTAAACAAACAAAAATGGGGTATAGCAGAAGGAGCTACCCCCCCAGGAAAGAGTCTCTCTTGCACTCTTTACCCTTAATTTTTTGCATCTAAATGATGATGGAAAATCAGCCGCAGACAGGCATGCCTCCGAGGGACAATCGGATGAGGAGAGGCTAGTTATGTGAAAAGATGTGCTGGATAATAATGGTATGGACCGGATCTGGTTATATCGAGATCCAGGGGAGCTGTTTGTGTTTTCCCCCAGGGAAAGGAAACACCTCATTGAGTCCCAGCCTGGTTGACACGCCCCATCAAGAATGAGTCGACCTAGATAGAAGATGTCCCTGCTGCTCCTGTCACTGACAGCAATGGTGACCAAGACCGCAGTGGACCTGAGATGGGGAATATAATCAGCGTTCCCCAAGCCCATATTGGTCCAAAAATTTCAATGCCAACCTTGACGAACTAAAAAGAACAGTGACTGCCATCAATGCTACTCGAGTAGATCCTAGATTTGCTGAGGGACTTACCTCTTGGCTCTCCTCTACTGTGTCCTACTATAAAGAATGGGTGGGGGTGGGGTTGTTTATAGCTTGCTGTTTAGGAGGTTGCATACTTTGTCTATGGTTGGTGTGCCGGCTGCACGCCCTGAATCAGCAAGATAAATTTGCTCTTACCCAGGCATTCGCTGCATTGGAGGATGGTGCCTCACCCCAAATTTGGCTCTCAGCCTTAAAGAGCACTTAAGTTGGGTTGCACATGCGGCCTTTGCACCCCCACGAGACCACGTTGTCTCATTGCACTGGGGAAGGAGCATGTAAAACCTGGTCTTTGGCGTAGCCTTTGCACCTCCCTGGGCTAGTTCCCATTGCACAGGAGAAGGTGCACCTTGGACACGGCCTCCTTCGAGCAGTCCACACATCATGAGGTGGGGACTTGTACGGGAGTAAGTCCAATGTTGCTTGTGCTCAAGTTAAAACAGAAGGGGGAACTGTGGGGAGCCGTATGCAGATGCCATTACAAGATGGCGCTGGCTCCCTCACGGTTTGCGGTAAACAACTCCATATATAATAATGCTCTTGTCAGCTAAGGCGCTGCACCCTGCTCATGCGCAGTACATAACCTAACTCCAGCCAATCCCGAGGCCTCTGGTGTCAGCAGACTGGTGACAACCAATCATGGCAAGCCCATATGCACTTCTCCCTATATAAGCGGACAGCTAGGGTAGTTCAGCCCCCTCGCTTCTGCTCTCCCCTTCAACCAAGAGGCTCTCACAATAAAGCGTGATCTGACAAGAATCCTCTGGTGGTAGTTGTGTTTCCTCGCTGGTCGAGGAGCGCGCCGCACCCAAGTTTTTGGGAGGAGCAGGAACATTCTTGAAAAACAGCAGAATATACTGATTGATAGACACCTCACCCATTGGTCGAGATAGAGTTCAAAACCATGTCACATGCTTGCTAGCTAATAAATTCAAAGTTCAATATGCTTAGACAATAAGTTTGAATTGTAACCTTGCTGATGCAACCTGTACCCCTTAAAAGTATAAAAACTGCTTGTAAAAGCCATACAGGATTACTTTCTAGTCACTTGCCTTGAGAGATCAATTGAGGGTCAATACCAACATGCTGGAAAATAAACAAGTTGCTTTTGCATTGATCTGTGTCTTTGTTTCTCACTTCAGGTGGTTGAGGGGAGTGCATCTTGAAGGAAGTACTGCTGGCTGAGGGTCAGGGGTCTTACAAAATGTCTCAGAGACACCTTCAAATGTGTCTCTGTGTTTGTTTCCAGAGACATTTAAGTGAGAAGAGGAAACCCATTCAGAATGTTGGCAGCAACATTCTGTACTGTAACATATTGGAACTGAATAAAAAGAAAAAATGGATAAATTCAGATAAGAGCCAGTTTTTATCTGTCTCTGCTTCCTAAGTGTGGTGACAGTATAACCAGAGCCTTGAATTCCTTCTGCCATAGTTTTCTGTACGGGGGAATAGTATGCATGCCTTTTTAAACTAAGAGCCAAAATAAAATTTTCTGGAAGGTGTTTTACCACACCCCCCCAAAAAAATAGTCATTAACTATTTTACAATTAGTTAAAATAATTGTCATGGAAAGTTGATTGGAAAAGAACTCAGGGTGTTATATACATGCTATTCCAGTTTTAAGTAGTTTCTATTGAAATTCAAATTTCTTTCAGTGCAACATTTGTATCAACATTCACTTTTTTTGCTTCTCTCTGCCAAGATCAAGAAAATGTAAGACAGATGAGAAGAAATATAATACAAGAGGGTAGAGAGGAAATGTATCTCCAGAACAAGACATAGCGAACACACTCATGAACTAACACCCACCATGGTAACTTCAAAAGATCTCTAGATGATCTCTCAGATAACAATCAGACAGATGGAGAAAATGGTCTCTAGGCTCTACCCCTTAATGAGAAACTATTTATTGGCTTCCATTAGAAGAAGAATACTTTTTAAAGACATTCCCACAATAGGATTCTTATTCTCCAGTGAATTATTCTACTGTAATTATGGACATATAGGCAGAGCTAATTGGGCTAATAGGATTGGATTGTTTTATACATGAACTTACAGCAACTGTGGTTGCCTGTAGAAGACCTGAAAAGATTCTAACACAGAAGAGAGCTCAGTAGCACCAATCACTAACTGAGGCATTATGTGTAGTTTCTGATTGTAAGGAGTCACTTTTCTTTAATGATGTGGTTCCTCATATGTCAAAGATCCTACTATGGATAGGCCCACATCTAGTTTGTAGACATCATAAATTGTAGTGACTGAGTAATTAAATAGAACTCATTTAAAAACTTTAAAAGAAGACAAGAAGTTGAGGGTGTACAAAGGCAAGAATAAATCTGGTATGCATCAAGGGGAGAATTTGGGTGTGAATCTGTTTAAAATATTGTGTATAAGTTACCAAAATTAATACAAATGAAAATAAAAGACATGATGTTTCAAGGGGGACACATTACAGAAAATTTGTGAGAAATTAAATAAGAAAATGAGAATTTATTAGATGTTATATTTATTTATTAGATAGAATTTTATTCTATACATGTATGCTTTTTCAGGAATAAACAATTAAAAATTTTTCAGTGGTAAAGATTTTTATTAAAATGAATCAAACTACTTCCTATTTATTGATTGCTCAGATACCTCTAAAATAAAGTCTTTGCTAATACATAAAATTATGTTCATACAACACAAAAATTACATTGGGAACATAATATTAAGCGATGAACAAAAATATTTTTAGCTCGTAGTAGTTACCATTGCTTGTATTTGTTCTGAAGCTAATATTTTATTCTGCAAATTTATCTTTATTCTCCACTTTTATGATTTTGAATTTTTCTGGCCTATTAATGGTGCATTCACTACTCACAGAAAAGACGTGATCAGTTTACATATTTCTCATTTATATCTCAAAAGGAAAAAAAATAATTGAAACTAATAGCACATATGACAAGAAGGTTGTCAGGATGGAGACAACCTATTGCAAGCAAGAGATATATTCTATAGATCAGTAAGTATAGACCTTCTTAGTCATCTTGCTTAGTTTTAGGTTATAAGCCAACTGGATAAACAACTCAGTCAGACAGGCATGTGAAAATAAAAACCTTCTTCCTTTCCATAATAACCTTAGAGAAGGTTGTTTTTAATACTTTGCAAAAATATCAAACCACCTAAAAACCATTACTCTGTCATTAGTACGTACAACTGCACATTTCACGGCCCTTTTCAGTCAAGATCATGCAAGTATATTAACAGTCCAAGTTACTATAGATACACGAATGCCTTACAATTTTGAGTAATGAACTCCTACGTGAGTTTGCGAGCTGCTTTTTCTGATCCCAGAACTAAATAACCATAGAATTTTAGGCCTATGTTCACATTCTCAGGAGTGTGCTATAATCAGGTGTGCTAATTTCCCTTAGCAATAATTTTTTACCTCATGCTAGGATTTGTAACACAGGAATATTTCTGTTTATAGTCTTTTAATCTTCATTAAACATTCATTGTTTTCTCTATGTCACTATGTAAGCAAAGTAATTCTATTGCTTGCAAGAATGCAAATGGTAATTTTAAAATGCATAATTGCATCACTCAGCCCACTGCTTATAACATCATGAAAATAGAATACACAATATTTTTACAGGAATATATTTATGTAAGAATCAGCTCCGGCAGGGGGGGTGGGGGTAGAAAGACAGATAAATATTGGAATAAAATAGTGTCTCTCAACACAAAACAATAGTTAGAGAAGATGTTTTGCTTTAAATGTTATGGCAGTAATATCTAAGTGTACAGTGGTTAATTGTTGTGCTACTACTGAAGCCCATATCATTGGTCATATAGTTTTTGAGAATGATTTCCTTTGGATACAGTCTCAGTAAGAAGAAAAATCAATGACAGCAGACATTCAGCAAATAATTCTGCATTCAATCACATTGACTCAAATATTTTTTTCCCTCCAGAAATATCACACTGAAGAGATGAAAGAAACATTGACTTTCTCTGTACCTTCCAATAGGGACTGTGACAGGGCAAGAATAGATGAAGCCCCAAACAATTGATTACTGCCATCCAAGACATAATTCAGAAGAAACCTGTATATGTTTGTGCAGAACATAGTAGTTTCTTCTGAGAAAATCAGTGTACAAACAACAGCAAGTATTGTCTACAAATTAAGTTTATATTCCAGATTGTACAGTGTGCTCTGTCTCCATGGAAATTCTTATGTACAGATGAGCAAACACCCCTCCCCCCCTTTATTTTTTACCACTTCTTTTTAAAATAGATACATATACAGCTTTTTAAAGACATTTTGGCAAAACATTATATAAATATTTTTGTCAGTACTTAATTCTTTTAGAGATTTTATAGCATGCATTGAAATCGCATTAGTTACCATAAGCATGAAGTACATGTAGGACAGAATGTAACATGGAAACAGATTTCTTGTTGAGTATAGATTAAGCATAATGATCTGTGAATACCAAATATTGCCACAAAGCTATTATTTTAGCTCTTGGATTATTAATGATTTAAAGTCCAGGTGTACCACACTCTGAGAGGGTGCTATACATTTATTTATTTTCCTAACAAGGACTGAGGCTCTTTTTTTTTTTTTTTTTTTTTTTTTTTTGGCCTTTGGTTTTTGTTTTTCTTGAGCTTCATATAGCCTGTGAATTGTTCTGGGTTATTGAGCAAACACTCTTAAAATAAGCTTTGTTGCCTAGTCCATGGTTGACATGCTATTTCATCTTGTCATAAGGAACTTCTTTTTTTTTTGAACCAATTAATTTATTTAATGATCTGCTTACTATGAGCCAAGAAGTTTGTGATGCTGGAGATACTGTGGAGCGTAGGAGGACCAAAATTTGGATTCCCATCAGAAGTCAGTGTTTAGCTAATGAAGACCTGAACATTGTTCACATAAATACATTAATGCCCACATCATAACATTTTGGTTTTGCATAGATTAATGTTCACATGTCTTAGATCAGTCATATGGTAGATGCTCGTGAGTCTCTGAAATGCCTTGGAAGCCACATCAGTGGCCTGCCCATGTGAATACCCAGCATTGACATCATGGAGTTTTGCATATTTCTTATGGCTCCCAGGAGGAAACAAATAAGGACCCCATGAGTCACACAATAAAGGGCACACAAGTTATAGGCCCTTCAGCTTATAAGACTGTTGTGATTTTCAAGAACATATTCTATATTCAGGAAATGCTGCAACCATCGTTTTAGAAAAAGTAGTTCTGTTATTATAAAAACCCTTCACTTCCCAGTGTATAATTCAGCCATCCCTCTGCTAAGGACTCTGGTATCACACCACAGAAAGCAGAGTTTATTCAGCACATCCAGTTTCAGAATCGGAAAAATAATAGTTTCCATGTGTTTGCACCAAAGCAAATAGGTATAAAAACCCATTTACTTTAGGATGAAAGTGTGTGCTCTCAGATGCCTCTTGACTGATTTAACATCAGTGTGGAAAGTCCATATGTCCAGCAGACAGTGAAGAACAACATCAGGCTTTGTCTTGGGAAAGAAGTATAAAGCTTAGCTTCCGTCTCATGCTCTGATTCTGGACAGAAAAGCAAACTCTTTTGGAAGACTCAGCACAGAATGGGAACGTGGGAACTAAGCTGTCATAAGGAACTTCTTATCTAGGCTTTTTAATGTGATCTTAACCATTTAATACTTCTGCTTAGTCCCTATCCAAGGATACTAATGATGGTTGTGTAACAACTCAGAAAGAAAATTTGTTTTTAGCTCTTAAACACAGTGGGACCCTGAGCTTTGTTACATACTTAGAAGACTACATTGAGATCCAAAACCTAAACAATCACACCCATGTTCTTTGTATAAAACAGAAAGTTTATTTCCTTGAGTTTTTATTATCACTTTTTTCTTTTAGCTCTTCTTTAGCCACACTGAAGCTTTCACCAGTGGGTAGGTAGCTCTATCCTCTCTACATACTTAAAAATTGGAATCTAGAACAAACACGATGAGTTTCATAACTCAGTGACTCCATTGACTAGTCACCCACCTACCACCATACGGAGATAGAATTCAAACCAGAGTTAGCACAGACAAACCTATCATACTAAAGTAGACTGACATTTAGACTATTTGTTACTGTGGAAACCTGAGCCTGTTTTTGTAAAATAAAGCAATGCATTCACTATTTTAATTTTCAATTTAATTTGAGCTGGTAGTACAGATGGTAGCAAAGGATGGCAAAAGTGAGCCTGGGAAAGCAAGGAAGTGTTGATTTCATCTGTCCATTTCTCAATGAGATCATTCAAGAGACCATGTAATATGTCCCCTTAGATTGAATTAAACCCCAGACTCTACAGAAAGTCCATGAAGTACTGCCAGAAGATCAACAAACAGAAACCAAAATAGTCTAAACCTACTAAATATCTAAACAATGATTAAATTTATTCAAGTAAATACCAGCTGAAACAAAACAGACTTAGAAAATCCAACATTTCCTTGTTCTAATTTTAAGATATGTGTTAGTTTGGGTCTAATTGAGGACATGTCAATTAATATTGTTCTGGTTGAGTCTTCATCACTTATAAATAAAAGTAACTGTAAACAATTCAACATCAGAAATGATCTTTCTTTATTTTGTCTTTCAGTGTCTGCAGGAAAGAGAGGAGAGGAGAGAGACTTCTTAGTCTTAGGGGTAATGAAGTCTGTGGCTTATAACCCTTTAAGAATAAATCGAGAAGTTAAGAATTCTGTGCTCCTGGGTAATCTAAAACACATTTACCAACCACCTCTTCCCATCATATGATACTTGGCTGAGTCTAAAGTGGAGGGATAACAATTTTTTCAAGTAGCTCTCTAGTAGTGCTAATAACAAAAGTATGGAACACAATATCTACCTGGTATTTCAGATGGTTTTGAAAAGGAGATATAAAAACAGTTTTATCAAACAAATTTTATTGGGTCTTTTCTTACAGTGGTTCCAGTGACTTAACATAACATGAAGCATTAAATATTTCCATATGGCATCCTTAGGTTTTAAAACACATTTTAATGTAAACAGGAGAACATTATAATCTGTTTATATATTTTTTTGTATTTCTGCATGAAATTGAGTAAAAATGTGGAGAAACGCTGACTTAATTAAAAAGGCATTGTATAGGAAGGTGTACCTAATGGGGATTTGAAAAGTTTCTCCTTTTTTAGGGGTGTGTAGAGGGACTGGATCTTTCTGGGTAAGTCTAGATCCTTGAAACTTACTATGTACATCAGGCTGGCTCTGAATGCCCTACCATCCCTCCCGAGTGCTGAATTTATGGTCATGTGCCACCAGATCTGCAAGAAAGTAATTTCTTACCAAGGTAGCAAAAAGACATGAAATTGTAGTGTTTTTATACTTTAAAATATTGGTCTCATGAAACTCTCCAGAATTATATAATATAATCTACCTCCTTATATATTTTTAGGTATATAGGAGAGTACTCAAAAAATCAGCTGCTAGCAAAGAAGTCAGTGCCCCACGTACTGTGTCAGGGGATGCTTTCTTTACTTATCATATACCAGTCTTTTGTGGTTCCCCTGCTTTCTTGTATAGCTGAGGAAAGTCGCTCAGCAACAATATAAGTCTACTGATCACAGAAAAGTTCTCTAATTCTTGACAAGCCCTGGTGGTTTGTTTATTTGGTGCCAGACAGAAGTATTCCTGATTATAAAGCGTTCAAGACTACTCTGGCTTATATAAGAATATACAATTAAGTGAGAATCTGAGAAATCACTGTGTTGTATTTTCTTGCAGGGGTTTAGATGCAGGTGACTTCCATTTGTGTTTACCTGCCTTTGTTAGTTTACACAATAAACCTGGACGAGCCATTGCTTTCTTTGAGTAGATTTTTTTTTTTTTGTTTAAGTGATCATATTAGTGTTTACACACATAACTAAGCCATTTGATTAGTGTTTACACACATAACTAAGCCATCTGATTGTATGACATTCAAGTTACTTTAGGGAATTTTCACCTGTATACCCTCTTACTCTTTAGAGTTATTAAGTTCAGAGTCTGCACAGAATATTATGCCAATGTTGCACACTAGTAAAGGTCATCCAGATAGTTCTGGTAAAGATTTGCAGAAACATTGAGATTGAAATTTAAGATTGCCTTTAAAAAATTGAACAGTCCATATTTTAATTTCTAAAAAAAATTAGATGAGCAAGAATTCTATAAAAGAATATATCATTTTTGTGCCAAAAACTCTGATTCAAGGTAGATGTTGCCAGAGGGGGAAAAAAAAAAAAGGAAAGAAAGTAATCATAGGAAACTAAAAAAAACTCAACTGTATAGAAAACTTAAGCTATATCTGACGTTTTACAATTATTTAAAGATTTTTATTTCTGTTCCCTTTTACAGATAAATTTTACAGAACTGAATCAGATTTTAAAGGCATATGAAAATTATAGTTGAGTTTAATAACAATATAAACTCCATTATAGTTTACTATTCTAAAAAAATAAAAAATAAAAAAAAAAAACACAAACCAGCAAAACCTTCCTATAAACATGGTATTTGAAAATATGATTAGTTTTTTAAAAAGTCATACGACTTTAAACTGTAAAAGACTGTTTCCTCTGAGTCAACAGCAAAAGCATTTGGAAAATATTATAAATTTAAAAGCCCTGTTTGTTCTCTAAGAAAAAAATTGGAGCACAGATAAAAGCTATGATATAAATAATCCAGTCTCACTTGTTAAAGGAATACTGCAATGATTATGTTACTGCTACATAGAAATGGAGGGACTATAGTTAGCCTAAGGAGTCTTCAAGGAATAGTTACTTGAATTTGACCTCACATCATTATAATTTCCTGGTTCTCAGAAAGTTAGTTGATTTTTCTAAGTCTTGCTTCTATAGGCTGTAAAGTGGAGACAATGGCCTTATTTCAAGCTGTTTCTCAGAGTGTTACATAAGATTATGTGTATAACTTCTGGTTGTAAACTTTGGCATTAGTAAGAGACAAGGTCTGACATCAAATTTCCTTACCATTTTTATACCTCCTCTTACATGATGTGCCATGAGGCTTAGGTATGGGAGTGTTTTCTACATGGACCCGTTAAATTTAACAATGGCAGCGATGGTAAACATACCAAAGTGGATGGGAAAAGTCCACAGGCCTCAAGCCTACTAAAGGAACACAGGCCAATTGTGGAACCTGCACCACAAACAGCTACTCAGAATCAGGCAAAG
This sequence comes from Micromys minutus, assembly GCF_963924665.1. Taxonomy (NCBI): domain Eukaryota; kingdom Metazoa; phylum Chordata; class Mammalia; order Rodentia; family Muridae; genus Micromys; species Micromys minutus. The sequence continues at coordinate 53,136,902 of NC_137953.1, forward strand.
GCCTGAGGATTTAAAAGAAAAGCATGACTCGATTACTCGTGTTACAAGAATATACCGTTTTACACTCCCCTCTCTGAAATCCAGCTATTAAGATATATACTTAAAGGCAGTATGCAAATTACCTAGCTGTTGGTGGAAGCCCTGGGTTAAGTCTGTAACCTGCATAGGAACACAGGTGTGGAGTAGCTTGTGACTGGGCCCATCTAAACTTGAATGGAGGGCGTGTCCTATTACCGAGGTCTAGGCATTCAAGAGTGCAGTTCATGCAGTTCATCTAATCCTTAGCTGATAAGGGAAAGCATGGCTTCTAACATCTCCCCCAAAATTATTTTATAAATTAGCACCTGCATTAGGTCCCTACGGATATCAGCACTTGTCTTACCCATCTTTGAGGAGCCCACGCTGGGGGTGGGGGAAGTGGGCACTGGTCTACTATTACCCTCCACACACACCCCACAGGGGGGTGGTTTCCATCTCTGGCTGCCTAATTTATTCATGTTCAATGGAGCTTGAGCTGTAGAGTTGCTTATCAATAGTCTGCCGACTGACAGCTTGGCTCTGGGCTTGTCTTTTGCCTAAGCAACATGAATATATACCAAGGCTGCTTTAAGGGCTTATATGCCCAGAACTGTGGTACTAGCACAGTTTTATGAGCCTCTCAAAACACAAGGAGTTGTTCCTGTAGCAGTACCATCTGTTAATTCAAATTTAATACACCCTATTGAATGCATATCCAATTAAATGAATGATTTCAAATTAATTTAAGTGGAGAGGGCCTCAGCTGCTTCTCCAGAAAATTCCACCTGTGGCAATAAGGTGGGGAAGGGCACTCTCAAAAACTGTAGCTGCAAAAACAGCTGCTGAAACAGCACTGATAACCGCTGCAGTCAACATTCCTCTGGTTTGGGCAAGAATCAGAGTACACATCTGCAAGCCAGTTTCTTTTCAAAACCATGGAAAGGCAGTATAAGCTCTAATGTGCCCGACAAATATAGGAAATTTTCTTTGCCAAATCAAAGTCTGCAATTTCAATAACTGATCAAGAACTGCTGACACAGGGGCAATATAAGCAGCAATTTCTAAAGGCAGCAAAATTTGAGCAGCATAGGACTATCAGTATAAATATTTAGGGCTTCTTCTGGAAACCTCTTCAAAGCAAATTGCATAGCCATACTTTCAGCCATTGAAGCAGTTTTAACTGCTACTTGATAGGTTTCATGAATCTCTTCACATACTATAGAAGCAAAGCCACTAAATGATACATCTGTAAAAACTAACCTAGCATGGGAAAGAGGGATAGAGGAAACCACCTTAGGAAACAAAATGGGATGGTCTTAAAAAAATATTAGCAGGATAATGGTTATCTAATAAATAAAGTTCACTAATAGTACTGCATAAAAATATAGCCCAATCTATATGAGTTTGTGCTAAAAAACACACTTGCTCTTTAGCATAAGGTGTAACGATAACCTCTGGCTCTTTTCCAAAGGTCTGTACTACTATTTTTGTACTGTAAGAATTAAATTATTAACAGCTTGGGGGTAAGAAATAACAATTTTCAAAGGTGAGGCTTATAAATGTACCCATAAAATAGGCCCTTGTTGCTAAAATACTCTTGCTGGAATATCATCAGATGGAATACCAATAATTGTAAAGGCATTGAACAATCTGTACATTTCAAATAAGCTCTTTCTAATGTCATTTGGACATTTTGCAAGCACTCTCTGACTTCAATAGAGATGGAATCAGCGTTATTCTTTGTGGGGAGCCATGGCTAAGAAAATAGCCAAACTACAGCCATCTTGACACAGCAGCCTGTGAGCAGCTGCAACCCCTCCTATGGGAACCTGACCTTTCGCCTGAGCCTTCCCGGAAACACCACAATGGGCCCTGCCAAAAATAACTGCCAGGTGACAAAACAGGATGTTCCAGAAAAAACACGAGACTGTTGGCGCTAGACCACAGCACCATCCTCTTCTGTGTTCTAAAGATTTTGTAAAATTCCACTGCATTCTGCCTTCCCCTTGCTTAAGCCTATATAAGCTGTAAGCATTCTATCCTCAATGAAGCCTTGACATCATCCAGACTGACTCTGTATCATTCTTTATGCTCTTGGCTTCCTTTCTCTCTCACCTCCAAGACTTTCAGGATGAAGGCCTCTTCAGGACCCTGAATAACCTGACCTGCTGGACGGGTCAACTGTTAAGAACACCGAACAGAGGGCACAAGTGTCCAGAGAATATACACTTTTAGTTGCTTCTCCAGTTATAGCAGTTGAATGTAGACAGCCGGAAAAGGTGTTAATATTCAAAAAAAATTTTAATTTTCTAAAATTAGAAATATGAGTAATTTCTATTTTCCATAATTGCTTAGCTATAATTCCTCGAAGGTTAACATCACTATGTGATATAGAAAGAAATTGAAGATATTTAGGACAAATGTTTATTATTGATTTCCACATTCTCTAGAAATATCAAATTGTTGTCTCAGGCTGTAGTAACTATTTTGATGGGAAAAAATGAGATTATAATCTGTCTGCTGTAGCATTGCCTTTCCTAAGGAATCCAGCCAACCCAGTATCTGTTAAATATCCTATAAAATATGAGACCGTAAGTTCTCTCAAATTAAGTTGTATTTGTATAAACAATTGCAAAACTCAAAAATTAGCATTATCTAAAAATGGAACAATTTCAAGCAATTGTAAACCATAAACTATATATTGGCAATCAGTATATAAATTTAAAGGTTTGGGTCAGAGTTCTGGGTGTACCTTAACATGATGCTGATTCCAGCTAACACCTACCTCGATCCTGGGTTCTTGACCCACAGCTGACTGCCAGGATTGCTTGGTGCTCCGGGGGATTGGGAGCACAGAAGGTCATATCCATGGCTGGGAGGAGGGTTTCCCTAGACCGAGGCATAGAAACGGGGTGCCCCAGCCTTTCACTCACTGCCCACCCGTTCTTCGAAATAGTGAACGCTTTCTACCTGCGTAATGGGTACCAAAGAGGACCAGGAAATGGAACTAGAAGCTTGACAATTTATTTATGAAGAATATGAAAGTTTCCTGGAATTAAGTCCAGCTTCATTTAAATATAGGATAGGTGAAGATGGCGACCCCCAAAGCCTTCCTGATAGAGAGCTCCTGGATAGAGACATACCCCCAAATACCTCCGGCCATATCTATGAACACCTTTTTTTATACAATACCATCTGCTTGTCTGTAAAACATGGTATCTCGGACAAACTGCAGGAAGCAGTAGAAGTAAATCTTGGCACAGCCATGACCTATACATTATTCGAGTTTGCTAAGGACAACAAAGAGCAGTTCATGGAGGAACCATCTTCTTGGAAATTCTACAACGCCTATAGCCAGTGTCATCTCGGTTGAACCTCCCAGCCCAGCCCCATCAAGTAAAAAAGAAAAAAGGACAAGAAAGAACAGCTTTCCAAAACTCCAAAACGCAAGCTGGCAGACAAAACAGTATCACAAAGGGGAACTCCCTCGAGGCTGAACTGGGTTGACGTCGTGAAGCATTTAAGCAAACAAAACTGGCTCTAAAGATGATGAGTAGCAGCACCTGCAGACAAAGCAAGAGCAGCCTTCGAAGCCGCCCGGTGTAGCAGCCCTCCTTACTTTTATGGTAATCAGTAGCTTTTTACGGGACATCTTCTTGTGTGTGTGTGTTGAAAAATATAAGCAAAAAGTCCATGAAGGGGTTTTTGTACTAAATTATCTTGACAAACTTGCCTTAATAAAAGGTCAAAGTGTGGTTGTCAGAGTACTCTCTGGAGCTGTTGAGTATCATCCCTATTGGATGGCCCCACGGAGTGAAGTCCATGGTAACTTAAGCATCTGACCCAAGTGATATAATAATTTTTAAGGGCAAACAAAGCTGGGCTTGAACTCTCAGTTCAGCAGAGCCCAGTTCCAAGTCTCTGGCCTTCTGAGGCACGACCCTTACTAATAAGCATCTCAACTTTTGCTTAGAAAACAGAGCATAAGAGGCTTCAGAGAAATCTGAGTATAGGTGTTGAGATTTATGTGTCTATGTAATTTCTCTGTATTTTGAATAGTGAATTGCTGCTTCTAAATGAATTGATAACTATTTATAGTTTTCTCTTAGATTGGATGCAGGTGTGTGATCATAAAAACTTTCAATCCTGTGAATAATAAAGGACTATAAGAAGAGGAGCTGGGGAAGTGGCTCAGTCGGTAAAGGGTTGGCTGTGCAAGCCCAAGGACCTGAGTTCAGGTCCCCAAGACCCCCATAAAAAAACTGTGCCTACTCCTGAAATTCAGAGCTGGGGAGGCAGAGACAGGAGGATGCCTGGTGTTTACTGTCCTGCAGTCTAGATGAATCATTGAGCTCCTGGTTCAGGCAGAGAGCAGTAGAGAAAGACGGATAACAAATCTCTGACCTCAGCAGACAAGCACATGTGCAAACACCCATCTGCACACACATACAAGTGCCAGAGACACCTACATGACCAAACACTGAACAAACCAAATGCAACAAATTTGACAAATGCTTTAGAAAGCATTGGAATAAGTGCTAGTTTTTCTGTAAGATATTTTTCTTTGCTGCACAGGTCAGGCTGAGAGAGTAAGATGCTTTAACATTTATTTTATTTTATTTTATTTTATTGTGTTGTTGGAGACAGTGGTTTTAATAAGTTCCTAATATGTGCTATTGGTTTGTTTTGTTGTTGTTTGGTAATAGTTCTTTAAGCGTAATGAGCATTAAACACACTTCAAAGTGCTTGGTTTCTGTGGGGGTTTTGGTTTTCGTTAAGTGTTTATGTTTGTTTTTTTTATAGTGTCTTTTCAAGTATCCAAATGTGTTTCCTAATCACAATGTCTTTTTCATAATATATATCCAATCTTTGACATGCTGAATCATTGTCACACATGCTTGGTTTCTAAAATCATTAGGAAAGGAAACTTGCTAAAGCTTTACTTAGGAGAGGTATTGATGTGTGTGTGTGTGTGTGTGTGTGTGTGTGTGTGTGTGTATGTGTGTGTGTGTGTGTGTGTGTTTTACAGTGATCCTGTGTGCTTCCAGATTGTTAGAAGGCCAAGCGGTGCTGTGTAGTTTACATCAGCTTTTAACGAGCAATCGGCTTCTGGAGAAGTTACCTTAGCGTAGGAGCAGACATATCTATGCATTTCAGTATTTCAGTCACCCCTGGGTAGAACTGTATGAGTTGTAAGTGAACGCACTCAGTTACAGTTTTCTCGCTTGTCTTGGTTTCTACGTAAAGATTGGAGAAGCCCAGACTATAACAGCTCTTCAAGCTTCTGTTTGTGCATTTCTATGGTCATCTTGATTTGTTTGCTTTTTTTTTTTTTTTAATCTTGTAATAGAAAAAAAGTATTTTGTTCTGTTCTGGACAAAGTTATTGTGGATCTTAGATTGCAAAAAAAGAAATGCTAGTTAAATGCCACCAAATTATTTTTACTCTTTTCTATGGAATGTAGATTTCTGGGGCAGATGGTGACAACGGTAGCCCTTGTTAACCTTATGAACATTTGAACAGTTGCATCAAAAATAATGCTGATCTGATAATGCTCCCAGTATATTTTCTTCAAGTCTGTTTACTTAAATGTTTTTGAGATGGCATGAGTAATAAGCAATAAAGTCTGAATTATAGTGAAAAAATAAATTTGTAGTTTGACTAATTTTTTTAACATTTAAAAACAGTGGCTACACTACAGCACATAATCTAATCATCAAGGCTGCAGCAGGGGGAAACTCAAGAGAATGATGATATGATCCAATTATATATACTGCCTTCCCATAGATGAACCATCTATAAATACAGCAATGGCATTATCTATGGGCTACATGCATACATTTATAAAAAATACAAAACCATGCATAGAGAATACAACTTTAAAAACGTGTCTATTAGATAATGATTAATCAATTTTGTCAATTTTGACTGAAAAGTTTGCACATACAATAAGTCAAACATCAGTATTTAGCAATAACCAATTTAATTGCTGTTTGGAATAAAGAATAAATATTTCATCAGGTTAGGAAATTCCCTTTTTTTAAAAAAAAATACCTTCATGATTCTATCATACTGGTCAGTATTAACACAGCAAAGGGTGTTAAAACTTTATTTAAAGAGGTAGAAAGATTAATTCAGATTAATGGTTTCTTTTGCCAAAAGGGTGCTCTGGGTGTAAGGCAAAAATACAGTCAGCAATTGATCATAATCTATATAATATCTGTTGTTAAATGATTGTTTCTCCTACATTCCCTGAAAACCCTTCATCTCTCAGATAACTGCAGAGGAGACTAGACTTTGCATCTCTCCAGAACAACCAACAGGTTAAGACCTCCTCTGGTGAAGTTAAGGCAAAGTTTTAGTCAGTTCATATCTGACTACATTTGAAAATCATATTGAGTAAATTATCTTTATGAATTTTCTATGCCACAATCTGACTATAACATAACTGATAACCCATTTTTTTGGATCCTTTCCACAAGTTCCACCTAGCCCTCTCTGTGCTTTGGTCATTCACAGCGCAACATCACCAGGCCTGTGTCCCCAATCTCTGTTGTTTCAGGTGACAAAGGACCTGAGCATTTGGTTCTCCTCCACAGGCTTTCTGGGTGGATCCCGAGTTCTTCTGCCAGAGGTCCGGCCCTACTGTAGGCCGCAGGGTCACGCTTTCCTAGCTTTCCTAGTGCTCTGCCTAGCCCTGATTTTTAACAGTGCAAATGATCTAATCTTTATAAAATCAATACCAAATTCACTACTTTCACACCAAAAAGTCTTACTGCAAGTTCTTATATATGAATACATAATGAAGTAACTTTTAATAATTTATTATTTTAGATTGTATCTTTTAAGTTTGTTTTCTAATACAAGAATTACATAAAATATCATTTCAACTTTGGACTATCTATAGAAAACCTCTCCTAGGTTGGCTTAGACCACCTGTTGTCTAGGATGACTCCAAACAAGTTACTAATTTTAAACAAACTTTAGTTACCAATGTTACAAATTTTTAATCATATCTAATTGCTTATAAGCTAATAATCTACAAGCAAGACATTCAGAGTGTATTTATATGTTGTAAAACCAGTCAAAAACAAATGTGAATTGACCACCATCTTATATATTTAAGCCAGATAAAAATCTCACTTTCTCTAGCTGTAATTTCAAGAAAAGATCATCCTGTCACCTGTTGAGCTTAATAAACATGGTCAGAGATTTTTCTAAGAGAAACAGCCATCAGTTCTTACTGTCAAATCTGAGAAACTTCTGGCTCTTTTGGAGCAGCTCGTAACTTCAGGAAGAGACTGCTTTTTATCTTTACCTTTTTAGACATGAGATAAAACTAAATCAAGGGGTGAATGACGAACAGATAATGTATTAACCACTTTTTTTTAACATGAAATACAAAGCAACACAAAAAGCCATGAAAACACCAAAACAAATTGATACACATGGATCTCCTGCTCCCCTAGAAGAACTCTGAAACAGTTTCCATCTCTTTCCTTCTCTTTAGACATACCATTCCAGACAGGTGAGAAAACTGTTTTTCTGAAACCCATTCTGTCTCTTTTGTCCAATTAAACTACTTCTAATCCATATACAAAGGAGAAATATCTTCGCTCCTCTAAATCTTTAGCATAGTACATACACAAAAACATTTTATCATTACCTCTTTTAACTTTTTGCTTAAGCGCACTCACTAGTTGATCCGATCCACCAACTGTGGATTCTATTTCCAACACACCCCAATATCCTCATGTGTTCGCAAGCCCTGGGGGTGATTCTTCAGGGTATTCTTTTTTTTCCCAAATCTCAGTGGAACCTCCATTTGTGGTGCCTGCACCAAAAACAGCTACTCATAATTGAGTGAAGGCCTAAGGATTTAAAAGAAATCCATGACTTGATTACTCGTGTTACCAAAATATTATGCTGTCTCTCTCTGAAATCTAGCTTTAAAAATATATACTGAAAAAGGCAATAACCCAAGTTCGTAGCTGCTTGGTGGAAGCGACACCCCCTGGGGTGAGCCTGTTATCTGGGGGCAATGAAAACAATAGAAACACAGGTGTGGATCAGCTTGTGACTGGGCCCATCAATACTAGAATGGAGGGCGTGTCCTATTCCTAATATCTAGGCATACAAAAGGGCAGTTCAGCTAACCCTTAGCTGATGGGGGGGTGGGCTTGGCTCCCAACAGCCAATAAGGCTGTTGACATTTTCATGGAAAAGCAAATCAAGTGGTTATCTAGTACCAAATAATCAGTTTAAAAGCATATATAGCAGTAATATTATGTAGATTGAGCAAGCTATATTTAAGAATATATGTACACACACACACACACACACACACACACAAATACACCTGAAATAGCAATTAATAAAACAAAGAGGCCATGGATTTGAATAAGAGCAAGAAAGGATATATGATCTATGGATAAGTTTGGAGTAAATAAAAATAAAAGGAATATTATGGAATTTTAGTCTAAAAAACAAAAGAAACGTGTATATGTATAGTAAAAATAATTCTGCCTTGAATTTTATGAAAACACTGTCATTCTCACAGTCCTCCACACAGCCAAAATCATATTAGCACAATACCACTAACTACAAATTTTAAAGAAATTATTTTTATTAATTTTTTATTTTAATATTTGTGTTGCTTTTTTCCTATTAGCCTAATTTTTTATTGATCATTTGGAAACCTCCTATAATGTGCTTTGATCCTATTTACCTCTCAATCATTTCAGATTTGCTCCATGTCATAGTTAGGGTTTTATTGATATGAATAGGCACCTGTATTAGACAGGGTTCTCTAGAGTCACGGAATATGAATAGTCTCTATATAGTAAGAAATTTCTTGGCGACTTATAGTCTGTAGTACAACTTCCTAACAACAGTCGGCAGCAGCTGTGAAGTTGAAAAATCTAGCAGATGCTCAGTCCCACAAGGCAAGCAGACAAAGAGAGCATCTTCCTTTCTTCAGTGTCCTTATGTAGTTCTCCAACAGGTGTGCCCCAGATTAAAGGTGTGGACTGTCACACATGGATCTGGGATTTCCTTTGTCCCAGATGACCTTGAGCTCAAAAATCTCCTTGTCTTAGTGTTTTAAGATTCATGGACTCTATGCCTCAAGAGCAGGATCAAAGGTGGGCCTCCCAATTCTGGATTGTGGTTCATTCCAGATATATTCAAGTTGACAATATACCTTCAATCCATTCTTGTGATCTCCACACTAAAACAAAAAACAAAAAACAAAACAAAACAAACAAAATAAACAAATAAGATAAAGATCTCAAGTTAAATGGGTGTTGCCTATATACTAACTAGAACATGGTAAAAATCCCAGTGTCCAGCAAGGAAGTATATCCTTCTCCATCCTAACTCCACCAGTAATATTTCTGCGAAAATTTTCTAGAGTTCTTTTGATGATTTCTTTCTCTCCACTCTTTCTGTTTTGGGGAGGGTAGAATCCTATTGTTCACATTCAGAGTCCTGTAATCAGAACTTACAAATACTTCAATACTTTTTTTTTTTTTTTGGTGTTGTTGCATTTTTTTAAAAAAATTACTCAACATTTTTTTTCAGACACAAGGATATTCCTTTGGCTCACAGACTATATTCTACCCACTTCCATCACTTGCTAATGAATAAATCAGGAATTGTTGAATGAGGAAACCTTTATGACCATTAGTAGGAAGAATTTGATGAGGACAAGTGTTGAAGTTTAAAAAAAATAATAACTCTTGTCCACTAAACTCTTAACACTTGAATTCCCATCCTGTTTCTCTCTAAAGTTGCGCCATTCTCAGAGCATCCACAAAGACATATTTTACATGAAGCTAATAATATATAGGAAAGATCAGAGCCATGCTTACATAGAGTCAAATAATTTTGTTAAGTTAAAATACTTATGTACTTGTATTATAACTTTATTTTTATTGAAAACTGACATTTTTATATATTTGTTGTAACACCGAGGAATCTTAACTCAGGAGCACAACCCACAGAGCACAATTAGACAATAGACCACTGTAATAACAAGAGGTTTTTACTCCATGTACATGGGGTTGCTCATCTTCGAAGGGAGAGTCAACTATGAACTCAAAAAGTTCATACATTTTGGTGAGGGGGTAAACTACTATTTTATTATTGGTCAGTAGTATAATATTCAGAAAGAGGAGAGGAAGGGGAGAGAAAAGGAGGGAGAAACTTTGGCACTAAGGTTATTGACAATTTGCATTTTTCCTAGAATTCAGTACAAGGAGGGGTACGGGAGCTGTTCCTAAAGCAGTATTTTTTTTTGGGGGGGAGGGGGGTCTTAGCTTAGTCAGAATAGCCCGACTTGTCTATTAAAACTTTGTTTTCACATTTTTAGGACCTTATTTATATATTTCAAAACTTTGAGGGGTTTTGTCCTTGTTTTGTTTCTCAGAATTGGCTGATTAGAGCATAAATTAACTATGACATGTAAGGACTCTATCTAGAGCCAGGTGGTTATCAGTCAGTATAGTGTGTGTGTGTGTGTGTGTGTGTGTGTGTGTGTGTGTGTGTGTGTGTGTATGTGTGTGTGCCTGTGTGTGTGTCTGTGTGTGTATGTGTGGTGTGTGTTTGTGTGTGTGTGTGTATGTGTGTGTGCCTGTGTGTGTCTGTGTGTGTATGTGTGGTGTGTGTGTGTGTGTATGTGTGTGTTGTGTGTGTGTTTCTGTGTGTGTCTGTGTGTGTGTGTTTTCTGAAAATAATTCTGGGCCGTTGTTTTTACTTGTCAGGCACAGGTGGGGTTTCATAACCTTGGGGTGACTAGAAAGTCTCTGAGTCTGATTTGAGCCATTTTGGTGTCTTTGGGGTCTCACATCCTAAGAATGGTGTGTTTTGGAAAAGTCTCAGAGCCCCTATAAACTTTATTTTTTGCATCTCTTATTCTGGTTATTGTTTCTTCTCCCCAGACTCTTGCCAGGTCTTCCCTACTTTTCCACTCACCAAAATTCACACTGATTTATTTTTGTGTCATCAAAATACAAATCAGCATTTAAAATGTAATACTAGTAAAATAAAGTAAAATGAAAAAAAAATCATAGTAGGACAAAACAAGTAAGTAAGCAAACAGAAAAAAAAAGAGAGCCAAATAAAGCACAAAACAAACAAAACCACAGAGAACCTCAGACACACCCATTCACACACAGGGGAAATCTCTAAAATAAAACTGAAATCTTGATAGATAAACACGTTATCTGTAGGGGGAAAATGCTGAGACAAATCATTATAAGACAAAAACCCTCCACAATCACAAATACCATGGACTCTATTTTATGTTAACTATCTTCTTCTAGGCATGGGTCTGCCTTCAAGAGTAGTTTTAAGCCCAATAAGACTCCATTAGAGAAAACTAAAGTCTTTTGACAAAAATCTTATTAATTAAAGAGATAACATTTAGGTTATGGATTGGTGTTTGAGTCTGCTTTGAAACGAAGCATTCAGACTCTATCTCATACAAATAGTACAGGTCCTCTACATGCTATTACAATCTCCATGAGTTCCTGTGTATATCAGTCCTACTGTGTGTAGAAGTCCTTACTACTTTGGTGTCTTCCATGACCATTGAGTCTTCATTTTCTGCCTCTTCTCCAGATTTCTCTGGGTCCTGTGAAAACATATTACATATAGGATTAAATGTTACAATGTCTTTGACTTTCTTTGCATAGTCTAGTATGGATCTCTGTGTTTGTTCTCACCTATTACTTGAGGAAGCTTTTCTGGGGGTGGATGAATAAGACACTGCAAAGGAATAATAGTAAAATAATTTTAGGTGTACTTTTATTGCTATCTTCCTTTTGTAGAACAGGGTAACTGACTTTCCTCCACATTCTTAAACTATCTAGACTTGGGTTCTTAGTTACTCAGGTAATACTGGACCTAGATTACATATCATGGAGTGGCTTAAATTCAACCAGATAGTGATAATAATTTATTATTTATTAATTTTCACTCCTACAATTTTTGTGCTATTATTTCATCTTGTAATTAAAAAATAAGTTATTAGCAACATTTTGAATTCTTCTTTGTTCCAAATATAGCTATAGTTTCAAAACTATTAAAGAGCAATAGCATGCAAAATTTAGCACTATTGCACAATTTAAGATACCTTTTCTTTAATTTTACCATACAGTTTTCTGAGATTATTTACTGTGAATTTGAGCATAGAGTAGTCTTTACCTGAACAAAAGCTGTTTCCACTCTGTGATAAGCTGCAGTAATTAAACTCAAACCTGAGTTGATTACAAACAATAGAACTTTTTTTTTCCCCTCACATTCCAAACACTGGAAAAATATGGGCAAATAATTACAAAATCCCATGTGACATTATGCCTTTACCTGGCTGGAATTTGAAAGCCCAATTGTAGAGACAATCTCTTGTACAGAGCAGCATCTGTCAAAAAAAAAAAAAAAAAAAATCTGATGGCCAATGTGCTGAGTAAGGATTATAAGGTGGGACATCTGGTAGAGGGAGAGAGGAATTCTAGGAAAGAGTCAAGATGAGAAGATTTTATGCAGAAGTTGGAGAAGTTGGACAAATCAAACTGAGGAGAGGAAACTTACCATGATGCAGACACAGACTAGAATAAATGGGTTATGTAAGTTAAGAGCTAATTGGGAAAGAAGTCAAAGCTTATGAATTAAGCATTTATTCATAAATTATTAAATATTAGATTGCTTATTATGGAAAGAAAGAGGCCAGTTTAAAAAAAAAAAACTCATTGCTACACCCAGTTTTTGAGGTCTTTTTTCATGTTATAGCGCTCACAGCCACCAAGATATCTCTGTCCCTATCTGATAAGTCTGTAATGGCACATTGAGGATTGACTATCAAGATATAAATTTGAGAATAAAACCACAGCAATATTTATATAATACAAGAGCACAAATTAGCAATAGATTATACTAATTATGGTCAAAATATTTCATTTATTTGAATACATAGATAGAGATATAGAAAATATAGAAATAGAGAAAGAGATAGAGATAGAAATAGAGATAGATATGTAATTTATGATACCCTGAGGTTTAAAATATGTGTGCAAATGGAAATTCTACAATTCAAAAATTAATAAAAGTAAAAGCTAAAATTTTTAAGAAGGTAAAAAAATCTTAAAAGATTGTCAGTAAAAATATATCAGTGATTAAATATACAAAAATAGATTAAAATATTACAGAGTTTTCTAAATTGCTAAGAAAGAATTGTTGGTTAAAATTTTCCAGATGTCTTTATATTTAAGTAAGAACAAGTTTGTGATTTTAGAGAAGAATGGGCATTTTCCAGGTGGTATAGCCATAGATGATTGGAAAAAAAATTGATCAGTGTTACTCTAGCATTCACAGTCAGGCCTGATTTTGAATTTCTAGTATTGACATCGACAATTAACTCTGAACGTCCAATAACCTGCTGCCCCAGTAACTGGTAGCTGAAGGATACATGTTATGTGCACTGTTTTTTTTTTTTTTTTTTTTTTTTGAATCTCTGTACACATCTTTGAGCCACAGTTTATGTTATAATACAAACAACTAGTGATTATAAGAACATTACCATTTATACATGCCCCTACTGTTGTCAGAAATGAAAAAATGTCATCAGTAATCAGTATTTAATGGGGATGTGAAAATTAAATCAATTCTCATAAAGCGTTATAGCATTTGGAAAGTGCTATTTTTTTTCGCTTCAAAATTTTGGCTGTGTATTTACAGTTCTTGGTTATTGATTTGGTACATTGCTAGATTGATAGGCAAGCACTGAAGAAAAACTAGAGTAAGGTGCCTCCTTTCTGGTTCTTTTGAGCACATCGGAATCCTTTGCTTTCTGCTCCATGAGCATAGATATACTTATTTGATATATGATAAACATAGTGTGTTTTTGCTTTTTGTCTCAAGAAGGTGTTAAATGTGAGGTGTGTGTTACATTGGCTCCTATTCTGGAGAACATATTTATTAAGTAATATACTATGAACAAATATGTAATATTTAAAATAAATCAATACAACATATCTCTTTCTTGTAGTTGTAACTATTTTTAAATATCTCTAATTAAATTATTTTAACTTTAAATTTTTAATAATTAAAAATTAAATGTACATTAAATTAATTTCAAAAACTATATACTTTTTGAAAGGAAACCAATGTAAATATTTATTTGACAAACTTGTATTGTGCGATATCCCTAGGAAATTTACTTTATAACAATGCCTTGATTTCTGTACTGTATCTTCCTTAAAGAGCTTCGGCCCAAGACTGGGAAGAAGCAAAACTTTAATTTCCCATTTATTATTAAACTCAATCAAGTCCCATTAGTCTACTATTAGGATTAGAGGCATAGGAGGAAATAAGGGAAAATACCAATTTCTCAGTTGATGCACACATTGGTTAGGCTAGGGATGTGACATTTGTCAAAACTGTAAGTTGCTTTAATTATGGACCTCTATTTGATTTGAATTTTTTTATACATAGTATCCTAAGGTAACTTTTTTTTTTCAGATAGGCTTCTTAGTAGAAAATAAAACCTGTTTTGTTATGGTTGTCACTTTAAAACATTAGAAATGCACACATGCTTGTGCACATACACACACACATACATAAGTGTGAGCATACACACATGCTCACACAATTATGTGCACATGCCCACACACAAGCACACACCACTCTATTGAACATCTGAAAAGAAGTAACATTAATTCATAACTAGGTTTAATATGTTCCAGAAACAATGGATCCTTACCATGAGATCTAAATAACCATTTGCAGTCTCTATAGCTGAAAGGTCCACTATTAAGTCACTATGTTAAACAACAATGTGTATATGTGTCAGTGTGTGCATATGAGTGTGTGTGTGTGTTTGTGTGTGTATCTGTAGCAGCTACCCTGTGTCCTTGTGCCAGACTGAAGAATTCCCAGGAGCCACATCCCTACTTTTCAAAGTCTTACCAACATAAGTGATTTTTAGTTTTCCTACCATTGGAATGTTTTAGTATAATTAATGGAAATTAATAGCTATTGTGTATATTTAAATAAAATTAAAGTATTTCCTTTGTGAAAACTATGTACTCTGTTAGGAGGCAGGTGCTGTCACTTAAGAGTGAGGTTCCAGGTGACAGCCATTTAAGATTTTCTTTAATCATTTCATGTGGTTAATTAATTGTCCACTGTTTAAAAAGGTGTATTTGATAATACTTGAGAAATAATTTAATAAATTTATGCCAAAACAATATTTGACTGAAAAATATAATTTTCTTATAGAAGGGAGAAGACCCATTCTCTGTTCTATGTCTTCAGAAATAATGCATACCTCTGTTTGCAAATATGGTACTGTAGGTAGAGTTTGAAGTTTCAAAAGCCATACACAACTCCAGGTAGTTATCTCTGCTTCCTAATTATTATTTAAAATGTGAGCTCTTGGGTTTTCAATTTTCAGATGCTGCTTCAACCTTCATCCACCTCTGATCTGACAATATGGCCTCTTATCTCTGAAGAACTCTAAGCCCCAAATAGTCCCGTCCCTTCATCATTTGCCGTGATTCTGGCATTTTAGGAAGCAATAAAAATGCAAGTCATGTATGTCTAATTTGAGGCATTATTTGCATATTTGTTTTTATTTCTATATATGTACACGTATTTCTATATTAAATTATTAATATCTGTACATAATATACACAATTATCATCTATATAGTGCTAGAAATAACATTTAAAAACATATGTGCTGTCTGTATTGAAGTTTAGATCCGAGCCTTTTTTGTTGTTGTTCTTGTTCACCAAATGCTGTTTGTATGCTTTTTTAAAAATTATTTTATCAGATATTCTCTGTATTTACATTTCAAATGGTATCTTCTTTTCCCACCTCCCTCAGTTTTATAGCTCTTCCCCTTCCACTTGCTTCCATGAAAGTGTTCCCTTCAAAATGACCCTTTCTACCTCAGTGCCTTGGCATTCCCTACACTGGGAAAACACACTTCCACTGAAACAAAGGTCACTTTTCCCATTGATGCTAGATGATGCTATCCTCTGCTACATATGCAACTAGAGCCATGGGTTTCTACATGTGTGTTCAATGGTTGGCATTTAATCCTTGGGAGTTCTGGAGGGTTTGGTTGGTTGAAAATGTTGTCCTTCCCATGGCGTTGCAGTCCCTTTTAGCTCCTTAAGTCCTTTCTCTATATCTTTCACTGGGGTCCAAATGTTCAGTCCAATGGTTAGCTTCAAGCATACTCAGCTGTATCTGAGTGACTCTGAAGAGGTACCCATATCACTTTCCTGCCAGTAAACACTTCTTTGAATCAGCAACAGTGCTTTGGTTTGGTGGTTGCTTATGAAGTGGATCCCCAGGTGAGGTAGTCTCTGAAGATCTTTTCTTCGACCCCAGCTCCTCTATTTGTCCCTCTATTTCCTCCAGTGAGTGTTTTGTTCTCTGCTCTAAGAAGGACTGAGGCATCCACTTTCTGGCATTCCTTCTTTTTGAGCTTCATAAGATCTGTGAATTGTTTCTTCATTAGTCACAGCTTTCGGGGGCTACTATCCACTTATCGGTGAGTGCATACTATGTGGGTTCTTTTGTGACTGGGTTACCTCACTCAGGATGATAGTTTCTAGTTCTATCCATTTGCCTATGAATTTCATGGAGTCATTTATTTCTAATAGCTGAGTAGCACTTTATTGTGTAAATGTACCACAATTTTTGTATCCATTCCTCTTTTCAAGGACATCTTTGTTTTTTCCAGCTTCTGGGTATTGTAAATGAGGCTGCTATGAACACGGTGAAGCAAATGTTCTTATTTTATGTGGGAGGATCTTTTGGGTATATGCCCAGGAGTGGAATAGCACAAATTTGAACTTTTGCTTCAAATCTAGATTATACAATAATCAGATATTTAAGAAGGGAAAACATTAATAACATGGTATGTATGAACACAAGGAGGAAATTAATGTTGAGTCTATGGAAAAATTAATGGGTATATACTAAAATCACAAAATTCATATTACTAATTGTGAACAACATGTATGTGGTACAGTCAAAAGTATTTGTCAAACAAAAATTATGAGAAGCTAATCCTGCAGGAGAAGGAGATGACAAAAGTAAGTGGAGGGAAATCATGTAGTTTTTTTTTCTTTTAGTTTATTTATAGCGTGAATTAAGTCGATGGTCTTTTGTATATTGAAACCTCTATGCATCCTTGCAATGAAGCTTACTTGATCATTGAGAATGATTGCTTTGATATTTTCTTGGATTCAGTTTGCAAGCATTTTATTCAATATTTTTGCATTGATGTTTATGAGAGAAATTGATCTGAAGTACTCTTTCTTTGTAAGATCTTTGTGTGCTTTAAGTATAAGAATAATATGGCTTAACTGAATGACTTGGGTAGTGTTTCTTTTCTTTTCTTTTTTCTTTTTTTTTTAATTTGTGGAATAATTTGGAGAGTGCTGGTATTAGGTCTTCTATGAAGGTCTGATAAAATTTTGCAATAAACCCAT
Source organism: Micromys minutus (assembly GCF_963924665.1). Classification (NCBI taxonomy): domain Eukaryota; kingdom Metazoa; phylum Chordata; class Mammalia; order Rodentia; family Muridae; genus Micromys; species Micromys minutus. The sequence continues at coordinate 53,154,427 of NC_137953.1, forward strand.
CTGGTCCTGGCTTTTCTCTTTTGGTGAGGAATCTTTTGATGTCTGCTTCTAATTTTTAGGGGTTATGGGTCTGTTTAGAAAGTTTATCTGTTCTTGATTTCAATTTGGTACCTTGTATCTGTCTAGAAAGTTGTCCATTTCCTCTAAATTTTCTAATAATGATTTCTTAAAATGTCTTAAATTTCCTCATTTTTTTGTTTTGTGTTCCATTTCATTTCTGATTATGTTAATTTGAATACTCTCTCTGTGCCCTCTAGTTAGTCTGGCTAAGGATTTACCAATCTTGATGATTTTGTCAAAGAACCAGCTCCTGGTTTTGTTGTTTCTATGTATAGTTTTCTTTGTTTGTTTGTTTTTTGTCTTTTTTTTTTGTTTCTACTTGGTTAATTTCAGTTTTGAGTTTATTTCCTGCCATCTACTCCTCTTCAGGGTATTTGCTTCTTTTTGTTCTAAAGCTCTCAGTTGTGCTGTCAAGCTGTTAGTGTATTCCCTCTCCAGTTTCTTTTTGGAGGCACTCAGAGCTATGAGTTTTCATCTTAGTACTGCTTTTATTGTATACCATAAGTTTGGGTATGTTGTACCTTCATATTTGTTAAATCCTAAAAAATCTTATTTTTTCTCTATTTCTCTATTTATCAAGTTATCATTGAGTAAAGCATTGTGCAGTTTCCATGTGTTTATGGACTTCTTGTAGATTTTATTGTTATTGAAGACCAGCCTTAATTCACTGTGATCTGATAGGCTGTATGGGAGTATTTCAGTTTTCTTGTTTCTCCTGAAGCCTGTTTTGTGACTGACTGTATGATCAGTTTTGGAGAAGGCACCATGAGGTTCTGTCAAAAAGGTATATTCTTTTGTTTTAGGATGAAACGTTCTATACATGTCTGTTAAATCCATTTATTTCATAATGTCTGTTAGTTTTATTGTGTTTCTGTTCAGTTTCTGCTTCTGTGATCTCTCCATTGATGAGTACTGGGTTTTGAAGTCTCCCATTATTATTATGTGTGGTGCAATATATGCTTTGAAATTTAGTAGTGTTTTTTTAATGAATTTGGGTACCCTTGTATTTGTAGCATAGATGTTCAAGATTGAGAGTTAGTGTTCTTAGATTTCTCCTGTGACAAGTAAAACATGTCCTTCTTATTTTTTTTTTTTTTTTTTTTGATAACTTTTGGTCGAAAATCTATTTTATTTGATATTAGAATGGCTACTCCAGCTTGTATCTTGGGATCATTTGCTTGGATTTTTTTTTCTTAGCCTTTGACTCTGAGCTAGTATTTTTCCTTTTTCCTGAGATAAGTTTCCTATATGCAGCTAAATGCTGGATCCTGTTTATATATCCAGTGTGATAGTCTATGTCTTTTTATTGGGGAATTGAGCCCAGTGATGTTAAGAGATATCAAAGAAGAGTGATTGTTTTTTCCCATTATTTTTGTTGTTAGTGATAGAATTCATGGTCATTTCTTTCTTTAGGTTACAGAAATTTTCTTCTAGGATTTTGTTGAAGATATTTAGTGGATCTTTTAGAAGATCCAAAGGTTTAAACTGATGGCAACAGCATACATTCATAGCATCTAATCTCTGACAACTGAATCACAGGGTCTCTAATTATCATGCAGCCTCTTTTCATTTCACTGACCTTTTGGTATATCTGATAAAAGTTCCAGTTTAAGAAACGTTCATTTGTGTTAATTTTATTATTTTAAAAATTAAAGGCTATCACACACAGATACATAAAAAATGATGTGTGTGGAGCCTGTAACTCTATTCTTTTTTGTGGTTTATTCCAAATGCAATAAAAATAAACACCTACTTAAAAAAAATACACACCTACTCAGAGAGTTATCTATGAGATTACAATCATACACAGTATTATCTTACATTATATACAAAATCCCCATTCTGTAAAATTATTTATTCTACATATTCAGATTAGGTATTTTTATCACTATTAAATTCATGCCTAATATTTTCACATAAATCCCAGTCTTACATCTAAATCAAAGGTCTGACTTTAAATGGTAATCCTCCAGACAGTTTTGTTGACTACTTTCTTATGATTGCACATAAGAGGAATGCCAAGAACTCTAGACCTGTCTTCTATATGCACTGAAACTATAGCCTTCATGAACCACCCAGGATCTATAAATAAACAAGCAAGTAAGTGTATATATTTAATAATTTAGTAATTAACTAAATAAAAGTGTAGTGAACTTTCCTACAGCGCCTGAAGACCATCACGTCTCACTGTAATGAGAATAAGGCTGTGCCTGTTTTCATAATACTAACTTGTTCAGGGTTTTTCTATCACATAGGTTGAATACAGTGACATACTGTAGTTTTAAGTTCCATGTTTTCTTATCTGACTGACACAATTGTCTTTGGGTTTGTATTTTTCACACTGTGAGCACATTTCACCTTCACTCTGTAACTGTGTGTATCTTAAAGCTGCTATGACTAAACACCTTCAAAGATACATGCGTCTCAATTCTCCTAGAGGGCAGTTTCACCGTGTTTCCCTAGTTTCCAAATATTATGGGTGCTATGTGATCAAATGGACTGTCATAAATTTTTCTGCCTATGCCTTCTTTCATATCATAGCAAGAAAAAAAATCTATTTGCGGATTAAATAGAATTCTATGATTTCGTCTGTTTTCTGCCTTAATGCTTTATATAAACATATTTTATTATCAAATATTTCTTTATAAAAAAACTTGTTTGTTTATTTTATGAAGTGTGTGGCTGTCTTCATGAATACCAGAAGAGGGCATCAGATCCCATTACAGATGGTTGTGAGCCACCATGTGGTTGCTTGGTATTGCACTCAGGACCTCTGGATGAGCAGCCAGTGCTCTAACCACTGAGCGATATCTCTAGGCCTATGAAATATTTTTAATTGTAACATATGAAAAATAGAAACTGTATTTTTTCAGATATCAAATTACTTTCATGATTTATTTACTCTATAAAGTAGTGATTACAATGATATAAGTTTTCAAACAGATTTTCAGAAAATTGAGTATCTATCCCACTTGTAAAGATGGAAGAAAAGAATGCAATGATGTTTTTGTTTTGCAATTATATCAAAATTCAGCCATAAGTAACAATGTTTACTTCTAACAATGTTCTATTATATCATTGACAAGATTCAAGATTTTTTATGTTTTTCTTCCATAGTTATCGAAAAGAACATGTAAAGTATAAGTTGTCTATTCAACTCTCTCTGACATTTGTTTTGAATTTAGTTTAATGAACATCTATTAATTCAATTCACAGAGAAATCACATCATATCTCCTGAGGAAATAAGCTTTTATGTTTTTGGCTTTTCTTTTAGTAACTATTATTTGACACTGAAATTAGGTTTAATTTTGACCCACCTAAGCCTTTCTAAGAGTTTCATCTAATCTTATATTCTCCTATTTTAATGTGCTTCTGGGCTTTGATGTTAATACCTCACTTCTAATTTGGCTTTGATATTCCTAGGCATGCTAATATTCTTTTTGTGTAAAATCTTCCTGTGCTTTTTCTCAGTATGATTACACTGTCACAGACTAAGTTAAGCTCCTCCTCATCTATGTGTGTGTTTAAACACTCTGAATGGTGCTGAGATAAGCTGTTTTATAAAAGTGTTTTGGGGATATTCCTTTGCCTTATAAGGGAAGAATTTGTACCCAGGGTCATGTTTCATCATCTGATTTTTAAACCTGAATGGAATAAAATTTTATGAACCATTCTATGTTTATATTTCTGTACTTACAGTGTACCTGCAGAGTTGCACACAGAATTATATTTATCATATTATTTAAATATACAATTTCCCATGCACCTCAAGACACTAAATTGATATCAAGTTTCTTCTAGTATTGGTCCTTGCAAATAATGCTTCTATGTATATTTTGTAAAGCAAAACTATAGCATTGCCCCATCTGGTTTTTCTACAGCAATTATGTTTTAAAAATATTAGTCTGAAATTAGAAATAAAATTGTATCAAAATAGGAAGTTTACACATATTAAGTATCAATGCTTGTCTTAATTTTCGGCATAGAATACAAGTAGATTGTTTGACCTGATAATATGTCCTCTGCCACTTTACATATAGGTCATAATTGAAATTTTACTGATGTCATAGTATGATTTCAATTGAGAGTCTCATGCTTAAACATGCTATTGAAGATGCCTTTGCATATTTTCTGCTTATTTTTATTGGGTTTTCAATTCTCTTCAAAATTAAGGTTTGTAACTATTAGAATTTAGGTGTCAAATTTTGTATTTTGAAAAATATATTAACTTAGTTCTGAAAAGTAGAAATTTCTGATTTCTTTGAATATTCAGTTGTGTCATGTCATTTTTTATATATATATTTTTTTAATTTTTTGGAAGTTATCTTATGAGAGGATGTTTAGCTAAAGCAATACACAGGAGAATGGTTTGCTGAAGCAGATTGCTTGGTTTCACCTTGAAATGCCTTGATGGTCTTCATTGATATTCGCTTGTTGAGACTTCTTAGGAAAAAAAGCAACAAAGAACTTCTTGCTGCATTTTGTCTGCCTCTTGTTCCTTCTGAAGACTAGTGCCAGTTTGGCAGAGCTTTGGCATTTCTTCTGGATCTACTCATTAACTCTGATGCATGTTTGTTGTTAACTGGTTGGCTGCTACTTATTCTTGTTTAGAATCACCCCAAATAACACCCTCTCAACAGGTCTACATCACCAATTAATCGTTTTCCACCCCTACTATTGGTTGGGGGGATAGAAAGGTAATTGAAGCATTTAAGAACCCTTATTAAAATTTAAGTCTACAGTTCTAATTTTGTTACTGTTAAATATTTTTCTTTTTAAATAAACTACCAATTGTATTCTTTTTACGGATATGCTCTCATGGTGTCTACTTTGACCCTCTACAAATTTTAGACTTAGCTTTTGAGGATCAGGGAGATAAATCTGCTATGGTTTTTAATTGGAATAAAATTAACTATATGGAAGGACTTTAGAAAAACTACATAATGCAATTCTAATTTTTATGGAACTCTCTCAAACATTACTAGAAATAAAACTCACTTTAAAGATTTAAAATATCTATTCCCATAGATAACTTTGATACAATTAAAATGGAATAATCTCTAGTTTAGTGTTCCTAAGTTAAATATTATTCCTAATATATATTTACATATTAGTGTAAATGTTTCTACAAATGGCACAAGTGATATTAAAACATTATTAGAATAGTACAATGAAATAATCTGATGCATATAGATGTAAATATCTTGAATATATCCAACTGAAATGACACAAAGCACCTTACTTTATTTTCCTTGGGCTACCTGGGCTTCCTATATTGTCTATAGCTCTGTTTCTGAGAATGTTCAAGCCATAGGAGCTGGAAGTTGTGCCATCTCTACCTACATCTGGGAAATATTTCCGTAATGTTCTATTAGACATGGACACATAACCCTGTCCAAGACTCCAAAGTTTGAAGGGATTCAGCCTTTTATGAGAAGGTAGTGGTAACTGCAGAGTACTCTCAAAGCCACTGAAACTTTCTGATGCTTGAACAAAAGGTCTCCAAAAATATGGGAAGTTTAAAATAATGGAAACTTGTAAATTTCAGTACTTTGGAAATAATTAATGCGGAAGAGCATAATCTAAACAATTGTTTCTTTCGTGGCAGTTGTTATCATATCATTCTTTTTAAAAAGGAAGAAAGAAGGAAAACAAAAGAAAAAGCCTTTTTAGAAGCAAAACATATTTCAGCATTATTATCCTGATAGGAAACAAATATTAGGAGTTAAATGGGTTTTTTTTTTTTTGTTTTGCTTTGTTTTGTTTTTGTTTTTGTTTTTGTTTTGGTAGACTAGTCAAATAAGTTACTATGATTTATCAGCTGACATTTCTCTTTAAAGAATATTTTAAAACATTTGCAATTGTACTTCTTTTTTTTAATAAAACAACTTTATTTTACAAAACAGCAATTGTACTTCTTTGTAAGATAATACATACATTGAAATAAAATATATTGATTAATGATAGGCAGAAAATTGTCAATATGCAAATCCCTTAATGTTGTCTTGGCAGGGAAATTCTTGACTTCTGGGGAAGCACAGCTGTAAGACAAGTAAGGGCTTTATAGGAATTCCTGCCTTATGCCTGCACCAATAAAATAAATGAGGTAGAGAAGCTTGAAAATGGGGAGTTCATAGTGACTAATTTGCAAAGGCAAATGATTCAGAGCCCTGCTGGGGATAGACACAGGCATCATTTTCACATAACCTTAAATCAAAAATAAAGGAGTAGAAAATTACAAAATAATCCACATTTCAAAAATCTTAAGAAAATAAGAAAAAGGTTGCCTTAGTCATCTCAAATGTTCCTGGAAAGTTAATGGATGCATAGGGAATAGCAGGCTTATAAGAATCTTCTGGTTTCCATCTGTGAATCAGAGCTAACTATGTGCTATTGCTCTCTGAATCCCAAACCCACCCAGACAGAGCTGGTCTTCCAGGAGTGCTGACACATCTGAGATCAGAGGTTCACAGGAGGAAAAAAGCTATATTCAAAGACAGCAAGAACAGCTAACACCAGAGATAACGAGGTGATAAGAGGAAAGTGGAAGAACATAAGCAACAGAAACTAAGGCTACTTGGTATGATCAGAACCCAGTTCCTCCAACACAGAAAATCCCGAACACCACAACATGCAAGAAAAGCAACATTCTGATTTAAAAATCACATCTCAGGCTGGAGAGATTTCTCAGCAGTTAAGAGCACTGACTATCCTTCCAGAGTCCTGAATTCAATTCCCAGCAACTACATGGTGGCTCACAACCATCTGGGATCTGTTTCCCTTTCTGCTGTGTCTGAACACAGTTGACAGTTTACTCAAATATATAAAATATTAAATAAATCTTTAAAAAATAAAAAAAATAAATCACATCTCATGACAAAGGACATTTAAAAAGACAAAAATCATACCCTAAAAGAAATGCAGGAGAACACAAGTAAACTGGTAGAAGTCCTTAAAGAGCAAACACATAATTCCCTTAAAGAAATAGAAGAAAACAAAAGCAAACATGTGAAGAGACTGAGTAAAAGCCATCCAAGATCTAAAACTGGAAATAGAAACAGTAAAGAATTTACAGAGACAATTCTGGAGTTAAAAAACATTGGAAATAGATCAGGAGTCATAAATGCAAGCATCACCGACAGAATACAAGAGGTAGAAAAAAGAATCTCCGGCTTATAAGATCAATAAAAGACAATTACACTTAAAGAAAATACAAAAAGAAAAAAAGCTCCTAACTCAAAACATTCAAGCAATCCAGAAAGTGATGAAAAGGTCAAACCTAAGAACAATGGGCATAGAAGAGAGTGAAGATTTCTAAATCAAAGGGCCAGAAAACATTTTTTAAAAATTATATATATATATATATAAAATTTCCAAGAGATCCAGGGACACGGGCCTGATAAGATGGCGTTCTGAGTAGCCGAGGAGAAGAGAGGTCTCTGCCGAGCACTTGGAAAGTGCCCTCCCATTAGTTCAGAGAAGCAGGAACACAGCCTTAGGGTGTTTGTTTCTAGCTAGTGCTCCTTGCATGTAGAACAGGCACTCAGGCCATCTGACACCAGGAACAGCAGAGATCCAGGGACACAGGCCTGATTAGACAGCCTTCCAAGTAGCTGGAGAGCAGAGAGGTCTCTTCCAAGTGCGCAGGAAGTGTGCTCCCCCCCATTGGTTCACAAAATAGAGTCACATGGAACACCACCTAACTTATTTTTCAAGGCCACAATAACCCTCCTTCCTAAACCACACAAAGACCCTACAAGGAAAAAGAACTTCAGACCAATCTCACTTATGAACATTGATGCAAAAATACTCAACAAAATCCTTGCAAACCGAATCCAAGAACACATCAAAATGAACATTCACCAAGATCAAGTAGGCTTCATCCCTGGGATCCAGGGATGTTTTAATATCTGTAAATCCATAAATGCTATCCACCATATAAACAAAAACAAAGAAAAAAAAAAAAAAAAAAAAACACATGGTCATCTCACTAGATGTTGAGAAAGCATTTGACAAAATTCAACACCCCTTTATGTTAAAAGTCTTGAAAAGAACAGGAATCCAAGGCCCATACCTAAACATAATAAAAGCAATATACAGGAAACCAATGGCCAACATCAAACTTAACGATGGGAAACTTAAAGCAATCACACTAAAATCAGGAACTTGACAAGGCTGCCCACTCTCTTCTTACCTATTCAATATAGTAGTGGAAGTCCAGGTCAGAGCAATTAGCAAAAGAAAATCAAAGGGATACAAATTGGAAAGGAAGAAGTAAAAACATAACTATTTGCAGATGACATGATAGTGTACTTAAGTGACCTCAAAAATTCCACCAGAGAAATTTATAGCTGATAAACAAGTTCAGCAAAGTGGCTGGATATAAAGTTAACTCAAACAAATCAGTAGCCTTCCTCTATTCAAAGGACAAACATATAGGGAAAAAAATTAGGGAAAAGATACCCTTCACAATAGTCACAAACAACATGAAATACCTTGGTGTATATACCCCAGAGAAGCTCCAACATACAACAAAGACACATGTACCACAATGTTTATAGCAGCTCTATTTATAAAAGCCAGAAGCTGGAAAGAACCCAATTGTCCTTCAGTAGATGAATGGATACAAATATTTTGGTACATTTACACAATGGAGTATTACTCAGCTATTAGAATCAATGAATTTATGAAATTCTTAAGAAAAAGGATGTATCTATAGAATATCATCCGGAGTGAGGTAACCCAGTCACAAAAGAACAGACATAACATACAGTCAGTGATAATTGGATACTAACCCCAGAAAGTTCTGAGCACCACAGAAACAACTTACAGACTATATGAAGTTCAAGAAAAACAAAGGCAAAAAAACAAAACAAAACAAAAACAAAAAAAAAAAAACAAAAAACAAAAAAACCTCTATGCTTAATTTTTATACACCAAGGAAACTTTGACTATTTCCAGGTTACAACTTATTTTACAAGTATTTTATGTTCATTGTAACTAGTAAGATTTTAATACGTACTATCAACCCTTTAAAAAAAATCAAGTACTGACAAAATGCATTCATATACTGTTATGCAAAAATGCTTTTAAAATTTGTACATTTATATATTTTTTAAGAAAGTTGTTCAATTTAAAAAAAGAATTGAAGAACGGGAACTCATAAAATTGAAAAATCCTTTAACGGGAATGGAATGTCACTATCAATAAAACAAAATGGCAATCTACAGATTGGAAAAAAAGTTCTTTACCAATCTTAATATTTGAAGAGAGCTAAAATCAAAAATATGGAAAAAACTCAAAAAGTTAGACTCCAGAAAACCAAATAACCCTATTAAAATTGGGTACAGGGCTTGACAGAGAATCTAACTTTTAATTAACTAAGAAATCTGGAATGGCAGAGAAGCACCTAAAGAAATGTTCAACATCCTCAGTCAAAACAACCCTGAGATTCCACCTCACACTGGTCATAATGAACAAGATCAAAAACTCACATGACAACAGAGTTTTACCTATGCTGGATAGGATGTGGATATAGAGGGACACTCCTTTATTGCTGGTGGGATTTCAAACAGGTACAACCACTCTGAATATCAGTTCCTTGGAAACCCGGAAATAGTCCTACCCAAGGACCTAGCTGTAAATACCACTCCTGAGCATATACCCAGAAGATGCACCAACATACAAAAGGACACATGCTCCTCTATGTTCATAGCAGCCTTATAATAACCCCAAACTGGAAAAAACCCAGATAGTCCTCTACAGAGAAATGGATACAGAAAATGTGGCACATTATACAGTGGTGTACTACTCAGCTATTAAAAACAAGGTCTTCATGAAATTTGCAGGCAAATAGATAGAACTTGAAAATGTCGTCCAGAGTGGGAAAACTGAGTAACAAAATAACACACATGGTATATACTCACTTATTAGGGAATATTAACCAAAATGAATCTGGTAATTCTTATGATACAACTCATAGACCATATGAAAGAAGACCAAAAAGAAAGAAGATCATACCAAATTGTGGATGCTACAGTCCTCCTCAGGAGCAGGAAGAAAATAGTCTTGGGATGTAGAGGGAGAGAGGGTTCTGGGAGAGAAAGAGGCGAAAAGGGGGGCAGTTCAAATACAGGAGGAGTTAGGAGAAGTATAAGGGATCAGTAGTTTGAAAAGAGTGTAGCAGTAGGGCAGCTGCAATGGCCATAAACACTAGAAAGTCCCAGAAGCCAGGGTACCGTTAGGTTCCAAAACTCAGAAGGGAGGAAGTTAGCTAAAATACCCAATACAGGGGAGCTAGAAGCTATAGAAACCATATCTAGTGGATAGATATGGACCCTGTTTGAGGGATAGGGCTACCCACCCACCTCAAAAAATATTGGTCCATAATTATTTTTGTCAAAAGGAAATGTAGGAACAAAGACTGAAGGAAAGACAATCTAGCAACCGCCTTACCTTGGGATCCATGCCATCTGTATTCACCAAACCCAGACACTATTGCTGATGCCAAGAATCACTTACTGACAGGAATCTGGTATAACTGTCCTCTGAGAGGCTCTTCCACAGCCTGATGAACACAGATGGGGATGCATACATTCAAACATCAGACTGCATGTGGAGACACCAATAGAGAAGTTTCTGCTAGATCTAGAGGAGCCGACAGTGTTTACAACCAATGTCAACCAACCAGACCCCCAGGCCCCCAGCTCCCATTTACTGATTAGGCTTGATAACCCAGTGTCTGGGGATGCTAGGGAGCTTAGGCAGTGGTAGGGCAGGTGGAGGAGTACCTTCATAGTAGTTATTGGGGGGTAGGCGATAGTAGGATTGTGGAGGGGAAACTGGAAAGCAGGAAAACATCTGAAATGCCAATGAATAAAATAACCAATACAAATGGGGGAAAAAAATAGTATGCTTTTGATATAATAAAAGTAATTTCTGAAAATGGGAAAATAAATTTCTCTTATTCTTTGAGTATGCTTTACATAGCACAGAGTGTGGGTTCAAGTTTAAAGTCACTTCCTGTAGAAAAAAAAAAGTACACTTTTCCAAAATCCTCTTTTGGTCCTTAATGACAAATATATGGAGGGGAAAAAAAAATCTTTGGATTGTCATATACATTTAACATGGTATAAAAGACATACAACTTATTACACTCTAGAGGAAGGTATAAGGTGTAACAGTTGGGCAGAAAATGGCCCATTTAGGCTCAATATGTTTGAATTTCTGGTCTCATGCTGGTAGACTGGTTAGAAGATGTGAAGCAGTGTGACCTTGTTGGAGGAAGTGTATCACAGTGTGTATAGGTGGGAAGATGCAACTTGGAGATTTTCAAAGCTCCCAACAAGAATAGTACTTCTCACCTTTCTCTCTGTGGACCAGGGTGTAAGCATTCAGCTATTGTTCCAGCACCAGGCCTTCCCACCTGTCCAGACTTCCTACCATGGTGACTATTCACTAACTAAACTTCTATAACTGTAAGTAACCTCCCATTTAAATACTTTCTTCTATAAACTGCATTTATCATGGTGTCTCTCCATAACAATAGAACAGTAACTAAGACAGGTCCTTTATCACCACAAGGTTAGCAATTGCTTCCTTCTTGTTTACAAGCAGAGGTCACCAGAAAACAGCAGAAGAAACCAAAAACTTGGTTCCAGCCCTGCTATGCCAATTCATTTTCTTCTTAATATCTATTATCATATATTGCATTATCTGCTTGTAAAAGTCCTTAAACTCAGTTTTTCCTAATCCTAGACTTTGCTATCTCAGGATTATTCACTTTACTTTTTTATTTTAGTGTCTTTTATCAAGAGCAGATTTTTTTTAACTAAGATGTAATTGTGTATATTTAGGACTATGCCACCATTGTTTTATTCAGCCCCTATGTTGAATCCTGACTTTGAAGAGAGTTTGGAAATGAGATTTAACTTACCATTGTACTCTTTTTTCTTCCTTCTACTTTGGCAATAATCTTACCAGATACTTAAAATCCACCAGTACCACTGCAAATGTCTGTGGTTCACCCAAGCATGATATACCAGACTTAAATAGTATGGATCAGCAAAGGACATTTTATTCTGCATACATTCTGCATAAATCATGCAAGAGTCTACCATTTACCAAGATGGAGATACCCAGGTGAGCTAATAGGCTCAATTTAAAGCAGATTTGCTCAATTCCTGGGAGACATAGGAAAATTTTATCTTGATTGGTTGGTTTGCTTTCTATGGATATGGAGGTCTTTGGAATTGGCTAGGCCTCTGGCTAAATTCCAGAAACATTGTTGCTATAGTGGTGGGGATTCAGGGGTGGGTGTGCCAGAAACTGTTGCTGTGGAAGCCTGTATACTCTTGCTGACTCAGAGATTTTTGCCTCAGGCCAAGTGGCAGGACAGCATTTGGGGGTGTTGGGAATGGGCTGCTATTGATAGCCTGCCTGCAACCTATTCTTTTCCAATAACTGAGAATCCTGGACTTGCCAAGTTCTTGGAAACAGAGATCTAGGCCTAGTCTACAGAATTGCCAGTTTGAAATCTGTCATGGAGTGAGCCTGTCTCAGTCCTTTCACTTCCTTGAGGTATTTGGTATATCGGCCAAAGACAATTTGGTGGATTTATTATCTAAAGTCTTCTTATTATTCATGTCTTTTATGCTTTCTTTTATAAATTTTATGATCACATGATTATGTATTTAGTCATTTAGTCTCTAGTCATGTAGTAATATAGTTATATATTCCCCAACCTCTTCAAGATCCAAGAATTATGCTTGTTTTTTCTTTGTTTGTTTTAGTGTTGAGTTTAAAAACATTTGGTATATTATATGTTTTTTCCTGATTCTGTCCTTTTTAAGTGTTGGCATTTTTTTCTATGTTATGTAGAGTTCTGTAATGCCCCCATTTAATCTGTATTTTGCTCCAGTTTGTGGAGTTTATTCAACATTTACATAAAAATGCCCAACAAACTTTTCTACCTAGTACAAAGTAATCCACTCTTTAAATGTGAATTTCACATGACCTTTCAACTCTGCATACTTCTCATTCTTCACATTCTTCCATAACTCACTTGTTTTCTTATGTGACTTGTTTGTAAATCACCATCTAAGATGTGTGTATTCTCAGATCTGTCCCACCACCAGTGGGACTCAGGGCCTGCCCAAAGATTGCTAAGAACACAGAGTAGGTTCAGGAGTACTCTAACTCCTGAGACCACAGGTGAACCCCTACCAACTCTTTACTGACTATTAGGGAGAAGCCACCAGAAACTCTCAGGACACAGGTATATTAGAGTTGCTTGGGAACAGACTGTTCCAGACCCTGTATATGCCCAGAGCTAGAGCTAGCCCACCACCATCAGTACTTATAGCCTACCCACAGAGAGCTAAACACTCAGGAGCAATTTCCATACTGAGCACACAAGCCTACAGACACATAGGAGACAGAAGCTCCAGAAAGAGACAACAAGATCATCTAGCATCACAGATAACAAGATGGCAACAGGCAAGCTTAGAAACCTAAGCAACAGAAACCAAAACAACCTGGAAACATCAGCATCCAGTTCTTATAGCACAGCAAGTAGCGGATATCCCAACTCATCGGGAAAACAAGATTTCAACTTAAAATTATACCTCATGTTGAGGATGGAGAGACTTGAGAGGCATATGAAATGAAGGAGAACCAGGAGAACACACATGAACAAGTTTAAGGACTTAAAAGAAAACAGAAAAATCATATAAAGAGCTACAGGAATTCATAACTAAACAGGTGAAAGATTGAAAATGGAAATAGAAAAAATTAAGAAATCACAAACATTAACAACTGTGGAGATAAAACAAAACAAAACAAATAAACAAACCCAACCGTGGAAAGAAATCAGGAGTCATAGATTCAAGCATCACCAACAGAATAAAAGAGATGCAAGAGAGAATTTGGAGGGCAGAAGATAACATAGGAAACATTGACACAATAGTCATAGAAAACACAAAAATCAAAAAGGCCTTAACCCAAAACATTCAGGAAATCCAGGATACAATGAGAAGAGCAAACCTAAGGATAATAGGTGTAGAAGAGATCAAAGACTCCCAAATAAAAGGCCTGGTAAATATCTTCAAAATTATAGAATTAAACTTCCCTAAACTAATGAAAGAGATGACCACGAACATACAAGGTGCCTACAGATTTCAAAATAGATTGGACCAGAAAATAAATTCCTCCCAACACATAATGGTCAAAACTCCAAATATTCGAAACAAAGAAATAATACTAAAAGCAGTGAGGTAAAAAAGGACAAGTAACATGTAAAGGCAGATCGATCAAAATTACAGAAGACTTCTTAATGAGTGCATACCATGTGTGTTCCTTTGCTCTAAGATCAAGAATCAACAAATGGGACCTCTTAAAATTGCAAATTTTTTGTAAGGCTAAGGACACTGTCAAGAAGACAAAACAATAGCCAACAGATTTTGGAAGGATCTTTATTAATCCTACATCTGATAGAGGGCTAATATCCAATATATACAAAGAACTCCAGAAGTTAGACTCCAGAGAATCAAATAATCCTATTAAACCAGATATAAATGCCCTCGAAGAGGCTCTGCTGAAGAGTAAAAGGTTGTCAAAGGACACTGATTCCTTGCCCTAGGGATTTCCTCTGCCGCTCCCAGGAAATCCCACCCAGAAAATCCCACTTTCTTGAGATTTGAGTTCCCAAAATACCACAGAAGGTCCGGATGACCTCTGTGGAATGTTCCAACGCCCTAGGTGTGCCTGGGGGTGTACTGATAAAAAATGTATGATTCTTCCCCTTATGAATTTCCTCATTCCCCCTGTCCTCCCCCTCCTTTGTGATTTTTGCCTTTATAAGCCTGTTACAAGTTCAGGCCTGGATCGAACTCCTCTACCCCTGAGTAGTGTATGAGTCTCGACCCCAGCATGCTGGCCTGAGATCTCACTCTTTCACTTTCATTAAACTTCCTCATGCGATTGCAGCAAGTCTGGTCTCGGTGCCTCGCTGGGTACGCGCCTCTCCTGAGATTTGAGTGAGGGTCTCCCTTTGGAGGTCTTTCACTGCCAGAGTCATACAGATATAGTGGAGGATGCTTTCATATAACCATTGACCTGAACAAGGGGACCCCAATGAAGGAGATAGAGAAAATTCTGAAGGAGCTGAAAGGGTTTGCAACCCCATAGGAAGAACATTATCAACCAACCAAACCCTCCAGATACACTATGGATGCCATTTTATATCCAAATGTAAAATACTTAGCCATTGTTTTTATCTGCTTAGCTATGGCAACTCATACAAAAGATTTTATATAGCAGTTAATGAATACTTCTACATGTTCTAGAATCAAGCTTTTTTCAAATGTATAGGCAGGTCTTTAGGATAAATATATAATCAAGGGTGATATAAATTTAATTTTATAAACCAAATTGTTATATATAACAAGTTTTACAGTTTTCTGATCACTATATTTGAAAATATATCATTATACTTGAAAATCATTCAGGTGATTAGCACTTTAAGTTAGCTGATCATATGATGATTATTTTGACATAAGCCTTCAGTCACTGAAACAGAAATTCTTATTTCTAGACTCTATGTGTCTAGAATATCCTTTATTCATTCTTCCTTTCTAATACTGTTGGGCATTGATGCATCTAGATATTATTTGTTATACCTACTACTGTATTGCCTGAGTGAGAAATTATTACATTTGGTGATTAATGAGTCAAGATTGCTGATTTTCTCTCTTATTACTTTGGGTAATTTGAAAATTCAAATGTAATTCTATCACTCCTATTTATTCTACCAAAAGGTAACTACCCATTGACAACATTCTACTACATTTTTTTCTGGTTGGAGTTAACTAATCTTATAAAAAAGTATTTGGCAAGGGTTTGCTATTATTTTTTCCAGTAGCAAAACAATTCATGAATGTAGGATGGGTTTTTCTCATCAGCTGCTACTACTAATGATGTAAAATTTGAAAACTTCACACCATGAATTGTAGAGCTCTTTGATTTTCTGCCAGCCTATCTATCTTGTTTTAGCCACTATTTTCTAACAGTGACTGCAGGATCCTAAGCATACCTTGTTTGCAATGTTCATGCCACCCAGATTTTATTAGAAACAGTTTTCTTCTAATCTAAGGCACTATTTCAGGCAATACCACTGCTTGCAGGTCCCATGTCTTTATTGGATTTTAACCCAAAAATAGATAATTTTGCCTTGCTGTCCTGTCCCACATGTTTATGTCACTATGAATTTCCTTAGGCTACCATTTTCACTTTGTTATCTGTCAATATCTATTTGTAAAATTGATAGCTAAAGCATGTCATACTCTCATTACTGATAGGCACTATCTTAATACAGCAGAGTTGAGGACAACTGTGAACTCATTTGCAGCTGTGCATCAACCCATGGCAACATTCCATGGATAACTAATCAGTGCAAGTTGGTCATTATATCTATATTCAGCTCTCTGTCATCAATCTTGTTTATACCTCTTGGAATAAAAATGGATCTCTTTGCATGGAAACCTATTCAGGAAGTGAATTATTTATAGGAAATAAATTATTTTCTCTGGAAATCCAGCTGACTCCCCAATGCATTCCTAAAGTGCTTTTTTTAACGTTTTCTTCTGAACTGATTTCAAAAAAAGAAAAAATGAAAAAATGAAAAAGAAATAATAAAAAATAAGAAAAAGTGTCAAGCCTTGTTTTTTGGAATGTCATTAACCAGAAACACACTGATTCAGAGCTCAGAAGCAGAAAGCTGTTCTTATGCAATTTGGTTTTATGAAATGAGCCAAGTATAAAGAGGTGGCATGTCACCCCCCCCCCCAGAATAGAGTATACTGAATTTTTAAGACTAGCTTCTGACTATATAATTTTAATTGTTGATCCTTAGGCCACATCAATAAAACATATAACTAAAATATCAGCGTGAAGCTGTCAGAAATGTTTACTTCTTTTATTTTTTGAGCGTATACTTTAGTTACATCATTTCTCCTTTCTGTTTCTTCTCTCTAAAGCCTCCTTGATCTCATTTAAATCCTTCATCTAATTTTCATTAAATTTTGTAATTAACCTTGTAGGCTTTTCCATTTCTCTTTGCAATATGTGTGTGATTGTACTTGTTCAAATAATGTTGATGATTTGGTAAATTCAAATGTAAAATAATTTCTGGAATAATGAACTCTGCCAGCTTTCTGTTGCTTGAGCAGTTTTTATTTCTCCTACTCACGGTCTCCCATTCTCTTTTTCTATTTTCAGAGCTTCTCTCCATCATATCCAGATTTTTGCTGTTCTCTAATTGTTACTTCAAAATTCTATATCCAATTAATTTTTATTGGCTATCACTATGAACAGAAAGATGAATGTTACAGACTGCCTACATCTTCCATTAAGGGTGTTGGTCAAAATGATTATTATTTAATGCTTATGGGATGAATATAGAATTAAAAAATAAAAATGAAATTATGCCATAGAAATGTTGTTTAAATGGCAAATAAATTAACAAATATTCCTAGATCAAAATAATTATGACTACTAAAATACTTTTTTACTAAAAAAATCTCTTAAAACTATTCAACCACAGCAAAATATCTGTAAATTAATAAACAAATACCTAAATGAAATAAGCCAGAAGAGAAAGAATGAAGCATGGAGTCCAAGATCCTTAACTTTAATATGTAGAAAAATCTCAGAATTATTTTGTTTACTTAAAAACTTTCTTCATTAACTTATAACTTATTGCCTCATCAAAGAAAAGTTCAATGATATTTTTAAATATATAATCTTTCTTTTGGATGTAGTCTAACTTTCCATTTTTTTAATGTAAAAAATTTCATGACCAGCCAAAGAGCTCAGCATACATAAAGGTACTTCAGCTTAAACCTTTGGAACTGAGTTCCATTCTTGAAACCCTGAAAGACCCCCGAAAGGAGACCTTCACTCAAATCTCAGGAGAGGTGCCTGTGAAAACAGAATTCTAGTTAACTTACAAAACTGTCATTCCTCAGCTACCATTTGGTTTGGGAATAAAAGACACCAATTGCACTATATTACCAGAATGATTGTTGCAGTATCTGTGAACAATAAAATATAGAGAATGAAAACAAATCATAATTTAATTAGTGATTTGGTTAGGTTGGAATGTAAGAAATACCAGTGGGTTATTACATAAAAGCAGTAATTATGGAAACAAAGAAAACTGAGAAGAGGAATTTGCTTATTAGATATGGGAGTTTCAACTAAAGGTAAAATGAAATGACAGGTACATATATGCTTTCCAATAACTACAAATGATGTGTGATAATTTCTTTTCTCCACAGTTTGAGACACTAAGACTATAGGCTAGAGTAACCTGAATCTTTGGGAGAGATAAAAGATGATTATTCTAATGGGTGGAGGTGAACAACTGAGGAGACCTACTGACCTGAGGAAGACATAGCTACAGAGAGAAACAAGAGCTCTGTGTGCTGGTTGTGAAGCTCTGGCTTTGCTGATAACCTAATGCAGTTGAGTGACCTTAGATGGGCCCTGGTATCTCAGTTTCCACTCAAACCTCAATTGGTCAGAGCTGTATCTGAAGCATGGTCAGGTTCTCAATGTGCAAATCACAGCTAAGGAAATATTTCTGCTTGTACCAACAAGACAATGTTACCCGTTTGATATATTGACAGTACTCTGTATTATCCAATTCAGTTCCTGGGTTATGTAACAACAACAACAATAAACAACAACAACAACAACAACAACAACAACAATAATAATAATAATAATGACAAAAATTTAATATTTTTAAAGGAATAGAAGTGTTTGGGTATGTAGAAAAATGCAGATATTAAATATATAAAGACTAGAAGAACAGGAAGTGAGGCATTTTTGCTCTTACCCATAATATCTCTAATGACTTATATGTTCCACACACTACTGAAACTTAACATTAATTTTCTCATACATTTGTGAGGGTTGACAATCATCAGTGCTGGCTATCACTGAATTTTAATATTAATAGATATTAGTGTTTAAATATTAAAACAAGCACTGAGCATAATTCAGGGGACAATTGTATATGTCCCCACCGCCCCAAAAATACACTATTACCAACAGAATTTTTTGCCCCAAGTATTCTCCATCCTAGTTGTGTCACACTCATTTTTTTTCATACAAAATTTAGAACAAAATTCAGTTTTAATATAGTTGTAAAGAAACTATTTCAGAGTGCTTAATTAATTATGCATATAACTGTTTTTCTGTGAGTATATATAATCAGTGCAATATCATACCATCACATGTACCCAAAAAAAGATCAGAGAGTAGGAATGAAGCACACAGGTAACTTTATCTTCTCCAACTCATGTTCCCTGAACTCTGAACCCTGTTCACCCCTCTCCCAATACAAGCTACAACAAGAACATGCATGGACCAAATTTGTCTAGATGGCTAAAGGCCCTTAAAACAAAACAATCAACAAGAGTCAGAGCAATGTGACACCTCTAAACACAACTACAGCAAGCCCCGGTTATCCTAACACAACTGAAACACAAGAAAATGAATTTAAGTAAGTGGATCAAAGATCTCCACATTAAACCAGATACACTGAAACTATTAGATGAGAAAGTAGGGAAAACCTTAGAACACATAGGTACAGGAGAAAATTTCCTGAACAAAACAACAATGGCTCAAGCTCTAAGGTCAAAGATTAACAAATGGGACTTTATGAGATTGCAAAGTTTCTGTAAGGCTAAAGACATCGTCAAGAAAACAAAATGGCAACCAACAGAATGGGAAAAGATCTTTACCAACACCACATCAGATAGAGGCCTAATGTCCAAGGTGTACAAGGAACTCAAAAAGCTAGACACCAGAGAATCAAATAACCCTATTAAAAAATGGGGTACAGAGCTAAACAAAACGTTTTCAGTTGAGGAACACCGAATGACCGAGAAACACCTGAGGAAGTGCTTTGACATCCTTAGCCATCAGGGAAATGCAAATCAAAACAACCCTGAGATACCACCTCACACCAGTCAGATTGGCCAAGATCCAAAACTCAGATGACAGCAGATGCTGGCAAGGCTGCGGAGAAAGAGGAACACTTCTCCACTGTTGGTAGGGTTGCAAGCTAATACAACCACTCTGGAAATCTGTCTGGCGATACCTCAGAAAATTGGATATAGTACTACCTGAAGACCCAGCTATTCCACTTCTGGGCATATACCCCAGAGACACTTTAATACACAACAAAGAAATATGCACCACAATGTTCATAGCGGCTCTATTTATAATAGCCAGAAGCTGGAAGGAACCCAGATGTCCTTCAGAAGATGAATGGATACAAAAATTGTGGTACATATACACAATGGAATACTACTCAGCCACCAGAAACAATGACTTAACCAAATTCTTAAGAAAATGGCTGCATCTAGAGAATATCATCCTGAGTGAGATAACCCAGTCACAAAAGAACAGACATAATAGGCAGTCACTGATAGTGGGATGCTAACCCCAGAGGCTTGCACTCCCCCAGAAACAACTCACAGACTGTATGAAGTCCAAGAAATAAAGAAAACAAAAAAATATACATATATTTACAAAACAAGAAGACTTTGACTATTTCCATGTTGCGTTTTGTTTTGCATGTACTTTACGCTTATTGTAACTATTAGGTTTTCAATGCATACTGTCAAGCCCTTGAAAAAAATCAAGTACTGACTAAAAAACATATTCACATGGTTTTATGTAAAATTTATTTTAATGTCTGAAAAAACAGTACTGACAAAAATGTATAATTTTAAGCAAAAAATGTTTAAAATCTGTACATTTATCTTTGTTTTGTAAAATAAAGTCGTTTAAAAAAATTTAAAAAAAAAAGAAAATGTTGTAGAACATACAAAGCTAAAAAAAAAAGAAAATGAATTTAAATTCAATCATATTAAAATGGTAGGGCACTTTAAAGAGAAAATTAATAAATTCCTTAAATAAATACAGGAAAATACTATCAAACATTTATGAGTCTTTAAAGAGGAAACAGATAAATCCCATAAAGACATAAAAAATACAATTAAGCAGGTGAAGCAAATAAATAAAACTATGCAATATCTGAAAGTATAAATAGAAGCAATAAAGCAAGCAAAAGCTGAAGAAATCTCAGAAATGGAAAACCTAGAAAAGAGAACAGAAACAACAGATGCTATCCTTACCAACAGAGTACAAGAGATAGAAGAGAGAATCTCAGGTGTAGAAGATAACAATAGAAGAAATTGATATATTAGTCAAAGAAAATGTTAAAGCCAAAAAATTCATGACATATAACATTCAAGAATTCCGGTATACCATGGAAAGCCATTACTTAAGAATCATAGGAATAGAAAAAAAAGGGGGGTGGCATATTGACAGACCTAAGGACCATAAAATATTTTTAACAAAACTACAAAAGAAAATTTTCTCAATCTAAACTCAGAGATGCCTATAAACATACATGAAGCCTATGGAATATCCATTAGACTGGATCAGAAAAGTAAATTCTCCCAGGTCACAATAATCAAAATACAAAATTTACAGAACCAAGAAAGAATATTAAAAGCATCAAGAAAAAAAGACCAGGTCACATACAAAAGCAGACCTATAAAAAGTACAAGACAGAGAATCTAAAATATAGAAGGTCCTGGACAGGTATCTTGCTGTGCAGGTGCCAACTTAGACTACTTTATCCGAAAATACTCTCAATCATCTGGATAAAAAAAAATATTACAAGCAAAATCAAAATTCCAATAATATCTATCCACAAATAAAGCCCTGTAGAAAACAAGGAAAGCAAACACAGACACTCGCACACATACACTAACAACATCAAAATTATAAAATGTTACAATCATTGGTCCTTAATATCTCTCAAGGTCAATGGACTCAATTTCCCTATACAAAAATACAGGGTAACAGAATGGATAAGAAAACAGGATCCAACATTCTGCTGCACATAAGAAACACGCCTCAGCCATAACAATAAACATTTCCTCAGAGTAAAGAGCTAGAAAAAAAAAAAAAACTTTTACAACAAATGGACCTAACAAGAAAATTGGAACATTTATTCTAATATTTAATAAGATAGATTCTCAATTAAAATTAATCAATAGGGACAGGGAAGGACACTCATACTCATTAAAAAAAATCTACGATATTATTTTTCAATTCTAAATACGTATTCCCCAACACAAGAGCACCCATATTTGTAAAAGAAATATTGATAAAACTTAAATCGTCCATCAAACCCCACACATTAATAATGGGAGACTTCAACATCTTACTCTTACCAATGGACAGGTGTCCCATCACGCGGGACCCAGTTATTGGTGGGATTGAGGGGGACTGATCCTGGGAAGAAATGGGCGAGAAAATGGAGCGAGACCAAGCAGAGACTTGTCAAGGTCTGTTTAATTTTTCACAGGTTCTTTCTTTTATGCAAGGGGATGGAATGCAGGCTGAACACCATATAACTTTTTTTTTTAATGTCAGTTTCCACAGCCCCCATGTTCTCTGTCCCAACAGGTCTAAAAACTTGAGGCAAAGCTGCTTATCCAATCCGAGTTAAAGGCAAGCAAAGGTGGGTCAGGAACACATGTCCAATGCAGCTTCTTTGTCATCATTATCAGGGCATTCAGGAAGCTCACAGGTTAGCATGATTTTTTGTCTCAGCATCAGCATGTCTTACCAACCATCCTGGCAGCTAGCATGCTCTTGCAGCATCCGGGGAAAAAGCAAACACACCCTTTTTCCTATATTAATTGGTCCCCTT
Organism: Micromys minutus; assembly: GCF_963924665.1. Lineage (NCBI taxonomy): Eukaryota > Metazoa > Chordata > Mammalia > Rodentia > Muridae > Micromys > Micromys minutus. The sequence continues at coordinate 53,177,289 of NC_137953.1, forward strand.
GACCAGGATCATACCATATGCCAGTATGTGGATCCTTTCATTTCACCTGGGCATAAGTTTGCCCTATTGTAGGATGCCATAGACATTCCTTGACACCCAAATTTAATTTTTTTAATAAATATATATATGATTCTGTCACGCGCCCCACTTCCCGCCTGCAGGAAAAGGCGTGCAACAACAAGATTCTTCTGCGAACAACCTTTATTGTACAACACTCTGAGCAGGGGATCCCACGTGGAAGAAAAATGCACTGCTTATATATGCCCAGGAGACTCGAGTTGCTACCTGATTGGTGCGCCCTCCAGTAACTCATTAGCATGCCCTGAGAGCGGGCTGTGACATATATGGCACATGCGCACTAAGTCTCTTGGCTGGGCAACAGCTCTGTTTGCTGAGTCCTCGGCGGGAAGCCGGCACCATGTTTGGGTGCGGCACAAATGGCTATCTAGATGATTCAAATAAATGGGGATGTAACTCTCCCCCTTTAATTCATAAAAATATTGTTTTAAAGTTTAACAGTATCTGTATTACAATATCTTGTTTTTGAGAATTATAACTAATTTTAAAATATGGATAATATTAACTTGTCAACAAAGCATTTCAAATGTTTGACTATAATAGCCAGTTTTATTATCTGTTATAATCTGATTTGAAGCACCAACTATAGGAAAATAACATAGGCCATGAAAAACTGTATCTTTTTTTTTTTTTTTTTTTTTTTTTTTGTTAAAGCAATTGCAACTAGAAAGCTTGAAAAGGTGTTAATAATTAAATAAATATTTGCCATAATTGGTCAGAATTAAGTCCTCGAGGGTTAACATAAGAAAAGGTCGAGATGTAGGACAAATTTTTATAATTTGACATGTACATTTTCTAGAAATATTAAAATTGTTGTCTCAGGCCATTACTATTTTGATGGTAAAATATGAGATTATAATCTGCCTGGTATACAAATTTGTGGTGGCATTGCCTTTATTAAGAGATACAGGCAACCTAGTATCTCTTAAATAACTAAATTGTATTTGTATAAACAATTTTAAAGCTCAAGAATTAGCAGTATCTAAAAATGAAACAATTTTAAGCAATTGCAAATTATAAGCTATGTATATATTGGCTATCAGTATATAAATTTAATTTTTAACTAATTCTTTAACATTTAAAAACAGTGGCTACAGAACATAATTCAATAATCTCTGCTGTAGCAGGGGAAACTCAAGAGAATGAACATGTGATTCAATTGTCTATATTGCTTTCTCATAGATGAACCATCTACAAATATAGCAATGGCATTATCTATGGACTGCATGCATAAATTTACAGGAAATAAAAAAGCATGCTTAGGGAAAAGAATTAAAACTCATCTTTTATGATAATGATTATCAATTCTCAGTTTTGTCTGACAGAGTTTGTGAGACCAAATATCAGTATTTAGCAATAACTAATTTAATTGTTTGGAATAAGGAATAAATATTTTATTAGGTTAAGACATTACTATATATATAATATAAATATACCTTTACTATTTTATCATGCAATTTTATTTTAACACAGCAAAGGTTTTATAATAAGATGCTAAAACTTTAGTTAAAGAGGAAAAAAGATGATTTTACATTAAAGGTTTCTTTTGCCAAAAGGACTGCTGTAGGTGTGAGGCAAAAATACAGACAGCCAATAATTGATTACAATCTATATAATATCTGCTGTTAATTAATTGCTTTCTCTATATTCTCTGCAAAACTTGTTATCTCTGCAGTTAACTGCAGAGGGACTAGAATCTGCATTTCTGAAGAACAGCAAACTAAGGTTTGAGATCTCCTGTGGTGAGCTTAAGGTGAGATTTTAGTCAGTTAACACCTGACTACTTTTGAAAAGTAAATTATCCTTATGAGCTTTCTATTCCACAATCTGGCTAGGAAGACTGATAACTCAATTATTTGGCTCCTTTTCTGGAACAATGACCACTTTCTAAAATTATAAAGCTCATTGTAGAAGCAAAAACTCCAGTTAAACGAAGCAAGTAGACATTGAGGGTTAAGTCCCAATTTCCTGCATTGAAGCAGTGGCAAAGCTCTAACTCCACACAAGGACATCAGCCATTCCCTGAGGCAAAGTTTCTCAAAGACACCCATTGCCTCAAGGGCTTTCAAAACCATAAGCAGTCAAGCCAAAAGCAAACCCTTTACAAACATGAAGATTCAAAGGAATGCATAAAAATGATCTTTGAAGATCTATGATAACTCTTTGGAATGGCAACTGAAGCAGTAAACCAGGCTGTAAATTGCAGAGCCTCAACCCTTCACAAAGCTGCAGTAATTTTTACCTGTTTGATTTTTACTTAATTGCAAATATAGCAGGATTCTAGGGGTAATTAGAAGGCTCAATGTGGCCAGCTTGGAATTGCTCTTGCACTAGCTATTGAATGGCCAAATTTTTCTTCTGAAGCTGATTAACCCATATAAGGACATAACTTTTTAAAATAATTTTATCTGAATGGTGTGGAGTCTTGCCAATTAAAAATATCTTAGATCTGTATTTTTTTTTTTTTTTTTTTTCTTTTCTAGGGGTAATTGCAGTGGGCTCTAATTTAGCCTTGATTTTGTTTTTCTCAACCCTTGGTTAACTTATTATTATTTGGACTATATAGAAGGACTCCCATTAGAAACAATAAGGCTGAAAATATCCTCGGTGACTTTCTTTATCTTCTCAATGTAAGAGATCACTGTTTTGCTCTGGACTCTGACTTTGTAAGTGGGTAACACTAACCATTTTAGGCCAAGATTTTAAATTCATTTTTAAGGCTAACTTAGGTCTTTCACCTTTTATAGCTTGCACCCAATATAAGCACCTAAAAGGTCAAATCCTTTTCCAGTAGAAGAGCCTGCATCCCCATTTTTGCTAAAAGCATTCCAACATTAGCAGCTCTAGACACTTTCTCAGACATTCTAATTAGCCTATCAATAAACTCTTGAAAACGTTTAGAAAGCAAAACTTAACCCCTAAACAATCTAGTCTCTCCAAAATCAACACATAGTGCATCAGAGCACATCAGCGTCATGCTAAAAAGTTTGGCTGCTAGTTTCCCACATACAAACACACTACAGTGCAGTGATACTGTCTTAAATCTTATCTTATTACTTATAATATAACCACATTTAGACATATTTTAGAAACCTGTTTTCCTAGATTGGTTTATTCCATGTTTTGTTGTTTAGAGTGACTTTAACCAAGTTACTAGTTTTAAACAAAATTTTTGTTACCAATATTGCAATTTTTGAATCATACATGATTACTTATAAGCAAGTAATTTACCACCAAGACATGCAGAGTATATTTTTTCCTTTTAAAACCAGTTAAAAACAAACCTGAAGTAATCACACATTTTATATATTTTAACTAGATAATTTTTTTTTTGCTTTTTTAGCTGTAATTTTAATAGATGGAGACTTTGTCACTGGTTGAGATTCACAAACACAGATTTTTTTTTTTTTAAGGAGAAGCAATGGAACAGCTCCAGTGATTAAGCTGTCGACACCCTTATCTAGGAGCAGCCTAAAAATCAGCTTCCAGCAGGTCTTCAACTGAGCTAAAATATTAACTTTAGGATTTAGGGCCCTAATGCCTGCTTTTTATTTTTAATTTTACCCTTTTAGACAGGAGTCAAAACTTAATAGAGAGACAAACCCATAACATTGTCTTTTGAACATGAAACATGAGTAACACTTAAACAAGAAAACATGGACATAAATTGACATACGTGGACAGACAGCTTGTCATGCCAAGAGACAAACACACACAAGAGAAGAGAACTACATGTGTCCAAGGGACCCTGATATTCTTCTTAAGGGACCCAGAACCAGAACTAGACATTTCTCCAATGAGAAATAGAAAGCCAGGACGACTCCTGACCTTCAACCTCCTGCTTGAAGAATTCTGGAACAGTTTACATTTTCTTTTTCCTGGCAAGGTGATAAACAAGGGCCTGTGGGGAAGACTGGCAGGTCTAGGGCTCCAGAGTCTCTGAGCTTAGGCGGTGGTGGCCGCTCCCCTCCCCCAGCAGCAGCAGCTGCAGCAGCCGCTTGTGTGAGTCTCTGAGCAGAGGCAGGCTGCTGTTGCTTTCCCCAGAGACCACAGTGGTGGCAGCCTTCTCAAAAGCACTCTCCCCAAAGGGATCATTGTCACCTTTTCTTTTTAGAAGTGGGACAGTCAAAGGGAGTTTCTGCAGTGCCTCTAAAGAGCAGGAAACCTCTGCTGTTTGGGGAAGGGGAAGGTACAGCAAAGGAGCTGTGTCTTTGAGGCAAACATCATCTGGCATGGGGATCGCTGCGGAGGAGCAGAGTGAGGGCGAACACTTGTGGTGTTTGGTTTTACCTTTAAGGGAACCAGCACAAGCAGCCCACGAAAAGGAGTTATAAGAATTCCTCTGCAGAAAGGATTTTAGCGGACCCAGGAGAGTCAGAGAGAACATCATTAAAGAGATTCCAGTAACTAAAAGCCTGTACAGAGAGGAACTCAGAGTCCTGTTTTTGCAAACTATTTAATTCTCATCCCACCTTATTCCATGCTGTGGGGTGCATATCTGTTCCATGGACAAACTTCTGACATGAACTGAAAAAATTTAGACAAATCTTCTTTTGTTAGCTCTAACTCCTCTTTCCCTGAGAGAAGCTTTCAGGTCTCTGACGAAGACCACTTCTTTAAATATTTTATGGCCCATTTCTTATGAGACAGAGAAATTCTTCACTTACTGAGGACGTCTTTCTCTCATGAGTGGTGAGAGTAATCATCCAAATTTCTTCTTTGCGGCAGCCTTTTCCTTAGGTGTTCTCCATCTCGCAAAGGTCCGTACCTCGAGCTCACATGGGGTGCCAATTGTCCCGTCCCGTAGGACCCAGTTATTTGTGGGATCGAGGGGAACCAACCCTGGGAAGAAATGGGCGAGAAAATGGAGCGAGACCAAGCAGAGACTTGTCAAGGTCTGTTTAATTTTTCACAGGTTCTTTCTTTTATGCAAGGGGATAGAATGCAGGGTGAGCACACACACAAAAATATCTTGTCAGTTGTTAGCTAGGAGATTTAGGGCTTAATTATTTTCTCAGGACACCTGGGCACAGTTGATTGCGGAGCTCCAGAATGCATAGTCATTAGCAGAACTGTAACTTATCTTGTGTAAACACCAAGGGCCTGGGACTACTGAACTCAGGAGTATAGCTAATTCTTGTGTAAACACTAGGGCCTTGGGAAAAGTCCATGCTCTCACGTAGGGGGAATGTGGTGAGGAGGTCATTGTGGGTGGCTCGGGCTCCCAACATCTTGCTCTCCCACAGAGGAAATAGGGGGAGGAGATCCTTGTGTGGCACTGTGTGGACTTTGGCTCCCAATAGACAGGAAATACATACAAAAACTAAACAGAGAAACAATGAAACTAAGAGACATTATGAATAAAATGGGTGTAACAGACTTCTATAAAATATTTCACCAAATACAAAAGAATGTACTATAGTACCAAGGAAGTGTTTGAAAACCCTGAGAAAACAGGTGCCAATCTGATGCAATCACACCACTGTGTTTATCCACAACCTCTAGGTTGGGTTTAATTTACCTCTGACCCACAGGAAAGTTCTGGTGGACATAAAAGCCCAACACTCATTGGGACAAGGTTTTATAGAAAGGGGCAAGTGAGGGGGGAGTGTTCCTACCCTGGAAATCATCTAATTGGGGTGCCACTGTGTCCTTTCGCATAATTGGTTGGTTCTGGGAGCCAAACCAGTTAACTTCTGCTTTCCACTTAATTGGTTGTTGTTAGGCAGGGAACAGGCACATAACTGGGAGGTGTAAATTTTCTTAGAGATTAATCTGAAAACTGGTTCTAACTGCTGGATTTGTTGGGGGGAAAATAACTTGGAAATGTAGGTCTTGGTTTTGGTAGCCAAAGAAACTTGAGTTTGACACAGGTTTTGTAGGGGTTGGGGTAAATTACAAACAGATGAGAGGTACAGTCCTATTACTTTAGTTTAAGCTTAGGTAAGGTTTTTTAAAATACCATCGGAATCAAAAAATTGGGTCTCTAAGGTTCTTGTTCTTAGCACATCAAGGAACTTTCTCCAAAACCAATCACAGAGTCAATCACTAAGAATGTCTAATAAGACACAAGAAAATTGAAATAATGTGTTGGATTTTACCAGATCATCATCAATTAAAGGTGTACATCAACAACAACAGAAAAACTAGAAAGCCTACATACTCATAGAAATTGAACAACTATATACTGAATGATCTCTGGGTCAGGGAAGAAAAAAAATTAAAACTTTCTATAATTCAAAGAAAATGATAGGGTAACATATAGAAATTTGTGGGACACAATGAAAGTAGTGCTACAAAAGAGTTCATTACACTAAATAAACAAAATTAGTAAATAAAAGGGGGATATAACAACTGATATTTCAGAAATTTAAAGAATCACTTGGTTTTTCTTCAAAAAGCTGAACTCCACAAAATAGGAAAATGTTAACTTAGTAATGGAGAGTTTTCCAGACAGATACCACTTGCCAAAATTAAACCAACATCAACTAAACTAGTTAAAATTTTTTGAAAAGAAATGATAACAAAATTTTCTTTTCTTTTGCTCTTCTTTTTCTAGAGACATCCATGTCTATATTTAGACTAAAATTCTTGAAGAGTAAGAGAGAGTTATATCTATTGTTTTTCTAACCAGGTTTCAACCCTAAGATATTAATGATTTAATATATACTAAACCCATTATATATTGAACTATAAAAAAAACATTTGTTGATTTTCATTAAGCAAAGCTGAATAGAGTTTTAAAACCCCACATTATACTAATACTCATGATTATATTTTTCATAATTTAATATATTTTTATAATAATTAACAAATAGTATCATTATATCGACCAATTGCTATTATTTTAACATCCCTGTCACCTGTTATAACATGGGTAGGTCCCTAACTGATGGCCTCCTTTTACCCATGCTCTAGCCTCTGAGGGGTTTGCAAAGGTTTTTCTTACTTCCTTATTATCTAGAAGCAAACATGACCACAAAAAGAAGCACCCTGATTTTCAGTTAAGTATAAACAAAAATTCCAGCTTTTGTTAACTTTCTCATATTTGGCATAACTTTCTCAAATATTTCTCATATTTGGTCTATTCTGGCAACACTTTCTCATTTTAACTAGAGCCCCAGCTTGGGACCTTTCTGTACCAAAGTACTGACATTCTCATATATACCTTGAGGACTTGTAGTAACTAAAGAGTCACATTTAAAGTAGGTAAAGACTTAATTCTCCAAACAACATGAGGTCACTGAATTTTTCCCATGCCCTGCTGAAAGAAATAGAACGCATGAATCAGAGACATACAGAGGAAAGTGTTATAGGCATTTCCAAGATTTCACTTAACCATAGTTTAGAGGCCGTGAGCATCAGACAGGGACTGAAGTCATGTAGCCATCAGCAGAAAGAAATCTTCATTCCTTTTTTAAGTGCATTTTTACAAAGACAAGAAAAGTAATACAAGAAGTGATAAAAGTGTTTGAAGCTTTTATTTTATTTCTGGTTGTAGAAGTACTAAATGTGGGATATTAAAATGGTTTACTTATATACTTTATGATAGCCAGAAACTGTAAACAACCTAGATGTGATGTCCCACAACAAAAAAATGGATACAGAATACTTCTCAGCTATTAAGAAAAAAGACATACTGAATTTTGCAGACAAATGGATAGAACTAGAAAATGTCATCCTGAGTGAGTTAACTCAGACCCAAAAAAGACATGCATGGTATATACTCATTAATAAGTGGATATTAGCCAAAAAATGTACAGAATATCCAAGATACATTTTACAGAACTTAAAAAGGTCACCAAACTCAAGGGCTCAAGTAAGGATACCTTAGTCCCACATGGAAGGGAGAAGAAAGCAACTCACAATAGGTTAGGAAAGGAGCGACCTGGGTCAAAAAGGGGATTGGGGGGGGGGGAGTTGGGAGAGGGAAACATGATCTAATATTGGGTGAGGGAAAAGGACTGAAGCCTGGAGGACCACCAGAAAAAGAATGGAAACAGGCAACCTCAGGAAGTAGGAGGTTGGGAGAACCCTCCAGAAAATACCAGAGATCTGGGAAGTGAGAGACTCTCAAAACTCAAAGAGAAGGACACTAGATGTAATGCCCTACAGTGGGAAAAGGGAACTTGTAGAGACTATCTCCAGCAGAAAGACAGGGCATCAAGTTAGTGATAGGTTTGTTATCCCACAGTCAAAACTCTAACTCATAATTGTTCCTGTCTGAAAGAACTGCAGGGCTGGAAATGGAAAAGATCCCAAGGAAAAGAAGATCCAGTGACAGACCCAAAGTGTGATTGAGTTCAAGAGGAGGCTCCAAGGCCTGACACTATTACTGAAGCTGTGAAGGGGTTCCCAAAATAGGACCTATCATGACTCCACTCTGAAACACACAACAAGCAGCTGAAAGAGTTAGATTCACATATTTGCACACAGCCAATGAACAGAAGCTGCTGACCTCTGTGGTTGAATTAGGGAAAAGCTGGAAGAAGTTGAGGAGGAGAGCAACCCTGTTGGAGGACCAGCAGTCTCAATTCATCTGGACCTCTGTGATCTCTCAGACACTGGACTAAAGGGCTGTTCTCCCTTTGATGCCAGACAATGCTACTAACACCAAGGGTCTTTCCATAGGTGCACATTGGTTGGTGTTTTAGACCCTGGGAGTTCTCGAGGGGTTGCTTGGTAATGTTGCTCTTCCCATGGGGTAGCAAAACTTTCAGCTCCTTCAGTTTTTTACTCTAGCTTCTTCATTGGGGATCCCATTTTCAGTTTTATGGTTAGCTGAAAGCATCCTAAATTGTAACTGTATGACTGTGGCAGAGCCTCTAAGGGGACATCCATATCTGGCATCTGCCAGTAAGCACTTCTTGACATCTGCAATAGTACTTGGGTTTGGTGGCTGCGTATGGGGTGGATCCTCAGTTGAGGCAGTCTCTGACTGATCTTTTCTTCAATTCTGCTTCTCTATTTGTTCCTGTATTTATTCCTCTTTTGAAAGACATTTGGGTTCTTTACAGTTTCTGGCAATTATAAATAAGGCTGTTATAAACAAGGTGAAGCATGTGCCCATGTTATATGTTGGAGTGTTTTTTGCATATAAGCCCAGGAGTGGTAAAGCTGGGTCTATGTCCAAATTTCTGAGACTGCCAGACTGATTTCCAAAGTGGTTGTACAAGCTTGCAATACAAATAACAATGAACTCCTCTTTCTCTATATCCTCGCCAGCATCTGATGTCAAACGGGTTTTGGATCTTTGTCATTCTGTCATTCTAAATGATGTGAGGTGGAATCACACCAGGGTTGTTTTTTGTCTTTGTTTTTAGGTATTGCATTTTACTTTTTTTCTCTTTTTTAATTTGATACTCGGTATTTACATTTGAGATGTTATTCCTTTACCCCACCACGTTCCCATCCCTGCCCCCTCTGTGGTGAACATTTTGGGCACCTCTGGACAGTTGGTGGTTGGGTAACATTAATTTTTCAGGACACCTTGAAGCTGACCACAGGCAGGACTATGGCTTCTCTGCTGCACCCTGTAAGGGCTAGAATTAAGCACATTTGCCTCTGAAGTACAGGGCAGATCACTTAGGATTGAAGCCCAGGGAAGTACATTTGCATTTGAAATGTAGTTTAGGACAAGACAGATTCAGCAGATGTAAGCAGAAATTTAGGCAGCTGAAGTCTCTTTGATCACCATTTGTCCCTGACCTTCACACTTGGCCTCCAGAAAGATGTTTATAGGATATTTGATGCTTAATTTGCTTGTGCCCTGTCTCAAGGCTGATGTTATCTTTCTGCATGTAATTAAAGTGGTTTATAAGAGGACTAATAAACAAGGCCTCACTTTAGCCTTGAGGTTTCAACCTCAAAGGTGGCTGAAGTACTGTTGCAACTTTAACTAACTTGTCTTTTTTCTTTCAATCCTCACTTTGTCCCCGAGGAACACCTGTTGTTTGACCCAGGTGGTCTAGGACACCCCTCCAGTTGCCTTCACAAAGGGGCACTCCCTTCTGATCACCCTCACCACCCCAATGCCTTGGCATTTCCCAACATTAGAAAAACTCTGGAACAAAAGCCTCTTCTCACATTGATGGCAGACACTGCCATCTTCAGCTACATATGCAATATGTATGGATCATTAGGCCTCTCAAAGTGCACAAAAGGTTGGTATTTTACTCCATGAGAATTTTGGAGGGTTTGGTTGGTTTATCTTCCCATGAGGTTGCAACCCTTGCAATCCTTAGGCAATTTCTTTAGAAACCTCATTGGGATCCAACGAGTGAGTTCAGACCAATGGTTAGCTACAAGTATGCTCAGCTGTATCTATATGACTCTAGCATAGTCCCTGACAGGGCATCTCTGTCTGGAACCTGTCAGTAAGTACTTTTGGGGATGTGCTTGGATTTGGTGACTGCATATGTGGTGGGTTCCCAGGTGAGGTGACTTCTAAGTGAACTTTTATTCAATCCCTGTTTTCTCTATTTGACCTTGCATTTTCTCCCATGAGAGTTTTGTTCTCTTTTCTAATAAGGAGTAAGGTATCCCCATTTTGGCCTTTCTTCTTCTTGTGTATCATAATATCTGTGAATTCTTTTTTCAGTATTGGGTATTCAGAGCTTTCTGGGGATAGTGCCTGCTTATCAGTGAGTGTATATCATGTGTTTTCTTTTGTGACTGGGTTACCTCACTCAGGATGATAGTCTCTAGTTCCATCAATTTGCCTAGGAGATTCATGAAGTCATTATCTCTAATAGCTAAGTAGTACTCCATGGTGTAAGTGTACCACACTCTCTGTATTCATTCATCTGTTGACGGACATCTGGGTTCTTTCCAGCTTCCGGCTATTATAAATAAGGCTGCTAAAAACTTTGTGGACCATGTTTTTGTTTTATGTTGGAACATTTTTGATGTATGTGCCCAAGGGTAGAATACCTGGGTTTTCAGAAAGTGCTATGTTCAATTTTCTAAGGAACAAAGAGATTGATTTCAAGTGTGGTTGTACCACCTTACAATGTGACCAAGAGTGGAGGAGTGTTCCTCTTTCTTCTTGTCAGCATCTGTTGTCCCCTGAGTTTTATTTTATTTTTTTTATCTTAGACATTTTTACTGGTGTGAGGTAGAATCTCAGGTTTGTTTTTATTTGCATTTCTTGATGATGAGGGATGTTGAGGTGCTACTCAGCCATTCAATGTTCCTCAGTTGAGAATACTTTATTGAACTCTGTACCCCATTTTTTTATAGGACTATTTAATTCTGTATAGTGTAGCTTTCTTTGTTCTTTGTATATATTGGATACTAGCCCTCTATGAGATATAGAATTAGAAAAGATTATTTCCCAATTTGTAGTCTGCCATTTTGTCTTCTTAAAATTGTTCTTAGCCTTACAGAAACTTTGCAATTTCATGAGGTCTCATTTATCTATTCTTTATCTTAGATCATAAGCCATTGGTGTTCTGTTCAAGAAAATTTCTTTTGTGCCTATGTGTTATAAGTTTGTTCCTACTTTCTCTTCTAATACTTTCAGTGTACCTGGTTTTATGTAGAGGTCTTTTATCTACTTGGACTTGAGCTTTGTACAAGGAGATTGTATTCTTCTGCATGCTGACTGCCAGTAAAACAGTACCATTTGTTGAAGAGGCTATCCTTTTTCCATTACATGTTTTTAGATCCTTTCTCAAAGATCAAGTGACCCTAGGTGTGTGGGTTCATTTCTGGGTTCTAAATTCTTTTCCTTTTATCTACCTGCCTATTTCTGTACCAATACCATGCTTTTTTTTTTTTTTAATTACAGTTGCTTTGTAATATAGCTTGAGATCAGGGATGGTGATTCCCCCAGAAGTGTTTTTATTGTTGAGAAGAGATTTGGTTGTTCTAGGTTTTTTATTATTCTGGAAAAAAATTCCATATTGATTGTTCTAACTCTATGAAGAATTGAGTTGGAATTTTGAAGAGAAGTACATTGAATCTGTAGATTGCTTTTGGCCAGATGGCCATATTTACAGTGTTGATCCTGCTATTCCATGAGCATGAGAGTTCTTTTCATCTTCTGAGATTTTCTTCAATTTTCTTCTTAAGAATTTAGAAGTTCTTGTTGTATAGATTCTTCACTTGCTTGGTTAGGATAACCCCAAGTAATTTTATAGTCTTTGTGATTACTGTGAAGGTGTTGATTCCCTAATTTATTTCTCTGCCAGTTTAACCATTGCATAGAGGAAGGCAGTTGATTTATTTTAGTTAATTTTATTGCAATCCACTTTGCTGAAGTAGTTTATTAGTTGTAAAAGTTTTCTGGGGGGAATTTTGGGGTCACTTAAGTATACTATCATATCACCTGCAAATAGTTATATTTTGACTTCTTCCTTTCCAATATTAATTCTTTTGAATTCTATTTGTTGTCTAATTGCTCAGGCCAGAATTTTCAGTACTATATTGAATAGGTAGGGGGACAGTGGGCAGCCTTGTTGAATCCCCGATTTTAATGTGATTGCTTCAAGTTTATCTCCATTTAATTTGATGTTGACTACTTGTTTGTTGTGTATTGTTTTACCATGTTAAAGTATGGACCATGTATTCTAAATCTTTCCAAGATTTTTATCATGAAGGGGTGTTGAATTTTGTTGAATGATTTCTCAGATTGTAGTGAGAGGATCATGAGTGTTTTGTTTTGTTTTGTTTTGTTTTCTTTTGAGTTTATTTAAATGGTACATTACATAAATGAATTTTCATATGTTGAACCATCCCTGAATCCCTGGAATAAAGCCTACTTAATCATGTTGGATGATTGTTTTGATTTGTTTTTGGATTTGGTGTGTAAAAATGTCATTGAATATTTTTGCATTGATGTTCATGAGAGAAATTGATCTGAACTTCTATTTCTTTGTAATGTCTTTTACTGTAATTTAAGTATGAGGATAATTGTGGCTTTGAGAACAAGTTGGGTAGTATTCCTTCTCTTTCTATTTTGTGGAATAATTTGGATAGTATAGGTATTTGGATAAATGTAAAAACCTGATAGAATTCGCCATGAAACAAATCTGGTCCCATTTTTTTTTTTTTTTTTTTTTTGGAGGATTTTGGTGATTACTTCTATTTCTTTAGGTGTTATGGGACTGTTAAGACAGTTTATCTGATCCTCATTTAACTTTGGTATCAGGTATCTGTCTAGAAAATTTTCCATTTTCCCAAGATTTTCCAGTTTTGTTGAGTATAGGATTTTGTCTCAGTTTCTATTGTTATGTCTCCCCTTCCATTTCTGATTTTGTTAATTTGGATACTCTCTCTTTGTCCTCTAGGTAGTCAGGCTAAGGGTTTTTTGATCTTTTTGATTTTCTCAAAAAAAACAGCTCTTGGTTTGGCTGATGCTTTGTACTGTTCTTTTTGTTTCTATTTAGTTGATTTCTGCTCAGAGTTAGATTATTTTTAGCTGTCTACTCCTCTTACATGTATCTGCTTCTTTTTGTTCTAGAGTGTGTAGTGCTTTTGAGCTGTTAGGGTATGTGCTCTCCAGTTTCTTTTTGGAAGCACTCAGAGCTATTAGTTTTCCTCTCAGTACTGCTTTCATTGCATCCTATACGTTTGGGTATATAGTAGTGTTATTTTCATTAAATTAAAAAATCCTTGATTTCTTTTTTTATTTTTCCCTTGACCATGTTATCATTGAGTAGAGCATTGTTCAGCTTCCATGTGTATATGGGCATTTTCTTGTTTTTCTTGTTACTAAAGACAATCCTTAGTCCATGGTGATCTGGTGTGATGAATGGCAGTATTTAGATCTTCTTGTATCACTTTTTTTTTTTCTTTTTTTGAACTTCACACAGTCTGTGAGTTGTTTCTGGAGTGTTCAGAGCTTTCTGGGGTTAGTAACACATTATCAGTGACTGCACATTATGTCTTTTGTGACTGGGTTATCTCACTCAGATTGATATTCGTTAGATGCATACATTTTCTTAAGAATTTCATTAAGTCATTGTTTCTGATATCTGAGCAGTACTCCATTGTGTAAATTTACCAAAATTTTTGTATCCATTCATCTACTGAATAACATCTGGGTTCTTCCCAGCTTCTGGCTATTATAAATAGAGCCTCTATGAAAATTTTGGTGCATGTATCTTTGTTGTATATTGGAGTGTCTCTGGGGTATATGCCCAGAAGTAGACTAACTGGATCTTCAGATAGTACTATGTCTAATTTTCTGAGAAATCGCTAGACTGATTTTCAGAGTGGCTGTACCAGTTCACAACCCCACCAGCAGTGGAGAAGTGTTCCTCTTTCTCCACATCATCGCCAGCATCTGCTGTCATCTAAGTTTTGGATCTTGCCCAATATAACTGGTGCGAGGTAGAATCTCAGGGTTGTTTTGACTTGCATTTTTGTGATGGCTAAGGATGTTGAACACTTCCTTAGATGTTTCTCACCCATTCGATATTCCTCAATTGAGAACATTTTGTTTAGCTCTGTACCCCATTTTTAATAGGGTTGTTTGATTCTCTGGTGTCTAGTTTTTTGAGTTCTTTGTATACCTTGGATATTAGGCCTCTATCTGATGTGGAGCTGGTAAATACCTTTTCCCACTCTGTTGGCTGCCAGTTTGTATTCTTCACAGTGTCCTTAGCCTTACAGAAACTTTGCAATCTCATTAAGTCCCATTTGTCAATCTTTGACCTTAGAGCACAAGCTATTGGTGTTCTGTTGAGGAAATTTTCTTCTGTGCATATGTGTTCTAAGGTTTCCCTACTTTCTGTTCTAATAGTTTCAGTGTACCTGGTTTAATGTGAAGATCTTTGATCCACTTGCACTTAAGCTTTGTACAAGGAGATAAGAAAGGGTCTATATTCATTCTTCTGCATGCTGAGTGCCAGTTGGATCAACAACATTTGTTGAATAGACTGTCCTTTTTCCACTGAATGTTTACACCTCCTTTGTCAAAAATCAGGTGACCATATACGTGAGGGCTCATTTTTGGATCTTCTATTCTATTCCATTGATCCACGTGCCTATTTCTGTACCAGTACCATGCGGGTTGTAGCAGACTTGCCTTGTTATATAGCATGAGTTCAGGGATAGTGATTCCTGTAGATGTTTCTTTTTTTTTTTTTTTGTTGAGGATGAATTTCGCTATTCTAGGTCATTTGTTATTCCACATGAAATTTCATATTGCTCTTTCCAACTCAATGAAGAATTGGTTTGGTATTTTGATGGAGATTGCATTGAATCTGTAGATTGCTTTTGGTAGGATGGCCATTTTTAAAATGTTGATCTTTCCAATCCATGAGCATGGGAGATCTTTCCATTTTCTGAGATCTTCCTCGATTTCCTTCCTTAGAGGGTTGAAGTTCTTTTCATACAGTTCCTTCACTTGCTTAGTTAGAGTCATACCAAGGTATTTCATATTTTTTGTAACAATTGTGAAACGTATATTTTTCCTAATTTCATTCTCCACATATTTGTCCTTTGAGTATAGGAAGGCTACTGATTTGTTTGAGTTAATTTTATATCCAGCCACTTTGCTGAACTCGTTTATTAGCTGTTGAAGTTCTCTGGTGGAATTTGTGGGGTTGCTTAAGTACACTATTATATCATCTGCAAATAGTGATGTTTTTACTTTTTTCTTTCCAATTTGTATCCCTTTGATATCCTTTTGCTGTCTAATTGCTTCGGCCACTACTTCTAGTACTATGGTGAATAGGTAGGGGGAGAGTGGGATGCCTTGTCGAGTCACTGATTTTAATGGGATTTCTTCAAGTTTCCCACCATTAAGTTTGATGTTGGCTGTTGGTTTGCTGTATATTGCTTTTATTATGTTTAGGTATGGGCCTTGGATTCCTTTTCTTTGTAAGACTTTTATCATAACATGAAAGGGTGTTGTATTTTGACAAATGTTTTCTTAGCATCTAGTGAGATGACCGTGTGGTTTTCTTCTTTGAGTTTTTTTATATGGTGGATTACATTAATGGATTTCCATATATTAAACCATCTTTGCATCCCAAAATGAAGCCAACTTGTTAATGGTGAATGAGCATTTTGATGTGTTCTTGGAATCCATTTGCAAGGGTTTTTTAAGTATTTTTGCATCAATGTTCATAAGTGAGATTGGTCTGAAGTTCTCTTTTCTTGTAGGTTCTTTGTGTGGTTTAGGAATGAGGGTTATTGTAGCCTCAAAAAATGAGTTATGTAGAGTTCCATCTGATTCTATCTTGTGTAATAGTTTGGAGAGTATTGATATTATGTCGTCAATAAATGTTTCATAAAATTCTGCAGTGAACCCATCCGGACTTGGCCTTTTTTTGGTTGGGAGGCTTTTGATGACTGCTATTTTTTTAGTTGTTATGGGATTATTTAGATGGTTTGCCTGGTTCTGGTTTAACTTTAGTATCTGGTATCTGTCTAAGAATTTATCCATTTCATTCAGATTTTCCAGCCTTGTTGAGTACAGACTTTTATTGTAGGATCTGATGATTTCTTGAAATTCCAGAATTTCAGTAATTATATCTTCACTTTCATTTCTGATTTTGTTAATTTGTATACTCTCTCTTTTCCCTTTTGTTAGTCTGGCTAAGGTTTAATCAGTCTTGTTAATTTTCTTAAAGAACCAGCTCTTGGTTTTGTTGATTCTTTCAATGGTTCTTTTTGTTTCTATTTGGTCAATTTCTGCCCTAAGTTTGATTATTTATTGCCATCTACTCCTCTTGGGTGTATCTTCTTCCTTTTGTTCTAGAGCTTTCAACTGTGCTGTCAGGTTGCTACTGTATGCTCTCTCCATTTTCTTTTTGGAAGTACTTAGAGCTTTGAGTTTTCCTCTCAGTACTGCATTCATTGCATCCCATAGGTTTGGGTAGGTTGTGTTTTTGTTTTCATTGAAATCTACAAAATCCTTAATTTCTTTCTTTATTTCTTCATTGGCCCTGCTCTTGTTTAATAGAGCATTGTTTAGTTTCCATGTGTATGTGGGCTTTTTGTTGAATTTGTTATTATTGAAAACCAGCCTTAAACCATGTTGATCTGACAAGATGCATGGGAGCATTTCCATCTTCTTATATCAATTGAGGTTTGTTTTGTGACCAATTATGTGGTCTATTTTTGAGAAGGTGCCATGAGGTGTTGAGAAGAAGGTGTATTTTTTTTGTTTTAGGATGATATGTTCTGTAGATATCTATTAATTGTAGTTGGTTCATAATCTCTGCTAGTTTTACAATATCCTTGTTAAGTTTCTGTTTCCATTACCTGTCCATTGGTGACAGTGGTGTATAAATGTCTTCCATTATTATTGTGTGGGGAGAAATGTATGTTTGAGCTATAGTAGGGTTTCTTTATGAATATGGGTGCTTTTGTATTTAGAGCATTTATGTTAAGGATTGAGAGTTCCTCCTGACAGATTTCCCCTGTAATGAGTAAAAAGTTTCCTTTCTTATCTTTTTTGATAACTTTTGGTTGAAGATTTACTTTGATTGATATTGGAATGGCCACTCCACCTTGCTTCTTGGGACTGTTTGCTTGGAGTTTTTTTTTTTTTTTTTTTTTTTTTTTTCCCCAACCTTTTATTCTGAGATAGTGTATGTCTTTGTCTTTCAGATGACTTGCCTGTATGCAGCAATATGCTGGGTTTTGTTTATGTATCCAGTCTTATAGCCTATATCTTTTCATTGGGGAGTTGTGTCCATTTATGTTATCCGAAGTCAAGGTATAGTGGTTGCTGTTTCCTATTATTGCCTGTATAGGTTGAATTGTGCCTGTGTGTCTTTCTTCTTTTGTTTTTCTTGCTTAGGGTTTTTCTTGTTTTTATTAGGATGGGTTTCCCCTAATTGTATTGGTCTTTCTACCTATAATTTGTTGTAGTGCTGGGTTTGTGATCAGATATTATGTAAATTTAGTTTTCTCTTGTAATATCTCATTCTCTCCATCTATGGTGATTGATAATTTTTCTGGGTATAAGAGCTTGGGCTAGTACTTGTGCTCTCTTAGGGTGTGCATGATGTCTGTCCAGGCTCTTCTAGCTTTCATAGTCTCTATTGAGAAATTGGGTGTGATTGTGATGGTCTGCCTTTTTATGTTACATGACCTTTTTCCCTTACAGCTTTTAGTATTCTTTCTTTGCTTTGGGCACTTGGTGTTTTGACTCTGATGTTTCAGGAGGAATTTCTTTTCTGATCCAACCTATTTGGAGTTTTGTAGGCTTCTTTTATGCCCGTGGCCATCTCATTCTTAAGGGTAGGGATGTTTTCTTTTATTGTTTTGTTGAATATATTTACTGTGCCTCTTAGTTGATATTCTTCGCCCTCTTCTATTCCTATTATCCTTAGGTTTGGTCTTCTCGTTGGATCTCCTGGACATCTTGTATTAGGAGTTTTTAGGTTTTTTCATCTTCTCTGACTGATTTGTCTATGTTTTCAATGTTGTCTTTGGCCCCCAAGATTCTCTCTTCCATCTCTTGTAGTGTGTTCGAGATCCTTGCATCTGTGTCTCCTGATTTCTTTCTTAGGTTTTCTACCTCTAGGGTTATCTCTTTTAGTTTTGTCTTTATTGTATCCATTTTGGTTTTAAATTCCTTCTTTCATTCCTTCATCTCTTTGGTTCTGTTTTCCTCTAGTTTTTTGAGTTCTTTGAGCGTTTTTTCTTGTTTCTTCTTTAAAAGCTTTTAATTCTTTATTCTTTTCCTCCTGTACTTGTTTAAGGATCTCCATCATCATCTTGAGGTAGGATTTCAAGTCTGAGTCTTGTTTTTCTGGAATGTTTGGCATTCTGCTGTTTGGTGTGATGGTAAAGCTGGGTTCTAGTATTGCCAGGTTATCTTGCTTTCCCTGGGTTATGTTTTTTTGCTTTCCTCTTGCCATCTTGTTATCAGTGATTGGTTCTCACCTTTCTCTTGTACCTGGTCTGTGTCCCTGGATATCTGCTGCTCATGATGGCAGATGGTCCGAGGACCTGTTCTACATGCAAAAGTCGCTGGCTGGGAACACAGGGCCCCATGCAATGTTTCTGGTTTCCTGGATCAAGCAGGGCAGGGGTGCACTTTCTGTGTGCTCGGCAGAGATCTCTCTGCCGCCTGGCTACTCGGAACACCTTTTCACCAGGCCTGTGTTCCTTGATCTCTGCTGTTCCTGGTCCTTGTCATATCTCTTGTGGCTTGTTTTGGACTGACTATATTGGCAATTTTGTAGAAGGTACTGTGAGGTGCTGATAGAAAAGTATATTCTTTTGTTTTTGGTGAAATGTTCTATAGATGTCTGATACAGTCAGTTGGTTCATAACCTCTGCCAATTTTGCTGTTTTTCTGTTCAGTTTCTGCCTCCATGATCTGTCCATTGATGAGAGTGGGATGTTGAAGTCTCCTACTATTATTGTGTGTATTGTAAGATATGCTTTGAACTTTACTAGGATTTCTTTTATAAATGTGGGTGCCCTATTTGGAGTATAGATGTTTAAGACTAAGGGTTCATCTTGATAATTTTTTCCTCTGATGAGTAAAAAGTGTTCTTCCTTATCTTTTTGATAACTTTTGGTTGATAATGTGTTTTATTTGTTATTTGATAGCTACTCCAGCTTGTTTCCTGGGCCCATTTGCTTGGAATGTTTATTCCCAGAATTTTAATGTGAGCTAATATCTGGCTTTGTCTCCAAGATGAGTTCCATGTATGCAGCAAAATGCTGAATCCTATTTATGTGTCCAGTCTGATAGTCTATGTCTTTTTACTGGGGAATTCAGTCCATTAATGTCAAGAGAAATTATTCAATAATGATTTTTGTTTCCTGTCAGTTTTGTTATTAGAGGTTTACTTACATTTGTGTGCCTTTCTTCTTTTTGTTTCTTTGTGTGATTATTATTATTATTATTATTATTATTATTATTATTATTATTATTATTATTTGCTTTTTATTGGTTTGAGTTTCCTTTCTTGTGTTGCATTTTTTTTTCCTTTTATCATCCTTTGTAGGGCTGGATTTGTGTACAGATATTGTGTAAATTTGTTTTTGTCCTGGAATGTCTTGGTTTCTCCATGTATGATGATTGAGAGTTTTGCTTGATATGACAACCTGGGCTAGCATTTGTGTTCTCTTAGGGCCTGCATTACCTCTATCCAGGATCTTCTAGCTTTCATAGTCTCTGTTGAAAAGTCTTGTGTAATTCTGATTCATATGCCTTAATATGTTCCTTGTCCTTTTTCCTTTACAGCTTTTAGGATTCTTTCTTTGTTTCAAATATTAGGTGTTTTGACTATTATGTGTTGAGAGGAGTTTCTTTTCTGGCAATATATTTGGAGTTATGTAAGATTCCTGTATATTCATGGTCATCTTGTTCTTAAGGACTGATAATTTTTCTCCTATGATTTTGTTGAAGATATTTACTGTGCTTTTTAGTTGATATTCTTCACCCTCTCCTACTCCTATTATCTTTAGATTTAGTTTTCTCATTGTATCCTGGATCTACTAGACATTTTGTGTTAGGATCTTTTTAATTTTTACATCTTCTCTAAATGTTTTGTCTATGTTTTCTATGTTGTCTTCACCCCCTGAGATCCTTGCTTCTATCTCTTGTATTCTGTTGGTGGTGCTTGAATTTTATGTCTCCTGATTTTTTCAATTTTTTATTTGTGTGTGTGTGTGTGTGTGTGTGTGTGTGTTCTATCACCAGGGTTGTCTCTTTTTGTGTTTTTTTTTTATTGTTTCTATTTCCGTTTTCATTTCCTTTACTTGTTTGTTTGTGTCTTTGAGTGATTTTTCCTGGTTCTCCTGTAATTGTTTAAGGAAGTTATTTATGTGCTTCTCCAAGATCTCCATCGTCATCATGACGTATCACTTTAAGTCTAAGTTTTGTTTGTCTGGTGTTTTTGGCAATGTACTACCTGTTGTGGTAGGAAAGCTGGGTTCTGATGTCCCCAATTTGTCTTCGTTTCAATTGCTTAGGTTCTTTTGCATTCCTCTTGCCGTCTTGTTATGTGTGATTATTGGTGGTCTTGTTGTCTCTGACTAAAGCCTGTCTCTCCTATGGATCTGAGCATCCGTGGTCTAGGAAGAAAATTGCTTCTTGGTGTTTGGCATTTGTAGGCAAGCAGTGAGTTCTGTATGCAGTGACTCCCTCCTCTCTCCGTGGGTTCAGGTGGGAGAACCCTCGTGAGGCTATTCTGGGATGTCAGTTGTGTACAAGCAGGTCTTGTGTCTTAATGGTGGTCACCCTGCCCTCTTGTTAGGCTAGAAAGACCTGATCCCAGAGTGCACCACTCTAGCTGTACCTCAAGAGCTCCAGGCTCTCCCTCTAGGGACAACCTGTAGGGTGTGTAGCAAGCTCCCTGTGGGCACAGTAGTAAGTGCACTTGTAAGGCTGTTCTGTGGTCTCAGCCATATGCAGGCAGGTCTTGAGTCTTGATGACACTCACTGAGCTGTTTTGCTTGGCCAAAGAGGACGTGATCCCACAGTTCCCCTCCCTATCTGTTCTGATCACCAGGTGTTCCCTCCCTGGACTGCTGGAGAGGGTATGTGTCAGGCTTACTGCTCAGAATGGAGAGCGCGTGCAAGGCTCTTATGAGAGCTCAGCCTGTGCAGGCAGGTACTGAGTCTTCTGTATCAGGTTTTCAAATATACAAAATTCTTCCCCTTAGGATGGAAAGTGATCCTGCAGCTCTTCTGAGCACCAAGGGACCTGTGTGTGGGTGGGCTGCCCATCCAGACGCAACTGGGCCAGATCTCCTCAGGGTTGTTTTGATTTGCATTTTCCTGATGACTAGGGATGTTGAACATTTCTTTAGGTGCTTCTCAGCCTTTCTGGATTCCTCAGCTAACAATTTTTTTTCTGTACTCCAATTTAATAGGATTATTTGATTCTCTGGAGTCTAACTTCTTGAATTATTTGTGTATATTGAAAAATATCCCTCTATCAGATGTTGCATTGGAAAAGACCCTTTTCCAATTTGTTGGCTGACATTCTGTCATCTTGACGGTGTTTTTCACATTATAGAATCTTTGCACTTTCATGAGGTCCCATTTGTCAATTCTTGATCTTAGAGCATAAGCCTTTGTTGTTCTATTCAAGAAAATTTACCCTGTGCCCATGTGTTCTAAGCTTTTTACCACTTTCTCCTCTATTAGTTTCAGTGTATCTGGTTTTATGTTGAGATCTTTGATCCACTTGGACTTGAGTATTGTACAAGAAGATGAGATGAAAATAGATCAATTTGCATTCTTCTGCATGCTGACTGCCAGTTGAACCAGCACTACTTGGTCAATATAACCAGCAAAATCTAAACAACTGGGGCAAATGTCCACAGTGTATGCAAGGGTTAATACTGGGGATGATTCAGATCTGTGTCCTGTCAATATAACCAGCAAAACCTAAATGACTAGTGCAAATGTACACAGTGTATGTAAGAGTCAATACTGGAGATGATCGAGGTCTGTGTCCTGTTTCTCATTCATCTGCACGTATTTATTACTTAGGCTGAACGATAAACATAGGATTTTCTTCTGAGTATGACAATTTGACACTAAATTGACATACTTCTCTATGTCAATATTCCTTGGGGATTCCTAACTTACTCTATTTGGCCTACTATAGGTATGAAACATTTGCTTCAATCTGATGTAGAATATTTGACCAGAAGAAAGGTGCCATGCATTTTGTTCATTAAAGGCTGTAATATTTGTTTTATCCCTAAAATGTTCTATGTAGATAAAAAGTTTCAATCCAATGACAATGTAAATTCTCACTCACCACAAGGCTGAATAAAAATGAAGGGTTGTTCACACATTTAAAACTGATTGAGATTTATAGCAAAAAACAGGTTACCAATGCTGAGACAAAGAGAATTTGAGCAACATTTTTGAAAAGTTCAACAGAGACTGCATTATTCACTATCCAAAGTATTATGTAGTTTGGTTTAAGTTGTATCTTAAAATTATTTTTATAAAATATTATAAATATATAATATGGACTTTGTAAATTTATGTTTATGATATATTCCTTTGTTTAAAAAACCCTCAATTCTTCCTTTTGAAAATTATTTTACAGCAAGTCATTAACTTTTGATAATAGATAATAAATTTAGGAAATGGCTAGAAAAGGGACCATGTAAGGAAAATGGTATGAGATATACCAGAAATGACTAATTTAAAGAGAACATTCATTTTCACACTTGTAATTATTTTTAAAACCATTTATGTACTGTGTGAATTATGTATGCTAAATTCTGTAAAAAAATAAAAAGAAATAAGACACAGTCCTTAATTTCAGAGGGTACCTGAGTACTTGAAGGAAAGAGAAGTAGAAATCAATTTTATTCATATTTATCTATAAATATGGCAAGTAGGCATTTTTGTGTTTTGAAAATTGGATCTCAATCACCAACAGTCTAAATTCCAGAAATGTTTCTTATCTTTTAGTTGTTGATATTTTGGAAACTCCATTTCTCAGTTACCTAGCAACACCCATGTATGCCCCACCCCTCGGTTACCTGGCAATAGCCAGGTATGCTCTGCTCCAGTGAGCTCACACTGTAAAAGGGGCTGCTTGTCCCCTCCTTTTCCTTTTGTTCTCTTGCTCTTGCACTCTTGCTCTCTCTCTCTCTCTCTCTCTCTCTCTCTGTCTGTCTCTCTCTCTCTTGCTCTCTCACCTTTCCTCTTTCCCTTTCCTTCCCCCTCTCCCTCCAGTGCTTATGGCCGGCCTCTACTCCTCTACACCTCTCTTCTTTCTCTCTATCTCTGCCTCTACTATACTTTTAACTCCCTCATGACCTGAATAAACTCTATTCTGTACTATACCATCATGTGGCTGGTCCTTCAGGCAGAAGGGATTCCCATTATAGCCCCACCCAGAGGCATCTCCCTTGCCCCAGACATTACTGCACCTCCATGAGCCATATCCCCCCCAACTATTTTCATCCTTTTACTAACATTGGTGCTGAAGCCCAAGATCTCATCTTTTAACAACAGTAGTTAGTTTTTAATGATGATATTTTGAAAGAGATGTGGTTAGCTAATGCAAAGTAGGTGCCATGGCAACTTACAGATTCCCATCTCAGCTGGATCATTTTCATCAGGTATAGAAAATTATGTTAGCTACACTGTTGCAAAAGTAAAAATGAAAATAATACAAGAGAACCCCCCTGGGAGGTGTTTAGCAAGTCAACTAATGAAGTGCTTTGGTTTAGGTCCACAGGATTTAAGTGAAAAAAGGCTAGAGAGGTCAAAGTTAATTTTTAACTTGCCTACAATATTTAAAGAGCTTGGAGAAGGCTAATCATAAAGCACAAAAAACAGAATGATGTTTTTAATTTCTTTTATATTTGTGAAAACTGAAGCAATGACTTTAACTTGCCAAAAAGAAAAAAAAAATCATGACCTATAAAAATTACATTATTTTTTAAACTATAGGATATTGATCAAATAAAGTCATATTGTTACTTTCCTGTAGACTACACATGCATTGCAAAGGCATTTATTTTTATTTCATTAAGTTCTACAAAAAGTAGTCACAACAAAGTGTCACCTGAAGCTCCCATCTTTAAGCGTGTTTGGTTGGCTCGCCGGTGCTCGAAAGTAGAGAGGTGCTTCTGTCTTTGTTCTTGAAGCTGTGGTGACTGTGGATTCAGAATTTTTGAGTGTGAGAAACTTTACAGATAGCCACAATGTCTGAAAATGGAGATAATAAAAATATGGCTGCTCTCGAGGCCAAAATCTGTCATCAATTGAGTGTTATTTTGGAGACTTCAATTTGCCACAGGACAAGTTTTTAACAGAACAGATCAAATTGGATGAAGGCTGGGCACCTTTGGAAACAATGATAACATTCAACAGGCTAAACTGGCTGACAACAGACTTTAATGTAATTGTGCAAGCGCTGAGCAAATCTAATGCAAAACTCATGGAAGTGAGTGCAGACAAAACTAAAATTAGAAGATCTCCAAGCAGACCACTCCCTGAAGTGACGGATGAGTATAAGAAAGACGTGAAAAACAGATTTGTTTATATTAAAGGCTTCCCAACTGATGCCACCCTTGATGATATAAAAGAGCGGCTAGATGATAAAGGCCAAATACTGAATATTCAGATGAGAAGAACATTGCACAAAACATTTAAGGGGTCAATATTTGCTGTGTTTGATAGTATTCAGTCTGCAAAGAAGTTTGTGGATACCCCTGACCAGAAGTACAAGGACACTAACCTGCTAATACTCTTTAAGGAAGATTACTTTGCAAGAAGAAGAAGAAGAAGAAGAAAAAAAAGAAGAAAAAGAAGAAGAAAAAGTAAAAGAAGGAGGAGAAGAAGAAGAAGAAGAAGAAGAAGAAGAAGAAGAAGAAGAAGAAGAAGAAGAAGAAGAAGAAGAAGAAGAAGAAGAAGAAGAAGAAAGCAGAGCAAAGTGGAAGCTAAATTAAAAGTTAAACAAGAACATGAAGGAAGACACAAGCCAGGAAGTACTGAAACTATAGCTCTAAAAGGAAAGACAGGATGCTTACTGAAGTTTTCAGGTGACTTGGATGACCAGACCTCTAGAGAAGATTAACACTTCCTTTTCTCAAATCATGGTGAAATAAAGTGGATTGACTTTGTCAGATGAGCAAAAGAGGGAATAATTCTCTTCAAAGAAAAGGTGAAGGAAGCACTTGAAAAAGTCAGAAGTGCCAATAACGGTAACCTACTGTTAAGGAAGAAAAAGGTGACTTGGAAAGTACTAGAAGGACATGAGGAAAAAGAAGCAATGAAAAAATATCACAGATGATCAGCAAGAATCCCTAAACAAATGGAAGTCAAAAGGAGGCCATGCAACCGGCAGATTTAAAGGAAGTCATGTTTTTACAGCAGCCTGCAGATTTAAAGGGAAGGGACATAGACTGCCCTATGCTGGGGAACCCAAAGGAAGAGGACAGTTTCAGGGAAGTAGAAGATTCGATGATGATCATTGTCGTGGACCAATGAAAAGAGGAAGAGACAGAAGAGACAGAGAAGGACCCGCATCAAAGCATAAGAAAAAAGAATGGTGTTAGAGATAAATAGTTTATTTAGTCAGTGTTTTTATTCCTTAGATAGATTTTAAGCTACTTTTTGACTTCAGAAGCTTCTAAAAATGAAAAGCAAATTAGGTCCACTTCAATTTCCACCTGTATAAAAAGAAAAGTTTTTTGTTTTACTTGTCTTCTTTTTGTTGTTATCCAAATGAAAGTTTTTAAAAATGTATAGTTCTGTTTGTGTTTGGATGATTAAAATATGAAAAGGAAGATTCTTCCTCTTAATTGCCTTTGTAATATGAGAATGTATTAGTACAGACTTGTAAAATATATACTGTATAAAAATAGCCAATAGTCCTTTCTTCCTTTTGTTTCTCTTTTCACAAAATCTTCAACTAGAATATTGAAGTGTGAGCCTTTCCCACAGTTAGTCTGTCTCTCAAGCTGGCTTTCTGTTTACCTTTGTATCTTGATAAACATGGAAATGACCATTGCAAAGCTTTTGAGTACTGAATGGGTACAGGCCACAATTGGAAAACTTACTGATTTCTTTTTATAAAAGTTGTATAATGCTGGTAGGTTATATCGAAGCTCTGTAAAACAAACCAATCAGTCATATTTAAGATATTAAATGCTGGTATACAAAAAACAAATAAAAAAGCAGAGTGTCACCTGTAAGTGTATGCTTTACAGTGATAGCCTTTCCATGAGAGGTGTTGTATGTTTCTGTTTGTGTGTGTGTCTATGTGTGTCTGGGTAGGAGAAGGAGTTGCACATGCACACACTCAGAAAATGAATGAAAACTACAGTTGTAGCAACAAAAAAATATACATGTTTTTAATTTTTTTTTAGAAACAAGGGTTTCAAGTGTCTTCTTTTTTTCCAAAATAAAATAAATGTTTTTATTTTAGTTTTTTTATCACATTAAATTTATTTAGAAAATTATTCAATATCAGTTACCAACATTTGAAGGCCACATCTATTCAATTTAAATAACTGAGAAAGTTATTGTTACTTGCTTTGAATATAAGCAGGCATTGCCATTTTAAAACAAACCTTGTATTCATCTTAATTAGGTTAATAAGTTTACTACTTCCTGCCTGAAGCACTTACATTGATTATAGTCAGATTTGCCATAGGGTATAGTCTTGGAGTATGGAGAAAATTGAAAGACTGAATGCCAGAAAAAGCAGAGACCTGCATTTAAGCACAGCATTTGCAACATGTATATTTTGCATTTGATAGTAAAATATCATTAACTTTTGTCTTTGTGTCAAAATCATATTTTTTTAAAATGATATCTGATTTAGTGTAGTTCATGGTTTGATCATATTTTGGCATAAATTTTATATGGGTTAGCATGGAGAAAGAATTGGTCATGTTTGAGAGAAATCTGTACAGTTGTAAATAAACACTAAACTAGGAAGTTTAATTTCTTACTCAGAAACAATGGGAACAGGTCAGTATAAAAGTGTTTTCCCAGAATATATAAAAGTCTTAGGTTCAGTTTCTATCAATGTTAAATATATAGATGATGAGAGATGATGCATAGTATGATGGATTGAAAGATGATAAATAATAGATAGATAATTAATATCTTAGAGTTTACTGCTATGAACAGATACCATAACCCAGTCAACACTTACAAAGAACAACATTTTATCAGGACTGGCTTACAGGTTTAGAAGTTCAGTCCATTATCATCAAGGTGGGAGAATTGCAGTGTCCATGTTTGTGGGACTGGTGGAGCTGTGAGTTCTACACCTTTACCCAAAGGCAGAGAGGAGACATAAGACTTCTGGGAGTTAGGATGAGGGAACTGACAACCATGACCATAGTGACACACCTACACCAACAAGATCACACCTCCTTATAATGCCACTCTGAGGGCCAAGCATCTCAGGTAGTTAGATGATAAATACTTAGATAATAATCTTTACCTTCTACTTTCTTCTTCCTTAATATATTTACTTTAATTCACTTAATATATTTACCTTAAAAATTACCAGGATAATCGCTTTATCTTTTCTTTGAAGTGTGTATAAATACTTTTAAAATTTAAGTCAAACAACTCATGGCTAATGAAGGGTTTGAAAATAATTCTTTGAAATGCAGCAGCAGGGAAGATAACCTCCTCATCATCTACTTTCTAGATTCCTGTTAGTGTGTGCCTTGTTTCAATATCATTGCTATATTCTTGTCATAAAACTTCAATTCTTTTAATTTTTGTTTTTGACCACTGGTCAGAGTAAACAAAATAACTTCAATGATCTTCCTGTCCTAGTGTTTCCCCTGTTGATATAAGTAACATGACAAAAAAGGCAATTTCCACAAAAAAGGTTTTATTTCATCTTACAGGTTAAAGCATTTATTGTATCTTATAGAGAAACCAAGGTAGAAACTTAAGTTAGGAACATGAGACAGAAATTATGGAGACACATTTCTAACTAGTTAGTGGCCAAGCTCACGATCT
This sequence comes from Micromys minutus, assembly GCF_963924665.1. NCBI lineage: Eukaryota > Metazoa > Chordata > Mammalia > Rodentia > Muridae > Micromys > Micromys minutus. The sequence goes on from NC_137953.1 coordinate 53,205,769, forward strand.
AGGCCTACCTACCTTGTGATGCTACCATCCGAAATGGTTTGGACTCTCCTACATTTGTAACAGTGGCTATCATCCAAGAGAATAGACAGTCCAATAGGCAAATTGAACGAGGTGATTTTTCAAATAATACATTTTTCCCATTTGTATCAAGTTGACTGTCCCAAGATTAGTTATCCTACATCTTAATTTAAAGATACTTTAGAATGAGCTGTATGATAACATGTGTTTATAATATCTTCCATTTTGAGGATTAACCATTGATTATCTTTCAATCTTGGAAATGCAATCCAATTAAAAACTTTCTGTACTGCATCTTCTATATATTACTTTCATCTTTGAATAAACAACATATAAAAGATTCATTTCCCCATAAACTTTGTACTGTAGTCATAAATGTCTTACTCATAAACATTTGAAACATGACAAATTACTTTGAAATATCAAAAACAGTTCTAAATATAGTTTATCCTTAATGTCAGATTTCTATGTATAAAATTTCCAGGTCAAATTGACATTTTGATGAGGAGACTATAGAATAATACTCCATCACCTCCATTTGTTTTAGCAAATTGGAGATCACCAAAAATTCACAGTCCCCCAAACTGAGACCCTTTTTACAGATATCAACAATGCTAGTTTGCCTTTCTGAAACTGTTGAAAAGCTCACTCCTATATTTATTAATAAAGTACACATTACAATTTTTCCTGAGTATTTCTTTTCAAAGAGTGCATTGGCATTTTTTTTCTATCTTACATTAATGGCATTTTGCCATGGACTAAAGCTTGAATGATCTTGTACACATACAGTTTGACATATTGAGAGACCCTGTTCATATTAATTAAACACATGCAGGGTATTATTTAGATAAATAAGTTATTTTAAAAAAGTGTCTCAGCTTTAATTATAATGCTTTGAATGGAAATAAAGAAGAAAAGACAATCTGAAGGATATAATGACTATTTACTTTGCAATAGCAATTTAGAAATCATTGTGTGTATTTAAGCAGATCTAAAGACGCAAAGAGTGCTAGAAAGTTTTATAATGGAGAGATAACAAGTTACAAGATTTTTATCTCAACTCTGAAAATGAAGGAAATATACAGTCCATTATTCCATGTCATGTGCAAATAAGTACTACCCAGCAGTAACTTCGATAGTAACAATTACTGCTTTTCATTGTCTCACACTCAAAACAAAGAAAATACATTTTAAAGTGAATGACAGAAAAATCATAATTTAACTTGTAGATAATTTTGCATGTTTTTCTTTCTGATGCTGCAGTAAAGCACCTTCCCCACAAGCAACTTGTGGCAGAAAGAATTTGCATGCTTTACTAATCTAAGTCTCATTCTACTCTACACTGCAGAGAAACTAGCAGTTCCACCCTGACCATGTTCAACAGCCAAGAAAATAAACACAGCTTTTGTGCTTAGAGTTTGGCCAGATTTCTTCTCTTATATCACAGTATGCCTACAGATCAACCTGATCCAGATAATTCCTCATCTGAGGTTCTCTTCAGACAGCTTTAGGTTGTAGTAAAGTGAAATGGAATAACTTATGTTAAAAATAGCCACTATTATAGTGGCTAACTACAATAGTGGCTATTTTTAACATTTCAATTTCTTGATGATATACATGGATCCGAAACTTTATCTCTCCCCTTTTCAATTGTACTGGCTGGTTTTCTGTCAACTTGACACAAGCTGAAGTTATCACAGAGAAAGAAGCTTCAGTCGAGGAAATGCCTCCATGAGATCCAGCTGTAAGGCATTTTTCTCAACTAGTGATCAAGAGGTGAGAGTGAAGCCCATTGTGGGTGGAGCCATTCCTGAGCTGGTAGACCTGGGTTTTATAAGAAAGCAAAGTGAGCAAGCCAGGAAAAGAAAGCCAGTAAGTAACATCCCTCCCTGTCCTCTGGATTAGCTCCTGCTTTCTTATTTGCTTGAGTTACAGTTCTAAGTTCATTGGTGTTGAAGAGGAATGTGTAAATGTAAGCTGACTAAATTCTTCCCTCCCCAACTTGCTTCTTGGTCATGTTGTTTTGTGTAGAAATAGAAACCCTGACAAAGACAAATTGGGGGAAGATATGTCTTTGTAAGATGTTGGAGCTTCTGTTGATTATATGCCCAGGAGTGGTACAGCTGGGTACTCAGCATGATGTTCAATTTTCTGAGGAATTGACAGACTGATTTCCAAAGTAATTGAAAAACCTAACTATCCCCACAAAAGTGGAGGAGATTTTGATTTTAGCCATTCTGACTGGTGTGAGGTGGAATCTTAGGGTTGCATTTCCCTGTTGACTAGGGATGTTGAGCATTTCTTTATGTGCTCATTAGCCATTCCATATTCCTCAGTTGACAATTCTTGGTTTAGCTCTGTATCCTATTTTTAAATAGGATTATTTGATTCTCTAAAGTCTAACTTCTTCAGTTCTTTGTATATATTGTATATTAGCCCTTTATGTGATGTAGGATTGGTAAAGATCTTGACCCAATCTGCTGGTTACCATTTTGTCTTTTTGACAGTGTTCCTTGCCTTACATAACCTTTGCAATATTATGAGGTCTCATTTCTTGATTCTTGATCTTAGAATATAAGCCACTGGTGTTCTGTTCAGGAAAATTTCCCCTGTTCCTATGTGTTCTAAGCTCTTCCCCATTTTTTGTTCTATTTGTTTCAGTCTACCTGGTTTTATGTGCAGGTTTTTAAGCCACTTGGAGTTGAGCTGTACAAGGGGGTAGGAATGGATCAATCTGCATTCTTCTGCATGCAGAGTACTAGTTGAAACAGCACTATTTGTTAAAGAGGCTGCTCTTTTTTTATTGAGTAATTTTGGCTCCTTTGTCAAAGATCTAGTGATCATAGGTGTGTGAATTCATTTCTGGGTCTTCATTTCTTTTTTCCTTGGTCTACTGCCTATCTCTGTAACAATATGATATGGTTTTAGTCACAATTGAACTGTAATATAGCTCGAGGTCAGGGCTGGTGAATTCTCTGAATAATTTTTTTATTGTTGAGAATAGGTTGTGCTATCTTGGGTGTTTTCATTATTCCAAGTGAATTTGCAAATTGTTTTCTTCAATTATGAGGAATAGAGTTGGAATTTGATGGGAATTGCATTGAATCTGTAGATTGCTTTTGACATGATGGTAATTTTTACTAGTTGATCCTTCCAATCCATGAGTAAAATTGGAGATCTTTCCAACTTTTGAGGTCTTCTTCAATTTTCTTCTTCAGAGACTTCAAGTTCTTGTCATACTGATACATCACCTGCTCGGTTAGCATCACACCAAGATATTTTATATTAATGTTGACTATTGTGAATGTTGATTATTTAATTTCTTTCTCAGCTTCTTTATCTTTTGATTAGAAGGGTACACCAAGACCTTAAATAATTAATAACTAATAACTCAAGAACTAAGAAGATAGCTTTTGGTAGTTTTGGTATTTAAATATCATTATGTTTAATCTATACACACCATGAAAACTTTGACCCTTTCCATGTTACATTTTGTTTTACATGTACTTTATGCTTATGGTAACTAGTAAATTTCCAATGCATACTATCAAACCTTTAAAACAATCAAGTACTGACAAAAATATATTCATATAGTTTTATGCCAAAATGCTTTTTAAAAACTGTACATGTGTATCTCTTTTTAAAAAATAAAGTTGTAATTAATAAAAAGGCTTCTGATTTGTTTGAGTTAATTTTATATCCAGTAACTCTGCTGAAATTGTTTATGAACTGTAATAGTTTCCTGGTGGAATTTTTGGTGTGGCTTAAAGATACTATTAGATCATTTGTGAATAATGATATTTTGACTTTTTCCTTTTCAATTTGTATTACTTTGATCGCTTTTGTTATCTGATTGTTCTGGTTAGTATTTCCAGCACTACATTAAATAGGTAAGGAGAGAGTGTGCAGTCTAGTCTAGTCCCTGAATTAAGTGAGATTGCTTCACGGTTTCTCACCATTTAGTTTGACATTGGATACTGGTTTGCTGTATATTGCTTTGACTAAGTTTAGGTATGGGCCTTGAATTCCTTATCTTTCTAAGACTTTCATTATGAAGTGGTGTTAATTTTGTCAAATGCTTTTCTAGCACCTAAATAGATGACCATGTGGTTTTATTCTTTGAGTTTGTTTATATAGTGGATTATGTTAATAAATTTACATGTGCTGAACCATCCCATCTTCTCTGGGATGAAGCCAACTTGATCATGATGAATGATTGCTTTGATATGTCCTTGGATTTAGTTTGCAAGAATTTAATGAGTATTTTTTCACCAATATTTATGGGGAATATTGGTCTAACGTTCTCTTTCTCTGTAGAGTCTTTATGTGGTTTAGAAATGGGTGTAATTATGGCTTCGAAGAATGAGTTGTTTAGTATTCTTTTTGTTTGTATTTTGTGAATGGTTTGAAGATCATTTGTTTTTGAACTTTTATTGGTTATTAAGATTTTGATGGCTGCTTCTATTTCTTTAGGAGTTATGGGGTTGTTTAGATAGTTTGTCTGATCCTGATTTAACTTTGGTACCTGGTATCTGTGTAGAAAATTATTCTTTTCCTCTATATTTTCCAGTTTTGTTTGTTATATGCTTTTGTAATAGGATCTGATGACATCTTGAATTTTTTTCAGTTTCTGCTGTTATTTCTCCCCTTTCATATCTGATTTTGTTAATTTGGATACTCTCTCTGCTCTCTTGTTAGTCTGGCTAAGGGTTTATCAGTCTTATTTATTTTTAATATGATTATTTGATTTTCTAGAGTCTAACTTCTTGAGTTCTTTGTATATATTTGATATTAGCCCTCTATCATATGTAGGATTGGTAAAGATCCTTTCCCAATCTGTTTGTTGTTGTTTTGTATTCTTGACAGTGTTCTTAGTCTTACAGAAACTTTGCAATTTTATGAGGTAACATTTTTCTATTCTTGATTGTAGAACATAAGCCATTGGTGTTCTGTTCAGGAAAATTTCCCCTGTGCCTAAGTGCTCCAATTTTCCTCACTTTCTCTTCTAAAAGTTTAAGTTCACCTGTTTTTATGTGAAGGTCTTTGGTCCACTTGGACTTGACCTATTTATAAGGAGATATGAATGGATTAATTTGAATTCCTCTGCATTTTAGCTGCTATTTAAACCAACACCATTTGTTGAAGATGCTGTCCTTTTTCCACTGAATATTTTTAGCTACTTTTTGAAAAAATCAAGTGACCATAGGTGTGTGGCTTGATTTCTTTTCTTCAATTCTGTTCCATTGATCTTCTTGCCTATCTCTGTACCAATGACATGCATTTTTTTGTTTGTTTTGTTTTGTTTTGTTTTGTTTTGCTTTGTTGTTTTGTTTTACTAGGATTGATCTGTAATGTAGCTTCAAGTCAGGGATGATGATTTCCCCAGAAGTGCTTTTACTGTTGAGAATAGATTTTATTATCCTAGGTTTGTTGTTATACCAAATGAATTTGCAAATTGGTCTTTCTAACTCAGTGAAGAATAGAGTTGGAATTTTGATGGGTTTTTCATTGAATCTGTAGATTGCTTTAGGTAAGATGGCCATTTTTACTATATTAATCCTGCCAATCTCTTAACATTGAAGATCTTTCCATTTTCTGAGGTCTTCTTATGTTTCTTTCTTCAGAGATTTGAATTTCTTGTCATACAGATCCTTCACTTGCTTAGTTAAAAATAGGATCCTAAAACCTTGCTTTCTACATGTTCCGATTGTCTTGGGTGAGGCAGCATACTATTCTTTGCCAGCAGTCATTTTAAAAATATATAAAGGAAAGTTATTATTTTTTTGCTTAAAATGATGATGTCTTTGTTATGACATCACTAATAGCATAAGCTTAATGTTCATGATTCAACCCTGCAAGGAATGTCCTTGTTGATAATAATAATAAAGTCTTCAAAGCCTCTTTACATTTCTTCTTTTTTTTGTTGTTGATTTGTTTTTTGCCGCTTTAATTTCATTACTAAAATGTCAAAGTGATCATTGTAAAGTTCATTTTCTGAAATACACATTTATCACCATAATCCTAATATATTAGTTTTCTGAACATATATATTAAGGATTTTTAGAACATATAAATATATCAATATATAATAATTTATATTCATCAGGATATGATATACAATTAGCTCAAAATTATTTTTATACATTTAACAGGTGTCAGACATAGTTTCTCTGGTTGTCTGTAAATCTGACCAGCTAGTTACTAACTAGGAAAAAATAATACTATCACTTGTGTTTCCTGTAATTCTGACATGTCACTGCAACAATTCTGATGATACATGAACCATTTCTGGAGACTTACACAGTGCTGAAAAAAAACCTATGTAGTCCCTAAAGAGGGTTGCTGTTCTACATATGCACAAGCAATATGTCAGAAATCAATTAGGCTATAAAGGTAGTAAAATAAACAGACATTAAAAAATATGTTTTGTACATGATTAGAAAGCCACACCATGGAAGGTCAGGTGATAAACATGTTAAATACTTACTTTACTGACTTTCTTAGAAAAGGACATTTCACATGCATAATCTAGATAAAGAATGCCGAGGAGAGACCACACTAACATTTTTATTTGTCTGTTTCTTATTGTTCTGATCAGAATACTTTACCATAATCAGTATTATCTGCAGGTACAAATTTACGCCGTTCCATTCAATTTCTTCTAACAAAAGACTAAAGTGATGGGTAGGGCTGTCAAAATGTTGGTTGAGTTTCTTTCCATACATTTCACGTTTAATGTTTCTCATTAATTTTATGTTAACAAACAAATGTAATATTACAATACAGCAAAAATTTATGCAAACTATAGGATATGTTTGATTATGCCTGCTATTAGGATAGACATTTTATAGTAATCATTTTACTCCTTAAGAATAGTTTTATACCTTTTCTTAGTAAGTCCTTTTTCCATATAGTAATGAATATTTCTTTATAACAAAAGTAACTTAATGCTTGTAAATTTTTTCAAAGCTTTCTTAAATCTTATGAACTATAGGAAAATAACTTCTAAAATCTTGGTAATTTTGTACTTGTTCTCAAGCCAACTTGTTGTAGCAGAAACAGAATAGATTTTGCTTGCTGTTGAAATGCTGAATCTCAGTCAGTCTTTTTACTCCAGTCATCTGGAGAAGTAAATTGGGAAAACATTGCATTCTTCCTAAAATTGTTTTGAATCTTAAACTAAATTATATGAGACATTAAAGATAAAATTTTATACATGCAAATCATGGAACTAAAGCAGATGCAATTATTGTGGGGAAAATTCTAAATGTTACCACAAAATTATATTTAAATTTAAATTTTATTTAATAAAAATTTGTCACTGACACATGAAGAGATAGTTAGCTTTACAAACTAACTTTATAAATCAGGGCATGGTTGAAGCCTTGTACTGAGGCTGCTAGCTGTACTTGGATAAATTAGAAGGGGTGGTGGCTTGGGTGTGTGTGTGTGTGTGTGTGTGTGTGTGTGTGTGTGTGTGTGTAGTAAGAAAGAGAGAGAAAGAAAGGGGGGTGCAAAATGTATAGATGTAGGTTAGAGCACTAGCTATGGGTCCAGTCCTTGCAGTCCTTGGCTTCAGTTTTGAGACAGTCCCTTTGTGTTATTCAGTGCTGGCCATGCTCATCAATTTTCTTTATCAGGTAGAAGTTACTATCTAATCAATGTTTGTTAAAGTTCCTTTCCAAAATAGACATTGATTTTGTCTACTGCTTTTGTTGTGTATGTCAAGATCATCAATAGGCTTGCTTTTCATCTTTGCTCTGTTATTGTGAGGAATTACAATGACTACTTTTGAGTGACAGGACATTCATTCTTTATTTGAAGCCTATGAGAAAGAAAGCATTATTCCCACCATGCTTACTCATTCAGTCTAAACAACTTTCTTTAACCTGGAACTACTTTCCATTCTTTCAATGGTTAGCAATTGAGCTCAGAAGGTACAAAGAAAAACACTAGACTTCATATAGTTTCCTATTAGTTTATATTTCTAGTTTTTTTTTTTCTTGAAACTCACTATATTTCTTCCTAGGTCAAAACTGAAGTCTTTGAGCCAGATTGACAAGTTTCTTAGATGTTTTTATTCAGTAACCTACATTTTGTAATGAATTGGGTGGCATTGAAAGGTTAGTTTCACGTATTAATGAAAGCACAGTAGGCAATACTTCTAATGTATAAAAATTACAAAACTAGAGCATATTCAAATGCATTATCTATTTGAGTTTTATTTTATGCATTATTTAATATGTTTTAAAGGCATTTGTTCTTCACAGCAAAAAGTGGCAGAGATTTTTTTCATGTAACTCTGGCTTTACACATATATAATCTATCTGTGACCAGCATATTTCACGTGTTACACTTTGCACAATCAATCAACATAAATGACCATTCTGGCCCAGCAAGAAGACAGGGCTACCTATACCAAAACTTAGGACCTGCCCGCAGACATCTGAGATCCAGAACAACCTTAAAACTGCTCTTCTGCCTGAGCCCACATGGAGCTTGTCACACACCCTACAGGCTGTCCAGGAGGGATCCCCTGGAGATTTTGGAGGACAGATAGCATGGTGCAGTCTGTGATCCAGTCTTTTCTGGCCCAGAGAGAGGGCAGGATGATTTCCATCAAGTCTCAGGAACTGCCCCTGCAGACTGCTGAGCCTCCAGAGAAATCTTGCAAGCACTCTCCCAGCTGAGCCTGCTAAGAGAGGGTGGAGTCTGTGCAATCAGAACTCACTGCCTGCTGACAAAGAGCCAAACACCCAGAAGCAATTTCAGTCCTGAGCCATGGGCCCTCAGGTCAAACTCAGATCAGTCAAGCTCCAGTCAGAGACAACAAGATCACATCTAATTACAGACAACAAGATGGCAATAGGCTCATTCCTAAACCACACAAAGACATTAAAAAAAATGAACTTCAGACCAATTTCTCTCATGAACACTGATGCATAAATATTTAATATAATTCTTGCAAACCAAATCCAAGGACATATCAAAACAATCATCCAACATGATCAAGTAGGCTTTATCCAAGAGATGCAGGGATGGTTCAATATACAGAAATCTATCAACATAATCTATCACGTAAACAAACTCAAAAAAAAAAAAAAAACCAAAAAACAAACAACAACAAAAACCATGTGATCCTCTCACTAGATCCTGGGAAATTATTCAACAAAATTCAATACTCATTCATGATAAAAGTATTGGAAAAATCAGGAATACAAGGCCCATACCTAAACATAATAAAAGCAATAAACCAAAAACCAATAGCCAACATCAAACTTAATGGAGAGAAACTTAAAACAATCCCGTTATAATTAGGGACCAGACAAGGCTGCCCACTGTCATCCTACTTATTCAATATAGTACTGAAAGTTTTGGCCAGAACAATTAAACAACAAGAAGTCAAAGGGATTCACATGGGAAAGGAAGAAGTCTAAATATCCCTATTTGCATAGGATATGATAGTATACTTAACTGACCCCAAAAATTTCAACAGAGAATTCCTACAGCTTATAAACAACTTTCTCAAAGTTGAATAATATAAAATTTGCTCAAATAAGTCAACCACTTTTCTCTCCTCAAATAATAACCCTGTTAAAAAAGAAATTAGGGAACTGATACCCTTCACAATAGTCACAAAGAATATGAAATACTCTGGGGTAGCCCTAACCAAGAAAGTTAAGGACTAGTATGACAAGAACTTCTAGACTCTGAAGAAGGAAATTGAAGAAAATCTCAGAAGATGGAAAAATCACCCATGCTCATAAATTGGAAAGATCAACACTGTAAAAATGGCCATCTTGTCAGTAGAAATCTACAGACTCAATGCAATACCTTTCAAAATTCCAACTCAATTCTTCAGAGTTGGAAAGAGCAATTTGCAATTTTTTTCTGGAATAACAAAAAACCTAGAACAGAGAAATCTATTCTCATGAATAAAAATAGTTTTGGGGGAATCACAATTCCTAATCTCAAGCTATATTACAAAGTAATAGTGTTAAAAACTGCATGGTACTGATACAGATTGGTAGGTAAATCAATGGAACAGAATTGAAGACACAGAAATGAACCCACACACTTATGGTCACTTGATCTTTGACAAAATAGCTAAAAATATGCAATGGAAAAAGGACAGCCTCTTCAACAAATGATGCTGGTTCAGCTGGCAGTCAGCATGTAGAAGAATGCAAATCGATCCTTTCCTATCTTCTTGTACAAAGCTCAAGTCCAAGTGGATAAATGACCTCTAAATAAAACATGGTACACTGAAACTATTAAAACAGAAAGTGGGGAAAAGCTTAGAACACATAGGCACAGGTGAAAAGTTCCTGAACAGAACAGCAATAGCTTATGCTCTAAGAGCAAGAATAGACAAATAGAACCTCATAAAATTACAAATCTTCTGTTAGATTAAGGACACTTTTAAGAAGACAAAATGGAAGCTTACACATTGGGAAAGGATCATTACAAATTTTACATCTGATAGAGGGCTAGTCTCCAATATATTTAGAGAATCAAATAATCCTATGAAGAAATGGGGTACAGAGCTAAACAAAGAAATCTCAGCTGAGGAATATCGAATGGGTGAGAAGCACCTAAAGAAATATTCAATAACCCTAATCAGCAGGGAAACACAGATCAAAACAACCCTGAGGTTCCACCTCACACCAGTTAGAAGAGCGATGATAAAATAACTCAGGTGACAGCAGATGCTGGTAAGGATTTGGAGAAAGAGGAATGCTCTTCCACTGTTGGTGGGGTTGTAAGTTGCTATAACAACTCTGGAAATCACTCTGATGGTTTCTCAGAACACTGAACATAGTACTACCTGAAAACCCAGCTGTTCCACTACTGGTCATATACCCCAAAGATGCTCCAACATATAACAAGGTCACATGGTCCACCAAATTAATAGCAGCCTTATTTATAATAGGCAGAAACTGGAAGAACCCAGATGTCCATGAACAGATGAATGGATACAGAAAGTATGGTGCATTTACACAATGGAGTGCTACTCAGCTGTTAGAAACAATGACTTTATGAAATTCATAGGCAGATGGAAGGAAGTAGAAACTATCATCCTGAGTGAGGTTACCCAGTCACAAAAGAACACACATGGTATGTACTCACTGATAAGCGGACACTAGCCCCAGAAAGCTTTGAATAACCAATAATGAAGAAACAATTTGCAGACATTATGAAGCTCAAAAAGAAGGAAGGCCAAAATGGTGATGCCTCAGTCCTTAGAAAGGAGAACAACACTCTCATGGGAGAAAATGCAAGGTCATACTGAGGAACAGGGATTTAAGAAAAGATCACTCAGCAGCTGCCTTACCTGCAGATCCCCTACATATGCAGTCACCTAATTCAAGCTCTATAGCTGATCCCAAAAAGTACTTACTGGCAGAAACCAGAAAGAGTCCCTCAGGGACTATGCTAGAATCACTCAAATACAACTGAGCATTCTTGCAGCTAACCATTGTTCTCAACTCAGGAATCCCTATGAGGTTGCTAAATAAAGGACTTTAGGAGCTGAAAGGGGTTGTGACCTCATGGGAGGATAACAACATTATCAACCAACCAAACTCTCTAAAACTCCCTTGGAGTAAAACACCAACCCTTTTGCACACTTGAGAGACCTGTTGATGCCAGCTGAAGATAGCAGTATCTTGCAGCAATATGAGAAAAGACTTTTATTACAGAGAGAGCATGTTTTCCCAGTGTAGGGGAATGACAAGGTCATGGGGTGGAGAGGAGGATCAGAAGGCAAATGGAGAGGAAGGGGAGATGGGAGTGGAGCAGGGTAAAGGAATAGCACCTCAAATGTAAATACAGACTATCTAATTTAAAAAAAAAACATACAGAATGACAACAAACACAAAAGGTATACCCATTCTAAAGAGAATCTTGTTTAATATCTAAGTATTTCTGTGAGTTTATCTCTAGTAACAAATGTACCACCCTAAAGCTAGATGGGAGTACAGTAGGTACCTGAAAGAACATGGTATGAAGAAAAACTATATGCTATTTTCTGCTATTTATATACTTATAAATTGTGAACTCTTGGAAATTTTTCATCAGGATTTTCAAAGCCAAAGTTTGTTTGAAATGACTTTTATATTGATATATCAATGACAGGTGATAAATTTTATAATTTAATTTTTTTAGCAGTGTACTTGTAAATTTAATTCTCGTTTTTTCCATGCCCCACCCAATTTTTTTCCTGAGGCAATGCAGATTCTCTGTGTCTTTATTTCTGCCTGAACCCACTCTATACTTGATGGCCATCAAAGTACTGTCTGTGCACTCACCAACTCTGTCACTGGATCACCCGCACTGCTGGGCTCAGGGGAAAGGGGAATGATGTTGTAGGCCTGAAGCAGCAAAGCTAACCTATAGGCAGGAGACAGCTGACTAACTATCCAGCCTCATTTTAAAATCTACCAAAAGCTAGAGATGTAGTGCAGTGGTACACTGCGTGCTTAGCATGCTGGAAGCACGGGATTAGTGCCTAGCATTTCTAAGAGAAAAACATGCCTAGTTAGATGAAAAAAAAAATCATTGAAAGTAATAGTTTTGTTCAGCCAACCAGATGATTTCTAGGCACTAGGTGCTCATGTGCCTGCTTTTTTGTTTGTTTGGTTCTTCTTCTTGTTGTTGTTTGTAGAGGGCTTTCACACTTTAAGAACTGCCTTGCATATAACCTCTGGATTACAAAGCAATCCTGCGTTGCTCTGAGGCGGTGGTATTGGAATTCCACGTGACATTTGAAGTTCTGACCCCTTTGCCTGGCTCCCTGTATTTAGTTACCATTAGATACTGAGCTTCGGGATACTGAGCAGCGTAACCACAGCAGGACTCATCAGGCTCATGGTGGCCAGAAAGACAGTGGAGTCGGCCTTACCTTCATCTACTGGATACAGGAAATCAGACACCAAGAAGCTGGGGCCACTGGTTTTGCCATTAGAACAGTGGGTCACATCTTTCTGTGGCTTTCACTCCAGTCCCCAGTGACCATGGATTTGATATCTTAGACAAGCTTCTCCAGGCAATGAGATAACGACCGCCTGTCACAGAGGATAATGGCAGGGTGGTAACTTTTGGAGCACAGAGCTCTGCTCACTGAGCAGGAGACTCATCTTCTCAAATGTACCATCCATTCTAATCATCTGTACAGAATTGTGAGGCTTGAAAACAAAATGCACTTTCTATAGATTGTTAATTTTTCTTTCTGTCTACAACTCCCAATAAAACAGCTTGTTTATTGAACAAAAAGAAGTATTTACAGGCTATTAAATCCAATTAATACTGCCTGTATATGCAAGTGAATGTATCCATCCATTAGAACATGAGAGACCTACAAGTGGCCCCAGTCCCAAAATGTGTTCTTTCTGCCCACAGTAAAACTCATGTGCCAATAGTTCCTCAGCTATGGTTGTTTCCTCATGAACTCCTTTCATGTTATTTTAACACAATCTTATGTAGGTCTTGCATAGAAAATTATGGAGGCTTTGAATTCATGAGTACAAAGACCATGCCATGTCCAAAAGCATTTCTGATATTCTCTGAACTTCATTAGTATTAGCCAAAAAGGACTCTCTTCTTGGTCAAGTTTAGGTGGAAGAGTATGTGTTGCTGTTCCTTTGTTTATCATCATGCCAATCTTCTAGATGAGGTCTTTCTCTTGCTCTCTAGAACTCAATCCTTACTCCTCTGTCGAAGTCTTCCTCCCTCCATTGCCTTAGTATAGTAATTCATGTATAACTGAGAGAAAATGTGATGAAAAATACTCTGGGTCTATAGCTCAAACTTATAAAAAATAAATTCTAGCTGTTACAAACAGATTTAAACTTAAAAAGTAGGAAATAAGAATTAAAAAAAAAATACTTTAAAGTAGATTGCAGGATTTTTTTCTAAAGAAAGAACAGTTACCAGAAGCCTTGGAAACTTTTCTATCTTGTTGATTACTCAAAGAACCAACTTCTGATTTTGTTGATTCTTTGTATAGTTTTTTATCTTTCTACTTGGTTGATTTCTGCCCTGAGTTTTATTATTTCCTGCCATCTAATCCTCTTGGGTTTATTTACTTCTTTTTGTTCTAAAATTTTCAGGTGTGCAGTCATGCTGTTAGTGTATGCTCTCTCCAGCTTCTCTTTGGAGGCACCCAGAGCTAAGAGTTTTCCTCTTTCCATGACTTTCCTTATGTTCTTTAAGTTGGGTGTGTTGTGCCTTCATTTACATTAAATTATAAAAAAGGTTTTAATTATTTCTTTCTTGACCAAGTTATCATTAAGTAGAGCACTGTTTAGCTTCCATGTAAATGTGGGTTTTCTGATGCTTTTCTTGTTATTGAAGACCAGCCTTAGTCCATGTTGATGAGATAAGATGCATAGGAATATTTCACTTTTCTTGTATCTCTTGAGGCCTATTTTGTGACCAATTATATGATCAATTTTGGAGTACCATGAGGTTCTGAGAATATACATTCTATTCTTTTTGGATGAAATATTCTATAGATGTTTGTTAAATTCATTTGATTTATAACTTCTGTAAGTTTTACTCTCTCTGTTTGGTTTTGGTTTCTATGATCTATCGATCGACTAGAGTGGGTTTGAAGTCTCCCACTATTATTGTGTGAGGCACAATGTATGCTTTGAGCTTTAGTAAAGTGTCTTTTATGAATGTGGGTGCCCTTGCATTTGGAGCATAGATTTTCAGAATTGGGAGTTCATTTGGTAGATGTTTTGTTTGATGAGTATGAAGTGTTTTTCCTTGGCTTTTTTGATAACTTTTGGTTGAAAGTAAATTTTATATGATATTAGAATGGCTATTTCAGCTTGTTTCTTTAAACCATTTGCTTGGACTTTTTTTCAGCCTTTTACTTTGAGGTAATATCTGACTTTGTCACTAAGGTGCTTCTCCTGTATGAGGCAAAATGCTAGATCCTATTTATGTATTCGGTCTGTTAGTCAATGACTCTTTATTGTGGAACTGAGTCTACTGATGTAAAGAGATAATAAGGAATAATGATTGTTGCTTCTTGCTATTTTTTCTTGTTGGAGGTGAAATTATGTTGTTTTTAATTGAACAACTTTCTTTAAAAAATAAAGATAAATGTAGAGATTTTAAGCATTTTTGCATAAGAGTATACAAATACAGTTTTGTCAGTGCTTGGCTTTTCTTTTTAAAGGTTTGATAGTGTGCATTAAGATCTTACTAGTTACAATAAGCATAAAGTATATGTAAAACAGGGTATAACCTGGAATTAGTAACAGTTTTCTTGGTGTGTAAAGATTAAGCATAATGTTTTTTTTCTTTTCTTTTTCTTTTCCTTTTTCTTTTCTTTTTTCTTTTCTTGAACTTCATATAGTCTGTGAGTTGTTTCTAGGGTGTTCAGAGATTTCTGGGGTTAGTATCCAATTGTCAATGACTTCATATTATGTCTGTTCTTTTGTGACTGGGTTATCTCACTCAGGATGATGTTCTTTAGAAATCATCAATTTTCTTAAGAATTTGGTTAAGTCATTGTTTCTGATAGCTGAGCAGTATTCCATTGTGTAAATGTACCACAATTTTTGTATCCATTCATCTACTGAAGGACATCTGGGTTCTTTCCAGCTTTTGGCTATTATAAATAGAGCTGCTATGAACATTGTGGTGCATGTGTCTTTGTTGTATGTTGGAGCTTATCTGGAGTATATGCCCAGAAGTAGAATAACTGGGTTTTCAGGTAGTACTGTGTCGAATTTTCTGAGGAAACACCAGACTGATGTCCAGAGTGGTTGTACAAGTTTAAAACCCCACCAATAATGAAGAAGTGTTCTTCTTTCTCCACATCCTCACTAGCATCTGCTGTCATTTGAATTTTTGATCTTGGCCAATCTGACTAGTGTGAGGTGGAGTCTCAGGGTTGTTTTGATGTGCATTTCCCTGATGGCTAATGATACCAAGCACTTTCTTAGGTGCTTCTCAGCCATTCAATATTCCTCAACTGAGAACTTTTCCTTTAGTTCTGTACCCCATATTTTAATAGGGTTGTTTGATTCTCTGGTGTCTTGCTTCTTGAGTTCTTTGTATACCTTGGATATTAGGCCTCTATCTGATGTGGGATTGGTAAAGATCTTATGCCACTCTGTTGGCTGCTGTTTTGTTTTCTAGACAGTGTCTTTAGCCTTACAGAAACTTTGCAATCTCATTAAGTCCCATTTTCAACCTTTGGCCTTAGAGCATGAACCATTGGTGTTCTCTTCAGAAAAATTTCCCCTGTGCCTATATATTCTAAGGTTTTCCTTACTTTCTCATCTAATAGTTTCAGTGTACCTGGTTTAATGTGGAGATTTTTGATCCACTTACACTTGAGCTTTGTACAAGGAGATAAGAAAGGGTCTATTTTCATTCTTCATGCTTAGTGCCAGTTGGACCAACACCATTTGTTGAAAAGCCTGTCCTTTTTCCATTGAATGTTTACAGCTCTATTGTCAAAAATCACGTGACCATATATGTGAGGGCTCATTTCTGAATCTTCTATTCTATTCCATTGACCCATGTGCCTATCTCTGTACCAGTACCATGCAGTTTTTAACACAATTGCCTTTTAGTATAGCTTGAGGTAAGGGATAATTAGTCCTGACGGGGTTTTCTTGTTGTTGAGGATGAACTTCACTACTGTAGGTCTTTTATTTTTCCAGATGACATTGCTCATTGCTCTTTCCAAATCTATGAAGAATTGGGTTGGAATTTTGATGGGGATTGCATTGAATCTGTAGATTGTTTTTGGTAAGATGGCCATTTTTACAATGTTGATTCTTTGAATCCATGAGTATAGAAGATCTTTCCATTTTTTGAGGTCTTCCTCGATTTCCTTCTATAGGGGTTTTAAGTTCTTGTCATACAGGTCCTTCACTTGCTTAGTTAGAATTACACCGAGGTATTTCATATTTTTTGTGACTACTGTGAAGATTATCTTTTCTCTAATTTTTTTTCCACATGTTTGTCCTTTGAGTAGCGGCAGGCTACTTATTTGTTTGTGTTAATTTTATATCCAGCCACTTTACTGAACTGTTTCAGCCACTTGCTGGAAACAGCCCAAAGCAGGTTATCTGCTTCCCTGAACCAACCGGAGAGGGGGACATACTTCCTGCACACTGGGCACAGACCTTTCTGTTCCCTGGCTACTTGGCTATTTGGCTACTTGGAGCACTGTCTCACTAGTCCTGTGTCCCTGGATCTCCCGAAATTATGTTTGAGTGCTATCTTTTTTTGAGTTACTTAAAATAAAATTGCTTTCTTTATTATGATATGGTTTATTTTCTCACTTTTTGTTGAAATTTTCTATGTATTATCTTTTTTAGTAATGAATTTGTGGAAAGACGTTGTGTAAATTTGGCTTTGTCAATTAATACCTTAGTTTCTCTATCTTTGTAACTTGAGAGTGTTACTGGTATAGGGGCCTGGGCTGGTATTTGTATTCTCTGAGGTTCTGTATGATATCTTCCCAAGGTTATCTAACACTCATAACCTCTGATAAGAAGTCTGGTCTGATTCTGTTAGATCTTCATTTATATGTTACTTGACCATTTTTCCTTACCGCTATTAATATATTTTTTGTTGTTGTTTTGTGCATTTGGTGTTTCGACTATTATGTGACAAGAGGAATTTTTTTTCTGGCTCAATCTATTTGGAGTTCTGTAGGCTTCTTGTATGTTTATGGGCATCTCTTTCTTTTTAGTTTATAGAAATTATCTATAATATTGTTGATATTTACTGGCCTTTTTAGTTGGAAATCTCTGTTCTGTTCTATACCCATTGACATTAGGTTTGATCTCATTGTGTCCTGTATTTATCAGACATTTATTGATGACCTAATATCAATAGTCTCCAAAATATTCCGCAAAGTATAATCAGATGGAACATTACCTAACTCATTTTTTGACACTACAATAACCCTCATTCCTAAACCACGCAAAGACCCTACAAGAAAAGAGAAACTCAGCAAAAGGAAATCAAAGGGATACAAATCAGAAAGTAAGAAGCAAATACATCACTATTTTCAGATGACATGATAGTATTTTAAGTGACCTCAAAAATTCCACCAGAGAATGTCCACATCTGATAAACAACTTTAGCAAAGTAGATGGATATAAAATTGACTCAAACAAATCAGTAGCCTTCCTCTCCTCAAAGGACCAACACGCGGAGGAATTAGGGAAAAGTTATCCTTCACAATAGTCACAAAATTGAGAAACACCTTGGTGTGACTCTAACTAAGCAAGTGAAACACCTGTATGACAAAAACTTCAAATCTCTGAAGAATAAAATTGATGAAGACCTCAGAAGATGGAAAGATCTCCCATGCTCATGAATTGGAAGGATCATTACTCTAAAAATGGCTATCTTACCAAAAGCAATCTACAAATTCACTGCAATCCCCATTAAAATTTTAATCCAATTCTTCTTAGAGTTAGAAAAAGCAATGTTCAAATTCATCTAGAATAACAAAAAACCTAGAATATCAAAATCCATCCTCAACAACCAAAAAGCATGTTCAGGAATCACCATCCTTGTCCTCAAGCTATATTACAATAAATCCTCATGGTACTGATATAGAGTTATGTATGTTTATACTCCAACATATAATAAAGACACATGCACCACAATGTTCGTAGCAGCTCTATTTATAATACTCAGAAGCTGGAATGAGCTCCAATGTCCTTTGGTAGATGAATGGATACAAAAATTTTGGTAAATTTACACAATAGAATACTACTCAGCTATCAGAAACAATGACTTTATGAAATTCCTAAGAAAATGCATGCATCTAGAGAATATCATCCTGAGTGAGGTATCCTAGTCAGAAAAGAACAGGCATAATATGTACTCATTGACAATTGGATACTAGCCCCAGAAAGCTCTGATTACCCCAGAAACACTCACAGGTTATATGAAGCTTAAGAAAATCAATAGCCAAAAAAATGAAAGCCTCAGTTTTTCATAGGTAAAATATAAATGTATAACACTCTCTCAGAGTGTGGTACACGTAAGCCTTAAATCATTAATAGTCCAAGAGCCTTGTGTTAATTTTTGGTATTCAAAGATCATTATGCTTAATCTATACTCACCAAGAAAACAGTTTCCATGTTACGTTCTGTCCTACATGTACTTTGTGCTTATGGTAACTAGTAGAATTCCAATGCATGCTAGCAAACCTCTAAAAGAATTAAGTACTGACAGAAATATTCATAGTGTCATGCCAAAATATCTTTAAAAATATGTATACATATTCTTTATTTTTTTAAATAAAGTTGTAAGAAAAAATAAACAAGCACAAACAAATTAAATCAACATTTTTGCCCAGGAGATTCAGTAACACTACACTACACATTGGACACAGGTTGAGAAAATCCCTATCAAAGCTGTACAATTCTTTTTCCATCATGCAATGAGCCAATGGAGGCTTCATGAGATTTATGCATTCCTGTTCTTGGCTCCATCATTTTTATTGACTTTGACCATGGGATGTTTGTCACTGGGCCAGCATTAGTGTATTTGTAGATGTTTCAGTATTGTTAGTTATACTAAAAATTAGCATCTGCTGTACTTATTATAATACATTGAGGCTTTCCTAGGAGTTATGTTTTCTTTCTCTGTTTCAGTTAGCTTTTTTAAGAGCATGGATTGATGCAAGGCCAGTAGTACCCAGTACTTATTGGTTAGGGCTACAGAGGTGTAACTGGACAGCCATCTTTGCCCCAAGTCCCTGTCTTTCCTCTCTCCCTAGTTGTGCTATTGCATACCTAGAGTTCCAAACTCTCTCATGCCTACTCTTATTCTTCCTTTTAATTCTAGCCTTTATTCTCATTGCTATATTGTACAACTTGCTGTCCATGTCCCTTCTATTACTTGCAAAGAGCTACTTCCTAACACACTTGTTTTTCTAAATCATTTTCACATTATAGTTTCACACTTAATTGACTTTTTTAAACTTAGAAATACCTATCATGTACATATTGCTCATAAGCTTTTCTTGTATTTTTCTGAATGCTTTCTAATTTCTAACTAAAACTGAAAATGCAGCAAAACAAATTATTATTGTTTTCTCTTCAGTCCTTTAAAATCCCATCACATTGCCAGCTATATAATCACAAAACATTTGGCTAAAGTAGGTTTTTGATTTCTTTACTATTTCTTTACTATTAAGTATGTGGAAAGAATGGGAAAAGGAGCAGAAGCCAAATGTGATTCATGACTGACAAGGTCTTACACCTACAGCACAGTGTTGAAAGTTACATAAGCTAGCAGGCACTTGCTAATGCAAACAGTGCTTCTTCAAATGTTTTTTTTTTTCCTCAGAAAATTGAAATGGAACTCAGTTGATAAATATACCTTTGCAGTTTATTTGCGAGGGTAAATTTCAAAATGAAGCACTATGCATACAAACTGTTTATAGTTGTAATATAAGCTTTAATTATAAGTTGAGGTTTAACTGTAAGAGCTACACAGAGTATCAAATTACACCAATGTCATAATTATTTTATTGTTGATTATTAAAAAATATTTTATGCCAGAGATTTTTAACAATTCATAACTAAAATTAGAGTATATCAACTTATATACCAGTAATTATAGGGGAGAGATAATTGAATTCCTATAATTACTGCTTTGAGGAAGTACATTGTAATATCTGAGAATACACTCTGGCTTAGAAGTGTAGCATGCACAATATGAAGCATTCTTGTGTCCTTGAAATTTCATCTCCCATTACTAGTATCTGCATGACTCTACATTTGTCCACAGTGAGTCTCCTGAATATCCAACTATGGGGTAAGTTAACCAGTTCACTCTTTCAACTATCACTAGAAGAATGAAAAGCTAAGGCTCTGTTTTGATGAATCTGAAAATCCCTATTTCCTTGTGTTTAGAATTTCTGTGGATGATCCTAAATTTTTTCAGAATAACACCTGGCATTGAACTCTGTCTTCTGCACATGTGCTTTCTTATGTGCAGAACACTGCAACATACATGTATGTACACACACAGCACACAGAGAAACTTGCTCATACACTCAAATTCAAGATTAAAAACAAACAAAAAACGAAGAAAACAAACAAACAAATTTAAAAAAAAAAAGCCTTGACCTTTGATAATTGATACAGAGGGCTTAGCTCGATGTGGGAGTTGCAACCCTCAGAACTGTGGATATGGGAGAACAATCATAACGAGCAAGCCAGAACGCAAAACTCTTCCAGTGCCTTCACATCGGTTTTCATCTCTAGTCTCCTGACTTGAGTTCCTCCTTGGCAGTTCTTACTCAAGCTGATTTGGATCATAGTGGCTTATTGTAACAGTAAAAACAATAATGAATGCAACTGGAAAAGCTAGAAGCCATGTAAGTGCCCATTACCCCTATAAAATTTCAGCTCAGAGTCTAAGAGCTCATCAAGAAATTAATGCAATTATTCTACACACATGAATACTAGGTACTGGGGAACTAAGGACTTCATTCAACATATCAAACTCCTATTTATAAAAAGACTGGGCCGAAATGTGCTTCAGTGATTAATTTCCATCAAGACAACATCAATAAAGTGAAATTATATATATATATTTAAAATTAATGGAATAATATAATTTTTCTCTATTTTCCCCCAAGAAACTGACATTTAAACGACTCTGTAAGCATTATGTCAATATGGAACTTTCATTCTATTTTACTACAGTGACATGCTGTCTTAGTCAGGGTTTCTACTCATCCACAAAACATCATGACCAAGGAGCAAGTTGGGGAGGAAAGGGTTTATTCAGCTTACACTTCCACACTGCTGTTCAACACCAGAGGAAGTCAGGACTGGAACTCAAGCAGGTCAGGAAGCAGGAGCTGATGCAGAGGCCTTGGAGGGATGTTACTTGCTGACTTGCTTCCCCTGGCTTGCTCAGCTTGCTTTCTTCTAGAACCCAGGTCTACCAGCCCAGGGATGGCTCCACCCACAGTGGGCTGGGCCCTCCCCACTTGATCACTAGATGAGAAAATGCCTTACAGCTGGATCATCTCATGAAGGTATTTTCTCAACTGAGACTCCTGTCTCTGTCATAACTCCAACTCAAGATGACACAAAACCAGCCAGTACACATGCATCCAGATGATATCAGTCCATGAATGGACAGATCCTGTGTAATACAGTTCAACCATAGCATATTGCTCAGAAACAGAAAGTAACAAGCAGTTGATTCCTCCCACCAGATTCCATGTAAATTAACATCAGGGTCATACCAGCAGTGTTTGTCAAGGCCAGGAATTGCTTTTTAGGTGGTCTTGCTTACATTAGAATAAGACAATGCTTTCCAAAGACATGGATCTGTCAAGGTTTGTACTGCTAAGGTGAATGAAGTAAATTATAAACTGATGAAACTAGTGTGTATTTTAATAGGAGATTATATATTTTTGAGACATATTCTCATACACCCTAGCTGAGGTTCAAACTGGATCTAAGGCGAAAGCTGACTTTCATTCTTGAGCCTTCTGCCTCCACCTTTCAACTTGCATGATTATCAGTGCACCAACAGGCCAGGCCAAACTGTGCTCAGCTACATACCAATGTATATACTTTTCAAAATCATAAAAATAAAACCATAAAGGCCAGGTTCTATACTGTCTAAACAAAAGCAAGATGAAAATAAAAAATAAAACTATTCATTATACATACAGAGTTATGTGTATGGGAGTTCTGAAGGAAGTTTTACTTTGTGGGATAAGCTAAGTTCTAAAGTTAGAATCCTAATCAGAGTTTTGCTCTTTTTCTTGTAAAGTTAATCAGCAAATGGCTAAACATTCAGAAGTTCACCTCTATACAACAAGCAAAAATTTGGGAAGATGTAGTCCTATTTAAATATCCTGCAAACTTGTGTAAATTTGTAGAAAATCTAAACACACAAAGAACAAAATCTAAAACATCTTAGATTTATTAGGTAAAATTACTTATAGCTAAAAGAAGATTAAATCTGTGCTAATTAGGATTCATCTCATTAATTTTTCAGGAGAAGTTAAGTTTGAATAACAAAAGAAGATCATGTATTTTAACAATATTTCTATTGAAGAAACATACAAATATGAAGCTTCAAAGACCACATGTATGTCCGTTTGATGTGTTTGTGACTAGTTTGCATTTTTTATCCTAGGACAATGTCAAGCATATCTATGTGAAGAGACTGAATTTGTTATGGATTACAACCTTTATAAGTGCACAAATTAAGAGTCACTAAAAATTAAGAGCTCATGCCATCTATTCCTGGAACAAAGCCAGCAGGGCAGTGGCTCCACAAGTGTCAATGACTGATGTGGGAGTAAGGCTTGTTTTGATAATACTGTTCATATTCTCAAATTCCTCCTTGAATGAATGTCTTTTCTGCCAAGGTTAATGACTCCGTGATAATCAGAGGCAGTCCAAGTCTGAGAGGCTGGGATATGCCTATGTCTTTAACAAAATGGTATATGCTGAACCCTTTAGGACAGCCATTAAATCTGTTAAATAGAACTCTAAAAAATACATAATTTCTCAACTCTGTAAAATATAAGGATACAATATGAATAGTATAAGGAGCTTCACAGATCTAAAGGAAAAGAGGCAGCAGTGCTATGAGCTAACATGTTAAGATACTAAGGAAGGAGATAAAGAAATTTAGGGAGTGGTGATCACAGGAGATTCCACCCAGATTAGGATTAGTTTATGCTTACAAGGAAGGACAGGCAGACTCCTAAATTCATAGGACAGAGCAAGGATAGGTCCAGACATGAGGAAGGTTAGGCAAAGACATTGACAAAATAGTAATTCCGGGCATGGTCTCACCAAGCTAGCTTATCTTCTATGCTTATTCTATTCAGGCCAGACTCTTTTGCAGAATTTTTTTGCAATGCAAAAATAAATTAGCTTGTTGGAATCAAGTGATGTTAATTCGTGGGATAATCAGAACTGAACCTGGGGTAAAAAACTGAACTGATATGTAAATATCTGAGCTTTTGAGCTACAAGAGGCAATCTCTTCGGAGAATTTTGAGAATAGCCAGAGAGAACTGCTTGGAGAGTTGACTTTAGTAGAACATAGAGAGACTCATGTGGAATGCTGTCTCTTATACATATACTGTCAGCTTGGACCCATGGTTTAACTTTAAGACTTTTCTTTCGCTGCTTTTAAACACCACTTCTTTCATCACTTCATTTAATAGTTATTTTCATCTATATAATTTATAGAAATGATGGAAAATAAATATTTTAATAATGAGTAATTTATACAATAACAAATGTATATTTTTACCTTTTGTGAGGCTCAAGGAAACAGAGCCCACCTGAAATCACAGATTTCATAGAAGGAGCAATTGTACTGTCCTCAGTGACTGACCAACTTGGCAGACACTCCTAGAAACATTTGGTGAAACAAGTACCTTGTCAACTGCCTTGAGGGATGTCATATGCCTTGGCAGTTGTCAAATTCATGGTCCTCTCAGCAGATCTGACCTCGAATACTTTTTCAATAGATAAATGAGTAAAGCTAAAGTAAAACTAAAGCCTCTTTCAGATGTCAGCCATCTCATATAATCAAATGACAACCATTTCCAGCTACTGAATGTTGGCATGTCACAAAGTCAAAACACTAAAAATGAACTGTTTATCACTTGCAATCAGAAGCATTTCTATGTTTCCTCATTTATTGGGCCCACTATACAGAAGGGAGGCATATGGAGGGCACTGAGCTTACATTAGTGAAAATGACAGAGACTATATATTCTAGGACTCAAAGTTTAACAAGCAGAACAGATATGAAACAAAATTGTACATTGTCACCCAGTGGTTTCACAGTTGTGTGAACCATGGAACAATTAAATCTTCAAGGGCACCACTGTAAAATATTTTAGAGAGGATAAATTTTATTGACCTAATTTATAAAGAGTGGCTATAAATGTTGCAAGTAGAGAGAAAAAAGAGGTTATTCAAACTAACACAGTAGCTTGTATGAAACAAGCATATGGGAAAGGAGAAAATATGCTGGGAATATGGTAATAATCAGAGTAGAGACAGAAGAACACATTAATGAAATATGGGATATGGAAAAGAATAATGTGTGGTTCAGTAGACCTACGTTATAGATACTTTTCTGTTTTTAGGGTCTAACCCATATAGTGAAGAGACAAATTGATAAAAATAATGTGGGACATGGATGCTCATGTGTGTGTGTTCACCACTTGAAAGACTGAGAAAGGAAGATTACAACAAGTTTAACGTTAGGGTAATATAAACTACAGAGTAGGACCATCTCGGCAAAGCACACATTAATTGATAATTAGTAAACTACATAATCAAAGAATTTAAATGAGTAGAAAAGATAACCACGCTATCTGAATGTTAAGATAGAGTTCATAGTAAAGGACCTTATATATTCTAAAAACCCCACCAGATTATTGGTTCCTGAGTTTATAAAATGCAAGATAATAATTTATTTTATAAAGAACACATAGTATTGTTTATTTCAAAATTTCAATCTCCATATTTGGAAGTAATATTTGTGATAACATTGGGAGTGATTTTATTTCACACACATTGAAACTATTATTTGTGTTCTTGTATAACCCATTACACAACCATTGATCAAATATTGGAGTATTAATATCTAGAGTTAAAGGACAACCTTATTTTTGGCTAGAATTTGTGTTCTACCAATCTAGAGCTCTCATTAAGTAAAGCATTGTATTTAATGAGTAGAAAACAAAAATAATTATTGGGTCAAAGGCAGTCAGAACCTGCTTCTATCTCCCACTCTCAGAGACTATTATAGATACAACATTATTCAAAAGCTGTTGGGTTAAAGTACAAATTTTATTTTGCAGGAAAACATTAAATTCTACAAGATTCATCTTAAATATCTGAATTTAGATATATTGATCTTCAGTCCAAAACTGGCAAAAACGTTTTTAGATGATACAGATCCAATTACCTTTTGTTCCTAGACTTTTATATATTTTTCAAATGATTTCATAATTATAAATCAAATTAATACCCATAACACATTTTGAGTAAAACAAAACTATAATATAGTCAAACACAAAGTGATATGAAGAAAACGTTAGTCTCAAGAAAAACAAAAATGAAAAAATAATTCTAATTTTTACATTTTGGTATATAACCAAATGTCACCAAGTTGTGATTATTCTCCAAAAAGAGCACTGCTGTATTAAAAGCTTACTGTCAGCCTCTTATATCAACAGGACTAAGGTCGTTAATGACATCAATGGTAGCAAGTGAAACACAAAATATTATTTCAATATATAATTTCTGCCACCATAATGAGTCTATCTACTGGACCATTTTGGATGTGGTAGTGTGCCCAGAACAAAGGATGCCAAGTCATCACTGGTAATGCATACTTTAGCGTACCCCTTAGTATGTTAGTGTTTTGTTTTCTTCTACGCATTTAAATCATTGACCCATGTCTTATAATAACTCCTGAAATTGAGTATCATAAAATGGCAATTTCTGTTTCAAAGCTTAAGTAGGACAAAGAAGCTGACATGCTGTGAGTTTTCCTATTGAAAAGTCCATGTGGCCAGGATCTGATGTTGCTATCCAACAGTCTGTGATTACTCTAAACATGCCAGCTACAAATGGCCTCTCTCTCTAGAGACATGGATATTCTATAATAATTCAGATTTTCAAAAATTTAAAGGATACCAGTCTATTTTTTCTCCCATTCTTTATAATGCCCCTACTTTTATTATAAAACTAATTATGTCTTTTAATTTAGCTTTTGTAACTGTGGCAATTATACTTGTGTCCAATTGAAGCCCAGAGTGTCTTCTGCTCACAGTAGATAAGGGATTTTTAAAATATTGCGTTTAATACACTGTTTCAAACTTCTTCTTCTAAATTCTTCATTGTCTGACTAAATGTGTCATTTTTAGTCAAGCTTTAGTGGCAATTAAAGCTTAAACTACAGTCATTTATAAGTACCCTTGTCCTTATATCTCTTAAAGTCTTGATATTCTACACAGGCCAGTAGACATCAATAGTACTCCTAAAAGTGGTCTTCATTTCAATTTCTATAACCGCCAAATGTGCTATCTTACATAGGAAAAAGAAATTTGCATTCACCAGAAAGTTAAAGTCGTAATGTAATATGAGTAAGGAGGATTATCAGGATAGGTACAATCTAGTTGTATAGGTCCTTAAAATAGAAGGGTTCCTAAGTTGCATTAAAGAAGATAAATAAATAATAAAGTGAAGGAAGAGTTTGAGCAATAATAATAACTTTAAAGTTAGAGGAACAAATGTGAATATTGTTTGAAAGGTAAACCTGGCAGTGAAAAGAAAATCCTCTTCAAGCCTCCAGAGGCACCAGCCCTTCCAAAATCTGGCATTTACCCTGTGACACCTTTTTGAGATTTCCAATGTATGAATGTTCAGGTAATATATTTGTGTAATTTGAAACCACAAATATTGTAATGATTTGTTTCTACAACAATAGATAATAAATCTACAGATGCTATAATTTTCCTCAGGAGAAAATTAGTCATTATTTTTAAAACATACCTGTAAGAATATTTTATCAATGCCAAAAATTGTTGATGATATTTTTGTTGAAATAAGTTGTTAGCTTTTTAATTAATCAATTAATTAATTAATTAACGGTGTGTGCATTTGTTTGTATGTGTGTATGTGTGTATGTGTATGTGTATATATGTGTTAGTGAATATGTGTGTATCTGCCTATGCACATGCAATCTCACACATGTGGAGGTCATAATACAATTTTCAAGAGTCACATTTCTCCTTCCACCATGTGGATCCTGGAAATTAAGTTCTGATTACTAGGTTTGTTGTCAGGTATCTTGACTTGCTGGGCTTATCTTGCTACCTGGGAGAAATAAGTTTTGTTTTTTAAAACATTAAGGATTCTCCAAACCAACAGTTTAGTTCATGTGTATCTTTTAAATATATCAGCATGATATACAAGTTTGAATATAATATTTCATGAGACTGACAAAACTTCAGATAAAAATGTTTCATAGAGAAAGAGGCCATTTCTAACAGCAATATACACACCACACAAGTGTTTTGCTAGAGATAAACATATTCTCTACAGAAGTCTCTGGATACTGAAGTGGCAAGAAAATATTTACAAAGATTGATGAGTTTTATTGCTCTATAAAAGATATTCCTATAAAAGTGTGCCATATATGTGTGCGAGTGTGCAGTATGCCATGAAAACAAAAAGGCACTGATATAATATATTGACCTTGTCATAATTTGTCAGAAGTCCTCACTGCTTCCCCACCATTGCTTTGTGCAATCTTTGCATGTCACCACAGCACAAAATTAGGTAGTTTCTCACTGTTGTTATATAGAAAATGGAGATTTTGGATAGTCCATGGATGTTTTTTTACATTCTAGCTAGCTTTGGGGAATACAGTATCTCTGCATTGACTCTAATTAGCTGCTTCCACTGCCTATGCAGTGAGTTTATCTGTAGGTGAAAAGCTACCAGGGGAAGCAGACAATAGTGATGTGTATGCTACACAGTGTTTTTTCAATAAGATTCATTTTACTTTCTGCTTTGCATCTACCTGTTATAAAAATCCAGTCTCTCTTTGCTTACATGTATTCCCTTCTGGCTAAATTCCTAATGTGTCCATTTTGTAAGTCTAATCTCAAGCCTTCCTGCAATTTACTTTATATAAGCTTGGAATTGTGTCTAGAAATCAAATAAATATTATCTTTAATAATAGACTAATTCATCCCTAAAATGAGATTTTTTTCAGTGGTGTACCATCCTCCTGAACTATGTCTTACTGAAAAAGAATTTATAGTTGTCATCAGAGGCAGGAGGAAATGTCCTCAGCTTATAAGTAGTAATATCCATCCACAAACATATCACTGTTTTATATTTTTAAGACACAAGGGAATATTGATGACATGTTAAAATGGCATGTTTCCTAAGAGAATTTCTATTGGAATACAGATACTCACCCTAAATAACATTCCCTAACTCCTGTATATAAGAAACCCTGTCAGTACAGTACATATTTATCAAAGAAAGAGATTCTCTTAAGGAACAAACCAGTATTGTAATGGTACCTTTCTGAAGCATGTATAATCGACTAACTTTGGACACTTCAAACACTGGGAGAAAAGCTCCTTACTAACAAATTTCAAATGCTTTTTTTTTTTTTTTAATGTCTGCTTAATCACTTCACAGTGTTATTTTTTAATTACCATCTCATGTCAGAAATGAATGATTTCAATATTTTTGTTTTCAAGACAAGTGGATATTGACCCTATGCCTTATTAATTGGAATACATTTGCATGTAGGATGTCTTAGACATCAAACTTTATAAAAAACTTTTTTAAAAATTTTACAGTTTTTCAAGATCTGTTTTTCTCTGAGAGTTAGAATTGCTGAGTCTCCTGGCAGCATTATTCAGTATTTGATATTTGATTATCTTCATTTATCTCCTTTGTCATGTTTATGTATGTCATCAGAGCAAGAAAAATAAAGACAGGATGTGAACACACTTGAGAATTGAATCCGAGCAGTTTTATTACAAAGGAGAAAAAAGTGATAGTCTATAGTTAAGGCAAGTAGTTTATTGTTGTGAGTCAAATCTTTAGAGGTTATTGCATAAACCGTGATTGCTTACATCATAGTAATTTGTAGGTCTGTGCTGGTCAGTATTTCTTTCTTGCTTTTGGAATATCTGA
This sequence comes from Micromys minutus, assembly GCF_963924665.1. Lineage (NCBI taxonomy): Eukaryota > Metazoa > Chordata > Mammalia > Rodentia > Muridae > Micromys > Micromys minutus. The sequence goes on from NC_137953.1 coordinate 53,235,527, forward strand.
GCATTTACCTTCTGTATTTTTGCTCTCTCCTATAATTTTGAATCTGGTCATTTTACTTTGTCAACATATAAAGGTAAAATATTTCTTAAAGAAAAATTGTAGATATGTATTTATATAAAAGTCCTTGGATATATTTTCAAATGACAAATAAAGTTTTACTAACAATCAAATATTATAATTGGGCAATAAGCAAAAATTGTGAAGTCAAAGAAAGGAAATTTATTTTTTCTACCTAATATATTTTATTTAATAATTAATTACTCAGCTAATTTGCTGCATTAATCAATTTGAAAAATCTATTTGTTTACTATTCTTAGCTGAGTAGAGACAATAAAATGGAAGTTATTTACTATGTTGAAAATTAAAGAAAATCTAAAGGAAATCTCCATCTATGATTTCTATTTGTTATAAAGTTAAAATATGGAGTTAAAACACCTAGAAAAGTGCAAGATACTGTTTAACGTGCATGTGAGGGGCTGAGGAGATTGGCCAGTGGGTATAAGCATATACTGATCTCCCAGAGAACTTTACTTTGCTTCCTGGGATCCATGTTGAGATGGTTCAAAACCACCTGCAATGCCAGCTCAAAGAGACCCAAAAGCCTCTTCTGGATCAGACACTATACTGAAGTGGAGAAACCCACATACAGTTACATATACACATAGAAATAAAAATGCATATATCTTACTATTATATATAAGCTAAAATAATGTAAAACACATAGGTTTCCTCACTAACAAAAAAGATGATCTGACTATGCCCTCATAATTATGAGAGAGCATCATGCAATTCTGGCAAAATTATCAAATATTCCCAAGATAATAGTTTTACATAGTAAAGCATAGAAAGATGTAAATTATTCCCTAAACTATAAAGGTACCCTGTAGATAGTCCTAAAACTGTTCGTATTTTAATGCTAATTCCACTTCCCCATGAAGTGCTGCCTAGTCACATACTCAGGACTTCATCAAAACCTTCCTATTTTAATTGGTAAAATGAAGGTGAGAGCCAGACATTTGGCAGGGTAAAGAAGGTGATGCGAGAGGTTCAGAGGCCAGAAGACAGGAGGACCAGGTGGTTCCAAGATAGACCCCGGGGAGGAAGAATTAGATCCAGGTGGGCTTAATTAGAGTTAAGAAGCTATGAACATTTAAGAATTTTATAGGCCTGATTTCTCATATAAAAGGGCAATTTGTATCTTTGTCTGTTTGATGTAATCGTATTGTGTAGAGCATTTGTGGATTGTGAGTTTGATATATAAAATTGTATTAAAAGGTATCTGGCCTCAGAGTTGTGTTTGTGTTGGGAATTGGGATAAAGAAACACCCTATCTGAGGCAGTAGGGCATGTGGGCTGATAAGACATGAGCCATTTTCCTTTTTATAATATTTACTGCAACAGTATCTCAGTTTGCGAAGCAATAAACTATTTAAAGATATTTTGTAAATAAACATTTTGAACTAATATCAATATAATAAATGAGAAAATAATATTTTAAAAAAGAAACAATAGGGTAATGTTATAAAAAAAAAAAAGGAACACTCATGATAATACATACCCAGAGCATCTCAACATTAAAATACAGATTGACATTTTCCCATACAGTGTAAGGACATCAGGGCTATTTTACCCAAAAGGAGACATAAATTTTGAAGCCAACTCACATCTATTTTCTATTTTTACACTGATAGACATTTTTAATAATGTTCACAGCAAAGACATTAATATCTCCTATATCAAGTACAGGAGGTAAAAAGATTTTATCTGAAAGAAGTCCTCTGGAATAGAATGACATGAAATATCTGCATTTCAATATGACTCTAAATCAAGATGTATTTATGAAGTCCTTTTATATCAGTAAAGTAATTTCAGAAACTATGAGACAATTAGTAAAGTAATCTAGTGTCCACATGAATGTTAGAGTTAATGTTAAATATTTGAAAGGATACATTCAATTGAAAGAAAAAATAGGTCATAAAATTATATGTATTCAATAATATATTGAATGTTGTGAATATGAATTTTCCTGGTGTGACTTAAGTTAGGCAATAATGAATCAATATACTATTTGAGTAATTATATAGACACAAGTATAAAAATTATGAATACATTTAAAAATAATTATACAAGTTTTGTAAATATTTTTTTTAAAAAGTTCTCACCTTCTTAATTGGATAGAGATGCAACTTTTGGTCTTTGTTTTATATTGACTGAATGCTGTATTAATTTCTTAGATTAACTGAATTATGATGTATTTTTTAAATTTTTTATTGGATATTCTCTGTATTTATATTTCAAATGTTATCCACGTTCCCTCCAATCCTATTCCCTTCCCCTCCCATTGCCTTCATGAAGGTGCTCCCTCTCCCAACCACCCTCACCCAACTCTGCACTTTGGCATTCCCCGAAATTGGAAAAATGAACCTTCACTGGGCCAATGGCCTCTCCTCCCATTTATGCCAGAGAATGCTATCCTCTGCTGCATTTGCACCTGGAGTCATGGGTCTGTCCATGCAAACTCATTGGTTGGTGTTTTTGTCCTTGGAAGCTGTGGTGGGTTTGTTTAGTTGATAATTTTGTTCTTCCCATGGGATTGCAGAACCTTTCAGATCATTCAGTCCTTTCTTTAGCTCCTTCATTGGAGTCCCCATGTTCAGTCTGATGGTTAACTGCAAGCATCCTCATCAGTATCAAAAGGTTCTAAAGTACCCTCTGAGAAGCATCCATTTCAGGTTCCTGCCAGTAAGCACTACTTGGCATGAGCAAGAATGCATGGGTTTAGTGGCTGCATATGGGATGGATTCCACTGGTGAGGCAGTCTCTGTATGATCTTTTCTTCAATCCCTGCTCTTCCATTTGTTCCTTCATTTTGTCCCATAAGTGTTTTGTTCTCCCTTCTAGGAAGGACTGAGATATTCACCTTCCGGCTTTTCTTCTCTTTGAACTTCATAAGTTCTGTGAATTTTTCTTTGGGTGTTCAGAAATTTTTGGAGCTAGTTTCCATTTATCCGTAAATGCATACAATGTGTGTTATTTTGTGAATGTATGACCTCACCCAGGATGATAGTTTCTAGTTCCATCCATTTGCTTAAAGTCATTGTTTTTAATAGTTGAGTAGTATTCCATTTTGTAAATGTACCATATTTTCTGTATCCATTTCTCTTTTGAATGACATCTGAGTTCTTTTTCTGGCTATTAAAAATAAGGTTGTTATTTGTTATAAATAAGGTTGCTGATTTATTTATAAATAAGGAGCAAGTTTCCTGGTTGCATTTAGGAACAACTAGGTATGTGCCCAGGAGTGGAATAACTGAGTCCTCAGGTAGTATTATGTCCAATATTCTGCCAGACTGATTTTTCAGAGTGGTCATACCAGCTTGCAACACCAACAATATAGGAGTGTACATTGTTCTCCACATTGTTGCCAGTATCTGCTGTCAACTGAGGTTTTGATCATAGCCATTCAGATCGGAGTGAGATGGAATCTCAGGGTTGTTGTGATTTTAACTTCCCCAAGGACAAAAGGATGTTGAACATTTCTTTTGGTGCTTCTTAGACATTCAGTATTGTTCAACTGAGAATTCTTTATTTAGTTCTGTACCTCATTTTCTAAATAGGATGATTTGATTCTCTGGAGTCAAAGTTTCTGAGTTCTTTGCATATATTACATATTAGCTCTATATCATATAATGAATTGGTAAAGATCTTTTTCCAACTTGTTGGTTTCTGTTTTATCCTATTGATAGTGTCATTTGCTTTACAGAATCTTTCCAATTTTATGAGGTCCCATTTTTTGACTCTTGATCTTAGATGATAAGACAATGGTGTCCTGTTCAGAAAAAAGTTCCTTGTACATATGTACTATAAACTCATCTCCACTTTCTCTTCTATTAGTTTCAGTGTACCTGGTTTTCTGGGGAGGTCTTTGATCCATTTGGATTTCAGCTTTGTACCAGGAGATAAGAATGGGTCAATTTGCATTCCTCTGCATGCTGACTGCCCATTGAACCAGCATCATTTGTGAAAAAGGCTATCTGTTTTTTCCTATGGAATATTTTTAGCTCTTTTGTCAAAGATCAAGTGACTATAAGTGTGTGGGTTCCCTTCTGGATCTTCACTTCTGTTCCACTGTTCTTCCTGCCTGTCTCTGTACCAGTACCACACAGTTTGCGTCACAGTTGATGTGTAATATAGCCTGAGGTCAGGGCTGGTTATTCTCCCAGAAGTTCTTTTATTGTTGAGGATATTTTCAAATATCTTGTTTTTTTTTCTTACTCCAAATGAATTTTCTAATTGCTCTTTCTAACGCAATGAAGAATTGAGTTGAAATTTTTATGGAGATTGCATTGAATTTATACATTGATTTTGGCAAGATGGCCATATTTTACTATATTCACCCTGCCAACACATGAGCACGGGAGATCTTTCCATCTTCTGGGATCTTCTTCAATTTCTGTCTTCAGAGACTGGAAGTTCATATACAAATCTTTCACTTGCTTAGTTAGGGTCACACAAAGGTATTTTATATTGTTTGTGACTATTGTGAAGGGTGTCCTTTCCCTATATTCTTTCTCAGTCTATTTATCCTTTGAGAAGAGGAAGGCTACTGATTTATTTGAGGTAATTTTATATCCAGCCACTTTGCTGAAGTTGTTTATCAGCTGTAGGAGTTCTCTGGTGGAAATGTTGGGGTCATGTAAGTATACTATCATATTATCTGCAAATAGTGAGATTTTGACATTTTCCATTTCAATTTTTATTTCTTTGACATTCTTTTGTTACCTTATTGCTCTGGTTAGGTCTTCCAGTACTATACTAAATAGTTAGTGGATAGTGGGCAGCTCTGTCTAGTCCCTTATTTTAGTGGGATTGCTTTAAGTTTCTCACCATTTAGTTTTATGTTTGCTACTGGTTTGCTGTATATTGCTTTTACTATGTTTAGCTATAAGCCTTAAATTTTTTCCTGACTATTCCAAGACTTTTATTGTGAAATGATGTTGAATTTTTGTCAAATACTTTCCCAGCATCTAAAGAGATGATTATGTGGATTTTTCTTTGACTTTTTTATATAATGGATTCTGCTGATGGATTTCTATATATTGAACCAGCCCTTCATCCCTGAGATGAAGCCTGCGAATGATCAGTTTGATGTGTTCTTGGATTTGGTTTGCAAGAGTTTTATTAAGTATTTAGTTCTTTTTTTGGGGGGGTATGGTCTTTGTGTAGTTTAGGTATAAGCATAATTATGGCTTCATAAATGAACTGGGTAGTGTTACTTCTGTTTCCTATTTGTGGAATAGTTTGTAGAACACTGGTATTAGGTCTTCTATGAAATGGTTGAATTCCACAGTAAACCCATCTGGTCATTGCTTATTTGGAGTGACTTTTCATGAATGTTTCTATTTGTTTAGTGTTTAGGGAACTGTTTAGATAGGTTATCTGATTATGATTTAACTTTGGTTTCTGGTATCTCTATAAAACTGTCTATTTTTTTTCCATTTTTTCCAGTTTTTTTGAGTATAGGCTTTGGTAATAGTATAGGCTTTCTTTAGGTTAGGGGAGTTTTCTTCTATAAATTTTTGAAGATATTTATTGGCCCTATAATTTGGAAATTTTTGTTCTCTTCTACACCCATTATCCTTATTTTGATCTTCTCATTGTGTTCTGGATTTCCTAGATATTCTGTGTTAGGAGCTTTTTCCTTGACTATTGTATCAATGTTTTCTCTACTATCCTTTGTACCTGAATTACTCTCTTCTATTTCTTATATTCTGTTGGTGATGCTTGCATCTATGACTCCTAATATCTTTCCCAGGTTTTCTATCTCCAGAGCTGTGTCTTTTTGTGATTTTTTTATAGTTTCTAGTTCCATTTTTAAATCCTCGATGCTTTGTTCAATTCCTTCACCTGTTTGTTTGCATTTTTCTGTAACACTTTTTGTGTTTCTTCTTCTTCTTCTTCTTCTTCTTCTTCTTCTTCTTCTTCTTCTTCTTCTTCTTCTTCTTCTTCTTCTTCTTCTTCTTCTTCTTCTTCTTTTATTTTCTGGAAGCTTTGTTCTTTAATGAGCCATGGAGTGATTTGTTCAGCAGGCTGCTTTTGTGTAGCAATAGAGTGCATACTCTGAGTGACTCAAAGGGCCCTTTATACAAATGTCCCCTCCCCCTTCTAAAAAAAAGGAAAAAGGAAAGGAAACTACAAAGTGCTGGTGATTTCATAAGAAATGTAATCAGTTCTGTGAATAAGATAAGTCATTCTTATAGAGTTCTTAAACAGTAAAGTGGCATATTTCACAGGATGTGTCCTTTTATAATACACAGTATTTTAAAATTTTACACTTACCATACTTATAAATTACTTTGAATCCATTAAAATAATATAATATTAATCTGTAGTCCACACCTTTCCCCTAATAAATACAAATACTTGGTTCAAGAGGTGCAACTTTTATATGACCTAATAGGGCTGATAAATAGGCATTAAGAGTGGATGGGTGACAAGTTGACAGAATCGTTGCTAGGGCTCTTTGGAAGTTTAAACAGAAGGTCAGTAAGATATAATACCCTGGAGATCACATACTTAACACCAAAAGTGTGAGAATGTTCCAGAGAAATGTGGTCTCAAGTATCCTAGGGTTGCAGAAAGTCAGGTCTTCTACAAATACCTAAAATTTTTACTACTAAGACCAGCATGGTGTTGGGGCACAGTGCTGGGAAGTTATCACATGTGTGTGGGTGCACATGACACCATTCATTACAGAAGAATGCAGGGCCCACATCTGTTTCCCCGCAAAGAATTTTAAAGAGTGAGAAAGTCATTGGACAACTCCTTCCTGTAGTTACAGCTCTCAACTCCACACACCTGAGAATCCTTCCTTCTCTAGCTTATTGGTTACAGTTGAAAATACAGCTCACAGGCATAAAGGTGGAACAAGGCAACCTCGATGTACTACCTCATGTCAACACACTTCTGTGACACAGTCTTTGAGTGTGAGACACAGAACAGTCTTCACACCCTATATAAGGTAAGAGTGATAGATTTCCAAAGCCTGAGATTTGGTCCTAATGACCTGTTCCCTGAACTCAGGGCTTCAATTTGTTTACCTGTGTTCTACTGTACTTATTTAAGGGAGTTATCCATGCCCTTCTTAAAGCCTTCTGTCATCATCATGAATTATGATTTTAAATCCAAATCTTGTTTTTCTGATGTGTTATGATGTCTACTACTTGCTGTGGTAGTTTAACTATGTTCTGATGTTGCCAGGTATCTTGTATTCTATTCCTTAGATTCTTGTGCTTGCCTCTTGCCATCTTGTTATCTGTGATGTTAGTTGGCCTTGCTGTCTTTGACTGGAGCTTGTCCCATCTGTGGGCCTGTGAGCCTTTGGGTTTAGGGGGGAGAATGTTCCTGGGAGATCAGCCTTTTGCTGGCAGGTTTTGTGTCCCGATGGCAGTGTGAGGTCCCAGCTCTGGTTATAGATGGAGACCAGAGGAGTCCAGGTCCAGGAAGATCTGCTAGTCCAGTGCCCTGTGTTCTGATGGGTTTCTCTTTTGACAGTCAGTGAAGAGAAAGTGGGGACCCACCTGTGGGCTTAGGCTCCTGTGAGGTCAGCTCTCTATGGGCATGTTTTGTGAACTAATTACAATGGGACTTCCCAACCTCTGGACAAAAATAGAGACCAGAAGTGTTCATACCAAGCAGCTTCACAATTCCTGTGCTCTGTGTACTCCTGGTGGGTTCCTGTCTTGACAGTGGAGAGAAAGTGAGGTTTTTCTTGTGGGCTTAAAAGTGAACGTTTTTCTGGGAGATCAGCTCTCTGCTGCAGGTTTTATATCCTGATGGCAGTGGGATGGCCTATGTTTATAATTTTATTGATTGACAGTCGTATTTGTATCTTTTCCCCCTTCTTAATAGGTTATTTTATGTACTTTTATTTCAGATGTTATCCCACTTTCCAGCTCTCCTCCCAGCCCTTATATCCCTAGCCCTGCCATTTTGAGGATAATCCCCCAACCACTATCCCACTCTTTCACCAGCACCCTAGTATTCCCCCACCCTGGCTCTTCAAAATGCCATAGGACCAAGGGTTTTTCCTCCCAGTGATTCCCAATAAGTCAATTCTCTACTTATCCATCTGGAGCCCTGGGTCCCTCTATGTGTACTCTTTGGTTGGTAGTTTACTTCCTGGGAGCTTTTGGTGGGTTGATATCATTGTTCTTGTTAGGGGGTCAAAAATGCTTCAGTTCCTATGGATCTTGCTCTAACTTCTGCATTGTGACTCCACACTCAGTCTATGACTGGCTGCCTTCATTCACATCTGTATTTGTCAGGTGCTGGCAGAGCCTTTCAGGAGACAGCTATGTGAAGCTCCTGTCAGTAGCGCTACTTGGCATTAGCAATGGTGTCTAGGTTTGGTGTCTGGAGATGGTACAAATCCCTAGGTAAGGCAATCACTAGATTGTATTTCCTTCAGTCTCTTCTCCACTCTTTGTTCCTACATTTTTTTTTTTTTTCTGACAGAAAGAATTCGGGATTTATATCTTTTGAGGTGGGTGGGTAGCCCCATCCCTCAGATGGGGCCATACCTATCTACTGGTTATGATTTGTATAAGTTCTAGCTCCCTTTTGTTGGGTATTTTGGCTAATTTCCTACATTTTGGGTCCTGGGAACCTAATGGGTCCCTGGTATCTGGGATTTTCTAGTGGTTACTCCTGTTGCCCCTGCCCCACTGCTACACTTCTTTCAAACTCCTGAGCCTGTATACTTCTTCCACAACTCATCCTATATCTGAATTACTCCCCCTTTTCTCCTCTATCTCCAAGAACCCTCTCTCCCTCTACATCTCAGGACTGTTTTCTTCTGGCTCCTGAGTAGGATTGTAACATCCACAATTTGGTATGATATTCTTTCTTCTTGGGTTTCATATTGTCTGTGACTTGTATCATGAGTACTCCCAAATTCTTTTTGGATAATATCCACTAATCAGTGAGTATATATCATGTGTTTCCTCACTTAAGATGATATTTTCAAGTTCCATCCATTAGCCTGCAAATTTCGTGAAGTCCTTGTTTTTAATACCTGAGTAGTACTTCTTTGTATAAAAGTACCACATTTTCTGTATCCATTTTTCTGTTGAAGAACATCTGGGTTGTTTCTAGCTTATGGCTATTATAAATAAGACTTCTATGAATATGGTAGAACATGCATCCTTGTTAGATGTTGGAGCATCTTTTGAGTATGTGCCCAGGTGTTGTATACCTGGGTCCAAAGGTAGAACTATTTCCTATCTTCTGAGTAAACTGATTTCAAGAGTGGTTACAATCTCACAAACTATGGAGAAGTGCTCATCTTTACACATTCTCTCCAGCATCTGCTGTCACCCGAGTTTTTGATCTTAGCCATTCTGACTAGTGTGAGGTAGAATCTTGGTTTTGTTTTAATTTGCATTTGCCTGATGACTAAGGATCTTGAATATTTCTTTAGGTGCTTCTCAGCCTTTTGAGATTCCTTCATTGAGAATTCTCTGTTTAGCTCTGTACTTCATTTTTTAATGGGGTTATTTGGTTCTCGGGTGTCTAACTTCTTGTGTTTTTGTGTATATTGGATGTTTTCATTCTATAGGGTGTAGATCTGGTAAACGTCTTTTCCTAAGGTGTGGATTGCACTTTTATTCTATTGACAGTGTCCTTTGCTTTACAGAAGCTTTTCAATTTTATGGGGTTCCATTTGTCAATTCTTGTTATTCTTAGTGCATAAACCATTGGAGTTATTCTTCAGAAAAAATCTCCCTGCCAGTGTTTTATCACCCATTCTTTTCTATTAGATTCATATCATCTGGTTTTATGTGTAGGTCCTTGATCCAACTTGGACTTGAGCTTCGTACAAGCACATAAGAACAGGGTGATTTGCTTTCTTCTAAATGGTGGCCTTCAGTTGAACCAACACTATTTGTAGAAAATGTTTTTTTTTTCATTAGATTGTTCTGGCTACTTTATCAAAGTTCAAGTAACCAAATATTTGTGGGCTAATATTTGTGTTTTCAGTTCTAATCTATGGATTTACCTGTCTGCACCAATACCATGTGGTTATTATCACTATTGTTCTATAGTATAGCTTGGGGTCAGGGATGGTGATTCCCCTAGAAGTAATTTTACTCTTGAGAATATTTTTTGGTATTATCTTGTTTTTTTTGTTTGTTTGTGTTTGCTTTTTGTTATTTCAGATATATTTGAGAATTGTTCTTTCAATCTCTATGAAAAATTGAGTTGGCATTTTGGTAGGGATTGCATTGAATCTGTAGATTACTTTTGGTAATATGACCATTTTTATCATGTTGATACTTCTGATACATGAGTATGGGAGATCTTTACATCTTCTTAGTTCTTCAATTTCATTCTAAAGAGACTTGAAGTTCTTGAAGATCTCAACAGATTTACCACCTGAATTGGAGGCCTCTCCTAACTACATTATGTCTCCATCATATTTTCCATATGAAAAAAAAGTATCTTTCTTCTGTCTCCCCTTTCATCTTTTCAAACCTAAAGTTCCATCTACTCCTTGCTCAGTAATTGGTCCCCTGAAATCTTTATTCATTAGAGGAAGGTCCTTGCCACATATTTGCTCTGGCTAGAAATTAGAGTACTACATTTAATATGTAGGGAGAGAATGGACAGCCTTGTCTCGTTCCCACTTTTAGTGAGATTGTTGAAGTTTCTCTTCATTGTGTTTGGTGTTAGCTATAGGAGTGCTATATATTGCTTTGTGATATATATGCATGGACTTTGAATTCCTAATCTTTCAAATACTTTTAGCATGAAGTGGTGCTGTATTTTGTCGAATGGTTTTTCAGCATCTAATGAAATTATCATGTGTGTTTTTTTTTTTTCCTTTGAATTTGTTTATATAGTGGATTACATTGATGGATTTCCATATATTGAACCATCCCTGCATCCCTGGGATGAAGCCTACTTGATCATGGTCTGTTTTAATGTGTTCTCGGATTCCATTTTCAAAAAATGTATTATGAATTTTTGCATCAATATTAATGAGGGGATTCTTTTTTTTGTTGGGTCTTTGTGTGGTCTAGTAATCACTGTAATTGTGGCTTCATATAATGTATTGGGTGCTTTTCTTTTTTTTTAAACTTTATTTTAAAAAACAAAGATAAAAGAAAAAAATTTTAAATATTTTTGCATAAATGTATACAAATACAATTGTATCAGTGCTTGGCTTTTTTTTTTTCTTTTTTCTTTTTTTAAGGTTTGATACTATGCATTAAAGTCTTACTAGTTACAATGAGCAAAAAGTACATGTAAAACAGGATGTAACCCGGAATTAGTCAATGTTTTCTTGGTGTGCAAGGATTGAGCATAATGTTTTTTTTTTGTTTGTTTGTTTTCTTTTCTTTTCTTTTTTTCTTGAACTTCACACAGTCTATGAGTTGTTTCTGGGGCAGTCCGAGCCTCTGGGGTTAGCATCCCACTATCAGTGACTGCATATTATGTCTGTTCTTTTGTGACTGGGTTATCTCACTCAGGATGATATTCTCTAGATGCAACCATTTTCTTAAGAATTTGGTTAAGTCATTGTTTCTGATAGCTGAATAGTACTCCATTGTGTAAATGTACCACAATTTTTGTATCCATTCATCTACTGAAGGACATCTGAGTTCTTTCCAGCTTCTGACTATTATAAATAGAACTTCTATGAACATTGTGGTGCATGTATCTTTGTTGTATATTGGAGTGTTTCTGGGGTATATGCCCGGAAGTGGAATAGCTGGATCTTCAGGTAGTACTATGTCCAATTTTCTGAGAAATCACCAGACTGATTTCCAGAATGGTTGCATCAGTATACAACCCCACCAACAGTGGAAAACTATTCCTCTTTCTCCACAACCTCGCCATCATCTGAATATTATGAATTTTTGCATCAATATTAATGAGGGGATTCTTTTATGTTGGGTCTTTGTGTGGTCTAGTAATCACTGTAACTGTGGCTTCATATAATGTATTGGGTGCTTTTCTTTTTTATTTTATTTATGAAATAATTTGCAAAGTAATGGTATTATATCTTCTCTGAAGGTCTGAGAGAATTGTGCAGTAAAACCATCACTTTATGGGGATATTTGTTTGGGACACTTTTAATAACTCGTTTTTCTTAGAGTTTATGGGACAGTTTAGATGATTTGCCTGATTCTGATTTAAGTTTGGTATCTGTTATATGTCTAACAAAATCATTCGATTATTCTAGATTTTCAGTTTTGATCACTATAGGCTTTTGTAGTAGGATATGATATATTTTTTAATTTCTTCAGTTTCTCTTTTTATGTCTTTCTTTTCATTTCTGAGTTTATTAATTTAGATACTGTCTTTGTGCCCTCTGATTAGTCTGATTAAGGGTTTGTCAATCATGTTGATTTTCTCAAGGAACCAGCTTCTGGTTTAGTTGATACTTTGTATAGTTCATTTGTTTCTTCTTGGTTGATTTCAGCCCAGAGTTAGATTATTTTTTGCCATCTACTACTGTTGGGTATATATTCTTCTTTTTGCTCTAGAGATTCCAAATGTGCTGTTAATCTGCTAGTGCATGATATCTCCAATTTTTTTTTATAGAAATACTCAGAGCTATGAGTTTTCCTTTTAACACTGCTTTCATTGAATGCCATATATTTGGATATTTTGTGCCTTCATTAAACACTCCATAAAGTCTTTAATTTCTTTCTTCTTTTTTTCCCTGATCAAGTAATCATTGAGGATATAGTTGTTCAACTTTCATTTATACATATTTTTCTCTTGCTGTTCTATTTTTGTCATATAAAATTGTATCTTTTTCTACTGGAAGTAATCTTATTGTGTAGAAGGTTTGTCAATTAAGAATCTATTATATAAACCCATTTGAAAAGTTACTGGGCTTTGAAGTGATGTTTTTGACAGGTGGCAGAGGAAAGAAGAATCTGGTGGAGTAATTCCACCTGGGATGGAGGCAGTAGGGCAGGCAGAGTGAACCACCTGGGAATAGAATCAAGTGGAAGGGGAGGTAAAGGATCGAGTGACAGAGTCCGTGCACAGGGTACCATACAAGAGCGGCATCTTCGGAGTGAGACTCGAGTTGCTGATAAAAGGTTAAGCTTTCTATTTAATTTTACTGCAATAGGTGTTAGTCACCAACTTGTTAGGCTATAATCCACTAAAATTTAAGATTATCAGCCTACAAGTTAGCTAAAACTGTTTATTTTCTAAATAAGAGGGGGCCAGTGTCATGTTGAGTCATGTGATGTCTCAGAGGCAGGAATCTTAAACAAAAGAAACACAGCCTCTGCTGGCGAGCTGTGGTGTCCTGCAGGGAAATAGCAGGTGATCATACACACCGAGAAAGAGATTAGCAGGAATTTGATTCTTTGACAAAATTGTTTTCAAAAATTAAAAGTTTATTTGCTTGTTTTAAGATGGTATAAAAATTAATATATAATTCATGTTGGTTTAAGAGAGTATAGAACTCAGCCAAATCATGTGGGAATTTTTACCTGTGGTTCAAAGCTAAGAAGTCTGTATACCAGACAGAGTGAATCCAGACATATAGTAGGGAAGGTATTTATACATAATATCTGATGCTCCAGATTGAGAGAAGGAAAGACTGAAATACTTAGGACTAAAGTCCTGGTTTTACAGTATTATTTAGAGAATGTAGTAATAGGTGGTTTGTTGGTTTGTTTTAAAGATGGTATGCAGAGTTAATGATCAAGTCAAGTTTGATTTGTTTTTTAGGTAAAATAAAAAAAAGATTACAGAGTTTGCCTGAATTATGTGGGAATTTTCACTTGCGGTTCTGAATTAAGACAGTCTGTACAACAGAATAGTGAATACAAAAATATGTTAGAAGTCAATAATAAATTAAGATCTCTAGCTCCAGACTGAAAGAAAGGCAGATCAAAATATTTTGGACTAAAGTCCTGGTTTTACAAATTGCTTACTTATAGATTAATAAGTGATAGTAAGTTAGTTTGTTTTGTGAATTACTCTGCTAAGGTCATGTGGCTCGTCAGATGCTGGCTAATGAGGATATATGATTATTTTAATTATTTTTATTATTTCAAAATAGATATAATGTTGAGTTTTGTGTTTATATTATTTTTCTGGGAAAGAATACAAGATACAAGATATTCTACTTGCCATCTAACGGACATGCTATTTTGGGAGAAAGGTTTGTCCTTGTGTTTTTTAAAAAGGGTGTTTCAGCTCTGAGCACCTTGCAAAATTATATAGATTAGATTTGATGGAGGTAGACCACCTGAAAAACTAAATTCAAAAAGATCAAAAAAAAAAATCTCAATACTAAAATGTTTTCTGTTGAGTTTCATATATATTACAGAATGTGCAACTATGGTGAAGCTTGTCATCAGTACACTAAATGTGCTTGATTCCAGACATCAGAGACTACAACACCTGGCAGGGTGGCCTTCTTTCTAGAGGCCTGTTTGGCTTCTTCATCTTCCTCCCCACTAATAAATTCTCAATGCCCATATATTCAGCTTAAAGAAGTTATGAAGAGTTATAACCCGATTTTCTGAATTTTGGGGGATGAAAGTGGTTATTGTAAGGTCATTTAATGAAGAATTTTGAAATGGTCATAATCTTAAACTTAGGAATTATCCAGATTTGATAGTACAACCATAATCTTTTTTGGTAACCAAGCTAAACTCATATTTTCACTGGTAGAAATCTTTCTAATGAATACAAAGTTAAAGTTCTAATCTTTACAGTGCTATAAAATTGATTTATACAGATTTAAAGTTTAAACACTTTGTCATTGATTAAACAATACTAGTTAAGGGCTAGATAACAAACTCATGGTTCTGAGTTAGTAAACCAATGTTTTTGAGATATTTCCATTAAGAGGGCCAAAAGTGTTCAAGGCTTTACAGTTCAGATATACTTTTTGATGTTAGATGATTTTCAAAAACATCAGAAATCCATAAATTATTACAGTTAATGTTATTTATCTTTTGTTGGGATATCTGCTCTTTACAGTTTCCCTTTGGTGGATGTAGTAAAGTACTTGAGTAACTCTACCTTGAGGTGAAGTATAGTTTGTAGCTAGACAGCCACTGAACAGAAGCTGCTGATTTAATAACAGACTAATAATGTTTAGAAAGAAACACTTTATGCAGAATAGTTGACTGATAATCATAGCTGAGCCAAAATTATCAACCCTTCAAATTGTTGATTGCAAAGGTCTGTCAGATATGATCCTGGGTCAGAAGGCAGAAGACTGATGCTCCAACATTTTGAGGGATGAGGAATGTCCATGTGATCAGCATTCTCTATATATTGGCTAGCTTTGGAAACTATATTTTGTATTTCTCATATATCAGCAATTATTAGGTGTTCTGTGCTTTCTGACATGGTTGAAGACTAGTATTCTCATAGCCAACCCAGCAGTGTAGAATTATAGTCTTTTAGGATAGACAGCAAAGTGATTTATTTAATTGACAAAATTGTTGGACTGGGTGTTAAACCTGTGTTATTCTTCCTAAATTGTATAGTGATAATAGTTGTACACAGTTTACATTTAAAGGTAAAAAATTTTTTTAAGTAAACAAAGAGTGACATGTAAATTTATGTTAAGGTGTTATGTGATTGGACAGGGAGAGGTAGCGGAGATAAAGGAGAAAATCAGAAGAGAAAGAAAGAGAGAAAATCAAGATGGAACCAGAGAAAGCCGATTTAGATTCTGATGGCTGTAATTGGACATAGGTAGATATAAATAGTTCAAGAGATTCTATAGGTCTTTATCTCATATAGAAGGGCAGTTTGTATCATTGTCCACTGAATGTAATCATATTGTTTAGATGGTTTGTGAATTAAGAATCTATTATATAAGCCTGTTTGAAAAGTTACTGGGTTTGAAGTAATGTTTCTGACAGGCTGAGGAGGAAAGAAGAAACCAGGGATGTAATCCCACCAGGAATGGAGGCAGTAGGGCAGGCAGAGTGAACCTCCTGGGAAGAAAATTGTGTGGAGAGGGCAGCTTAAGGATTGAGTGACAAAGTCCATGCACACAGCTCCACACTAGAGTGGCATCCATGGAATGAAACCGCAGGTGGCAATAAAAACTTAAGCTTCCTATTTAATATTTACTGCAACATATGGGCATTTTTCTTTAATTTAGGAAAGTTTTCTTCTATAATTTCCTTGAAAATGTTGTTATCCCTTTGATTAGTAAATCTTCTCTCTCTTCTATACCTATTAATTTTAGATTTGGTCTTTTTATTGTGTCCTGGATTTCTTGAATGTTTTGAGGTAGGAACATTTTTCTGTTTGTATATTTTAACTGTTGTGTCAATATCTTTTAGGGTATCCTGTATGCCTGAGATTTTTCTCTATATCTTGTATTCTGTTGGTGATGCTTACATTGGTGACTTTTGGTCTTTTTTCTAGGTTTTCCATCTCCAGGGATGTCTACCTTTGGGTTATCTTTAATGTTTCTATTTCTATTTTTAGATTCTGAACTGTTTGTCCAATTCCTTTAACTCTTAGTTTGTGTTTTTCTGTATTTCATGAAGAGATTTATTTGTTTTCTTTCTTAGGGCTTCTACTTTTTACTCCTGTTCTGCTATATTAATTTAAAGTAGTTCTTTATTTATTTATTTTTTAACAACTTTATTTTAAGAAACAAAGATAAATGTACAGATTTTAAGCAATTTTGCATAAAAGTATACAATACATTTTTGTCAGTACTTGGTTTTTTTTTTTTTTTTTTTTTTTTTTAAAGGTTTGATAGTGTGATCAAGATCCCACTAGTTACAATGAGCATAAAGTACATGTAAAACAAGATGCAACCTGAAAATAGTCAAAGTTTTCTTGGTGTGTAAAGATTTTTTTCTTTTTTTCTTTTTTTCTTTTTTTTTTTTTTACAATGAGCAAACAGTACATAACAGTACATGTCCTACACGGTGCAACCCGAAATTTGTCAATGTGTTCTTGGTGGGTAAGGATTGAGCAAAACTTTTTTTTTTCTTCTTGTTTTGTTTTGTTTTGTTTTGTTTTTCTTGGACGTGATACAGTCTGTGAGTTGTTTCTGGGGCAGTGCGAGCCTCTGGGGTTAGCATCCCACTATCAGTGACTGCATATTATGTCTGTTCTTTTGTGACTGGGTTATCTCACTCATAATGATATTCTCTAGATGCAGCCATTTTCTAAAGAATTTGGTTAAGTCATTGTTTCTGGTGGCTGAGTAGTATTCCATTGTGTAAATGTACCACAACTTTTGTATCCATTCATCTACTGAAGGACATCTGGGTTCTTTCCAGCTTCTGGCTATTAAAAATAGAGCTGATATGAACATTGTGGTGCATATATCATTGTTGTGTATTAAAGTGTCTTTGGGGTATATGCCCAGAAGTAGAATAGCTGGGTCTTCAGGTAGTACTATGTTGCGCGCCCCACCTCCGCCGGCAGAAACAGGCGTGCAACAAAACAAGATTCTTCTGTGGACAACCTTTAATATACAGCACTCTGAGCAGAGGACCTCCTGAGCAGGAAACTTCTCTCTGAGCCGAGGGACTCCCTACCGGTGTCTACTGTATAGGCGACCTCTCCCATGCAGTCTCCCACGTGCGATCTCCTCTCACCGGGTCTTCTCTCTCTACGATCTCTCTACTGGGTCTCTCTCCACATGTGCAATCTCTGTTACCCAGTCTCTCTCCCACGTGCGATCTCTCTGCCCAGTCTCTCTCCACATGGGATCTCTCTGCCATCTCCCCACATGGGGGAGAAAAGCACTGCTTATATATGCCTAAGAGACTTGTGTTGCTACCTGATTGGTGCATCCTCCAGTAGCTCATTTACCTGCCCCGAGATTGGCTATGACTTATGTGGTTGCCAAGCAACACGAGGGAAAAGGTTTTTGTAGGCTGAATAATGGGCGGGAAGCTCGCGCCATCTATTGGAGACAAAGGCTTCCTACAGTACTATGTCCAGTTTTCTGAGGTATCACCAGACTGATTTCCAGAGTGGTTGTATCAGTTCACAACCCCACCAACAGTGGAGAAGTGTTCCTCTTTCTCTGCAACCTCGCCAGCATCTGTTGTCATCTGAGTTTTGGATCTTGGCCAATATGACTTGTGTGAGGTGGAATCTCAGGGTTGTTTTGATTTGCATTTCCCTGATGGCTAAGGATGTCCAGCACTTTCTTAGATGTTTCTCAGCCATTCGGTGTTCCTCAACTGAGAATGTTTTGTTTAGCTCTGTACCCCATTTTTTAATAGGGTTGTTTGATTCTCTGGTGTCTAGCTTTTTGAGTTCTTTGTATACCTTAGATATTAGCCCTTTATCTGATGGGAAGTTGGTAAAGATCTTTTCCCATTCTGTTGGCTGCCATTTTGCTTTCTTGACAATGTCCTTAGCCTTAGAGAAACTTTGCAATCTCATTAAGTCCCATTTGTTAATGTTTGACCTTAGAGCTTGAGCCATTGGTGTTTTGTTCAGAAAATTTTTTCCTGTGCCTATGTGTTCTAAGGTTTTCCCTACTTTCTCATCTAATAGTTTCAGTGTATCTGGTTTAATGTGGAGATCTTTGATCCACTTACACGTGAGCTTTGTACAAGGAGATAAGAAGGGGTCTATTTTCATTCGTTTGCATACTGAGTGCCAGTTGGACCACCACCATTTGTTGAATAGGCTGTCCTTTGTCCACTGAGTGTTTATGGCTCCTTTGTCAAAAATCAGGTGACCATAAACGTGAGGGCTCATTTCTGGATCTTCTATTCTGTTCCATTGATCCATATTCTTCTATTCTATTCCATTGATCCATATGCCTATTTCTCTACCAGTACCATGCAGTTTTCAGTACAATTGCCTTGTAATATAGCTTGAGGTCAGGGATAGTGATTCCCTCAGAAGTTTTCTTGTTGTTGAGGAAGGATTTTTCTATTCTAGGTCTTTTGTTATTCCATATGAAATTGCACATTGATCTTTCCAACTCAATGAAGAACAGGGTTGGAATTTTGATGGGGATTGCATTGAATCTGTAGATGGCTTTTGGTAGGATGGCCATTTTTAAAATGTTGATCCTTCCAATCCATGAGCATGGGAGATCTTTCAATTTTCTGAGATCATCCTTAATTTCCTTCTTTAGAGGTTTGAAGTTCTTGTCGTACAGGTCCTTCACTTGCTTAGCTAGAGTCACACCAATGTATTTCATAGTTTTTGCGACAATTGTGAAGGGTACCTTTTCCCTAATTTCTATCTCCACATGTTTGTACTTTGAGTATAGGAAGGCTACCGATTTGTTTGAGTTAATTTTGTATCCAGCCCCTCTGCTGAACTTGTTTATCACGTGTAGGAGTTCTTTGGTTGAATTTTTGGGGTCACTTAAGTACACTATCATGTCATCTGCAAAGAGTGATGTTTTTACCTCTTCTTTTCCAATTTGTATCCCTTTAATCTCCTTTTTCTGTCTAATTGCTCCAGCCAGGACTTCCAGTACTATGTTGAATAGGTAGGGGGAGATTGGGCAGCCTTGTCGAGTCACTGATTTTAGTGGGATGGCTTCAAGTTTCCCACCATTATGTTTGATGTTGGCTGTTGGTTTGCTATATATTGCTTTTATTATGTTTAGGTATGGACCTTGTATTCCTGTTCTTTCCACGACTTTTAACATGAAGGGGTGTTGAATTTTGTCAAATGCTTTCTCAGCATCTAGTGAGATAACCATGTGATTTTGTTCTTTGAGTTTGTTTATATGGTGGATTACATTGATGGATTTCCTTACATTAAACCATCCCTGCATCGCAGGGATAAAGCCTACTTGGTCATGAAGAATGATCGTTTTGATGTGTTCTTGGATTCGGTTTGCAAGGATTTTGTTGAGTATTTTTGCATCAATGTTCATAAGTGAGATTGGTCTGAAGTTCTCTTTCCTTGTAGGGTCTTTGTGTGGTTTAGGTACTAGGGTTATTGTAGCCTCAAAAAATGAGTTAGGTAGTATTCCATATCATTTTATCTTGTTGAATAGTTTGGAGAGTATTGGTGTTATATCCACAATAAATGTCTGATAAAATTCTGCATTGAACCCGTGTGGACCTGGGCTTTTTTTAATTGTGAGGCTTTTGATGACTTCTTCTATTTATTTAGGTGTTATGGGATTATTTAGATGGTTTACTTGGTCCTGGTTTAACTTTAGAATCTTGTATCTGTCTAGGAATTTGTCCATTTCCTCCAGATTTTCCAATTTTGTGGAGTATAAGCTTTTGTAGTAGGATCTGATGATTTCTTGAATTTCCTCAGTTTCAGTTGTTATGTTGCCACTTTCCTTTTTGATTTTGTTAATTTGGATACTCTCTCTTTGCCCTCTAGTTAGTCTGGCTAGGGGTTTATCAACCTTGTTGATTTTCTAAAAACCCAACTCTTTGTTTTGTTGATTTTTTCAATGGTTCTTTTTGTTTCTATTTGGTCTATTTCTGCCCTAATTTTGATTATTTCTTGCCGACTACTTTTTTTGGGTATATTTGCTTCCCTTTGTTCTAGGGCTTTTAGCTGTGCTGTCAGGTTGCTGCTGTAGGCTCTCTCCAGTTTCTTTTTGGAAGCACTTAGGGCTATGAGTTTTCCTCTCAATACTGCTTTCATTACATCCCATAGGTTTGGGTATGTTGTGTTTTCATTTTCGTTGAATACTAGAAAGTCCTTAATTTCTTTCTTTATTTCTTCTTTGACCCTGATATGGATTAACAGAGTGTTGTTTAGTTTTCCTGTGTATGTGGGCTTTTTGTTGTCTTTGTTGTTGTTAAAGACTAGCCGTAGACCCTGGTGATCTGAGAGGATGCATGGGAGTATTTCAATCTTCTTATATCGATTGAGGCTCGTTCTGTGTCCAATTGTGTGGTCAATATTTGAGAAGGTGCCAATGGGATGATGAGAAGAAGGTGTATTCTTTTACTTTAGGATGATATGTTCTGTATATATCTATTAATTCCAGTTGGTTCAAAGTCTCTGCTAGTTTTACAGTGTCCTTGTTCAGTTTCTGTTTCTATGATCTGTCCATTGGAGAGAGTGGGGTAATAAAGTCTCCCACTATTATTGTGTGGGGTGAAATATATTTTTTGAGCTTTAGTATGGTTTCTTTTATGAATGTGGGTGTTTTTTTATTTGGAGCATATATGTTAAAGATTGAGAGTTCCCTCTTATAGATTTCCCCAGTAATGAGTAAAAAGTGTCCTTCCATATCTTTTTTGATAACTTTTGTTTTGAAATTTACTTTATTTGATTTTAGAATAGGTATTCCAACTTGCTTCTTGGGGCTGTTTGCTTGGAAGATTTTTTTCCACCCTTTTACTCTGAGATAGTGTCTGTCTTTGTCTCTGAGATGAGTTTCCTGTACGCAGCAAAAGGCTGGATTTTGTTTATTTATCCAGTCTGATAGCCTATGTCTCTTTATTGGTGAGTTGATTCCATTTATGTTAATAAATATCAAGGAATAGTTGTTTTTGTTTCCTGCTATTATTGCTTTTGTGGGTTGAGTTGTATCTGTGTCTTTTTCTTCTTTTGGTTTTCTTGTTTAGATGTTTTCTTGTTTTTACTAGGATGTTTTTTCCCTTATTGTATTTGGTTTTCTGCCTATAATTCATTGTAGTGCTGGGTTTGTGGTCAGATTTTGTTTAAATTTTGATTTGTCTTGAAATATCTTCATCTCTCCATCTATGGTGATTGATAGTTTTGCTGGGTATGGCTGCTTGGGCTGGCACTTGTGCTCTCTTAGGGTGGGCATGATGTCTGTCCAGGCTCTTCTAGCTTTCATGGTCTCTGTTGAGAAATCGGGTGTGATTCTGATTGATCTGCTTTTATATGTTACTTGACCTTTTTCCCTTACTGCTTTTAGTATTTTTTATTTGCTTTGGTCACTTGTTGTTTTGACTATTATGTGTTGGGAGGTATTTCTTTTCTGGTCCAACCTATTTGGAGTTCTGAAGGCTTCTTTTATGCTCATGGTCACTTATTCTTAAGAGTAGGGAAGTTTTCTGCTATGATTCTGTTGAAGATATTTACTTTGCCTCTTAGGTCATATTCTTCTCCCTCTTCTATTCCTATTATCCTTAGGTTCAGTCTTCTCATTGTGTCCTGGATTTCCTGGACATTTTGGGTTAGGAGCTTTTTGTTTTTTGCATCTTCTCTGGCTGTTTTGTCTATGTTTACAATGTTGTCTTCTGCCCCGGAGATTCTCTCTTCCATCTCTTGTAGTCTATTGGAAATGCTTGCTTCTGTGACCCCTGATTTCTTTTTTAGGTGTTCTACCTCTAGGGTTATCTCTTTTAGTGTTTTCTTTATTGTGTCAATTTCTGTTATAAATTCCCTTTTCCATTCCATCGTCTCTTTGGTTCTGTTTTCCTCTAGTTCTTTGAGTTCTTTGAGTGTTTTTCTTGTTTTCTTTTTAAAAGCTTCTGATTCTTTTTGCTTTTCCTCCCGTTTTTGTTTAAGTATCTCTATCAGCGTCTTGAGGTATGATTTCAGGTCTGCGTCTTCTTTTTCTGGAGTGTTTGGCATTCCAATGTTTACTGTTATGGGAGAGCGGGGTTCTGGTGTTGCCAGGTTGTCTTGGTTTCCTTGGGATATACTCTTTTGCTTTCTTTTTGCCATCTTGTTGTCAGTGATATGTTCTTGCCTTTCCCTTGTATCTGGTCTGTGTCCCTTGATCTCCACTGGTCCAGGTGGCAGATGGGCCGAGCCCTGTTTTGTGCCCGAGTGTCACCGGGTGGAAATAGGGGTTCCAATGCTATTTTCCTGGTCCCTGGATCAGGTAAGGCGGGGGCGCACTTTCTGTGCGCACTCTGCAGAGATCTCTCTGCTCCCTGGCTGCCCAGATCTTAAAGGAGTTATTTATGTCTTTCTTAAAATCCTTTATCATATTAATGAGATGGAATTTTAGATCTGTATTTCGGTTTTCAAGTATGTTGGATTATCTTGGTCTTGGTGTGGTGGGAGAAATGGGTTCTGATGTTGTTAAGTAGCTTTGGTTTCTGTTGCTTATGGTCTTGTGCTTTCTACTTCTGTATGGTTATCTCTAGTGCTTACTGTGCATGCTGTTTCTGACTGGAGCCTGCCAATCAGGTGATACTGGTTGTATTTATGTAGTACCTCCTCAGAGACCAGCTGTTTCTATGAACCTGTAATTCTGTGATCCTGGGTGTGGAAGACCTCCTGGGAGTCATGATGGCTCTGGGATCCTGAGATCCTGCTATGTCCAAGCTCCTGATATTCTTTTGTGTCAGAACTTCTGGGAGTCAGGTTTACTCTGGGTGTTGCAGCAGTGGGTAGGGACCCAGAACTCTGGATCTGCCCTGTGCTCACATGCAAGCAGAAAAAAATCTGTGCCCATGGTTAGGCAGGGGTCGTGCTTCCATGGTTCCCATTGGGTTTCTTGTTGGGGATCCCAGTAAGGCTGGATGTTGGGGCAGATGTTTTAACCTCAACTGTGATCTTGGGTGTATCAGAGCTCCAGTGATGCTGGATGTGTCAGAGCCCCTGGGAATAGAGCTTCATTTGAGAGTTGTAGGAGAGGGTGTGGAGCCAGTTCCTGGGTCTGGTCTGGGCACATGTTCAAACCACAATAATATTTTTTAATTACTTTTGTATAACAGAAGTCATTATTGAAATTTAAGTTTGTTTTTTAATAAATATAGAAACAAACACATTACTTGTGCTAAAGATGAAAGCATGGTTGAAAGAGAAGAACGGGAAATAATTTGTTCTTCTCCAGATGCTTGAAAAGTAATATTTTGAAGTAGATAGACAAAATCCTTTTGGTATCCAGCACTGAGTTAATCTAAGTTGAAAACTAAAAGTTGCCTTCGTAGACAATTTAAGAGGTGAGAAAATTTCATAAAGAAATAAAATATAAACTATTCATAATTATTTTGATTTTATATATAATTTTTAAAACATATAAAATGATTTGTAAAATTTATAAAATATAAGTTTAGCATATCAACTCAAAGTGTTGATGTCTTTCTAGTCAGAGAAAGCCAAGAAACATGGTAAATGGTTGTCTTCTGGATATGATATACCTATTGTGTGTATAATCTCACAGTATATTAACTTGATTATCTGCAAAATATAAAACCAGCAAAATGTTTTTGTTATTGTTTTTTGTTCAGAAAACTGAGGTAGAGGAAAGGGATAACAGACAGTATTTTAGGAGATTAAGAAACCCATGAAGAGAAAACAATTACACATGAAAGAGGGATCTTAAAGACTCTACATCCAGTAGATAAACAGGTCCTCATGTAGAGAGATGGGACTACCTACCCACAGTCAAAATTCCTTACCTAGAACTCTTCCTGACTAAAAAGAACTGCAGGGACAAAAATGGAGCAATGACTGAAGGAAAGGCTGCAGATCCATCTTATAGGAGGGCAGCAAGAGCAGACACTAATACTGACTCTATGGTGTGCTTATAGATGGGAGCCTGGCATGGCTGTCCTCTGAGAGGCCATACCACCAGCCGACTGAAACAGACACACATATTTCTAACCACCCATAGGACTGAAGCTGTGGTTGAATTGAAGGAAGGATTGATAAAGTTAAATGGGTCAACCCCATAGGAAGACCAGCAGTCTCCTGGACCAGGGAGTTCCCAGAGCCAGAGCCACCAAGTGGGAGCATGAGGAAGCCCCTGGCATGTTTATATAGCAGATGTCTACCTGGTCTGGCCTTTGAGAGACTTGAGGTCCCAAAGAAGAGGACCGTCTGGTATGTGTAGGGGGGGTCAGGGGGAAAAAGTTCCCTTTCTGAATCAATGGGGAAGAGGAATGGTATGAGAAACTGTCAGAGGGGGGACCAAGGTAGGGGGAGACCACTGGAATGTAAATAAATAAAATAATTTAAATTTTAAATAAAAGCTCAAGAGAAGAACCAATAAAGAAGTTTGGAGGCAAGAATAGGACACAAGTGAAGAGGTTTGGTGAAAGATTGGGCATCTTCTGGCATCACTAACTTATAGCAATAAAACGATCACCTAAGTATGCATGCATGTTCTGAAGGAAAACAGTCTGCTTGTATATGTCATACTGATTTCAGAACATCCTGAGAGTTACACTTCCGAAGGTAAGATTGTGTTTTTACATATTTCATCTACAACATTGTGCAGTCCCTATTAACTTCCTTTATATAACATGGAGTGAGTGAAGAGAGTGATAAATACCAGTGTGGGGGTCAAAATGTCTTGATCTGATGAGTGGCAGATTCATGAAAATCCACTTGTTTATACATGTGAGTTCTGTTAGTTTGTCTCACTAACAGGAGTATTTGGATTCTTTGTCATCATACTGTATATCTTTTATTTTTATAGGTAAAGTAGAAATATCTTTTATCCACATAGAAAATTGTATGTATTAGTGTCCCTTAGTTTTTTAGTAAATACTCAAAAACTGTGTAGATTTGAATTAAGTCTTGATCTTCAATTAATCATAAGTGCTCCTGATTTCTAAGGCAGTGATAAATATATGTAATAGAGTATTATGTGCCTAAAAATAGAAGAGTATGTGGGGCTTACCTTTGTAAAAACATTTGCCTTACAAATAATTTCCTTTAAGTCTCTAAAATCTACATAAAAATAGCAGGCTGCCTGAATAATTTATAATTCCTTCTCTAGAGCCTCCTGCCTAGGATAATCTGTGTGAACACAGAACTACCTTTTTAGCATATCAGTGTTTCAGTGATTTATAAACATCTCCATGCTGTATTTACCAGCCTTATATAAAAGACTAGCATACATTTTCTACCTCACCAAGTTAAAGATCAAAAATAGGCAAAAACAGAAAAAATTAATATAAAGCAAGAATGTTGCTTACTATAAAGTAAGAATAGTTTTTAAAGTAAATTGAAACATAGAAAATAGTAAACAATTAGATTTTAGGCTGAAGAGGCACAGAAGAGAGGTTAGGTATAGGAATATTGCTGATTCTGTATTATGGGAGCCTGGCAATAGATGTGTGTGTCACAACTAATGGGTCCCTGGATATAAATAATGAGACCAGGGCAGTCTTTTATTCAATGTGAATGGTAACAATGCCATATATTCTATTGTGATACATTAATGGAAACATGGCAGGAAGTAAGACTTGAATTTCAGTCTCACATTTTAGTTGTTTATTTGGACAATATTTTTTACCTTAAACTAAATGCATCAAGGAAGATGAGGTTTTAGTGTGAATACTGTCTAATTTTGATTGTCTGTTTGAATGAAGTTACATGAGCATATAACATTAAATAAGAATACCAGTATGAATATCTTTGAGTCTATCCAGGGAGTTTATCAAAGAAGAGAAGACACAGTCTAAATGAGGCAGCACTATCCCATGGCTGCTCTCCCCAAATAAGAAGAAAAAAGTAAGGGAGCTGAATATTGAACCTTTCTTTCCTCTGTTCTCAGCACCAAACCTCACACTGCTTCCCCTAACATGCCTTCCCGCTGCAATGAGTTGCAATCTTCAGATATGTGAAATAAACTGAATGCATCCTCCCTAAGATTGATATTTGTAAGATGATTCTTGTCACACCTACAGCTACTAAACTTGAGAGACTCTCTCACTGGGTCCACTTGTCCCACCTCAAACCTTTTATTCCACCATATAAACATTCTTCCTACACATCGACCCTAATAGGACTGTACTCTGTTAAGCTCCAGAAGACATTAAGGCCACCCACCTTGTCTTCGATTTGAGAAAATGACTCCACTCATTCAGCTGTGCTTAACACCACTGGATTAGACACAGGCTTCTCATGTTCACCATGCTGTTTGTTTATATCCAGGGCAGCCCATACATATGGAGATTCAAGGTTGAAACTGCCACAGATAACAAACAGTCTTTCCAAATACTTAAAGGAAACTGCTCCATGGCCTAGTGCCAGGAACTGATCCAAAAGCTGTCATCCCTGTATGGGTTATCCCATGTAAGTATTATGATCTCTTTACTTGTTTTCTCTTAGACCAAGCAAAAGATGTTTGTTAAAATATGGTCAGAGAAATATGAGGCTGCCCATATTGGTCTTGTAATGCTAGGATCATGGATCTATCACTTCTTCTATCAGCAATGCAAGGCACTCTTTTTACATGTAAAAGATCCATGGACTCCCAGGTGAGAGACAGGAATTGTTGGTAAGCTCTACCATAAAAACCAACCTGAGACCCCAGTAAGTCCTATCCCTAATCAGAAAAGATATGTTAATTGCCCAACCTCTAGATATTGGAAAATTAGGAGAAGTAATCAAACACTACTCTGAGGTCCTCATCTCTTTAACATCCCCCTCATACCAACTACTTAATGTCATTAAACCTGGTTATTTTAAAGATTTAAAACTTTGTGGCTTTGTGTACCCCCGGAAACTAACTTACAGCTGCCATTTATGTCCTCTCCAGGGATGCTGCCTAAATAACCTTACCTCACCCTTTACAACTGCCCTGACTTTGATGATGCCATGACTCCATACTTTTCCTCTATTTTTCTTTTTGGCATGGCTAATTCTTTTAAGACCTCCAGGACAAAGCACATCAGTCCTCTGTGGCACCCACGTATGCCATCATTTGCCTGCCAGCTGGTCAGGACTTTGCAGCTTGGTGCTCCTTTTCCTTGAACTAAAGGTAATCCAGGGAAATGACACCCTGACAGTTATAGATATGATAGCTGCCCAAGATAAGAGTGCAACTCAGGTTATGGCACTCTTGGTCGATGCAGGAAAAGTTGTAGGTACTGGGATTGTGGGAATAACTACTTCCATGACCCAATATAATGAGATCATTTCCAAACTCAACAACAGGCTTCAAAAAATGTCTGAACCTATGCTCACTATGCAGAAACAGATAGATTCCTTGGCAGCTGTGGTGCTTCCGAACCGATCGAAGCTGGACATCCTGAAAGCTAAAGATGATCTTTGCCTGTTCCTCCAAAAACAATGCTGTTTCTAAATCAACAAATCTGGGATAGTGAGCAATAAAACCCAGGAGCTACAATCAGGAATACAGAATTCCAAGGAATGTGAGGGCTCCAATTCTTGAATTTTTGAAAACCCTATATGGAAGTGAATACTCCCTTTCTTAACACTTTTCCTAGTCATCTTTCTGCTATTACTAGTCACTCCCTGCCTTATTAAGCTTGTTTCTACATTCCTTCAGCAACAGATATAAAATTTTCTAACTTACCTATTAAACAGTTTCTGTAACAGGATGACTAGCCACTGTCCACAGAGGAGCCTGACACAAATATTTACCAAGTGGACCCCAATGGTGAAAGCCAGCTACACTCTAAAATTGACAATCCCCCAAGACAGCAGGAAGTAGTCTAAGAGGAGACATGGTACCCTATTTCTCTTTCACTATCAGTCTCCCCCTTTCTTTTTTTTTAATAAGAAAAAGGTGGGAATGCTTGTACTAGAACCACTTCTGTCCTAAGTAATGGCACCACTCACAGGTGACAGGGACCTGGTGCTTCCATTATTATGGAAATGACCAAACATTCCCAGCCTACACCCAAGAGCAAATGGTATCACTACCCACATAAATGACTAAACTCCCTCCCTTATTTCCCCCTTTCTTAACCCAGACTCTTGTCTTTTTGTTTCACTAAACTTCTTCACAGTGAAACATAATTGCCTGGTGTGGTTTTGCTAGACACAAGCAGAGATTTCTATCCCAACATTTTGTCCAGTCAATGAGAAAAGTATTTGTTTTAGTAAAGTTTGCAAGATGGACCAGATTAAAATAAGGACAGTTAGGAATCATAGGCTGGACATCCCTGCAGGGCTGAGGACCAGCACTGACACAGGTTCTATGATTGGATATGAGTTTAACAGATGGATTTATGGCAGAACCCAGAGGGAGGCATGGTTAATTTAAGCAACAAGTACTAATAGTTATCAAATACTTTCTGTTGGACAATGAAGATGCTTTCATCTACTGGTTATTAGAGATCTAAGAAAGACTGTCACACAACAAATACAAAGCTGTATAATGACAGTTTTAGGTCATAAGAATGCCACTGACTTTGTGGTGATGAGATCTCAGGTTCCTGTCAGCTATGAAAAAGACCTTTTGTTGCTGCGTATGTCAGTAATGCCTGTGATTCAAGAAGTGTTGGTCAATAACATCCAACTTTAACTATTCTATGATCTTTGAGCGTTTTTCTTGTTTCCTCTTTAAAAGCTTCTAATTCTTTATGCTTTTCCTCCGGTTCTTATTTAAAGATCTCTATCATCATCTTGAGGTATGATTTCGGGTCTGATTCCTCTTTTTAGTGAGTGTTTGGCATTCCAGTGTTTGCTGTGATAGGAGAGCTGGGTTCTGGTGTTGCCAGGAAGTCTTGCTTTCCCCGAGGTACCTTCTTTTGCTTTCCTCTTGCCATCTTGTTGTCTGTGATTATATGTGGTCCTATTGTCAGTGTGGTCCTATTGTCAGTGATTGGTTCTCGTCTTTTTTTGTACCTGGCCTGTGTCCGTGGATCTCTTTATCTTTAGACATGGTCGGCAATATTTGTCACACTGTACACACTGCTTTTGGTGGTAGATGGCCTGAGCACCTGTTCTGCACTCACTGGCTACCATGTGGAAACGGACACCCGAAGGCATGATTCCTGTTCCCCTGAACGAATGGGGGGGGCACACGTTCTGAGCACTCGGCACAGACCTCTTTCCTTTCCTGCTACTCGATGCACTGTCTCACCAGGACTGTGTCCCTGGTCTTCTCTGCTCCTGGTAGCAGATGGCCTGAGTGCCTGTTCTACTCTCACGGTCTGCTGGTTAGAAACCCACACCTCAAAGCAGGGTACCTGATTCCCTGAACCAATGGGGGGTGTTCACTTTCCGCGTGCTCGGCACAGACCTCTCTGTTTCCTGGCTACTCGGAGCATTGTCTCACCAGGCTTGTGTGTCTGGATCTCCACTGTTCCTCTATCCTCATTTACTAATGTGTGTACAGTGTGACAAATATTGCCGACCATGTCTAAAGATAAACATTCTTTATTTTATATTCCAATCTCAGCCCCCTATTCTTCATTCCTCCCTCATGTAGCCCCTCCGTATCATCCTCTAACCTTCTCCTCTCAGAAC